>NC_081835.1:14392500-15642500 GCF_030867095.1 Alligator mississippiensis
GTTTTGTGTTTCCCATGGGGAAAAAGGAGAAAATGGTGGATTTTACCCTTTACTGGAGGAAAACATGGATTTCTTATTTTACTGGAAAAATCCACAGATTTTGCAGTTTTGCAAAGGGCTCTCTGCAGGCTGGCAGAGGTCCAGCCTGCAGGGGGCTGGGAAGGAGCAGGAGGAAGGCGGTCAGGCAAGGGGCGCATGTGCATGGCACCAGTAGGGCTGAGACTGTGGGGGGGAGTGTAAGAGGCACCAGCAATTTTGAGGGTGGTTGTTTGTATCCATGTTGGCCTAAGAACATAGGCAGACAAGGTCCTTTGGGTGGATGTGATATCTTTTATTAGACCAACTAAATAGTTGGAAAAAGGTATTCTTTGCAAGCTTTTGGGCATGACTTATAATGTCTGAGGACTGCGCCTATTAGTAAACCATAGAAAGGAGTATTCTCTTGAGTGGAGGGGTTGGATCTAGCTAAAACATCTTACCTATTTATTATGCTTCCTTTTTTTTCCCTCAGATAACATGAGCAATTACATAATTAAAAATCAGTGGCCTGAGACTCAGGTCTTGCCCACAGTTAAATGAAAATTGAACTTCCAACGTGTGGTGTGAGCTCTACCATAGGTGTAATATCAGCCTGGCTGAAGCCAGTCAACAACACCATTTTATGGCAGCTGAGAATCTGGCCCATCCAGCTATTTGCTAAATCCTGTGTGTTTGTTTATCTGAACAGGCTTTCAATTTATTCCCTATGCTCCTTTTCCTAGCATCACAAAGATGTACAGCTTTTTCCAAAGGTTTCTTAGCTATTGTGTCAGCATTAGCTCCAAATGTGACAATGACATGTGATGAGCAAACCCAATCTAGTGTCCTTTATGACATAGCTCCTGAAGCGAGTCAAAGTGATAGATTAACAAAACAGCGCTACCAGACCAGTCACAGCATTTTCAGTTGGCAGGTGTGACTCATTAATTCAAAGCAAAGCTAACAGAGAAAGGCAAACTAAAGCAAAAACAAGTTTAACCATTTGAAGACCCTAAAACCATGGAGTGAGAAGGTCTTTTACCTGCCACAATCCAGACTGAGATGGAGGGCAGTAGTGTTTCATGCACAGCATCGTGCCCCTATGCTCCAGGTGGAAATTTCTCACTTATTGTGGAGTCCAAACAAAGAACCTAATCCTGAGAAATGCAAAGTACCTGTCAGCTTTATCAGGCTCATAGCCCCAAAACTTGGATCCTACCTGAGACATTAAAGAGCATCTGGCTTCCAGATAATTTGTGTAAAAGCATCTGTAAGTAAATTAAGTTTCCCCAGCTCTTGGAAAGAACCCGTGCAAAACTCACTGGGTTCACTTTGCAAAGGGGGCACTTCTAGCTGGACTTACTGTCTATTGAGAAGAACTGTACCTGAATCCAAGTTCACCCTACTTGAATGTCCAGTAGCACAGTAGGTATGCTCGATGGCACATGCAAGATTGCAGCAAGAACATGCTACTTGCCTGGACCTGAAGAGTTTGGCCGAACAGCACGTGTCCTATCTGCTGGGTGCAAATGGAGCATCCAGCAGCATTCACATAGCAATGGGAGTGAAGCACAACCTCTAGCGCTTGGGGTGCAAACTCACAAAGCAGAGAAAAGCCTATGCAGTGATGTTGGAGACAGATAAACTCCACCCAATTAGCACACACCACTCTCAGTACCCAACTATCTCTTTAGAGCTTTGCAGATTAACTTGAGAGCTGGTACCATATTGTATTCATTAGGAAGGGATGCTGTCATTATACCACACTATTTAAAAGCAGGCCTGGTCACTTTGGTTTTATTCCAGTTCCTAAGCAAAGTAGGTCTAGCTGCAGCCTGTAGCCTGCCACAGACCTAGCTACTAGTTATAGATTGAGCTAGTAGCCAGCTGCAGCAGAGGACAAGGATATTTTCTCCACAGACATCACAACCCTCCTGAGATCACATTTCTTATTACACAGTAGACAGATCTTTTCAATATGTGCAGCCAAATGCCAGGAACATTTCTTCAATATTAGCTTTTTTTAATGTGTGCAGAAGCCATCACACTTTATCCAAGATTCCTTCTCTGAGGCTCATTTTCAATCTTCCCAACCCCTAGGATGCTACCCTATAATCAGAGATGCAATAAGTTTCAGGAGGTGTTTTCTGGGTAGTGGCAGGCCATTTGCTTTATGTTTGGAGCTCAAGTAGATGAAAGGGAAGACTGAAAAGTTCTTGATTGATTAAAATAAAAAATTCATCAATTCTTACCTGAATCACACAGCCAGAAAAGCCCAAGACATATTATTGTTTCCTGATTAGAATAATAATGGGCAACACATATGAAGCCTTGAGATGCAGTGGCAGCCCAATTAAGGTGTCTCATTAGGGCTCAGGAAGTGTGAGCTCCCTTGTCATTCAAACCAGGTCACTCAGGCTGGAGAGTCAGAGGTTACTAGATGGGATGCTGGCAACATCACTCTTTTGTGTGCTACTGGCTTAGAAACCAGTGTACCTTAGCCATGTCAGCCCAATCAGCTGCTAGGCTTGGGTACACCTTTAATACAAAGGTAACTCTCGATTGACTATTGCCATTTGCAAAGACAGGTTCGTCACTCCAGATCACTAAAACATGAGAAAACTCAGAGAAGACTGCTTCCCTGCAGGAAAGAAGGATTCTACCATAACGGAGTAACACAGTTGACCACAAAATCATGCTACAGCCTTAGAAAAGGGCACCTCTGCCACTAGCCATCAAGAAATAGAGAATGGACTATGCATCTTGAAGGGAGCCAGCAGAGTGGTCCAGGATTAAAAAGCGATTGAAATCCTCCTGTGTTGTTTGAAGGGTCACCCAGCATCTTTCCCTGATACAGTGAGGCAAAGAGCCTAACAGTTAATTAGCATTGGCTTCCATAGCACAAATTAAAAAGCAGGAACACAATGAAACTAGGCAATTCTGAGAGCTGTCAAGTGCCCTTACGTCCGATTTCAGTGGCAGCTGAACATTTCCCAAGACAAGGCTCAACTCTTGGGGGCCAGAACAACAGCGGCTCCAAAACACATGGCTCCCTGCAGTAGTACAATCACACACACAAAGGATGCATTGCACCCAGAAGCTCTGCCTCACACTGCTGATTTATGGCTTCCCTTTTTATTACAACAGAATAGATAAATAACTATACAGGCAGTCCTCAACTTGTGACTTTGAGTTATGACGAATGGGACTTATGATGTTTATAAATTTACACTCTGTTCTGACGTGGGTTTTGACTTTACGACGCTCGATACAGCTGCATCCAGCTGGTAGGTCTGTTGAGGTGGAAAGGGAGGGGGAAGGGGATGGGTGTGGGTGGGGGGCAGATCACAGCCCCTGCAGTAAGGGAGGGAGTGAGGCTGGGACAGGGGCAAGTGCTGCTGGGGCGGGGCAGAGCGGGATGGAGCCGGGGGCATGGTAGAGGATGGGGGACGGCTCCCACCAATATGCACTATTTGTCCAGGAGCTGCTCGTCTGGAGGCTCCTGCCGCTGCTCCTGCCATTTGTCTGGGAGGGCATGGGAAGTGGAGTGTGTATCCTCAGATCTGCACGGGGCAAGGCAGGGCAGGGCAGGTGGGTGGGTGGGGCTGCACTGGGCAGGCAGCGGTGGTGCTGGGAGTGGGGGCTATGCCCTCTTGCCACTCGCCCCATTGGGGCAGGGCAGGCATGAGACAGAGCCACTGCACTGGCTCTGGACAAGTGGTGTGCAGTGGCAGGAGCTGTTCTCCTCTCCTCCACCCCCCAGACAAGCCACAGCTCTGTCCCACACCTGCCCCTCCCCAGCCAGGCAGCACTTGCCCCAACCCCTGTCCCAGCCTCACACCCTCCCTCACTGCAGGGGGTGTTGATCTGCCCCCTTCCAGGACCCTTCCCTCCCTTTCCACCTCAACAGACTTACCAGCTGGACACAGCTGTATTGAGTGTTGTAAAGGAGCCAGTCCCCCATTTATAACATTGTTCCTATGGGAAAACTGGTTCCAAGTTACGATGTTTCAACTTATGACGTGGCGTTCAGGAACCAATTGTGTCGTAAGTCTGAGGAATGCCTGTATATGAAAACTTGCACTCGCTGCCTTTGGAGACAAAGAAAAGGCTGTCTCCCATAAGGATACTTAGGGGATGATGTTTAGCAAGGGACTAAATAAAAATACGCCCCCCCCCACCACCATTTCCACACAAAACTTCCCTTGGGCCCATTTGTTCATCCCAACTGAAGGAATATAAAAGGATAATGAAAATTAAAATGGGGCATGTAATTCAGATATGCAATGTTACCAGTAGTGAGCTGCATGTGTGGGGGCAAAGATCAAGCTAGGCATTTAAAATGCTCACTGGAAAACGAGAAAAGAAGAGTCTAAGATATTATTGCTACACAGATCCATCTAGACCCTCATTTGGCCTTCATCGCTGCAGTATCTGACAGGCTGTCTCCTTATTTAAATGACAATTCTGTCATAACATTGTGAAACAGGGGGGCTGGAATGGGCAAGAAGGTTGCAAACAGTATGTGTGGTAGCCATAAGAGTCTAAGGTTCTGCGGTTCAGAGACAGGGAGTGCCGGGTGCCCGTCTAACCTCGAGTGGAATCATAGGGTGCTTGGTATCTGTGAAAAACAGGCCTCCTGGGCCCAATTAAACCAACAGAAACATTTCTATTGATTTCATCGAGTTTAGAATCAGGTATTACCATATTATTTTGGGACCTGTTCTTAGTGGGGATTTAAGTAATTAATATCTTAAGTGGCAGGGAGACGTTAAGGGGAAAGCTTTGAAGTACACATGAACAGAGCAGTAAGGCTAGGGACAGACATTACACATAAACCAGTGTAAGTGGTCGGAAACTAATTCCTATCTGTAACACAGCAGAAGTTCAGTGCATATAAACCACTTTCAAAGTGGCCAAAATCGGTTTAAGATAAACCAGGATGGATGTAGTATCAAACGTAACTGATTTAGGTTAAATCATTTTATTGAACTTTTGTCTCAGATCCCCTCCAGATTCAAGTTAACTCACAGTCCCCCAGCATCCCAGGATGCTTTGCACCTCCCCAGCAAACCTCCCCTCAGAGGGCAGGCGGGCTAGCCTTGGACCAAGCTGTCTGCTCCAGCCAGGCAGGAAGGCATGTTCTAGTGCCCCCCGCTTCTGACCTGGGCCACTGCAGGCAAGTGGCTGCATTTCCAGAATCAAAAGTGAATGTCTGTTCACTTGCTTATCGGTTCAATCTATACAGGTTAGACTAACCTGAGAAGATTAAATCAATTCAGCCTCGGGCTTTTCGACTATCTCTGCTTAATCCAAGTGCCCGTGTGTCTGACTTCCTTTCGCCCAGTCCACAGTGCTGCTTGGCCCTTTTTCTCCTGTGCTGTGTCAAATCTGCTCTCATAACCTAGTAGCCCAGCATGCCTTGCAGGCAAGAGGCCCTCTCATCTGCCACATTATCCTGACTGAGGGGGAGAAATAATGTGGTCCTGGCTATTGTAAGATGGCTGCTACACCAGAGGAGTTCTGTACAGATTCCAACACCTTAAGAGCCATAACTGCCCCCGGGGCATCTATTTGGCATGCACAAACCTTGAAGAGCTCTGCTGTTAATGGTTGTCTTTGTTCTGAAGGGGAATCATGCCAAATGCATCCTATCTCCATTGCCCACAGTTTAAATTTTCCACCACCACAGCCTATTCATTGGAGAGGGACAGAAAGCAATAAAAGTTAACTGAACATGGCAAAACTTTTCATCTTCTACCCGAACAGACTGATTTGGGAATTGGAAGAACTTGCCACAGAAAGCTTGGAGGAATTGCTAATACAAATAGGCCCCTGGTCTATTATTCATTCTCTTAAAAAATAAATAAATAAACGCAACTAGAAGGGAGCACATGTGCCCTGGTACAAATATGAGAATGAGAAGCCAGACATTTAAATCCATCCTCCCCTAGCAGGAAAGCAGATTTAACTCTAACAGAAGGTTGTGCTCTCACTGGTGGTACATAATCTATGACATTTGTATTAACACTTTTTATTATCACAGCTAGAAAACTATAGTATGGGAGGATGTAATTTTGATCTCAGAGATAATAAGGTACTGATTTTGCCCAATCAAATGGCTCCAGCTGAACAACCTAAGATGATTCTGGTCTCACGTGTATGGGTTTTATACTAACTGCATTAGTGTGACACCATTTCTTTCTGATGTAGCATTTTCATCCAGAGATCTCAAAATATTTTAACAAGAGAGGCCAGCGTCTTTTAATCTCATTTTACTCTTAAGTAAAGTGATTCACATGAGGCATTTAAAATGCTGAAGGTAGGACAAACTAGGACAAGATTTGATGAGTTCATTGTCTTAAGTTTTTTAAAGCATTTGCTGTATAAATAATTTGCTGCAAAACCTAATCAGTGGTCACTATCCAGCCCCATAAATGGAGGCTCAGTTAAACTGGCACTGAGGCAGATAACATTTCTCATGCCCTTAGGCAGTTCTAATAAATTTAAGAGGAAGGAGAGTATCTGGATTGTTGTGAGCTCCCCTAAAAGGATCTGGGCAAACCTCTGAAGGAGGTCTCTTCTTCCCAAGGTACATGTGATACTTCATAATAATTGTGAAGGTGTTTGGTAATTTATTAACATCTTCATTTACAACACACAATATTAGCAAGGCTGAGCTGGGCAAAACCTGAAAAAATTTCCTGTGAGGTTCTTCTCAAACTCAATAATTAACTTACCTTGGGCTACACCCATGCCTCTCCCATTTTTTCCCCCCTGAGATCAAATTTGGAAGTATGCATCATCAGCACATCACTTTTAAGGAAAGCAAATGAATCTTTGTACAAAATTGTAAACCTGAAAGACACTATGTTTGTACTTGTATTCTCAGCCAGTTAGGAAAGAGAAACAATGTGCCATGACTTAAGCAGCCAACCACAACTATACAGCAGAGCTCAGCTTTTGAGTATCATTAATGAATTCTTTAAGGTCAGCCCTCGGAGCAAAATGTGCGAGATGGGGGTGAAGGGAGGGAAGGGAATCCACTGAAAGTATGAACAACAAATAAATGCAAGTTAATCATGAACTGGTAATGGAAGGTTAGCAAGCAGGAAAAAAATGGCTACATTTCACTGAATAAATTATTCATTGTGAATTATTTGCTCAGCTCTAATCAAAAGTCACATTAACCATTTAATAATGCAAAAGTAGCTTTTGAAAAATGTTGTTACCTACAGATGATCCAGCTGTTACAAGGTGGACAGCTTTTATAACAGCATGTTCTGCCCCACCATAATTTTGATGGCAACATTATTTTTAATGAAGTTGCTTTATTACTGCAGATGTCTCCATTATAGTCAAGAGAAAAGGTTTCCTATGCAGTTCATAGCAGTATTTGAAGCCTCAGGGAAAGAGGAATATTTTCTTTCATTTCTAGAGTGCACGGACTGTGAAATGACTTCCAGACTGCCTGATGAGCCCCGTGGAGACATTATCTCATTGTACTACATTGAGCAGAGGGTCTTAACCATCCTAAAATGAGCACTCTCAGGGTTTTCCTAGGGATCTTTGTGTAGCAGTTAAAATACTACACACACTGAGTGGAGCTTATACTGTATTCTCCCCTCAGAGACAACCAATCTATTTATTATAGTGGAAAAGGCTAGGGTAGTAATAATTATTCTCAGTACAGGAGCTGGGTTGATTGAATGCATAAAGCAAATCTTTATATGATTATTTGGCCATGTAAGCAATATACCATCTCCTTGAAAGAATATCGTGCTGGAGAACCATCTTGGTGACTTTTATAAGCACAGATTTTATATAGATAGGACAATTTGATGAAGAACTTTCTATGTCTTTGCTCAAATGGACTGTCATCCCATGCTTTCACAGAAAAACCAATATAAGTAATATAGATGTATATATTGAAGACCCCTCCATTTGCACTTACCTTCCTTCAAATATATTTTGCCCTCCTACCTCTCATGTATATCTCAGCTGACTGTTAGTAATGTCTTATTGCTGTAAGGATGCAATATTCACATCGTGGCAGAACCCAGTTAGCCATATCCGGAGCCCTATTATGCAAAGTGCCATACAAATGATAAGTGATAGCTCCAACCCAAAGAGCTTACAATCTAAAAGAGTGAATGAGACAGATGAGCAGGCTTAGTTGGGAGAATGAAGATGGATGATTAAAAGAGTAAGAACATGGATAAAATTCTTAACCAGTTGGGAGCAGTTATTAAAACATGAAACCTGTCCAGCCCTCTGCAGATTACAGCCTTGGCAAACAGTACAGAAGATGAGAGTAAAATGGTGCTTTTATATATTCTGGACATTTTCCCCATTCTTTTATGAGAATGGGGAAAATACTAGGGAGATTGCGGGATTCTGTAAGACGTTACAGCTTTATTGTGTGAAAGAAAATACTGGCATCAGCAAATAGTAGGGGGGAAAAAAGGACACAAGAACGTTGTATTGCCGTACCTTCAAGACTGATCTACTGGTTCTGATTTATTGCTGTCCAAGATAAAACAGTATGGTATAGCTAAACTACTTATTACAAAGCAATAATTCACCTTAAAGAAAAATTATCAAGGACATGACCTGTGAGATGTCTTCAGGAAGGTGTCCTCTGCTGAAGATGGATTCCATTCATATTTGGTGCAGCAATAGGACACAAGATTCAAAGTGGGAGCACAAGAAGAAAAGTATAAATCAGCAAATAACTGCTACCTAACCACAAAAGACTTGCTAAGCCAACAAGTTACCCATAGAGAGCTGCATATGGCTTAGTGAGGAGGTACTGCAAACATTTGAAAACTATTACTCAAAACAAGAAGCAAATTGGGGAGTTCAACTTTCAAATCACTAAGAATTTTGATTGTAATTGGAAAAGCTGAATTTGCCCCACTCTGCTACTGATATGAGTTGGTAATTTACAGTAGTACCTTCATTTACAAAAACCTTCAGCATTACTACACAGTATCACAGGTGCATGAAAAATCTGTTTCAGAAGAAAAAATGAGGTTTGCCCAGATCCTTTATTTTTGTAATGCAGCTCAAAAGGTATCAGATAAATTTGATTTTTTTCTTTTCCAATATAGATATTTTTAATAAAAACAGATGGAATGTCTTCCTTCCTCCCTCTCTCTCTCTCAGCTATGAAGTCCTGGCTACTTCAAATCATGCAAAACTATCTCATGATGTTTTTTTAGACAAATATCATATATAATCCACTTACCTGAAACTCAGATGAATTTTTCCCATCTGAAATGTGTCTTTTATATTTTGGATGTGATTTAATTGTCCATTTTAGATGGTTCAGGTATTTTTCTCTTCCTGCCCTAAACTTCTGAGGGGATGGGTATTATTGATATCCACTCTCATTTCTCTCTAAAGGTGGTTGCATCTCAGTGCTGGGCAAATTCATTCCTTTGGAAACATTTGTACCACATTTTGCAGTCCCTTAGGAAGCGAGCAAGATGAAAAGGTGCTGTGGAAATGTAAGATAGCTGTACTTGGCATGTAGAAACTCCTGGAAGCAGGCCAAAAATATCACTTTCTGTTTTATAGAGCAAGAACTATTCACTTCTCTTGGACTGTGCTAACACAGGGGAAACCATTGGAGTCAGAGACTTAAACGGGTACGGCAAGCTCCGTTAAAAAGCATGTGAAGTTACACAACTTTGGAAAGCACTGCCAGATAGACGTTTCATGGCTCACTGTTGTTACCAATTTACAGGCCTTTGCCCTTCCATGTATTTCCAACTCTTTAATGTAAATGCAATAAATATGAGCACTGTAAAAATCCACGTGCTTCTGATCCTAACACACACGTGCACGCACACCCCGCAGATGTGCAAGTGCTGCCTTCTGTCCATCTTGGATTGCTAGGTCCACCCTCTGCACACGAATCCATATGCTCACAGTGATTTCTTTGGAAGAACAAGGAAATATGGCAATAAAATGGAGTTGATCCCTTTAAGCCAGCTGGGAAATAAGCGTTTACATCTAAATGTCACTATTCCCATGACTCGCATGGCCTGAGCCTCTCTACTGCATCCTTTAGCCACTGCACACCTAGCCAGCTGCCAAAATGAATGGGTTGCAGCTGAAGGATGAGGAAACAGGGTCCCAGCCAGCGCTGTGCTTTGTTAAACACACATTGCAATGCGTCCATTTTGCTCTGGAGCCATTTTTCTATTCACCCATAGTCAGGTGTGCCTGGAATCAGGGGAGGCATTCTCTTTAGTATCCAGGATTACAGGTGCATTGCTATTGAAGTTTATCAACAGAAGCAAGGCAGGGAGCATGGATTCATTCCCAGCTCAGGGATCCATGGTTTTAGCTTATTTTGTCAACCAGCTGGTGTGTGGGTGTTTGAAACCTAAAGAAATAGACCCCAAAAAACCACCAGGCAGTCTCTCACTGGTACTACATGAGGAAGGGGAAAGATAAAATATAAGCAGCAATAAAAACTAAAAGACCTCCTGGATTGTTCATACCATCTAAATTCACACCTCTCAAGTGACTAACCTTCATTTATAAGTATCTCTATAGTGTTTATCTCCAAAACATCAGACCATGTTCTAACTTATGTTCTATAGAAAGACTAAAGTGGGGACAGGCATTACTGTCAATATATAGTGCACATATATTGGGAAGTTTTATAGTGATAACTAGGCAAACTAAAACAGAGATTATATAAAAGAAGGGTAAGGATCTTTTCTCCATATAGGAACAAATGTTCAGGAAACCACCTGGTACTTGAAGTGTCAATAAGTGTCTTCCTGCACAGAGAGAGACAGGATCTGGTTGAAAGCAAAGGACTGGTGCAATAATTATTTTGTACAAGTATTTGTAACGAACCTCCGAAACCAGGGTGCCCAGAAATCAGCCTGAACAGACCTTCTATTTGCATTTGGCAGTTAAGTACCCACCTACCTGACTCCTGCATATAAATACTGGGGTTAACCATAGAAAAAAAACACATGCAAAAGGAATTTTCGATTTTTGCAGCACAAGTAGAAGCAAGAAACTGGGCAAGGAATGTGGGAGACTGGTTGAAATTTTGCTCAGAATAATCTCTTATGTGAAAAGGGTTATGAAAAACAAACTATACAATCAGCCTCTGTGGTAATATTATACTGAGATGTTTAAGGAGTTTTTTTTAAATAGCGTCTATTCCACTGCCCATGACTTGTTCTTTCAAAGGCATAACATGCCTTCACATTTAGGCGATTGAGTAACTCGGCAGATATAAAATCCCCAACTGCCACATAACAGCTCTCAAATGTTCCTCACTAAAAAATTGACCCAGTGCCTAACTGCTTATCAGCTGCACACCAATTCCCAACCAGTAGCCTTTACCTCTTCCTCATCCACAAGAACGACCAGAGCCAGGACCAATTTTCCCAAGTAAACACATTAAGAGAGATTTATTAGAATAGCTGTCTACTTCAGCTGCAAGGAGCACAGAAAGGTTAGCCAAAGGAGAAGCAGTCTGCAGTTAGAGATGATGAAATAACAAGACATAGGTCTGACTGTGTGAACAGAGCTGCCTTGCACATGTGTTTAGTTTTATTAAAACAACAAGAAGTGTGCCGTTTTAACTGGACTAGTTCAGTTGCAGCAGTACAACACCCACAGCATGGTTATGATGGTGTAACATTTCTGCATGGGATGAAGAATAAACTATACTTATTCAAGACACTTTTGTACTACATTAACGACAGAAGGTGTTGTAGTGTTATAATTGCCTGTGGACCAAAGGCGTTGCGTTCTTATCCTTGTGAACCCTCACAATGTGGGAAAATCCTCACCAGGCAGGAAAATAATCAGTGAGGAAGGACTCTACAAATCAGCAGCCAGCTATTTAAACAAGCATAGGATTTCTAAGCGTCCTCATTGTGTGAATTCCTCACTAGCTTGTATGGACAATCTGCCTCTTAAAACTGAGCTAAGCATGTTCATTTCTTGATGGTTTGATGCCATGCCAGCTGTAGGCCACATTGATGCCATTTTGCAGCTGAACACAACTTCAAAACTTGTAAGGAAACTTTCCTTCTGGCATAGGATGGTCTTTCCACTCTGCAATGGGATCCATGCAGGAGCTGAACACATTTAGATGAACAAAGACACATGAACACATCTAGAAATCCTTATAATTGTGTGTGTACCTTAATATTGTACGTGTAGACATAGCTGGCAAGTTCTGGCTTGGTGTAGGTCTGTTGGCTTCACTGGGTTTGTGCCATCTTCTATCAAGAGTTGCTTTGTTGACATGCTGTGGCTCTTCATAATACTTGCTTTCTGCACCCATCACCATTTCCATGTCAAGATCCTGCAAAAATTGTTCACATTTCCTCCCTCAACTTCAGCCTTTTATCCTCCAGTCTGAATTATTTACCTTTTAAATACAGATGGGAAAAATTGGATGGTTTGTTGTGTTTAGAGAGTCTAAGAGAGAGTTTGGTTGCTGACCAGGAGAAAAGAAAAAGTGAAAAAGAGGGTTCTACAGGTAAAGGATTCAGCTACCAACCCAGGAGTATTGTAAAGCAACCTCTAGGGGACATCATGAGAACTGGCAAGGTCACCACATCACAGTAATTGTCTAATTAAAAAATAAGGATGGGATTTTCAAAAGTGTTCAGAGCCTAGCTCTGTTCCCCTTAAAAATCAATGGGAGCAGTAGCAGTGTCACCAATGAGACAATTTGAAAACCCCATCAGTACATTTTTTTTCTTTTTGAAAACCCCATCAGTACATGTTTTTCTTTTGCTCATATAATTGTTTCCCAGGAACAACAGGCAGGAGTTTTTGAAACTAGTCAATTCTACTTTATGGAACAGCAAGAACATTTTGAAAAAGTTTTAGAGTAACTTAAACTTATCGCTCCAATTCTCTGGGTTCTCCTGCCACTGATTTCCAAATCTGTTTCTTACACTAATGAACAACATTGCCTTAAGCTTCCTGGTTAAAGTCCCCTGTAGTACAAAATCCCCGTAGTAGCTACTCCCCCCCACCACCCCCACCCCCACAAGTGGCTAGCTTGTAGATTATCCATCCAAAAAAAGATACGTACTATCACTTGAACTGAGCATTTTTTTAATAACTCAAAATGTAGTCCATCGCTTCTCTAAGATAAAGTTGTTTAAAGAACAAAAAACAGGATCTTGTTCATTATATTAAAAAAAGCTACAAAAACAAAATAATTGGGGTAATGGAATCCCAGATGCAATTCCACTGGGTATATTAATGGTGAATTTTGACTCAGCTTGACCATCATGCCTAGTAGGAACTATTCACGTGCTTCAGCAAAACTCAGTGAGAAAGTATCTTCACTTTCTGTAGAACTCTAAAAAAACCAAAAATTGCACATCCTGACATTACATTTGTGTCACCTCAAATCCATTTTGTGGACTTGCTTTATAGGACTGTGCATGAGAATATAAGTGGGAATGTCTGTCGAAGTCTTTAACATATAAAATTAAATCATGAAAATATTATCCTTAGATTATGCTCATAATAAAATCAGTAAATTGTAGAATGAGTCAAATGACACAATCTGGAATATTCCAAGAACAGAAAGAAGCCTACGCAACACGACATTCTATTACCGCAACATTGTGTACTAATTAATTAGCATCATTTCAAAAACTGTCCCAGTATCTATTTATGTTGCATGCTCCCATGAATCAGAGAAGCAAGTACCATCTGTTATCTATCTAGGTACTTACAGGGTCTTCATTTTCACTAATGTACTTGCCATTGTTATCTCTGTACGTACGAATACTAGTCACTCGAGAACTTGACATTTCACTTTATATAGAACTACACAAATCTCATACTGGAAAAAATTGTAACTAGAATATCTCCAGGACAGAAGAAAATAGCATAGACTAGAATAGATACAAAATACTGAGAAATTAGCCTTATCTTATGCAAAATGTTATGCTTATCTAATGCAAAACTTTATGCTTAAGTTACTTTGGAATTCTTTTCTGGAAAATCCCTAGACTCCTTTCACTTGGGTGGCAAGAATTGATTGAAACATCTTCACGAAAATACATTTTTGTCAAAATAGGCTGTTTCCTCAATGCCAACATACTTCAAAGATACAGTTTTTGAGCCAGTCCAGAAGGGACCCTTTGATCACTTCAGATGTTTAAACACAATTCCTTTTCACAAAAAAGTTCAAAATGCCTGAGCTTGGAATGAGAGCTAATTCAAAACTGGCAAAGAGTTGCCGTGCAACAAAATGGTCCTTCTCCAGTCGGAGCTACCGAGGTTCTCTCTCTCTGATGCGGTTCTGTTGGCCAGAGCGTCACTGAAATTGCAGGACCTTTCACCAACATTTTTTAAAGAAAATAGTTCTTTGCATATCTTCAAGGATTCTCAAAGCTATCAGACATCCCAACACCCCTAGCAAAGTATATAACACTCTAAATGCACTCAACATTTTGATTTGGTCAAAAAAATTGAATGCCTGAAAATGGAAAAATTTGCTCCTCAGAGGAGGCTGTGTTATCTTGTGGGAGGTATAATTCATGTACTTCGTTTTCCCATTTTCTTCCCTGGCCTAGGTTCAGCCACTACATTTCTTATGATTTGCTGTGGCCTTGAAACTGTTTTAATAAAAATTTTAATGAAAACCACGTGGCCTGTGCCCTGAGCATGCCCCTGATGAGCGTGTCCTGGGCACACCTCAATGAGTTGTTTGTGCACACCGAGGAGTGCCTGACCCACTACTCCCTGCTGCTGCTGAGCACCATGGTGCCCCAGGCACACCTGAGAACTTGATGCAGGACCCTGAGCTTTGACAGTGCAGCAGGCAAGCCCACGCTGCCCTGCAATGTTTGCTGCTGTCTGGAGAGGTACCTGTGCCTAATGTCCCTGACCCCCACGGCTGAGGACATCACCACAGGCATCAACACGTTTCTCTACATATAAGAGGCCTATGGCTGCCTAGCCGAAGGGGCACTGGCTGCTTAAAGTTTTGCACTGCCTCCTGCCAGCTGTGGGCGGGAACTCTGGGGGCCGGGGGGAGGTCACCCAAGCCACTTGGGGGGTGGGGGCGGGAGCAGGGGCAGGAATGAGAGAGCCCTTCTCCCAGTGCAGGGTGTACCTGATGGGCATGGAAGATGCTCCCGGTGGCCCAAGTCTGTTGCTGCTGGCCGCGACATCAAGCGGCTCTTGCCGGCGCCTTGAGGTACAGGGGCATGGTGCCTGGCTGGCTGAGCAATGGCTTCCTCTGGGGAGGAGCTGAAGCTCGTCAGGACAGGTGGTGCCACCCCCAAGCTGGCCTCTTGCCCTGGGCTGTGCATGTGGTGCTAGTGGGGCAGGTGCTGGCCCAGGCTGCTGGATGAGGGCAGGTGCAGGAAACATGCCGGGATGTATGCCAAGGGGCCTTGCCCTGGCTGTTGGGGGATCACCATCGAAGGGTGTGGCCCGTGACATCCTGATGACATTCACCTGTCCGTGGTTGTCGGAAATGCCTTGACCAAGTAGTCAGACTTTAGTCCCCACCTAATTCTCACCTGCCACGACTTGATAGATTGTTCTTTTGGGAGGTGATGTTGTCTTCATGAGTCTGGTTATGGCACAAGGCACCCTCCAAGTGGGACTCCAACCTCCCCTTTCACCCCAACCATGCACCTCCCAGTTGTTACCATGGTATCAGGTATAATCCAGAACATATGCGTGTGGTCGGCCTGGCCATTTTCTCTAACTCAAGGTGAAGTATCATTCTTCTTCTGGATAGTTACCTCTAGCATAAAGAAATAGTCTTTAAACTGTCCAGAACTCAGGCCCTGACTTGTTTGCCCGGCCTGATAAATCAAACAATCCTATCCCTCTTCTGGTCTTTTATTCCTCTCTTTTCCAAGGCTGGATGCCCAGAGTTCAGTCACCCTGTCGGGCTTCCTTCCCTCAGCGGGATAAAGGAAAAAAAAAACAACTGCCGTGGGGAAATCCTCCCCTTTTTTAGTATGCAAAGAATGAAACACCAAAACAGTGAACTCAATGTCTCTGCTGCTAACACCTCACAGGTGTGGGTCCTTTAAGTCACAAACCCTCTTCGGCTGGCTAGGCTTCACTCCCGGACTCCATTAACTGCCCTCATTAATGCGAGACAATGCTCCCCTGGGGCTACACAGTCTCCTGATCCACACTGCCAGTAGAACTCAAAAGAAGAAACTCTTCTGTATACTCAATTTTCCCTCCTCAGTTCACAAGCTTCGGGCTTTTAACCCTGGCCGCCACTGTGATTGACAGACAGCAGGCCTCACAGAGCTCCTCCGAGCTCACAGACTGTCTTGGTCTCAAGCCCCGTTCCCAGGAAATAGCCTCTTCGCTCTCAACCAGAGCTTTTGTCCCGCCTGTGTTCTCTCTCCTCCCCGCTCTCCTTCCCCAGGGAGAACTCCCTGCTGGAAGTAGCCCCGGAGCATCAAGAGGAGCCAATGTGATGCACCTGACGCTCTGGTAGATTCAGTCTTGGGCACGTCTTGAGTTCCATCCTCAGTGACGTCACTGCCCTCTCAGGTAAACCTCAGCCAGGGTCATCTTTCTCCTCTGAAGAGGTGCCACCAGCCTCTTCACACTGCTGAGGACTCATTGCCACTGCCAAGCAACGGCAGAGGCTCCAGCAGGCCACCCATGCTGGAGAACACGGCACGGCTCTGCCCAGGGTCCTGGTGCACAAGGATGTGGCCAGCTGCCACATAAAGGACAGGGTCCTGAGGGCAGCCCCCAACTGGCAGTTGTAGTTGGTGGTGTGGGTCCACTATACCTACAGGACCTTGACTTGTATGTGGCACTGACATGCCAACCGGTCATGCCGATGCTCCCACATGCAGCCCACGAGGGCCTCATACATGTGGGTGTTGGAGTGCCCACCCCAGGCAAACTGGCTCTAGGCCTTGGCATCACCCCACAGCATTATGAGGTCCACAGTCTTATCCTAGGATCTGTAGGCCCCCAGGGTGTGTTGTGTGCTGTCAGGGACAATGCCAGGTTGGCCCCCTTAATGGCCTTCAGGAGCTGTGGCTGAGAGTCCGGGAGTTGCTGGGCCTGTACAGGTGCATGAAGTGCAGAGAGACAGTGCATGGCAGAAAGATCAGTGGTGGGGTTGGGCCAGAGGCCAGCGCTGGGGTCCATGTAGGCTGATGCAGCCAGCTTCGGGCTACTGCCATGAGACCCAGTGGCCAAAGGCAGGCAGCAGGTGGGACAGGCCCTGGGGTCACTGCAGAGTTTTAAAAGGCCAGTCCAAGGCAGGCAAAGAGCTGGCTGGGGAAGGCAGAGTCCCATGGCCCTGGAGCTAACCTGGTGGCCTTTTTGTGATGGGGCTGATCAGGAGCAAATTTGCTCCCAGTCAGCGCGATGTGTGTTACTGCCCAATAGCTACGATGCGGTTAATTTGCTACAGCATTTGCAGGTAGCAAACTAACCACACAGTAGACTAATCTATGACGCAGTAAGTGCCTGCACATGTAGACAGTCATGCTTTACTGGCAGTAAATTAGTCTACAGTGCAGTAAAGCTTCTCATGTAGATGTACCCAATGTCAAGCAAATATAAACTTACCAGATTAGAAAAGAACACGAAAAAAAAAGCTTTTCAAGCATTTGAGTGTGTTTTATGGGCCACCAGACAGACTCCACAGCACACTAATGCCTTTGCCTTTATAAAAAAAAACAATCCCAGCATGTTCCATTTTACACAGTGTTGTCATTAAATATGGGCCTGTCTTCAGCAAAAGCATCAGAGATTCGTGAGTCCAGTACAGGTGATCAGTTGTTACAGCCTGATGGGATAATACTTGTCAAACAAGGAAGTTCACATTAATCTCACTTACATATAAACGTATCAGAGCCAGAACCAATTACACATGGTTCAAGGGGAATACAATTGAATTAAGAGAGGCAGGAGGCATGCAAAGCATCCAGACCTGCTTGTATGGTCCCAGTTCTGGATAAGACCCCCATTGTAGAAAATGTTGTATAAATATTATCCTAGTTGAGAGCTGATCATACCTGCACTGAATCCAGGGGGTTCAGAATTTGCTCTTTTTCTTTATTTTCTGTAGGTCCTTTGGGTAACATGACCATTCGCCGAGTTTCATGTCAGATGCTGAGAAACCAAGCACTGTTATTGACTTTAATAGGTAATTCATCCTTTTTTCTTTGACATAGTCAAGGTAGAATTTGTTTTATTACTGTAAAGATGGAGCCGGTGATAGCCCCCTTCTTTGCTAAGTAAACATCCTCACTGCGAATGAGGAAAACAGTACCTCATATTTGTGGTTAGCCATGTTTGCTGCTTTTAGGATTATAAACCATGTTTATCGGCAAATACCACCACTGCTTAAAAATAAGATGCAGAAAAATGAAAATCACAGCACAGTGAAAACACAACATTTCAATATGCACAGGAAAGTAGCAAGTAAGTAGAAAGAAAAACCATTCCATGTGAAGTTTATGATGTAGTGATACCATTAGGCTAACACAGAGGGATGCTTTTTGACTTAACCAAATTTGAAAAGTTACTAAAAGGAATGACATTTCACCATCAAAATATGAAAAATAGTCACCACCTTATCTCTCTGATTAACTGAGACACTGATTCAGTGTTAATCTGTAGGTAGTTGAGGATATTCACTTCCTAGTAGCAATATCTGTTCAACTATACAGTTATTCCTAAAAGTTGTTTGCCAGCTGCAGTTAATCCTCATTTTTATATATATATATATATATATATATATATATATTTTTTTTTTTTTTTTTTTTTTTTTTTTTACATTTTTCTGTAGCATTAGAAACAAAGGATTATCAGGGATTTTATGAGCCATCAAGACCCAACTGCTATCTACCATGTCAATTGTGTTCATGGAAGTGCTGTTGACCACATGCCTGACACTGAAATAGGTGTGGAATCACAAAGAGAAAAAGTTACAGCACTTCAAAATGGGCATTTCTCATGGTTAGTGCTACCCAAGCCAGAAAGCATCCAACTTAAATTTCACAAGCCATGCTGAGTTTGCAGTTAGAAAAAAAAATTAAAAAAATCAAGCATACATATTTTGCTTTTTTAAAACAAACCGTACCAGAAAACTGCTGAGAGGTACAGAACCTTATGATGCCTTTCAAAAAAAAAAATCACATTTCAAAGTAGAACTTCCATTTAAATTTTGATAGAAATAAAGGCATAGTCAGTAAACCAACACGCTGGGTCTTGACTTGGCTTTTTCACTCCGCCCTTGCGAGTGCTAAACTCCTATTAAAGTATTGCCTGAGTAAAGAAAGACTGAAATGCTATCTTTCAAACAAGGAAAACACAAGGAAAGAAGTGAGAGTAACTCAGCCTCTAAAAAGTTTGACTTCAGTAAGGAGAGGCACAATCTAACTTGGCTGGAAATAAATTTGGATAGGAGTATCAAATTATTGAAACTGAACGTCTCTCCTAGTTATGGTTGAAATCAGGATCTCATTATAAACTTTGTGTTCACTCACTTGGAAGAGAAAATTATTTTGAATAGTGATTTATACATACAGCAGTGGATTTTTATTATTTACAGTAAATGAATCACCCATATTTCAGCCATAGAGGTTTAATAATTAGCCGTGGGGAAGAAATTTGACTGAAGTCTCATTTGTTTTCCCATTATTTGCTAATTTATTAAGATTTATAAAAACCTCTGACTACATTCTGCACTTAAACATTCTCCATATGTCAGTGTGTAGAAAATCTTTTATTCATTGTTAGAAGTCCTTGTCAGTGATGCATGATAATCTACAAATTTGAATATTAAAAAATTTTCACTGATAAAATTCTGGCATTTTAAATTTTTGATGACAAATCTTTGGCTTCTGACATTTTAGTTGACAAACTTTTGGCACTGAAGAAGTGTGGATCTGAGTGTTTTGCCAGGGAAACATTTTAACAGCAAGATTTCAAATAGAGTACTTTTTTTCTAGGAAATCCTTCTACATGAATGGATTGATATAACGAACATTTTCAATGAAAATAAGACAGAATTGTGCTACGGTTGTAAACATTCATCCATCAAAATACCTGTCTTGGCATTATCACTGGGTTGGTTATCTGAGCACTACACAGTCATTAATGGAGTGTCCCTATAACACCCTCAAGAGGTAGATTATCCTTGTTTTCCAGATGAGAATTAGAGATATGGTTAGATTATTAAGTGGACTGCACGTGATCACACAGGAATACTGTGGCAGAAATGAATCCAAGTCCTTTGTATCCCAGGCCAGGGTTATATGCAGAAGACTGTTTCTCTATGTCTAGGTCATTAAACATCCCAGAGTGCAGAATGGCATGGCATAATTAAGACATTTCCAGAGCGTACAGGGCAGGCAAGAGAAAAGGAGAGAGCATGCTCAGCTGTATTTGGAAAGTTCCACAAATAAAATTCAGAAATCCTTAGCTTCATGAAAACTCATCATCAGACTTTCTTCTGTGAGCAATAAGGCTAAAACTGGTGGTTTGGGGCGGCAGTCCCATGCACAGATGTTCCCAACAAATTCAGTGTAGGACAGCATGCATTTGTTAGTCATAATTGTGTTGTGCACAAATCAGGCAGAATTTTCAACCTTATTTTCTCTCACTAAACTATGACTTCCATAAAATATGTTTGCCAGGAGGGAGATAGGGGTCACAGACTGAAAACTCTTTAAAATTGAATTGGCAGGAGAGATGAGAATGTGTCAAACTGCCAATCAAAATATAGCATTATACAGCTTTCTGGTCTTTCAGATAGGAATCTAAGAGTTTAGCTATTGCCCCCATAAAGAGCAGCAATGCCTTGAAATATTAAGCCATCGTGCTAGCCCTAGGGTTAGCCTTTATTAAGTAATGCAAGAGCATATCATTTAACTTCACTTTGAGATAAGAGAAGACCACACCTCCAAACCTATACTCTTCTTTTCCTAAAAGACAGCAGGGTTCTCAATTCTGCTCAATTTAGAGTATGTAGAAAATCTATTACATACCACAGATGATGAAGTATTGCATCAGAAATCACTGCATTAAGTAGCATCTTCATCCACTAAGTTATCATCATGCACCAAATATTTCTGCTAGGGTCTTTCTTTTTTAAGTGCAGGATTTTAAAGACCCCCAAAAATGGTTCATTCAGCATCTGCAGATGTATACAACTGAAAGCCTGCTCTTAGTATCATAGTTCTCATGATAGAGGTCAGAAATAAATTATACAAACAGCTTGAGACAAGCATCTGGGTGGCAACATGTTCCTACGTAGCATGCGGACGGAAGCAGCATTTTTATGACACAAGGAACAAAGTCGCTTCCATACGAACCACAAATCCCTATTAAAAAAAATAGTAGTGCCAAATCATCCAAAGCAACATGCACAGCAGAAGCTTTTAATAATCTCCACAGCAGGAACTTATATTTTCCAGTGTTGTGATGCAATAGATGGACTAAACTTGTTACAGCAACACTTCCTTTCAATGAACTTTTCTCCCAGTCCCATGGGCCTTCATTATAATGAGGCTGTACTATATATGCTTGCAAAGTGCTAACCTTTGACTATATTACAATTTAAATTTAGTATATGTTAACATATACTAATGAAATTATATTACCAAAATGACACTTAACCGTGACTATTTTCCTAAAACAGACACAGCCTTTCCCAAAATCTGTCCATTTTATACATATGTATTTATTTTATTTAAGCAATAATGAATGGCATGACCACCTCCTATAACAGACTTTCTCGATTAACACTACTCAATATTTTCTAAGTGTACTGCAGTATTTAGCCATTGGAGAGCTGTGTTATATTTTGAGAGATGTTTTTGATGAAGGACCTTTCTAACATCCTACCTTTCAAATTGGTTTGAAGGTGACGGGGCTTCAGGGATTCTGTGGTTGGCTGTATTCTTCTTAGCACTGTTAAAATAAATGGTTACAAAGAATACCAGTGAAAAAAAACAGGAATTTTCTAATAGTTGTATAAAAAAAAAATCATGGCAGAGATAGTAAAGTGTAGTAGAAACTAGTTATAAATAAACTAATATTAGTTTTAAGGTTTTCATTTGAAATATTGCAGACTAAAAATAGTCTAGGTTTTCTGAGAATAAAATTCTTCAAAACAACACTTCTTAACATATCTTCAGTCTGTCTTGAATGTGCGGTGAGGCCAAACTCAACTGTAAGCTTAAATCCTATCACCTGTAACTGAACCAGTTACCATGCTAACAAACAAGCTTTGGGGAATTTACTATATATTAGCACTTCATTAACTACATTAATCTTAACTACATGCCTGTGGCATAGAAACAATTACTGCCTTGGGGCTAATGGATGTACTCAGGTGCTTCAATGACTGGATCTTGATCATCCAATCTTTTACTTTTACCTTTATTCAAGCAATAACGAATGGCATGACCACTGTGGCGGGCCAGTATGGGGAGCTCCTGCGTTAAGCCACCCACCTCACTGTGCCCGACCACCTTCCAGGCTCTGAGTGCCTCCCTGGGGACACCTCACGTCTGGCCGACCCCCTTCCTGGAGCACACCTGTTAGCCTGGGGGTAAAACTTCCACCACCCAGGGATGGGTTTGATTCTGGCTCGGCACACCCTAGGAAACACAGGCCTAGTAGACCTCAAGGGTACTTGACTCACTTCAAGAACTTGGGGTGCTTCCCTCAGTTGGAAGCACAAGTAGTGGTCTCCCTTAGTCAGCCGAACCAAGGGGACCCCAAGGCATAATCTAGACCCACTCCCAATAAGTTTCCCACACTAGGTACAAAGGAGAACTTTATTGGTTACAAGGGGTAGGGTTGGAATAGGGTACAGGGTAGAGCAATATCAGAGAAATCCCATAGAGCAAACTGGCATGGCTGGGTAGCCTTTGATCATGTATCTGAGTTACTGCAAGCTATATATCTAGTTAGATCTCAGGTAGCTTACTCACAAGTATCATCCAGAGGCAGGTGGAGATTCCCTCTGGGGGCAGACAGTTCCTTGATCGTGAGTTGAGAGAGAGAGAGAGCAAGTTTCAGATGGTCCAGCTCTTCTCTCCCTCTCTCTCTCTCTCTCTCTCTCTGTCTTCCTCATGGCTGCTGCCCCCTCCTCCTGGGCAGTCCTTAACTTATATAGCCCTTATGACCTCATTTACCTGGTCCAATGGAGGCTAGCACCTGTTGGCTGTCAGCCAACCAATTTGAAATGCATCACTAGTTGCTGCAGGGGAATAGGTTTTAGCCATGTTGGTCTAAGGACATAGGCAGACAAGGTTCCTTGGGTGAATTTGATATCTTTTATTAGACCAACCCAAATGGTTGGAGAATAGTTATTAAGCAAGCTTTCGGGTTCAAAAACCCTTCGTCAGGCTAAGGAAGTTTCAGCAGTTGCTGGTCAGACTGGCAGTTCCTATCTCCCCAGGGAGCAAGCGCCTCACCCAGGTATGTGATACCAATCACATAGGCAGAGGGAGCAGGGGCCCCCCGCCCCAGGAATGTATCCAGCTCAGGTTACCTAAAGAGATAGGGTAAGGTGTGTATCCTCTGCTGGGCCCATCCTAACCAAATTGTCACAGAGCAGAGTTTTTGGGGGAAAACAGAGGTGGCCTTCTGCCACAACCACCTCCTATAACATTTATTCATATGTCTGAATCAAAACTTATTGAATTCTGTAATTCATTCCATCAATTTCAGGGTTTGGATAAGGTTTTATATGATTTGGCATGGAAGGAAGATTTGACACGTTTTCAAATTCAGAGAATTGTTAGAGGATGGTGATCAACTGTTGTTGGTGTTCCCAGGGAACAGGACAAGAATTAATGAGCTTAAGCTGCAACAAGGGAGATTTAGGTTGGCCATTAACAAGAACATTCAAACCCTGATGGCAATTACATTCTGAAACAGGCCAGGGCAGATTCAGGATTTTGAAAAGGGAGGTGCAGATAGTGTGGTGCATCATCACATGTAGCAACACACACTTTTCTCCAGTTAAAAAGAAACTAGAAATATTACTAATAAGTTAGGGGCCTAGGGCTATATTATTCAGTTCAAGATTGAAGCAAAAAAAATATTGGAACATGCAGTAATTTGCTATCCCATATATTATATATAAAAACACAACAAACTAGGCAAAATAATAAAAAATATGTTGATTCATTAGTCCTATAATCATGAGAATGAAAAGTACATCTCTTTTTCAGATTCATAAAATCTAACTTTGAGCATCTTGACAGCACAGTCAATGCTTCACTGAAAATTATTTCCACTGCACGTTTATACTAGAGTTAAGAACAGTCTGCAGGGCTGTGAAATAGGAGTGACATTACCAGGAGCAGAATTCAGAAGAAAGGATCGTTTGTTTAGTGGAACCATTGAACATTAAAAAGGAGTGTGCATCATTAACACCTGTGGAATGAAATGTTTAGAAGGAATCAGGTAGCTTATGAGCCATGAAGGCAATTGACTGATGCCTGAATAGAAATGACACTGTTACCACCAGGCAGTTGGTTCTAAACTTGGAGTGGACCAGGAGTCAAAGAATGAGCACAACTGCACCACTGAACCCCACCCTGGATCCATATATGGAAACAGGTTACCTAGAGAATTTGTGGAATCTCAGTTATTGGAAGTCTTTAAGTGCAAGTTAGAAAATCTTTATTCCAGTTTGGTTTAAACAGTGGTATTCTTGCCATAAACAGGAAAAGTTGAATTAGATGACTTTTGCATCCCTTCCAGCCCCTTTTTCCCCATTATTCTATGAGGAAACATGTATTTTGTTCTCATTTTCAGAGATTAAAATTGAAATTTAATCCATAATGCTATCCTGATCTTTGCTAGTATGAAGTGTGGAACTGAAACTGAGAGATTCCCCATTCTAAATGCAAGCAAGGAACCTTGCACAGAATGGCTTCAGACAAAAACACATTGTTTTATCCTTCTGGGCTCAAGTTTCGGCATGGAGACCTGAAAGTCCAGTCTTTCTTTCATAATCTCTACTCTAAGGCTACAATGGCAAAAGTCAAGACAAAAAAAATTTGTCCCAACAGAGGATGTTAACCTTTGCAATATTTCCTGAGAACTGCTTCTTTCCCATGTCCTAGAAATCTGCGTCCCAGTTGATATAGGATATCACATTTCATCTTGTAATTGAATTAATTTAACCAATTTAATGCTACCCACGCTGGAAAGCTACAAGTGTTCCTTAGCTATAAGAATGCAAAATTTCAGCATTATTTATAAATAATACAAGCAGGCAAATAGAATAGTTAAGGTGATGGAAAATGAAATATGAATCGAGACCTACATATGGCAGGCAAAACACAAGACAGATGCATTTCAAGAAATGTATTCAATCTTGCTGCTCTCTGGGAAAGGATGGAAATACTTACCACGCCCATCTGACTACGCAGGGACCAGTGGAATCTGGAACCCGTGATGCCTTGGCCTGTTATTTTAAAAATATGTAACGCAATGTAGGAATCTCTCCAGAAAGCTCTGCAGAAATGCCACAGGAAGATGCAGGTTGTGCTACCAACAAAGTCCACCTTAAAACTCAATTGACTGGTAGGCAAGTTCTACA
Source organism: Alligator mississippiensis (assembly GCF_030867095.1). Taxonomy (NCBI): domain Eukaryota; kingdom Metazoa; phylum Chordata; order Crocodylia; family Alligatoridae; genus Alligator; species Alligator mississippiensis. Next base: position 14,418,119 of record NC_081835.1, read on the forward strand.
CAGGGGAATATGTAGACTCGTCCCACAAAACTCTGCTGCTGAATCTTCCTGAAAGACAGAGTATAGGTGCAGGAATGCTGTATCTACCTGTAGCAGTGGAGGCAGCATAAACTATAGGTGTTATATGATGCTATTGGACGGTTACTCACTACACATATAATCTGGCAAACATAGGCAATGTAATTATATCTTTAGGTGCTTTTGTTTCTTCAGTTATAGTATACATTTCAAATTTCAAGAAAGACCTGGAAGGAACCTGAAAGGTGATCTAATCTAATCTCCTGTACAGATCCATGGTGCATTGTTCCTAACCCAGATTGGAAATATAACTGTCCAGCCACTTCATGACTGAGCTGAGCACCTCTAGGTAACCTAGGTAATTGCTTCTGTGCAAGAATCTGAGTCTCAGGGTAAAATCTTGACTCAAAAGCAGCTTTGTCATTGATCTCAATGGGACAAGGATTTCACCATTAAAGATCAGACCTTTGCTGCCAAGACTGTGGATCTTTATAAGATTTCCATTTTTTAAAATAGGTTTCTTTAAAAGTACCTCTCATGGCCCTAGCAACTTTCCATCTATTCTTACCACTTGTTTCTCCAGCATGCATTTAATCTTGATCAAATTAGTAAAAGTCATCAATATTAGAGCAGTTGCAAACAGATAAAGCTCACACCACAGCAGCATTTCCATAGTTTTTATTAGGAAGAGATATTAACAGGTTATTTCACACAAATAAATTGGACAGTGAAAAAGACACATTGGAAAAAATATATTTAAAAAGCCTAACAGGTTTTCCTTATAATTATTTACAATACATCTACATCTTACTGTATCATTTGTAATGAGATCACTCAGGATTAACAATATACATTATGTGGGTAAAAGCCACAGGACCAGTTTGATGCTGAAGAAACAAAAATCAACTGGAAAACAAACTGCAGTCACTTACATAATTTTCCTAGCAGGTCCCGTTTTTTGCTGTGTATTCATTTTTGACAAAATTTGGTATTTTTACACAAATCACTGTTTCAGGATAAGTTGCTTCCAAAACCATCTGCAATCTCTTCAGATATCGTCCAGTGTAACAGAATTATCCAGAACATTAGGAGAATGCACCGCAAGGTAGAAATTAAAGAAATCCAACCCTGCCAAGACGCACTATTTTTATAAACTATTTTTTCATTTACGTTCTGTTATGTTTAAAATTGCATATTCATGACTTTAAAAGCAAGCTGGCAATCTTCTCATGTTAAACTATAGCCTCTTGAGCCAATGGTAACAAGTCAAAGATGTTTGCAACTTAACTGAGTCTATAATACCCTTCAACATTTCATCAGATTCAGGGCCTCATGTAAGTACAATGGATAACAGAGAAACTGAGCCATGTACAAAAGGCCCAGAAATGTTACTCTTAAAATTTTATTACAGATATTTTCATACCTGTCTTTGGACTTCAGATCCTGTTTTATACACTGCCTAGTATAAATTATATTTCATTTGCTATCAGTTGTCCCTGCCTGACAGCGAGTAAATTTGGACTCTTTAAAAAGAAAAAAATCCTACTAACTCCAATCCACTCTAAAAACAAGATAATAAAAACAAAAGCCTGGTTCTGAACCAGTGGGGGTGATCATTAATTGGTATATACTGATCTAGCTGTACTGAAGTCAAGAAATATTGACTGTTACACACACACACACACACACTTTCTCTCTAGTCTTCTTCAGATAATTGTACAGGATTTAAATCTTGCTGTTCTTCATTGCTGTGAACCATAACACAATGAGCTATTAACTGAAGTTAGAACCTATCTTCTCCCAAAGGTTTTGCTTTAATTAAAACTTACATCCAATCTCCTATTTTTCCTATGTATGCATGTTACTGACTTCACTGGAGCTATGACAGTTTACATGAGTTGCAGATCGGCTCATTATGCTAGGAATACCAAGCTGAATGGAAATATGCTTGGTAGGCAACGTCTCTCTGACAACCAATTACAAGATTAGTCCCTAGCACTGTAGTTTAAACTGGAAAAAAATACAATCACAGACCTCTCAATTTCACCATGGTTTGTGATTTTATTTGTCATGAAAAAAGGCTATGACCAGTGTTGCATTTTTGTTGTTTTAAATAGAGTAAATATGATCCTATTTCAATACACAAAGAGCTTGCATTCTAGTTAAAGGAAGTGCTCCCTTTTGTTTAAAGTCTTGTATTGCTTTAAATTAGGGAAAACTACTAACATTACAGGCTTATATATATTTATATTGATTTTAAAGCTAAAACAATTAAAACCAGATAAACCTGAAATGTCCTATTTAAACATAATGATTAAACTGAAAGAAGGATGTACGGAGTAAGAATAGCTGTACAAATATATCTCCCCAGCAGCCCAGTCCTTGAAGACTGAAATGGTTTGAAATATTTATTTCACCTGTGAAATCAAATTCCTCCAAACCAGCCAAATAAACCAGCTAAAGCCTACCTGCCATGACTTCAAAAAGGCAAAACGTTTTTTATTATATCAACGGCAAATAGAGCCCAACAGCTGTGTAAATCTTAAATCAAGTGCTGAAAATAGAAAAAAAGAAAAGAGTTACTGAATGTATATAGGTTATCCAACTCTGGGTGGCATGCTGAATTTGTTCTTAAGAAAAGTATACATTCAAAATGCAGGCTGCTATTATTTATTTATTCATTTATTTAGTTATGCATGGGTGTGCCCATGGGTAGGGACCAGATTCTGATTCCTTTAATCATGCTGCTCTCAACTACAAGCTACCTTACGTAGCCCTTTACTGGCTGCCATGCATCATGGGTCACAGAGAGACACGGAGCCATTATCTGATTGCTGTTGCTAGCTGATGCACCAGTGGACAGATCCTCGCTTGTGCTTGTCATAATGTGCCAGGCTGAGCCAGCACATTGGAAGACCAGGACAACAGCACACCCCTTCTGCAATCTGAGGAAGAGGTGGTAACAGAGACCCAGTTGTGACTGAGGCACAGTTTCGCCCATTCTCTGCTCCTGGAGCAACACACACCTCAGATGTGATTGCAAGTCCAGACCTCTGAGTAACATCTCACTCTCTAACAAGTAGTAAATGTATTAATGCAATTTAGGGTGAGAGCTGAAATTCAACTGGAAAAGGGCTATCAGAATCTGGCACTGAAGAAAAAAGTAACAGAAAACAATAAATGATGTTATGGTAAAAAATACAGGGAGAATAGTTGATACAGTAAGATACCAATATTATGCATCCATTCTTAAAGCTGAATAGCTTTTAGTATTGTAAACAAGCATTTAGTGAGAGAAGTAAAGCAAAGTAATTCAGGTGCACAGTTTTAAAAATGTAAGTGTGCAATTTAAGCTCTTAAATTCAAATATGCTGGAAAAGAATCTGCACAGAAACTGACAGATCCACCTGTCTGCCCAGGCTTATAAGTCACATGACCATACTACTAAGTCTTCCTCCGCTTACTCCTGGGAAGTACTTGACTGCTTTCTGGAGTTTTGGGGCGACGTGATTTTCCTTTGTTAACTTTAACATCTGGAAAACTGGTGCTAGAAAAAGCAGAGAAGAGAATGAATTGAGAACAACTTTAAGAAAAGGCAACTCAAACTTGAATATTTGGGATAAAGATGGTAAGTACCATTCATGAGCGCACATACTCCTATATTCGTTGTGATGCTAAAAAACCCCCCAAAAAGCCTGCTATTTTCCTCTTATCTCATCTGCTTCACAGGCATCAGCTCATGAAAACATGGTGGAAAACAGTTCTTATCAATTCTCTTTATAAAAATGAATCTCTTCTGGATTCCTCTTTATAAAAAATACCAACCCGAAACAATAGATATGAATATATAACCTTTCAGCTGGATTTGACGGGAAAATGAGTTAATACCTCTACTCATCATTTATAAACATTCATTGTATGTTACTAAGAACACCAAAAAATGCTGAACTATATAGCAGCTATTCTTCAAAACCACTTAAATTAACTGATTTGAAGTCTGCAGGCTACAAACCAGTTTCCAGAATTGCAATAGCTTGTTTTCTGCATAGTATCAATTTTCTTGGCAATGATTATATAGGCACCCAAAGTAAGAGTGACAGGCTGGATCATGTGGAACTAACAAAGGACTACGCTACAGCCCTTTATTTAATCCTTGAAATGCTTTTTCTTGCTATTAAAACCAGTCTCTAATCAGCAGCACATGGTTGCTTTTTTCTTCTTCTCCTACTTCCATGACTTTCATTAAATGAGGCTACATCAAAGCCTGGGATTCACGGAATGTAACTGTAGTAAACTTCAGTCCATGACCCTGATGTACTTAATTTCTCATAATCAGAAAGCACTTGAATCAGATTGTACCATAACATTCCCGGCAATGTCTCAGATCTTTCAAAAGCAAAACATATGACCACTTTCACAAGAAGTGACAATTCAGTAAAATACATATCGCACTGGCCATCTAATACAGCAAGTTTCTTAAGTATTTCCTTAACTTGAAACATTCAAATATCCCTTGCCCCCAAATTTCAAGGCCTACTAGAAGGAGAGGCACTGTGGGCCATATACTTGATATCCCTGGTTTGGTGATCTGGGTACTTACCCGGCAGAGCCAGGTTTAGGCATGGCTCCAAACCAGGCTTCAATACAACTCAAAACTCAATCTTAGTCCTTTTAAAAAGAACTGTAACTACCAAGCTACTGGCTACTTTAAGAACAGTGTCTCTCAGTCGTTCTTACTGAAGATGTTCTACTTTGTAAAAATAACTTCATTTAGTCTAAAAAGCAAGAGATTGACTCTATAGTGCAATAGTTTAGGTCTTCGTATTCAATGGAGGAGGCAAGTGGACATGAACTTAAGTCTCCACATCCCAACAACCAAGTCATTCTGAAGTGGGGGCATCTGCTTTGGGACAGAATATCTATTCTAGATTTGAAAGACCTTGAAATCTGTTAGAAATAATCAAATCTTTTCCACAAAAAAGATTCTTTTTTTAAGCACACATTTTCAGACCATAACAATACATTTCACCAAAATATTTCTGAACTGTATAATTTAAATTAGCTGAAGATATAACATACGGGTAACAGGTATGGACTTAAGTACTTTACTTAAATATTGTCAGGGTCTCAGATTAATCAGCTCCCACTGGGTCAAGCACTTGAGCCACCACACCTGCCTCTAACCCCTCACTAATGAGGGTGCCCTAGTTTTCTGGGGAGGCAAGCAAGCAGATCGGATACTGCAAGCGCCGCTCACCCTTTTAAGCACATCTTCAGGCTGAGGCTGCAGGCATACCCTGACACAGCCTATTCCAGCAAGCCTTATGTTTGCTGCTCTTTCTGATCCTCCTGGCTCCTGATGCAGCTTTGGCTCTTCCTGACCCAGACCTTGGATCTTCCCTGAAACTAGACACAGGCTCTCTGACCCCTGGTTTCTGATCTCAGCTTGCTTCTGGATTTTCCCTCTGTCCTCCTGGAACTTGGTTTCAGTCCTCCAACCCGGATCCCAGCTCAGCACTCTGGTAACCCGAGTTCCTGTATTGCTCACCCCGCTAGTTGCTCCTTGAGGACTACCCGTGGACCCAGCTGCCTATGTCCCAGCTGAACCCTCACAAAGACCTAGCTATATTAGGGGTGGAGAACACTGCAAAATCAATAATTTAAACCTGTGACTTATCTCCCCCTCTAGTTTTTCTATCAGTATAATCCTAATCAGAAAAGTCTTACTTCATAGGGCTGTTGCAAAGATTATTACGCTCTTTTTATCTTGCAGAATTAAAAGGCTCAGATGACTACAGAACCAAACTGTTTTTATCTACAGAAGATATAACACATTTACTAACAGAAATGCAAGACTAGCTGCATTATTTTCCTTCCTCCTAGGCAAATTTTATTAGAACCTAATTAAATTATCACTTGCCAGTTTCAAAATTTAAAATGAACTATTTTAGCTTAATTTCTACATTTCTAGAACTCAACATGAAAGACACAAGCATGTACATTATGAACATCAACGTGCCAAGTTGTTTGCTAACATCATTAACTAGAACTATTGGGGGTCAGACCTGATGATCTGTTTAGGTCCCTTCCGACCCTAAGCACTATGAAAATGACATGAAAATTAATCACAGGGTGATACATTAGTACAAAGTTTAATTCAGCACATCTGCCTTTATATGCGTGTCTCCTGGTATTGTTCCAATATCCTGTAATCCTCATACTAGGAAAATGCATGTTTGACTTCATTTTAATAAACAGAAAAGTTCAAATTGCAGTTGTAGCAGAGTTTCATGATGCTAACATGTCAATAAACTGACTTCAGAAACAGTTCATTTTGTATTTTGAAATCACAGAAATTAGGACTGGAAGGGACCTCAGGAGGTCATCTAGTCCAAACCCCTGCTCAAAGCAGGACCATCCCCAGCTACATCATCCCAGCCAAGGCTTTGTCTAGCCGGGTCTTAAAAACCTCCAAGGATGGAGATGCCACCACCTCTCTGGATAACCTGTTCCAGTGCTTTGCTACCCTCCTAGTGAGAGAGTTTTTTCCTAATATTCAAGTTAAGCCTCCCTTGCTGCAACATGAGACCGTTGCTCCTTGTTCTGTCATCTGCCACCACTGAGAACAAGCTCCATCCTCTGGAACCCCCCTTCAGGTAGCTGAAGGCTGCTATAAAATCCCCTCTCAGTCTTCTCTTCTTTAGACTAAATGGGCTCCTATACACACACTGAGAGGCTACTCTGACGTGCTGTAATTACAGCATGTCGAAGAATGGTAATTGCCATGCTCCAGCAGATTCCAGCGTTGCATGTATCAGCATCACCAGGCAGAAAAATGGCAGCAAGGGAGCTTTAACTAAAGCTCATCGAATGTGCTTTAGTTCAAGTGCCCCCGTTGCTATTTTTCAGTGTGGGGACGCCAATATGCGTGACACTCCGGGCACTTTAATTAGCGTCGCTCCGAGGCTCTCAGAGCCACACTAATTAAAGTACCCCCCCAACCCACCTCCCAGAGCACATCTATAAAAGCCCAGTAAGTGCAGTTCTCTCAGCCTCTCTCCAGAAGTCATGTGCCCCAGCTCTTGAAACATTTTCGCTGACCTCTGCTGGACTCTCTCCAATTTGTCTATATCCTTTCTGTAGTGGGGGGGCCCCAAACTGGACACTACTCCAGATTTGGTTAAACATTGTTAATTAGAGGGGAATAATCATATCCTTTGATCTGCTGGCAATGCTCTTACCAATGCAGCTCAGTATGCCATTAGCCTTCTTTGCAACATGGTCTCACTGTTGGCTCATATTCAGCTTATTGTCCACTGTCCCCCACAGGTCCTTTCCTGCAGAGCTGTGCGCCCAGCCAGTCAGCCCCCAGCCTGTACCGGGGCATGGGATTGTTATGTCCTAAGAGCAGGGCTTTGCACTTGTCTTTGTTGAACCTCATGAGATTTCTTTTGATCCAATCCTCCAATTTGTTGAGGTCTCTGAATCCTAGCTTCATCTTCCTGCATATCTACTGCTCCCCCAGCTTGGGGTCATCTAAAAACTTCTTGAGGGTATACTCTATCCCATCCTCTAACTCACTGATGAAGGTATTGAACAAAACCAACCTCAGAACCGTACCCTGGGGCACTTCACTTGATACCAGCCTCCAACTAGAAATTGAGCCATTGACTACTACCCTCTGAGCCTGAAGATCCAGCCAGTTTTCCATCTTCCTTACTGTCCATTCATCTGACCTGTACTTCCTTAGCTTGCTTGCATCTCCAAGGCTGAACTCTTGCTTCAGCTAAATTTTCCTCTGGAATCTATAAACAATTTTGCTCTATGTTTGTGAACATGCTTGGCACTGCAGATTAAAGATGAACTCAGTGGTTTAAACTCAGCTCTACAGTATTTCCCCGTTGTAAACCTTGGGAAAGTTTTACTAATGAGGACAAGCTGGTTAGGAGTTTGTGTTGTTTTGGGTGTTTTTGGAATCAATGGCAAAAAGGCGGGGTGGGGGGGGGGAAATACACAACTAAACATTTTACATCTGCTATGAATAGAGCACCAAAACAATGCAACCAACACTGAACCATGGGATAAAAACTATTTTTAAAGCAGAAAAAAAAAAAGCATATAAATATTCTTTTTTTAAACACTACTTATTTTATCAAATCCTTTTTTCATTTTGGAGAAAGAGTGAAAAACAGATGGTAATTAGAAAATTCTTCCTCTAAAATCACAGAAGACACTTTCCCAAGGCAGTTAGTTCCCATTCACCTTTTCCCTGTCTGTAGCTTGGTTCCTTCCAGCACATCCAAAGGAGGAGTCAATATTTTGTTGGCTTAGCAGACTGCAGCCAATGAGTTTTGAAAAAGGGACTAGGAATAGGATTAGCATAGGGAAATAAGCACTGGTAGAAAACACCAAGATTTGGTGTAGATGTTTCAGTTTTAATGCAGGGCCTGAATGAGATATTGACAGTTGTAGATGTGTAAGAGGGCCTATGGAGTTGTTTGGTCTTTTATCACCCATTTAAACACCACACACGCATACAGCAGTTGATTAAGGAAAAAATGGAACTATCGTTCACAGGAAAAAATTGTTGATTAAGAAACAAGCAGGTAAGTAACAGAGACAGCCGTGCAAAGACATGCTAAGAACCTATTATAACCGTTTAAACTGAGCATGCATATTTTGAAAGAAAAACCTGTGGTATAATGGTTTCTGTTGACAACAAATTGGGCTAAGTGATGGGGGAAAGGCCCACTTGAAATGGAATTCTTTGCAATGCAGAGCTTGCAACTGGGAGTGATCTTATCCATGACCACCAAAAATAATTGGACGGAAAGAGGGAACATGAAGGTGTCCTATCCTTAAGCAGATACCATATGCAAGAGGATCTTCTTTCTTATGGGCAGTAAATCTTCCATTGGGAACTCAAAGAATTATTTTTTCCTTAGCTGTAGAATTAAATTAAATAACGTTTTAAACTGGTGATATTAGTTGCATTCAAATTAGGCAGCTAAATTCCATCATTCAGCCATAGAACTTGGAATTCCTTGTAGTGTTGACATGAGTGATATTGCTTTCACCCGTCCACAACTATTACAAATTAAAAAAAAAATCTGTATAAAATATATTCTGTTTTTGCCATCTTTCAGGATTAGCCCCTCTTCCAGAGAAAACTAATTTGGCTTATATGTGGAATTTGCAACTGAAAATACAAATGGAAAAAGTCTAATGTGCCAAAGAACTGCCTCTGACTGGAGAAAGCTACCAGGAAAAATAGGTTCCCAGAAACCACTCATATTTCAGAGCCCAATTCTGCAGAGATGAGAGTGGAAGGACCTCAACACCTGCCTGGAACCCTTTGGTAACTACTGACCTCCCTTAGAAGGCCAGGGTGAACCCCAGATTGCTCAGAATTTACACTGCCCCTTTGCAAGCCAGAACTAAGTTATGTGCAGAGCTCAGAGTAAAGCAAGCTGCTGAATGTGCCTGACTTCTTACCCAAACCTTCACTTACCCACAGAACTGCACATTTAAGCTTAATTTCTACGAGACCTGAGAAAGTAAAGATTCTACTTATTTGCCCTCTTTCACTTTTTCCTAACCCCACCTTCTGGCTGCATTCAATCCCCTGCAGAAAGGTACATTAGTATTAATTTAGAAGAAGCTCTACCTTTAAAAATTAATGAAATAAAATATTAACAAAAATATGTATGCCCATGTCTTCCTTTGCTACAGACCAGTCCTGCATCATTTAAATTCAATTAAAATGGTGCCTCTGAATTGTGGAAAAATATCTCATTACAGTAGCGTATTGCCAAAGGCCATTCTGTATTGCACTGCTTTCATAACTGGGTTTATGCGCTTCATTCATAACAGACCTCAACTGTTGCATCTCTTTTATGAGACTACCATGTCCCAAATACCATTTTTAAAAAGCCAATCTCTGAAAAATTAATTTTCAATCTATTAATCACACTAAAAACAAATGAGTATCTGATCTGGGTATTTGTTTACTTTTTTTTTTTTTTAAAGGGAGCCAATATGCATTTCAAAGAAGGTGAAAATGCAGACAAAAGGAAGAGATAAAAGCCATCATGCTTAGGGTATTGATCATTTGCGGTTGAGGAGAAACTTTCCCTCCAACAGATAAAGCTCTGTAGGTATTCTGGATCCTCTTCTATAGTGGATGGTATTGCTCACAGTCCGAAAAAGACTACTGAACCAAACAAAGGTTTGGTCCAATTCAGGAATGTTAAGACTTCCTTGCAAATCAGTTCACGTTCCTCCAAAAATATTGCTGGTTTTTTTTTTTAAATCACTCCTACTTCTCTAGTAGAAGAACAAATGAAATGCAATGATCTGGAACATGCCAGACATGATTAGAAGATTGTCTCCCTGCTCTATAATACAATACCTTTGCCAAGCAAGATGGTATCACAACCAGCCAATGCAATTTTGTTTTTCATTACACATACAGTCATTTAATTCACTGAACATTATTACGCCATCATCTCAGCATTATTGATTTCAAGCTTCCTCACACTTAACAGTATGTTCATTTCAGATTATTTGCTTATATTCGTTAAAATAAATCTTAATAACTCAGTTATACCCAGATACAGCCCTCAACTGTGACAGGAGTTCTTCCATGACATAGCAGCCAACAATGTAGTTGTGCATTTGCTGCCATGATAAGAGTAGCAAGGAATGGGGCAGACCTTGAGGAGTGCAGATATAGGTCTTTATAAGCATGTAGAATAAGCAGTTGACTGAGCAGTAAGCAGGCTTAGTGGTTTAAGACAGCATATGTCAGAAGCTGCAGGCAACAATCCCAGGCTAATCATGGCTGAATGCAATGAATCTGCACTCCACAAATTCAGACAGCATTCCAAAAATTCAAAATTTCACTTACTCAGTGTTGTTTTATATTTCCCTTGGCACAATACAATGTTTTGCTCTCAAACTAGCTTTGTCTCTGCTCTGTTTAATCAAACTGGAGGATGATTCTTCAGTTAAATCCAAAAGATTATTATTCTCGAAGTACAACGCTCTTCCTAACCAAATGTCCCTTTAGCTTGGGTATGGCAAATCCCTGCTCCTATTTCTAATTTCTCTCTCACCCCAGAAACTTGTGGGCAAAGCACTGGGTTTCAAGCAGTTTTAGGAAAAACAATTTTATCTGAATAAATATTTCATACAACCCTATCTCTATGCACAAGAATTTGAGCAAATGTACGAGCGTTGATTTTTCTAAGCCATCCATAAAGTTATTTCTTTCACCTAGTACTATACTACCTATAAAAAATTCTGTTGATAGAAAACCACCTTAATAATGCTTCCATACTCGGTCTCAATGTTCAATTTAGTTGTTATACTGAATGATTTTTGGTTCTGTAAACATTTTTGATAATATTTTGGAAAATATTAAGCCTTTAAAAATTAAAGGATGATAGGTATTTTATTCAAAATGTAAAATTTGTAAAAGAAAAAAAAAATCTTAAAAACTTTCAAAAATGGTATTTGCAAAACCGAAAGCCCACAGTCCTTATGCCAACCTTGTATTAAAACTGTGATTTTATTTTGCAAGTATAGCATCCTCTATAGTATCTGACACCTAAATTTTGCAGAATCTGAATAATGTATAAGAACTTAAAATTTAAAAAAAATCAAAAAGAAATATATATGAAACCACTCATTTATATTCTTTGTCCAAAAGGAAATCTTCAAAAGTAAATAGGAGAGTGATTATTTACTTAGATTATTACTTTTTTTAAACCCTTTAATTTCTAAATCCACTTATTCTGTTCATTTACATTTATTTTGGTTTTTAAGGCATTATTAACAATATAGTCAAACCTCTAAACTTTTACTGCTCTTTAGCTTGACTATACTTTTAAGATGAATAGCTCCTCTGCTGAAAACTGAGGCTATCATTACAGATGTCACATAGACAACTGGCACAGTAATTCCAACCTGATACAAAACAAAGGCACAGCCAGTTCAGTCCTATATATCAAAGAAAACACAAAGCAAGAGGTTCTGATTCAGGAAGTGTGCTTCAGCACATACTTAACTTTAAGCACATACTCAAATTTCATGGAAATGAGGTAAGCATGTGTAATTTGCCTATGCTCATGATTTTTGGATTCTGGTTCTGAGTAAAGAACAAGGATATTTTCTAATTGATACGGAATAAGACCATATGAAAGTCACAGGTGAACTATTTTTAGCAAATAATTGGTTTTAAAAGGTGTAGTCTGCAAATCCTGACTCACCTGGTCTTTGCCTTCAATGTAGTTGTTCACAAGAATGATTCTTGGGCATATGTAGAAATGTTTGTAGATCAGGACCAGAGGACTGTGGTGTCACAGAAATGCAACTAAACTCAGACTCACAGTTTCATAAAACATGCATGCACACACACTGGTCCCAACCTAATCCTAAAGGGATATTTGTTCCATCGCAGTGGGAAGACACTACACTTGAACATTTGAGAATAAAAAAAAGTCAGATACTGAGATACAGAAGTAAACTGCCTTGGAAACTTGTAAGACTATGTGCTGGACATTTAAATTAACATCACAATTTCCAAGTCATTATGTATCCCTTATATTTATCAATCTTTTCAAAACTAAAAACCCAAGGCCCAACTCTTCAGGGGTAGTGCTTTAAACTAACTAACCATGAAACTAGAATTTCTGACCAATATGCAAGATTCTGCAACTACAAAGCACCACACAGCCAGATCAAGGTGACAAATGTCACACTGATTAAACACCAATGCAAAAAACTTCAACTCACAAGAACCCTAATTTAAACATGCTACCTCGCTGCCAGAACAGAGATTATAATTCACAAATAGTGCAGAATCTATTACTATACAGCTCCTATATTAAGGTTGCCCTGAAACATGAAGCACTAGATTAATGAACTTTTCAATGTATAAAAGACAGAAGGCACATCTGGATGTGCTTTGTTTATCAAAGTTTAAATATTAGGGATCTTTAAGCCGAGATATCCATAAAGCTAACATTGTGACAGCTTTTTCCAAGAAGGAATTCCAAGAAGGAATGAAGAGCTGCTTAGCTGTAAAAACTCTTTTACCACCAGTTAAAGGGAAAGAGCTAGAAATGGTAACAACAGACATATTTAAACAGTGCTTATGTAGGAATCCATTTATTTTTACACTAAACCTCCCAAAATATAGAGCCATGAACTGTGCTTCTGCAGCACTGCAATATCTTCAGGGAACATTTGGAGACAACACATCAGTGTCTAACAATATCCTTTAAAATCAAATCATTTAAATTCAGAATGTCAATATCATCTAGGTACCGAGATGTCTGGAGGATTAAATTATTCTATGTGAGAATATAAATAAGCTTATTAACTTATGCTAAATTCTTCTTGTAGGGTTTACTATAGATAACATGGTAGGTTAATGCACTAGCACCTATGCTTTCCAACTTCCTGGGCTCAGAGTTTAGACAGTGGTGTAACAAGGAGTTTGGAAGGACTCACTGTACAGCTGTGCAACAGAAACTAGCAGTCAACAGGAGTTTGTTCAAAATAGCATGCTCATTCACCAAAGAACACAAATCTATTTGAGGTCAAAAACACATGATTTAAGGACATGCTGAAAGCTTAGGATAGGGTTCAGTATTTTCCATAACCAAGGCCAGATTTTGGAGTGATGTATGCTCTCAATCCTGAACAGGCTTTCAGCAGCAGAGTAGTTGTACTGAAATCAATGGACCCCACTCAGTACGTTAAGTTTAAGCATATTCTTAACCCTTTTGTAGGATCTAGGATGAAGTCAGTAAAGGTTTTGAACATAACCATCTCCCACATCCAAGGATGTTCAAATCTATGTTTTTCAAAACTTAAGTCTCATTCACACTCTTGAAGAAGGACAAATTTAAAATATAAACAATGCTGTGTTCATCATGTAGACATTGGCTTTATAACAGTTCCTCAATTATAATTAACAACATCATATATTTAAGTATAACAACAGTGCTAAGATCTTTAAGTTCAAGAAGCATGAAGGTATATATTTTGACAGTAAGTGTTGCATTGAAATAAATTTAAAACAGTGGTTATGAACTCCACCGTTACTCCTCTGACATATTTGATTGGCATTTTGAATAAACTATTCTATGAAATACACAAATGCACAGCATTTGGGTTTTTTTTAAATATAGAAATACTATGTTTACCATAAAAGGCCAAACACCATTCATTCCAAGCATCTGTCACCAATTCTTTTGTCTGCAGAAAATAACTATTCTAATGGTGGTATTTAACAATTTTATGCACTTGGGATAATTATTTTTTAAAGCCTGAAAATTATTTTTATATCTAGATCTATCTAGATAGATCTAGATATATACATTTATATTTCAGGCTTTAAAAATAATTATCCCAAGTGCATAAAATTGTTAAATAGCTACCACCATTAGAATAGTTATTTTCTGCCAACAAAGGTACAATCATTTCAAGATTTATATGATGGGGATGCAACTAAAAAAAAGGAAAGCATGCCAATTGCAAAGAGAAAATATAAAACGGGTAATAACTGACCAAACACCCACTGATTTAGAAAAGGTTGACTGGTGGACCATGAACAGGATAAGAGCTGACCATGCTACAAAAAAAAAAAAAAAAAAAAAGCAAATCTTAGTCTGGAACATATTAATTAGGAGATGTTATATGTCATATGTAGGGAGCTACCAAATTAATGGCAGAAGTGGGCTGTGTGGCAGCTCCTTTAATCTTGCAGGTTTAATCATGCACCCCTCTAACCCCAGTTACAGAGGCTGAAGGGCCCCCATGGCCCTGCTGCTTGTTGCTGACAGGTTGGGAGGCAAAAATGGCAGCATATTTAAACTGTGGTTTTTGCCTCCTTGCCAGTCAGGAGCGAGCGGTGGGGTCCCTCCTCCGACCAGGGAGGGAGAGGGGCACATGGGGGAAGCTGTAAGATTAAAGGAGCTGCCACGCAGCTCCTTTAATCCATGAATTTGGTAGGTCCCTAGTCATATGCAAGGTATCCGAGGCAATTATTCCACTTCTCACCACAAATAGGGCCTTAGCTGAAGAAATATATTCTGGGCTAGACACCGTGTTTTAAGGAAAAGTAGACTATTTGGAGAGAGGAATGAAAAAATATTAAGAAAGTATGATCTACCAAGAAAGGATGAAGGCATTAATTTCATTTAGTCTGAAAAAGAAAGGACTGAAGGGGGGAATATAACAGTTTTCCAATATATAAAAGGTTGGACTGTTCTAAAGGCTTGTAAATTGGCTGAATTTCCACCACAAAGACATTCATTTTAGACATTAGGGAAACTTTAGAAGGAGAGTAACGCATTGAAAGAAGTTACCCTAGGGAGGTTGTGGAAAGCGTTCCACTGGAGGCTTTTAACAAGTTAGGTAAACAGCTGCTTGAGATGATCTCAGAACATTTGATCCTGCTTCAGCTGAGGGATGGAAGAGAAAAGCTCCCGAGTTCCCTTTCAGCACTTCCTACCGTTCTCCGATTCTATGAAATCTGCAGGAAACGACCAGATAAATGCCCAGAACCTCACTGAATATTTGACATTCTGAACATTATTTCAACTTAAAAGGGCACCATCATCTTGCAACATTAAATTATCTTTACTTACTGAAGCTGCAAGGAACACAGGGCATAATTACAACTGGAAGAACAGAGAAAGACATTTTTTTTTCCAGCATAATCATTTGACAGGACCGTGGAGTTTTTGCCTGGGATTTAAAGGTGTGTTGTCAGAAAGCATTATAGCTAGTATACATTCTGAGAAAGCCTGGTTCTAATAAACCAAAATCATCCATCCACCCAGATATGAGCCTAAATTATGATTTAACTACTTGCAGTTGGCTTACTAAAATTACACACACACAAACGTATATTTTTAAGTAAACATTTGGTTTTGTCTTCCAATGTTTGAAACAGTGATGCTTTCAACCTCTTCTCTGAAACCATGAGTAGAAACAGAGCCATCATTTACCAATGAGTTTCAATCACATAAATCCAAGAGTTAAAAATTTAAAATAAATACCAAATATGCTGGCAACACAAAATGTATAATTTTAATGCACAGTCACATGGAAATTGAAGCTCCCTCCAAGAGTTAAGTTGACCAGCTAGCAGGAACATACCTCCTTTCTACTCTGTTTCTACTCATGGTTTCAGAGAAGAGGTTGAAAACATGACTGTTTCAAACACTGGAAGACAAAACCAAATGTTTACTTAAAAATATACGTTTGTGTGTGTGTAATTTTAGTAAACCAACTGCAAGTAGTTAAATCATAATTTAGGCTCATATCTGGGTGGATGGATGATTTAGAGAGCCTGAATTGTGATTTAACAACTTGTGGTCGGTTTACTAAAACCAGGCTCTCTCAGGATGTCTTCATTACGTTTTCAACATATGTTGTTTGAAAAATGTGCATATGTATTAATATAACTTAACACAATACCCCTTTTATGCCACAAAAAGTGACCTCTTTTGCACATAGCTAGTATTGCTCCATGCATGATGGCACCTCCCATCTCAGGTACTAGCATTATTTTATTGTTATTAAAGAGTAGGTTTTTAAACTATTAGAATAGTATACAATCACTTAAAGTAGATGTTTCTCAATGTATCTAAAATACTGAATAGAAGATGCCCTTTTGAAGCATGCTACCAAAAATTTGACTGTTCAGAAAATCAGTCAATTGAGAGGAAAAAAAGTCACTATATCAAAAGGGACTCAATAATATAATAATCTTTAACTGATCACTACACAGGCTTTCTTTATTTTTTATTTTTATTGGGTCACAAGTTACTTGAATTTTTAGGCTTTCACCCCATTTCACATAGACGTTGTCTGCTCAGGCTGAGGGCCCAACTTTGTATTTGAAGGATTAGAACTGGAAAGCACTGCCAAAATTTAAATTAAACACTGTGTTTCTGTCAGTTGAGTATAAAAGCTTAAATGTCCAGTAGCACAGATGAGAGCAGATGTGTCTAACAAAGTACTAGAGATACATTTTACCAATACAGAAGACTCATTGGGACACTGATTCAGGTATAGCTAGCCAACCAGGGAAATAAGATTTGGAGACTATAGTAGAAACAACTTTTTTGAAATCTCTGAAGAAATAAGTTTGAGGGTTAGTTTCTGCATGTGGAACCCAGACAGAGATCAAGTAATATTTACTCATCTGAACAATGACTCAATTGTCATGACTGTGGATAAAATGTTGTCTCTGAAACGAACCCAGTTAATAAATGGTGTTTCTGTGAAATGGGACAGTGTCCCATATATTCACGGAAATAAAGTATTAAAGATGTATTTTAATTAAATGCACTATGTTCTTTCTCTTCAGGAGGATATAATTACAACAGTCGATGTAGAGAAGAGGATTTGTCTCTAATTGCTCTAAAATTCTCTGAAAACAGGCATGTTTTTAAAGGGCAAGGAAGCGTCTCTCTACATGCAGCTTGGAAGGGGGACAGATTGAGCTAGGAGAAAGACCACAATGTTCTGCTCTAAGAGTTCAGTAAGATTTTAGGCAAAGTTTAGAATATATTGCAGTGATTATGTACTGCTATGGCGTGTGTAAAGGGATTCACCCAAGTGCTAAACAATGACAGCTCAGGCCAGCTCCTCAGCATTCACTAGCCTCTGCTGAAAACAATGGGAGCTACCCCATAGCAAATAACATTTAAAACTGCAGCTACTGGAATTGAGGCTACTTTTGGAATCTTAAACTCAGGATCATTTATTTTCTAAGGGAGGTGCTTTAAGAGATGAAAAAATACTTTGAAAATCTTACTAATTCCTCCAGTTACATTATGTTCTTCAGAAAGCTCATTTAGTGTTTATAAAATGGAAATTTCCAAACTAAGGTTCTCTTGAGAGTCCCACTGATAAAACAGGAGACAAAACTGACTTTGAAATACTAACAAGCCTGCATTAAGTACTGTAATTTTCTGCTGAACCATTACACAGCTTGAATAAGCATCTCATTTGCCCAACGGTACACCGAACCTAGGCAGAACTGCACTGAAGTCAATGGGACATTGCATGGACACAGGATTCAACCCACGTGGCTCTCTTTCTTAAATAAGGACTTCAGAATTGGGCTGCTTAAAATTGTTTTAAAAATAGGTTTATATCCCTTTTTACATTCATTTGATTTATTATGTGCATTTGTTTCCCTAGGTCAGTGATTTTCAGCTAGGATGCCAACACACCCTGGAGTGCCATGAGGTCCTTTGGAGGGTGCTGCAGAAAGTGTGCGGAGATAAGAAAGGGGTGAAGAGAGAAATAAAAGGCAGGCAGGTTCAGGCTTCAGGTGGGAGGAGATAAGCAAATCAGGGCAGGCTCTGGCTCTCCCTCCCTAGCTGCTCCCTCGCCCTCACTGACTGCAGCCTCTGCAAGGAGGTAGGCTCTATAATAAATACACTCGTTTTTGAAATAGGGTGCTGCTCAATTCACAAATGTTATAAAGGGGGTGTCTCAAGTCTGACAGGTGATGCTTTGAGTCTGAAAATGTTGAAAACCATTGTCCTAGGTCTAAATCTAACTGGTATAATATTACTCCCCTAATATCAAACACGTGAAACTTCTGGTTCTGTTGACAAACACAGATTTTAATATTTTTGGAGGAAGTGCAGTCCATTTTATGCAAAAAAAAATGAGGGAGGGGAAAATCAAGACCAAAATATATCCTAACAGAAGTATTCAACATGTGGCTGTCATCTCCATTTTAGGAGAAGTCAAAAAAAGCCAAGAAAGACTGAACAAAAAACCAGAGAAAAATTCATATATGCAATGTTTCATTGTCTTGATTGACACACTGATGAAACCCCATATTGTCAATTATGTAATCATCTCATTAAGAAAAAAAGTCCAATGAAACCTATTATTCCTTCAAGAACAGTGATCCCAGACCATGCAGGGTGAATTTGACTTCACAGCCTTCCATTTAATTGGAGGATTTAAAAATAAATTAAGTGGAAAAAAATAAAAGAATTTAAGTGATGTGAGTGTATTTAAGCATCTAAACTAGAAACTCATTTGCTCACCAGGATGCAGCAAAAGATCATGAACAGCTAAGTTACTTTTTTAAAATAAAATTTCTACCATGTAAGCAGGAATGAACAGTTTTAAGATGCAATATAAACCTTTCGTAAGGGTACATTAATAAAGGATTAAAGTAAATACAAATGCAATTAAGACCCTGGGAAGCACCAAAATGATGAAAAGTGAATGACACTTTCATGCTCTGGAGTGGTCCCACTGGGCTGAAACATACTAGGAGGACCAGGAGGACCAGCATTTCCAGTGTTCAGGCTCTACCAGTTCTGTGGAAAAACAGATGCTTTGGGGCTGAACCATTAACTGGTATCGTTCAGAGGAAAACTGATGGGGCAAAGAAGGAGAATCTCCTACATAACCAACATATATTTTAATAATGCTTCTCCCATTTTTCTGC
The DNA here is from genome assembly GCF_030867095.1 of Alligator mississippiensis. NCBI lineage: Eukaryota > Metazoa > Chordata > Crocodylia > Alligatoridae > Alligator > Alligator mississippiensis. Next base: position 14,437,644 of record NC_081835.1, read on the forward strand.
ACTAGAAAGACAGAAGGGAAATATAACCCGGTTTCTTTCGGAGTTTCATTGAGGTTTCAATTTAAAAAGAAAGAAAGAAAAACAGCAACTACATTCCAGAGTTCGAGTGAAAGTAATAAAGATGATTGAAAGGAATAAACCTGTAATAAAGATGATCAAATTTCATTTAACGCTTTAAGATATTCCATAAGTCCAAATCTGTTTAGGACCCAACAAAACAGACTGACTTGGGTGATTTCAACCCTTTGTCTGGTGTTTACATCTCAAAGCCATCCATGAGACTTCTAATAAAGCCAGCAGAGATTGCAGGAAATCTGTTTCCTACCGAATTCATTATATTTCGGGTGATTCGCATGCTATAATCCCAATAACTTTCAAGAAAAGTCACCTCTACATGCTTGAATAAAAGGTCGCTTGATTTGTTACTTTCCCAGAGGGTGACAGAAGCAGTTAAATAAAAACAAACACACACACACAAAATTCATCCTGAAAGCCCAGAGACCATAAAATTATGCTTAAATAAATTTCAAGAACGATGCCGAGATCTAGATGGAAAAGAAGCGATTCAAAAGGCCAGTAAAAAGGGATGAGATATTTGTCAGCTACCCATTTCTGCACTTTTCATGAATAGCTGCTAAATGAAACGAATAAAAAACTAATATTTGAATTTACTCTTTCAATATTACCTTTTACCCGGTGTGTATCAAAATATACTGAGTAGTGCAAATAAAAGGGGACTCCAGAGGACTGAGGCAACTGGTGTTCATTAAAAGCTTCAGTAGAGGGGGAGAGAGGTTAATTTACTCTGACTGCAGCACATAAATGTTAATTTCTCCTTCATTAGATCTACCACGTGGATTAATTATATACAAAAAATCATCCTGTTCCTATAAGTGAAATACTTGGTACAGCACTGGATTGGAAATTTCTATTTTTCAAAATGCTTGGCTGTTTGAACATGCATAATGTAACAGGAGGAGTTGGTAACATTAGATTGGCTTTAAAGTAATGTTTTCATCTCCTAAGTATTAAATTTTCATCTCTTTAAAAATACCTCCCTTGCAAAATAAAAGGTCTCGAGCTTAAGATTCAAACCCTAGCCTGAATTATGCCATTTTTAAAGCTGTCCAGGAAAAGTAACAACCAGGTATCTGTTGCCAGGATGTCTGAGCTCCTGCTGGGTTTCTGGTTCTCCTAGACGCTTGTCTTCAAATTCAAAACATATGAATCACTCTTATTCTAGGAGCAATGACAAGTTGTTTCCATCAAACATCATTAGAAAGACCCATTCCTGTCCCCCTCCATGCTTTCCTAGCTGTTAGACTCAGGACAGGAGAAGGCAAGTTACGGGTGCCTTGGCATCACACTGTCCATGCTGCCAGCTAAGCTGTGGTGTGCTGCCTGAGCGAGCGGGCACAGAGCCAAGGATTCAGCACTGAATGCACCCAACCATCTGCAGAGGTGGCCTCAGGAATTCAACTTTTGGAAACAGTTAAAAGATCCTGGCTTGGCCAATGGTTGCTGCTGTGACTAGCAGTTAAGGTGCATGAGTTGAGGTGATCTACAAAACTGATTTCCCATTCATGAGAATACACCTCTCAGCCCCTACAAATGGAAATTACTGACCCATTCTTTCACAACTCATCATATATAGTAGCTGGTTGATAAATCCTCTACAGAGGTTTACCTTAGATCTAATCCCTTCAGATTCAAAGAAAATCTTGATTCCCAACAGAATAAAAACCAGTAGGGTGGAAATCATAAAAAACAGAAACATTAAGGAAAAGATTAGAGAAGGGGCATCAAAAATATGGCCCACAGGCCAAATCTGGACTACGGAGCTGTATTACCCAGTGACCCACAGGCAGCATGTGGGACATGCCAAATGGCCCTGCATGTAATACGCAATGTCTGCAACGTAGCCCCATGGCAGGTGCTCCAGCCTCTGCCCCGCTGCCGCTTACCCTTGCTGCAGTGCCAGCAGGCTCTATCACTGCTCCAGCCTGGGGCATAGAGCATAGCCCTAGTCTGGCCCAGTAGCAATTTCTCCCAAAGGCAAGAGGGGAGAAGAGAGGAGGGAGGGGGCAGGCAGCAGCTGCAGCCCTGACCCCAGCCCTAACCCCAAGAAAGAGCCAGAGCCACAGTAGCTGCCTCCCCTCCGCCTCATACTCCATTTCAAGACAAGGGGCTCACCCCCAGTGTTAAATGAGGGGGAAGGGGAACCTCATCTTGGAATCAAGTAAATATGGTACTACACTTTGGGCTCAATCTAACTCACTCTAACATTCATTATCTTGATGCGTTTTAAGATGTTTGAAAAAAATGCTTGAAAAATATTGTATCTACTTTAGGAATGCAAAAATCTAGAATTCTTGGGTCAGAAATGATACCTGTTATTAGACCAACTGAGAAATTGCAAAAAAATTAACTTTTTCTGAAAGCTTTTGGAATCACATGCCCTTCATCAGGCTCGGGAAAAGCTCAAGATGGTAAAAAGTCCCCATATTTAGGAAATAAACTTCATTTTTGCACAGCAGCAGAAGCTGGAAATCTGTCCCTCTGGGTCCATGCGGGTGTTTTTGTAAGGTTGCTCTTTGTTGTGTAGATCAAACAGGATTTCTTCCCTGGTGGTATCAGATGGCAGGGAGGGATGAAGTTTATTTCCTATATATGGGAACTTTTTTACCATCTTGAACTTTCCCTGAGCCTGATGAAGGGCGTGTGCGCCCAAAAGCTTGCAGAAAAAGAGGTTTTTTTTCAATTTCTCAGTTGGTCTAATAAAAGGTATAATTTCTGAACCAAGAGTTCTAGATTTTTGCATTTATTTTTGTCTCAGATCAACATGGCTACCAAATATACCCCTGTATATACTTTATGCACGTGTATATGTATACAGATACATGCTCAAAGTGTTGATAACTATTATTTTTGTACACTATAAGAAATATACATTTTTTCTCTAAATACCTATTTATTAGCAAATTCATAGCATATTCCAGATGCCAATGTATTTCACTAATTCTAGCTTTTGGTTTTCAGATGGCTGAATAGCCATACAGCATATGGCTAAGATAAACATTGATCAAAGCTAAGTGCTGCAGCAATTGTGCTATGTTACAAAGTGCAGCTGTCATTTCCATATACTTTTATTTGATTTAGCGGTGTCTGGCTATTCTAGTAAGAACAGATTGCATGGAATAGAGCTGAGATCCTGTTCTATGCAGATGATAGATTTAGTGTTTAACTTCTGCCACTTCTAGTTTAACTCCTTCTCTTCTAAAGATGACTATTCATAATGCACTTCACTGAAATGCATTAAATGGACAGCCAAAACCAGTAGAGCTTGCCCCTCTAGTATTTAAATTGCTTCTTTCCTCTTGGAAATACCTAGATTTAAAATCTGATAGAAAAGAATGTGAATGATGGTCCCCATCTGATATGGCTCATTTTAAATAAATTCAATACTGGACTATTATAAAATGAACATGCCATTCTGTCTGTTCCACAGTATATCTACTTGTGCCTTCAGCTTGTGCTGTCTAGAGTAAGGTTATTGTTTAACAATGTACCTGTTGTACAAAAGTCCATAAACAGTTATTGCAGCATACCCTTCTATAATTAACAGGAAGAATAGCAAGCAGAATGAAAGTTGTAGATCTGTTTTACTTAAATTTTTGTGTACACATCAACTTGTCCAAAAGTCATGACAACATGACTTAAATGTTTCAGAAGATTTTTTTTAATGCAAAACAGGCACCAAGGGCAACACATTACATTTCTATGGACACACCAACTTGTAAACATTGACTTCCAAAGCAAGGGGGGGGGGGGGGAAGACGACGACACAGAAATAACCCTCACTAAAGAATAAAAGCTCCCCAAGTTTAAATTCTGAGATTTCTATACCTCCTTTCCTTCAAGGACATGGCTTGCAATCTGTGTAAGAAACCTTTGATTCTACTCGATTATGGCCTAGATCTCAAGTGGCGTGCTGCTTCTGCCCATATAAAGTTAGTTTATGGGGATCACTAGACCACAAATTGATGGAAGCAAAAGGGAGCAAAGGATATACACTGTATCATTATTTGGCAAATTAACTGAAAGTCAGTGTCTGATGGCTTAGAAATTGTGGTCTTCCATCTACACCCCAGACAGGACAATGACATAGGGGAAAAATACTTTTTCTACCAATGGGTGATTGTTAGCCATGTCATTTAACCTTTTGTTTGAATTTCTCAAAATCAACGGAAATGATAGACTGGATACTATTAAATGTTGAAGAACAACATGACAGGAAGATAATCAAAGCATTGTTTCCACTAAGACAGAAATATTCCCCACTGTCAAAATATATTAACAATAGATTTTTAATGTGGAACCAGGCGGAAACATGTTAATATAGGGTCTATACATGAAGTGGTGATGTCTGCAAGTTATGGAAAAATAAAAATATTTCAGAATGTACATTGAAATAGAAAGCACAGAATAATTAAATAATTGGTATTTTCCTCAAAAACCAGGGATACAATTAATTCTTAAAAAATTAAAAAAGACACCATTCTAACTATGGTTCTAACTAACCACCAATTGGAGAAAAAAAAATCCATCCAGCTCTGACTAAAATATAAAATATAGATGAGAGAAGTCATTCCAGTTTGTTCTAATCATGAGATATGTCTCCAAAGAATCAGTGTGGAAGACAAAAATGCTCCAAAATGTTGAAGCATACCCTACTTAGGAATGTATACGGCAACATCTCTATGGTACAGGCCCAACTCCTGTCTGTAGCTCCCAGCCCAAATAAGTGAGCTGTGCTCTGGGATTTGCCTGAGAAGGAGGATTCTTTCCTTTCATCCACACAACTTCTCTGCAGTTGTTGACACAGTGGACGCTCCAGACGCTAGCTCCTTTCTGTGGACTTGTGCAAGGAGGAAAATGAACTGTAATTCTGCAGATCTGCTGACTCTGTGCCTCTTTCTTCCCTGGCATGCTGCTGAATCCTCCCACATGCTGAGATGCACAGAACCCTCAAGTACAAGACTCCAATATATACAACAACCACAGTTTCCAGAATCAACATCATCTTCCCCTGTCTCCTCCTCCATGTGCCATAACCATGCTGCCAGCCCTGGAAAGGCCCTGGAGTAGCAGCTGGCTCCAAACACATGGAAGAAAATGTACCCAATCACATCAACAGAAGTTTTACTATTTATTTCAACAGGAGCAGCATTCAGGTGCTTCACATCTAATGCTGCTACCCAACCTTGTTTCTTTGCTCTTATGGGAAGAACTTGTTTAGGCAAGATGAAAGAGATGCATTCTGAAAAGTCTGATAACCATTTTAAACAGAATACATCTACACTCATTACTAGATCCCAGATTATGGTGGATCATGTGGGAAATCCAAAACATAAGAAATGAAAGTATGCACCCAGATGGGCTGATTTGGTTTGCTTTTATGAATTTTATTCGACTTGTATTAATGTTGTCAAATGCATCCATGGTGGGTTCTTTTTCCATGAAAGTGTAACCGAACAACAGCATTTGAGCAGTACATATCAAATCTCATTCTCTCCAATATGACCAGAAAAAAATCACAACCTACTTACCACCTTTCAGCTCAATCATGAAACACTGGTACACAAATAAACATCTTCAGCAACATTGTCCTCTGTGTTTAAATTCAGATTACTTTTTATTAAAAATACAGGTACAAGCAAACAGGACCGTTAAGTCCTGTGTGCTCAAGTTGTTGCTCATGGGTCACAACTTGTTCCAAGTACGCATCCTTTGACTATTTAATTTTATAATAGCTGCATGCAGGTGATACTGAGAAGCAGAAGAGGCTTACTGGGAGATGTTTCATGAAGAAACAGTCAATCATTTTCTGCCCAGGTATATCCTAAATACCCCAAAGTCCTAACAATGTCCACTGGAAAGATAGCTATGGCTCTTTATACTCTGGGTAATGCTTTAGACAATAGAAACAGCCGCACAGAAAAATCGTCAGGAGGAAAGTGTTACAGCATTGGAAACTATGTACAACATAATATTTTATGCGCTGAATGCTAGTGTCTGTAAATCACTTCCAGGTGCTGCCAGAAATCGTGCTTACACACATTTGTCTTGTAAATATTGCTCACCTCTCTCTCAACCTAAGATAGTTTTTACAATAAACTTTTAATGACTATTTAATATTTTCCCATTGATTCACATTAACATTGACTTCTGGCATAATTATAATTAAGGTCTTGTCAGTGCTTTCATTAGGAATTTTTATTATTCAATATACTCATCATACTCTATTTTAAATACACAACATAAACATCTGAAGAGTTCCAAATTCTGTTTCAATTATGAACTGACGTTTATGAAGACCTAGCATAGTCTATTAACCATACACATATAAAAGATAGTTCCCCAATTAGCTGTGAGGCCTACTTTAAAAAGTAGAGTAAGTGAATTATATCCAATGTGACTCCACTTATTAACCTTGTATGTCCAAGCATGTCTAATGTGATATTGAACAGGGAATCCAGCACGAGTACAGAAATACTACACGTCAAAGAAGCTTCAACCCTTAGAGCACAATGGATCTTTTAGTAACATTAAAGAGAAGTCTTGTAACATGAAAAAAAAAAAAAAAAAAAAAAGAAAACTCTGACAAAACAATCTGCAATCTTTTTTTTAATTAAGAATCCACCAACATTTTGGATTCTATTTCTTCTCCTAATGGGTATCCAGTGATGGACCTCTGCCACTGTATCATAACCCTGGGTGAGTTCATTCATCTCTCTGGACTTCTGTTTCCCTTCTCATCCTTTGTGTGCTTACCTGGGAAATTGTGGGAGCAGGGCAGTCTCTTCCTTTGTCTTTGTACAGCGTGTTGCAGATTTAGGCCTAATCTCAATTTAAATATGCGATATGCACACAAACACAAAACCTCTCTGCTTTTAAAAACTGTATTTCTCCCTCCCAGTAAGAGGAATCCAAAGTGAATGCCTGAATAAGGACTCTGGTAAACTCTGCTGGGAGCTGCTGAATTGATGAAACTTCAAAAACTGCATGTTTCTTGCCAGTTGTTTTGTTTAAAACAACCATTTTCCCCCTCTGCCCTCAGCCCCTACCCCTTCCTCTTTTTTCAATTGGCAAACAATTAAATGGCCTGTATTAGGCTCAGTTTATTGCTCCATTAACCCATGGAATATACTTACGTATCTGATGACTCTGAACACATCTCAACCCCTTGTGGATCTCTCAAAATGTCTGAGCTGGAGCTGAAAAAAATATTAAAAAAAAAAAACACTTAGGTCATTCAAACGTGAGTTACAAAGTATTGGATTTTCAATAACAACAGCAAAAGTAGCAGCAAAGGAACTGGAGAAGAGAAAAGAAAAGAGAACCTCATTCAACAGCAGCTTCCCCCAAAAAATTCTTTTTAATTTCTAATTACTAAATTAGTCTACCACATAGTTAGCTACTACCTGTAAATACAGGTAGTAAAGTAACTGCATAGTAGAAACTGCACAATAACACCTGTGTAGACAATGACCAGGAGCAAATTTGCTCCCAGTCAGCCTAGCCAGCAGGGGACCACAGAGGACAGGGAGCTCTCTGTCCCTGGTCCTGGCACTGCTCAGCATCCCGGGTCCCCCCAGGAAATGGGAACCGAGCAGCACCAGGACTGGGGAGCGCTCTGCCCCAACTGGGATTCCCACCCACTCTCCATAGCAGCTGTCAGTACAATAACTTATTATATGAATAGAAGTCTGTTCTGAACACTCAAAGCAGATTCTCATTGACACTACTTTATTCAGAAAAATACAAGATACAAAGTAAATGCTTCACAAAAAACACGAAAGCAACTGCTAAAGGGGAGGCTGCCACCAAATAAAATACTCTGAACATAATTTTGGTCTCAAGGCATATTTGACACTGTAATAAATTATTGTTAGTGATCTTGAATTAAAATAAATAAATCACATAGGGCACTTTTTTTTTTTTTTTTTTAAACACATGGGGGAGGCAGCACTTTAATTACAGCAGCTATGAGAGCTGCGTTAATTAAAGTGTCACTGTCTCCTGTAACAGCATCCCCACGCTTAAAAAAATTGTGGTAGGGGCGCTTGAACTATAGCTCATTCAATGAGCTTTAATTTAAACATCCCCACCACCATTTTTGAGTACGGGGATGCTGATACACAAGACGCAGTAGGCTGCTGAAGCGCGGCAATTGCCATGCTCCAACAGACTCAATTAATCACGTGTGCTCTCATGCACTGGAATTCCACCACCTGCGAGAAGTCTCCGTGCTTGTGTGCAGGTGCCCACAAAGACTATTAGATGCCTCCATTAGACTGTTCTCTGCAGTGCTTAGAACACTTTAGATTAAGGAGGACAAGTCTAATTACAATAAAAGTTGGTAAATCAGAGACAACCTGAACATGCTAGAATTCTTAGTTTAAAAACTGCAATTTCTGTAGTCAATCTCACAAAACCATATTCCTCTTGACTGCTTTTAAATCAATTTTCTAATTTTTTTTTTTGGTTTCCTGGAGAGATGATGAATAGATTTCATTTGTCATTGTTACAACCCATTTCTCCTCAGAGATATTCAGCTACATAATAGCCATGCAGCCTATTTTCTTTCTAAACAGCCAGATCTTAAGCAAATGCGCAAGCCACTTGTGTACACTCATAGCCAAATGCATCAGATTGACAAACACAGACGGCATCAGTGATGGAAGAATGGAGCAATATGGTTGAGTTAACATGGCCCCTGGGAAAAACTATCTAAAACAATAATTCTACGTTAGGGGGGATCATTCTTCAAACGTAACCGAGTAGAAGCCTTTAGAAAGCAATCGTGCACGTATTGTCTATGTTCAGTGACTTCTTTTCTTGGCACAGTAAGAACAACTAAGGATAATCACCCCAGGATAATCTTAACAGTAAACCGATATGCAAAAATGTGCAATATCCATGGTGGGCTTGTTTGTTTTAAGTGAGATCTATATAAAATTTAAAGTGTAGGACAAGGAATTTTAACACCAAGCACTGGCATAAAATCTAAACATCCACCTGAAAAGATGCACCATAGCTGACTGACTAACTTCAATCCCCAATTTTGGGGACAATAGTTTTAGGTCCAGCCCTAAGAATTAGTGCCACCTTATGAATCTACTTAATGGCTCAGCATAAAATGGCTGCCTATCAGCTATGCTTTAAATGAAAATGAAGCAGAATTTTATCTAGTTAATTCATGTCTATATAAGGCTGGTCCGAGAGACTGCTTAATATGAGAACCCTTCACTACAAATGTCATAGTACCTTTGTACACAGTATATATATATATGTACATAGTCCTACTGAAGTCAAATGGAACTCTGCCACATTTAAAGTCAAGCATTTGCCTAAGTCTTTGCAGGATTTGGGCCTATATTGTGAATAACTGGCAGATTTTCTAGGGATTGTAAGTAATTTTAGTTAATTGGGAGGAAAAATAGGGTTCCAAGTGTATAAATAGCTTTCACTGGGAAGTGCATGTTTTAGATGCACAATGTATGCTTCTTAGCAGTTCAAGAATATACTATGAGGTGGGGGGAGGGCAGGGCTGGGCTGCACAATTCAACTGAACAATGAGAAAGTCTGTGGATTTTATTTTTGCACGGCATTAAATTATAAATGGATTCCTGGAAATTCCAGTGGTCTATAGCTTAATTTGGATGTTACGTGACAAATATTACAAAAGACTGGGGAGTGGGGGGTTGTTTCAGAATAATCTGTGCAACAGCAGTTGGATACCAATTCTCTTAGTTAACTTTCCACGTTCCCATAACAAAATCAATTGGGTTTGCTTAGTGTGTCAGTGTAGATAAAAAGAAAAATTAAAAAACAATACTGAAAACAACAGCCCCAGAATACTCATTCTCAGATATAATTCCAAGATGGCAACCAGAGCCCTGACTGATTAGAAGGAAGTCTAGAACAATATTTGATAGCTTATTTTAAATAGGAACTGTTTTCTTTAGGGAAGAACCTATTACTGGATTCCACAGGATACCACTGGGAAATGCAATCACATTACAAGTCATTGGCATGAGGATTATGAACTAAGGCTATCTGTATAGTACCATCAAAACAGCTAGTGCAGTGCTTTCTTTGGATTGCTAGCTGTGTGCAATTTCTTGAAGGAACAGTTTACTACCATCAAAAAGAGGTGCAGCAGAAAGGTCCAATGTGGGAAGTGAATTCTGCTAACCAGCATACAATTGGGACAAAGCCATTTTCATCATTTTTACTGCAGTAGCACCTAAAGACCTAAACCAGGTCCACATGCACGCACGCACACACGCTGATCCTTGCCAAAAAGAACAATGGATCATTCCCCTCCTCCACCAATGGATTTAGCCCCTCCTCCACCACCCTTCCAGACCTAAAGCAACTAAGGCTGGAAAGAGACATTGCCTTTGTGCCACCATAAAAATTAGCATAGAGACACAAAGACCAAGCAAACAAACATACATGTCTTTCATCATACTACAAATGCTCAAATTCTGTGAGTGCAACGGGGTATAAATTTGTGCTGCTGTTTCGCAGTGATGTCTTTTTGCTTTATGGTGGGACAGCATGGGCAGCCCAGAGCTGCTCACACTCTCCAGCCACCCCAGGCAGGTGCCCCTAGAGCTTCAAGGGCCTGATCTCAAGGAATTCCCATTCCCAGGGCAGGCAGGATCAGGCTCCTTGAGCCCTGGGAGGGCCTGTCTGGGTTCCCCAGTTTGCAGAGGTGAGTCCCAAGAAACCCCTGATAGGGCACTCGGGCACAAGTATCATTCTGCAACTGGGGCACACCTCTGCAAATTGGGAAACCTGAAGGTGAGGCCCGAGTCAGGGCACAGCAGCGTGATATGACACTCAAAGAACCCCCTGCCAAGGGAATCTCCGGGTGCAAGTCTGAAAGCAGGGAACCCAGGGCTCCCGTTTGCAGCTGTCCCTCAGGATTGGGCCCCTGAAGCCACTGGAGCAGCAGAGGCCTGACCCAGTGGGACAACAGGCAATATCTATGCAGCCCAGTGTAACAGATCAGCCGTGCCAAGGCATATCCAGGCACAGCTGATCCACTGCATTTGGCAATGTCTATTTATAGCCTCAATATGTAAGCCCTACATGTTTTCTTGAGCGCAGGGACTGATATTTTGCTCATGTCATGTTTGGGTCATACATGTCCAAGCTAAGCTCAACAACTTACATATACATATATGTTAGGTGCATGTTATTTAGTATTTTTAAGAGCTCCAGTGTTTGACAGGAACAGTGGAACTTATGCAGGTCAGATGGCAAGCTATAAGCACTTGCAGCAGCGAAAGCAATAGAAGCTATCTTTAAATATGCACCTCGTGAAAAAAACAGTGTGGGTTACTCCTGTGGTAAAGAAGTTAGTCAAGCCCACCAAGCAAGGCTACACCATAGCAGCATGATCTGTGGATTCAACGCCGGGGAGCTTGACTAAATGAGCCTAATCACAGAATTTGTCCTTGGCACAGAAGAGGAAGAAGAAACCAATTATTGATCCCTGATTCTGACAGTAGGCATGTGCTGACCTGGACCTTGGCCCAGGGAATGTCACTGCAGATACTAAGGGCAGATTTCTACTACCACCATGATGAGCATGAGCACCACCAAGAAGTTCACTCTGCTGCTCACTCCTCTTTCACTTTACACCAAACCCTGGACACTGGGCAGTTTAGTAATGCCCTTAAGTATGAGCCATTATACCATTATGTCTCAGGCTTGTTTTTTCGTGTGCAGTCAGGTCCATACTAAAACAGCAACATTGCCTAATTTTGGAGCAGAAGCAAGTAGGCAGTGCGCTGCTGCTGCCTTTTACTATTCCCTAATGACCTCCCCTTGCACTGAATCTCTTCTTCCCCATATCCAGATTTATTCCTTCCTTCATACCACTTGCATTGTCACTGTGTCTGCTCCTTCTGGCTAAACAGTCCATGGCAAACAACCTGGCCCAATGCTCTAAAACCTCCTCTAACTCAATACCCTGCTCCTCTCCCAGCTCATCTCACTCCTTCTTGACCTCTCACATACCTGAGAATGCCAAGATAAAATCTGAGTGAGACATAATGCTGTCCTTTTAAATTGTGTTTAAAAATTCAAGGATTTCTGCCAGTACAGGGATTCTATACTTAACTGCGATTCAAATCTGCAGAATACCTAAATCCCATTCTCATGCTTACTAAAATAAGGAACACTTCTTTCCAAATGTTTGAATCAGATTTATACACTTTGGTTGCTTGCAGATGTTAAAAAAACCCAAAAAACAGCACTTTACTTGAAACTCAGAGCGTTCACGTGCTGAGCCCCGTGCATGCCCAGAAGAGGCATCGCATAAGGTAGACCTGGCTCACCCAACGTTTATATAGATCGGGTGCTTTAGTGGGGCTTTTTGACACTTATCTAATAGCTCACTGAATCAGCTTTAGCTAAAAGCGCCAAAAAGCCACGCAGAAGCCCCCAGTCTATACAGGCATTGCAGAGCTGGGTCAAAGTAACGTGCCGCTTCTTCTGGTAAAGCCCTGTTTTTCTTGCTTTTTTCTTGAAATGTCTGCAAGCAGCCTTTATTTTCCAACAGAAAGAAAATGCACTTAAGGGCAAATGGCACATGCATAGCAGCAGGATCTCTTCATCCATTAGCAGTTCATCTGCTCCTGCTTATTTTCCACCTGAAGTTACAATCCTCACTTGGCAAAATTACAATTAGTTGCTGTAGAGATAATTATGGAATCACAAAAAAGATGATGATTTTTCAGGGAAGACATAAGAAACTAGATATGATTAGCTGCTGTATAACTATGACATTTTTATGTTGATGTGCTTAGTCATAATGATAACAGTGGAAGATAAGGGGAAAAAGAGCATTGGTGGTCCCTGGACAGAACAGCTTTCAGGCAAAATGGGATATGAAATTTATTTTTCAGTATTAGACACCCCCCAGTGACTCCTTTGGAGCATGTGTGAGCTGATGAATAAATACTTCCACAATTTCCAAACCTTATAAAACTATATAAAAGCACTCTAAGAATTCCATATTTCCACAATATCTCTAAAATTGAAACCTGATTGTGTTTAGGAGGGAAAAATGCTCATGGTAATCCTGTGTTAATTCTAGACAATAAGGCTTGATACAGGAAGGTCCCATTGCGACAGTATTTTTACTAAGAGTTTAGATTATGGATTTGTACCGTAGAGGATGGTTTCTATAAGGAAGGGAGGGAGTTGGACTAGATGACCACTGAAGGTTCCTTCCAGCTCTGCTTCTCTATGAACTGTATGAACTCTATAGACTTGCAGGAAAAAATTCTGCTCCCTTTGTACAGTATAGACTGAAAGAAAATCTGCCCCATGGCTACTATTGCAGACTGAACCACGTAGGCATTGCCACTTAGGTTGCATCTGTTTGATGCACAGATACTTGGCAAATCAAGTTTCATGACTCTATGAAAACCGCTAAGTACTTCCACATGAGCATTGTGACAGGCAGCTTTTTGTGGCTGATGTACATCATACACATGGTTATATAAACACAGACCATTCTGATACCAATGAATTACCAAAGAAAATAGCATACAGATGTTCACTTCCCCAAACACAAACGAGAATGCCTAAAGTCTCGCTTTGCGGAAGCACTTAAGAACATGCTTAATGTTAAAACCCAAGTAGTCAATGAGACTACTCATACCCTTGAAAAGAACATGCTATTTCACTTTGCTGAATCAGGTTCTGAGACATCAGCCCTACCCCAGAACAACAGCCAACTGGAGAAACAAATGTACTTTGAATTTATAGTGAATTTCAATAATTTTATCTACCAAGGGAGAAAGTAATTAGTTCATTATTCTATAAACAAACTGGAACAAGTTAGACAGCTATTTCAGAAGTCTTGAAGGTAAAAAATTAATTTCACAAGTTCATTAGCTTTCACAATATGTGCACATAAACTTAATATAAAGACCAGTAAACATATAGTAATTGATGCATGCCTGTCACACTAATTTGCCAGGGCAACACGTAATATAGGGGGTCTGAGATCACTCTGGGTATCTGACATTTATAATTCAGGAATATTCAGCCAAAAGAGCTTACTAAAAACTGAGCAGCAGGCCAGTTTCATGGTCCAGCAACATCACAACTTACTAGCACACAGGGCCCTGCACCTGAATATACAGGGATCAAGTGGAAATGTGTTTTGTTAGACAAAGTGGAAGAAAATATCCCGTGTTATTGTCTACAGCTGCTTCTTTTTGACCAAGCCAGGTTACAGAGAAATTTGCAAAATAAAGTACACAAATAGAAGAAAACTGTCTTGTGAATTTGCACTTCTAATTGTGATATCCATTCTACTCCTCATCTGAAGTGGAGCAACCCCTGATTAAAGTGATAACTAATTCAGTTCCTACATACATAAGCAGCAGCATAAGCAGATATAAAAACTGCACTGAATGGCCACTAAACTGCATTATGTAAACATTATGCAAGCATAGACAACAGTAAGTGGTTGTGATATGGAGTTATTAAAAGATAATGGTTTTAAATAGTATTCAAAGGGAATCACAACATGTAGTGGGAAATCTTTGAGGGATTTTTTCTCTCCTTCACTAGCACAGGTTATCCAATTAAAAGGTACTTAAAATGCTAGGAATGTGTTATTATTAACAACCTGCAAGCTACATAACAATACTAACTGCCCACCCGTTAGAAATATTTATTACATCTGTTTTAAAATAATGCCCCTGGTGCATTTCATTATAGCACAATGGGTATTTACAGCTACTGGAAACCTCTGGGGACTTTAGTGAACACATTTAAGAGCAGAATTAATACTTGCTGCCACAGGCCCTAGCCCAGTTCAAAAGTTAATCATTCCATAAAAGGAAACATGCCTGACTTCTCGGGAAAGGATTACACTCAATTTATAGGGAAGATTTGTGACCAGCTTCACACAGCTGGAATGGTCATTCTCTCAAAGGGACCCATTCTCTAAGCTGAACATTATATATAGGAGAGCGCCTGCAAGAGGAGCTTTCATGAATTCAAATGGCAGGGGCTTGAAGCAAAAGCACTAAAACTAGGTAACTGATTTGATTATTTTGCTAGTAGAACTATACACTGCTCCTACTGTTTTAACAAAACTTCAGTACAGCTGTTCGCATGATTGGGATACATCTTTATGTCACGAGAAACTTTTTTTTAAACTGCAGGCAGCTAACTAAAGGCACTGAAAAAAAATTACACACACACACATACAGGAAACCTGACCATAACTCTAAGCAACACAACTTTCAAATGTTGTTCTTAATTTCTTTTTTAGAGCCTTACTAGACAATATAAGCATGATTCTAGTGTACCCCTAAGGAAATCCATTGAAGTTAAGCAGTTCACTGGAGTAAAACCAGTGGGAGATCAGAATCAGGTCCTCTATAATAATCCCCAATTTCACAGCTTCTTTTTCTTTGTTCGCATGGCTAGGGCAAGCAACAGCAGAGAAGTGCTGATTAACTTTCATATAATGAGGTCTCATAGCTAGATGATGATATCCGGACTGGCTAAGTGGATTGCTTCAATCCCTCCATGATATGCAAGTTCAGGAGAGGAGTCTGTAATATGGCTCACTGACTATACCTTACCGCATACACAAGTCCTTGATGCCCCATTTGTCAGAAAGTCAGCAAGTCCTTGATGCCCCATTTGTTCAATAATTAGGCGTGCCTTCCATGCCCTGTATGAATGAAGTTCAGTGCAGTCCAGTATTTACATTGCAGGTAGAAATCCAGAATCTCAATGATCAGATCTATGACCAAATTTTTGTTGCACGCTACTGCTGCAAACCAGATTTCACGCCAGCGGCTCTCACCATCCAGACTGTTCAATGAAAGTTGGAGTGCGCGTAATCGGAAACATTTCCTTAATTCTACATCTTGGTGGGTGGGAAATATCTTCATACAACAGGAGTTCAGGGTCAGCCAGGATCTTTTCATACTCTCAAAGTATGGCTAAATCCACTCTCACCGAGGAGGGAGCGATATTTAATAACGTCAGCAGCTATGGAAGCAGCATGGATTTTACAGCACCACTGACTACTTCCCTGCTAAGTGCAAAAGCACAACGAATGTCATCACCTCGGCGGCCAAACTTCAATCTTTGCACTCACAACCACAAAAGCGACAGCAACATATATTCACTGCCATTTTTTATTTTCTGAATTTAAGATAGTGTGTTCTATCCTCATTTCAATTCAACTAGAAAACTACGGAAACTACAGATCCTGCCCCACTGTCCCAATTACATTTTTTTAAAAGCTATTTAAAGGAAGCTTCCAAAACAGCAAGAAAAATCTTCTTGGGCACCTGGATGTAATATCCTTCCTTTATCTGAAGAAATTAAAGCATCACTGCAATTACTTGTGGCTTTTGTCATAAGTAAAACTACAGAGAAAGTGAAAAAAAAATCTGAAGACCACTCAAAGTAATAAGGCAAGTTAATTAAATAGGTGCATTTCTGCAAAATGTTATAGTAGTTGAGAGGCATAAATGTGCATACAATACATTATTCAAGCTGTTTATTATACTATAGGACCCAAGGTTTTTTGTGAATTTGAATGGCCTACCAATTCAAATAGAAACCAGAGCTCTGGTAGAAAAAACAAGAGTTTGGATTTTTCACTTTTATGCTGAACAAAAATAAGCACTTATACTGAATTTACTGGATTATAATTCTGACGGTATAGGGACACGTTTGTGTAAACCTTATAAGAAGGCACAAATGTTTCCATTCTAACTCCTGCATTTTACATAATTCCCACTTTCCAAAATCTCTTGGATTGTAATTTTCAATGCTTGGACGTTGCCAGAGAACAATTTCTTCTGCAGACAAAGCACCAGCTTTTCAACAGTTTTGCAATTCAAGGAAACATGTTTTCCTCACTCCAGAAAAAAGGTGGGGGCAGGGGTTCTCTGGCTATAATTTTATAGACACAGCTATAGTAAAAATGGTTCAGGTTTGAAATTTAATATTTGGCCTGGTTTTAGCTCTCTGATGGGGAGCAAGTGTGATTCACTTGACATGCACTCGGGTTTGACTTAACGTCAAACGTCTGACCATTTGAAAAGGGAGCATTAAGAGAATTTCCTAATGGGCTTGCTAAGTCGAACAAATATTTCATTAGGAAAAAAAATTTCACACATCCAGTGTGCCAGAGATGATAGTGAAATTCAATCCTTTGCTCTCTCTGACTTTAGGCAATATTTTGCCTAATCCTTCTGTGGTCAAGACAGTAAGGAGCCTCTTCTCCTAACGCTGCCAACTAGAAGGATTGGGCACAGCTGCTGCCACTGTGCTCAGGGAATCACACTGCGCTTTAATGATCCCGATCCATATGCAGGGGGCAACAGCAGCACTGCAATGGCTATCCCATACTTAGCAACTAGCTCTGCTCCAAGAAAGACCTAGTTAATCTGCCTTGCATTCTGCCTCAAAGAAGGGAGAAAGTGAAAGTGATTTATCAAGAGTTGCCAGGCGTGCACAATTCTTTTAAAAGGGTATATTTAAAACATTGCTTTAAAGATTTCAACACCGTTCCATACCTGATAAACAAATTCACATATTAATTTAAAAAAAAAAAAAAAAAAAGAATAGAGCTTTAAAGGAAAAGATCTTAGTCAAGAGCCTCAGCTGTTGGTTCCTTGGGTCTCCCTGCCATTCAATAGCCTTGAAGAGCCAGAACACATCAAGCTATTTTTTATCTTTCTAATGCTGGTCCCCACTATTCCTAGCTTTACTGAAAAAATGTTAGCCTTCTTTTGGAGCAAAGCTCTAAATGACTGCTTTGTTAGAATTAAATGAAAAAGCAAGAACCGCTACTTACCAGACTCGCTGACTGGCACATCTGTAAAGGTAATAATCGTTTCACTTTTTCCTTCAGATAAAGTAATCTTGTAGATGTGTTACCATTACATCTACAGCAGGAAACCAAGACAAGCACAATACGAGTAGGGAAGGCAAGAGTTCAAGGGTTTAGGGAAAAAAAAAAAGGAAGACTAGAATCGATTAGTCAAAGGGTGATGTCTGCAATGGTGAGACTCTTTCACTCTATATATTTTTATTGCAGACAGCTACTATATTTCTTTTCTGCCCTGGGTGAATCAGATGGAAAACCATAATCTTCAGTTCAGTTATTAACTCTCAGATGCTAGGGAATATGATTTGTCAATGTTTACTACTAACACAAAGTAACAGTAAAAGTCAGGTCAAATAACAGCCAAATAACTGCTCTATTTCTACATATAACTATAAAACGCTTTAAAAATGGTATCAAGGGACAGACATTGTAATAAGAAGGTCAGAATATAAAAAGCCTACAGCTTTTAAATATACAGAATTACATTTATCAGAATGCAAAGATGACTACACACTAAGAGCATCAAGGCATACGTGAAATTAGTAAATTGATTTTTGTCTACTCTGTTTGGGAGCCAATACAGGAGTATCGGAAATAACTACAATTGCCAAACGTCATGCAAAGATTATTGCTTTTCTTGCCTATTTGATCTGATGTTAAACATACCAGGCCCAAATTTCAGAGGTTAGTGATTGCACTCCACTCCCACTGACTTCACTTGCTCTTGTAGATACTTAACAGGCCAGAAAACTTGGTTCCAGTAACTGCAAGTCATAAAATAAAATGAATTGGATGTAGTTCATCTTTGCTTTGCATATCTGGTTGTAGTACACGTGGTTAATCTAAATGGCCCTCTATGTAACAAAATGACATGCACAAAATTGATCCAAAAAGCAGAAACTCACTTTGAAATTTAAGTGGGAAGGGGTATCTACAGGATCTGAAAATTTCCAATGTTATACAATTACAGAACTGAGAGGAATTGTAAGCATGTGATAGTTGCAGATCCTCCTAAAAGGACAAAGGACCTATTCTCTCTTCAGTAGCACATGAAGAAAGAAATCGGTCAGTAATACGTTAACTGAGTAGTATTTTATCATCTCCCCAAAGAGATACTTCTGAGAGAGGTCAACCAAGTATTGTAAAATACATGGATTTTACAGTTCTGTTTCTGTAAAAGATATGGTTCTCATATTTTACAGCAGCCATTAATGATTTTGAGCAAGGTCTCAAGGACCTAGAAACAATGTCTGAAACAATGTCACACATACCCCTAAACAGTTGTCAGATGGTAATGATTTTTCTTTACTAACTTATGAACAAGGATCCTGGTTTTCTGTGTTTAAAAAACCCCAAAATCTCTGATTTAAAAACCCCCCAAATCCATGTTTTTTCCACAATTTAAATTAAACACCACTATATATCAGTTGAACACAATGTTTTATTAATATATTCACAATTTTAAAGCAATTTGGAAGCGTACCGGTGCCTCAATCATCATAATAAAATACATTCTAAATACCTATGTATTTTGACTTTGGGGGCTTATTTTACCATGGAAAATCAGAGCTCCCCCTGACCCCTTCGCTCACCAGGATGAAGGTCCAGCTGCTCCTGGTCGCCCATCCCCCACGCTGTTTTGTGGTGCTGAGCAGCCCTGATATGCTGAAGCCTTGCCCCTGCCCATGCCATTTCCCCTCACTCCTAAGCCACAGCCCCCACACAACCAACCCAGTCTCCTAACCCCTTCGCCCAGCCATGCCCCTTACACCCGGCCTGCAGCCCCTTGGCCCAGCCGGTGCCCCTCACTCCTGACAGCAAGTATTAGAGTGTGCCACAGTTTGGATTCCTATAAATTGTCTTTTATGTGCTTTGCCAGCCACATTTACAAGGGACAAAAAATATTATTAAAAAAAATTAGAAGGACGACAATTTGGCGTGACATTATCTCACACACGCGCTTACAATTCTACTTTACCAAATCAGAAGAACCTGACTTTAAAAATATTCCCACACTCATAGACGGCGTTGGGAAAACCTGGTATGAGCTGAATACCATAGATTTACTACTGGAATAAAATTATATGTCTGTGCTCATAAAAATGACAGCTTAGTACCCACTAGGGTGTACTGATTTAAATTTAAATGATAGACTTTAATCCTGACCTAAATCAGCAAACACCGATTTAAATAACTGATTTTAAAACTTATTTTCATTTGCAGGTTTCATTTTTCAATTCTATTGAAAAACTTTTAAAACACACTTATTTCCAGTGGCATATGGCCTTCAAGATAATTTGGTGCTTCTTTTTGTCAACTTTGCTAACTAGTGCAAACCTCCTACCAGGTTTTTCCCTCTTCTAGTTTCTTTTGGCATTTCCAAAATGCTGGCAGTTTAAGATTATGAGTATATGGTTTTGCCAAAACTCTGCGCATGCACTGCCACACTAATATGCTACCCCAGGAGCCAAAGGATAACCTTTCAGGCAGGGCCGGATTAACCTTTTAGCGGACCGTAAGAAAACAAACTCGTGGGCCCCAGACCGGTCAAGACCCCCCCACCCCAGTGCTGCCGCCCACGGGGAGCAGGGCTCAGAGCAACGTTGCCAAATCTCACAAGAAAAAATAGCAACGCTGCCTTTAAAAACAAGCCCAAAACAAGCACAACATATTTCAAAGACTGGGGAGTGGGGGTAGGAGTGTGTGGGGTAGGGTTGTGAGGGGGATGTGGCTGTGTGTGGTGGGGGCAATAGGGTATGTTGGCGTGTATATGTGGGAGGGGAGTTGTAGGGGCAGGGTGCAGGAGTGTAAGGGAGGGTGGAGACCCCCCCATGGCACAAAGCCCCCACTGGCAGCACTGACTGCCCTCAGGGCCTGTGCAGGCACCAGTGCCCTGCAATACATGGCTCCAGACAGCGCTGCATGGTGGTGGCAAAGAGTGCAACCCTGCCAGCCACCTCTCTCGCACCAGGGTCTGCACAGCCCACATGCAGCTCTGCGCTACCAGGGGAAGCAATGCAGGCTGGAGCCAACTGCCTTCCCTTGCCCCTGCTTCCCACAACCTGCATGGCAGGAGATGAAGAAGGCAGCTGGCTCCGGGCTTTTCCCAGTAGCATGGAGCTGCACGTGCATTACGCAGAGCCCGCGCAGCACAACAGAGGCAGCTGGCGAGAGGCTGCACTCTGTGCTCCCACCATACAGCACTGGCTGGAGCTGTGCCTGGGCCTGCACAGATCACAACTGCCCCAAGGGGTGCCACAGCTGGCACTAGGGGCTACGCGTTATGGGAAGGTGTGTGGGGTCCCCACACCCCACACCCCCCACCCTACCCCCCCAAGCTCCGCACTCCTGTCCAGTTACAGCCCACCCCCTCCACCCCTCTCCCTAGCTAGCTGGAGGCTGAGGAATGCACACAGGTCCCTGGGGTGGCAGCAGCAGTAGCCCTGCCCAGAAGCTGTGTGCTGGCCAAGCTGGGCCCTTCCACGACCCCATCTCGTTTCTGCAACTGGCGAGGCTGGCGAAGGGAAGGGAAGGGAGACAGACAGGGCCACTTCTGCTGCTGCCACAGAGGGAAGGACTGGGCCTCCCCTGCAGTTCAGGGTCCTAGGCATGTGCCTAGTTTGCCTATGCATTAATCTGGCCCTGCTTTGAGGTTTCATTCTTGCTCCTAGGGCTGGAAGTACATTGCGTTTACTAGGTGCAGAGCGGCAAGTCTACACTCTTTTGCTGGTTCCTGCCCTGCAAGCAGGGATGAAAATCCAGCTCCTCGCTCTCTGCCCATTCCAGAAGCCTAGAGCTCCAAAGAGACTGCTCTCCCAGCTCATGTTGCAACCTGCAACAGAGGTAATATATACAAGGCACCTATAACAATAGACCCATATGCCGTGGGAATTTTGCTTTTTTAAGTACAATGCAAGTAATTACCTACACTAACCCAGATATGAGTTACTTTTTCAACCATTATTTTGCCTCCAAATCGAGGCATACATTTGCACAACTGCTTTTCTTTATTAAAAATCATTCATCTTAAGACTTTGCATATTAAGTTTCAGCTATCTGATTTTTTTTTTTTTTAATCCGAGAGCTGAAGTAAAAAACTGAAGTACTTATCTCGAAAAGGTTGACAACAATAGGGGAAGGGCAAATGGCCCTCTCTGGGTGCATCTACACATGCAATTAAGGTGGAGCAATAACCTCCAGCACAGCTGACACTGGTGTCAATTGCTCCCAGGAGCAGCATCTACACATGCATCCAGAACTGCAGATGTTTGAGCTGGGGCGGAGCAGACCCAGGCTGGCAGGGGGCCTGGGGGTCAGCCCTGGACACCAGGTGGTGGTGTCAGGCAGCAGATGGGCTGGCTGGGGCACAAGGGTGTTAAATGAGGAGCTATGAACCAGGGAGCCCCTGCACTTTAGCACCCTTGTGCCCCAGCCAGCCCCTAAAAATGTCTACACATGCACTTCAGCACACAATATCATATGAGATGTTACCCTCCCCAAGACCTTTACCATCAAGCTACTGCCCTAGAATAACCCTTTTGCCTGTTCAGCCACCCTTCTGGACATAGCATAACAATTTCTATGTAGGTGGCAGGTAAGAATTGTTTCTACCTCATAAAAATGCAGCACCACCCAAATATGCCATCACTGGGCCTCCTGCCCCCAGTATGCTTGTTTTTCTCATTGATTTGCCATGTCTTGATGGGCTCCTTGGAGCTGTTAAATGTCTTTCCTGTAATTAGCACAATGAGGCTTTGATGTGATTGATCTCTCATTACTCAGATTCCTAGGCAAAGGCCAGAGAAGACCACTCAGGACACGTAATCTGACATTCTGTATACACAGGCTGTAAAAAAAAATTTCCAATATACTTCTGTTGTGTTATAAACAAGTGTTAGGTACTAATATATTTTCTTTTGCTAATTAGTCTTCAAAATCCTTCCCTAAAATCCACTTCTTTCTACATTTTCTCTAACAATAACCCACTCCAGCAGTCCACTTTTCCAAAATATAACAAGGTTTTATGAAAAGGATCATGACGTGCAAACCTGATAATAAGGTACTCCAACTTACTTTGCCTCCGCTGT
Organism: Alligator mississippiensis; assembly: GCF_030867095.1. Classification (NCBI taxonomy): domain Eukaryota; kingdom Metazoa; phylum Chordata; order Crocodylia; family Alligatoridae; genus Alligator; species Alligator mississippiensis. The sequence goes on from NC_081835.1 coordinate 14,460,696, forward strand.
GGCTCACAATACTGCAGGCCTAACCAGGTGTGAGTTAAGTCTAAAGATTAGTGCAATGTAAATTCCAACTGTATAGGGTGCATCTACGCAAGAGGCTACGCTGCTGTAGTGACAAGCTACAGCAACGTAGCTCATCGCTACTGAAATAGTGTTGGTGGGTACAAACCGTGACACCAACACTTCTTCACAGTAGAAACGAGCTACTGTGCAGTAGTGTCAGAAACTATGTGTGCGGTGCCGGGACTACACAATAATGCCGCTTACTGCGCAGTTATTTAGTACTTGCTTAAGTAACAACTGCACGGTCCAATGCATGTGTAGTTGCTTCCACAGTCTCCTACGAGCAATAAGAAAAGCAGGAATAGTCTGACCCTACCTCCCATCCAATTCCCCCTCCAGTTGCCCCAGGAATATAACCTAATGTCCAGAAGGTTTATGGCAACTTTGATTTTCTTAGGCTGCTTCTTCACCATTTGGCTTAGATCAAGTGAGCATTTGGCAAGAAGAAGAAAAATTGTTGTCTTTAAAGCACCTCAAGCCTTCAGAAGTAATACAAAGAGTTCTTAGGGCAAAAATGAAGCCTTACATTGATTTTTTTTCCCCTATACCTTCCAGGCAGTCATGTAACAACCAGGAGATGGGCCAGGGTATTCTCGTAACAGAATGACCTCCAAACAAGCCCAAACAGAGGCTCCAAGGCAGTTTGGAAAGAAGCTCGGCTGCACAATGAAACCTAAACACACAATTCTTTGTCACAGTAATAACATACCAAGGAAAGCAGTTAACAGGACAAGGGGAGCAAACAGCTCACCATAAGGACAAGGCCATAAATAACATACCAGCCCCATAAGACAAAGGAGAGATATGGACATGTAATAAGATGGTGAATAAGGCAGGAAAATCTGTGCCTACCCAAACTGTTTCTACCAGCCACCTGAGAAGCTTTTGTGTAAAAGCATCCAAAGGATATCAAATGCAAGTAGTTTGTGAAACTGAAAGAATTAAGAAGTCCCAGTCCTCAAGTATTTGTTGGTAAGCACAAGACCTCTTACAATAGTATAATCAAAACTGAAAAGCAGTTCATATTATAACAGGCAGTAACAAAAACTGAATGTTACACTCAAACATAAAAGCAGGTGGAAATCAGCTTTGGCTTTAGTTCATGGATGTAACAATTTAATGTCTTTATTCATGGTTAGTTGAAACTGGACATAAACTACTTACGCCACTACCAAAAAAAGGCCTAAGGGGTTTTTTTCAGCTAAATACCTATCGTCTGCAACTTGTAAAAGATCTGGTAGTTGCAGGTATTTTCCAGAGATATTTAAAAGTGCAATAAAGCAAAATTCAGAGCTAGATTATACACCTGGCCTTTCTCAGATAAAATTCAAATAGTGACTGCCAGACCTACTGCAGAATAAACCACCTCCTGCCCCCACAAGAAAGTATTTAGGCTATCAAGTGCAGGATGGCTAGAAAAGGAAACTCTCAGGACCTTTTTTCAATTTAAGGAGGAGCTCTTGCTAGTTGTTGAAAGGCACCAAGATTTTGCAGAAAAAGGTTAAAGAAGATGCAGGGAAATCATTTAGGAATTGAAAACGTCAAGGAAGGGCTAGAATGTTTTATACTTCTTTCTTTGCCAGTCCCTTGCAGTTGAGGATGACTGTCTTTCATGACTGTCTTATCTGTGTGTCTGAAAATGGCTGATGAGGTCTATCTGGGATTGACAGACTCAACTGCTGCTCAGACATGCGTTTCTGCGCAGGGTGGGTCAGCTTTATTGGCACTGGGTTCTTGAACTTGTCCTGGACACACTGTTTCTGCACATGAGGTTTCAAAGTACTGAAATCCCTGCAGCAGACTCTTTCTCCACTTGGGGTGGTTCTGAGTGACAGGCTCCCACAAGTTGACATGAATGTTGCATTTTTTTAAGTTGTCCTTAAGAATATGCCTGCAGCACTTTCTCTGCCCTCCTCTTGAGCATACACCTTGGCTGACCTGGGAAAATAAAACTTACTTTGGAAGTCAAGAGTTGGATATCAAGATGACATAGCCAGCCCAACAAAGTTGATGACAAATGACCATCACCTCTATATTTGGTGTTTGCTTGCAGGAGGACACTAACATTGGTGTATCCGTTTCCCTACTGGATTTGGAGGATCTACTCAGGCAGTGGTGATGGTACTCCTTTCAACAACTTTAGATGTCTCCTGTATGTTATCCATGTCTCAGCTCTGTACAGCAAGGGGAGATCACGACTACTCAATAAACCATGAGCTTTGTTTTGGATCTGATGTCACAATCTTTGAACACCCATTTCTTCAGGCATCCAAAGGCTGCACTTGCACACCTGAGGCAATGTTGGATTACTTCATCAAATGTCAGTCTTCTGCAAGAGATGGCTTCTGAAGTACAGGAAATACTCAGTGTTCTCCAGAATCTCACCATGGATCTGGATTACTGGAGCTGGTGACTGTTCATTAGGAGCTTGTTGGTGGAAGCCTTAGCCTTCTGAATATTAAGTGTCAGTCCTATTTTCTTGTATGCCTCGGTGAAGATGTCGCCAATTACCTGAAGATTTGCATGCAAATGAGCACACACTATAGCATCATGCTTAATGCATGCTCCAAATGAACAGTGACTTTGACAAAACTGTGAAGTCTTATTATATACAACATATATGTAGGCTAACTAAAGAAAAAAAGTCCACATTCTGGAACAGAAAAAAAACCTAGCAAAAAAAGCAGTTTACCTTGACTAGAAAGAAATTCTGTTCTTTTTCAAAAAAATTAGTCCCTGTGGTAGATTTATTTAAAAGACACAACAGCTAAACAGAAAATCCTAGGCACAAATTCATTTTTCACCTAGCATAATATCATCCTACGATGGAATACAGTTTAATGGGCCTGAGTTGAAGCAGTTTGCAGTGAGGTACGGTTTTAGGGTGCAGATAAATGACCTATTTACTAGGTAGTAAACTGATGTTACTCAACACAGTACACAGCCTTATAGGTAGGGCTCTGGAGTGGAGTGACTTAAGTTAACTCACAGAAAGAGTGGATTAACATACAAGTATACCATTTGTGTGTCTGCTCTCCTACTCCATTTCATCCCAAGGTAGGTGATCTTGGTAGATCAATGCAACCCAGCTCCTTTGCCACCTATTACATTGGCATCTGATGAGGTAAACAGTTGACTATGAAAGATTATGCCTCTCTGAATCCATTGGTCTCTAAGGTGCCAGCCTGCCTTATAGTCTGCCCAGTACCTTCAGAAGCAGCCAGTTTGGGAAGGCTGGCTGTGTGTCACTCAAAAATAATCATTATGCTATATGTATGGCAGTTTTGCTGCTGTGCAGTAATTACTGCTGTTTCAGATCTGCTTTGAGATATATTATATTTTCTCAAATATAACACACAACTTTTCCATCCTCCCCTCCAAAACTGAGTCCTCCCCCCAAACCGGTGCATAATTTATGCTATTTTATTTCCTGGAGACACTATATGCCATGAAGCTATCAAGGTGGCTTGCCTTAACCCTCTCTCAGCCATAGCTATTGGCTGAGCATTGTAGTTTGTGCACAAAACAGCAAGTGAGCCATTAGTAACATCTTGATGAGGTTTGTGATGTGATAAAAACAATTTATTTACAGGAACTTATAGAAAGAGCTACTTGTAGTAAAAAAATAAATTTTGCTACAGAGCTTGCAAGGGCCTGGGAACTAACCTCATGTGACACAAAGTCCCTCCGGGAATACAGAGTGTCCAAAAAGTATAGCATAGCAGAAAAGAGTGCTACACAAGGAAGTTCCTGGTGCCACATTTCCTGGACACTTGGCTGCTGACAGACATGGGGGAAAAAAACAAAACCAAGAACAGAACACTGCTTTACTGGAAGAGGCACCTTGTTGGTTCGACCCAGAGCCCCAGCGCCTATATATATCAGGCGATTCAGCAGGGCTTTTTGGTGCTTTTATCTAAAGCTGATTCAATCTGCTCTATAGAGATGTTGGGCGAGCTGCGGCAAATTAATGCCATGCCTCTTCTGGGCATGCATTGCACTCAGTGTGAGGGCATGCCAAGCTCAAAACGCTATTTTTGGGGTTTCTTTTCCCATGTCTGTAAGTAGCCTTTATGTTTCCAGGAGGACTTGCTCCATGTCACAGTTGGGCATGACCCTGAAAAAAAAATTTCCCCTACATTCTGCCTTCCAGTAACAAGATGTGTGTTATCTGAGAGCATATTGTAAATGATAAAAATACAGTATTTCTGTCTTCAGGGTATGACCACCTGCCTGACCACCACAATCTCCACCATATGCAAACCGGTCAACTTCTTTACCAACCCCATTAAACTCAGCTTCATGCCCTTATCCTGGTACCCTCAAGGCACAGTGTGTTAGCTCAATGCTCCCCATCAAGTTATTCATGTGACCAAAGCAGGTGGTAGAGCTCAGAGGACATCTTCAGCACAATCCTAATGCCTGACCTGCCTGTTCTACAGAGTCACAATCCCTTTGACAAAACGAGCTTTCAAAACAGAACTGATACTGCCTAGTAAGTAGAAGAGGGGCCTCCTATTCTCCCTTAATTTAGCAAACAGCCCAATTGACCAACACACTGAAGATCTTGTAAAGGAAAAGATACTAAACTGGTCACAGAATGAGGCCCTAATGTTAGCACCCAGCAACTCACCTGGTTTAAACCAATGCTGCTCAAATGATGCCAAAGCAGCTCCATCTACGGATACCAGCTCAGGATCAGACTCTTGCCCTCTTCAGTGAGGATTTTGAAATTAAGCTGCCATGTTTCATTCTACACCTTTATGGCTTAGCAAAAGTCACACAAAGTAGAATGTCCCTTGGCACACGTGGTGAATCTATCCAGCATTAATGAGTACTTCCTCCATACACTGAGAGATTTTAAAACAGCAGCAATTTGTTTAAAAAAAAAAAAGAGATTGAAAACCACCCTCATTATGTGCCATGCTTTAAATAGGATGAAAAATGTCACCCCTCGCAGCTCATTCAATGATTTAATTATCTTCCTCTAGGTTTCTTTTCCAGTCTTCCCATTGTGAAAGGAGTTGTGTAAAATGTGGCTTTGGTCCCAGAAAATAATGTACCAAAACTATTTATACAGAGCACAGCAGTTCTGTGAAAGCTTTAGGCTTGACTCAATTTAACAGCTTTGGGAAATTATTCCTTAAAATTAAATGTATTTTTGTTTTATTGCTCATTTGATATGTTGTATTTTCTTCTCTTGGCAAGTTTATCCATTGATGAAGAGATATAACTTGAAGTCAGTGTCATTTCCCATAGTTACATACTATAGTAAAAGTCTGAAAACTTAAGTCAAGGTGTCCTTCACAATTTTTTTTTTCAATGAATGTATCTATTTCTTGAATAATATTAGCGGGCACGTAGTTGTTAAATAATTTACTAATTTCTAGACCTGATGCACTATACCCATGGTCATATATAAAAGCAGGAATTTATTTACTGGTCTTAATGAGATATGCAATAAGCATTGTGTTCTAATGCAGGGATGGGTAATTGGCCTACTGTATTTAATTACTAAAAAAAGGAGTTTAATTGTCTAATTAGGGAACAGGATATGATAGTGCCAGAAATCATAACATTTTCTTAAACTTAACACAGTTCGTTGCTTCTCTCAATTGCTATTCTGCCAAAAAAACCCACCAAACAAACAAACATGGGAGTTTTGGCTTTTAAAGATACTGAATGTGTCAGGCAACCCTTGAATATTGTTGGATGATATCTTATTATCATTAAGAAGGAAAGCAGGATAACCTCATGAATTGGAGCAAAATGCACAGCATTTAAACTTAAAATGTAAATTACACTTTTTCTTAAAGAAAGTTATACTATATTGACTCATACTTTTGATGAAAAATTCACTTTAAAATGTAAGTGTAAGAGTTATTTTAATTGATTTGCAACATAAATAAAATATGAAGAAAATAGTAATTATAGTGTAATACAGCTCTACGAATGTACCCTCCAGAATAGATATATCAACTCTAATGCATGTATTCTGGAAGAATAAGTCCAATGTTTTCAACTGCTTTTACTTGGAAAAGAAACTCTGGAGTAGGTAGGGAAGCCTACAATGGAGTAGATAAAAGAGAAGACTATTTAAAGAAAAAAACCATAATTTCCGTGAAAAGTAACTGAGCCAAGTCACCAACTTCCCTATGCTGAAGTATGGAAAAAAGTTGGGAGTACCATAAATAATGAAGCTTCCAAACTACAAAATCCTCCTGTAGAGCTATACTGTCCTTAGTTTAAATAAAGTTCAGCAGAGGATTAGCACCCTTACTTCTTCCAAGCACACCTGGGAAAGAGCATGTGGGATGGGCATTCCAAGCACACCTGGGGAAGAGCATGTGGGATGGGCATCCTGCACTGCAGTGCTCTCCACTACAGTACAGTAAGCAGAGATAGCCATAAATACAGGTTTCCCTCAATTTATGTGGGTTTTTTATATGTGAATTCACTCTTATGCAATGAGCATATTTAGACCCATAATTCGTTATATGCAAGGTAAATTCACTCTTATGCGAGCAGCATAGATGCCCCCTCCCCCCCCCCCAAGTTAGTAAGTCTGTGGGGGGAAGGGAAAGGGCCATGGCCCCACTCACCCCAGCCCTAGCTGCAACAGCACCAGGAGCAGCCGATACCAGCTGTCTGCACCAAGGCATAGCACAGCCCAGAAGCAGAGGTGAGTGGGGACAGGCAGAGCACAGTGCAGCCCAGTGACTGCAGGCAGCTGGCACCGGCCACTCCCAGGGCCGCTGCAGCCGGGGCTGGGGTGAGTGCTGCTCTGTTCCCTCTGCTTTCCCGCATTGTGCAGGCCTGGGAGCAGCACCCCTCCCCTTCCCTAGTCCCAGCCTCACTCCCTCCCTTCCCGCCATGGGAACCTATCCCTATTTGTTACGTTGTAAAGTGGGCCACTTTATGTGAATTTGATTTATGCACTGTTCTCCAGGAATGCATGTACAGCATAAATCAAGGGAAACCTGTATGGGGAATATGCCACAGCCAAGAAGGGAGCAAAGAAACTAAGACGCGTTCTTCCTCGTGCTCTTACTTGAGTGACACAACTGAATACTGATTCATAAAAAATGGCTGATTCTATTACCTAATGGTAAGAAAGACTCTTTAAAAAACAAGTTATGGCAGGAAGGCCAACCATGAGAAACAGATTCATATGCTGGGCTAGAGCAATACTAGCACAACTTCCCTTCCCCAAACATCTACAAAGATTTCAAGAAATAAAAAGGTTCAGATCTAAAATGAAGGGTAGGCTATACACAAAAATGTAAGGTTGGCTTCCTCAAGAGGAAACCAGAGTAGCTGACCTGAGTTTTGCGTTGCTATTTCTGTGTTAGATCCTCTAGGAGAAAGAGAAAAGGAGTCCCCCAGCACAAGGGGACTCCTGGTTTTTGCACCTCTAAACATGACATTTTTTAAAACGAAAAAAGACTTAAAATTATTTGACATTTCCAGTGTGTGTTTTCATGTCGGGGCAGGGTTGTTCCATGCAATCGCATGGCTCTCAGAAACCAAAGAAAAATGTTAGTGCCCCTCCTCCGCACCCCAAACAAATTGTGGTTTGGAAAAAGGAACTCAGTGGAGGCAACAGGCAGCTGCCTTGCACAGATCTGCACCCATCACAAACTGCTTTACTTAAGGCCTTGCCATCTTTTTTTGAACTCTTTACAAAAGGGAGCATGTGATCTGGCTTTCTGGGAAACCAGAAGAGAAACTGCAATATGTAATACTCTAAGCGCACTCCAAAGACTGACAGCAATGAGCTAAATTTATGTTTACTGCATGAATTTATGTTTCCTGCACATATGTGATGTGACTGGACCAGCCTTTTCTGTTAACTTCTTGAACTAACACAGTAGCTGGTTCTCAGGGTTAGAGGTTAGGCAATCTGATACAAATTTAAAACACTACCATACAATGCAGAGAGAGGACATCCCTGAGGAAGAAAAGAAAACGCTTTGGAATTCGGGGGCTGCTCTGGCCTCTTCCCAGTGGGGAGGAATGGGCCAGGGCTGTGCTCGGAGCAGATGGCAGCAGTGCTGGGAATGGGGGCTACAAGGCAGCAGCAGCCATGGGAGGGAGGGCTATGGGGTGGCTACAGCGAATTCTGGGGTGGCTGTAGCATACCCCATAGCCTCCTTTCCCAGCAATGCCACCGCCCACCCTGCCCCGAGCACAGCCCCAGCCAAGCCTGCCCTCCCACCCCATGAAGAGGCCCTCCCTCACTGTGGGAGCTCAATCTGCACCCCCATAACCCTTCCCTCCCTGACACCCCTTTCCCCCCACAGACTTACCAGCCAGACACTGCTCTTCAAGCTGCTGGGCTGCATATTAGCAATCAGATCAGTATCAGCCAATATGGCTGGTTAATAAGCAGCCATCAGTATCAGTCAAAAAAATCTTTATCAGTGCACCCCTAACAGCTACACAGCAAAATCCTTTACCAGACTTCCTACAGCTTATTAAATGCTTATTCTTCCAAACTTTCTTGAAGTTTATCAACTGAAGACTTTAGGCAAAGGGAAACATACTGAAAATGCCTTGACAAGATAGATCACATAGAACATTTGGTCCACAGCCACTTTAGGCTTCTATTTAATGTTTAAAATTGGTATCACTTTTCCCACCAAACTTTTAGGTGCTCCAAACTCTGAAGCATTTCAAAAATAATGAAAAGAAAATCAAAACACAATTAATTTTCTAGAGTGTTCTTTCAAAAGAATGAAAAAAAATCAAAGCAATATAGTTCTCTCAAAAGAATGGAAAAACAATTACAGCAATACCTGTGAATCTCCCTTTTGTAAAAATATTGAAGCCAAAATAATTGTACATATATTTGTTCTAGTATAATTAAAATAGCTCAATAAAGGCAGGTGAATTTGACTTCACACACAACAGTTTGGGCCAGAGTGAGGTAGCACGCTGTAAATAAATTGCATTGATAAAATTGTTGGTTAGGGAATGTACATGCAGTGTTAATGCATGTTAAAATGATCTGTAATTGGATGGTCCTATTATGTTCTCTACAATGTTTTAATAAATACAATGAATCAGTTTAATGGCAAATTTTCACCATTTAACTACTGTCCATTTTAGTACAAAAAAATGGGACAGAGAAAAATTCCAAGTAACCTTTAAAATGTCTCTCTCCCTATTCTGCTGATCATCCTCAATCATTGTTACACATTCAAAACTTTTTTTAAATTTCAAAATAGCTACATATCTGTCAATCAGATGCAAAGCAACAATATGACCTACAACACACAGAAGCTAAGGATAAAAATGGACAAAGAGATTGTAAAACTTGATTAAGCCATATTCTGGCAAATTAAATGAGATTAAAATAGTAGCTGCCAATTACTCTGACCTCTTAATAGGTTTGTGTAGTTGAAGCGATAGTCTCCAATTATCACTTTCACATATTTTGAATTCCTTAGACATAAAACAAACAATATAGCTTATTTTTTCCCACTGTCTGTCATGCTGCAGAAAATAAAGAAAAAATTAATTTTGGATTTTTTCAGAAAGCATTCAAATAAAAGAACCTTTTCACACAAGTGCATTTAAATACATGTGTACTTATTATTCAAGATCAGTTGAAAATAAATAACTTCCCTAAATATAGACTAACAGAAGTCTTCTGAGTAAATGGAATGAGGCATATTTTATTTGGCAGTCAAGAATAATTGCTACTTATTCATTCCAAAACTATCTGTTAATGAAATATATGTTTGCTGCTGAAAGCATAAGCATATAGAATTCCTGTAATTATCCACAGAAGCCTTTATACTTTACTGTGTGCTATAATAATCTTACTAAGCAGTCATTCAAATGAAATCTCCATAAATGAATTTTTAATATAGAAACTTGTGTACCAAAGATGGGAAAGATGGAGAAAAAGGGCATGAAGAAAAGTGGATGTTTATGGCTGTTTTTTTCCAGAAAGAAACATTTTACAACTGATCTAACTCTATGCATCAACTAATCAGGATCATAACATGCACATACCAGTAATATTCATTCAGTCACATTCCAATTTTGCCAAATGCAAAAAAGCCTATTTGACTTGTTCATTGCTTAAGCAACATAGAGTATTTACTGCTCTAATATTTCATCAGATCATTCCTAGACAATAACATGGTCCTGCATAGTCTTGTCTAGAGTTAGTTGAATTTTTCTTTTTTAGAAAGTGCAATTGTATTCATATATGTATTATGTGGGCAAATGTCTATTTTAATAAAAACTCAATAGAATATTTTAAACTAATAATTCTTTTCAAAATGAACATTTCAACATGAAAAAAAAATTCTTCGATTTAAACTGAAACAATGCTGTACGTTTTTGGAAGTGGAAACATCTAATTCACCCCATCCACATGCTTTTCTCTCCTCCTTTTTTAGAAACAAGGAATGAAAGGTTAAAAGAAAAAAAGTATGAAAATGGGGGGGAAGGGAGTCTTTTTTAACACCTGCTAAAATTAACTTTCCACTTGGATAAAGTTGGATTTTTTTTTTTGCAATTGGAAAACTAATATAAAAGTAGGTGTAAATAGAAGGCTTCCTCTCCCACCCTACCACTTTCAATTTTTTTATTTTGTTTTATTTATTTTTTTCAGACAGAAAATATTACATGAAATTTTATATAATAAAATACTGGGAAAATTGTTTTTTAATCACCACAGCTTTTCAAAGTTTGGCCAATAAATGCATCCTAAGATTTAATTTTTATACATTTATATACATTCTACCTGACTTGCTTTGGTTAAAAGACAGTTATATTTTCATGATCAGAAATCTCTCTCTTCTGCTCTGTTCTACTGGACAACAGAAGTGTATTCTCCTTCATATGCAAGCTCCGTTTTAGGACAACAGGTTTCAGAGACTTCTCATAATTATTTTAACATAGGATCTGTTCAACACTACCATTTCTCTAAGACTGCCACTGTTATTTCAATGCCTTTCTAAAGCTTAATTTCACTCACTGCAGCTCTGAATCATTCCAGTTCAAATGGACCTACGTTCTTTCCAGTTGGTAAAATCAAACAGATACACAGCTTGTCACCTACTGAAGGAAGTTGTCAATGGGTTAAGAGCTTTTTGCTCAAGAAACCAATTCTTGACATTGACAATTTACCAATTAGTATCAACGTACAGCTTTTTTTAAAACAATGTGAAGCACAACATGCTTAAATGCAATGCTGGGGGTCCTGGGAGTATCAGATTTCCATTCCAAAGGACATAAGGCACGTGAGACACAAAAGTCCTTCTGTAAAACATGGGGGAACACGTCCTTCTCTCTGTGCCCCATTTCACAACCCAGTTATCAAGGTTGTGAAGGCTGGATCCACCCCAAAGGAGGAGTACTCTGCACTGGTCCAGACCTGTAGGGAGCAAACCACAGAAGCCAAGGCTGCGACTGAACTCCTACTGGCTACACGTATCAAGGACAATAAAAAGTCCTTTTTTAGACATGGGGGAGCCGGATGAAAAGCAAGGGTAACATTGGACCCCTGCTAAACCATATGGGTCAACTGACAACCAACGCCTAGGAAAAAGCCAACCTGATCAATGGGTATTTTGCGTCAGTTTTTCACCAGCCCCAGGGGATAGCCCTGCTCAATACAGTGTGGGACAGCCAGGGTGAGGGAGAACTGTTACCCTTCATCACTGTTGACCATGTGAAGGAACCTTGAGAGGCTGGACACCTTTAAGTCAGCTGGCCCAGACAGCTTACATCCCAGGGTATTTGAGCTGGCAAGCATCATAGCTCAGCCACTGGCATGGATCTTCGAGAACTCGTGGTGCTCAGGAAAAGTGCTTGAACATTGGAAGAAGGCCGATGCAGTGCCTATCTTCCAGAAAGGGAGGAAAGTAGATCCGGGGAACTACAGGCCCAACAGCCTGACCTCCATCCTGGGAAAGATCTTAGAGAAAATCATCAAAGAGACCACTCTTGACAAACTAGCTGAAGGCAAGTTCTTGAGGGATAGCCAGCACAGGTTTGTTGAGGGTATGTCTTGCCTGACCAATCTCATCTCCTTCTACGAGCAGGTGACATATCACCTGGACAAGGGAGAAGAGATTGACGTCATATACCTTGACTTTAAAAAAGCTTTCGATCTGGTAACCCATGATCGTCTTACAGAAAAACTGGCCAATTGCGACCTCGGCTACATCACAGTCCGCTGGCTGGCGAATTGGCTTCGAAGTTGGACCCAGAGAGTGGTAGTTGATGGAAATCAATCACTGGGGTGCGCCGAGACCAGTGGGGTCCCCCAAGGCTCCGTCCTTGGGACTATCCTTTTCAACATCTTCATTAATGACATGGACATTGGTGTCAGAAGCGGACTGGCCAAGTTTGCTGGTGACACCAAACTTTGGGGAAAAGTGTCCACACCCAAGAACAGGATGGTGATCCAGGCTGACCTTGACAGGCTCGGAAAATAGGCAGACAAAAACCTGATAGCCTTCAACTCTGAAAAATGCAAGGTTCTCCACCTTGGGAAGGAAAACCTGCAACATGCTTATAGGCTCGGCAGTGCTACGCTTGCTAGCACCATGGCCGAAAGGGACTTGGGGGTCATGATTGACCACAAGATGAATATAAGCCACCAATGTGATGTTGCAGCAAGCAAAGTGAGCAAAACTCTGGCTTGCATCTATAGATGCTTCTCTAGCAACATTTGCAGTCAGGAACCATCAGTATAACATACATCTACAACTTCAACAGCAGAGCACAGTACTTAATTTTCTTACTGCCACAAATCTAAAACAATGTCTAAACATTTTACCTCTACTAACACTTGCTGCAGTCTTTAAACATGTACTTCAGCTACTTGTCAGGGAAGGGCTATTGTGTCCTTACACTGTGAAGAGACATTTCTACACAGGCAGTAGGACAAAAGAATGATGATAAGGAAAGTTCTTTACTGCATTCAACGAATGGCTAAAGTAACAAAAAACTGCCATCTAGGAAGAGGTGCTATGCTTACACTGTCAGCATTTTCCAATTTAAATATTTCATAAATACCAATTTCATGAAACACCTGCATTTTGATTATTAAAGAAAATGTAACTGTCCTCCCTAGCACATATCAATACAGGCACTCCAAAACCTCAGACAAATATCTTCAGGACAAAAAAACATACAAAGAAGTCAGTGTTACCTAAGCATCATGCTTAGGAATTAAGAAACTGCTACAGATAGTTTAGGAAATGTTTGATTGTTCCACTATTTTGCAAATTTACATTTTGAGGGAGAAACCTTGCTTTTTCCAAAAATGTGGTTAATGCTGACAATTTTTCCCAACAAAATCGTCTACATATTTCAGATGCTCATGGGTTTTTTTATTTAAAATTATCTCCATTCTGAGTCTCAAAAGAACAAACAGAAGTGAAATGGAGGTGGTGAAAAAACCTGAATGAAGATATGTGAACCAAACTTTATGAGAATGGCTCCTGCCCGGCAAGCACTGCTTGCTGCTTCTACTCTGCGCCCTGGTGCTGCTGATGGCATCAGCATCCCCCCCACGCCCCTTTCCTCCCCCCCACCAGCCTTACCAGCCAATGCTGCTCTCCAAGCCGCCGGATTGCACTCCTGGCCCTGTGCATGCTGCGGCTGTGCACATGCATGGGGCATTTATTGGCCACGTTGTCGGCCACAAGGCAAAAAAAGCCAATTTCCAATACTGTCAATTTTCCCTACATCAGTGCTGATGCAATACCGATGTATTTGTGCACCTCTATCCACGTGAATTAAGTTCTACCTTGACACTAACAGATACAGAAGATGGCCCCTAAGACGTATGTCCTAAAATTAATTTGCAATGTAACAGAAACTCAAGATTCTTTATGTAGAGCCAACCCAACATCTTCCTGCCTCCTAAGAAAAGGGTTTCATTGAATCAGATTAAAATTCAGATTTTTCAGTCTTACTGCCAAACAGTTAGCTTGAAGTTGAGAAAATGAATAAAACAGATGAGAACTAGACATTGTGTTCATATGCCATTAGCCTGATGTCTCCTCCACAGCTTTCTCCATGGAAATGAAATAGTGAGGAAAGACCTAGGACAACACAGTAACAGGACTGCTAGGGGCCTTTGGACTCAGTGGGTGTATCTACAAGTCGTTTACTGCAGAGTTGACTAGTTAGCTTGTGCGGTGCTATTAGGACAACTCGTTAACTCTGCCATAGGTTAGTACTGCCCAACACAAGTACTATCCTATGGCAGAATTATTTACTCCAACACAACACACTTGTAGACACTGACCGGGCTGGCTGGGGCACGAAGGTGCTACAGCGTGAGAGCTGCCTGCCAGCTAGCCCCATACTGAAGCACTCTCATGCCCCAGCCAGTGCCTCCACAGCACATTGATCCAGGTCAGAGCAGCCTCAGGCTGGCAGGCTGATCCCCAGGGCCCCCTGCCAGCAAGGGTTGCTCCACCCTGGTTTAACATGCTACAGTCCCAGGCACACATGCAAACGCAGCACCTGGGAGCAATAAACTCTGGCACAAACTGCACCAGAATTTATTCAGCCACATGACTTGTGCATGTAGCCACACCCAGCATTTCTGAAACACAGTCCCTCAATGGAAAGTCACAAGAGTTGGACTCCAACCAAGACTTGCAAACAAGCTTCCAGTTGGGTTCCAGTTTACGAATACTATACAAACTAGACCTGTTGGGTTCATGGGTTCACAAACTCTCTGTCCACTGAAACTGAGTCAGAGCCTTTGAGGTATATTTGGCTGAAGACTTAAAAAAAAATGAGGTTCCAAGAAAAACTGAACACTTCAGACAGCCAAAAACTCCAAGCAAATAACACGCACACTGAAAGAGCCAACACAGCTACACTTAGCCGAGCAAACAAGAGGGAAAGCTGACACAAGATGGGAGACAGCGGTTGGGTTGTCTACAGAGCACAGAAATAAGACATTCCTATTGGCAGACAGAATGGGATGGGCTACGTAGCAACCTGCGTCAGTGGCAAATTAGGCTCAAGAAAATAAAGTTTTTACTGACAAAAAAAATTAAATACAAAGGGTACAATTAAAAGCCATGTTCATGGTTTTGTTAAACACTGATAGAGAAAATGCTCAGGGTCCAAGTCTCCCTAAGGAAATGCTATTCTTCATCAAATAAACATGCAAAGCAGGCAGCCTACTGTGTGCACTACAATACACATGCTAATTTACAAACTGGGAAAACCTACAACTGCTCATCTGAGACGGAAGATGAAGCTTTTTTATTTTGTTTCAATCATCTCAGACAGAAGTAGAGGAAAACCAGGTACTCCAGTGTCAAACTTGTACAAAGACAAGTTGATCCAAATAATCTATCATACATTGCTGTTGCTAGCAGCTACAGACAAACTGCTCTACGCAACCACACTTTGGATCCACTAAATAACATAACCATTGGCCCAAACTGTAGATGTCATGTGCCACATAATTGATAGCTCTGGAGAATATGCATTGAGAGATTTTTTTTATATGACGATACAACTACCATTACTCACACATAAGACTGGTAACAGGGTGGTCAGTCTGTTAGTCTGAAGACTAAAAAAAGGTAGCAAAAAGTAAGGTAGCACCTTAGACACTAACTGAGGGGTAAGCAATTATTGGGGCCCGAGGGCCACATAGGCTGTTTTGGTAAGCTGTCGCAGGCTAGGTCAGTACTCCCACCTCCCCCCAGCAGCAACTCACCAAAACTCCCTATGTGGGATGGGGCCCCAAGCAGTGGTGTTCTGGAGCAGGAGGGGCAGGCAAGGCTGGGATCACAAGGTGGGGTCACAGGGCAGTGACAGCACGAGGCCAGGGCCAGGGCCGGGTCAGAACTACAATCCGCTGCCCACACACACACACCCCTGTAATTCGGGCTGTGCAAAGCTTTGGTCCCTGATTCGATTCAGCAGAGATTCAGCCCAATTTGGTGGCCGAATCTCCAAATCCGAAACGAATCAGGGGACCCTTTAATCTCTCTGAAGCAAATCAGAACCCCCAAATCGATTCGGAGAGATTCAGAGATTCGGACATAGACACAGCTTTAACTGTTTTTTTCAACATATCTCTAGGCAGCAGGGCTTGTAAGTGCTGCAGTGCTGGGGCACATGGAGTGCCCCACAGAAGCACGGGGGGCTCCCCAGTGTGCTCAGCAGCAGACCCAGAAGTGGACCAGAAGCACTTCCGGTCCACTTCTGGGTCTGCTGGGGAGTGTGCCGGGGGGGACCCCCACGCCCACCCCCGACTCAGTGACTGGTGCCTCCTGGGTTGGGGGGGGCACCCGGGGTCCCCCTGCAGCCGATTATTGAGCCAGGGAGACATGGGGAGGCCCCCAGCATGCTCCCGGGCAGACCCAGTACACTTCCATGTTTGCCACCGAACACATGGAGGACCCCCCCCGCACTCCTGTGGGACGCTCCATGCACCCCAGCATCACAGCCATCACAAGCCACACCTGCTACCTCAAGGTATGTAGAAAAACCTTTTAAAGCTGTGTCTATGTCTGAACTGCTGATTCTCCAAATCAGCATCGAATCTTCAGATTCGGATTCAGCTGAATCAAATCAGGGACAGTGATCCGAATCAACGAATCGAATCACTGACCCTGATTCAGGCTGAATCAGGATCTGAATCGAGTAGGGCCCACTTCGCACACCTCTACCTGTGATGGGTGCGGGTTCCACAGGCAGAGGTGTGCAGGGAGCAGAGCATAGCTCTGCCCCACCCCAGCCCCACGCTGCCATCACCCCACGATCCCAGCCCTAGGCCCAGATGCAGCTCCCTGCCCACACAGCTCCTCGGAGATGCATCTGGGGCTGGGGCCAGGATCTTGGGGTGGTGACAGTGTGAGGCTGAGACGGAGCTGGAAGCCACCACCAAGCCTCACTCGGGGGCTGCAGCACCCGAAGGGAGGAAAAGAGGGCTGAGAGTCGCATGGAGGAAGCTCGGGAGCAACTTAACCTACCCCTACTCCTCTCCCCTTGCCCAGTCTGGGGCATGCAGAATGGAGGAGGGAAGGGGGTGGACCCAGTGGCGACTCCATGCCCCACCACTTGTACCAACCAGGAACAGGCCAGGGCCAGCGGAGGCGAGTGGTGCTAGGGCACCCCTTCCCATGCCACCAGGATACCTGAACAACAGCAGCAGCCCCCAGGCCCTCCAGCTTGGCAGGGTGGAATAGCACAGGGTTGAGTGGGAGCCCATGGGAGGGTGCTGCATCTAGGGCCTGGGCTGGGTCTCCATGGAGGCCAGCCCCTAGCCCCAGATGCAGCTCCCTGCCCAGCCACACGCTGTCTCCATGGAGACTGGCCTCATCACCCCACACCATTTCACTGTGCCCCACACCAAGCCAGCAGGGCTGGGGGCTGCTGCCACTGCATGGGCATCCCAGGGCAAGCTGCAGACTGGCATGGAGCAAGGGTGTCCTAGCACTGCCCAGCAGGGCTGAGGGACTCACTGCAGGCTGAACAAAATCACTCCACAGGCCATATTTTGCCTACCCCTGGACTAACTGGTTCAGAAGCATGAGGTTTTGTAGGCAATAACCTACTTAAATAAGACAAGTAGGCAATAACCTACTTATTGTAGGTTATTGTAGGCAGTAACCTACAATAGACTCAGTGCAACTGAATAAAAATAAAATGACAGAACAAAAGGTGGATAATTCTTCTAAATATTCATTTATAAAGGAGACTGACAATTCAGAGGTTTTACCCAGTCAATTGGAAAACAGCTGATTACAGTTATAGAGAATTTCTAGCTACCCAGCACATTTTCAGTTACAATCGCGCTGAGTTTTTTACCAAGGAACAACGCACCACAAGTGGCTGATATAACTGCCTGTGGGCACCGTGGAAAACAAGTAACTGCTCAGTCTTCCTCCTCGTAAATTTTAAATCGTTATCGTTACATTTTAAAAGAAGGCTCCTTAGCTTAATTAAGAAACTGCTTCTGCAATCCAGTTTGTTAATCCTGGCTGTGGCAATGATCAGTGAGTGGAGGAAGACTGGAGTCCTTGGTTCTCTTTCAGCAGCCACTAACTTCTCGTATGATCGAAAGCCAGGCATTTAACTTTTCTGTATTTTGGCTTCCTTATGTGAAAATCGTATTGGTGTAATGCCTTTCTGAGCTATCTGCTATTTCAAGGAACAACTATTCTCCCCAGTTCTTAAGCTTTGCTGGTTTGGAGGTTTCTTTATTAAATTCTTTATTAAATGTTCTTTATCCTTATCTGACCAGACATTCAATAAATAGCACTTTTTTTTTTTTTTTATCAGGTCTCCTGGCAAGAAAGCTATTTCTACCAGTATTTCTGTCTCCACTCCTGGGAAACGTGCTTATTTCTGGCATCTATCCCATATCCTCCTTTTCAACACTGAAACAAAGAATTAAAATCCCCTTGCATTAATTAACTTTGTCTTTTATTTCCTCTTCTGTCATATTAAATTGCTCTTGGAAGCCCTTCTATCTCCACCTCCACCTTTTCCTTAAGAACTGAAAATGTCTTATTATTGAAAAGGATAAAACAAACAATCTATCTTGCTTTTATTCTCTACCTTGTCTGCTTTTTTTCCCTTCACAACATATCTCCATTGTACCTGATATTTTACAAAACTGTATCTTTTCTTTCATCTCTATCTATCTCACACAGACATGTGATTATAAGCCTACTTCTTGGTTAAATGTCACTCTTACAGGAGAGCAGTTTCTTGTGAGGACCATGAGATGCATGTGGCCTGATTCTCAAAAGATCCTAAAGAAGTCACAGCTCTCATTGATTTTGATGGAAACTAAGGATGTATAGCACTTTTGAAACCCATGCCAGAAGGTTTTATTACCAATTTCACCTCAGACAACTTAAAATATCACCACAAGCAAGTCTTTAAATTCTTTGGCCCAATGTGACCACCTTTGAATTGCAGGAGCAGTAGTGACACTCCCCTGGTGACCTTGAGACCTTTGCCTTGCTCCAACTCAAGGGTACCCTACCCTTTCTCACCCCCCTGCCACACCTTGATGTATTTATTTGATCGAAAAGGAGATTGCCCAGTAGGTCTTAGCATGAGCCGCAATTCCTCTGACAACCAGCAGGTCCCTCTTAAACCCCGACGGGTTCAATCCTGACCTCACGGTAAGTGGGCCCTCTCAGCCCATCCATGCACCCCTAGGAAGCCCGTGGCCTTAAAGCGTTATTCATCATCTCTGACCTCCTCTACAGAAGTGCCCATGCCTCACAGGCATTACTATACAATCACTCCCTTGTCAGGGCCTCAGTCTTCTTGGCCCCAACCACTTTTCTCTAGCTGAGTCTTCTAGCCCAGGTCCACTGGGGCTTTTAGGCCCCAGATCTTGTCTCATACACTTTGGGACAAGAGGCATATACTTGGTCTCATATACCCCATCTCTGCCCCATCTTGGGCATTTTTCTTTAAGCCCTGTTTTGGCTCTATTTGGGCCCCCTAGCCCTGTCTCCATCCTGCTAAGGGCACTGAACCCACCTTGGCTCTGTCTGGGCTTCCTGGCTCTGTCTTGATCCTACTCAGGGCACTGAGCCTAATTTGGTTCTGTCTGGGCCCCATGGCCCTGTTTGGCTTCCAGCCGTGCTAGGCTTCAACTCCTTGCTAAGTTACAACCTCCTTTAGGCTTCAGCCTGCTCTGTGGTTTTGAGCCTTTAGCCCTGGAAGGACTCAAAACACTCTCATGCCCTGGGGCACAACTGGGACCTCCGCCAACCCCTGATAGTTCTGCTGGTTTAAACTTTAATGAAAAATAAGCCTGCTGGCAATAATACAAAATAAACCTGCTCTAGGTCCAAGCATCAACAGTAGCTTACAGTTAGGGCAGCAAGGCTTCCCCTTCCCCTGAGGTGCATCTCTCCAAGTCATCAATGGCGTACTGGCAGTCCTTAGGGAAGCTCAAAAGTCAGCCAGGTATCCTCCTGCAGTTTTTCTGAACAGGAGCTTGGCAGGGTAAGACTGCCTGACCTGGGTCAGGCTCCAGGCTTTTATGCTGTGCAAGCCCTGTCCCTTCCAGTAAGGTGGTACTCCAGCCCTGCTCATTAGGGTCTGATAACTGGTTGCCATGGCAGTTTAACTGCTGCTCTAGCATCCTCTTGCTACCCAAGCCAGGCTCTGCCCTCCTCCTGTCCAATTGCAGAGCAGCTAGCTCTACAATAGACAGTCATAGCTCTTTGTCCCTAGCTGCCTGCTCCCTTGCAGCCAACTTACCCCAGGCAGAGCTCTCCTGACTGGCTGAGGATATGCTCCTTCATCCTACCTACTGGGCAGCTCCCTGCCTAGGCAGCAATGTTTTTTTGCTGCTTTCCCTCTTGTGGCTAGCCTTGCTCAGCTGTCTGGACTCCATCTGATTCCATTTCTCCCCTTAAAGTAACAGAAGCCCCAGGCTCTCTGTTACACCTGGATTCATATGCCTAAAGTGAGAATTAAGCAACATTGGGCACATCTACACATGCACCCAACTGCACAGTAGTTACGTGCTTTAGCAAGTACTAAGCAACTGCACAGTAACCACTGGTACTGTGCAGTTCCAGCGTTGCATGGGTCGTTTCCAACCCTACTGCACAGTAGCTCGTTGTGGCAGCGTCACAGTTTGTGCCCGCCAACACTATGTCGCCATAGCATCTTGGACCCATTTACACCAAAAGTTAAAAACTTCAATCTCACCCCCCCACTCAACTATCAGTTAATACTAGAGGTGCTTAAAATTTTCAACATCAAAGCTGTCACAGCTCCACTTTTAAACACATGTGGAAGCTACTTGAGCCTTAACAGGATCTACACCCTGCCAGGAGCTAGAAACCAGGCATTCTTCCACTCATCTATCTGATAAGCAGTTATAACAAGTCTTCCAAATCAAATCCCACACAAAATGCAACATCAAGCCTTAAAAGCACAGAAGGAATTGATATCACTGGCTCTCAGTTTATACAACAGTTCAGAATTAGAGCACCAACCTGGAACAGGGACCCATATCCAAACTTATTTTCTGCTTGAGGAGATCTGAACCCAACATGCCAGGTCACAGTAAAGTACTTTATACAGCAGTCTAGAGGCTATTCTGTGATAAAGACTTTGTGGGCCAGTAGGAGAGATGGAGTGAGCGTGCTTCTTGTCACTGGTAGGCATTACTGTACGGCTTTGGGGACTTTGTTGGCACCCTGCCCCCCAGTGACGTCAGGGTGAAATTCTATTCCGGTGCCCCCTAGATGGTCTGGGCACTGCCCCCTTTTCTCGCCTGCCACGTCTTTGGTGTTGTTGTTGGGGAGGCAGTTCCCTGTCGGAGGACCCAGAGAGGTCTCAACCCTGTGGGTGTCTTCGTGGGGCTCCAAACCCCCTCTTTACCCAACCCTTACATCCTTGGCCTGGGTAGATGCTGCTCCCCGCAGGTCTTCCCACACTGCCCACCTTGATAGGGTCGGGTCTTCCTGGCCGTCAATCTTAGGGGTCCGTCCCTCATCTCTGGGTTGGCTTCCCCTCGCCTGAGAAACTAAACCTGCCCCATCCAGGGTCAAAATGTAACTGAAGAACTCAGCTGAAAATGACCGGCTTCTGCCAGTGGGCTCCCGAGATTCCTTCTCTCTGGGCCTTTAATTCCTTGGGGGAGACTTGTCTGTCCCCTTTATCTTACTAGCCATGTCCAGCCCTTGCCAGCTCTTCTGGCGTCACCTCTCTGAGGCCCGGCTGACCTGTGGTCCCATCGCTCCGGTCCCTTCAGCTGGCACTGTCTACTTGCCCCTCCTGGGGGCTTATGATTCCCCATGCTCTGCCTGCTGTAAGGCTGTCTGGGGATGCCTGCGAGCCTAAGGAGCTGTACCCAGCCCCAGTGTCTGAGCTCCTGGTCAGAGCCCGTCTGTTTCCCAGCAGGATCCCTTGAGGCTGCTGCCTCTCAATGGAGCTCCCTTGGCCCCGTCAGCCCCTGGGGCAGCCCTCTGCCTCACCCATCGGGGTCCTCCGGCAGGCGACCAGCTCCTTCTCGTGGCGGCTGGGGCTGGAGCCTACCAGCTCTGCAGCCAGCGTCTCCCAGCTGGCGCTCTGCTCCTGCTTCCACGGCCCCGGCTCAGCTGGATCCCCGGCTGCCTTTTGAACAGCCCGCGCTGCTCAGGAGCCACGCCCCCAGCTCTCGCTGATACGCAGGCTCAAGCAGCTGCGAAAAACTGCTGAGCCTGCTTTTGTGTCGGCATAGGCATTCGGGTCTCTCTCCAGCTGCTGCCCATTTTTGTTCTTGAGGTAAGTATCGGGGCACACTGTTCAGGGTCTGGGCCACGCTGTGGGGGGGGGGGGGGGGGGAACTCCTGCCTCCCCTCTCACACTTCTCTAAACTTGTAATTAGGGTATCCACTTGGGTTCAAATGCCACTGATAAATCCCTGGAGACCAGTAATGCCTTAGCAAATAATACATTTGCTAAGGGGTCTTCTTAAATCTGTCAAGCCCTAATGTTGTTAGGACAGCTTTGATCTAATTAAAGACAAAGAACTGGAATTTCTGGTATCAGAGGAGGAAGAAACAATGGTACAGCACAGCAGAGGGGGAGCCAGGAGAAAGGTTCCAGTCCTTGCTAGCTGCTACTCTGCTGCCTGAGCTTTCACAACTTCCTGTGGATACCTTCAGATTCTAGACATAGGAAGCCTCTTTCTTTAACAAGAATGCAAAGGGACATTTTTCTTTAAGTCCTGCTATAATCAGGTATCTGGATCAACTTAGCACCACAGCCAAAAACAAAATTATTGTGAAAAAAGAAAAAATAAAGAAAAATGAAAAGTTAATTAACAGCTGCATTTGATCTTCCCTCTCCCCCAAGAAAGCAGGGCAATAGGTTCCATTATTGCAAAAAAATCTTTATCTGGGCGTTGATCATCTTGTTACTTGACATGGAAGCAGATGGCAAATTACAGAGTAACAAGTAAACATCCTAAACAGATAATAAACTTATTTTTAACACACAAAGGGAAGGTTTCATATTAACAAAGTAATTCACTACCAAAAAAACCCAAAAACAAACAGCTGAGTTTCTTCTAAAAATGTTACCCTATAGAAAGAGCATGAGTTTGTTACATAATTTATAAGAGCATCTTCAAGTCACCACTCTACACTACAAAAAACTTTCTTCCAACAAGCACAAAAAAGAGGCCCAGTGAAAGGCAATGTGATTTAATAGTCTGAGTAGGAGACTAGCAGTCAGGATTCCTGGGTCCTGTGTTATTCTGCCACTGCCTGTGAGAGAGAGCTTGGATAAGTCATTTAACCTTCTTGCCTTCCAATTTACCCATCACTAAAATGGGTATGAAACAACATACCCAAGTAACAGAACTTCTCTGAGTTTAATGTTGGGAAAATGTTTTTCTCCAAATGAAAGGAGAAGCAAGAGGGAGGGGAAAGACTGTACGATACAGTCTTATGGATGATGTTCCTTCCCATTACAAACAAAAGACCAGCTGCCCTCCAATTTATGATGTCACATAATCCTTGTGGCAGTTATTTACATGAGGATTAATATTCAGAAATTATTAAAATGTATTCCAGCTGGTCTTTAAAGCAGTTTAGCAGATGGAAACAAAGAGCAGAACTGACATGTGATCATAAACCATAGAGTAGGAACCACAGTTATAAACTCAGTTCTACCCTGAGCAATGTTGCAGGATTTCACTGACATCACAAGACTTGCCACGTTTCCTCTCATAGCTATGATAATATCAATCAGGAAGGCGAGAGCAAAGTGGGGGGGGGGGGGGGGACAGGGGAAGGGAAAGGAAGAGGGATTCATAAATTGTTAGTCACTAACCTGCTTGTTGATCCTGATGATTGTGAGAAGGCAGGAGAAAGGGATCGCTGGTCTTCAGCCAAATTATGGAACTCGATTCTCTCGCAATGAGAAGTTTCTGTTTTGGGTAGCTGGTCCATTACACAAATCAAAGCTGTACATTCTTCTTTAATATTTTCTTCCCCTGGCAGAAATATTACAAGATAAACACTCAGTAGAGAGTTAAATTTAACTTTTTACGGTTTTTCTGTTTGTTTCAGTAACTTGCAGCCAGCACATTTTTTTTTAAATCATGTTTCAAATACCAATTTCCTGTCTTTACCTGCCTGTGCCGAGACCTCTACTACTAGTGCAACAAATGGCCCAATTTCTTTTCTCACAATGGGACCACCATGAACCAGAGACCACAAAGAAAAAAACTGCCCCTATTATCTGTCTTAAACAGAATGCTGGAGAAAATGTAATGAGACTAAGTGTGTTCTAGCCTCCATTCATAAGAAAACTACTTTTTTTTTTTTTTCAATAGTGAATAGGCAAAACGTGGCAGCTCTGTTCCATAGTTCCCGATACAAATTCACCTTATAATCAAAATACATGACAATTTTACAGCTTGGAAGCTTTACAGCTCAAGCAATAGCATGGCTTTCAGTAAAACAAATGTGATGGTTTATTTGCTAATGCTGCTGAAAAGATAAAAATGTCAATCTACCAAGGGATTGCTTTTCTTTTTTTAAAGAAAGATACAACGTATCTAGAGAATGTGTGTGTCAAAAACCCAAATCAAATTATGTTTGATTAATATTTTGCCTACTGATGAACTCTTATCCTAGAAAATGGGTAGGCAACCTTTTCCAGGGGTGGGCTGGAATGACCCACTTCAATTCAGAGGTGAGCTGTCAGGTGCTAGGAAGCGCTCCCCTATATCACAGCCCCCGCACAAGTCAGAAGATATGCACACACTGCATAGCAAGCAGCAACAAAACAAATGAAACTGAACAAACCAATTGTAAAAGAGCTATAACAGCACCCACGGGCATTTCTCCGTTCTTATGGATAGTAGACAACATCCATGCACTGGATGTTGTTGCTACTCCATAAAACATGCTTGCTGAACAAGTTATAAACTGCAGTCATGGTATTTTCTCCTCTTTTTATGGAGAAAAACAAAACACAAAAAGAAATTAATCCAAAGGACAGAATATAGCATGGCCACACACTGTAGGAAGTGTTGCATTGGAAGCAACAATGTTTACTCCTTAATTCTATACTGCTCACCTCCCAATTAATACAAATATCTAATTCCTGGTCACCATCCACCTATCAAATTCACAATACATGCAAGCCAGGAACATCAGGTATATCAGCAACCATTGGCATATTTTAATAAGGTATAGACTGTCCTATGACAAACTGTCAATGATTTCAAAAGACCCTCCACTCTGTCCCCTTCCCCCCTTACTGTCAGGTGCAGCTCAGCTCAGGCTGGATTCCCTTCTGGGCACAGAGCACATGGAAAACAACTACATCCCCTGGCCAGCCAGTCATATGGTACTTCTTATGAACCAAGAGATGACACTTCAAGCCACACTCCAGACTTGTGGCAAAGGCCCTCCCCAGTAGACCCAGAGGTGCATGCGTACCACATCTTTCAAGCTGAGGAATCACTGGCTACAGAAGCTGGCATACCTTAACCACGTTGGCCTAAATGAGCGCCTAAACTCAGGACAGTCCTTGGAGTCTTATGCTTCAGGTTAAGTATGTGTTTGTAGACTTAAGTCATGGCCTACACGAACGCTGGGCAGTTAACCCTGTTTATACATTTTGGTCACTTAGAGAGATGACCTAATAGAGATCGGCATTTTTATTTTCATTTATATTAAATAGTATTGCTCACCTGTACCCGCTGGCTCTTCATCAACAGTTATGGTCTCTGTATCCTGTGTGGTCTCTATTTCCCTTTTACAAGCTCTCTTCCATCGGTTATTGACTTGATCCACTAAAAGCTGAAATTCACTTTTGTGTTTGTTTCCTAAAACACAATATTAAGCTCTTTCAGGAAAAAGAAATTGCTCACAGAAGTGTCAATCACCATGAAAAGGAAAGGGAAGAGTGAGGGCCCCTTGAGTAGAACAAATACAAAATGCCTAATAGAAAAATCACTTGCAATGCGCGCTACCCTAATGTTCAGCGTTCTATTTACAGGCCCATTTCCAATAGGCAGTATGCTCAACCCTTACCAAGACACAGAAGTGTTGACGGCACGTGACACAAAGGATAAAGTCTCTAAAATTTGAATGACATTTCATATATTCATCTTTTAAAATATGCATACACAATGCATTCTCTGGGTGGAATCCTGAACTCACTGAAGTCAATAGGCATCTTGCCATCAATTACAGTAACCTCAGAATTTCAGTACACCTCTAAATAATGTATTCTTTCGATCAGGTTGATACGCTCTTCAGGAATCAAATCTTACTGTATTTAAAAGATCCACCTTTTAGTCTTATTACTTTGAAGCTACTTCAGCAACTAGCTCTAAATTGCATTGCATGGAACACTGCTGGTTTACTGAGAGCTGGCCGATTACTTGACACCATCTGGCCGATTACTTAACACAGCAGGATAAAATAACAGTAGCAAAAGCTGTTCTTATATGTTGTTCCACTTTGGTTCCCGGAAGTGAATGGAGACCATTTAAAGAAGTACAAGTGGCCATCTGGTCTCTATTCTTCTTTATTTGCTTATTAGCAATATTTATAGCAATGATTTTGGTATTTAGATGCATTTTTCACAGTGAAATGGACTAAAATCTTCAGCACCTTCAGCACAGATCTCTGAACAGGCCAGAGGTAGAAGTTTTACCTATCTGCCATCTGGACAAGTGACATAGAGGTGATTACAGAATTGTTTTATAGCAAAAAATGAAAGAAAAAAAAAAAAGGAAAAAAATCTAAAAAAGGCAAGCTCAAGCTTTTTAAGATAGTGTTTTTTCTTTATTCTTAGAAGAAACATTATGCACAACATGGTACATCCTGTAGGCAAGTAGAAAAAGAACATTTAAAAGAAAAAACAATATCACTGGCATTTTGCTTTGCTAAAATTTCTCCTCTAGCTCCCTCCTCCTCCCCCCCACCACATTTTTTTAGAAGAAAAATGTGCTATGGAACAAAAACAGCTGTGAATTCGAAAGTGAGGTAAACTATGCAAGTGCATTAGAATTAAAGAACATTCGTTTCCTGCCCCCAACATTATATCTGCCAATTTTTCATAAATCTGCTAAATAATTTATCATGCTAATAGTTATCATTGCCATAATATTAGATAATACTGTTGAAGATTTTTTTCACCTAGGATTTTCTAGGATACTGCTCATTCATCAGACAGACATCATATCAGAGCAAGCGTAAAGATGATCAACTATGAAATGGAATACCAAATTTTTCACTTCCACGTAACTTGTAATTAAATAATCCAATCAGCTTGTGCAAAACTGGGTTGCTGTACAGTATATGGGACCAGGTGTGTGCCTCTGAAAATACAAGTAACCATTTCAAAACACAAAAATAGTATCAAAGCCAGGCTGAAAACCTGGCTTTCATGTCATACACATGGAACTTCTGGTCTAGGTTGGATGTTCTCAATCTTTTTGCCCTCCCACCCCCAAAATTAGCCTATATGAACATAGTAGTACATGTATATAAAAGCTATTTTTGGAAACGCTTTCTCATTTTAGTTTCTACGTTCCCTGAAAATGGAAAGATTTGGTAAGTGCAGTTCACACTTTGCATAGTTTTCATTGCTTTCAGACTTTAATTATCAAAAAAACCTGTAGATTACATACTATCTTCTGGGAGTAAAGAAAACAATTGTTTATCCTAAAAAAGTTAACCCTAGCAGAGTTTTTTGTACATGTAACTAAAGTAATATATGCAAGCAAGGCTACGAAAGATCAGTTCACTTCGGTAATGTTGAGATGACTCTATTGGAATTTAAGGGCAGGTTTAAGCTACAATGTTTTTTCAGCTAAAAAGTTTCTTTGAGGAGCTGGCTTGAAAAACAGATGCATCTTTCTTGGGTTCTGAGAAAAACAGAAATGTAATGACAGATCATGAAGAAGAAACATTCGATTGTTTCCCTTTTTTTTTTTAAATTAACTTGATCCCAGTATATTTCTGAAATGTTTATATGATGGAAGATCTGCTTTTAATGACATGAAAAAAATAAGTAACTCTCACATTCTACATTCTCGAGTACTCCGCAGGAACATGTCCAAACAGCTCATCCTCAGAGATTTTAGAAGGCCAAACAGCCCATTAAATAGAATGTGAACAGATGTATGAATTACATTACTTGATCACTATCCCAAATCCAAGAAACTGAAATATTTTCCAGTGCTTCATTTGACAAACATGGTTCTAAGAAACAATATAAAATAATGCTTTGCCTTCTGTCACTACCTCTTGAAACAGAGAAGTCCTGGTACTATTAGAAGTCCTGGTAAACAATTAGTAAGAGAGCAATAACCCAAAATAGTAATACTGACTGGTACTGCAAGTCAATAAATGAATTCTACTACAACTAAAAAAGATGCCTGGAAACATTTTTCTTTGTATATCCAGAGAAATATATATGCCTGCCGGTTGAACAGAACTGTGTTTATGTCACTGCTTTGCAAAATCTATTCACATGCAGCTCTGGCTGCGTGTGTGATGAAAAGGACTGAGGAAGCAGATCTAATCCGAATCCGCAGAACACACAAACAAACCCCTTCTAAGGGCCAGGTCCTCCACTGGTGCCAATCAACTCAGTGACATGACTTACCCATGAACCCATCTACCCTGAAAAATGTACTGAATTGCAAAGTAATTTGGACTCATCCCCGCAGCCTAGACTACATTACTAGACTGAATGTTCATACATCACTTACATAATCAGTCCACTAGCACAAATACTAAGAAAAACAAATTTCTGGCACAAAAGACAAGGTCTGGTGAATCCTGCAACTGTAAAATGAACTTCTGGTTCAGAAGATATAGAATCCCTGTTCCAAGACTTGATTTTCCACCCTTGCCCTAGAAATTCAGACACAGGTGTCTAACACCTACCGTTTATTTAGCACACTGTATGGAAAAAAATGCAATCATCCTCCTCCCCTCACCCTACTAAGATATTGGAGCATGCGAGTGTAGACAATACTGTCACCAATAAATGCCGTGTGCACGCGTGCAGCCAAGAATGAAGCTTGGAGAACAGCATCCAGCCAGTAAGTCTGGAGGGGCACAGGAGGCATAGGAGGGGGGCAGACAGAGACCCCCACAGTGAGGGACGGAGTGGGGTGGGGGCAGGGGCTGTCCAGCCAGGGCAGTGAATGCAACGCTGGGGCCGAGAGCAAGACAGAGCAGTGGGAGGCTCCCCGCTGCTGCGCGCACCCCAAGGGGAGGCATAGGGGGCGAGGATGGGCTGCCCGCTACAGGCTCAGAACCAGTGGCTGTGCCAGCCTCTTCCTGGTGTGGGGGCTGGGCCAGGGCAGGCTGAGCTGCACGGGGTGAGCACCAGCAGAGGCAGCACTAAGGGGAGGCTTGGGGGGCTGTAGCCCCCCCATAGCTACCCCTCCTAGCGCAGCTGCCAGTGCCTGCCCTGAGGCAGGCCGAGGCCCAGAAAATGGTGAGGAAATCATTTAAGATCAATAGAAAAAAGTATAAGTAACTAAATTGGTTCAGTATGAGATTATTTGGTATCTGCAAATTAGATCTTCTAGAACAATGCAATATTTAATGAGCACAATGAAAAGTACTGTACATTAAAATTAAAAGAACTTTCAGGATTAAAAAGACTTCCTTTAGATGTGTTTGTCTACAGAATGGAGAGTTTCTTTTTCAAATATACATCCTAGAACTCTTCCATCCTTTTAATTGAGAACACTTGTTCCCAAAGCTTCGAATTTCATAGATGAATTCATACTCATTCTTTTGACTTCTTTCTGCCATGAATTCCATAATAATCTGTATTTTTTTTGTATAAAAAATAAATATTCTCCTCTAATCTTACTTTTTATATAAACCATTGGGTTTTGGTTTGATTCAAACACTTAATATTTAATATTTTTTTAACTTTTAAAATTGCGTTTGAATTTTTTTTTTTTACTATTGAAACAGCACCAGCCAGTCTTGAAAAAACACATGATGGTATAACTTCACAGACTGCACAGCAGTGTTTTTACATCTGAGTAGTGGTTTGTTTGCCAGGATATTACTTTTTTTTCCCATTTAAATGCCCCAAAACACCAAGAACTTGCTACAGGTAAAGCAAGGTTTACAAGGGCGCTGTTAATGTCCTACAACTGGAATCCCTAACCTTAAATTTTTTCTCTTCTACGATTAAAAAGGTGCAGACATTAAAACTTGGATGATCACTGGAAATTGTTTTGGTATGAAGTGATTGACTACTGGAGTTTGCTTGAGTTTCCAAGCAGACTATAGGCAAAGCAAAACATTAGGGGTAGGAGGAAGGGTGGGGAGGGGGAGGGAGAAAAGTTACCAATATTTCAGGAAAAATAGTAATACAGTTCAAAAGCTACTCTACTTATGATGGGCCAAATACACAAAGGAGGAACAAAAAAATCAACTGTAAAAAAGGTTAGCCTTTCGTCAGCAATTCCTACAGCACTTTATTGGAAACAGCCTGGAAGCAAAGATTCTCCCAAGAGTGACAAGTCAGCAATAAAGGATTAGATTGACAGGACTGTGTATGGAGGTAGAAAAGAACTCTTAGGAATAAACACAAGATGGAGCAGAAAAGGTAAAAAGGAAGTGGAGAATAACTTCAGAAAAAAATAATAAGAAAGCAAATACCTCAGCCCTCCATCCAAAACAGAGCTAAATTACAGCACCTTCCTTTAGTTCCTCTAAACATACTATCTTTTAGGGCATCCATTTCTGCTATACTTGCTACAGCAGGATTTCTTACAAGCAGCTGGCAGGACAATTATTTGTTTTTCTTTTGTTTGTTATGCCAACATAATACACTGAAAGAAAAAAACAGCTTCTATTATTTAGAAAAAGTTTATATATAGGTGTGTATAAATATACACATGTATATATAGGGCTGTGCAAAGCTTCGGTCACTAATTTGATTCAGCAGAGATTCGACCCGATTCAGCGGCCAAATCTCTGAATCCGAATCAAATCAGGAGACCTTCTAATCTTTCTGAATTGAACAGGAACCCTCCGAATCAATTCGGAGAGATTTGATGATTTGGACACAGACACAGCTTTAAATGTTTTTTCTACATACCTCAAGGTACCAGGCAGCTTGTGAACGCTGAGATGCTGGGGCGGATGGAGCGTCCCACGGGAGGGTCCCCAGCACACACAGCGGCGGACCCAGAAGTGGACCAGAAGCACTTCCGGTCCACTCCCAGGTCCGCTGCAGAGTGTGCAGGGGACCTCCCTCTGCCTCCTGGGTTGGCAATAGGTGCCTCCTGGGTTTGGGGGGCAGGCATCCAGGGATCCCCCCCACAACTAATTGCTGAGCCAGGGGGACATGCCTGGGGGAGGGGAGTCCCCTGCATGCTTGGCAGCAGACCCAGAAGTGGACCAGAAGTACTTCTGGATACCCCCTGCCACCCCACACTCCTGTGGGACGCTCTATCCGCCCTATCTCACCATTCACAAGCTGCACCTGGTACCTCAAAAAACATTTAAAGCTGTATCTATGGCCGAATCGCTGATTCTCTAAATTAGCATCGAATCTTCAGATTCGGATTTGTCCAAATCAAATAGGGACAGTAATCTGAACCAACAAATCAAATCACTGTCCCCCAAATGGGGCCAAATCCAAATCAAATACGGCCTTCTTCGCACACCCCTAATATACATGTGTGTTTATATTTTTGTATACAGGGGTGTAGGCTGTAGCCGTGTTGGTCTAAGGACACAGATGTATGTCCTTATATGTATACATGCATTTTTGTGTACATACACGTGAACATTTCATCTGGCGATGTAATTTCAAATATAATTCACTGTTATTTATAAAAGCTCATCAAAGAAATGGGAGCAGGGTGTCTGTCCTATTCCCAAAATGGCTTAAAAAGCAAGCTTCAAACAGAAGCAATATTTGGTGGAGGATGGGAGGTATTGAGACTTGAATTCTGATTACAAATAAGGGCTGGAAAAAAGAAATTAACATTCTGATGGGTGTTAGCTGCCCAATGTAAGACGCACACTTAGAATAAGACAGATCCTAATGAGAGGTCCATCTTACTAGAGAAAATAATCACAGAGTTCAAACTGGCAGCCTCTCAGCAGAATGGGAGAGATCAAAACAAGAGATATGGCTCCTACTAAAAAACCCCACTTAAAACCAAAAGAAGAATAATCAGGATCAGACATGTGTTTGTGGTGGCAGATAGGGAGAGAAGTAGCTGGACAGCGCTTGGAAATTAGTTAAGAACTTGAGAAATATAGCACACAAGTAAAAATGGAAAAAAGTATTCCTGGCATAAGCTTACACAACATCTTTAAAAACAAAAATAGAGGCTATTTTGTGCAACACCTTGACAGTTGTAGTAGTATAATACTGCATAGTTGAGGAGTCTAACATATGCACCAGATCTTGTCCAAATCATTTTTAAATATGCACTAGAAACAGATGGGCTTACTTATCAGTTAATAGTGCAATGCGAAGCTAGACAAGAAAGGAAATGAAAAAGGAACTAGCCTTTGTAAATGTATACTCCTACAGGTGGCATTGGAGAATGCATTCAAAATAACCAACGTACAGCATGGGAAATAGCCTACACTTGTGAGGCCATAAAGCTTTCAGCTACTTCATTTCCCAACTTCCTTCTGTCTAAATCAGATGAACCTTCCCCTTCTGTCATGCTTTTTAAAAAGAGTTTTGAGAAATCATGTCCAGTCAATGGAAATAATCCATTTACTTTGACCAACTACTCTACCTCCAATCTTCTTTTTCGAAGAAGGTTTTTGGGCATGTAGTCAGGCAACACATGCCTGGAACTTTCAGCAGTCCTTAGTCTGCAAGCTTAGGTGTAAGCCTTGGTATGGTAGAGAAAATTAGTGGTCATTGCTAGGGTGACAATAATTTGTATCTGCATTGGATCTGCAGCTGGAACAAGGCTTTAATCTGCGTCTCAGCGAAAAGCTGCTGACCACAAGGCAAAATGGTGCATTAAAATAACCTTGCAGATGCTTAGGCAAGTAGTTTCTTTAACAATGGGAATGGTATGCAATATAAAATAAATCACTGGGCAAAAGAAAACAGGATGCGAACCAACAGCTATTGTTAGGAGATAAGGTAGAAGCCAGATCTTGGAGAGGCTGCTGAAGTCAGCAGAAAACTACAAAGAAGCAGTGGTTGACCGAGAGTAGCCAGATTAATGGCCTTACACTTGCGCTCTCAGCAAAGAGGCATGTAAATGAAGGAAATGCATAGGCAATTCTATGCTAATAAAGCAAACTGTAAACAGAGGCGGAGCTTGAGAAGGGAGGAGAAATGGGTGGAACAGAAGGAGGGACGAAGGTGGGGTGAATGTTAATGAACCTGAACTAAAGTGTATAGATGTGAAAAGAACTAATGTCTGTGGCTGCTCCCTGTGTTCGTAGACTGGGTGTCTGTGAGTGAGCTCACCTGAAGCTATCACCATTCTGAATAAAGCTGTTGCGACCAATGTGTGCAAGTAGCATTTGCTCTCCGTCTGCTCTGGCTAATGAGTATCAAGACCCATGAGTGATTGGATCGTCGTCTCCCTAGTCGTTGGGCGCCGCATGGAGTTGGGGTCTAACAGTCACATGGGAAGAACAGCAGGCATCTAAGATGGGTGTCTTCCATCTCAAGAATATTCCAAGTGCCTCTGAATATTTAAATTGCCACATATACATGTATGCACTCCACAAAAGTTACTGCCCCCACGTTTTAAGGCAGAATGGGAAGCAAGAAACAGATCTATTTGTCCGAGTTCACACAGGAAACCCTGTGGGAGAGTTTTTCCCAGGCAAAGGCTAGCAGCCTAGTCCACTGATTTTACTTCAATCAAACTGCTCATGGACATTAGTAGTTTCACAGTGAATCAGGTTGGAATAGCTCTTTTACTTTTCTTCTAAGGTACCGCAGAGAGCAGTACTGGGGTGCCTTAGCACTAGGGCCTTTCCAATGCAGAGGGCTACAGGAGTCTATTCTGACAGGTAGCCTTTACATGCACCAGGTTGTTGGGGCCTTTAAGAAGTTTAATGAAAGACTGTGGGTGGCAACATCTTCCAACTGAATTCTGCACCCTTCTCCTTCCTATCCAAGCAATGAGTTTAAGGAATGCTCAGTGCTTCAGGAAAACTGGATCTGAGAAGGCTAGATAGAGGATGGGAGTTTCTGGTGACCTCACATATCAAATGGAAGAAGACTGGCTTGTAATTTTAACATTAGTTTGTTTTTTATTATTTGTGTGACTGTCTAGAGCAAAGAGGAGGTGAATTAAAAAAAAAAGCAAAGCGAATAAATCATATTACTTACGATAACAGGAGTGAATCTCATCTATTTCCTTTTCTGTCTGGTCCTTTGTAAAAGTCAAGCTCTACAAAAATCATACAAATGTTTTATTTATCATGGGAAAAATGAAGATAAAGCTGTTTTCCTTAAAGGCAAGGGGCTAATAAGAGAAGAGAAGAGAAACTATTACTCTTATTTACTGCCCACTCTGTAAGATATGATGTCAGAGGAGATAATTTCTTCCCATCAGCTTGGATCATCTCACCCATTACCATTAAATGCACCTGGGCTGTTTAAGTGCTTTTGACAAGAAAAATGAGAGAACAGGAAAAACAAATGACTTGCACCCAATGTGCCCCTGCTTTGGTCTTATGATAGGTTCAAGGTCAGGACAGTATCTCTGAATTGCTTCATAAAATCCCCTGAACATTTCTATTGCAATTATATGCACTAGCGCTTAGTGTTTGATCTGTAATTCTTATGGAACAAAGATCGCCAACTTACGTTTTCACCAGTTTTACTAAATTCAAGTTGAGCCCGAATCTTCTCATTGTTTTCAAGTTCTTTAATTATTTCTGCCACTGTAAAAATACACAAGCATTGGAAACATTATATACTTATCAATTAGGATAAAGGCTAAAACAGCGTTGAAAGGAATTATCATGAAGCAAAATGACATGAGACCAAATGCAT
The DNA here is from genome assembly GCF_030867095.1 of Alligator mississippiensis. NCBI lineage: Eukaryota > Metazoa > Chordata > Crocodylia > Alligatoridae > Alligator > Alligator mississippiensis. The sequence continues at coordinate 14,495,754 of NC_081835.1, forward strand.
TAGCCTTGTGAGACTGAAATCCAGACGCGAGTCCCAAGTGGAAACAAGATTAAAGGTCCCGTCTCAGTGCCCAGCAGACATATGAACACTGTGAAACCACTCACTATATATACCGATATTACTAAAGTGTTGCAGCCTGGGCACAGGATACAGAGACAGGACACAAAGTAGGCCATGGATCTTGACAGAACTGGCATGGGGAAAGTACTACAGTGCCTTCCTACACGTGGCTCCCAGCCAGTCCCAGGCTACCAACCTCTTATTCCCCAAGCAGGAAACTCAAGGAAAATATTTTTTTTCCCAAATCAGATTTTGGCAAGTGCTCGGCAGCAGACCGGAAGTACTTCCGGCCCACACGGGGGACCTCCCCACGCCTGTCCGTCTCAGCAATCAGCCGCAGGGGGACCCCAGGTGCACCCCCCGACCCAGGAGGTGCCAGTCGCCAAGTCGGGGGGGCGAGGGAGGGTCCCCTACATGCTCCGCAGCAGACCCGGAAGTGGATCAGAAGTGCTTCTGGTCCACTTCTGGGTCTGCTGCCAAGCGCACTGGGGACCACCCGGTCTCCTGTGGGACGCCCCATCCGCCCCAGCATCTCAGCGTTGACGAGCCGCCTGGTACCTTGAGGTATGTAGAAAAAACATTTAAAGCTATGTCTATGTTCAAATCATCAAATCACTCCGAATCTCTCCAATTTGATTTGGCGGGTTCCAATTTGGTTCAGAGAGATTAAAGGGGCTCCTGATTTGATTCAGATTCGGCTGCCAAACTGGGCCGAATCTCCACCAAATCAAATCAACAGCCAAAGCTTCGCGCAGATCTACAACTCATACTCCCTTGCTCTGGGCTACAACCACTGGTGTACCTTAGCGATGCTATTCCAATGGCTACTTGGACTCAGGCAGACTTTTGACTTTGGACTTGACATGAAGTTCTATCAACAGAAAATTGCCATGTAATGTAATTACCGTGTCCTATAAATATGATAAAACATTATTCTCAGGAAATACAGCCTAAGTGGCTTCTGGCACACTTAAAAGTTACATCCTTTAATCTTGTAATCTTGAGTCAGTCGTAATAGTTTTGCTTTTTATTTTAGACCAGCATTTCTGAACCTTCTTAGACCTGGGGCACCCTTTGATAGACTCAAAGCACCCTTTGAAAAATGCCAGGTCTTAGGTTTCACTTGTTTTTTTTATTACAAAAAAACAGAGCAATACTTCTGTTGCAAATAACTCAGAAAGACCACAAGTCAGAATGTTTTTAATACTGCAGTTTCCTGTTGAAAATCTGTTTATGAGACTCATAGAATCATAGAAAATTAGGGTTGGAAGAGACCTCAGGTCATCTAGTCCAACCCACTGCTCAGGACCAGGATGATTCCAGCCACAGCTTTGTTAAGACAGACCTTAAAAACCTCCAAGGCTGGAGATTCCACCACCTCTCTAGCTAACTTGTTCCAGTGTTTCACCACTCCTCTAGGGAGAAAGTTTTTCCTAATATCCAACTTAAGACTCCCTTGCTGCAATTTAAGACCATTGCTCCATGTTCTGTCATCTGTCACCATTGTGAACAGTCAACCTCATCCTATCTGGAACCCCCCTTAAGGTAGTTAAAGGCTGCTATCAAATCCCATCTCAGTCTTCTCTTCTCCAGACTAAATAAACCCAGTTCCCTCAGCCTCTCCTCATAAGTCATGTTTCCCCAGCCCCTGAACCACTTTGGTTGCTCCCCATTGGAATCTCTCCAATTTGTCCACATCCTTTCTGTAGTAGGGGGGCCCAAACTGGGCACAGTACTCCAGATCTGGCCTCACCAGTGCAGAATAGAGGGGAATAATTACTTCCTTCTATCTGCTGGCAGTGCTCCTACCAATGCAGCCCAGTATGCTGTTAGCCTTCTTGGCAACCAGGACACACTGCTGATTCATATCCATCCTATTGTCCATTGTAACCCCCAGGTCCTTTTCTGCAGAGCTGCTGCTTAGCCACTTGGTCCCAAGCCTGTAGGGGTGCATAGGATTCTTCCATCCTAAGTGCAGGACTTTGCACTTGTCCTTATTGAACCTCATGACATTTCTTTTGGTCCAATCCTCCAATTTGTCGAGGTCACTCTGAATCCTAGCCCTATCCTCCAGTGTATCTATTACACCCCCTACCCCCAGCTTGGTGTCATCCGCAAACTTGCTTACAGTCCACTCCATCCCATCTTCCAAGATTGTTAATGAAGATATTGACCAAAACCAGCCCCAGGACTGACCCATTGGGCACTCCATTTGATACTGGCCACCAGTTAATCATTGAGTCATTGATCACTACCCGTTGAGCCCAACAATCCAGCCAGCTTTCTATCCACCTTACAGTCCATTCATCCAAGCCATACCTCCTCAGCTTGCTTGCAAGAATGCTGTGGGAGACCGCAGAATAAGCCTTGCTAAAATCAAGGTATATCACATCCTTTCACATGCTTTCCCTGCATCCACAGAGCAGTTCTTATCATAGAAGGCAATCAGGTTGGTCAGGCATGACTTGCCCTTAGCGAATCCATGCTGACTGCTCCTAATTACCTCCTCCTCCAAGTGCTTACAAATGGATTCTTCGAGGCCCTGCCCCATGATATTTCTGGGGACTGAAGTGAAGCTGGCTGGTCTGTAGCCCCCTGGATCTTCCTTCTTCCCTTTCTTAAATATGGGCACTATATTTTGCCCTTTTCCAATCGTCCAGAACCTCTTCCGATTGCCACAAGTTTTCAAAGATAATAGCCAGTGGCTCTGCAATCACATCAGCCAACTCTCTCAGCACCCTGGATGCATTGCATCTGTCCCCATGGACTTGTACACATCCAGCTGTTCTAAATAGTCTCTGACCACTTCTTTCACCACTGAGGGCTGCTCATCTTCTCCCCAAACTGTACTGCTGGGTTCAGTAGTCTGGGAGCCAACCCTGCCTTAAGGACCAAGGTAAAAAAGGCATTGGGCACTTCAGCCTTTTCCTAATCAACTGTCACTAGGTTGCCTGCCCCATTCAGTAAGGGTCCCACACTTTCCCTGACCTTCCTCTTGTTGCTAAAGACTCATGTTGGACACCTAACATTGCAACCCCATGGCACTCTTGAAAGGATCTTAAGGAACACAGGCCACAGACCCCTAACTGAGAAAAAATTATCTCTAGTTTTCTAACTGACCCTTGAGAAGCCACTCTAGCTCTGCACTGCAGTGTCACATAAGACTAGGTGACATCTGTACATCAGTTTTGAATCTAATGAGTAGTACTGTCTTGTGCACAAGATCTCGGGTTGACGTTCAACATTTTTCCCCTAAATATTTTGGCAGTTGGTGCTATGCTAAAAGATTAGTGTAAAATAAATTTCTATTCAATAAATACTTAGCCTCAGCCTTTACTACACCTTGGACAGATTCACTGTCATGATACCCTCACTTAATTTGCACCATAGTAAAGTTTGTTATATAGTATCCAAAAGGCGCCCTGTCTATCTGATCTTTTGAGAGCAAAGCTCCAAATTAATTGGGCACTTTACAACTAACAGCCCTCAGTTCCTTCCACACCACTGCCAATGCCGGACTGACATTCAGGCATCTGGTAGCTGCTCTTACAGAATTGACTACGATACATCATTAAGTGTAAAACTCAACGTTCAATCCACTTTCAGTCATTTATATTGACAACAAAAATATCCACTTATCACTAACAACTTTTGGAAGAAACAATTAAACCTAATGCTTCAGAGTTTAAGTCTCTCTCCAAATACTAGGGATAGTATATCCCACCTCTACCTAGTGGGAATCTCATCCTAGCCAGTCCCAGGAACAGGATCCTTGACTCGATGAACAACAAGTCTGATCCAAATGGTCAGCTCCTATGCTCCTGCTACTGGAACTGGGAAGACAGCAAGCTCAATTCTTAAACCAGATATTACCAGCTTTATGGGCCTTTCCTGTACTTAATATAATAGGCCAGGAAGTTTCCTAGATCACAGTACTATAACCACTCCATGACCACAGTTATCAGGGTGTCTTCTGTTATTTGGGAATTCCTCTGGTGAGAATCAGAAGATTGCCCAACAAACATCTTAAGTAGATTCAACTGTATAAATTATAATAATAAAAAATAAAAATAAATCCAATTGAGGATTATTTTATTTTTATGATTAAAAGTGACTAGCAAGGAATGGGTCTCCCAAAAAGCATAAGAATTCAGGCCTTATAAACCACAACATAAAGAGATTAGCTATGACAGTTATCTTTGGAACTTGAAGGATACCAAATCCTTTCCTTATCAATGTGCCAATTTTTTCTTTATATTTCAAAATATATGAGTAGCTTCTTGCCCATAGGAGCTAGTCAGAATAAAGAATGGCTCCACTGCTTAAAAAGAGAGCCAGCAGAAATCTTTGAGTCAACATGCCCTTGCCGAGAAAAGTACTTGGCTGTCCTTCATTCTTCGTGTCCTATGGATGGCGTTTTCTAAAGAGAATGCAACCCACACACAAACAGTAGTTTGTTGTTTAAAGAAGTGTATAGTATAATTATATTAGATGTAAAAACAAGTTCCAAAACAAAGACAATTATTTAGAGGTATCTATAGCTATAGTTTAATTATAGTAAAGTGCTGCCACACACCTACATTGATGGAAAAAGTCTAGGCAGCGCTACATTTTCTTATTCATTAATTTTACATGCTACATTTCATCTCTTGCTTATAAATCTAGTAAATCCAAAAATATATCCAAAATGCTGAAAAATACAGTCCAAGTAATTATTCATGCAATTACCTGGCATTTTTAAAAACCTTCAGTATTTCCTAATGATGAGCCAGAAACTTGAATTTGGAGGTAGAATCATTCACAGACAAGATCAGTACTGTCACACAACATTTGTGTCGTATTTCATAAACAAGGAATCGATGGAGGATTTCAGCTCAGTGGAAGAAGAGGGATTTTTTTTGGTGGGGGGATGGGGAAGAGGTGGGGAAGGGGTTGCTGTTTTTAAAGTAGTTAAGTGATAAATTATTTCGGTACTGGATGTTCTCACAGCACAGATGCATATTTCTGGGCTTCCCTAGTTTTTCTCTGCTTTATAGTTTCACAGATCATAGTTAATACGATTAAAGAAAATTTCACCCAAACCTGCGTTCTGCCAAAATGTTCCAAGCTGTCTCACTCCCACCTCACAAATTGTTCAAAAGAGGAACTCACTTTTTAGGAAATGCCAACAGCTCTGTCATAAGCTCAATTATCTTACCTGGTTTAGGATTTAAAGAATCACACTGAGCATTGTACACATGCACAAATTCCTGATGCCGTTTAACAAGCTGTCGCCTGGTTCCTTGGATAGACAGCCCATGTTCCTTTAACTTCTTCTTCAAATCCCGATCAGAAAGTAAGTTGTAAACAACCTTAGGCAAGGGTTTCCTTTTGTGACCAGAACTGCAGGGATGGAGCAGGGAAACAAACACAACAACAAAAATTAAAGGCCAGGAAATTCTTTCTTCTCTACAGGAAAATCAATGACTACAGAGCTTTCCACTCACTTTATAGTACAATATAAATATTGTACTATAAAGTACTGAGAAGAAACTTTTCACCCACCACTGAAATGCAGTCAACTCTGTTAAGACAAAATGTAGAAAAGCAAAATACAACTGTCCTAGTTTGAATTTGTTTGGCAAGCCAGAGTGAACCCATTATCTCCTGTAATAAGCACCACAAAAGCTTGAATAGCCACAGTAAGCAAACGCTTCTTCTCAGTCAATGGCAGTGCTAGTATACAAGTAAATCAGGTATAGGTTCAGCACAGACTCACAAGGATATGGACCATCTCCTTTATTACCAGAAATAGTTCTTGATGTGCCTTCGTTTCCCACTGAAATGCCAGTCAGACATTAATCTGCTTAAAGATTCTTACAAGGTTGCAACTCAAGATTTGTCTCAACAAACTTTCCAGTTCCTTGGAAGAAATGCTTTGAGAAAAAAAAAAACACAGCCAGGGAACTATCCTGAAAACGCGTATGTAGATGCCACCTGATAAAAACATGTCAATAATGCAAGATGCTATATTATGAAAGTGAACAGGCACTCTCAAAAGAGCTGTGTACTAAAAAGGACTCTACTTCCTGACCTTGCTTAATGTCAAGTAAGAACATGAAGCCAGGCTCTCTATAGCAGCACATGAAAAAATTACTTAACAGGATGCTGCAATAGCAAATGGAAGGCTCAGCATCACAACTTTTATCATCCTGAACAAGCATGGCAGTATTATGCACAATTATAGTATTCTAGGAAAGTCCAAGTATATATGTAGGTCTCCAACTGGTAAAAATGAACCAAATACAATCAGCACAGGTACAGAAACTCATGTAATACTTAGTTAATCTCCAATTTATATAATCTTTTACTAGTTATAAAAGATCAACACAGTTACTGATGCTTTGCATTTGTGAAGTAGACTATAATAATCTCCTTGTAGAAATTCAAGAGTAGATCTCTGCATTAATCAGGTTAAAACAGGTGCGGGCAAAATATATCCCACAGGCTGGATCCAGCCAGCCAACAGATTCAATCCGGCCCATGGGTAGATGGCCGCCAACTCACTGGATCTGGCCCAAGGTGGCCCAGTAGCTCCATCTACCATGTGGTGCTGGGTGGGCAGGTGGGACTGCTTCCACACAGCAGCATTAGGCATCAACTAATGTTCCATCAGTGAGCCTGGGTGGAGCTTCCACCACCATGGGCAGGAAGCAGTATCAGCTGATCTGCCACCCACCCAGCACAGTGGAAGCTCCTGCCCGGAGCCCCGACCTGGAACCTGCTGATGGCATCAGCCGTGGACCCAGGCAGGAGCTTCTGCCATGCTGGGCAAGCGGCAGCATCTCTCCCTCTCTCTCCCTCTCCTTCACTTCCTCCAGAACTGGGTAGAAGCTACAGTTCGCCAGGAGCCCCGATGCTCAGCTGTGGCCCCAGGCAGGAGCTTCTGCTACACCAGGCGGAGATCAGTGTCAGCCATGACACTGTCAGTAGGTTTCACGTTGGGGCTCCAGAACCTGCTGGCTGTATCCACAGCCGACAGTGATGCCCACCTAGCATGGCAGAAGCTCTGCCTGAGTCCACAGCTGAGCACGGGGGTTCCTGGTGAACTACAGCTTTGGCCGGGTTCACGGTGGGGGGTGGGGAAGGGGACATGAGGAAGAGAAGGAGGAGGAGAGAGACAGCAGGTCAGCTGTGGACGCCACTGGCAGCTTCTGCAGAGTGACAGAGATGGATGTGGCCCTCAACAAGTACTCAAAACTCATTAAGTGCCCTTCAGCCAAAATAACTGCCCATCCCTGGACTAACAGCTTTCTAATTCTAGAAAAAAAGATAGCATACTTTTTATTTGACATGTATATTCCCTAGTCACTTTAAGCTCGCCACACTGAAAATAATCTTACTTTACCACAAGAGAGGCTTTAATGAAAATCCTAATTAATTATTTTTCCTATAACCACTCTACCACAGCTAGCAGAAATATGCATTGTCTCACAATTATTTTCAGGAAAAGAGTTATTAAAAATTTTACTAAGGAATGTCATTTTTCCACTGAATGTTGAAAGTTTTTTAAAACTCTTACAGAACTTTTCGTTCTTATAGGTAGCATGATCCAGCAGACAGGGCACATCTACACATGTGATTTAACGCACAGTAGACTATTTTACTGCTCATTAAAGTGTCATGTAAAAAATGGTGACATTATGCTAATGCGCAGTAAAATAAGTCTACTGCGCATTATCACTAAAAAAGCATGTAAATGTGCTACTGCACATTATCACAGCCAAATGTGCATTAATTTAGTACCTCACATTGGAAGCCGCCTATACACGAGTGTGGAGGCTGCTCCAACATGCTGTAATTATAGCATGTTGGAGCAGACTCAATTAATCAAGTCTGCTGAACCATGGCAATTACTGGGCTCCAGCAGCCTCCTGCGTCTCATGTATCAGCATCACCGCGCTTAAAAATGGCAGTGGGGGCAGCTGAACTAAAGCTCATTGACCAAAGCTTAGTTCAAGTGCCCCCACCACCATTTTTAAGCGTGGGATGCTGATATACGATCCGCTTTCTGAGTCACTCTAAAGTGCTGCCCTCCCTACTCCCCCACCTCCACAGCACGTGCAAAAGTAACCAGACGTACTAAATTTAATGCGCATTAGAAAAGGCATTAATGTACGTGTAGACGCACCCACTGAAAATAAGCTTGTAAGCAACAGAACCCAGCTACCCCAATTTTAGAATTCAGCAGGTGTTGTTTCAGCTCTAAGAGACTTTGCAGGCTCAGTAAACCTGTGCTTGTTTACCTATGTTACAATTAATCTCTAATGTAAAATGTAGAACTAAATTAGCAGCTCCACTAAAATGTTAGTCAATTCTTAACACCAAATTCTGTATTTTTACATTTAAGACCAAACAGAGATGAGCACGTCCCAGAGAGAGGAACTGAAGACATGCTATTACTACTGAAATCTACAATGTTATTGCAATAATATTAACATATTTTCACAATCATGCTTAAATTCTACAGTAGTTAATTGCTCATGCCAACTATTTTCTTTGATACTCCTTTAAATTCTGAGGAAATTAGGTAAAAATACTTTAAAATTATACAAAACAATGGTAGATCCTTTATCTTCCATAGAGAAAGTGTTTCCATTGCATACTTTTCATGAGCACTTACTGCTAAAAGTAACAAAAGAACAAACCAAAGATCAAAACCTGTCAAAATATGTTAGTTGGCATCTGTTTCATACTGTCCAGTACAGTTCTGTGGAAATGAGACTGGTTGAGATAGCTTTTAATGCTTTCCCTCTCTTCCTCTGATGAACAAAAAAAATGTGTTTATCTGTTAGCTAGCTCCAAGTCCTTAATATGATTTTAAATACATAAGTCTTGTGGCTCTCAAGAAAGCAGCTAATCATACCTTCTACTCTGTCAGTTTTTGTTGCTTTGATGCAAATATCTCAATGAAGGAAAAAGAGGGCAAAAAGATCCATGCTCTTCAGTTTACCAGTCCTGATCTGATCAACAGCCTGATTTTAAAGACACTTTAAAGCAATGATGCCTTTTCAGGAAATGAAAAAAACAAAGACAATTTTATGCTGAGAGAGTGCTAATGCTGGAAAACGTAACTATAGCAAAATTAACGTACAAGGCTATATTAACATAAAACAATACAAAATTTCAACAGACATTTTCCTACCATTGTAGGCCCAAATATAGTGCTGATGGTGAACCTACCTTGTCAGGGGAAGAAAAGCACCACCATCATTATTTGTACTACAGTTTTAATGTATAGCACATAGCACGTGTAGAAGAATGCATTTTGCACTCTTATAATCTACAACCTACTTCTTTCTACTACAGTAGTGGAGAAAACTCACCAGATCCATATTTCTTACCTCCTTAGGCTGTCCTTCTTCTCATCCCTTGTCAAACAACTATCTAGATGTTTGTTTATATACTGCTCTGGAATAGCAACCCCGCAAACAGGACAATCCACTGAAAAGAAAAGAGAAGATGTGCTGAGGGTGGAGTTCATTTTAAATCCTGTTTATTACTTACAGAAAATAAAAAACTAATTTCATACGAAAACTTCAACTGATACCTGTGGAGACTAAAACCCCAGAAATCAAGAGGCAGAGGAGGGATTCTAACATGTTTCCGAAACACCCAAAATAATTATTTTTTGGCATCTGTTTCTATTTCTACAAGATGTATTTATAATTTTGGAAAGCATCCTCTCCATCAGAACATAGAGAAAACATGCTCTTTTACCTGCATATCACATCTCTGCTCCTATATTTCTTTAAGGACTAATCTCAAGCTAATTGCAAATATACAAGACATCAACTGGGTTTTAGGTCACTTTTCTCTTTCCTCTACCATCTACCGTAAAATTCAACTCCCATGAATTTTTCATGTTTGTGCTCCCCATAACACATTTTGAAAACAAACTTACATTGAGGTGTGCAATGAATGCAAAACTCATATTTTTTCAATATGGCTACTAGGGTTGTGCAAAGCTTCAGTAGCTGATTCGGAGGAGATTCAGCCCAATTCAGCAGCTGAATCTCCAAATCCGAATAGAATCGGGAGACCAGTTAAAAGCTCCAAATCAAATCGGAAGCCTCTGAATTGATTCGGAAAAGATTCAGCCCGATTCAGAGATTTGGCCATAGACTAAACAGGCAGCAGTCCTCGAGGACACTGAACACAGCTGCCTCCAGCTAGTAAGTCTCCTGTGGTGGGCAGAGGGAGGAGGGAAGTGGGGGGGGGGCCAGGGAAGATCAACACCCCCCCGCAGCGAGGGAGGGATTGGGGCTGGGACAAGCTGTCCAGCCAAGACCAGGGGGTGGGGGGGGCGCGGCGCGTGGGCAGAGCTGTCCCTAGAGGCTTGCAGGGCCTTGGTGGAGGAGCGGGTGGCGAGAGGCAGCAGGGCATAGCCCCCATTCCCAGCACCTTCCACCACCCATCCAAAGCGCAGCCCAGCCCAGCCCGCCCCACACACATCTGGGGGCACATGCCCTCCTGGACTGGCGGCTTGTGGCAGCGGGAGCCCCCCTCCCCAAGTCCTGTGCCCAGGGCCATCCCTGGGGGGTGCGAATCGGGGTGACCGCCCCAGGCCCCATGGACAGTTCTGTACAAGCCCCATCGTGGCTGCCATGCATTGGCAGCTCTAGCCACTCCTCCAGCTACTCGCCACTCCCTCCCTGCCCCACGCCTCGCACACCCCTAGAAATGGCTCTGCCCACTTCCCCCCAACCCCAGCTGGGCAGCTTGTCCCAACCCCAATCCCTTCCTCACTGTGGGGGCATTGATCTGCCCCCACTCCCCTGCTTCCCTCCGCCCACCACAACAGACTTACCAGCTAGAGTCAGTCAGCTGCATCCAGCATGTTGAGGACTGCTGCCTGTTTAGTCTATGGCCAAATCTTCAGATCCAATTCAGCCAAATCGAATCAGGACAGTGATTCAGCTCACTGAATCAAATCACTATCCCTCCAAATCAGCCGAATCCAAAGCGAATACTTGCCACTTCACACAGGCCTAATGCCTACCCTCATGTGGTCTATTACTTTGAAGGCCAATTCTCTACTGATTGCTAAGGAGCAATTCTTCAATTGTCATATTATACCTGACTATGGGAAAAAGTCATTTAAAAGAATTTGTTTGCCCCTCTTAAAATGCCTAGCAATAGCAAGGAGTTTGACATTCTGGAGACAGACCGATGTAACAACAGTATTAATATCAAATGATACCAACATAAACTGCTATGTCTGCGTACTTCTATAGTAATACAAATGTAAAAAAAAATTACTGCAACTTTAACTCCATTTCAATCAGGCTTAAATTTACATCAAATTATAGCTACCTGATACCGCTATAGGATGACGCAAATGTAATAGTTAGATTATAACTACTGATGGGCATCCCTGAGCAGCAGTTCCCCCTTCCTTTTTAAAGCAGTTCAAAGGTACATTTGTCCATAGCCTGTGTGTAATTTCTACTTATTTGCAAAAACCATGCAAAAGTCAATAACGGTTATCCGATACAACTATTTTTGAACTACCAGCTCCTCACACTGTGTTCCAAATCAAAGATCGGTTAGCCAAGAATAGTACAATATACAAAATAACTCTACTTATTGTATTATTATATTTGAGGTTTATGGTTCAATTCCCAATTTAGTCAGAAGTAGTAATATTTTTTTTGTAACTACTTCAGCCCCTGTAGATCCTAGTGAGAGAAGCTCTTTTATATTGCTTGGCTAGCTACATCATGTTTGTTGGAATAACTTCTGTGTAATGGATGCTAAAGAAATCATCAGACCATTTATTTAACTGTTTTCCATAAAAATAGTAGGATTAAAATGTCCGGCTCCACAGGACTAAAATGAGGAGCAATAAAAAGAAAACTTTAATGTTAGTTTTTAATCACTGAAAGTGTTTTCATGATGCACAACACAAGGAAGCAGACCTTTTAATTAAGCAGATACCTTTTTCAAATACTAATTTTTCTAGCCGGAAGTATATTTTTAAGCGATGTCCAGCCAGCACAAGAATAGTTACGAATTTCTGAGCATTTATCTAATAATACACTGCCAAAAACAGATTTAAAAGAAAAAAAAAAAAGAGCTGAAGAAAGAGAATCTGTTTTTTATACTCCTAGATACTGTAGTATTTTATCTCCATCTAGGTTTTTAATCAGGTCAAGAGCATGTATGCCAGGATGTCAAAATTAAGATGATTCTGCCATATTGTTGTAGCTGGTTTCATTATCTCAAAGAATGAAAATGATTATTGTATTCATCTCAGCACTACAGAAAACAGCCAGCTATGGAAGAGTGATTTTTTTGGGATAACTTAGCATACAATTATTGATTCAACTGTTGTATTACAGGGCTAAGCTTAAATAATAAATATTAAGTTCCCCTGAACTGTAGTTATGATAGAACAGGCCTAGTACAGATGCAAGCACCAAAAAAAAAAAAAAAAAATCAGGATTTCTGTTTTGTTTTAACTTGTAACTGAGTAAATTTGTTGCCATACAGTGCTGTTTTTACAAAGTCTTGCATTTTAGTAATAACTTCTAAAAATTAAACAGTATTTTTATCACTTGATGTTCAGCCAAGATTCCTCATCATGCCTAGGGTGGCTGGCACATTATCCTTGAAGATTTAGCAGCAGTCCAATGCCACTGACTAGCCTCACAGATGTACCAACGCCACTGCCATCTGAATGAAGCACACAGCAGTTAGAGCAGAAGGTAAAGACTTGTACCTGTCACCCCAAAATATTACAAAAAGATTAATTAAACTTCAACACCCACTGAGGGGAAGGCAAGCTTCCTATCAAGGACAGATGCAATTCACAATTTGGGTGCATAAGGCAAACTCACTGTAGACCACTCACCTTTTGTAACTACTTTCATTGAAGATGTAGAAGGTTTCTCAGGATTCCTACTGCATTCAGGAGTCTTTGTTGCCTCTGTTTCACTGATTCTGTGATTCTCTCCAGTGCTAATAAAACTAATATCCTTTTCCTGCTTAATTTTGGAATCTTTATATTCTGCTTCAGCAGCAACAGATTTCTTTTCAGCAGTCTGAGTGCTTTCTTTCCTCAAAAAACTGTCCATAAGTTGCTTATCTTGCTTTAAAGGTGAAGAAACCATGAACCCTACAGCATGACTTGTGCCAATAGAAAGTTTGGCATGGGTCGTTGATGGAGAAACTGGTGGAGAATCCAAAACCAACTGGAACAGCTGTTGCCTAAAAGGATCCAAAAGGCAACATGGCATTCAATAAATATAGCATAGCAGCATCAACCCCTGCTCCAGAGTCAGATCATCCCTATCTAACTCATACCAGACAAATGTTTGTCCAATCTGCACTCAAAAACTTCAAGTAACAAAGATCCCATTACCCCTCTTGCTAATCAGTTCTAGTGTTACATCACCTTCACAGCTACAATTTTTTTTCTAATATCTAACCTATGTCTCCTTTTTTAGCCCCTTACTCTTTTCTACCACCTGCAGAGAGAAAACAATTTGTCACTATCCCCCTAAAAGCCTTTTCTGCACTTGTAATCTATTATAACATTATTATCTTTTCCCTGTGCACTCTTCTCTTCCGTTCTTTGAGACGGATATAATACATGACAATAGAAAGGCAAGGTGCCTACAACTCCAAATCCAATCCTGCCTGCTAATCATAGAAAATCAGGGTTGGAAGGGACCTCAGGAGGTCATCTAGTCCAAGCCCCTGCTCAAAGCAAGAACGTCCCCAAGAATTATATCATCCCAGCCAAGACGGTATCTAGCTGAGTCTTAAAAACCTCCAAGGATGGAAATTCCACCACCTCTATGGCTAGCCTGTTCCAGTGTTTACTACCCTCCTTGTGGGAAAGATTTTCCTAATATCTAACCTAAACTTCCCTTGCTACAACTTGAGATCATTGCTCCTTATTATCATCCACCACCACTGAGAACAGTCCAGCTCCACCCTCTTTTGAACCCCACTTCAGGTAGTTGAAGGCTGGTATTAAATCCCTTCTCAGTCTTCTCTTCTCTAGACTAAATAAGCCCAGTTCCCTCAATGTCTCCTCAGAAGTTCTGTACTCCAACCCCCCAACCATTTTCAGTGCCCAACACTGGACTCTCTCCAAAATGTCCACATCCTTTCTGTAGTGGGGGGCCCATAACAGGACACAGTGCTCCAGATGTGGCTGCACCAGTGTTAAGTAGAGGAAATAATCACTTCCCCTGATCTGCTGAACACACTCCTACCAACACAGCCCAGTATGCCATCAGCCTTCTTTGCAACAAGGGCACACTCTTGGCTCATATTCATTTTACTGTCCACTGTAACCCCCAGGTCCTTTTCTGCAGAGCTGATGAATCATGCAACCCTCATGAATCATCCTGTTCATGGAAGACAGGCAACAACAATTCATTTATAAATTCTAAATACCTATATATTTTGGTGTTTGATTTGGGGTTTCAGAGCTCTCCCTGCCCCCTTCGCTCACCAGAACCTGGGTCCAGCTACGGCTTTGTCTCCCGCTGCTTTGTGGCAGAGCAGCTGACATGCCAAGTGCTTTGGCCCTGCCCCTCTTGGTGCTCATTACTGCCAAGCCACAGTGCCCCTTCCCCCCCAGCCCTGGCCCTGTTGGTGCCCCTCACTTCCAACCCACAGCCCCCACCTCCCCAGGTGCCCCTCACTTGGGACCTGCAGCCTCCCTCCACCCCTTCCCCCATCCCTGCCAGTTCCCCTCACTCCCAACCCACAGTCCCCTACCCTCCCCAGCCTTGCTGGTGCTCCTCACTCCCAACCCACAGCCCCCTGCCCCACCAGCTATCAGGGCTACGAGACCAGGGCCAGGGCCAGCAGCCCCCTGCCCCACCCCAGCAGCACCCGAACCCCGGCTGCTGTGCACGGGACCTGGCAGCTGCTGTAGTCCGACTGAAGCATGGAGCCCAGCCCCTCCTCTCCCCCCAGCATCACAGCTGGACCAGAGCAGAGTCCAGGGCAACAGATGCAGGACTCAGAGCTCTCCGCCTTGCCCTCTGCCCAAGGGCCTCTCTGGCCCAGTGGCGGGACCAGCAGAGGAGGGCAGCATGGCTTCAGTGCCACTGCTGCAGGGACCCACACGCCAGCCGCACCGCTATGGCAATGCTCCCCCATCCACCCAGCAGCAGCAGGTTCAGCAGCACAGAGTTGTACCTCCCACTTCACCATGGCAATGCAGAGGTGCGGAGCTCCCTGTAGCAGCAGCAGCACCAAGTCTCTCCACCCTCCCATCCTAGGTCCGACTTGCTGAGCCATGCAGGCCCCTGGGGAGAGGGCAGCAGGATGGGGAGCCCCAAACCCACAGTGGGCAGTCCACATCCTACCCTGCCCTATGCACAAATCTGTGGGGGGACATGAATGCCCCCCAGGAGTGCGTACATTGGCAGGGAGCTGGCTCCCCCACCCACCCTCCCCAGCTGGCCCTGCAGCCACCCATTCCCAGCCTGGCCCCAGTACCACCCTGGCTAAGCAACGCCCCCCCGTCCCAGCCCTGCCCTGCTCCCCACTCTGGAGCAGGTTATCCCAAGAGGTGGTGGAATCTCCATCCTAGGAGGCTTTTAAGACCTGGCTAGACAAAGCCTTGGCTGGGATGATCTAGTTGGGGATGGTCCTGCTTTGAGCAGGGGTTTGAACTAAATGACCTCCTGACGTCCCTTCCAACCCTCATTTTCTATGATTCTATGACTAGTTTGAAAGCTGATGCAAAACATGAAGCTCCCCAAACCTCACAAAGGAGCTGAAACCTAAGGGAACCCCAGAATCATCCTCATTTCCGAATAAATTAGGAAGAACAGGTTGTTAGCCTCTCTGAAAGGTCCCCCAAAAGTAGGTTACCCTCCATCTCTTTCATACTATATGAACTTGGCAATCCTTTCAAGCACACAGAGTTGGCTAAATTAGAAAAAAAAAATCAAAGACAGTAAGAGATTTATGGAGAAAGATAAAAAGGCAACAAAGGGAACATGAAAAGCATAGAGGAAGAGGTAAAGTACACACGATGGAAGAGAAAGAGGTTGGAAACAAGCTCAGGAAGAAAGAAGAAAGGGACACTGAAGACATCACAGACACCATTAAAATAGAGAGAAAATGGTGTGCAATCTAGAAGAATAAGGTATTTTTCAAATAAAAGAAAGCAGGAAGTAAAGGATCTTTAAAAAAAAAAAAAAGTATCAGAACATGTCAGTGGGTTACATTATAGCACACAGTAGCAGACAGCTGTTTTACTCCTTTTCACTGCGGACAGTTTTCTCTCTGACTTGCAGTGCTGGATAATGATTTTCAAGCCATAGTTTTATGCCTAAAAGTATCCCCACCAGTTGTGTCAATGACTCAGGAAACAGAGAGGGCCCTGCCCTCCCCAGAAACAATGGCACTTCATCCCATGTACTACAGCAGTCCTTTCTCCACATTCATCCTTGCCCTTCTTGAGTATCACTTAAACTCAGAACCAGTGATGACAGCCCACTCAACTGAAAAAGCCCATTGAAGTACGAACCACGAGGGCTTGAAATATGCCTTGTGTCCATCACTTGCACACCCCATTAAAACCATTTGGGAAGCAGGTAGCTTGACCTGCAGAATAAGTTTACTCACAAAGTAGGATTGGGAAGTGTTCCCACCCGGAAGCATCTGTTAAGTCCACCCACTGGTATGCCACATTGCTTTTGCTGGTTACCTGGGTCAGTCAATCTGTTCACCCATGTGCTGTTTACTGCCGCACAGATATCCTGATCAGACGTAAGCTTTGTAATTGAAGGCTGGCGCACAGCCATCTGTAGCTGACAGCACTTTCAGCTCCAGAGGAGCTCACCGACCTGTATGATATTCTATCAGTTATTAGGCATGCAACCCTAATGCTTCTCTGTGGCCCCATGCTGAGGTCTGGGACTTCATTACCCTTTCAAGAAGAGGAGCATGTACAGATGCCTCTGAATTCTAGTTATGAAAAGGCACGCAGGCGGAAGCTGGTATTTGAATTTATTAAGGAGATGGGGTGCAACCAGAACCCAAAGTAGTTCTGCACAAAGGGAAAGAAGCTCCAGCTGGTTATAAGTTTTAAGGAGAATAACAGAGGCTCTGGCAGGACCTGCCACTACTCCAAGGAGCCAGGCTATATTTTTGCCAAGATCCAATCATTCAGCTGCTACATTTCACACACTTCGCCAACACCACCACTAATGTTAAAGAAAACACAGACCAGAAGACTGATCCTGACATCCAAGGTCTCAGTAATCAACCCTGCGGCAGAGCTCCAGAACCCCCTCAAGTTCCAGACAGATAACAAAACTGTGGAGGAAACCCCTTTCAGTAATTACCTATAATCCACAGATTCAGAGAAGTAGAGTCAGAAGGGACCTTGTATATCATCAAGTCCAACCCCCCTGCCCTGGGCAGGAGAGAAAACCAGGCTCAAATGACCCCAGCCAGGTAGACGTCAAGCCTCCTCTTAAAGACCCCCAGGGTAGGAGCCGTCACCACTTCCCTTGGAAGTTGGTTCCAGATCCTAGCCACCCCGACTGTGAAGTAGTGCCTTCGGATGTCTAGCCTAAACCTACTCTCTAACAATTTGTGGCCGTTATTCCTTGTTACCCCGGGAGGAGCTAGGGGGAACAGGGTCTCTCCCAAACCCCGCTGGTTCCCCCCCTGGGACTGACAATAAGCTGACTGTTAACCCTGGCCACACATTGCATTTAAGGCACCATAGAAACCTGCCATTAACATGTTTTACATTCTATGGGGAACATTTTTATGGCTCGTTTCCTATTTTATGGTACTTTAAATTGGGTGCACATGTAGCATTTATCCACATGTACCCTTCCAATTTATGCTGCAGTTAACATGTTGATCACAGCATAAATGTAACATGGGCCTAAAAGACGCACCTAGAAGCCAGAGTTTTAAATCAGATTCTTACAGATTACAAGATTACCCTAACACTTGTAAATGGCAATTTACATCAGTCCCAGGACACTGAACTGCTGCAGCACAAATTAGACAGTCAAGACCAATTAAGAGAAGCAGCAAACAAACATTTTTCTTTTGCTTATAATTAGATATGCCTTGGAGATTTCTAGCAGTCAAAAGGAAGTTTATTCCATGACAGACTTATAAACACCAAAAGGTCTAACTTGCTTTTTCATAGAACTAAGCTTAGGGGAAATGTAAAAACCCAAGTGATTAAGAAAATAAACACAAACGTTGAAATTCACTTCAGTGAACAGGACCTTACTGCAGGAGGTTTAGACTAACTAGCTTCTTGGTAAGAGTTTAGAAGGGAAGCAAGTTTCACCCTAAAATACCAGCAAACTTTGAGGCAATATTATGGTTTTTCAAAGCCTTAAGGTATTATCATTGGCATTTGAGAGTATGTATCTTTACTGCATGTCAATGAACAGTATTGTACAGTATTGAGACATGGTGGACTGCTGCACTCTGCATCATGGGTCACCCATAGATGAACCCAAATTAGACATTTTATTCATAAATATTTGAGCACAAGTCACTTAAGTTAGGGGCTGCATTTACACATGCTCCCAATGGAACAGAATTGTTCTTGCTGATGGTGTTTGCCTTACAGAAAAGAAATGCAAATTTCTTCAGTCTCTCCCACATTCCCATAAGGGCAGTCGAACACAAAAAAATGGGCACTGACAGTCAAACTGATTTATCAAACTCTGCTTTTGGGTTATTAAGCTGCAGTTTTTATACAGAAAGCCAGTGGGTACCCTTCACTTCACTGCAGCAAACTAAACCGTGTACAGTTAAGATAATGTAAAGCAGCCCCAAACACAATCATTTGGCTTAGTATAAAACTTCAGCACTCAAATGCAATTACTAACAAAGACGACTAATAGGTTTCTAATTGGTGATAGCCAAAAGCTTTGCTAGTGGCCCACAGCCTTGTTTTCTTCTGCTACAGCGCTAAATTTATTGCTCCCATCTTAGCTTATTCTCTCATTGTCATCGAGAGCACATCCTTTTATCCAAATTACATGTTCTGCTATTTATAACTGTGAGACAATTACTTTTTATTCATTTCTTTGCAGCATGGAGAAATGCCAAACCCTAGTTGACAGATATATGAATTAAATTCACTCTTCAGATCAATCTATTTACTCACTACATCTTAGACTGATATATTTCCCCACGTTTCCAAAATGTCTTTCCCAGGAAAAATAACACTACATGCCTATAACTTGCAGGTCTCTCAAACACTTCAGTGCAGTGATTACAGCCCCTTCAAGGATCATGGGAACAGCCAGCCCAAGTAACAGGAAGAGCCTTTTTAAAAAGGAGTTTGGGCCTGTGAGACAGCGATTTCAGACCCAACTTTGTTTGAGCCAAACCAACCCTGTAAAAGGCTGAAGGAGCAGCAGGGAAAGCTATTGGAGGTAAGGCATCACCTAGAACAGATAGGGGAAAGGTCCTCTTGGGCCCTGAAACCTCCTTCACTTAAAGGGAACAGCTTGACCTTACTTGGTAAATGAGCATTTAAAGGACCAAGGTTCTTTGGGTAGGTTCTTTGGACTGATATCTTTTATTAGACCAGCTGAGTAGTTGGAAAAAAGTTTGCTGCAAGCTTTCAGGCACACAAGCTTTCAGGCACAATCACCCTTCTTCCAGCATAGGGAGTCTCTACTGTTCCAAGATCTCCAAGATCTTCCTTGGAGATTTCAGACTAGCAGAGACTCCCTATGCCAGAAGAAGGGTGATGCGCCCGAAAGCTTGCAAAGAACTCTTTCCCAAGTACTCAGTTGGTCTAATAAAAGATATCACATCTACCCAAAGAACTTTGCCTATGTCCTTAGACCAACACGGCTACAACCAAAAATGCAGCAGCCTGTTTAAAGGACCTAAGCCTTTCCATAGATGAGGAGACAGGCCAGCAGAACTCAAAACAAATTTGTAATCTATTAAAACAAGAGTTATGATCCTATAAAAATGTAAATGCTAAAAACAAGATAGCTATACTAGATGGAAGTGCTTGTAACTTCATCTCTCACTGTAAAAGTGTTCTGGTTGATGATAAAACCTTAAGGAAAAAGGCTGAAAAAATATTACCCAACAAGTAAAAATCCAACTTGTCTTTACCAACAGGTAAAAATATTTTATACCATCTGTCTAGGAACCAAATCATGTCATGCTGGGACAGAAAGACACACAAAGAGAATTTCTAAAGCTATCTGCAACCAGACATTTGGATTAACACAATATGAAGAACTTAATTCAGCTGTCTACCCTAGAACTACAATATTTTAACCTGTCCAGTGAAAACACAAAGACATTGGGTCTGTCTAGGCTTATTTTGAGATAAATTCAAATGCTCCTGCTAAATTCCAGAAAGGAAAGAAAAATCTCAAACTGGATTTTCCCAGCCCTTATGTTTTTCAGACCAAATACCACAGCTACAGTGAAGCGGCGTGATGACATCTAGCGGCCAGATTTTGCATGTGATAAGACAAAGGATCCCTTATACATTGCCAGAAAAAATGGAAAGAGCATGGGCATATCCGATTCATGCGAGACAGTCTCATTTCTCTGAACCGACACTACTTGAAGTTCTTTTTAACTGTTACTATCACCCTCCCTAACTAAATTCCAGTTAAACAAGCTCCCTGTTATCCCTAGTGGTTCTGATCGTTGTTACTCAAGCAGTTTTGGCAAATAGGATTAAAAGGCAGATTCATTAGTCACGCCAAATCCAGAAAGCAGGAGGCCCAGAAGGAAAGGCTACCACACAAATAAGAAAGAGCCTCACTTTCAATTACAGCCATATTGATAAATTTCATCTAGAAACTGATTTCAGTGATAAATATTGGGAGAATGTGCAAAACACATTTTGCATTATGCTTACAACTTAATCCATCCACAATTAGAAATAAACAGTGAACTTTATTCTATGTTCTTATAGATTTAACACTACAGACTAGTATTACATCTTAAAAGTTTCAGCAAATAGTTTGTTGGCTTATTGACAGAAAAGCGATAAATGCCTCGTAACTAGAAAACTCAAGTTTGAGAATATGAGCATTCTTTACTTAAGTGGTTCAAGGAGGAGTTAACAAGATTTGGATATAATCAGCATGCTATAACCCTCATCTTTCCATGTCTTCTCCACCTCCCTCTCCCCCCATCATTTATTGCCATCTTCTTGCATTTGCTGTAGCTTAGATTGCAAACTCTGGACAAACTGTTTCTTTTTTTTTTTTGCCTCTAAACTGCCGTGTGTACTTATGCTGCTGCCTAATAAACAGCATGCCCTCCAAAAAAGGAGCGAATTGTCAGCGGGCACAGCTTTAATAACAGCACACAAGTCTGGGAAGAACTGGCCAAACTTAAAAGCCACAAGGTAAAGAAAAGCCAAACAAAGTAAAGCATACAGCAAAACTGCACAGCAGGTTCCTTTCTCTATCAAGGGACCAAGGTTTCCACTGGATCTGGAGTCCAGGTTTCTCTTTACTTGTCACTTCATAGATGCTTATGTGAGTAAGTAGAGCGGGAAACCAACACTTCCAAATCAAAAATCCATGACACTAAAAATGGGATTAACCCTCCTAAGGGTTCCACAGAACAACCACAAATCTCTGGCAGGGTTGCACTCCTCTGCCCCTCCTCCCCCCCTGGTGTTTATATCCCACTCGTTCAACTTTTCTTATAAGTATATCACTATATAAAAGGTTACAGCATTTGGTCTCTACAGGCAGTAAAGCTATATTACAAGGGAGAAGTGGGGAGATAAGTATTTGCTCATATGAACAACCTGCTAACTAGTACGCTGGATTAGAAAACCAAAGGACTACTGTGGAAGGTAAAGCAAACCTTTCTTTGCCATATTTTTTTTAATATAATCACTGGGTGTTTATATAATGTGTGTGCGCGTGCGTGCGCACGCACGCACGCACATGAACACACACTCTCTCACCTAAATGGTCTCTTTATTACAAAATAAAAACAAACAAGTTTATTATAACAATTATTCAAGTTTGGATTTCTAATCATTTTCAATGCCGCTATTTCATGGCAACAGATACTGCTCAGGGAAACACAGGACCATTTATTTGACTCTCCAAGGTTCAATATTTGCTTTTATGACTTATTCAAAAAGTGGCCAATTCTGTCCTCGGAGGATGCCCAAGCAGCAAGCCTGCAAACTGGAGGAAAGGCTGTTCTGGAGCAACTATAATAGCCTCTGGGCTGCAATTGCTCCCACTGGGTGATGCACACCTTTGGCCTGTGGCCTGGCCAGTGGACTGGCACATAGCCTGGCTCTCTCAAAAATCGTCTCCTCTGCAGGTCCTTCGAGAGGGACCACACAGAACTTAAGGACAACACAAGCAACTTCCTAAATTCCTCCCTCTTTACCTGTATTGGGAAATTATACCACAGCCCTACAGTCACAAGGGAGGAACAGCACACAGTGCACTACTGGTGAACATTCACATGCAGAAAGGTGAATTACAAGATGCCCATATCAATGTTATTAGTATTAGGACCCCAATCCTTTAAATATTTGAGCACGAACTTAAAGTTAAGCAAAAGCAGAAGCAGGAGCAGGGTTTCCAACTCCTTGGCCTGGTGCTTCTTTTCCATTCCTATGCACACTCTGACCTTGAAGCATAAAGCTTTTACTCAGCTAAATGTACTAGCAACATTATTTTCCTTCCCTGCAGGCCTAATTTAAATAATACATTTGCATTTGTGGACAACTGAAAAGATTTATTTAAGGCCTTATTTTCATAAATGCTGAGCATCTGGAGCTCTAAGAGAAGATCAGTACAGGCTGCAGGTGCTCTGCACTTTTAAAAAACAACAGTTTTAGGTAGCTGTAGGGGACAGCTGATAAGGTTCCGGGGGGGAGGACGGTATGTCCTGCAGGGCATAAAAACAAGCCTTGTTTGACTGAACGGGGCTCCAAAACTGTATGTTCAGAAGCCCTACATGCAACACTATTCCTACTGAAGTCAGGTTTGCCTGCAGAGTAACTGCAGTGTCTGGCTATAAATGACAAACTACTGCAGATATGTTTGTTTTTGCAGTTTCCTGGCTCCTGCACACAATTTCAGCATCTTTGTATGACTGACAAAGAGGTTACACAGAAAGAAATATGATGCTGGCCTCAAAACCGTATGTATACAGCATCTCTCTGCCACATCTGTGAGCAGCAATCAAGAAACAGCTAGGCTTGGGGCAAATAAGGTGGCTTCTATTCTTGTACACATCATTTGTATCCAAGGTTTTTTTGGCAAGTAACATGCATATGAACGCCACAAAAATTAAGCACCACTCCTCCACAGCAGAACAGATTTTTTTGCCCTCTCACCCTGCTGCCTTGAGGAGCTGCAGTCGCTTTACCATATGGTGCCCATACCTTACTCAGAGGGCTTCTGAGGTTTCTCCTCCAATGTACTACCTTGTCCACAGCTCAGAGCACGAGTACAGCCTAAAAAGGCTCCTTAGGTATCAGAACTGCTGCCCTCAGCTCACCAATCTCTCAAAGCTGTATGGACTGCCACTTCACAAGCCAAGCCACTGGCAGGCAAGACAGAGAAACAACCAGTTTTACACAGCACATGCCAAGCCCTTAGAGTCCATTCTTGGTTCAGAAAAAAAAATGCCCCTGCACAGAAGCTCTTCTGCAGACAGTGGACACACCTACACCCTAATACCTGTAATAACAGGTACTAACTTAACGCACTGCAATCAGCACTACTGCGCGGTAGCGTCGGCACACATCTTTTAGGATATGCTAATGCACAGTAGATTAATTCTACTGCACATTAGCATGGCTTTCATGCTAGAATTAATCTACTGCACTTTTAACATCCCATGTAGTACTTTGATGCAGGAATTGATCTCAAACCAGGAGGGGACTGAGGAAAACAACTGTTCCCTACTCAATTTCCCTACAGCTTCACATGGGCAAAATGAACTGCCTGCAGTTACTAAGAATGCATCTTAAACCAGCTGGTCCCCTACTTTCTAGCCATGAAGGAATTCGATTTATTAGTTACAATCTACGACACGCACACTGAGAGCTTATCTTCACTGTCAAGTTAAATTATACCTCCAGTATGGCCCTTGAGTCCCCTCCCATGCAAGCAACACTCATCTTCCCCTACCTTTCTACAAGTCCAGAAAGGACAGATATTCTCTCTTGGAAAAGAAGTGGGCGCATCTCATCTTAACTGCTTAATGAAAAAACACGGGATAGCTCTCATGAATTATTGCCATTCAGGTGAGCACAGCATCAACTCTATTTTGCAAGGAAGCCTGCTCTCACTTCAACAAACTTGAGAATAACTCAAGTGTCAATAATTAAAGTAAATGCTGTAAAAACATGTATATTTACAGCTGTAGTCCTGGAGACTCAAGATCAAATATATGGGGATCAGAGGAAATACAGATGTTTCACATGGTTGTGACAAGTGTAACCCCTTCCTACATCTATAGAACTAATCTAGTCCGCCCCTTCCACCCCACTCCTACTCACTTTGTACCCAAACAGCTGAGTTAAGTACAGACATTCAAAAAGCCCAAGTCTGAATTGATTCAATCTTTGCAGGTTAGTCTAACTTGCATAGATAGAACCATTTTGCAAGTGAACAGACATTCACTTTTGATTCCAGAAATTCAGCCACATGCTTGCAGTGGTTCAGGCCAGAAGCCAGGGGGTGCTAGAGCGAGCCCTGGCTGGAGGGAAGCTGTGCTGGGCAGGGGGTGGCCAAACCCCTGCAGGCCTGAGTATGACTGGGGAGGGGTTTAACCTCCAACCCTGGCCTGCACACAATTTTAGATATCCAATGTTTTTTTCTCAAAAAACTAACACAAACAGGCTACATATATCACACAAAATGCCACTAGAATTTATGGAGCGAAATTTTACATGGACTTCAATCTCGGGCTCCTCAAAAAAGGCATAGGGGCATAACCATGAGTTACTCTCATTATGCAGGGTTGCAAAACAGAAAACAAGTCACTCGCTTCCTTACTCCTTTTTTCAGTCTGTCCTTTTCCTTTTAGTTGTACAAATTTTCACAAACCAAGTGCGCAGACACCATGCTAAGTACTATACCTACTTAGGTGTATTTTGTTGCTCCTGCTACTCAAGGTTATAAATTAGGTACCTACAGTGGATCAAGAACAAAATAAAAAGGAGACAAAATAACATCCAAGTGAAGGCAAAATACTCAATTAACGAAAAAAATTCAGACGCTATTTTCCCTGAACACATTCATGATTTTCCTGTCCATCATGTGATAAGTCTCTTCGAGTCAACTGCTGTTAGAGCTTTTCAAAATAATTTGTCCAAAACATCCTACACCAAATATATATTATATACATATATTTCCCCCCCACCCCAGAAATTCACTGTCACTGACGTTACCCTCACAAAACCCAGAAACACCACCACTCTTTTTTTGGTTAAAATGTTGCATTTCAGTTTTTGCCTAAAATGATTATTTTTGTAAAACACTTAGGATTTATTATTAATTTCCCACAAAAGCATATTTAGCATTTTTCTACCAGCTCTAACGATCCACAGAATGTCGAAATGACATGATTTCACTCCTACTGTTCTAAGATTAGCGTAAGCCCATTTCAAACCAATTAAGAATTTTTCTCCTAGGGAAAGAAACATTCTAAAAAATGTTTCCGTTACTCAGCATCTTAGAAGTACTACACAAATATTATGTTTAAACTCACGGTATTATCCCACAAATTAATTTGCTGTTGCTTCCCCTGACCTGTACATTATCAAAACAGTCTCATCAATGGGACACAAATTCTCTCAGAAAAGGGGTTTTTTAATTGCTAGTAACTTCTGTTAGATGAAGACTCCCCCAAGGCAGGGTGAAACATCCTTAGGTGAAGCAACTGTTCTCATACCCCTGACAATCAGGTCTTCCTATTCCATCAGAAAATCATTTTTCTCTGCTTCTCTTGCTTCCCACTTTTTGCTGTCTATAGCAGAGTTAATTTAATAGACTTATTTGCAACCAGTCTTGCTTCAGGTGTCCAGCCATGGTTATACAGATCCTTCAGCAGTCTGATTATATAGTAAGTTACCATGACGAGAGAAGACCTTTCTCTGGTTGCGTGTGCGCGCGCACACACACACACACACCCCACCCATATCATCCCATCTTTTCCAAAGTTCGTTCTGTCCTGTAAAATGATACAAGTTTCAGTTTGCTACACTGCAATATATACCATGACAACTCCAATTTGTAGCTGACCCGTATTTTCCTTCTTTGGTCTTTCACTAAGTCTAACCTTGAAGGAAGACACAAACATTATACAAGTTACCACGTCCAAAACTGGTTCCTTATATTAAAAAATGTCAACCATAGAGAAAAGCTAGGTGTATTCCCCTCAGTAATCTCAGTATTCAATCCCTTTCCCCATTTGAGCTGTCCTTATCATAGAGAGAAATGGCTCTAAGTATATCAGAGAGGTATATCAAACTAAGTATACTAGATGAATAATAAAGCCAACAATTTTACCAAGTCATAAGAGGAAGCATAGACTTAAAGCCTCCTGTATAAGAGTAAGTAATGTATTTAAAATAACATACTGCACAGAAAGGTCAGAAGTGCACTAGGACCATTCAAGCACACGTATATGAATCACCCAGTAAAAAAATTACATTTGGAACAGGAAAGCAAGCAGATCAATAATAACCTAATTCAGTCTCACAATTAACAGGAAGCTGCCCAACTCTTATCAGCTTCTCGTTAATAAAACAATAGTCACTGGAGTCCTAAAGCGAACTTGCCAACTTTTCTTCTGCAGAGGGATTTCCTTACTCACTCCTTACTTACATTACTGTTTACCCTGTCCTTCTGCATGGTGGCACCTATCTAGCATGAGACTATGGGTCTGAAAGGCCTTACAGATCATCAGTAACAGATGATCAGCTCTTTCCAAATTGGCAGAACTGCCTTGGGGAGCAACAGAAGGAAAATTTCCACAATGTCATATGCCTCACAGTGAGGCTCTCTTTTACATGTTCTTTGTTAATGTTTAGTTGTCAAGAACTTATGTCACGTAAGGAACGGTTATTTGTGGCTCTGGGTCTCTTCCATTCAAAAGTTCAGTGGCCTTTAGGAAAAATACAACCCTGAAATTCAATTGCATTATAAAACATGGAAAAGATTAACTTTCTTATTAAAGGTGCCAATGGATTCAGAGGGACAGCAATTCGATTCGGTGATTCAAATCACTGTCCCGATTCCATTCGGCCGAATCGGATCAAAAGATTCATTGTCACTTCAGAGATTTGGCCATAGACTAGACAGACAGCAGTCCTCACCACGCTGGGCACAGCTGGCTGCCTCCAGCTGGTAAGTCTGTTGTGGTGGGCAAGGGAGGAGGGAAGGGGTGAAGGGGGGGCACATCAACACCCTCACAGTGAGGGAGGGATTGGGGCTGGGACAAGCTGCCCAGCTGGGGCGGGGGGGCATAGGCAGAGCCATCCCTAGGGGTGTGCAGGGCCCAGGGGGGAGGGGGCTTGTGAGCGGCCAGAGCCAGCAGAGCAAGGAGGTGGGTGGGGTGGCAAGCAGCCGGAGTTGGCAGAGCTGGTGGCGCTTGGCAGCAGCGATGCATGGCAGCCGCAGCAGGACCTCGCCCCAGCTGGGCAGTTTGCCCCAGTCCCAGCTCTAATCCTTCCCTCGTTGTGCAGGCATTGATCTTCCCCTCCCCACACGCCCTGCCCTCCACCCACCACAACAGACTTACCAGTTGAAGGCAGCCAACTGTGTCCAGCGTAGTGAGGACTGCTGCCTGTTTAGTCTATGGCCGAATCTTTTCTGAATCAATTTGGAGGCTTGCGATTTGATTCAGAGCTTTTAACTGGTGTCCTGATTTGACTTGGATTCGGAGATTCAGCCGCCAAATCTCCTCCGAATCAAATCGGCTACCAAAGCTTCACACAGCCGTACTGATAAGTAGCTTTCATAGCTATTAAAGAGACATTACTTTGGGTCTGACCCAAAGCCAACTGATAGCCACAGAAAGGATCCCATGGACTTCAGCAGATAAAATACCAGATTAGACCCTAAATGCAAAGAATCCTTGTAGGATAATCAATTCATTTCCTGCATGGAGTGCAGATGGGAAGATTTGCAATAGCTTAATCTCTTTTGGTAAGCTGGGACCTGAATTTCTAACTCAGAACACAGTACATCATACAGTCCAGGCTAAAAAAAAAAATCAAGTCATGTCTATATATACAATTTCTAAGGTCTTGTCTGCTCATGGAAGTTAGGATGCAGTAAGAAAGGAAGGAGTGAACATACAGTGCACTACCTGTTTTGCTCTCAAAGGAGAGGAGGTTACCTTAAATTAAATGGGCTCTAATAACATCCACACAGGGCATGTCTACTTGTTCATTAATGCACCATAATTACAGCACATTAAGTTTAGTACCTGTAATGATGGGTACTAACTTCATGCACCATAATTGCTGCTACTGCTCATTAGCGTAGATGAACAGTTTGTTTGTGACTCTACTGCACATTAGACTAAATCTACTGTGCATTAGCATGGGCTTTGCCCACTGCACTAATACGCAGTAGAATTAGTCTTCTGTGCGTTAAAAGTCTCACACAGACGTGCCCACAGGGATTTAGTGTGGAGCAGCTAAGAGACTGTAAATTTGCATCTTAGCTTACCACACTTACTTCTCCAGGTAGACAAGCCATAAGTGGCATACTTGGTGCAACTTAATGAAAACTGAAATAGAATCCAAGAATCCAAGAGACTGCATCCTTCACAAAAGTTATAACACAGCCCTTTCCACAGTGAAGATTTTTTTTTTCTTTCTAGGTCTTAAGTTTGCAAGAAAGTTCAAGTTCTGCCTGAGTTCAGAATAACAAAGATGCTTTGGCCAAACAGAAAAAAAAAACTAAGACGTTTTTAAGAAGAAAGTCAAACCCCACCCCCTCATTCTTCCTTAAATGTTTAATATATCTTTTTATTTTAAGGCCAGATTGCATATACCATATCATAAAATAGGATTCTTAGACTTACAGTAAACAATCTTAAGACAACAATTTCCCCACATGTAACTGTTTAACCAACAATTAAGTTTGCAAAATACATCTAACAATCAGCCCTTTTTTCCAAAATGATCCAATCTGTGCACCATCTAGTCTCATGACAAATTAAACTGCCCACATGCCCTTCTTAATTCATCTACTGTATGGAACAGAGACATGAAGATATGCAATGGTTTGCTCTCTTTTGGTAATATTGGGACTATTTCTCCAATTCCAATAACATATATATGCTTGGGCATGCTCTCTGGGTTAATGAAAGTCAAGTCACATCTGTATCTATTTAACTACGGAAGCATATGTGATCTTTGCAAAACTGTACATTACCTTGCTGAATTAAAGCTTTTTACCAGGTCATCCAACAGCCGATTATTCTTTAGCTCAGGTTCTGTGACTGCCTACAAATAAAGCAGAAGTAAACAGAAAATGTTCAAGCAAGTAACAGTTGATTTCTCAGATGCAAGTTTCAGACACTCCTCTTCCAAACACCATCTTAAATATCTGTCATATCAAAGGAAACAGGGAAATGAGATATTTAAATGAGATAAAACAAGAGATTTAAAAAATCCAAGACCCTGAAATTAAGCATTTACTGACTACAAGTCTGGAAAATAAATGGAAACAAAAGCGCAAGTTAAAACAACAATACTTTTTTCCAGAAAAAAATTCACGCAATTCACTCCTCTTAGTCTCCAACAATGCTTCATTGAATCCTAGCTCCAATCATTAAGAATGTGATAAGAACATTAAATAACACAGAAGGGAAAACATGCAAAGGAAAATGTTGTATTTTGAATAATGAAGGCATCAAAAGATACAGGATGGTTTTCTGCATTTTTTCCAACAGATATCCAATGTTTATCTTGCTCTCACTTTTTACCTCAGGTGTCATTCCAAAGCTTATGGAGCTCTTAGTCATATCAACCAATGAGATTTATAAATAGGCAAAAATAAAATAGGTACTCCAGATATGTACAATGAGAAATCTGCACTCATTTGAACCTAAAGTTGACAGTTGGTGTGTCTACACATGTGCTTTAATGCTCAGTAGCCTAGTTACTGAGCATTAGTGTCACATCAAAAAATAATGTGCTAATATACTAATTCACAGTAAAAATAGGCTACTGCACATTAAGCGTCACTAAAAAAACATGCACTTTTGCTACTGTGCATTAAGGCAGCCTAATGAGAATGTATTTAGTACCTCACATTGGAGGTACATGCGCAGTAGCAAAAGCGCATTAATGAACATGTAGATGCGCCCAGTATTACAGGCAGACCTTTTTTTAATCTTAGCCTTGAGCAATATTTAATCTAACTCATGCTTTGGATACAGAATGACAGTTACCTGTATTTCACCAGCACTTCAGAAATGCTATTCACTATTTCTAGGCAGTCTTGGTGGGTGGGTTATTTTGCTTTTTTGGTTTGTTTTTTTACATAGAATCCAGTAAAACCAAACTGGACTGACCTAGATTAGAGACTAAATTAATCTCATTCCATGCCATTCATTCAGAAGCAGTCTTGCAGGCAAAACCAATTCCTGACCGACAATCCAGTTCTTGCCTGTTCTATACCTTGTAGAGCCAGGAATGCTTGATCCCAAAACAGTGCTCAGAAGAAAAGGGACTTACCCTAATAACCATAACCAATACCTCCCATCTTTCTGCTGTATATCATGCTGCTACCCCTCTCCCCCCGCTACTCCAAAGGAGGCTGTACTCTACAGATATTGTGTCGTATGGTATTCTAACACTAGCACTGAATATATGAAGCTACTTATTCTATGCAACACCGAAATAATCTCACAATGCCATTTGTTCTAGAGGCAGACGATTTTATCCAACCCCTTATTGAGGCCAGACAGGAGAAAATGCTACAATACCATAAATAGATAGGATTTAGCTACATAGAACTATAAACTCAACCTCTTCCTTGGTAAAAACTCCCCCACCCCCCATTATTTCCTTTTCTAGGTGATCTTCCTCTATTCTTAGATTGTGCCCATAATACTTCAAGTTCTAATTTTTCAACATTTGCATCAATTCAGGTTTGGCTCCAATCCTAACAAGTACTCATTTGCTGAATCTTTTTTTGGGTCCAAGAAACATCCGTTATCCTTTTGTAGTACATGATCTAAATTCCCGTCATTTTTTCTCTCTTTTCCTTCTTAGGGGTCCAAATTTCACAGCTGTATGTGGCTATTGGCCATACCTGCACGTTCAATGAGTTTGTCATCATTTCATTCGTAAGCTGCTACTTGTTTATATAACATTCAAATTCTTTGTCATTACTCATGCATTGCCTGACCTATGAATTGCTTCATTTATACATGTAAGGCAAGGTTCTTTGGGTAGATGTGATATCTTTTATTAGACCAACTGAGTAGTTGGAAAAAAGTTCTTAGCAAGCTCTCAGGCACAGTCACCCATCGTCAGGCATTCCATCAAGACTGCATCCAAATATTTAAAACTCAACATTTGCTCCAATGGCTCATTATGTATTGTCAACTCTGATTCTTTCTCCAGTTGAGGAAATCACTCTGGTCTCTGAAATATTAATCTCAATGCCATGTTTTCAAACTTGGATGCCTAAATATGCACTGGATTTCATTTAGAGTTGTGGATGTTTTGAAAATTCAGGTCATGTATTTCAGGTACACATCTATGTATAGATTTAAGTGCTGAATTTTAGGCTCCAAAGCTTGAAAATGCTGGCCTACATAAATAAGATAGGAGGTACTTCTGTATGCCCTGAACCAATAGCAAACAACTAGGCCCAAAGGGGAAATGACCTTGACACTGAAAATTTGCCAGAAACAAACAAAAGATGACAAAGAGAAGGGGGGGGGAAGAGGGGTAGGGGTCAGGGAAGAAAAAACCCCAAAACCACTTACCACACGGCACGTGGGACACTGAGTTTTATAGGACAGAAATTTGCGTATGCAAAGGGAACAATCTGAAAAAAATAAAAATTACATCACACATGGTTACTATATATTGAACTAAGAGAGCACACTGTTGGGGAAAAAGCATCATTTGTTCTAGCAAAATATACTAAATAGTCTCATGGAAAGACTAAAACATGCAATAGAGAACAGCTATCTATTTTAAGGGACTTCCTACCAGTCTATTTCAGCATTTAATCTCAGCCTCAGTGGGACTGTATATTTTAAACAAATATAACCCAGAGCGCCAAGAACTAGTACTGACAGAAGTCAAAGATGGGTATTCACCATTCAAATTTCACTAAACTTCAAATATGTAAGAATGAGACTTCCGAGAAGCAAAAAGGTCAAATCCCAACAAGGTCAACTGTCCTTAATTTTTCTCAGACAAAAAAAATACCTATCCAATTTCAGGTCATCTCTGCACTACAGATAGGGGTACATCTAAGGCAGAGAAATATCTTCCTCTCTGGTCTCTGTCCTTAATTTACCTTTCCTCTAAATGCAGAGCACCTTGCTTCACCTTGCTGTCCCCAGGCAGTTATAGTTCGGTAAATGCCTTCAGATTTGTCATCCAAGGCAGGTCTTACTACTGTTGTCTGGAGCCTAAACCACCTCTCGCACACAATTCTCTCTGAACACTCACTCAACCTTCAGAATGATGATTCTTTCTTGTCTGCTCATTTACAAGTTTTGGCACCAGTCAGGCATCTCTCTAGGATATGAGATATTGGTCATTTCAAAAAGTTTCACTCTTTTCCTACATGACTGATACTTACTAGCTCTTTATTCCTCACTGTTTCAGTGTGTATATATGTTAACTGCTGGCATTTTCAAATCACTCATTAGCACTCATCCCCCTTATGACAAACTCTGAGAAGCCCCAGACACATTAACACAGCTCTAATTCAGCATTAACAACTGTTACTCCATAGAGGCCATTTATATATGCATTGACCCACCAAACCTGCACCTGTAGAACTGAAATTACTCTTAATTATGGCAGTGAAACCCACAAACAGAGGCAGGCCTCTGCAACAAAATTGGGGATGAAGCAATCCCTGTTGTATCTAGTAAAGACAAGTGGCCCAAACTGTTCATTTAATTCAGTGATCAGGACAGAAGACTTCTATGGAGGTGACAGAAGGAGACTGCACAGAGCATTGCAAGCAAATAATCAACCTTAACAAGATTACACTAGCGACAGCAAGTGCAAAGGGAGCAAAAAAGGAATAATGTAAGCATGACTTGAGGACATTAAGACATCTGTAATAACCTGGGGCAAGCTGCCTGGCTTCTCTAACAATGTTTTACACCTATAGAGCCTATTTGCAGTTTTCAAAGTAGGGCAGTAATTCTGACAACTAGGCACAGAGGGCATTTGTACATGTTTGCAATGCAGTGCCGGGTGCTTTTAAAAGTGTTTGGTGCTAGGGTGCATCTTTTGTATAAATGGCAAAATGCCTGTTAGCACTGAAAAAATGGTGGCGACACACTTTTGAGCTAAAATACATTGAAGATTAATTGAGTCTGCTCCGATGCACCAGCAGACAAATGTATGTATATAAATGCACAGAGATGCAATATGGAAAAAAATATTTAAAATAAAAGAGAAGGCCTAAATGACTTGAGAGATGTTAATGAGAGCTCTCTTTTCATGCCAGTAACTCAAATTTAACCGTATCTGATGGACTCTGTGGAAGTTAACAGTCACACTTGACAGGTGTCAACAGTATGAAACCCATCCATCTTAGTAGGCTTTTGATAGCATGAAAGAAAGAAAGAACAACGGCCAATGTTTAGCTCACTTGCTCCTTTACTAAAGAAACATCGTGGGAACTAATCAATACAGGTTTTATGACAGCAGGCTACTGCTCCCACGGTGCATCTACATGAGACACTAAATGCACAGTAGATTAATTCTACTGTGCATTTAGTACCTGTTATTACAGCTATTAACTTAGAATTAGTCTACTGCACATCACTATCACAAGAAAACTGTATGTCGGCACTACTGCACATTAGCAACAGTTACTGCGAATTTAGTACCTGTTATTACAGATATCAACTTAATGCGCAGTCACTGTGACATATTAATGCATGTGTAGGCACACCCACAGTCATCTAAAAACTAGGCAGATAGACTCTGAATGGCTCCAGATGGGAACAGATTATAGGGAGGGTTGAAAGCACTGTAATAGGCCATTACGGAAAGAATAGTAATAAGAATAAGGAAGAAAGTCCTACAAGGAAACATGAACATATTTCATCTTCATTTTCTGATAAGAAAGCCTTTGATGCAACAGAACAGGCTTTGTTGTTTTGGGGTTTTTTTGGAGGGGGAGAGGAGGGTCTCCCACATGTGCTATCTGAATTACACTAATGACATTTGATAGGTGTAGTAAAAAAGAAAGCACTACCAAAATACTGCCAAATGCCCTGGAAAATCATCAACCTCTACAGAACAGGATAAGTGTGCATTTAATTGGAAAAAGCAAAAATACAATCTGTAGGGCATATCATCAATCGGAATTTCCCCAAGTAAGAGGAATCCAACCTTAGTGCTTGATGCTACCCAT
This sequence comes from Alligator mississippiensis, assembly GCF_030867095.1. Classification (NCBI taxonomy): domain Eukaryota; kingdom Metazoa; phylum Chordata; order Crocodylia; family Alligatoridae; genus Alligator; species Alligator mississippiensis. The sequence continues at coordinate 14,530,448 of NC_081835.1, forward strand.
TATAAAGACCTTGGGTGCATACACATGTAAAAACCTTCTGACAGTTAAATCGGCTTAACTGTCAGAGCGTACACATGTACGTGGAGCACAACTGGCTTAAATTTGGCACAAGACAATATAGCACCAAGGTGTATTATCCTGAGTCGCATTAGTTAAGTAGACCTAGCTCACAAGATGGCTGTCACCATGACAAGGATGTATGTGTAAAGGCATTCTCATTCTTCCTGAGAAATCAGGGCAGTCGACTAGTTACCCAAGGTGCCTGTATATGAATGCACTGAGCCTGGGAAAAAAGCAAGAAGAACTGAACTGGAAGACCTTGCAGTCACATAACTATGATGTGACTGGAATAACAGAGACTTGGTGGGATAGCTTGCATGACTGGAGCACTGTCATGGATGGGTACAAACTGCCCAGGAAAGACAAGCAGGAGAGAAGGAGGAAGAGTTTGTAAAAGAGCCATATATGATCGCCCAGGGCTTCAGTATGAAACTGGAGATAGGCCTGTTGAAAGTCTCTGGGTTAGGGTCAGAGGGGAAAGCAACAAAGGTGATGTCATGGTGGGGGTCTGCTATAAACCACCAGACCAGGAGGATGTGGTAGATGAGGCTTTCTTCAAACACCTAGCAGATGTGTTCGATTATAGGCCCCGATTCTCATGGGGGACTTCAATCACCCTGACATCTGCTGGGAGGGCATTACAACAGTGCACAGGCAATCCAGGAAGTTTTTTGAGTGTGTTGGGGACAACTTCCTGTTGCAAGTGCTGGAGTGGCCAACTAGGAGCCGTGCTCTTCTTAACCTGCTGCTCACAAATAGGAAAGAACTGGTGGGGAATGAAGAAGCAGATGGCAACTGGGGCAGCAGTGACTATGAGATGATCCTGAGGAAAGGAAGGAGGGAGAGTGGCAGAATAAGGACCGTGGACTTCAGAAAAGCAAAATTCGACTTGCATGGGGAACTCAGAAGCAGGATCTCCTGGGAAGCCAGTCTGAGGAGGAGAGGAGTCCAGGAGAGCTGGCTCTACTTCAAAGAAACCTTACTGAGAGTGCAGGAACAAACTATCCTGATGTGTAGCAAGACTAGAAAGTACAGCAGAAGACCAGACTGGCTTAGCTGAGAACTCTTCAGTAAGCTAAATCACAAATAGGAAACTTATGAGACGTATAAGTCTGGACAAACAACTAGGGAAGAGTATAAGAGTATTGCATGGGCATGCAGAAATGAAGTCAGGAAGGCAAAGCACAATTGGGGTTGCAGCTGGCAAGGGACATAAAGGGGAACAAGAAGGGTTTCTAGAAACATGTTGGTAGCAAGGGGAGGATCAGGGAAAGTGTGGGTCCCTTACTGGATGCAGAAAAGGCTGAAGTACTCAATGCCTTTTTCACCTCAGTCTTGACAGGCAAGGTCAGCTCCCAAACTACTGCACTGGCAGCACAGTTTGGGGAGGAGTTGAGCAGCCAATACTGGTGAAAGAACAGGTTAGGGTGTAAGAGAGCACAGGCACAGGGTGCTCTGTTACTCCCAGGGGAGTGGGCAGCAACCAGGCAGCCTGCAGCTGGCTGTTATGCCAATTAGGCAATGCTGCCTGATTGGGGAACAGGGCCCAGCTGTTATATATAAGGGTTGGGCCCTGAACAACAAGGCAGCAGTCTGCTGCCAGCAGCTTGAGAGACACCATTAGCTGAGCTGCTGCTCAGTACAACTCAGAGGGTAAGGGAGAAACTATGGGGATGGCTGGAGGCTCCATGTCCTGGATATGACAGAAAACTGCCAGGGAAGGGTGCTCTGGTGGGGCTGTCTGTGATGGGCTGGGACAGCCTCCCAGAAATGCCAGACCAGTTACCTCCCTGGTGAAAGGTGAGTATGGGGAGACTTATGTATGTAGGGCTTCGGCCTCTTCTTGATAGGTGCCTTGCCCCCGAACGACGTCAGGGTGAGACTTGGGCTCGGGTGCCCCACATTCCTGGTGGGTAGTTTGATCCACACAGGAGGAGCCCAGGCTCACTGCGAGTACTGAGGCAGGCCCCAGGTCAGGTGGAGGGACCTAAGGCAGTGCCCAGACTCACAGCTGAGTCTGAGGCTACACTACAGAGCTGGGAGTAAGACTCTAAGTGGGATGGGGACCTGAGCCTTGAGGAGCTCCCAGGCAAAGAGATAAGGGTTATAACTTAGGGAGGCCCAGAGCTTACATTGGAAATGTGATAAGACCGGGTGTTAGGCCATGAAACATCTGCGAGGCATGGGACACAATAAGGGGAAGTCAAAGTCATGTACATAGGCCCTTGTCATCAGGGCAGGTAAAAAGCAGCCTCCCTCCTGATTAACATCATTTCATCGTGAACATCAAAGCACGGCAGACAAGGTGGTTTGCCTGGGTGGTTTGCCTGAAAGCAAGTGGGCAGGCCCACATTGAGACCAGCCCTGGGACGCCCACTTGCTACATAGAGACTATTTAGAAAAGCTGGACGTGTACAAGTGTGAAAGGGGCAGTAAAAGCCCCACTAGTGGGTCCTAGACCCCCGCCCCATGTGCCCCAATACTCACCGCAGATGCCCAAATGAGCAGCAGCTGAGAGGGAACACGGACGGACGCAGGCTCTGCGATTCCAGAGCTCCCAGAAGCTGCGGATCAGCAAGGGACAGGGGCAGAGCCTCGGTGAGATGCAGGCTGCTCAAATAGCAGCTGGGAGAGCAGCTGAGCGGCCAGCAGGGGAAGAGGGAGACACTGACCAGGAGACACCAGGATCGCCCAGCTGGAGAGCAGGCAAGAAGGGCGGAGCAGCGACCAGAGGCCTCTGGCAGGGCAGCATGGAAGAAACCCAAGCCTGGGGAGACAAGAGATGCCCAGGAGCGACACCACAGCCCCCCCCAGTGAATACAGGTATGGCGGCTGGGGAAGGCGGCAGGGAGCTGCTAGCTCTCACAAGCAGCTCGGTGGGGAGAAAAGAGCAGCCCATCGTGGCAACTGCGCGCCCCTCCAGCTCGGGAGAAGCAAGAGAGTGACTCCAGGTCAGCAGGAATCCAGAGACAGTTGCATTGGGAAAAAGGATCAGGGAGTGGAACAGGGAGGCTGCCCACCCCCATAAGCACTAGGAGGGAAGGGACAAGCAAGTCCCCTTCATCCTTTGTCTTTTGTTTCGAGTAACAAGCGGGCACTGGGAGACGGGATCCCAAGGGTCCATCGGCAGATGCCAAATGCTTTCTGTTAGAGTTATGCGAAGTCCTAGTCATCCCTAAGGCAGGGCAGATTTATGTACCCAAGTCAGCCTGAAGCTGAGGAACTGGCTGTGGGAGGAAGACTGTACTGGCCAAGAAGGCCTGACTCATTCCAGGCCAGGTAATCTGGATGCAAGGAGATATCATCCAGAGGAAGACCTGCAGAGTGCAGCATTTGCCCAGGCCATGGACGTGGTAAGCGTGGGGTAAATGGGAAGTTTGGAACCCCACAAGAAAAGATGAGGGTTGAGACCTCTCTGCTTTTGGGGGACACCTGAAGGGAACTGCCTCCCCAACAAAGAACATCAAAGACGTGGCAGAGAAGTAGGAGCAGCACCCATACCATCTAGGTGGCAGCCGAGCCCAAGTCTCATCCTGACATCACTCGGGGGCAAGGCACCTATCAAGAAGAGGCCAAAGCCCTACAACACCTACCAGTGACAACAAGAAACTAGGACCTGGACACAATTAATCAGCTTGCTTATGTCAGCTTAGTACTTTTACGCACACAACTTAACTAAGCTGACTTCTTTCTATGCACACAACTTAACTATGCTGGTCTAGTACATGTGTACGCACACAGGTTAGTACGTGTGTATGCACTTAACTAACACAACTTAAAATAAGTTGTGTGCGTACAGACATATTAAGTTACCTTGAAAATAAGGCAGCCTAGTTAAGGGGGCCTTAAGGCCTAGAACATCTGCATGCACATGACTTAACCAAGCCAAGTTAAGTTGACCTACTGTGTGTGTATGCACACAACTTAGCTAAACTGCCTTATTTTAAGGTGACTTAGTACACGTGCATGCAGACAATTTAACTAAGTAAACTTAAAATAAGTGCGCATGTACATGTACTAAGCCATGTACATACACATGTACCATGCCAACCTAAGTACGCACACAACTTAACTACATTGGTTAAGTCAAATTAGTTAAGTTAGCTTAGTTAAGTCGTGTGCGTACGCATCTACCAAGGCAATTTAACTTACGATCTACCCAACTTGCCAGCAGATACATGCAGACTTAGACAGGCTGGCAAGTTGGACAGATAGGAACCAGATAAGGTTTAACATCAAGAAATGTGAAGTGCTGCACCTGGGAATGAACAATCCCCTGCATACCTACAGGCTTGGCAACACCAATCTCACCAGTACTATGAATGAAAGAGACCTGGGGGTAATAATTAACCACAGTATGAACATGAGCTGGCAGTGCAATCCTGTAGCCAGCTGGGCAAATAATATTCTGGCATATACCAAGCAATGCATCTCCAGCAAAACCAAGGAAGTGATTCTTCTGCTCTACTCAGCATTGGTTCTGGGTGCCGCACTTCAACAAGGACATGGAAAAGCTCAAGAGAGTCCAGAGAAGGACCACCCATATGATCAAAGACTTGCAAGGCAAGCCATACGAGGTAAGGCTGAGGGACCTGGGACTCTTCAGCCTGAAGAAGACAAGACTGAGAGGGGACTTAGTAGCAGCTTACCACTACATCAGGGGAGTATACCAAGGGCTCAGTGAACAACTGTTCATCAGGGCAACCTTGGCAGGGAAAACCAGGAGCAATGGTCACAAACTCCTGGAAGACCGTTTCAGACTCAACATTAAGAAAAACTTCTTCACAGCTAGGGTGTCCAGACTGTGGAATAAGCTCCTTCCAGTGGTGGTGCAATCGCCTACCCTGGAAATCTTCAAGAGGAGGCTAGACAGTCACCTTGCTGGGGTCACTTGACCCCAGTTGTCTTTCCTGCTTGGCACAGGGGGGCTGGACCCAATGATCTTCCGAGGTCCCTTCTAGCCTACATTCTATGAATAACTATGAGTATATGCACACAGCCTAGTACATGTGTACACACATACCCTATGTGTAGAAGCACACTTATTTTAATTTGACTTAGTATGTATGTATGCACAAAACTCAACTAAATCTACTTAAAATAAGTCAGCCCAGCTATGTTGGACATGTGCACACAAAGGTACTAAGTCAGCCTAAAATTGGTCGGCCTACATAAAACCGCTTAATTCAAGTAAGTTTAATTATGTTACAGGCATACAGACGTATTAATCAACTTAAAGTAAGCCAGCCTAGTTAAGTTATGTGCATACACATATAATAAAAGTCCACTTAAAATAAGCCATCCCAGTTATGCTGCCTCTGTATGTATGTACGCATTCCTTTGTTTTCAACTGTATAACCGCCTGGGCTCCAACATAGCCAAATCTGACATTGTATATTCCACTCCCTCCTTCCAAAACACACCCCATTCTTCTTCTGAGAGAGAAATCCTAAACACACTTGATCCCCGACCGTGATAAATTTCAAGGCCTTGGTCGAAAGCACTGAAGTGCTAGAGTTTCACAACAAATTTATTTTAATGTAAAAAAGACAACACATTTTCCCTAATCTCTCTCTCAGAAAAGGCTAAAACATGTTGCTGACACTTTCCAACAAAATCCAGCCCAAGGCAGATACACAGAATGGAAAACTCCAGCTCAGTTCATACTGTTTACCATATAGCTTTGAATCCTACTCCTGTCCCTAGGTTTTACTAATTCTCATTCTGAAAGACATTTCAATGGTGAGCTGGTAACAAATATCCTCTTTGTAATAAAAATTATGTTATATTAAATGGATAAATTCATGCAACAGATCTCTGCATTCTTGCAAGAACAGGGATTGTACAGGGTACTCTGTCTAAGTGCATGGTCCGGGACTGAAAAATAGCTAGGCACTACTTGGAGCATACACCTATCCAAACTGAATGTCAACAATGCTCATTAAGTACACAGTGCTGTCACTGATGAGGTAGCAGCTGCCTGTAAACATGTGCCACAACTAATATGGGCAGCCTCTGCATGTGCCAAGCAAATCAAGAGGACAGAGCAGTAGATAGGGCAAGAAGCAAAAAGCAGAGCAGCAGATCAGGCAGGGGAAGGAGACTGGATGACACTTGGGGAGGGTGTATAACTAATTTGGGTTATGCCTGCCCAAAAGGTTGACTGCCTTACACTGACTAGCTCCTATAATTTTAAAGGCTTCAGATAGCACCCATTTGATAGATTTTTTCCCCTTCGCTCTTGCTGGTACAGTCAAATGGGATGCAATTAAGTTACGAAGGAGGCAGTGGGGCTCAAAAATGCTTTGGGCTTAAGTGATTAAGATACTTTACTCGTATACAGAAAACCAATGTAAACAATAGGCAACAAATTGGGACCAGCACTATATTAAGCAGTTAGATGAATTATGCTCTAATCTGGTAGGCCAAGAAAAGTTACTGTCCAAAATACAGCTTGCATTTCTGAAAGCACCTTTCATTCATAGCCACTAGTATCTAGGGCTCTTTGCTGATTAGACAGTGACTGAGAAAACTATATACTTTAAAAAGGAAATGTCTGTCAGGAATCCATAAGTTGAGCACTGCATTCCAAAGAAGTCAGATCATAATTTTGCATGTGAAACATTGAAAAAGAGGAATTTTTATGAGGAAACCTCTGGTGAGATTTCATACTGCACATCACTGGGATAAGTGACAGGAGGGTTTGAGCTAACTGGAGTAAAACAACAGCACATCCCTAAGCTCTGGTGAGTTTAAATGGATTATAAGTGATCCCTCCACCTGTATCATTGCTCTGGCCCTGATAGGGAGACTGGAATAAGTCTATCTCATTGGAACCATTCTGACAAGGTATCCCTACAATGTGCCCTTAGCACAGGGGTGGGCAAAATATGGATCCAGCCTGCCAGGCCATTCTATCCGGCCCATTGGGCTCCTCCAAAAAATTATTACCGGCCTGCAACTGCTCTTCTGAAAGCCAGCAGGAGGCAGACTTTCAGAGGTCATGCACCATCAAAATGGGCAGGCTCTGTGCTTCTACCTGCTACTGCTGCTGTCAGTGACGGAGGCTGTACACCATGGGGGAGGAGGCACACATACCCATACCCCTTCAGAAACCCCACACCCCCCACAAATCCCACACACACACCCACCGACCACATCCCATGCCCCTCTACACACAACGTAGAAGAGTAAGACTTTATTTGAACTATTATGCAACCACCTTTTTATATACTATGCAAAAGCACATAAATCAGGGCCAAAATATTTTTTAAAATAAAATTAAAATGTGTTATAGTAGTTTGATTTGAGTATACAATTTTTTTTTTTCTGGTTCCAAGATGGCAACCCCCCCTCCCAGAAGGATTACTTCCATGGGAGGGAGGGTGGGTGGGGGGGAGAAGACAATATGGATGACTTCTGGTGTCAAATGTCAGGGGTTAGGGGCTTCCAGTCCCAAGATGGCGATTAGGGCAACGTTTCCCAACCGGTGTGCCGTGGCACACTGGTGCGCTATCAGGCACGTCCAGATGTGCCACGGCATTTTGGGCTGGAGCTATGCCCCCCGCCTGCTGCTGCTGCTGCGGACACAGACAGATGGGGAGCGTGGCTCCAGCCAGCCAGCGGGTGTAGTTCCAACCCAAAACGCCATCCAGCTGGCCACATGCCCTTCCCTCCACCCGCAGGTCAGCGTCCGGCTGGCTATGCACTACCCCAACTCCACATCTGGTGTGCCGTGGTGCTTTTTTATTTAGGTAAGTGTGCTGTGGGGTGAAAGAGGTTGGAAAACGCTGAATTAGGGGGTGGGGCACCTGTCAAGGGGCAGGGCTAACCTTGCAACCCTTGACAGCTCACCAAAACTTGTTAAGCAACCCTCCAGCTGAAATAATTGCCCGCTCCTGCCCTAGCATGTCATGGACAGATGCAAGCAAAATTTACTATAGACTTTAAACACAATGGAGAAAAATGAGGGGGAGAAGCAATCTGTACAAATGTATTCTCTGTATATACTGATTAACCACACACTTTGGGCCCAATTCAGTCGCATCACATTTGGCATCTGGTCAATGTCAAGTGGCTGGAAACTGTAACTACTAGGTCAGTGGCAGGCATTTGTCGCGACCCAGCACACACTATAATGTTAGTCCTACGACAACTGGTACAGTCCAGCAGTAAGTAACCTGTGTTCTCCTTTATACAGAGAGAGGCTAAGAAGGTAGTAAGACAGATGAGGGCGTGAAATAAAAGTCAGAGAGAATCACAGAGAAGAAGGGCTGGAACAGACCCCCAGAGATTATCTAATCCAACCCCCTGCCTGAGGTAGGATCATCCCCATCCAAACCATCCCATACAATCCATCATCTAAATTCTACGTAAGACTGCCGTCACCCATGACACAACACAGACCTCACCCCCTAACCTGTCACAGATAAAGCAGGGGAACCAGGGCAGCTAAAGACGTGCTTCTATGAAATACTGTCAGTATATGCTTGAGATCCCAGGCCATGGGCCATGCCCCTGCGACAGGAGGAAGGCAAGCCCACCCGCCCCCTCTGCCCCAGTACCAATCTGATCATGGAGCAAAATTCAGAAGTCAAACACTAGCATAATACATGCACATTCATATGAAACTGTCCTGTACTCACAGTTGTGTGAACATTGTGGGATGATCATTGCAATATTGAAGTACTCAAAGCATATCCCACAACGCAGCAAGTCGTCCACTGCCTGCAACAGGAACAAATTATCACTGGCGTCACCAAAAGCACCACTGAAAGCATTGCTTCAGGACAACACCTGTTTGTACCTCCAGACAAAAGTCCATCCCTGCACCTGTATCATTGCTCGGGCCCTGATATGCCTGGTCCAGTCTCTTTATATCATTGCAGCCATTCTGGCAAGGTCCCTACCGCGTGCCCCTAGCACGTCACGGGCAGATGCAAGCAAAACGGACTGCAGAGTGTACATACAGTGGAGCCAAGATATAAGGGGGAGAAGCAATCTGCACGAATGTATTCTCCATATACATTGATTTATGTACACACGCAATTAACCCTGCCCCCTCATGGGATGCAAAAGAAGTTGAACAGGTCGGTCGCCCACTGCCCCCAGCATGTGTCACGACTGCAAACGGTCGGGGGCTGCCGGGGAGCTGCAGGTGGTGGGGTCTCATCTCCGTTAGACGGAAACTGGGGCTGCTCCTGCTTTGAGCAGGGCTCGGATGAGATGCAACCTCCCGCGGCCCCTGCCAACCCTGTCCGTGAGCCTATGCACAGGTTACGTGGGGGTGTTCAATGGAAACAGCAGGTCTGTCTGTCGTCCTTCGGGACCGGGGGGGCTATAAAACAGTTCGGGGGCTGGGGCACACGACTGCTGAGGAGAAGAGGAGGGAAGTGGGGTTATTGAGTGTGGAGAAATGACTGAGGGCGGGATTTAGTGACACCTTGCAACTCCCTGCAGGGGTAGAAAGAGGATGGCGCTGGGCTGTCCTCAGAGGTGACAGATGACAGGACGAGGAGCGATGATCTCAAGTAGCAGCAAGGGAGGTTTAATTTGGATATCGTGCAAAACTCGCAGGGTGGTAACCCAGGGGCGGGCAGTCTCCACCCTGGAGGCTGCTCAGAGAAAGCCCTTCTCCCGCCCCGCCCCCACCTGCAGCGCGCGGGCCACGGAGAGCCCGCGCCGGGCCCAGCGCCCCGGGGTTTCCCGCTGCCTCCCTGCTGCCGCCCTGCCCCCGGCCGTCCCCGCACCCACCTTCAGCGGCGACAGCCGCTCCGGCCAGCGCGGCTCGAGCAGCGCCAGAGCCATGGCGGGCGGACCGGCGGGGGCAGCGGTGGCACCGCGGGAACAGCCCAACCGGCGTCCGAATCGCGCGCCCGCAGTGCGTCACACTTCCGGGTCGGCGCCGCGGGGGCCGCTGGGAGATGTAGTTCGCCCGCCGGAGCTCGCGGTTTCCCCCGTCTCCCCCACGCCTGACGTCACGTGCCATCTCCCCGCGGAGGGCGGGGTTCTGGGGGGGCGGGGCCGCCAAGGCGGGAGATGCGGCGACCTCCCCGCCGCGGGGTTGTCAATAATTACTATATCTGTGCGGTCATTTCAAGGACAGTATCATAATTCTCATACTTATAATGATCATACTGATCATAGTGATCATTATCACCATTATCATAATGATTATCATAATTATCAATAATTATATTTGTGCGGTAATTTCAAAGATAGTATCATAATTTTTACAATTATAATGATCATAATGATAAGATTATTATCAATAATTATAATATTTGTGCGGGCATTTCAAAGATAGTATCATAATTCTCATCATTACAATGATCATACTGCTCATAATGATAATATCATAATGATCAGTATGAGAATTATCATAATTACCAATAATTATCATGTTTGTGCGGTCATTTCAAGGATAGTATCATAATTATAATTATAATTATAATTATAATGATCATCATGATAATATCATAATGATCAGTATGATAATTATCATAATTACCAGTAATTATCATGTTTGTGTCGTCATTTCAAGGATAGTATCATAATTAACTTAATTATAATTATAATGATTATAATGATAATATTATCAATAATCATATTTGTGAGGTCATTTCAAAGGTAGTAGGAGAGTAAAAGCATTCAAAATGTATTTTTAAATTAAACAATATTTAACAATTTTTTTTTTTTTTTTGCAAATATCTAGTTTGTCTAATAAAAGATATCACCTCTCCCATGAGTCCCGATTCCTCTTTCAAAATGTACGAGACCTGTCAAGGCGGGGAGTTGACACAGCACGTGCCAAACCCGAGTCGCTCTGAGGGAGTCTTCGCCAACTTCGGGGTTGGCCGTCAGTGCTTTCTTATGACGGCTTGCCTCAAAATAAAAAAAAAACACTTCCACTTTGATGACCCAGTTCTCGCTCACTCACTGCTTCAAGTGAGCAATATAAAGTAAAGAAAAAGAGTTATTTGCATTTTTTCCATTTTTCAGCTATTACAGTTTCATAGTTGGTCGGGGTCGGAAGGGACCTGAGCAGATCATCAAGTCCGACCCCCTGCCATGGCAGGAAAGAGTACTGGGGTCAAACGACCCCGGCAAGGTGTTCATCTAACCTCCTCTTAAAGACCCCCAGGGTAGGAGCCAGCACCACTTCTCTTGGAAGTTGGTTCCAGATCCTAGCCGCCCTGACAGTGAAGTAGTACCTCCTGATATCTAGCCTGTATCTACCCTCTGCCAGCTTGTGACTGTTATTTCTAGTCACTCCTGGTAGTGCTCAGGGGAACAGGGACTCCCCCAATGCCTGCTGGTCCCCCCTGACTAGTCTGTAACAGGCCACTAGATCCCCGCACAGCCTTCTCTTATGGAGGCTGAACAGGTTCAGGTCCCATAGCCTCTCCTCGTACGGCCTGCCCTGCTGTCCCCTGATCATGCGAGTGGCCTCCTCTGGACCCTTCAGGGATGCTGTCCACATCCCTCCTGAAGTGCAGCACCCAGAACTGAACACAGTACTCCAACTGCGGCCTGATCGGTATCGATGCCACAGTCCCCTAGTTTTTTAATGAGAATGGAAATATGATACTTTTGAGCTTCCAGTACAATAATTTCATAGTTAAGACCTGGCAATGCAGGTGAACACAGTCTGAGGGGTGCCTGAGGTCTACAACAGTTGAGACCCACTGGGCTAGAGGCACCGCGGGTGGGTGCAGCCAGCTGCAGTTTCTTGCATTCGTATGCTTTACCTTCAGTGCACCATTGGCACAAAAATCCAACGGTGCCCAGGCCTCACGTTGCCCTGCCTCTCCCCCTCTCACACAGGCCACTTACCTGCGTACAGATGAAGTGCCCAAGCCTCTGGTGCGTCCATCCATCCCACTGTCTACTTTGACATTGAAACCTCCTCCCCATCACTGAAAATAAAGGCCTCTGCTACACGTTACATATATTGCACCATTCACTGGCAAATCGTGCAATAGATTTAGGCCAGCCACACATGCAAGGGGAGACCGGCCACATGTGCAAAATAATTACTATGCAATTATCTGGTGAAGCATGCAATACATTTAGACTGGCCACAGGTGCAAAGTGATTATCACACTGTAAAAATTACTTTCTAGCTATTAAGAGAGCCAACCAGCAACAAAGTGCTTGAAAATGTGTAACAGCTCTATAGCTGGTTTCTTATCCACCTTTAATCTGAACATGCAGCAAGGCCCAAAAAGGGGCACCGGTAGAGTAAAGAGAAGGCAGCTGGCAAAGTAGATCAGTGGGTGTGGGGGAGCTGTTTGAAGCCATAAAATTAACAAAGCTAGTCAGGGGCTCCTATGAGAAGCCTTCAATAGGCCATTTCAAGGCTACTAATATCATATCACTGACAGCAAGTTCAGCTTAGGGCCCTCAGGTTAAAGCTGAATGGAAGTCAGTTTATTAACTTCCATCCGATTAACCAGTTAGTTGCGTGATAATTACTTTGCACTTGTGGTCAGTCTTACTTTTGCATGTGTGGCAGGTCTACGTATATTGTGCGATTCACCAGTTAATTGGATAATATATGTAGCATAGCAGGTGCCTTATTACTTTGCATATGTGCCTGGTCTAACATTATTGTTCAATTAACCAGTCAATTATGTAATAATTACTTTGCACATGTATCCAGTGTACATTTATTGCACAATTTACCAGTTAATTGTGTAATATATGTAGCAGGAGCCATAGAGTTATTACACAGTTTCAAGCACTAACTTTGTACCTGGTTGCCCCTTTTTACAGTTGAATAGACATTTTTATGGCATGATGATTACTTTGTATGTGTGGCCAGTCTTAATTTTGGACTCATGATCAGTCTAAATTTATTGTGCGATTTAATTGTTAATTGTGTAATATATGTAACATGTGGCAGGGACCCTGGATTGTTCTGAATTTAATAAGCATTACTTCCATTAGGTTTGAGCAAGTGCAGAGTCTTTCTTCACTCCTGAGGCTAGTCACAGAATTGGATTACACTGTGCATTGTATATAGTACTATGACTTTTAATATGTATGTTAGAACAAATGTAAGACATAAACAAAATTAAAATTATATATTTGGGGAAGGCCACACAGTGAATTTGCTCCTTATAATGTCTGCTCCCAGTCCAAATGCTTTACATAGGCCTACAATCCATCCTTATCAAATCTATTCTTCCCAAATGTCCCCTATTTTATTATTATCATTTCCTTTATTCTCCTTTTCCTCTTAAAAAACTCTCCTTTCCCCCTTTTTTTTTTCTTCTTGTCTTTCCCTCAGTGGCTTATTGAAATAAGCCAAAAAAATGCAGCTCCAAAGTGTCATTGATATTTTCTGCCTTTTTGTGACATGAAATTATAGGCCCCCTATAGTGTAACTGCACACATTACACATGCATTTTGTATTATAATATTTACTTTTATGTTGTTCTCATAAAGTTTCCAACTTACAAGTAAGCATGCACAGGGAAAAATTACAAAGGCATTTGTTTCACAATTAATGATGTGTAAGCAAGTACTTTCTCCACTGTTGCTTTAAGCCTAGCACAGAAGATCAAGTCATTTGTCTCTCTTGTTTGCAAATATCTTGATAAATTAATCCAGTGCTCGTCTCAGATTCAGCAGAGTAACCAGAGTGGATGCCGTGACTAGACTCTTGCATTTTGAGGCAGTATCATGGAACGTTACTTAAAAATTCAGAAACTTTTTCTAAAAAAGAAGTGTCAACAATGTGCAGGTCTCTAGACGCTCAGCTCATTCAGTTTCCAAGCTGGCAAATCTTTTCATTTAACCAAGATACAAAGGGGATGACCCAATACAGTATAAAGAACCACTATGAGACGATAACCATATTTTCATTCTTTTGATGAGCTGTGAAAGGTAAATCCCTTCCTTTTCCTGCAAACTGTGGAGCTCACATATCCCAAGTTACCTTATCGGTGATGTTTTTAATTGAATTTTATACCCCTCGCTGCTTCTGAAGGGCCACAATTGCCTCTGAAGATACAGTACTGTTATTAGTTTTTTCTCTCTCTGCTTTCAAGTTCCTCTTAGAACTATCCTTTGGTCACTGCTTCAAGACTTGAAGCTCTTTTTGGCACACTAACTTGTAAGATCATGTATATACAGAGTACATTGTAGGATCCCGGCGGTGGCATCTTTCTTTGACCGTCATGATTTTGTACAAAGATACTGTTCAGTATGGCAAACACCAAGTGGCATCATCATCAGCCTTATTCTGTTTACAAAGAGAGGCTAACAAGGTTGAAGCCAGAAAGAATATTTTTGCAGCAGCATTTTTAATGGATATTTAGTGGTATAAGATGGCATTTGTCAAGGATGGGAAGGAAGAAAAGCTTGCAGTGGTTGAGACATGAGATGACAACAGCCTGGGTGAGAGTTTTAGCTATGTGTGTGAATGGAAAAGGAAGCCTGGATCTTAGCTATGTTATGAAGGATGAAGTAGCAAGATGTAGCCATGCCCTGGATAGCATGGCTAAATCCAAACTTCAATCCATTAGGTTTTGACTGCTAATTATATTCACTGTTGCCTCAGCTACTCTGTCTTCACTGATTTCAAGCAAGTAGTAGCATGGGTTAATTTGCCTCGACACCTTTTTCTGAGGTACAGAATCTACCGGACAGGTTGGTTTCTGCCACAGCAAAAGCAATGACAGCTGTTATGATTAACTTGAGGAATATCTACCACTTCTCCCTTTTGCAAATAAAGTTAGTTATATCACGTCATTAACAACATGAACCCCGATTGTTTTATTAATAATGATACTGGTGGTAGAGGGGTGTAGGTTGTAGCCGTATTGGTCTAAGGACGTAGGCAGACAAGGTTCTTTGGATGAATCTGATATCAGGAGGCAGCCAGCTCAGCTGAAAGCAGCCCAGGCTCCATGGCAGGCAGTGGCAGCCCAGAGCCCAGGCCAGCTGCAGCTGGCAGGCTGAAAACAGCTGCACGGGACTCTGTGGCAGCCATGGCTGGGAGCATGCCTCCCGGTCCACAGCTGGAAAGGGGTCAATGGCACCACAGTTTGGCACCTCCCCTGCTGACTGCCCAGAGACGTGCATGCAGCCACCACTGCCACAGAGCCAGTGCAGGGGCTCTTTGCAGCCTGCCCACCACCTGCTACAGCTGCCCAGAGCCCAGGCCAGCTGTAGCAGACACCCAGGAGGAAGATCCATCTGTGTTTCTCTTCCTGTTTGTAGTATGTGAAGTTTTATTTATTGTCACCAGGTTGTTCACATTTTGTATTTGCTGCAGAAAAATAACATTTATGATTATTAATCATAATAATATGCAGTGCATCCCAACAAGTACCCACCCCACCCCCCACCCTCGCCCCAACACTCCTCCCCTCCACCATTTTGTTTGCCCGGGACTCCAACATCTTACAAGTAGACGTTGTGGATTTTTCTTGGCACGCCACCCAAAAACACTGGCCCTACCACCACAGCTGCTCTCTGATAATTGGGCCTGATCTACCTTTCTGACTGCCAGAGAGGGAAATGTTACAAAACCTGATTGAAAAACTGGAAGAAAAAATATCAGATAGCACTGATGAGCCACTATCACCTGTGAAATGGTGCAGAAGATGCCAGTGGATTTTCTGAAATGTCACAGGACCAGAGGCTGACTAAATAAGAAGGGTGCCATTTGTGAGGTTAAAACTCAAGTTCCATGGGTACTGAGGCCATTTTGAAAGTACTGTTCATATAGAAACAATTTAAAAGTTTGGATTTGGCTAGCTTCTAACACAGTTATTCCACATATTTTTAGAACCAACAAACCAGTACTACCCCTCAAAATTTCTCATGGACCATCACATACCTTTCTTATCGCATTTTCCATTGAAAGGAGGAAGCAATCCATGGACCATTTGCTGTGACATAAAGGACTACCAATAATCTGCTGGCCAGAGTTTGGGATCCACTGATCTAAAACGCTGCCATTTCCTATGTTTTTAGTATTCCATTCTATAAAGACTCCCAAGCCAGCCTCCTTACCACAGCATCTGAGCCTCTTCCAGTAGTGCATTAGCCGACATAACCAATGTCTGTCACATGTAGAAACAGAAAATAGCTGGCACCTGGCAAATTTCATATTTTATTCTAAGCATCAATCAGGCAAGAATGCAACTTCCATAGAAGTTTTTCAGCATCTTTGACTCCACTTGCTCTAGATGATTCTGTCACTGAGCCATCTTCCTGTAGTTCAGTACATTAGCCTTCCTACTTTCTTCCAAGACATTCTGGAAACACGCTGTCCTACTGGATGGCAAGCTGCCTGATCTAAATCTAATATTGTGTCAAGAGTGAACCAATCTTGACAGCAATCATAAGGCAATTTCTGAGAGGAGGAGACCACCTTCCTATTACTGGCTCATTGAACATTTATTATATACGACAACGTTCAACATGATGAACATTCACCTTTTCTTGCTACTGTAACTCTTTAATACTTTTTTCCAGTGCAAAGTTCTCCTTGTCTGAGTGGTAACGTTCTTGTCACCATCTTGATTCAATTTAAGCTTCAATCCAAATCATAATCGGTGTCCTATACTGAGGGCACACTAGCTGCCATTCAAAATCTACTCAAAGTACATCATAAATAATCTTATTCTCATTGAAGTTCCTTTGCAGCTCCTTGTATAATACAGTGTTATGGTGCCACGGAGCTGAAGTTTTTGCCACGTGTCCAATCAGTTTTGGAATCTGACACTGCAAGAAGGGATCAGCCCTATGGAAATTTGCACCCTATCAAAAGAATATGCTTTTTTGTGATAATTGCTAAAGGTGATTAGACTCCAAATGCATGCCATAGTCTTAATAACTGGGTTGGTAAATTTAAAAGCATCAACAATTTTTAGACTTTAAAACCTTGGTATCAGAGGAGGTCATTGTTCACATTGATATATAATGTATTTTTGTTAGTTGGTAAAAAAAAACTAACAGTATTTTGTTATTGGACTACTCAAACTCACAGATTTACTTCAGTGCACCTTAGTTCTTTAGGGGCCTTATTCTGCAGCAGCTATCTACTTAATCTGGTTATTCTTTTATCTATACACTGTATACATGGTGCCCGATACATCTCTGACAAGCTGGACACCAGTGTAACTTCAACTTCAGTGTAACTTCAACTCCTGATTTACACTGCTGTGGTCTGTTGTTAAACCAAGTAATCAAGCTCCATGAATTACTACTCAAAAATTCTTTGCTTATGTAAGGAATTATATAACCCGTGTTAAATGGAAGACAAATGTTATAACCAAAATAGTTCCTTCTGGCTTCAAACTTTATGGTTGATGAATTTATATATTTGAGGAGAAAATAATTATTCCCAGAGATTTATTCATACTAATAAGAACTTTTACTGGATAGTTTTCATTTGCAACTCATTGCCCCTCTTTTTTGTTTATTTTCATTCTGTTTCTCTTTCTGCTGTGTTCGGTATCTCTCGGTCCAATTTCATCCACTCTATGACATTGACCATTGGTTGGCAACTAAATGATATCATCCCGGAATAACATAAAAGGCTGCGTTATCACAGAAGCAGATTTGCCTTTGCTTTGGTATGCTAATCAACAGCAAAGGGCAAACTGCATGCTCCGAGACCTTCTTGAGACTGCTGGAGCTGTTGTCATATAATCTGCTATTGAATCAAATTGAATTGGAAATATTTCCATGCTTTAAGCGCTTCATGAAACAACTTGGGAGGACTCTGCTTTATTCTGAGTTGATGTTTATTATAGCAAAAGCCGGGATAAGAATGATGCAAAGCCTATTCAGTTCAGATACCAAAGGCCATCCATCTTCATAGGCAGTCTGGCCAATGTACCTGCTTAACCCAATAAATAATCGTAACGAAGACAGACTTTACCCTTTACTCTGGCCCCAATATATCACTCAGGTAGTGCAGAGAGATCATTATTGCAGTGCATCTGAGCTGTAGTTCAAGGGGAAGATTGCTCTATACAGCAATCTTCATACAGCTAACATAGTTACCTCATGCAGCCCACCTCCCAAAGTGAAGTGTAAAGGTGGGCCTACAGCACATGGCACAGTGGGGATTCGAAGAACCTCAAAATGTGGAAGGCACAAAGGTGGCATCCAGTCTACTCCATTCCCCACACCAGGTCTACCCTTTGTGCTATGCCTGCTCAAGGTAGCTGACTTTAGGCCTAATTCACATTGAATTTGACCTAGCTTTGATCCACAGGCCCACTGATCTTAATATAAGGAGTCTTAGTGACTTAAGTGGGTCAGTGACTCCAGAGGGGATGGAGTGAGTCTTCAGAATAAGGTGTGTTCATGTCTTTATAAAAAGAAACCTCCTCGTTCTGGTGTATAAGGATTGGCTTGAAAATCCTCTTCTCAGCAAAACTGCCTGGTTCTCTCCAAATTGAGATATTTGGCTATTAGGGGGCCGCATGATGGAAATGGCTGAGTGCATCCCTGCAGTACACAATAGTTTTCTGAACTTTACAGAATTATTACTGGGGAGAAGTGTTATACAGGAGGCCAGACTAAATCATTATGGCAGTCATCTCCTGGGTAGAAAATCTTTAAAGAAATGACTGGAGGTTGGTGGTCTGCCTGGCAGCCCCAGGCAGCTGCTCAATATATTGACGCTCATTTCAGAGCTGCTATTAGCAGTGAAACTTCCTGTCGATTTCATGAAATTGCTGCACGATCAGATAGCTGCTGCATCGCCAGAGCTCGGGATATGCTTCGGTTTGGGTCTGACATGGTCAGGCATGTGGCAGGGTCCAGTAATAACTCACTGACTCCAGTGATTACCTCTCTGTCCTGAAGTAAATAGGACAGTGATTGGGAGGTGACTGTTCTGCCTCCTCGGAAGGAAGGTACACTTTTTCTGCACTGAGCACTCACCAAAAGTTTATTCGTCTTAAGAGACAAGAAGCAGGGAGTGGGGGAAATGAATCAGAGCTGAAAGAGGAATTAGGCCCAAGGGAATGGGCTGGAGAGCTGAAGCATCACTTGGAGCAAGGAGTCTGAAAAACCCAGGTTGTCCAAGATCCCCGCAGCTTGAGAGAGACGTGCTCCTTCACCCATTGACTTCAAGAACAATAGTCACTGGAGTTGGTGATTATTAATGGACTCAGCCATGTGCCTGACTCCCAATCACAACCATTCCCTTTGTACAAATTTTTCCCAAATTTGTACAAAGGGCAAAAAATGACCCGTAGAGGACAGTTTGGTCTTCAGGAAAAACTGCTAAGCAAAGACAGCAAAAGAAAGGAAAACAGCTGCCAAGTCCCTGCTCCAGATAGATAGGTGATAGGTAGGAGTCAACCTCTTCAAAATAACTATCACTTTCCCTATTGTGCCTGAACAAGTTTTGATTGGAAATTTTGATTTAAACACTCAATTCCTGTGTTGCATTTGAGCGTGGAAATTTGGCATACTAGGAAACATGCTCCTCTTCTGTCACGAATAGCTAGACAGAAGTAAAATAGGGTGGGGGAGAAATCAGTCATCCTGTTTAAGAGTTGCCTGCAGTGCCACACACATATCCCTATCATACCCAAGTCCAGGAAAGGGACAATGTACAACCTGCTTGACTCCAGCTTTGTTTCCCACGGGGGTTTCTGTCACCGAAGTTGATTTGGTGTTTAAAGACCTAGGAATGGATATTTCTCATAGAGGAAGTTCAGAAGAATTATGGATTGTTGTGGGAGGAGGGTTCCTCTCTATAAAAGAGCCTTAGACAGTCCAGTCCTTTTAAGTAACACAGTTATTTTTAACCATTACCTATTGTGGGTCCAGTGCTGCAAGCCCTTCCTGTGGGTTATTTCCAGTGCAGCCCGTGAGAATTCAGTGCATGGAGCTGTTGTAAGGTACAGCTCTGTGGTTTAGCTTATTTCACTGATGCTAGTAAAATTACAATGTATTCCCATCATAGAGAACTAAGTCAGGAAATAAAAAACATCCCCATTATTAATTTAAACTAGATACCATAAGTTGCCAGTCAGTTCATTTCTAGAGGTTTATTGCTTTGACCTGCTACTATGGACAAGTGACATCAAAATTTAATACAAAATCAGGGAGCTTGATGCAATACAGTACAAAATACCTCCATTTCTGTGCACCATTTAAGACAAGAAGGAAATATTTTGAAGTGAATTTGAAGTCATTCCCAGTCATAAATGCAGCGTTCCTGGCTTGTCTGCAGTCCCTTTACAGTTGTATTGTTATTTAGTGAAATTCTATAGTCAGCAACATGTAGGGACCAAAGTCTGGCATTCAACTGGCATTTTACTTCATATTTTATTTTATTTACATTTATACACACACTTTGAATAATATTTTACTCTTCTTTATGTCACTAAGTCCTGTTGAATGTAATCGTTTCAATGGCATTTCACCCCTCATCTTTAAATACATTAAAAAGAGTTAGCTAGCCATACCATATCATAACTTGAGAGGAAGATTAGCTGCATGTACACGTATATGTATGTGTATATATATATGTATGTGTATGTATGAAATAAAACCAGTTTTAGAGATATATATATATATATATCTATAAATATCTAGATATCTAGATATCTATCTAGATAGATATCTAGATATCTAGATATATATCTAGATATATCTATGTATCTAGATATATCTATGTATCTAGATATATATCTAGATATATCTATATATCTAGATATATATAATGGCATAATTTACAGTAAAATGATCTATTCCAACAAATAAAGAAAGTCTCTTCATATGTTATATGGCATTTTAAACTTCCTAATTGTCAGAATAGCAGGACAATTGAATAAGTTCTTAGGGAATCTTCTTCCTTGGACATTTTGAAGAAGAGGTTGAATAGGGCAATTTAGGAGCAACTCAGCCTGCATCTGTGTAGATGACCCTCAAGATTCCTTGCAGCCCTAGGATACTATGATTTTAGTCACAGATAACATCAACTAGGAGGATGCCATTTGAGCAGATGCTGAAACTTGTTAATAGCCCAGGCTTTTTGCATAGCAACATGTAAATGAAAACCCATGGAAACAGGAAGGAATATTTTTCTTTAGGAGAAAGAAAGCTACTCTCCAGGGCTGAACTAAAAAGGCCCTGAATATTATGGATGATATCTAAACATTGGATACCATGTAATGTCAAAGGTTGGTTCATGCGTTAGTGACCCGATACACTGATGTTTTTATAGTTAACATCTTGTTTTAGCTATAGAAACTTTATCTCCCAAACATGAACACACAGGTTCAGGATGAGGAAGTGTGGGTGATTTATACTTTGTGCTTGTCCTATTCGAAACCCACTGTAAGTAATTGATGCTGCAAGCTGCAAAAAATCAATTTCTGCAACCTAGCTGTCACTTACCAAAACTCTGAGAACAACGGACTTGAATACAAATGCCTCATTTCACACCAACCGCTGTAGGTATAGGGATGTATTTGAAATGTCCAACAGGAATGTTATCTTCTAGTTTCATAGTCCTTGAGTAGAATTTAATCTTACTACAACACCTGCTGCATCAGTAGCAGATACCACTGCATTCAGGCAAAGGAAAAGTAAAAAAAAAGTGAGTTATGATAATTTACTTCCATTCATTATTGGAAACTTTTTTAGGGTAAAAGGAAAGAGACCAAATTTTAGAAAATATGAATCGAAATAAGGAAGGTATGCATACTGTTTCTCTACCAGGAAGCCAGACATAAGTGTAGTAGTAAGAGTTAACTCCCTCCCTGAGGGCTGATGTGATGACATCAACAGGAAGTTGTCAGCCACTTTGCGTGCCTGTTAGCAGTAGCAATCAAGCGCTTTTGAGAGCAAGACGTCCCCCTGCCTTTTCTTGAGCTATGAGACAGAACAATATGAATCTGGGAAAGGTTCTAGGAAGAAGCTCTACAGTGAAGAGGAAGAATGACAAAACACCATTTTCTTATTCTAATTATTATTACTTATTAAATATTGATATATTCTTATCATGATTTCTTATTCTACCAAGTTTCCTTGCCCAGTATAAGAAGAAGTAAGTCACTATGCCCTCTTCTGACCACCTTACTCATATAGAGGCAATTCTAGGTCAGTGGGACTTCTTGCTGAGTAAAGAATAATTCAGAATAAAGAAAGGCAAAAACAATACAAGAATCTCCAATAAAGGAACTTTGTTCTCCATATTCCACACACCTGAAAAATACTTTGTGTAATATTTTACTCCTCTTTATGTCACTAAGCCCTGCTGAATGTAATAGTTTCAATGGCATCTCACCCCTCCCCTTTAAATGCATTAAAAAGCGTTAGCTAGCCATACCATATCATAACTTGAGAGGAAGATTAGCTGCTTGTAAAATAGCATTGTGCCCTAGAATTGTTTCTGTATTTCAAACTGTACTTTTAGACATAGTAGCAATGCTTTTTTGAAAAGTCTCCCCATACCAACCGCTTGAAGTACACGTGAAAAGGGAAGATATCAAGAATAAGAAAAAACATCTTAGGCTTGTTCAGTGTGGCAGGTTTGTCCTTCTAATACTAGGAAAATAGCACCCATCCTGTCAATTCTGAGCTGTTATGAACAGGGCATAACAAAAAAAACCAAACCAGAAGCTGTGTGAAGATGATTTAAACGAGTACATAGAAGAGGCTAGTTTTCTTGTATCTGCCCTCTGCTGCTAAGGTCACTATAGAAGTATGCAATTCACTCTCAAAAAAAAGCAGAAAACTTTTCCATTTCCTCAGTCACCACTATCTATATTACTTTGTATTTAGAGCTTGTATCTGAGAAGCGGAGAATACCCTAATTGCCATAAATTTCAGTAAGTTGGGCACATTGAGATGCTGGTCCAAAATTCCCTGAAAGTGAATGTTTTTCTTTTGATCTCAAGGAGCTGCATAGCAAGCCTAGCAAGATCGGGACAGGTGTATTCAGTAGCATAAATAGTGTGGGGTCACCAGCCCTGGGTACCAAATGGCCCCCACAGAGCCCAGCAGCAGGAGGTGAGGGGAAGCACTCCCTCTGGGTGGCACCTCTCCATCCCTCTTGCTCTCCAGCATCTCGGCCCAGGGCACCAGAACGGATAGGTACACCCATGGGTGTATTCAAAGGGCTCTCCAAATATTAAGTACGTTTCCTATCTGGAAAATGGGAGATATTTATCTACCTTACAGGAATGTTGTACGGTAAATTGAAAAAGCAGTATTTGCCGTGTTCATACACTCACTTTCAAACATCTAATTTTGAACGGGTTTCTTAGGCTGCTCTCCAGTTTTATTTCTTTGGAGACAGCTGGAGCTACAAGAATAAGAAAGTGAAGAGCACCTTCCTCCCACATTTCCTTCCCAGAGTCATTTTGTGAGACATGATCTTAAATGGCTTGTTAACAAAAAAATCACTGCCTTAGTCAAACAGGATTGTGCAAAAAGTATTTATCCTTGTTTCTAGTCATAATTTCTGCAAACATAAAGCACTGAGGAATGTCAGGATTTCTGCCTCAAGAAATATTCCCTGCAGTGAAATTAAATATATTTGGATTCTTGGCAGCCTTTGCATCACCAAGTGCTTTTTGTCAGGCAAGAGCAATGGCAAATGCCAGTCGCTCATAAGTACCCTGTAAGACCTGACTGAATATATAAGACCAATTTATAGCCAAATATCCCCACTGAAATCAGGGTTGCAAAGATATAAAGCATGACAGATTTGGGGCCAGTGGAGTATGGTGTGCTCGATTCAGTAAGAACCTTCACTCTCCACTATATCCGCTTCATTCAGTCATTTCAGATTTTAGTTGAAATCAATATGCAAGAAGGATGTGTTCATATACGTTGATGTTGCTAAATGAAAACAATCTGATTAATAAAAGCCTTTGGCGAGGACATTAATATCGCACATAAACATATACAGCTAAGCCAAAAACAAATCTGGTTTTTTCCCCTGAAAGTTTAAGGGTTTTATCTCATGCAAACTCAAGAATAATTTTATACAGTGTTTGTCCTCCTAAGAAAGTAGTCAAATTAATAGCACCTCAGTAGCCAAACTATTTAGAGTATCCTACTTATTCAATCAGTGAACTTACTATCCCTAATGTAACTCAATGTCATGGCGGTATATTAACATAGCTAACAGGTTAGAAGTGTTTGGAATACTTTGCTCCTCTTTCTCTTCTTAACAGGAGGAGAAAGCAAAGAGTTAAATAGACATTACTAATACAAGGACCTATCATGGTCCTTTATAGGACCATGACAAGAGAAAGAAGAGCTTTGCATGTGGACTGACCCTTTCCTGAAGAGGAACCCTATCAGCACCCAAGTCCAGGGAGATGACGAAGATTAATTTTCTTGCCTGATTGGTGTTTGGGTTGTTAATAAAAGTGAAACCCCAGGTCAAAGGTGAGTATGACCTTCACACAAACTGCACTTGGGAGCAGGTTAGACAAGGTATTTGCTCACATGACAAGCCAAAAATTAAACAGAGAGGGAACACCAGAACGAGATAGAAGGGGAAAATTAGAGTTGTGAGAGTTTCTCTGTAAATATTGCAACATTTCTTTCAGATGGTTTCACTGTTCAGCCACAGGCAGAAAAAGAGAGTGGTAAGGCAAATTAAACCCAGAGAGAACTTGCAAAGTTTTACAGACCATGGACTATCTCTGGACAGTACAGAGGCAAGATTTGCTGGCAGTATCTTTTATTGCACCAGCCTTAGAGTTGGGAGAAATGTGAGACAAGCTTTCAGGCACAAAATACCCTCTCAGGTTTGGGAAATAAGCACATAGAGTTAAATTGTAGCCACCAAGGCTACATCGACATTAACATACAATAGGGGCAACTGCATATACTGGATATACTGTGCCACTGAGCCTCACTGCTTCTTTCCATCCTCAAACTAGCACGACTTCCCCTGCATAACCTTGAAGGATTTCAGTATAGTGAGCAGGACTCCACAGGAGATAGTATCTTGCAGGCTCAGCACATCTTTCAAAGACATCCCTGTAGGTCTAAGTGACGAGGTTCCCATTATACGAAACTCCCTTCCCTCCCTCCAGAGTTACAGATAGCAGTTCCAATGGAGCTGGGGCAGGGGACGTTTTAGGAAGGCTCAAGTCATGCTCGTGTTCTCCTTAGACAGCCTTTACCAGGATACTGTCCATCCTACTCATGTTATTGAAGCATATGTTCTTCCCCCCTTCCGTTCCTATCCATCAGCCAACAATAACAATGGTGCTGAATGAAGTCTTGCCACTTATTTGTTTTCTAGTGTTCAACCACAGCTTGTCTTGCAGTGAGAGTGCCTGGGATCCCAAGGTGGTTTCCCATCTGTAACAGGCCTGCAGCCTGGATCAATTAGCCAGCTGGTAATAAGCTACCCACCTGAGACCTCAGCTGGCTCCAGCAATTAGCAATAAGGAGAGGAAGTAGACTAACCCATGCCTGTGAGTGTTCATTTGGATGGTTGTGCTTTCGGCGGAGCCCTAGGAAGCAGAAGAACCCGGGGCAATACAGCCTGTTTTTCTGAGCCCAGAGAAAGACTGTGCTGCTGGGACCAGATTACAGGACTGATTTGAGCCAGGCTAGCTGGGACCCTGCTACAGAGCAGTTTAAAGGGTTCAAGGACTGATGATCAACCTGGGTGGAGCCATGATAGCCAGCTGCCTGCTACATCCAAGACTCAGGACTGCTTAACTTCTTGGACAATAGATCAGGTGCATTCACTCCAGCATGACTGCATAATGAGGATCATATCACCCTTCAATTACTTAACACTTTCTCCAGGAGAAAACTATATTCAATTTTAACACTGGACTCTGTAGCAACCTGAAATTACTTTTTCAGCCAGGCAAGGGAAAGAAATGCATCTAATTTAGTGCCTAAGTTTCAAATTGATTAGGTCAAAACCCCAATTGCCAACAAAGTCATGCCTCATAACACAGATATTGTCATCTTTGCAGTATAGCTACATTTTCCAAAGTTCACACCTCAAATGCTTATTTCTGATTATATTTTAGAAAATGTGACATTCTGTGTTCAAAAATAAATATTTTAACCTTGAGAGACCATGGGCAACTTGGCCTTTTTAAGTTGAAATCTCTACCGAAAAAAACCCACCTGCCCTCCCTCTTACAGCTGTAACTGAATTAATTCTAAGCATGCCAACTCAAAGTTGCACCCATCATTCAGTTCATCAAACACGGTGATGATTTTATGGATACAATTAATGGATTAGAATTCTAGCTTCATTCTTCAGCATGTTTCCTTTTGAAAAGAAAATTATTTCTCATATCTTGAGCTCGCTCTTTCTTTCTAGAGCCAACAATAAATAAAACAAAACCAAGAATTAATATTTGCAAGAAGGCTTCTAAGGAGAGGATATTTCAGATCCTACAATTAGAGCTGTTTTGCATGCAGAAGTTTCAGTTCACAGTAGTTAAGGATTTACTGTCTTGACTAGTGCTAGAAGCACCTGCTGGAGAAAACAGACTGTGGACCATACATCCTGCTCACTGTGGAGCAGAGGACACCTGGCAAGTTCTGCTGGCTGTTGCCACTTACTCTTCAATTAAAACTTTTCCTACCATCAACTTCATGTTAGCTGAAAATAATAATGAAGCTCCTAAATAAAGGATCCACTAAAGAGTGGAAAGTCAAACTGGAATTATTATACTTGCTTGTTTGTTTGCTATGGCCATCAGAGTGCTACCAGGTGACAAGTTGTCAATTTTGTTTGACATATATGTCAATGGCCACAAAACATTGTTTTAGGTACCTCAAAGCTGAATCAGACATATTCTGGGACTCAGGGTAAAGTAAGGCCTAGTCATTACTGCTACCATAGAACATTACTCAGTGATTGGAGAACTGGACCAGGATCTAAAATTTCTAGATTTTGTTAGTTATGGGCTGTTGAACTGACAGTCTGTAGACTGCACATGGCCTGAAAAGGGGTTAAGTTGCATCCCTGAGGCTCCACAGTTCTCCCTATCACTCTGACTGTCACAGCAGTCAGTCTCTGCATGTGTAGACAAAATTGTGTAGGGCCCTAAATTGAAGCGATGGGTTTTAAAAAACACTGCTTCAATTTAGGGCCAATTAAACCCCCATGTTGTGCACACACCCTGCTGACTTACCTGCCTCTCCAGTGGGGAGGGAAGGGTGAGCTGCTGGTGGGCAGAGCAGTCCCTGGGCTGTGGCAAAGGGGGTGGTGCTTCCCTCCATGGCAGCGGTGGCCCCCGCCAGGCAGCACCCGCCTGCAGGCACCCGGCTCAGGTGGTCCCGGGGCCACTGCAGCCATGGAAGGAAGCATCGGGTCCCCGCACAGCTCAGGCAGGCAGGCTCCAGGGGAGGGGGGAGATCAGGCTCGCCACTTTTCTTGGGTGGAGCCTGCTTTCCCAGGCTGCTGCCAGGCTGCCTGCAGGGCTTCCTGCAGAGCCATGGAGCTGCACGGAGCCCAGTGCTTTGCTCCATGGCTGTAGGGGCAGCAAACTAAAAATCCTCAGTCTGTCCTCTAAAACTCCTCAAAGAAGTTTTAGCGTGCTGTGCCCCAAGTCATTTAAGGTGCGTTATGTCACCGAATTTCCTACAGTGGCTGGAATTAATGCGCATATGCAGCCGAGGGGTGCAAACACTGATACCATTAAAGTGGTACAAAAGCATTTAGCCCGCTTTAAAGTGTCATGCGCACATGCCCCTCATTTCCTCTACACACTCTGAGTCCCCTTCCTCTTCTGGCTTTCACTACCTGCCCCTGCCCCAGAGGATAGGCAATGCAGCGCAATACCATGCTGCTGGAGGAGCTCAGTGTGAAACTGAGGCTATGCAAGGGCACTATGCAGCGGAGAGATATGTGAGCATGATGCAGCAGAGGCGGGGTGTACATGGAGCAACAGTGAGGGAGGATAAAGGGCCCATACAGGCGTGCAATGCAGAAATTGGGGGGGGGGGGAACATGGATGCATGGTGCAGAGCATATACATAGCATGCAGTCTGAGAGCCCTGCTATGTCTTGCAGGTGCACAGCCCCTAGCCACTTAGATGGGACAGCCCTATATTAGTTCATTGTCTGAGAGAATATGAGGTGATTTTTGACTGTTCCAGGCATTTCCTGGCGCTCTGGTGAAGTGCCCAAAGATTGGAAGAAGGCCAATGTGGTGCCTATCTTCAAGAAAGGGAGGAAAGTGGATCCGGCAAACTACAGGCCCATCAGCCTGATGTCTATCCCGGGGAAGGTCTTAGAAAAGGTTATCAAAGAGGCCATTCTTAACACAGTGGCCAATGGCAACATCCTGAGGGATAGCCAGCATGGGTTTGTTGCGGGTAGGTCTTGCTTGACTTATCTCATTTCCTTTTATGACCAGGTAACCTATCACCTGGACAAGGGAGAGGTGATTGATGTCATCTATCTTCACTTTAAAAAAGCCTTCGATCTGGTATCCTATGATCACCTCTTGGCAAAACTGGCCAACTGCGGCCTCAGGTCCACCATGATCTGCTGGCTGGGGAATTGGCTCTGTGGTCGGACCCAGAGGTTGGCAGCTGATGAAAGTCAATTGTCATGGTGCTCTGTGACCAGTGGGGTCCCTCAAGGCTCTGTCCTTGGACCTATATTATTCAACGTCTTCATTAATGATGTGGACATTGGAGTCAGAAGCAGACTGGCCAAGTCTGCTGACAACACCAAACTTTGGGGTAAAGCATCCAACCTGAGGAGAGGAGGGTGATCCAGGCTAACCTAGACAGGCTCAGGAAATGGGCAGATGAGAACCTGATGGTGTTTAACACCAAAAAATGCAAGGTTCTCCACCTTGGGCTGAAAAACCCACAGCATGCTTATAGGCTCAGCAGTGCTACGCTGGCTAGTGCTACAGACGAAAGGGACTTGGGGGTCATCATTGACCACAAGATGAACATGAGCCATAAATGTGATGCTGCTGCTGCTAGTAAAGTGAGCAAAACACTGGCTTGCATCCATAGACGCTTCTCAAGTAAATCCCAGGATGTCATTCTCCCATTGTACTAGGTCTTGGTTAGGCCGCAGCTAGAGTACTGCATCCAGTTTTGGGCTCCACAATTCAAAAAGGATGTGGAGAAGCTTGAGAGAGCCACGCACATGATTAGAGGTCAGGAAAACAGACCTTACGATTTGAAGCTGAGAGCTATGGAACTCTTCAGCTGGAAAAGTGCAGGCTCAGGGGTGATCTGATGGCTGCCTATAAGTTTATAAGGGGTGCTTACCAGGATCTGGGGGAACATTTGTTCAGCAGAGCGCCCCAAGGGATGACAAAGTCAAATGGTCATAAACTCCTCCAAGACCATTTCAGGCTGGACATAAGGAAGAACTTCTCTACTGTTCAAGCCCCCAAGGTCTGGAATAGCCTGCCATGGGAGGTGGTTCAAGCACCTACTTTGAGCGCCTTCAAGAGAAATTTGGATGATTATCTTGCTGGGATCCTATGACCCCTGATGACTTCCTGCCCCTGGGGCAGGGGGCTGGACTTGATGATTTTCCGAGGTCCCTTCCAGCCCTAATGTCTATGAAATCTATGAAATCTCATCAGAAGATAAACTGGACCATTAGAGAAGAAAGAAACATGCTGTTGTCATTAAAATACTGACCTCTTACCCTCATTTGCATGGAGGACTATCAAGCAGACAAATCAGAGCATGCCGCAATGGTTGCAAGCAACCAGCAGAAAAAAACCATAACTGAGTAGACACGGCTGATGTATGATCCTTCCTACTGGAGTGTACAGCATCTAGGGAGTTTTGTACAATAAGATGCTTTATAAATAAGATTGTGTTGTATGGCAGGGCATTTAACATCCACATTTACCAAATCCAATTTAAAATGCAATCTGTCTTTAGTGAATGTCTCACAGATCAACAAGCGGCATTTCAAGTAGGTCATACGTGGAGCCTGACATTTGAGACCTTTAAGAAACTTTCAAGCTTTCATTCCTCTTTTTAGCTTTTTACCCTGCTACATTGAATAAGGATCCCTTCACTGCTGGTTTCATTACACACTCTGTGTGACAGAGTAACACTGTGATATTCATTGAGGTATTGGCATTCTGTTGGCACTTCTGTACCCAGTGCATGGGGCAACACAGGAAGCACATTTTGTCTCAGGTCTGTACTCCAGCATCTGAAAGGAGCTTTCCCAAGAGTTTCAACTTGTCAGCATTAATTCAAAGCATTTTGATACCTAAACTGAAGCATAAACATGATTAATAGCAATCCAGTGTACCTCTGAAATGCTACTTCTTGGATACCACAGTGAAACGTTGCAGTGGCTACATCGCTACCATGTTGTAATGGAAACCAACTGATTGCTACGGGTACCTCCATGCCACCAGCTTTCATCCTAAGCACTCCATGAGATCCATCATCTACAGCCAAGCTCTCTATTACAACCATATCTGCTCAGATCCTACTGGTTGGGATGTTCACCTTAGGTGTCTGAAGCAGGGACTCCTACACTTATAATCCAACCCCAAAAATGTAACCACTCAGATCAGAGCCGGACTTAAACCCTTCTTCCACCTGCTACAATACCAACCCCATGACAAGAACAACAGAATCCCTCTTGTTGTCTGTCACCTGCAATCCCCACCCTCGACACCTTGCACACATCAAGGACCTCTAACACCTTCTGGAACATCATGACCATCTCAAAGTAACTTTTGGAGGGACAAGCTTTTCCTGGCTTACAGGCAACCCCCCAACCTCAAAAGACATCTTTTAAACAACAGATTATCACCTAGCTCCTTTTTCGAAACAACCCACCAGACCTTATTCCAGACCCAGATGCCATCTGCGCCCCCTCATCAATACCACTGGACCAAACAAAATGGATTATAGCATCCAGGGTTCATTCACCTGTTCCTCTACCAACACTGTATAAGCCATCACCTATTATTGTGCCCCTTTGCCATCTGCACTGGACATATTTAACCTCCCTGGACAGTCTATCACTGACCTCAGAGTAGCTGAAGTAGTCCTTAAATAACAAAATTTAAAAAAAAACAACTTGAACACAACATTTCTGAACAAGAATTCACCCACAGACTGGATTGTGTTAAGTCTCAATAGAGAATGTGGATTTTTATCCCATTATCTGGACTAGCTTTTTTAACTGCTATGTCCCTGAATGAGTTAGCAAAGTTGTTTATCCTCTTTGATCACTTCAGCGCACCTTCCCCTCTCTCAGCAGTGCCTCTTCCCTCTACTTTTCCTCCCCCTTTCCCTATCCTTTCTATTTAAATTACTTTATTCCTTTCCGTTTAGTACCCCTCTTTTTGGCAAGTCTGTTCATAGCATCTAATGAAGTAGGCTATCACCTATGAAAGCTTATGCATTTCTGAATAAGTTAGTTCCTAAGGTTCCACCCTGTCCTGATTTCTGCCTGACTTCAGACTAACAGATAACTACCTCTTGCTTTACATTACAACTCAAATATCCAGGAGCTCATTCACAGCTCTGTTCCTATACTCTTGTATCACCTTGGACAAACTGCTTAACCATTCTATGCCTCGCTTTCCCCATCAATATTAAAACTGACTATGGAATTTCACAAGACAACTAGGAAGTATTCACATATGATTGCATATAAAACTGTTTTGTTAACTACTTTTATAACTACAATACTATTATTGCCTATTAAATAAAAGAAGGAGCTGGCCAACGTCATTGTGGAGCCCCTGGCAAAATTGTTCCAAGACTCACAGCACTCCACAGAAGTCCCTGAGGATTGGAAGAGGGCCAATGCTGTGTCCATCTTCAAGAAGGGGAGGAGGGAGAATCCGGGTAACTAGGCCAATTAGCCTAATTTCTAACCCAGGGAAAATCCTGGAAAAATTAATTAAGGAGTCTATAGGCAGACAAGGTTCCTTGGGTGAATTTGATATCTTTTATTAGACCAACCCAAATAGTTGGAGAAAAGTTATTAAGCAAGCCTTCGGGTTCAAAAACCCTTCGTCAGGCTAAGGAAGCTTCAGCAGTTGGTGTGTGCTCTTCCTGGATGGAATGAAAAGTAAAGAAGCCAGGGGCTGGGCTGGGGAGTCAGTTGCCAGGCAGATTGTAATGTATCAAAAATCCAATGTCTATGTTTAGTCCATGATCTCTAGTATCCAGGAGGTTGATGAAATGGAGCTCATAGGCTCGTCTCTGGGAAGTGTTGTGCAAGTTTCCCTTGAGGATCAGGACTGAGAGATTGGAGAGAGAGTGGCCCTCCTGTGAGAAATGTGCCCCCACCGGTAATTGGGTGTTTCTGTCTTTGATAGATTTCCGGTGTGCGTTCATTCTGGTGCGCAGTTGTTGTTTGGTCTCTCCTACATATTTTCCATCAGGGCATTTGGTGCATTGGATGAGAGATATTACATTTCTGGAGGTGCAGCTGTAAGATCCAGGGATGCTGATGGCTCTGTTGTGGGGTGTAGTAATTGTGGGAGTGGTGGAGATGTGTTGGCAGGTTTTGCATCTCTTGTCATGGCACGGTCTGGATCCTTTTGGTGTGTTCTGGGCTTGAGGAAGTTTGCTTCTGGTGATGAGGTTGGCGAGGTTCGGTGCTTGTTTGAAGGCTAGGATGGGTGGCTCTGGGAAGATCTTTTTAAGAATAGGGTCTCTGTCTAGTATGGGTTGCAATTTTTTGAGGATTTTGTGTACAGGTTCAAGGGAGGGGTGATAGGTCATAACCAGCGGTGTGGGATTTGTGGAGGGTTTTCTTCTGTACTGCAGCAGTTCTTCACGTGGTATCCAGGTGGCTCTTTCAAACGTACGATCTACCTCTCTGGAGGAGTGTCCTTGTTGGGTAAAAGCCTTTTTAAGATTGGTGAGGTGGCAATCCTGGGTGGTCTCTTCAGTACAAATTCAGTGGTATCTGAGGGCTTGGCTGTATATCACAGCTTTTTTGGTGTGTTTAGGGTGATTGCTGGTTCTGTGCAGATACGTATGTTGGTCTGTGGGTTTCTTGTATACTGTGGTCTGTATTTTACCCTTCTGGATACTGATCCTTGTGTCTAAAAAGGAGATGTTGGTGCTGGAGTATTCTAGAGAAAGTCGGATGGAGGGATGGTGATTGTTGAATTTCTGGTGGAACTCAATCAGAGCTTGCAGGTTCTCGGTCCAAATGATGAGGATGTCATCGATGTATCTTAAGTACAGCAAGGGTTTGATGGTGCAGTTCTTGAGGAAGTCTTCTTCCAGGTGGCTCATAAAAAGGTTGGCATACTGTGGGGCCATTTTAGTGCCCATAGCTGTTCCCATCATCTGGAGGAAGTGTTGATTATTAAAAGTGAAATTGTTGTGTGTGTGGATGAAGTGTCTAAGGTCAGTAATATCTTTGGGTCTATATTCTGAGTTGTAATCTTGTTCCTGTAGATATGTAAGGCAGGCTTGGATGCCATCCTGGTGTGGGATGTTGGTATATAGGCTGGTAACGTCCATGGTGGCTAGGAGTGTGTTGCTGGGAAGGTGGTCTATGTTTTTAAGTTTCCGTAGAAAGTCTGTGGTGTCTTGTACAAAACTTGCTCTGTGGGTGACAAGCGGTTTTAGGATTGATTCAACGAAACCTGATATTTCCTCAGTTAGGGTCTCATGGTTGGATATGATAGGTCGGCCAGGGTTCCCTTGTTTGTGGATTTTAGGGAGCATGTAAAAAGTCCCCGGGTTAGGAAGCGGGGGGATCAAGGTCTGTAGTTTTTCTTGTAGTCTTGATGGAAATGATTTGATGGTATTGTTGAGTTTCTTGGTGAAAAGGGGAGTAGGATCTTCTTGTAGTTCTTTGTAGTAGGTGGTGTCAGAGAGCTGTCTCTCGGCTTCCTTTATGTAATCCTCACGGTTTAGGATGACTATGGCTCCTCCTTTATCTGCTGGTTTTATTACTATTTGGTGGTTAGATCTTAGAGATTCTATGGCCTTTTTCTCTGGTAGAGAGAGGTTGTTGTGGTGGCGTGTGTTGCTGATTATTTCATTGTTCATTCTTTCCCTGAAGCAGTCAATGTAGCGGTCAAGGTTAGGGTTTCGTCCACTGCGAGGTGTCCAATCTGATGTTTTTTGGGGCTTTTTGGCATTGATCCTTTCCTGAATGTTGTCAGAGGATGAGTTGTTGTTGGGAGTGGCTTCAGTTTGGTCGTGGAAATATTCTTTGAGGCGCAGGCGTCGGAAGAATTCTTCTAGTTCTCCACATTGAAGTATTTTATTAGGGTATTTTTGTGGACAATAATTTAGGCCTTTAGAAAGGACAGATTTTTCAGTTTTGGTAAGCGTGTGTGTGGAGAGATTGATAATATTTGTGGGTTGGTTGCTGCTTTCAGTTTCATCGAGTCTGAGGTTGGGATGTTGTAAGGTGTTGGTGTTGTTCCTCTGATGGTTGTTTTGTGGCTGGGGAGTTTGTTCTTGGAGTAATTTGTTCCATTTCTTCTTTTTATGTAGGATGAATGCTGTAGAAAGTTTTTCGTAGTCTCTTTGTATCCACTGTATATTGTCAGGGAACATGCATGGATTTCTGTCTTTTAAGTTGTTGTAGTATATGGTGATTTCCTTCCTGAGCTGGTCTCTTTTGGAGTAGAGTAGGTGAAGTAGATGATTTCTAATTTTCTCTGAAGTTCTTCTGCATAGCTGTGAAGCATATTTGGAGTTGTGTGTAGTAGTCAGGGGATTGTAGATGTTTAGTCCTCAGGGAATGAAGTTGTGTTTCTTGCAAAGGCTTAGAAAATATATGTCACTGTTGAGTTTGGCTTCTTTCTTTTTCATGTTGTACAGTTTCCATTTCAGACGGCTGAATTCGATATCTTCCATGCTGCAGGGGTCTAGGTTGTAGCCGTGTTGGTCTAAGGACATAGGCAGACAAGGTTCCCTGGGTGAATTTGATTTAAGGAGTCTATGTGTGATAGGCTTGCAGAAGATAGAATTCTGAACAACAGCCAGCATGACTTCATCGTGGGCAGGTCTTGTCTTACCAACCTCATCTCCTTTTACGATCAGGTAACTCACCACCTCGGTAAGAGAGAAGTGGTGGATATTGTATACCTTGACTTCCAAAAATCCTTTGATCTGGCATCCCAAAATGATCTCATGAGAAAATTGGAAGACAGTGGGCTTAACTGCAAGACGGTTAGGTGGGTATGAAGCTGGATGCAGGGTAGGACCCAGAGAGTTCTACTGAACGGATCTGTGTCATCCTGGCGAGAAGTGGGCAGCGGTGTCCCGCAAGGGTTGGTGCTTGGTCCAGTGCTTTTCAACATCTTTATCAATGATTTGGATGAGGAGGTGAAGAGCTCACTGGCCAAGTTCACAGATGACACTACATTACGGGGAAGCCTGGTCACACTTGAAGATAAGCTACAGATACAGGCGGATCTAGATAGGCTAGCAAGTTGGGTGAGTCAGCACCAGATGAAGTTCAACGTCAAGAGATGTAAAGTGCTCCACTTAGGGATGAACAATCCCCTGCACAACAACAGGCTTGGCAACATCAACCTGACCAGCACTATGAATGAAAGAGACCTGGGGATAATAATAGACCACAGCATGAATACGAGCCAGCAGTGCAATTCTTTTGCCAACAGGGCAAATAATACTCCGGCACTCATCAATCGATCCATCTCCAACAAGACCAAGGAGGTGATTCTTCTGCTGTGCTTGGCACTGGTGAGACCCTAACTGGAGTACTGCGTCCAGTTCTGGGCACTGCACTTTAACACAGACATGGTAAAAGTTGAAAGAGTCCAGAGAAGGGCCTCCCATATGATTAGAGACTTGCATGGCAAGCCATACGAGGAAAGGCTGAGGGACCTTGGGACACTTCAGCCTGAAAAAGAGGAGGCTGAGAGGGGATTTGGTAGCAGCTTACTACTATGTCAGGGGCTTGGTAAACAACTGTTCGCCAGGCCACCCTTGGGGAAAACTAGGAGTAATGGCCACAAACTCCGGGAAGACTGTTTCAGGCTCAACGTTAGGAAAAACTTCTTCACAGTCACAGTGTCCAGACTGTGAAATAAGCTCCCTCCAGTGGTGGTACGATCACCTTCTCTGGAAATCTTCAAGAGGAGACTGGACAGTCGACTTGCTAGGGTCACCTGACCCCACCTGTCATTTTTTCCTGCTGGTACAGGGGGCTGGACCCAATGATCTTCCAGCCTTACAATCTATTAATCTATTTAGTCCATTTTTAGGTATGGATTTTATGGCTTGCAACCAACAATAAAGAAGGGTATATAGTACTGTATTTCATAGGTTGCCTTGCCCTTAATAAGAAATCTTCTTAGATTATATTTTTTTCTCCAAAAGAAGGGGCTAATTCTAGGTAAAAAGGCAAGGAATTAATAAAATTGAGTAAACTGAGTACATTCCAGAAGTAATATTATTTTGGTTTGTGACCCCTGCCCTCAAAAATGATGGAGATTTGGTTTTTAAGATCAGCTACTATAGGGGCAAGTTGTAGCAGGGCAATCACTGCCCCTC
Organism: Alligator mississippiensis; assembly: GCF_030867095.1. Taxonomy (NCBI): domain Eukaryota; kingdom Metazoa; phylum Chordata; order Crocodylia; family Alligatoridae; genus Alligator; species Alligator mississippiensis. Next base: position 14,566,970 of record NC_081835.1, read on the forward strand.
CCCCTACACCTTGGTAGGTTGCTTAGGTAAAAAACCTGGACTCAGGCTCTAAGGAATCTCCCTTTAACTCTATACCTTTCATTTAAAGGGAAAAGAAGATGAAATAAAGATGTAATGATAAAATTCCATCTGTTGCCTTCATTGAACCAGAGTGGGCAATGCATTCTGACTTCCCTTAGTAATCTCAATAGCCTTGGGAAATCAAGGCAAAGAACAGACAATTTTGAAAAGGCCATGGTCTTTACAAATCAATACATCTCTGTCGGGACTCAGAGCTCTTTCTGCTGAAGCTTTTCCATCAACTTCAACAGGAGTAGCCTCAGTCCATTAGACTAAATAAGAAGACTGGCTACTATAAATAAAAGTATTATCCTTTCCTTAAAATTAGCTTTTACAAATAAGCTCGCTTATGAGAAGGTCATTTTCTCAGCTGAAAATCAAAACAGTGCAGTGCATGAGATTTATTTGTTTTATGGAGAACGATGAAAATCAAATTCCTGCTAACGGACAGCTTGTTTTAGAAAAGCTGCTTGAATTCATTGTGAAGCATATCCCACCTCACCTGATTTGATGTCACCTTCCCCCTCCCTGCCCCTTCAATCTGTCCTGAATAAGGCTAATCAAGTTTTCTTTTCTCCCTATTTAAAACGTCACCCACTCCTCAAATGCTAGTATCAACTTCTAGCCTTCTGCTGCATCCAGCTCAAGCCCATAATGTATACATCCTATGTCATCCTGCTTCAACTTGTATTTCTGCTCTTTCTTTTCCCCTCCTCCTGGGGTTGCAATGTTACAGGGCTGCTGCTGCCATAGTGGAGACTTGAAATTGGCAGTTCAAGTGTTACACTGACCCGGGGCAGGCAATTATTTCAGGCGGCAGGCTGCATGCTGAGTTTTGGCAAGCCATCGAAGGCTGCATGACAGGCAGCCAGGGGCAGCTAAATATTAATTTTCTAATTTTTTTAGGGGCCCTGCAGGCCGCATAGAACGGCCTGGTGGGCCACTTGTGGCCCACAGGCCACATTTTGCCCACTCCTGTACTGACCCCATCAATGCCAGAAGATTAGCTGGTAGAGGCTCTCTTCTGCAGGCCTAACTGCTGTGCCTAGATGGGGGTTTTGCCAGCACAGCTAAAGCAGTTAGAGGGTGTGATCTTTTCACTCTCTTAGCTGGCATGATTTTGTAGGCCATTTTGCTCTGCCCTTTCCCAATCTCAGCCTTGACCTTTCACTCATTGTGTCTGCCTCTGCTTATGATGGCCTCTCACCTCACCTACTGGGTACTCATTCTGCTCCTGCCTCTTAGGCAATCCCTCCTATTCTTTACCTAACCCCATCATCTGCCCTTACCTAAAACTTTTCTCCAGTATTTTGATTTGTCTCGGTTAACATTGATTTTAAGGATTTTCCTTTAATCTGTTGGAAAGCACCACAGATTTAAGGCGAGAAAAGATTGTGAGGATCCCCCTCATCTGATCTGCGTAAAATAGGCTACGGAAACTCAATGGCTATATACAGGAACATAATTTAATAATAATAAATTAATAAGAAAAATTAAACTAAAACAATCTTTGCCTAGAACATGTGAAGCATACATAGGAATTCAGTCCTGACCAAAACAGTGTTGATGTTGTCTGCCCTTAGAATTAAGAGTTTATACTCCGTTTTATGATAGGACCTTTGAGAAGAAATGATGATTAGAAATTATTACCAGCAAATGAGTCATAATAGCAAATCTATTCCAGACCAAACCAAAACGCTATCGCAAAACCACATCATGCATCAAATGAGTCTCAAAACAGTTCTGGAATCTTATTAGCCAGGGGCTGCGTTTGACATTACTTTGCTCACTTGGGAACCTTCCACACGCTGGTGGAGATACCCAATATTTCAGTTTCCCTGGAAAACTAAAATTGGAACAGAATTTAATAGTGCATAGAAATGCCACGCAGCATGGCAAGAGGGAGAGAAATAATCCAACAAATAAATTTCTACTACACAGAAAGACAAAATGACAGAAAAAGCATTTCTTACAAAAGTCTTCAGAGTCAGAGTTTAAGGACTGATGCAAAGCCAATCATGGATGAGACAATTTTTCCCTTTGCTGCAATAAACTTCAGCGGATCAGGCCCATAATGGAGGTGACTAAAGTAAAATGAACCATAATAGACAATAATCCATAATATATAAATTTGGAAAGTGCTGCAATATGTTTTACTTCTCTCTGGGGAACCTACCTAAGATAGAGAGGTTTTAATAGGTAGGGTGAAATGTAGGCTCTATTGAAGTTTACAGGAATACTCACAGAGACTTCAAGCAAGGGCATTGCTTCACCTGTGAAGCTGAATGCTACATCTGTGAAACAGAACTGCTTGTGGCTCAAGCTCCTGCCTGGGTCACCTGGGTATATAGAAGTTGAATTTACAACTCTTTTTTTTTTTTTTTTTTTAAGCTGCTAGAAATAAGCAGCATCTCCAACCACACAGAAAGTCAATGCCAGAGCTTCTGGTCTGGAAAGTTTTATATCCTTCTAGTTGTTACTTTTACTAGACATCAGATTAAAGCAGTCAATCAGGTCTATTTAAGGTTCCTCCAGTTGAACACCCAAAATCACTACATCTATGTGAAAATGTTGACCCCAAGGGACTAACACCTTCATGAGCCCCATTCCTGTCTTTCCCAGAAGGGAAGCAAACTGTTTGGATGCTTGTGGTGGCACAGAGAAGATGACGACATTATTTCCAATCAGGAACGTTTGTGTCTTATGTTATCTCAGTGGTACTTAGGGCTAAGGACTGAAGTTAGGCATGCTAGAGACCATCACTTCCAACAGTTGAGAACAGAGGAATATGGACACACCAGCCAGGTAGTGTTTAGTGACAATGCTGGGTTTTGAACCAACATCTGTAAAGGCCTGCTCAGAACATACCAGGTCCTATGAAAGCTATGACCACTAACTGGCAACGCAGACTAACAATTGTGATCACATGTAGTTTCTGCTGCAAAAAAATTTTATTTTCTTGAGAGCAATTGTCCTTAAAAGTTCACTTGCAATACTTGCATGTTTTTAATATGATGATCCCTAATTTCAAGCTAAGTACTAACTAATGTATTACGTTCTGAAGATCAAAGGTGCTTTGATTAGATTCCCTTCCTAATGCTGGGTCTCTGTTGATTGCACATTCTAGCTGGGTCTACCTTACCAAAATAGGCTTATCTTTTTTAAGACCTCACCATACCTCATAAGATGCTCATGTCCCCAACCTGCAGTGAGGCTAGAGAAAGTAGAAAGATTTCACCACATAGTCCAATCCAGGAAGATTAGGTATGCAGGTAACCCCTACTTTGATCCTCTCCTGGTTTTTAGAGGCCCTTCAAGCCATTATGCCAGCCCTGCTTCCTGAAACACACGGAAGAACTAGCCTGTATTTCATCAAGCTAAACATGGCAATTAACAAGAGATCAAACTGCTTCATTAATTAAATTGTGCCCTTGTGTGTGCTATCAACTTTGCTTTAATGAATTCTGCTTGAGAGTGAAGAGGGTGGCAATTCAAAGGGAGCAATATTTTTCGTAACATTCAAGTCCATTAGGAATATGATACTCCATAGGCATATGCTATTAGAAGAAATGAGTTTCCATTTGAAAAAAAAAAAACACTTTCATTAGATAAATGGCACCTTCCTTTTCAAAGTCTGGGCTTAACTTACACATCTTGAATTAATCTACTTTCTTAACAGTATCACGCCACCCTGAACAGAAAATCCATTAGCAATGAAGATGGTGTGAAAGAGTACACAGAAGGTTCAATATTGTGAAACAAACTGGCAGAAGGAGGAGCTCATGGCCAGCGTTTAAAGCAGGGGTGGGCAAAATATAGCCCATGAGCTGGATCCAGCCCTTCAAGTGATTTCATCCAGCCTGAGGGTGCCCACCCATTAATTTTACCCTGCAGCTCGCTTGCTTTGCTCCTGCTCCCACCCTCATGAGTGGGAGGGCCCTGGCCCCAGTCAGCGGATACAACTTCCAGGTGAGACTGCCGGTGCCACTGCTGCAGCCACCAAGGGACCTGCTCAGCTTCCCTGGCCTCCAGCAGCTCCTCCTTGTGTTCCTGCTGCAGCACTCCCTGCCAGCAGCAGACAGGGAAGCTGCAGCTGGGCCGGAGCACGCGGTGTGGGGCTGGGGCTGGTAAGAGTATAGAGCCAGGGTCTGCACCCAGCAGGGCAGCAGGAACGTGGACCTTGGGTGGGCAGGGTGTGGGAGTTGGTGGTGTGAGGGAGGGTAGGAGGGTGGAGGGACCCTCCTACATACCCACCCCCATGGCACACAGCCCCCATCACTAGCAGCAGCAGTAAGTGGTGGGCCCCTGGGGCACTCATGGCCTGTTCAGGCACAGCCACCCAGCAGTGTGTGACTCCAACCAGGTCCGGGAGTTGCACGTGGTGGCAAAGAGCAGAGCAAGGCTGGCCCGCCTCTGTCGAGCAGGACTCACATGCACCTCCCAGGACTTGTGCACCACCAGAGGGAAGCCCTGCATGATGGAGCCAGCGGCCTGGCCCCTCTCCCTGCTGCCACGTGCAGCTCCTGGGACTCTGCCAGAAGTAGCAGGGAGCCCTGCCCTCTGCTTCCTGGCAGAGTCCCAGGAGTTGCACAGGGTAGCAGGGAGCAAGGAAGGTAGCCAGCTCCATCATGCGGAGCTTCCCCCCAGTGGTGCACAAGTCCTGGGAACTGCACATGAGCCCCACCACGTGTAGCTCCCAGAGCTGGCTGGAGCCACGTGCTGCACCTGCATGGGCCACGAGTGTCCCAAAGCCTACTGCTGCTGCCACTAATGGCAGCAAGCACTGTGTGCCATGTGGGGGCATGTGGGGGACTCCCCACACTTCCCACTCTGCTTCACACCCCACAAACCCCACACACACACACCCAGCCCACGCACCCCTCCACACCTCCCCCACATATGTATACAGCCACACCCCCAACATACCCTACCCCCCACACAGCCACGCCCCCTCCCAAATTCTACACACCCCATACCCCACCATATACTTGCACCCACCCCCAACCATACCCCACAAACAACATACAAGAGTAAGACTTTATTTTGAGCTATTATGCAATCACTTCTATATACACTACACAAAAATCAGGACAAAAATATTTTTTGAAATAAAATTAAAAGAAGTTATGGTAGACGTTTGACTTTCTAGTATATGATTTGGTTTTTTCCCATTCCAAGATGGCAACCTTCCCCCCACCCAAAGGAGTACTTCTGGGGGCAAGGGGCAGAACTTCCAATGTAAAGGTCAGGGGTTAGGGGGCAGGACTTCCAGTCCCATGATGGTGACCAGGGGGGCAGGGCACCTTTTAAGGGGTAGGGCTACAGCTGCAGCCCTTGACAGCTCACCAAAACTCACTGTGAGGCCCTCCAGCCAAAATAATTGCCCACCCCTGGTTTAAAGAATGGTTTTGTAGTTCATGGAGTGAGGGAGATTCTGTTCTTGTCTATATCAATTAATTACTCCATGATTAAGGGGGACCTTCCAGCTTGCCAACATCACATCCCCAGCACTCTCAAGGATGTCACCACAGAGCCCAACCCCACCAATTCACACATGTGACAAACCTAGAAACAGGATGGTAAAAACACCTGGCAGACATCCACAGCAGCTGCTCCCAAACACACCAGAGACAGGTCTCAAGAGCAGCCCCTAGGGCCATGCCTCCACAAATCATGTTGGGGATTTCCAGGCTTGATATATGCAACTGGAAGTGCATGGGCAGAGCTGTGCTCAGCAGCCACTGCCTCCAGGGTACCAGGGATGTGGTTTCAGTATTTCCACAAAGCAAAGTTTTCAAAAGTGCCACCATGACTTTAGAGCCTCAGTCTCATTGGGCGCATCTACACAAGATGCTGATGCACAGTAGTATGTCACGGCATGGACAGTGCTAATACACTACTGCACAGCATTATTAGGCTACTGCACAGTAGCATCACTAAAAAGGCATTAACTAGCACTACTGCGTGGTAACTGTGGTTACTGCACGTTTATTTAGTACCTGATTATATAAGTACTAAATTAAATGTGCAGTAACCACTGAATATTAATGAACGTGCAGACTCACCTAATGATTTTCATCTGTTTAACTGCCAAATTAACATTTGGAAATGAGACTCCTTCAGGCCAAACTTCAGTGGGAATTAGGTGCTTAAATAGCTTTTAAAAAATCTGGCTCTCAGGCAATTTTTAAAATATTATTCTTAACATTCTTTGTCCCTCAGTTTCTGTACATGCCCAGTGAAGCTAATACTACTTACCTACCCCCTAGGAAAACTGAGATTCACTAAAATTTCTAAAACACTTTGAGATCCTAAGATAGAAGGTGCTACATAAGGGCAAAATGTTATCCAAATTGCATTGACATGTGTTTCCTTCTAAATGATACTTCTGGTTGGCCAATAGTCTTATTTATAATGAAAATTCTCCTTCTTCTGGTATTATTTCCCTGGAAAGAGGTTTCTCTGAGTTGGTGTGCAACCATGCAGGGAGCATAGCAAAGAATTTCCAGGTGCTTAATTCCAAGTTGAATAGACAACAAGAGGATGTTAACAACCTTTCAATGCCATGAATGTTTATAGCCCCATGTGGGGAAAATTATTTCAAATTTTATGCACAACGGTCATCTAGGGATACAACCAAACACAAAATGACATGATTTTCAGCTCCCCCTTTGCTGTTTGTTATCTGTACCTAGGGGTCCTGCATCTCTGATCAATTCATGAAAAGCATTTCCTTGAAAATGTAATCAAAGACCATTTTATAAATACGTTTTATGCAAAGCAGTGGAAAAAAATCATGTGGCTGTACACAGCAGGATAGAAACCTTGATTGAAACACTGTTGGAATTAGCATCTAAAGACCACCCCTGAAACTGCCAAGAACAATATTTAACCTTTCCATGTAACCATATTGCGTGAGACATGCACAGAGAGGAAAACTGCGCCATGCATTTCATAACAAATCACCCTAATCTACTTGGATATGGTCAAACATCAGCAAAATGATTGAGATCAGATGAAGTATTGGATAGATGGCTCAGGGTCAAGGAGAGACAAAAGAATAACACATCTCCCTTTTGACTATGGAGGCAGCAGTTCAAATTATAATAATCAGGACATGTACGTAAACATTAGGTCTGTGCAAAACGGGCGCTATTTGATTCAGAGTTGGATTCAGCCTGAATCAGGGACAATGATTTGACCCATTGATTTGGATCACTATCCCTGATTCGATTCGGCCAAATCTGAATCTGAAGATTCGATGCTGATTCAGTGAACCAGCGATTTGGATATAGGCAGAGGTTTTTTTCTGCATAAAGTTTTTTTTCTGCATACCTTGAGTTGGCAATGCACCTCATGGTTGGTGCAGTGCTGGGGTGGATGGAGTGTCCCACAGGAGCATGGGGGGCTCTCCAGCATGCTCAGCAGCAAACCTGGAAGTGGACCAGAAGTATTTCCGGTCCACTTCCAGGTCTGCCAGGGAGTGCGCCGGGGGCCCCCCAAGACCCCCCCAACTCAGCAATCAGACACAGGGGGGACCCTGGGTGCCCCCCCAGACCCAGGAGGCACCAGTCACTGATGCAGGGGTGCAAGGGGGCCCCCTCCATGCACTCCCTGGTGGACCAGGAAGTGGACCAGAAGTGCTTGTGATCCACTTCTAGGTCTGCTGCCAAGCACATTGGGAAGCCGCCCCCCATGCTTCTGCGGGATGCTGCATTTGCTCCAGCACCACAGAGTTTAGAGCCCCTGCTACCTAGAAGCATGTAGAAAAAACATTTAAAGCTGCATCTACTCCTGAATTGCCGAATCTGTCCAAATCTCTCCAAATAGATTCAGAGAGATTAAAGGGTCCTCTGATTTGATTTGGATTTAGAGATTCGGCCACTGAATCAGGCCAAATCTCCGCCAAATCAAATCAGGGACCGAAGCTTCACACAGCCCTAATAAACATCTCCAGATCTTGGTCTTGCTCAACTTGCAGATGCTTGTTTAAAAAATTTCATTAATTTCTTCATGAACAGCAGCCTCCTACTGTGAGACAAGAGACCTGATTTTGATCCCACAAATACTATGCAACCCCACTAAATCAATGGAGTTATGCTGGGGTAAATTTAGGGCACAACGATAAGCAGAGCTTATGACAGTTCTTACAAGTTGAGGCTTCACAATTACTTTCATTCTAAGGGGACTTCAATAATTGCTTATAACTTTATCAATCTTTTCTTTTCTTTATAGGGCCACAGAGAATGTAGTATATGACAATACAAACATAAATGAAATAAAGCAATACAAACTCTTATACTGAAGTATTCTTGCTTTGATATTTGCCGGGATCTAATTTTTAAAAGGGACTTGCCCCCAGATAACAAGCAGAAACATTTTGGGTCAAACACAATGGTTTACATTTCAGTAAGAAAATTCCAACATTTTCATTTCAGCTCAGCCCCAAAATCATGATCAACATCACTGCATCTGCAAAGCAAAAAAATTAGTTATTCATGCCACTTGACCTTCACCCCCTTGCCAGACTGCTCTCATTGTGATTGCTGCTCATAAAGCACTTTAGATCCTTGTCATATGAATTTTGCAGTCTAAAGAAACCAGTGACAAATGAAAGAGGTGTGGAGAAAAGAGAAGTAATAAAATATATATACATTTCTGTTTATTCCCATTTCTCCTTCAATATATATAGACAAAGTCAGAATCAACCTCTCCCCATTTGTTCACATCAAAAGTGGTACAACTGTGAAAACTAGAATCAGAACTGGAGTATCAAGGGATGATGTTCTAAGTCAAGGCAAAGGTGTACTGACCAAGCTGTGAGAAGTAGTTTAGTTTGGTTTTGATAAGAACTGCTCCAATTTTGGGACCAAAAATCCCCTGATATTTGTTATGAAGAATGTACCGGTAAAGGGTTTATAATTAGGCCGTGGCTAGGATGTTACTAAAATAGCCCTTAATACTTCCCCAAAACTTGAATCAAACTGGAAGACAATATTTCTGGTGGCTTGACCATATATAAATATTTGTTTTTTTTCTCTCATTATCTTTCTGTATTTTTTATTCTAGTCGGCACAAAAAGTGCCAAAATACCAACCAGGATGCTATTCTTCTGGGATTTCTGGCTTGACCCAAAGCCAGGATGGTCATAAATCTCATTAAAGTGTTCTACTATATCCAGTCCAGATTTCAGGCTCAAGAAGTTTGGATGAACTTCTGAATATTTGGCAACTTATCCAAACTAAACAGATAAACATTTAGAGGTCTATGAATCATGCTTTTAAAGGCATAATATTATTTTAAATCATAACCGATGTTGAAAGGAGTAAAACTACTGAAAACCCCCATTCATACCAGCAGACTTTGCTTATGGTTAGGAAGTATGTATGGCTGGGTAACCACAACTCCCATGACTATTCTGTCTCCTTCATCTCATAGCTAAAGCTTTGCTACATCTTTGTGTGGTATTGATATTCCATTCTATAATAACCCATCTATTTCAACTTTCATCAGCATGGCAAGAGCACTGCTTGCTTCCTTCTAATTGCTGATTGAGCAAACTTGCTAGCCAAGGTTTGTCAAACCAAAGTGTATTTAGAATTTCCAATTACAAAAACAACAATCTGGGTTCTTTATTAGGTATATTTGATAGTCTGTGCCTACTCACCACCCATGGAGGTACAAGAGAGGAGAGCACACAGCAGCGTACAGCCACAGTGCACTGTGCAGCATCTCCACCCGGAGAGCTGATGCAATTACTCATTCTGGGATTAATAAATGCCTTAGCTGACTGATGTTCCAGATCTCCATTGCACAGCTAGCCTTTTCCAGCAGTGCTCCGAAACACACTGTAACTAATACCTTGGATATTGCATCTTTACTGAATTAAGGAGAAATCAAAATGCCAACCTAATACTGAATTTGGGAATATTTTTTTCCAACTTGGCTCACTGTTGCCTCTCTCCTCTTTATCCTTACTAAGCAAATGTACATTTTCCTTTCTTCCCTTCTTTGAACTTTTTCTACCTTATTTCAGTTATTCCAAATTAAAGAAATGTAACTGAAAAGAACTAGTTTCACAGCAGCCCCTGCATAATTGTGTGTTGCATTCATGTATCGAAGTTCCAGCCAGGGGCCATGTTAGGCATCACCCATATGCAGCTGATTCCTGTCCCAAAGGCCATATGGTATAAACAGAAGAAAAGTGGATAAAACAGATTCAAGAGCACAAGGAAATAATAAGGCAATACTAATCAGTGCAATAGGCACTGGCTGGGACACCAGCTACACCCAAGCACCATAACAAGTGCCCTAACTGAATAGTCCAGTCCACCTGGTCCAATATTCTGTTTGCTAATGGTAGGAAATACTTCAAAAGATGGTTTAAGAATCTCTATAGTAGACAAGAATAGATAAGGAATCTTTGTCGTGGACAACATCTATAGGGGACCTTCCTTCCCAACACTAGAAATGAACAAAAATTGCATTTCTTTCCCTTCAGGAAATTATGATATTGCAATATTTGTTTTCATGACAGTTCATGACAAAAAAAAAATAAAAATAACCAAGAGTCTTTGCAGAATGCAAAGTCTGTAAACATCTCAATTTGGTCATTCCTAAACATTTCATTAAGGTCAAAGCATTTAGATTGAAAATGCTAAAATATTTTAATACTCCTAAATCGAGAATGTTTATATTTTTGCTTCTTGATCTTCCCAATATGTTTCAATTCACAGCCGTTCAGCATTAAACTGCATTACCATATGTGCAGGTTGAACATAAGATGCTTCAATATGAGGATGCCAAATGTAATCAGGAAGCATATTCAATGTAAAATTGAAGAGAAGCCTAGGAAGCAACAAAGGAGGAGGCAGTGAATGTTTTTCTCATTTACAGGAATAACCTCTTCTGAGTGCTCTTATGTCTCTGATGCATTTCAGGAAAGCTAAATTTGCCTAATGAATAGCAAGAAGCAACTCAGAAGAGTTCAAAAGTGACTTAGACACATCCCTAGAGACAGACAAGACAGACAACACGTTATAGGTGAAGATATTCAGAAGGCCTTGTAACTGCTTTCCCTCTTCCATTTTCATGAGCCTGTATTCACAGTAATATAAAGTCAAAAATTCTACCCCAACAATTTGGCAAATACATGCTCAAGATATATGGTAGAAAAATTCTGGACAACTCTCAGCTGGTATAAATCAGCTGATTTTCATTGACTTCACTACAACAATGTACATCCATGAGGCTCTGGACTGACCTTGTCTATGCTGTTCATGGCACAAGAGATTCAGCTTTGTAGATGGGCGAGAGCAGGAAACTGGGATTAAGAGATCCCTTTGCCTCATTTGCACTTTCCTTGATCCAAGTAGGGACAGAGGCTAAGTTTGTGAAGCGATTTGAGATCTACAGCTGGAAAGTGAAGACAGATTAAAACACTTTGCAACTTCCAAGTTAAATGCATACAAATTTCTAGTCAGAAACTCATCAGCTTAGAAAGGGCTTATAGAGCCAAGGCAAAGGCTGTCATCTAAAAGTGACTTATTTGTAAGGCACTGCTTTGAATCTTATCCCTCCAGACTACTTGATCACAATAGTATTGGAATAGCTTGCTTATTACAGATCAGTGAGATATGAAACACTAGCTCTTTTGCCATTTACCCAACTGAGCCAGAAAATCTCTTCATTGTAAGTGCTTCATAAGAACAGTAGAGTCAAAACATCCAAAGTTTGAGTACACAAAGCAAAAACGTGTTTCTCAGCACTGTCATTTAATAAGTTGAAACACTGGTGACAAGTCTGTGTTTCTTATACAGGAAAATGATAGAGGTGGCACGTTATCGGCTTTTATTACTTTATCTATACACACAAGATGTGAAGCCAAAAGCACCAGGATATTTATGGGTTAGTGAGAATGAAATCACCACTTTTGATTAGAAACATCAAAAAATAAAACCTCAAAAAAAAGGTAAATGAGAAAGTCAAATAATGCATGCACATTCAGAAAGTGCCAAGGGGGAAGCAAAGTGGAATGCATGAATACCAAGGTTAAGCTGCAGATAAGTTATGGAAAACAAAAGAAATATCCCTTTCAGAAATTGTCCTGCTTATAAATCAGACAGGTATTCTGGGTATTTGATCCTTTTCTCAGTTTACACAAAGAGTCAGCTTCTCAAAAACAGAACTTTTGTTTCTTGCAAATTCTCTCATTCCCTCCTGCTGTTACTTTGTCAAAGGCAACTCAGGCAAAAGTGTCTTTGAAGTTAATGGGAGCTTTGTATGTTCGAGGACTTAAGGCTTTAGCTAGTCATGAGCAGAACTCAGCCATAATGGTGCCTAAAGCCACCTCAGCCTCACCTATACTTTTCAGTATGATATGTATTGTAAATCTTCAACAGTGTTTTGTACTGTTGAAGATTTTTCAAAACTGGAAACACCCCACTGTGCTTCACCTGAATAAAACACTGGGATTTAGAGGAAAGAATTTTGCCATTTGCTTTGGCTTGAATTAAGATTCACTCAGAAAAGCCAGATGGAGGGAAACAAGGTTCTTTGGGTGAATCTGATATCTTTTATTAGACCAACTTAAATAGTTGGAAAACAATTATTGTTGTTATAATTATAATTGATCAATTATTGTCTTACCAGACAGAAGCACTTTGGTGACCCACGGTAATTCCTTGCCATCCATAACATGGTGAAGACAGTGCAATATCATTTGGGGCAAAGAAATAAGCAGCAGAAAAATTATTTTAAAAATAAGGATCCTGTTTTCTAAATTTTAGACCAGGAAGCTGAGAGTCAGGACAGGAGGATATCCAGGTCAAAGTCCTTGTTCTGCCATCAACTCTGAATGGTCTTGGTAAAGTTACGTGCCCCATAGTCCCCCAGTTTTCCATCTAAAACATCAGCAACACAAATCTTCTTCCTTGTGTTGGGATGTCTTGTAAATGTTGATAAAGTAGTCTGAAGAGTTTTCTAAGTTATGCTAGCTGCCAGAAGCTCCAAGAAGTTTTGGAGGGCCACCAATATAACAAAATCTTAATCACCGTATATATCTGGAACCAAAGGAAGAAGAAGAGGGGCACAACACTCACTATACCAACTGCAGTGCTCCTTACATGGATAAGAGGAGGGCAGGCCAGAAAGATGGAGAAAGCTTTCCATGATACATCAGGGAAAGTTTAAGCAGCCAGCTGTTGCTTAGTAAATGAAGTCCTGGAACCGAGAGAGCTTGCTACAATGAAAAAAGAGACATCCACAGGGACTGCTTGGGGTGTACATGTGACAGCTGCAGCTTGTTAACAGGCACTGTACTATTAACATTGTGTCATGGAGCAGGGCTCCAGCTGTGTTTGTGTGTGTCCAGGAAGAGCAGTGGTGATGAAAGGAAGGGGCCCTTTAGGTTGGATGTAACTATACTTTCACAATCCCTTTGCATCCATCCACTTCTGGCTGCTCTGAAGGCCAACATGGTGATGCTAGAAAAGCTCCAAGTATTCCAACCTTGAGTTACTCTTTCCAAGTTGCAGGATAGGCCAGAATCCTTGTAGTGCTATGCAGTCTTCCCCTGTTTCTTCTTTCCCTCTTCCTCCTAGGCTGGATCGTGCAAGAAGATAAGCAAAGGACTGTTCCAGCGCTCCTGTAGTGGAGAAATCATCCTAGCTCCATGTCACTGTGCAGCTGATAGTCTGGACTGGCAGCAAAGAATGTGTCTGTTCATGTATTTTGACCATGATCTTTAATGCTTACTCTTCTTGGGTTTGCTCATGCCCATTGTTTCTCTTACTGCTCACTGAACTTATGAGAGGAAAAGCTAAAGGGCAAGAGTCGAGTAATAGGTCCCTCTCCATTTTGATTAATCAACTCTTTCTGCATGAAGAAAGCTAACCATAAAAGACAAAACTGAAACATGATCTTTCCCACATTTACATTTAGTGAACTGTTGGCTTACTCAGTTCCTAACTGTGGTGGGAAATACATTTCTAATAACTTGCATCTTTGCTTTTGGATTTAAAAATAAATAAATAGCTTGATTAGCTTTCTTGCCTCTGCTTTTAATCTTCTTGTGCAGAAGTAACTGAAAGCTGTTTTTAATTATGTGCTGTCCAGATCATTTTTGGTGATGAAAATGAAGCTGTATTTGATCCAAGGCACAAGACATCTAGATTGGAGAATTACATCAGGACCCATTAAAAAGCGTATATTAGTTATGTAACAATTCGTGACTTAGAACCTTCCTAATGGTTATGAATTAACATGAAAAACATCACCCATTAGCTAAAAGAAGTTTTATCATTTCTGCAAACTTTCCTCTCCCCCTAACAGAGCTTGAAGACTATGTCATCTATCATTAGAAAGATGCAATTTTCCATTAAAAAAATCTCAGGTTTCACAGTATCATAGTACTTAGGGTCGGAAGGGACCTAAACAGATCATCAGGTCTGACCCCCTGCCCCGGGCAGGAATGGGTTGGAGGCTCATATCACCCCAGCCAAATATCTGTCCAGCCTCCTCTTGAAGACCCCCGAGGTAGGAGAGAGCACCACCTCACTTGGGAGTCCATTCCAGAGCCTGGCAGCCCCAGCCCTAACTGTGAAGTAATGTCTCCTGATGTTCAGCCTGAACCTGCTCCCTAACAATTTGTGGCCATTATTCCTAGTAACGCCGGGTGGTGTCCGAGGGAACAGAGCCTCCCTCAATTTCCACTGGTCCCCCCTGATGAGTTTGTAAATGGCCACCAGATCCCCTCTCAGCCTTCTCTTGTGGAGGCTGAATAGATTCAGGCCCTTTAGTCTCTCTTCGTAGGGCCTGCCCTGCCACCCCTTGACCATGCAAGTGGCCCTCCTTTGGACCCTTTCAATGTTAGCCACATCCCTCCTGAAGTGCGGCACCCAGAACTAGACACAGTACTCCAGCTGCGGCCTGACCAATGTCTCATAGATGGGGAGGATCACCTCCCTGGACCTGCTCATGATGCATCTGTGGATGCACAACAAGGTGCAGTTAGCCTTACTGACCGCTTCCTCACATTGGCAGCTCATGTCCATCCTGGAGTCAACAATGACTACAAGATCCCTTTCTGCCACTGTGTTGACAAGAAGGGCGTTCCCCAACCAATAGGATCATGTAAATATGACCATATACAGCCTATAGCAGTTTGACCTACTGCTTCAATGTTCAGTTCAAACGGAGGTATTTAGAAATGGTCACTTAGTGTTAACAATTTCCATGCTGTAGTATGGATTTACTAGAATTTTCTTTATGGCAACATCTTGGAGGAGATGTAGACCCAAAGCAAGCAAAGATAGTGGATGTATTTGAACAAGTGGTTTCCAAGTCCACCATCTTGATGATTTCCCAGCTACATCAATCCAGGTAGCCTGGCTAAGGGACTGTATAAGAAAATGGTAGCATTGACCTGAAGATCCCATGTCAAGAGGCTCATTCAGCTCCTGGAGTCACATGAGCATGGTAGAATCTCAGCTTTCATTTTAAAAGACAAGAGTTTTTTGTCCTTGTGGTCTCAAGGGAAAGATTGTAAATATGACCCTAGTGCATCTTAATGGCACCAAAACCAGAAGGCAAACAAAAAAATTGTGGGGAGGGGGGAGTTTTCTGTGATTTGGAAAGTTGCGGTTAGCAATCGTGGACTTGCTATGAAATTTACTGCAACCTTCCTCTTCAGAGTCTGTATCCCAAGTATCCCATCCTCATACTCACAGCTCTGAAGCTGCTCACTTTTCATGGCAGCTCCATCAGTAACTGTAGACACAGTTCACCTTCCACCCTATCACATGCCCTCTTGTGCGCGATACCTTAGCCAGACTAAATCGCCAACAGAATCACCATTAATTACCACAGGGAGAGGAACCAGGTTTATAACTTTGGTAAAGCGGCAGAGAAAAAAAGACAAAGCACAGAACTTAGTGGGATGAGGGTAGGAGTCAATTAAAAGATTAAAAGTCCACTGGAGACCATTGAGCTAGCACAAATACTGCACGCTGTAGTTTCTGTAACCAGTGGCACACAAAGGAGGATCAGGGCTGCCTTTGGATGGCCTGGCCTTTGTTGCAAGTCCAAGCCAGGCCTTGAATTCACACCTCTGGATCCATAGCAAGATGCCTTAATTTCTTTGCCACCACAGCCCTAGCACCAGCCTGAGTGGCATGCTTCATTGCAATGGTAATGGAAGCCACATAAAGAGCAAGAAGACAAAGATGCTAGAAAAGTTTCCTAGTTCATATGTCTTGAAGGGCCCAAAGTCACCTGGATCTGATGTGTTGTAGGTTCTATGTGTATCTGTACACTTGATCTTCATTTTTGGCTTATACTTCTATTGAATGAAGGTGAATCAGGGGGCATCTAATGAGCATAGGGAGCTTTATACAGAAATGATGTAAGCGTGCTCAGTTTAGTGGGCTGGCTGAAACAGCCAGCTTTAGGGAAAACATAGTTGCTTCTTATCTCTTTTGATGCACTGTGGCTGGATTTTGCACATTGCTAGGGAAGGTCTAGGAACAATAGATTAGCCTACTGAAGACAGGTCATCTCCTTTTCTTTAAATCAACTTATACACCAAAGACATGTAGCAGGACTAATGAAATGTGGTCACTGAAAGCTTTTACAGTGTGGCTCACACACGCACAAACACACAGGGGAATTTTAAACTAAATCACTATTTCTGTTGCCGAACCACCCTCATAGCTTCCTTTAGAAAACTCTCTCCACATTGAGAAAAACAGTTCTCTCATTAACTAAGACACTGTTTTGAAAGAACAACTGAATATAAATTGGCCATGAAGAAATGTAGATGCCAAGTCAGCAGATTCCTCACCATTAAAGCACTGAAGTTTTTGAACAATCTCCAGTCAAAATAGCAGGGCAAAATAACCTAATTCCTTTTAAACTGATACCCAATGAGGCCATAAAGGGCATTATCATGCTGCGATGCCCATAGTTGGAGAGGTTTCTTCCCCATTACGCATTCCCTAATTGACCCGTTATTAAATCACTAAGGAGTGTCGCTTGAGATGAACAACTTTTTCATCAGCCATCTGTCCCCTGAAGCACTTCCTAGCATTAACTTAATTACAAACAAAATGATGTCATCAGCAAGACCTCACCACTTAATATGGACTTTTTGTCTAGAGTTCCCTCAGGGTGCAATCCTTCATGCACCCCCTGATTGCTCCCGCTGTCCCTCAAGGAGCTCTCTTTTTCTCTTTGTACCTGCTTTTGATTCAGTCTGGTCCCTTGGCTTGGTCTAGGCACTGAGGGTTTCCTATAGATAGCAAAGCCACATTTTAAAGTCATATGGTCTTTGTTTACTTTAGAGAAGATCCTTGACACACCTGATGTTTTGAAATAGGAAACTTTCAACACATTTTTCTTTAATTTGTTAATGGCTTCCTTGTCAAAACCATCTCAAAATGAGATGCAGAATAGTGGTTGGAACTGGGAACTGGAGGGGGAGGAGGGAGAGGAGGTCAGGAGACTTGACTTCCAGTTGACTTCCATACCCAATTTAGCCTTCCTATACCTTGTTTTGTCCACTTCTAATTAGGTGCAGAATAAGTTACTGAAATAACTTGGCTTGAAATGAGACCAATAAAGAAAGGGTTGTTGGTTGTAGCCGTTTTGGTCTAAGGACATAGGCAAACAAAGAATCTCATCTGGCAAGAAAGAAAAAAAATCTTGAAAATTTTCACAAATCAAACACCAAAGAGATAGTCAATTCCGGTCACATGAAACATTTAATATCTACATATTTTTCTTCTGTGTTGATTTTTTATTTTTTTTTACATCTTCACCCTATATTAAATTGCAAAAGTGTCTTTTAACCTGTAAAATGGACATTTTCTGTTTAACATTAAAAGCAGAGGCTTAGGCCATTTTTAAGCTTTTTGCATTCTTCCAAACCAAGAAGTTCAGTAAAACTGACCCTTTCCTATGGGAAAGGAGAAAAATTTGGAGAAATCACCATGGTCCAACTAAAAGTTTCACTAAACTTCTTAACTTTTTCCAGCTTTCACTCTTCATGTAATTGTCTCAGAGTTGGCCTTCTCTAATTTGCATTTTACCATTTAAATCAGATTAATCAATAAATTCAATGTGCCAGCAAGTATTTCCAATTCCAAAATTTGACCAATTTTTAAAATGTACTGGTAATAGCCAAGTAGCCTCTGAATTCTCATTATTATATCTTTTTTTTTTTAAACTTCCTATTTGGTCTTCAAGACATTATTAACAAATTCATTGAACAGACTGATCCCTGTGGTATTTTTTTCTGCTATAACAAAAATCAGCAGCCAGGCACCAGAAAGAGCACTAGGTATCTGATCAGAGCTATGCCTTGCACACTGCTGACAATTTTAACAGTGGAGTTTGAGGGGGAAGAAGCAAATCACTAATTACTTGTTAGCTTGTGTTCCTTTGGAAATACAAACTTAAAAATGACAAATTATAGGCTCAGAAATGTCTGTCTTCTAACCAAGAATTACAGACAAAAGAAAGGGGAAACTAATGGGGAAAACTATCAATCCCCAAAACCAAAATTACTGTGCAGTATGGGCACATGTGTACACATGCATGCCTGGACTATGCACTAAATATGATGACTTATGCTGACTTGAGTGAAAATCTGATACCTGCATCATGAAGGTATAAAATTTATGCCCAACCAGTTACTGCGCAGTAACACACGTGTAGACGCCTTACTGAACTAGTAACACCCTGTGTGTGGACTGACTGGGGACTAACTTTAGTCCCCAGTCAGTCCACAGACAGCATTAATGTGCTCGACTGCCTGCACATGTAGATCCCGGCCTATTCCCACTTACTGCACAGTAATTTACTGTGCAGTAAATTTAAGCTGGTGTAATGCATGTATAGACACACCCAGTGTCTCTATACAATGTTGCTCAACACGCAAGGTAACAAGCCACTTCTACATGCATGTGCAGATGTAAAGGAGGTACTGGGAGGGAAGGATCTGAATTAAGAACCAAGTCTTGTGGTTTAAGCATGTCTCTAGAAACTATTTTTATAAGGCAAAAATAGAGTGGGCATGGCAGAGTGATGTTAGGGAAATGCAAATCGTGTAATCACTTATGTTGCTCCATTGTCCCTAGTTGCACTACAGCTGTGTAATGCTATAACTGAATTCTGTTATAGTATAGTGCTGGGTAGGGTCCTGGAAGAGAATCTTTCAACAGAGCCCTCAAAAAATAAATCCTGCTCCTGAAGACGAGGCAGGTATTAGAAGTTAGAGTAGCTGTGGCTTGGGATTACCTTCCAAGTTACATCACAATCTCAATTTCTCCATGTCTAAAGCAAGGATAATATTTAAAAATGTTTGACACATAAGCACTTTGATATTTTCAGTTTTAAAGGAGTAAATTTGTATTTCAGTGGAAACTTTTCATCTCTGATAAAAATGGAATATTTCACTTCAGAAGTGTGGCGTTTTGAGGCGTTGTGGCAGCTCTGAACTAAGACAAAAAGACAAAGTCTAACAAGTACAAAAATACCAGAGCTGTTTTCATTCACCAAAACTTTGGTTGAAAGTATTGTATATATGCAATTATTTAACTCTAAAGAGCAAGATAGTTTTGTGCTGTACTGATAAAGCATGAAGAACACCCATATTCCTGTTTTACTCTATGAGCCAAAGGGCTAACATGAAAATGTTTGCTCAAGAAAGGTTCCAATAAGAGTTCAAATCTCTCTGCAAATACCGCCTCGTCAAGATTTTAATTAAAATTTACCTGGCATGGTCCAGTGGTCTTTTATGAAAGCACTGAGTGTATTGCCAACCCACAAACACTCCTTCCAAAGAACCTCTATTGATGGAACTGAATTTAAAGCCTTCCTGCAACAGATTAAAACCCTAGGGGAAGCCAACCATAGTCACATCAACTCCTTCCACTTGTGGCAGAAAATTCCTGCTCCAGCACTATTACTCCTGGGACGCCTCCAAGGTGGGATGCACTGGTACACTTGCATCCCAGCCCTGATTCCTGGTCCACGCAAAATTTAAAACCAGCTACCTAGCACGGGCAGCAGCATTTTTAGTCAGGCAGTGCTGAGGGAGTCGATTTACTTTGTGGCTCACTATAATCCCACCTGATCCCTTCTAAGCTCTTCATTCCACAAGTGTTAACAGCCTTCTCTTCTTTTTAACAGTCTTGATGTTCCACCAATCAAGCTATCCTTTGTTCTGCAGTTCTGCTGTTAGCTGCTCCTGAAGCTCCTATTTCAAAGCCCTGCAGACTGTTTTTAACTAATTCCAATGAAGTCATAGTCGTTTTTGCTTCAATCTGAAACTGAATAATGCAGCCCTAGGCTCCTAGCATTTTAGTAAAGCTTCTAGTTTAGTTTTAACTGCAGAAAAATGTGAAATTGTATTGTTTTATATGTGATGATACACCTCACCATCTGAACTCCCCATTTCAGAATTCCAGATCCACCCCCGCATGGCAGGATAGCATGTGTTCTATCGATCAGACGGTGATTTGTACCATTATCCATGACAAAGGAATAATGCTGGGCTTCTTTATCATACTGAATCTTAAACAGACCTGGGTGAGTGGATTGTCTCCTTCATCAGTATTCATATATGCTGCACACAAAGTACTTTCACTCAGATCAATCCCATGTTATATCACAGTGCCCTCTGCCCTACACATTCCACCAGGGACATTTAAATGTCAGGCTGCCCCAGTGGCTGTTAACTCCTGTGTTCTGCCTAATAAATCCCTACATATGCATATCTAAAAAAATTAAACCTAGTAATAGAAGGCATCCAATTATTCTAGACTTTATTAGCCATTTAAAAAGCCTTATGATGCAGCATTTATTTTACTTTCTTCAGTCTTATATTAGACTCTCAGCTTAAATAAGCAAGAGTTCATTGCTCCCGTATTAAGTGTAAAAGAACGGGGCTGTGTGAAATGAAGCTGAAGTTGCTACAGAAAGGCATTAGGAAAATCGCTGACAGTCTCTTCTGCTGCTGAAGGTCAGTAGAGCCTTGCTGATGTCAATGTAGGTACTCAGCTAAACATGTAACTCATTACATGGCTATAAAAGCATCAGAGACATTCGGGTCTCAAATCTGCAAAACTAGGGGCCACATGTTCTTAAGTTGCTATAAAGAGGGAGGGGGGAAAATTAGCCCCATACTTGTTCCTATAATTTCATTTGAGTTGCCAAAATGAACCTAAGATCAGAACTGAGAATGCTTTCTAAAAAACACCTCTCTTTTTCTATCCTGCTTCTACTCATATAGATAGTTCAGTCATTTCAGTTTTTCTAGAGATATTCTCTAGACTAACTATATGTTGCTTGGCTTTATGGGAAAAAATAAAATGAGTTATTTTAATATAGATTTATACGAAAAGTCAGCATAATGAAAACTGTAGGACTATAGTCACACTTTCTGATAACTAATTACCATCAGCTCACATAACAAGAAGTTTAATAACCAAGGATCCTGGTTTTCTCTGTTTAAAAATTATGAATTCTCTGATAAAACCCCCAAGTTCACTGATTAAAACCTCTAAAATGTGCATTTTTCCACGATTAAAATGAAATGTCACTATATAGGTATTAATTTAAAAGAATGGTCTATTGATATATTTACAATTTTAAAGCAATTTGGAAGCCTACCAGTGCCTCAATCATTATAATAAAACAAATTCTAAATACCTATCTATTTTGGTGTTTGATTTGGGGGCGGGTTCATGGAAAATCAGAGCTCCCTGGCCCCCTTCACTCCCCAGGATGTGGGTCCAGCTGCACCGATCTCTGCTGCTTTGTGGCGCTGAGTAACCCTGATATGCCAATGCCCCTGGCTCCCAACCCACAGCCCCCTGTCCCTGCTAGTGCCCCTCACTCCCAATCTCCAGCCCCCGTCTCTGCTGCTGCCCCACACTCCTGACCTACAGCCCCCCACCCCCCAGTCTCCCTCAATCCCAAGCCACAACCCCTCACCCCCAGCCCTGCCAATGCCCCTAACTCCTAACCCAAAGCCCCTGCCCCCCCAGCCCTGCTGGAGCGTGCCCCCAACTGCCCCCCACCTGCCCAGGCTAGAGTAGGCTGGGGCAGCTCCGCCTCATGCAGGTGGCAGCAGAGCAAGTCGGCCCCTACAGCAGGCTGGAAGGAGGGTGGGGGAGGCCTGTGGCACCCCCCACACTGGGCTGGGGCTCCTGCAGTGCACTAGGAAGCCTGGCCATTGCCCCCACCCCCGCATCTTCCAGCTGCCCCACTCCTCAGAGCATGGGCACTGGCCCTGGTGTCACTGGCCCAGCCACACAGCTCCCTGCCAACCCCTGAAAGCTTCCTCTGGCCCTTTCCTCACTAGAGGGGCAGGCACCTCTCCTCCACCCGCTCTGTCCTGCCACAGCTCCAGTGCCTGGACAACTGCCAGCAGGCACCTGCCCCCTCACACATCCATCTCCTCCACAAATCCCTGCCACACACATACACACACACATACAATCCCTCTGGACAAGCCCTGGCCCTCCAACCCCTGCCCCCCATAGACTTACCTGTATCCAGCTGCAAACGCTCTTCCCACCACCCTGCCTGGCTGTATGCTGGCCACATGCATGTGCACGCTCACTCACCTGTGGTGCCCCCTGCCTCCAATCACTCTTCCCTGATCCCCACCCAGCCCCACGCATCCTCTTGCAGGCTAGGTGGCTGCCAGCCTGCAAGGGGAAACACAGTTTCCAGCGGTTTTCTCTTTTAAAGAGGAAAATTCATGTTTTTTCACTCCAAATGGTAAACCTGGATCCCCATTAATACCTATAGCTAGAACATTACTACCACCTTGACTCCATTGATACTGTTGAGTTGGTTTGGCTGTTACAGGTATGAATGGAGGTGATGTGTGCAGCTCTAAATAAGGCGCCCTGTCTTGCAGGGGTCACTGGTAGGGTTGGCAAGGAAAGATTGTAAGTAGAAGCAAAGGAGATCTGGGGTTGCACTATTCTCAAATCTGAATGTCCTACAAAAAGTGCCTAGCACTTCCTGGAAGCTGCTAAGCGCCTTCAACTCCTTTTTAGTTTAGTTCAACACCTCACAGAGTCACGCCTTCAAAGACAAAGAACAGTCATCTTTGACTGCTTGAAACCTATAAATTGCATGTTTCTTCTTTCCCCGGTACTTTCGAGTTCTATTTTCTTTTCCGTTTCGTGGCACTGTGATCTATTTTCACACTTCCTTTCTGATCTTCTAGGCAGTTTTAGACACTCTGTTCAGATATATCCTTGATCATCGGAGGCTCACTTAAATCAGACTCCTCATCATGTGACATGCACCTCAGATTACCACCTCCGGCGCTGTAGGGTCTCTCTCTGGCTTTGGGGGACTTTTAAACAAACTAGTGGTTCTATGTTGAATGAGCTGTAAATGAAAAATAGGACTCAGCATCATAGAAATGTATCAGGCTGATAAAGCTCTATTGTTAACTTTGCTAAACTCCAACCTATTCCAGCCACCATAGAATACCCATGAATACTTTGATGACACTAGGTGCTTTATAGATGCAAAATAGTGACTGGCATGTTTTGCTAATCAGTCATGACAATCACTGCTGAATGTATTGTAACAACTGGACTTTGGAGTGCTTTCCTGCCATGCTTTCCGAGTTGTGCTTTCTTTAAACCACCATGTTCCCAAGACGGAAGTTTGAAAAAAAACAAAATTCAACTAATCTGCATTTACCCATATGCTGCAGTTTTATATGCAATTTCCAAGAGCTGTGAAAATATTCTTATGACCGCAACTGGCCCAATTTTACAGACACCCGCACTGCAGCAGCCTTGTCCAAGGATATATAGCAAGTCAGTGGCAACCAAAGAATATAAGGTAGGAGGAATCCCTAAATCTGCTCAGATTTATACACATTTTCTGCATGACTGAAGTTGTTTCTCTGCATCTCATTTACTCTATGTATAAAGAGTGGCTGATAGTCTTATCATTCAGGGGTGTAAGGATGACTAAGGAACTTTAAAAACTGTAACGCACGATAAACATAAATCAAAACAGAAGAAATTATAGAATCCAAAAAATCCAGATATCCATACCTTAAGTTAATCAGTAGATTAACACTCCCTCTAAAGTAGCATTAATAAGTGCCGCAACTCATGAGGTTAACTAATGATCCAGTTTCTCTGATAGGAACCAAAAGATTTCATTGCACATCTAACTTACACAATCCTCAGTGTAAATATTCTTCCAAGGAGTTTTATTTGAGTCATGGAAGTTGGCTATACATGACTGAACGGTATCAGGCAGAATTCAGATGCCAGTCAATTAAATAATGGCAATGACTGGAATATTGCAGATAGTCTTAGCAAACTCATGCATTAAGCATCCCCCAGGTTTCGGCAACAAATTCCAACATTTTTATTTCTCCAAAACTCCAGGTTTGAGTACCATCTTCCAATGCTTATTTATATTGCAGTAGTATTCCAAGTCACAGGATTAAGACTGTGATTTGTAAAACTTCCAAGAAGATTTAAATGCACAACTGCAATTTATTTGTACAAGAGCTACGTAGCTAAATCCATTTCGTTGCCAAGAACCACATTATGCCACAAGCACTGGAATGGTAGGAACTTCATGCTATCTCAACAAAATTATATCGAATCAGTATTAAATATTATGTCGCAGGGCACCTTAGTGCCTGCTCCTAAGAGAGGAGAAACTGCCAGGGAGAGAGCCGTGGCAGAACCAAGTGAGCACAGCTGCGGGTTGCCAGAGCAACCAAGCGGAGCCAGCTGCCTGTAGGGGGCAGGGCCTGGCCCTTATAAAGCCCAGGGCCGAAACCAGGCTGGCAGTTCTCTGCCAGCAGCTGGAGAGGCAGGAGCTCCCTCGGCTGAGATATGGGAAGGAGCCTAAGTCGCAAGTACAGCTCATGGTAGCCCTGGAGGCTTGAGCTATGATGAGGAGTTATGGCCATGCGGCTTGCATTTGTGTTATAGCCTAGGGGCTTGTGGTTTTGCTTTGTGTTTGTGTTATTACACCCGGAGGCTTGGGTGAGGCTGTAGGGGTTGGAGGAGGCCTCAATCACAGGGACCCCAGAGAGTGTGGGGTGCCCTAGCGCCACGAGGGCGCATTATCTACATAGCGCCAGGGAAGGCGCAGCTCGCACGCCAGTGTATGAGCAACTGGCGGCGAGGAGCGCGGCCAGTAGGTTGCGGGCGCAACCCGTAGGTTGCAGACGGGGACCTAGACCCCGGATTGCGTGTGGGGGAACATAGCCCCTGTATAGCGCCAGGGAAGGCGCAGCTCGCACGCCACTGTGCGAGCAGCTGGTGGCGAGGAGTGCGGCCAGTGGGTCGCGGGCGCAACCCATAGGTTGCGGACGGGGACCGAGGCCCCGGATTGCGTGTGGGGGAACATAGCCCCCCGGCCCCAGGACAGGGGCGGTATTACTGAGGAGCCCAGTGTGGGCGCGGCGAGCCCCAGAGAGGGGGAACGCCATTGTATGTTATTGAGTAGCCCAGTGTGGGCGCGGCGAGCCCCAGAGAGGGGGAACGCCCTTGTACGTTATTGAGTAGCCCAGTGCGGGCGCGGCAAGCCCCAGAGAGGGGGAACGCCATTGGGTTTTATTGAGTAGCCCAGTGTGGGCGCACGGGCATAGCGAGCCCGGCCGCAGGCTAGTGCGGCAATACCCCTCAGACCAAGGCAGTGCACTGCGGTTGCCCCTGAGAGGACAGGGAGTAGCAGCGCAGGGAGCCAGAGTCAGGGAGGGTGTCCGTGCAGTTGGTCCATAGGACTGGAGGCCCGCTAGAAAGTCCCGAAGTGGAACCACACCGGCAGGGGAGGCCCAGAGTGGGCTAGACGGGAGTCCCAGCAAGAGGCTGGGCACAAGACAGGGAGCCCAGGGTGGGCCACATTAGAGAGGAGGCCCGGGAAGCGGGCGTATAGACAGAACAATGTCCTTTACATCTGCGAGGCTTGGGGCGTGGTATCAGGGGAGGTAGGAGCCATGCATAGCTCATAAGGCTAAGGCGCTTGGGTAGCGCCCATTGTACGGGGAGACCCACGAGGGGTCCAGGAGCTGACAGGCCCGAGGAAACACAAGGCAGCCTCCCTATTACATATTACATCAAGACGTGGCAGGCGAGAATGGAGGGTGCCCTCGGGCCGGAGTAGCGCGGTGAGAGGGCCTCAAGGAGATCACGGCCCTCCGCGAGGACCCCGCCGTGACATATTACTTCCCCAAAACACGTGGCAATGTCACAAAGTTAGAAACTATAACATTTAGAGGATAACATTCAAATAATGACAAAAGGAATGAAATTGCAATCTGCCAACCAGTATTGCTCAAGTAGTAATGTCTGTCAAGTGAATTACTTCATTGGTAATTGCCTCCTGTGTAAAATGTGGGGGTATATATTAGACAAATATACACAGAATCACAGACAGAGACATGCATTATTACTATAATTTTGTACTGTATTACTGCTAGGAGCCACAGTCATGAATCCAAACCCGCTGTGCTTTGCACTCTACAAGCACAGAACAAAAAAAGTCACTGGAGTTTACAGTTCTACACACATCACTTTATTCAGCATGTTAATATTTCCCCCTCCAACACTGAGTAATCATTGCCTAATTTTTTGTTGCTATGTTTTGTTCTAATCATCTGATAATATACTACTTCCAGCTGTTGTCCCCTCTTGGAAAGGCAGTGCTATTTTTTAGACATTTTATTTATTTGGATAGACTATTTTATTACTAGCCCTATTATATAATAGTTTCACATCATCACCATATAGGAATGGTTGATTATAAAGAACAGAAATATGGAGGACTCAAATTACTGAAATATTGAAGGAACTGAAAGGTATTTCAGAGCTAATAGACAGGGGAAAAGATCATTTGCCAAGGATCCATTTGAAAACAAAGACTTTGGGTTTAAATTCTCCCCGAGTGCAGCATCATTCAAATTAGTGGAGTGAAATGCAATCAACAACCGTGCTTTATATTTTTAGTTAACCAGCTCAGGTTCTGCCTGCCTACAAATTTATCTAAAATCTTTGCTCTTTAGGCCACAAGTTTAAATAACTAGAATAAACTCAAAAAATACTCAACCAATAAAAGCTAGAGAAAATTTTAAAAAGCTGGAGTAGTAAACATACACACACACACATCTATATTGTAAACCCCAGCTATAGATATAATCTGGAAGATTTCAGATGCTATGTCAGAAGAAAATAGAAACCAGTTAGTGACTTATGATTCTTTATGTTTTAACCAAAGTGAAATACAAAAGCTAAACTCCTGAGCATCTCATTCTTAAATCATGACCTCAACAGAGCTACCTCAGGCATGAATTTGACCCTGTATCACAAATTGACCTTGACAATATTGAGGTATTAAAAGTGCCTATTTGGAGCTAAATACTGTGGAAACAAAACAGCTTAAATGTTCTACTCCCTTTGCAAAAGTTTCTATATTGTAGCAAATGAATCATCTTAATAGTTCATAATTCCATACACTCACTTGCTCTCCATTTATTCTGGCCATTAACAATGCCCCTCTCTTTACCCGTTTCCCATCACCCTCTAAAAAAATGATGATAGTACTTGCCAGAAGTCCATTGTCCCCTAGGCCACATCCACACATGCAGGCACGTACGGTTTGTTGCACTGCAAATGTCTTTGCAGCACCACAAACTGCATGCCTGGAATGATAACATGTCCCACTGCAAATCTGTAGCGTGGGGGAAAAATTTGTTACCAGGATTTTTTTCCCAGTAGCAAAAAAAAAATGCAGAGAAAAAAGTGGCATGGTGAGTGCTACAACAGCGTGTGCCAGAACAAATGGAGACTCGGTCCTCCATGGAGATGCTCTGGCTGACGGCCAAGGCATTTCTACTATTTCATTTGTGCCCCAGCTCCTTCAGCACACCAGGAGCCAGGAGGAATGGGGAAAGGGCAGTTTGCCCAAAGTGGGTCAATTTGTCCCTCACCAAAGGACACATGCAGGGGTGTGCACTGCGGCACAAAGTAGGGCTACAAATTTGTGCTGCTGCAAGTGCACACCCCTGCACATCTGGATGTGGACTCAATGGCCAAAATAACCAAGCTTCATATTTTCAAGCACTTAATTTCAGTTTTTTAGAACATTTTCATTCATAGTTAAAAAATTAGAGTGTCATATCTAGTATCTAAAACCATCCTTTCCCCTGTCCTGTTTAAAAAGTGCATGTATAAATCTGATATTTTGCCTTTAGGTTCATGAAGCCAAGCATTTACATACTTAAGACTAAACTATCAGTTAACTTGAAGGATCAGAATGAAAGATTAGATGGCAAATGGCTCTTGGGAAAAGGGGTCATTTTTGATGGCTTTGACTGCATTGAACAGATTTATTTCCAGCTCAACATTTTAAAGCACCTCAGGACTAAGCCAATACACATTACCTACTCTCTTGCTCTTTGTGTAGACAGACTGAGGAAATTAGCAGCAGGCAAAGTGCAAACTCCAGGAAGACAAGGCATAACTTTGTCCTGGAACACAAAGGAAGACAGCAGTTTCTGTCATTTTTCCTATTGTGCGTCTTATTCACAACTCTCAAAGGTTTACTTATGGTTTTTACAGCACTTTTATTCCAGTCTCGCATCCTGTTGCTATGCATTCAAGCTGCCCTTCCCTGTGTAGGGGTGTTAGAACAGAGAGGTATTTCTTGTCAGCCAGGGAACAAATGTCTTCCTCTCCACAAGCCCAACTCATCACAGCAGCGAGCCTCCAGTGTCCTATTTCCTATCTTTGCCCCCTACATTGGTATTACCAAGCTACATTTCATCTTCCTTAGAAGCTGTGTCTTGAGAATGGATTTATGGCATGCCCTTTCTTTGTGACACAAATCGTCAGGATTATATCATCCCGTAGATATTTTGGAAAAAGCCTATAAACTCTTTTACTTCATAAACACAGTGATGTTCCCTCCCTGCTGGGTGCCAGGATGAGCAGTAATTTTTGGCCTCACATTGCTTTTCCAGCATAAAATCCTAGCAGGCTTTTAAAACCCTCCCCAGATGGGAAGTGACTTGCCAGATATTCTTCAGGATCATTTGTTCCCTTCTCTGATCTGCTCCTAACACTGTCCCTTACCTGGAGTAACAACTTATCTGCGAGCATGGTGAGCACTGCTTATGTGAGCAAGCCAATCCAAATGCTAGCACCTAAGGAGAATTGTACCATCCTTACAGCAAGTAACCCTAGGCAACAGCTTTCTATTATCTATTGCATGGAGGTTTGGAATGCCAAGATAGAGGGAGTAAAAAGAGACAGCATCACTGAGGGCAACCCTTGCTGCACAGCCACTAAGGAACCATTTAAAAAGGCTGGGGAGAGAACAGCTTATTCACATACCTCCAGCTCTACCTGCAACTCTAGGCTCTCCTGTACATTTAGCGTTTCACACTTGTATGAATATGTTGCTTTGGAGCTGGAAGGACAGCTGTGGTCAGGGGACCTCTATCTTGTACAATCTTACTGGACCCCTGTTTTATGTGAGCTGGGGCAAGTCTCTGTACCAAGGTTCCAATGATCCTTTCTGTGAAATGGGAATAAAAACTTGCTGTCATTACTGGAGACAGATAAATGGGCATCGATTAAATGAAATGCATGCAAATACTATTAACTGGTTGAATTAATAATAACAATCATACCAATTAATAGTAATGACACAGTGCTTTTCATGAGCAAGTCTTAAAGCACTTCACATTGGCAGCAAATATCACTATCCTTTTTTTACAAAGGGGGAAACTGAGACATAAAAGTTGAAGTGACTTACCTAAGTTAAGTATAACCAAAGCAGCAATAAAGCTGGTAGTTGAATCCAGGTGTTTGGGATCCCAATCCATACTCTGTTCGCTAGGGCATAGAGCCCCCTTTAATAGTCCTTGATGTTCAACATTATGGCTGCCTCCCGTAGGGATACCATGACCTATTCCTATATTATTCCAACAGAAATCTCCCCTTTAAGGTAAGAAATAAGATCAGAAATAATGTGAGTGACCGACCCCCATCAGTGGGAGTTCAGCATGCCATGTGGCTGCAGAGTCTGATAACATTTCCTTCAGCTGTAAGTGATTTTACCATAACGTGAAATACATTTAACCATACTTAGCTCTCTGCATTAACTAAGAGAAAGAAAATTGCGTTTTCTCTGCATAAGCAATTTCTTAAATACTGCACAGAAATGTCTCACTCAGAAAGGAAGAATCTGGATGAAAAAATAATTTTAAAATCCATGACAGAATGATAGTGGCATCCAAGAACTCTTATAATTCCTTTCCTTAGCAAGGACATATGGGAAGATGCATATAAACTCTATGTGGCTCCTAGACAAAATTTATAATGACATAGTTGCAGGGTTTTGCCCAATTTAAAATGATATGCAAACTTTATACATCTTTCGTCCAGTTCTGAAGTAAGTACAGCCATCTCTGGGGAGAAATAGTGCACAAGTACTCATAGTGTTTAGGATAGAAAGGGAGGAAGAGTAGCAACAAACAAAGCTGAATCAGTCATTGGGGTTTGGTTTCCGTTTTTGTTTGGCTGCTTGTTCTACGTTCTAGCCCTGGAAGAACACTGAAATGATCTGCACCTTGTTCAACACAAATATTTTTGTTATTTCGTTTTCAGCCATTATTGAATCCATGACTTGCCATTTTGACAAACGGCTATTTGCCTTTGGAAAACACTTGCCGATTCAATGTGTATGTCAGATTTTGAAACCACCAAGCTAAATTTTCAGTGGAAAAAGCAGCCCTCTTTCAAGCATAAATTCATACCAGGTGGCAACTTTTTTGTAACGAAAGGGGACTATTTTCATATTCCTAACGAAATGCAAGCACCTCATATTTCAAGTAGCCCAGCCTTTCAATGTGGTAATTTGCAAACTCAAACACTATTTGATACATAAGTCGCTGAAAGTCTTGTCATTGATCTATAAAAAGTGCCCCGAGATCATGCAACCGGAGCGGCTGGTGTATGTTCTAATGTGCATAATTTATGATGGTTGATCAGCTGCATTACTGAAGCTTGGATGGCTGTGAAGGAACATTATTAGTTCAAGAATTATGTTTTTCAGTTGGGGCAATTAGTCATCATGCTGGATGTCTAGGCTAAATTAATGTATTACAAAGACTCCTTGGAAATCAAGTTCCTCTTTCCTAGCATTGCCTACTGATATATTCTTTTTCCATATAAACACAAGGAAGAAATATTATACTCAATTCTAGGGTTGCAGTTCATGAAAATCTTGTCTATGCCAAGACAATTCAGAAAATGTTTAATGTGTTGCTGCATTTTTTTTAACACTTGGATCTACCACATGCACACTGCTGCCATAATTTAAACCAAGCAGCCATAATTTAAACCAGGCCATAACAGTTTATATGTAAAGGTCAGCACTTAGAGAGCAGAAAATCTGAAATGTATCTGTCCTGCACTTCAGGGTATTTTATGAGAACCAAGGAGCTGCTACCACCTCCAAAAACATCTTTGATTGATTGAGTTTTGTCAAGTTAATAAAATGCAGCAAGATTTATAATTTCTTGTGACATTTTCCTCCAATGTTAATTTCTACAGCAAAAAATAACGTGTAGGAATAAGATGATAATTTTGAAAAAATCGGAGCCCAATGCCGATACTTCTTATAATTTTAGTTCTTCATTCTTTACTTCTAAAGCTTCATTTGAAACACAACGCAATCTACTGCCAAAATTCTGGTGGGGGAAAAAGAAAGAGATGGGATAGAGGGTACTAACTACATTAGATGAAGAAACAATAGATTATGTTCACAGTGTAGAAAACACATTTCCACAAGAACATATGTGTGTTGCTACCACAATGTTTCTTGGAGGACAGATCTGGGAGTCACTCAAGCCCTGGCATGAGCAACTGGGAGTCAGAAGGGCTAGGTACAGACAGTCAAAAAGGCCAAAGCTGAATCAATTCAGTCTTTGCAGGTCCCCTTTGCAGGTTAGTCTAAACTACACATATTAAATTGAAACAGAAGTGAACATTTACTTTTGATCCAAGAAATGCTGCCACATGCCTGCAGTGGCTCAGGCCAGAAGCTGGGGGGCACTAGAGCTTGGCTCTCTGGCTTTGTGCTTATTTCCGCTTCCTGCTGCCTCTGAGGTCTCTGGGATTTGCAGTCCAGAACTACAGCAGCAGGATTCTGCAGGGTTGCTCATTACTTCCTCTTCCTGCTTCCAGATGCTTCTAGGATTTGTAGTCCACAGCTGCACCCAGCAGTAAGTTTCAGTGGGGGATGGGGTGTTTAACCTACCTCCCTGGCCCCAGACCCTGGCCAGGGTTTGCCTGGGGGGGCAGTCCCCGCCCCTCCCCACAAACTAGGCTGCATCCCCAGCTGGGCTTGTCCCCGCCACACCTGTGAGGCAGCCCACAGTGCTCCAGCTAGGGAGGAGAGGGGCGGGGCCAGCCCTGCTCTCTGGAGCAGATAGGACAGCCCAGCCCAGGGCTTCAGAGCATACTGGGATGCTGGGGGACTCTGGTTTAACTTAAACAAGGGGTCTGGGACAGAAGTTCCATAAACCAGTTTGACCTAAATCGGTTAAGCCTGATACTACATTCAGCCAGGTTTATCTTAAACCAGTTTCAGCCATTTTGACACTGGTTTATATGCACTGCACTTATGCTCTGTTGCAGGGTTTAACCAGTTTATGATCACGCAAACTGGTTTATGTGCAAGTTCTGTCGCTAACCAAGGAGCGCACAGAATCCAGGTGTTGGGAAGCTAGTCCAAAGGTCAGCCTGAAAAGCCAAGTCAGAGAGCCAGAGGGCTGGGTACAGTGTGGAATCAGAAGACCAGCTGGGCTGGGATCCAGGAGTCATATCAGGAAGCCAAAGGGTCAAGCAGAATATGGAGTCCAAGGGTGAGCCAGGTCAGGTAGCTGAGGGGCCGGTTAGAAAGCTGATAGACGCATGAACCATGAGCAAAGAACCCCAGGTACAAGTTGAGCCCCGTTGCCCAGACACTTCCTCTTCTAAGGGGTAGAAGATCAGCTGACCCCGACTGGCCACTCCACTTGGTTAAACCTAGAGAGATGGTTCTGGCCACCTGTGTCCAGCCTAAGTGCTCAGCTGGGAGGTGGCAGACTGGCCTGAGTGGCTGCACCTGGCATTTGAGGCTGCGGCCTGACATTAGGCTCATTTTGTGTCCCAGGAATGGTCTGAGAACTGCAAAGCTAGTGGAGTAGCCTGTAGTTTGTCAGGAAGACATTGGTTTTCTGTTTATGTTTAACAACTGTTAATCTGAAAAGACGTTTGGAAGGGTTGTTACTGGGTTTGGTGCATAGCCATGCATTTTATAAACCCGTCCGATACAACAAAACAACAAACAAACAAAACTCTATGACAAATTCACCTTATATATCATAAGATTTATCTGTAAAACCAAAAAAGCAATGCCCTGCTGCCTGTTTCTCCACCTTTCTCTCACCACATTTTTGACAGAATCCCAAACTCAGTTTGGCTTTCCAATGCTAGCGTTATCATGGAAATCATCTTCCCCTACGAGGTGCTTGTCTGCACGCTTAAAGCTTGCTCACTCCTTATTCTCATTGACGCAATAACCAACAAAACATTTGCCAACTCTTTCCTTCCAGAGGGTCTCCATAGATAAACCGCTGTGTCCATCTTCCACTCTGTCCTACTTCTGCCTATTGATTATGCTTTTGGCATGTGCAGTTATCCAAGTTGTGTGCCCAGGACTTGGTTTTCACTACACTGGCTCAGTTTTACATAAGGGTAAATCTGGAATTATTTTTAGCAGTTATTCCAGCTTAAAATTGATGTCAAAGTGAAGAGTCAGGACTATGGTCACATGAATCACGTGGTTATGTTATATACACAGCTTTACATATGCCGTGCATGCAAATCCCCCCCCCGTCTTTTTTTTAATCTTAAGGCTCATTTCAGACACTGCTGACCTCGGTGTGTGGCTACTGTTATAGTACATCCCTTGTGTTAATGCACAGGATCTGCAATTCATTAGCAGTGAGGATGCTGTTTTATGTGGCTTCATGCTATTGTGGCAAAGTTCAGCTAGTTGCATCCATTTTGACAAATTAGCTTATGTGCTATTGCCAATAACCCCTTTGTGATTTATAGCATGAAGCAAACCAGAGTTGTTTTTCTCTCTGTTACCGCTCCTGCTAATGGCCGAGCTACCAGGGCTGCTACTTTATCTTATGGCATGAGACGAATGTGTCGAGAAAAAGAGATTGCGTAGTATGCAGGACATCAGGCAATCTGTCTATGTGCTGCCTCACAACCTTAAAAAGCAGATAAAACTTTGAAATAATGGCAAATTCTGAGATATAATTTGCATGTCCCTCAAGGCACAAAGGATGCAGAGTGTTACAAGCACTTACGTCTGCACTTCAATTTCAATTTTCCTTCCCAGTGGTTGCAGAAAGGAAGGCTCGCCAGGGAGAGTATAAAAAACTGCACAAATTGAGTGAAGAAGAGCATCTGGCACCACAAAAATGTAAATTCCTCATTGTCAAAACAATGGGAAATAGGTTGAGACTACTGACGGCCACCTTCTTTAGTCCTTCAGTCCCTTCTGCAGCTGTACTGATCATCAGTTGGTTTTCAACATTCGTTCCAAGGCTGCACTGTCCTCTCCTTGTATTTAGGCTCTTCTCTGATCTTTATTTCAAGCTTTTCAAGGTTTACAGTAAAGATTCAAATGTCCTCTGCAAACCTGAGGTAGGAGTTTTCCTCCCCTTGAAGAAATTTTAAATGTAAAAGAGAGGACACCAACATCACCACAGACTGTGGGCAAGATGTCAACAAAGGTGAAGCCTCTAACTCTCTACTTCAGCATGATCTTGGGAGTAATAATAGGGTATTCTGGGAACAGTAAAAGCTTTTAGAAACTGAGAAATAGGTTATACAGGAAAGAGGATGGCTGAATGCATTCCTGCTCTTCTCCACCCTCCCTTTGCTAGCACAAGGAGAAGCTAAAACTCTATCACAACCTGCCATCTAAATTACTTGGCCCCTCACTACACAATGACTGCTCTGAAAAAGAAAGGTATCTTTGCCTTCTCTTATGGTCTGCAAGAGCCAAGCATAAGCTAGTCTAGCTTGGTAGTGTAGGCATTGTTGATAGCAATGCCCAGTTAATGGCAATACCTCAATGATCTTCCGAGGTCCCTTCCAACCCTAATGTCTATGAAAGCTTTTTACTGACTAACGCTTGGAGGAGTTTGAACAGTAAATCTTGAGGTTTCTGCTCAGCAAAAAATTGCCATGATCATTGGTGAAGGTGCTGACTAAGTAAGGTGTAATAAAAATAACTGCACTTATTTTGCCTGTTGACCTACCATTTTATCCTTGTGAATAAAGCATCGCTGTCCTTTACTGTTAATACTGTTCCTCCAGAGTTGCATTAAAACTGTGTAACAGGGAGTGACACCGTATTTCTAGATTATATTAAGTCAGAGTTGAGTTCCCAGCATGCTCCTGTTCTAAGACTTTCACGTAGGCGCTTGGCAGTTGGATTCCTTATAATGAGCCAGTGCGCGTGCACATGAAGCTCCATCGGGATGACTTGAAACAGTAGACATTTGCACAGCACGTTTGCTGTACGGCCCTGTATGGAGCTAAATTAAGGACACTGCGACAGCTGCCACTAAGTCTGCTGTTTGTCTGTTATATATTTGTAGAGAGACGAGCCTGAGCTGGAAACATGGATTCAAACCCCTCTGGAAATTCTGCAGGGCAACCCCTCTCTGACTTAGTGCATGCCTTAACTCTTGAGAAAGGGCAAGAATTGTACAACAGCCTCTGGATGTTCAGCCAGGTGATACGTCGAAACACAGAAACGTCTGAGTACACATCATGCCAGTGCTCAGCTGGGGTAAATTGGCATAGGTGCACTGAAGTGTAAGACTCAATGGAGCCACATCTCTTGTGTATGTCCTTAAAGACATACTGTTTAACCCATTATTATTATTATTATTTTGATTGCAGAAGCCCATAGGGTATGTCTCTATAGCTACTTAGGCCAGCTGGCCCCACAAGGAAGCCTCAGCCCAGTATAAGTATCACCCACCATTGTTATTATTCCTCTGAGGCAAAAGGGGTTTCTTGACAGATGGTCAATGGGTATAAATGTTGGGAGGATTTTCCTCAGGGTGTGATCAGCATTGGTGTAGGCAGAACCCAGGCCAGGGACACTGAAAGGGCAGAGCACAGCAATTTGCTGTGTCTTCCAACTCCCAGTCTCCCCATGCCATATGTTCAGCTCCTGGCTTGATATGTGAGGGAGAAAAAGTAAAGATCACAATTGAAGCAGTATATAGTGATTTTTACATGGAAGCCGCTTGCCCCCATATCTCTGAGGACTTTTAATCAAATAGTTCTAATTATTTTCTACTGGATTTCTACCATTCTCTATAAACCAGGCTTTATAGGATTAGTTTAAGAGATTATTTACCTGTAGTGATTTTAACGACTAGTCCAAGAGGCATCTGGATCAAAACCTGCTGAAGTTGAATCAGTAGCACTGTTCTCCCCAGCAGAAACTTTCCTGGAGGTATGGAGAGAGCCAGGGTAAAGAAAAAACAATGGATTTTGGCAGAGGCCCTTTTTACTGAGCACAGCTGATTTAGAAGCAAATTCAGCTCCTCACTGAAAGGATCCTGAAGCCAAACAGGAACTTTGTTTCCTGCCTATCTCCTCCAGTTTCTTCCCCAGTTTCTTCCTCCTATTTGTGCTATCCCTCAAGAGCAAAGTCTAGCTGGATCTTGGCCCCCAACACACACCTTTCTGCAGTGGTTACTGCTAGAGAGGCATATTGCCCGTATCCCGTCTCCGCACTTTATGCAAAGTGCGTTGCACATCAGGGCAATATTTCTGCTTCACTTTTTCCCATTTAGTTTCAGTTGGTTTATATTTTGCGTGTACGTTTAACTTGTGTTTGTTTCTTATGTTGATATTCTGACTTGTTTTGTATTTATTTCAGCTAAGCTATTTATGTTTCAGACACTATTGTCTAGTCCAGTGGCTCCCAACCTTTTTTTTGCCACGACCCACTGCTGGGACCGGAGTACAGCGGTGGTGGCAGCAGCAGTCCAGGGGCGGGAGTGGGAGAGCTCCCGGCATGCGGCACAGCTCATCCTTTGTGTGCGGCGCCACTGGCATTGCCCCCGCAACCTTCATTTGGGTCACAACCCAAGGCTGGGAACCGTTGGTCTAATCCATTGGTGGCCTTGCAGAAAGATACTATTGAGACACCATATAAGAAGAAACATCACAGTCCACAACCTGATGCCTGAAGTTGCTACCAAGGACAGATACAAAATCCAAAGCTTTACCTCTCCACAAAATTTTGAGGGGCCAAAAAGCCCAAAGTTACTGACCTCTAAAGGCACATCATTAAGGCATGTAACCCACCCATGGAAGCTCATCATGAGCCAAAGAGGCCAATGAGCAAGGCAAAAATCAATGCCTAATGAGTCAGAAAGTTAGCAGAGGCTAAACACCATCAAGATACCTAGCATTCAATGGCTCTCAAATTGAGCAAGCCAGTCCATGAAGTCCAAAGGGGCCAAATGGCCCAATGAACCTACAGCAGAAAGATACAAATGAAAGGTTTCACAATCTCCATCCCAAGTCCATAAGCCAAGAAGGGTCAAGAGACCAAATGAACCTTGCATAGAAAGGTACATATAGTCCTGATGCTGCATGGGTTTTCTCCAACGCTACTGTGCAGCAGCAATAAGCTACTGCATGGCAGCTTGTTGCTACTGTGCAGTAGCCTCGGCGTCATGATTCATGCCTGCCAACACTACATCAATGTAGCATCTCATGTAGATGCACCCAATGTGAAGCTTTAGTTACCCAAAGTAACCCACAGTAAAAAAAATGTGGGAAATAGGCCAAGGAATTCAGCTTTGGCCAAAGTGACTTTCCTGGACAAGTCAACCAGGAAATCAAATCACAGCAACAGGAAGATTGGTATGGCAGGAGAAATATCTGGATAGTTGATCTGGAGATGATCAGGATTGAGACAGGAGATGTATTCATGAGAGTAGATGAAGTCAACACAAGAGGAGGGTAAAGAAGGACATTAAGAAAGGAGTTGTGAAGGCCTCACTGAAAGGATGCTGAAGCCAAAAAGGAACTCAATATTTCCTACCAAGTTCCTGTATTTCCTTCCCCAGTATCATCTTGTACCCGGTGATACCCTTGGTCTCTCCTATTTGTACTTCTGATTGAAGCATCTACCATACACACGTATTGACCAAGCAGATGTTCGTAGCAAAGGTTGTGGAATATGAATGCTGAATGTTCAGCATCTGAAATGCTGTGCAAATGCCAGGCTCCTCCAATTGCTAAATACATCTGAAGAAATATGGGACACTTTGGGTGGCCTCTGAAATTCTTTTCTTTAAGTGACTTGAGCACTGGAGTAAAGAATCTGTTCTATCAACACTAAATCAAAAAAGTAATTGCATGTCTAGGATCAATCCACTTCTTTAGTAAATGGAGCCTACTGAAGCATGTGAATGAAGCTTTCCCAAAGCTGCTACTATTTTTAGCTCTACCAATATGAAAGAGAGAGATTAAAGTGGAGTAAAGCCAGTTCTTACTCTCACATTTTTCATATATCCACTTTACTGTCAAAACAATTTATGTCAGGTGATAAACTAACTATTTTGCCCTTGGTTTGGATTTCACTTGAAAAATGTTCTTAGAGAGATCACACTGTATCCACACTTGGATGGCAGGCTACTGAGATCTATGTCAACATTTTTGTTGCCATAACAGAAACATAATCATTTGTTATGGGCCAGATTGTGGATTTAAACCTGGGTCCACAATGTAAGAAATGGACAATTCATGGTCAAACTTTTTATATTACGGTTCTATTTATAAATAGCTTTATAAAGGGCTACCAACTTAATGGATGTTTCAATAAAATGGCTACATCAATTTTAGCGCATTCAACAGCATCCTTAAACTATGTATGTGCATGTTAGTCACAGATATTATGAGTGTCGACAACATATAATACTCATGTTTGCACAACATATTTATACCATCTAGTAATCATTTTTCCCACATTTGACTACCCAGGTACTGGTACCTGAAGCCTGAGATACAGTAAGTCACATGATCTACATATTTGTACTAAGTCATGCAAATCTATATTCTAATGGGGCCAGACCACCTGGAAGCTACAATTAAGGAAGTGGGCAGGACTTACTACATGGCTCACCTGTTTGCAGAAAAGTTTCCAAGATATTTGTACAGTTTCATTTCCAATAATGCTCTTTCCAAGTCAGTCAGCTCTATTTGGCTAAGAAGCTTTTATGGATGAGAGAAGAATAAGATCATTAATATTTTATAATTTTAGAGCACCTGGATTTGCTAGACATATTAAAATACTAGACTTACTACATCATATGAACCAATTAATATATAAAAATTGCCAACTTCTCAACACTACATCAACATAGCATCTCATGTAGATGCGCCCAACTTCTCTAGGTAGCCTGTTCCAGTGCTTGACCACACTCCTAATCTCCAACCTAAATTTTCTCTGCTGCAGCTTGAATCTATTGCTCTTATTCCTGTCCCCAGAAGCCCCTGAGAAAAGCCCATCTCCATCCTCTTGGGCATGGCACTCATGGAAATGATGGGCTTCTGTGTACTACATGCATCAATTTTCCTTTGTAGGTCTATGCTGACCTATTCTCTTGTGCGCTTAACCATATTATTTGCATCCCTGAGTATTATGTTCCTGAATGGCTTCACGTGGTCAAGGAAGCAAGCATTACGTTTTATGTTAAAAGCAGAACCTCCAGTGGTGCAAGACCCCTACAACACCACACTTGGATATTCCTTCAGAGTAGAAAATGCCACCTTGTTAAACAAAAAAGAAAGCAATACACAACCTCTCCCACTCCTCAAAACCAATATTGTTTCCTAAACTACCCAAGTGTTCTTTGGATCATCTGTCCAAGAACTGATTTCAACCAACCCTGCTGTAATACAGAATTTCAGTAGAAGATTAAGCCAAAGTGGCCTGGCTTCATCTCAAGGGAAACTTCTAGTTGTATGAATAGCCAAGATTCTCATGATGCCATCGTTAGCGATCTTCTCGCTAGGAAAGGTAAAAAGGGCTCTTATTCTTGACTCTAAAACTATGTCATTTCCTATAGTCATTACACTGTGTTCAGGAAATCATCTTGCTGACATCCTACACTTACCACAATCCTTAGCTAGAAGTTCTACTGATCCATTTTCTTCTCCCCACATTTATCCTGATAAATAAACCTGCACTTGAAATGTAACTTGTCACCCACCAGTGTAAGAATTGTTTACCAGCTAATCAATTCCACTTACATCTGGCTTCATTTATCAAAACTCATTTCAATTTTACATTCACTTGATATCAGGTTCACACAGTTGCAGAAGGGTCTCTCAACAGAATTCAAATCAGTTTACCACAAATTATTATTTATGAAGAAGTGAGATCAAAAAAGGATTGTTTGTCGATGCATTCATTGTCATTGAAGTTTGATGCAGTTCCAGGTTTTGCTTTATATTTCACGAAGCATTAAATAGAATCAGCTTAATAAGATCTCCCAATTGTTAGGGAATAAATTTTATTCAAAGCCAGTTCTTAACTGATACAAGTTACAACAAACCCCTTTGCAATACAATGAACTACATGGTCATTTTTATTTTAATGTGAAAGTTGATTATTTCTTCCTCCTATTTTGAAGTTGGCTACATGCCAATGCTAGAAAAAAAATGACATAGAAAATTAAAAGATTAAGGAGAAGTTCAAGACAGCCTTTAATTGAAGTTCTCTCCAATTATGACAAAATTATGTTTCAGTCAGCGACTTTCATAAAGATCTTAGCCACTGTAATTACTAGTATCGCAAATTTAAGAAGCCTTTTTTCCCCACCAGACATGATCCACTTGCTATAGTTTGTTGAATATTTTGTCCTTTATTTCTGAAGTAGAGTAACCTTTCACCTATGACCCTAATTATTTGACCTGCACCAAAGCCCAATGGCATTATTGGAGTCTTTCCATTGACTTAATCAAGCTTTGAATCAAGACCTGAATTTAACACAGACTATTTACAAGGAAGGAATTAGATCTGATGTCCTGTGTTAAAAGAACCAGCACATACAGTCTTATTCCCAGCCTCCATACTACAAAAAACAATTACCAGCACTAACTACCGTAGGCCCTTTCTTGTCTCAAAAAGGCTGAGTGTGCTGTGCAGACTGAGCCACTGGAAATACTGCCTTCACATCATGGTTGTGACATTGAGAGTCTTAGTCTTCAGAGCTGTGAATCCATTGTCACTCCCCAACCCCCAAAACCACATTACTAACAGGTGGGTTTTTAACTAACCATGTATGGAATTAAAAAAAATGGAGATCCCATTGGCTGAAACTCACTGGAAAAGATTTTTAAAATATGTGTTTGTTTTTGGTTTCACTCTGCTTTATATAAAAAGAAAAATAAATAGATAACACAGTGCCAGACATGTACTGCTCATTACAAAGATCAAATCCTGGAGAAAGATGGATCAGGCTGAAATCCCAGGTCTGATCACCCACAGTTTTGTTGCTGTACGAAGTCTGATCCCAGGTGCATTTTTCAAATGAATTCTTGGATCTTCTGTAGAATGAGATTATCCTAACCTGTAGTTGCAAACTCTCCTGAACTTGGAAAGTTTGAAAACTAGGGATTTCTGCAACACAGTCCCATTTTCATTATCAAGTTTGATAGATTAGTGGTCTGATCCTACAGAGTAGCACAACAAATCCTATCTGCTTATGAAGCAATGTGATTTAAGCTTATCAATTCTGACTGGATAAATTCAGTCATGGGTTGAGTGCATAATTCCTTTTTATACCAGGTATTAATTTAGTTCGAAGTATAGCCATTTTACTGCATGAAAGGGAATGGTACAGAATCTTACAAGAAACTGGATTATGAAGTTAATTAGGAATGTTAGTGTGCATTTATAATATCTTGGCTTTTGTCTAAGTTACATTTCCAAATTCAATTTTACCCTTGAATACATCTGCACAAGTGCCATTAAAGTTAATAGGAGCTATGCAAGCATAAGCAATAGGAGAATTTGGGCCTCGTCTTAAACGAAGACTTAGTACTTTAAACCAAGCAGATAAATACTAGCAGCTAAGGTTTGATTTTCAGCCTGAAGCCAAGAGGCAGAAATTCAGCATGCTTTTCCAAACCAATCTCAGAGTCAGGTCTCTGGCAGACAAGGATCTCTATTCATCTGCTTCATAAGAACCAATTGGATTACCATATATGTGAAATTATAGAAAGCATTTCTTGAGACATGAAATATTTCTGCCATCTGCTATGCATTAATGTATTTCTTTTGGCAAAACAAGTGACCTTCCTTAGCTTGCCTCTATCTGTTTTGATACTTTTTCCAGTCTCCTGTATTGCATTCACCTTATTGCTTGAAGGTATTATTTCTTAAAACAGTTTATAATCCCAGCTGTTTTGTTTTTAGCTCCCTGTATAATCACAATGGCTTCTATTGCCTTTTGGCCCCTTTAAATCTTCGCTAGGGTGAATTTTATTTGGAAATAGTCCAAAAGTTTCTTTAAAATTTTCCTGGCTGTAGATTTCAATTACAGGTTCAGGCAGGTTGATTTAATGTGATTCACCTTTCTGTAAAGACCAGTTTCTTGAAATTCACCTCGGTACAAAGGACACATGCAAAACTGCCGTTATCAGTGCAGACAGCATGATCCAGAGCCCACTAAAATTAATATACACAGGGCATGTCTACATATGCATTAATGCACAGTGGTTACTGTGCATTTAGTTTAGTACCTATAATAACAGGTACTAACTAAATGCTCAGTAGCACCAGCGCATGCATTTTAGGTGATGCTACTGTGCAGTAGACTAATTCTGCTGCGCATTAGTACGGGTTTTGCCCACCACGCTAATGCACAGCAGAATCAGTCTACTGCGCTCAATGCTTCTTGTGTAGACGCACCCGCACACTGCAGCGCCTCTTCTAGCCTGCAAAGAAACCATAGCCTCAGTTAATCTTGGTGAGTGCTTCTTTACAGATTTCCCAACTAGAATAGTGTCCTCCATAATGGACACAATGTTATCTCTCAAACACGACCCTAATGCCCTAATCTGACTTCAGCAATAGAGATTCCAAAGCTGCTCCTAAAACAGGTTCTTCCTATCGGTGAGAAGGTAGCAGTCAAGGAAATACCCTGACTTCATCCCGTTGATCTTCTCATCAGATGAAAGAAGTTAAGGTGGGATACCCAAGTTAGTATTTGGACAGGTGTCCAAGGAACACTTCCTTCTGGTGATGCAAAACGGTCCGGAGGCATGAGTAGACATAGCTGCTCCAGCCCTTTTCCACAGCAACAGCTGGTCAAGTTCTCAGTGAGACAATTATCCAGGACCAAAACTGGTTTTGCTGAAACTGAAGACATCTCACAGGAATGTGCACACTATTTTGTGTAGTATAAACGTATTGAAAAGAAATACTGTAGTGTTTCCGTACTGAAATGTTTCGTGATTTCTGTTCCAAATGAAATTTCAAATAGAATTTCAATCATATTTAGAATAATATTTAAAAGGACTCAGCTGCATGAAATGCACTAGGCAAATTCAAGTTATTTTACAATAAGAAAGCAAATGTGCTTTTGTTTGGGGCTTTTTAAGCACAATGCCTTCCATCTTTTTTCTTATTGAAGGCCCTTTTCAAATCTCTTTGTTCTGTAGATATGAAGAATATTGGTTTCTTTCTATTTTGTAGGCTTTTGTTATCAGGAAAAATAATTTCCATGTGCACCCTAAATCTTTCTTCCTTAAATTGTCATTGGCAACAATACAGCCTTTAGTGATGACAAACCAGGATTTCTTTAATACTAACAGCTGTTCCTGGGTTTTTGGTCCCATCCCCGCCCTCCCCCCCCCCCTTTTTTTTAGCCAATGGTAATATTAAGGCACAATTTTCTCAGCCTCTTCAGAGCTTCATAACTGAGATCCAGAGACTGATATACTCAGTCCAGAAACAATTTGGCAACACAATCTTATATCTTAGGGTGCCTATACATGTGCTCCAATGTGTGCTGATTAGAGCTGCTCCAATTAAAATTACACCCCCACCCTCATCCCAGAGCATATGTATTGGCACTCTTAGGTTTTGAACCTCTTCAGAGTATGAAGGTGGCTAGATTATTTGTTTAAGAAGTCACAGTTAATTATAATCAAAATTACTATATTTACTAGAA
Organism: Alligator mississippiensis; assembly: GCF_030867095.1. Classification (NCBI taxonomy): domain Eukaryota; kingdom Metazoa; phylum Chordata; order Crocodylia; family Alligatoridae; genus Alligator; species Alligator mississippiensis. The sequence goes on from NC_081835.1 coordinate 14,611,389, forward strand.
TCTAAGATGACTTTGAATTTAAGATGACCCCACCCCTGATAATTAGATTCCACACAAGGAAAAATTTTTATTTGGTATTATTTTTATAAACAGACCTACTGACAAAGGCTATAGCAATACCAGTAATTCATAAATTAGCTTCAATTCAATGCATATGTTAGTGTAACTTAATCTATATTGTGGTTTTTATAATGTTCATTTTAAAGTTTGTATCACAGCTGCACTTCATTTATTTTGGTATCTTCACATTTGTACCAATGCTTCGCCTTTTTTCTACGTGGTCTGTCATGGGGGTTTCCCAGCCATCGCTTGCCCCACAAAATTTACCATGGGTTTCTATATGGTTTTATATTTTGGCCAGTCAGTGGTGATCAGGCCTTGTGATCTGCTGCTTTTCCTGCTACTCCGCCAGATGCTCCCCTGCCCCTCCGCTGAGTGCCTTGCTGTCACTTGCCTTGCTGCTGTTGGGTGCCCCCTCACATGCTGGTTCCCTTGCCACCACAAACTACAGCTTCAAAGTATGCTAGATCCCTCACTGGCATGCTCGTCACCACTTCCAGGTCCTTTTTCACATGCTAGATCCCTTGTCAGCATGCGTGTTTTGGGTCCCTTGTCACTGCTTCCAGGTCCCTTGCCACTGCTTGCTGGCTGTCTTGCCTCAGTCCCTTGCTGCCACGGCTGGGAGTCCTGCCATGCCCTTTCTGCTGCTGCCAGGAGTCTCACTGCATGCTGGAAACCCCCCTCACCATGCATTGGGTCCCTCACCCCAGCCACTGCAGTCAGGTCCCTCCTTGCAGCATGCAGGGTGCCTGGCTGGCCCCTGGCGATCCCTCCTCCCCGAGTGCTGGCCAGCCCCTGCGGGGTCCCTCCCTGCCAAGTGTCTGGTCAGCCTCCCCAACTGGGTGACTAGCAGGCAGGTGATCAGATGGCTCCTGGCTGCTGCCTGGCCAGAGGGCACACAGCTCAAAATGATCCAGCAGGCACTGGCCAGGCACCATCCCCACAGCTCATGGGGTTTCTGGACATGCGCTGAGTTACTCTGAGTTACTGCCCTCACTCAAGAAGCAAATTAAATTCTTCCTGTGAACCAACCACACATACACACAGCCCAGCAGAGAGGATCCATTCCCAGCCTGAGCACCCCTTCCCTCTGTATAACTAGAACATGAAGGAAAACCCTTCTACCATCATTATGATCTATGCCAAGTGGGAATAAATACTACTGCCTAAGTCCTATGAAGTCCTCTTCATCATCTGATATCAACACACTTTACAAAGAAGCTCAGTATTATTAATCCCATTTCACAAACAGGGAAACTGAGGCCCAGAGCAGGGGGAATTGGCTGCCCAAGGCCCAACACTAGGGCTTAGCTTGGAATAGACTCCTGAGTCCCAGAACAGGGATCTGTGGGCCAAACCACACCGTTCCTAGATCAATCACTACAACGTCTCCGGACTGAGTCATATTGCAGCACAGCTGTTAATAGTTCCAATATGGAAATGAACTATAATTTATGTTTCCAGGCACTTAGAAGTTTCCATACAAAACCCTATCATTAAGTTACATCATTCTGCCGTTTGATGATCAGGAAAGCTGTTATTGTCTTGCTTTATGGTTGTCTCTCTCCAGAACTTTCTTGGAATATGACTAGTCTTTTTGAAAACTTCCTGATACATCATTTTTCTACTAGTTGAATGGCGCATTCACACAGAACCATCAGGCAGATTGTCAAATATTAAATGCAGACAATGTAAAGGTAAAACCCATCCTAATCCTATTAAAATCGGCAGAGGCAGAAAATACTGAAACCAGCATTTCGTCTCTAAGACATATCTTCAATAGTCACAAACTTATTGCTATTAAACTGATGAGGCAACTCTATCCATGTCACACATGACTGTAGGTTCAAAGTATACACTGAAGAGTTGTATTTAAAAACAGGCGGTAGGCCAGGGAATGTAGGGTGTTAATGAGAAAAGAAAGCTGTATACACCACATCCTATTAATATAGTAGGGCTCCATGAGTCCCTGTGGCTTCAGGGCTGTAGTACCAATTACAGAATGGTTTTATCCCTTCCCTCGTGCATCTTCCCATCCAACAGCTGGTTTTGAGTCTAACTAATCCAAGAGTGTCGACACCATAGATCAAAGAGCTTTTCTTCAAACGCTGTCCCTGTTAACTTGGCTTTGGCAGAAAAAGCACAAGATCTGTAAATGGGGCCTAAACACTTCTGAGAACAAAAGGTTACGAATGAGTTGATAACAACAAAGCTAAAACATAGGCTGGGTGACAGAGTGCATGGGGGCTATTAGCAAACATGGCAAAGTAGTGCAGTGCTAAATGCCAGATTTGTCCCTTCAGGGGCTACGAGCAATGCATAACTTTTTCAGGAAACAGCCGCTTATATATTTCCCTTGAATTGTTGTCACCAAGAGAAGGAAAGCCATTAGTACTGCACCAGCAGATGTTTTGATTTATGTAAGATTTTTAACATGACAACTTCTCACTCCTGGGATTTCTTCAGCTTCATGTTTTTTAAATCATTTTAGTAGATGTTCACCAGCAATGCAAGCCAGCATCCTCCCAGTCATTTTATTTAAAGATAACCACTAACCTCTGAGTATCTGTCATTACCTTCCCTACATATGACTGCATGGGATACTCAGCAAACGAACTGAGGGTAAGCCTGTATGTGAACCCTCCATGCCATGTGTACAGAGGGTTTATGCACCCATTTCTGTGAGTTCTGGGTTACAGAGGATAGTTTCAGGCGACCTAAGTCAACCTCTCAGAAGACAAGGCCCACTCAGCAGACAAGGCTGAGGTCTGTAGGAAGCTGGGATTTTTAGCCATGGCTTCCATCCTCAACCATGTGTCAGCCCACGTCTGCTCCAAACTTAGCACATTCTTTCCAAGTGGTTCACCAGCTTCTCTGACAAATGAAGCTTGAATTTCTAAGATTGGGCAAATTTTACCTGAAAATCACAGAGACCCTTTGGATTTCATGACAACTTTGGGATATATTTAACATATGTTCTTTCCTATCTGTCTGAATTACCAAATCTATCACTTCCACATTGTTACCACCTGCCTTCACTTCTGCAGCTTCCAAACCTGCTTTCTTCTGGACATCTAAATCACGTCCAATTTATACACGTACCTTAGTTCTCGGACATGCCGGAGATCCGCCGCTTTGGAGCAGACTCCTTTAATCAAGTCTGCTCTGCACAGGAGCTGACATGCACCGTGCTGCACCACTTGCAGTTGTATAAATGGCGAAATGCACTTCAGCGTGGAAAAACACCTCTGAGGTGTTTTAGTTCAAAAGCACACCGCCGCCATTTTCTTCACACTGACGTGCATTTTGCTGCTGATACATCTACAAGCATTGCAGCGCTGGGCACTTTTCAAAGTGCTTATCACTACCACAGATATCATTTTGCATGTTGTTATTGAGGCCGCATTCAACCAATGGGTCCTCCCTGTCCACCACATCAGTGTTCCAACTACTTGGTCTAACGTTAGGCCTTTTATATACCTCTTTGGGCACCTATACACATGCTCGACGCCTGCTCCGACACGTTCCAGTTAGGACACATCTGAGCAGACTCGATTAATCGAATCTGCTGGAGCATTCTAATTAGCACGCTCAGCGTCCCCACACTTCAAAATGGCAGCAAGGGTATTTTAACTAAAGCTCATCGAAGGAGCTTTAGTTAAATGCTCCCACCGCCATTTTGAAGTGCAGGACGCTGTATAGATGAGATACTGTGGCCACTTTAATTAGAGTGACTCCCAAGAGCCACTTTAATTAAAATGCCTCCCCCCACCTGAGGCACATGTAAAGATGCCTTTTGTCTACAATCCTATTCCTGATTCTCTGTGCTTTTCTTGCCTTTCTGCATCAGTCATAATGGATTTGAAGGCCAGGAGGACCTTGAGATCATCTAGTCTGAACTTCCTCGATGACACACAGACTAGAGAATTTCAGTTACTGATCCCCCATCCAGAACTTGCTTTTGTCTTTCCTTCACTGTTTTTTATCTAAAATTAGACTCCACGTTTTTCCATAATTCTAGACTCAGAAAGCTACCTGGATATCCATTTTCTTCTATTATGTACTGTAGAAATGACATCACCTTTATGGTTTAAGGTTTGGATTTCATTATAAAGTCACGATAATGAAGATAATGGTTTGATTATTGCAAAGAACTGTACATGGAAACAGCCAACATTTTGCAAACAGTGGAGATCAGTAGAAGTCTCTGTGCAAAACTTAGACTTGAGTCATATAGCAGAGCTGGTCCTAAATGCACAAAGTGAGTAAGAAGCCCTGCTGCCATCCCCAGAGATACTTAAACAAGGAAACAGAGGTGTAACACACTGGAAATAGCAAGATGGAACCCATTAGAAGTCCTTACAGCAGAGCCAAGAAGTCGCAGGATAGTATACATAGCACACAACCATCTGACTCCATAGGCTGGATGAGTGGTGTTGGGTCAGTCCTCAGGTGTGACTCAGAGAGCCCGGATCCAGCCATATGCTACCCTGACCCCACACACCAAGATTTGACCACGTGGTGATGAGTGCACACACCACCCCAACCCCATGCACCTGGATCTAGCCATGAGTGACCACAACCACGGGGACAGGGCCACATTTTGTCTGGTCAGGTGCAGAAATTTAGCAGCAGGGAAGTGGCAACTAACACTACCAATGTTTCCTGTTGCCAAATTTCTAGACCCCTGGGGAGAACTCTGTGGGTCTTATCTGGTCCATGAGCCAGAACTTGAGCACCACTGGTACATGCCATATGCCCTATGCAGCTACTGGATCACCACTCACAGTTCTCCATCTCCTTCCACACCTAACTGCTTCCCATCATCTGTTTAATAGACAACCTTTTAACTTAAGTTTAGGCAGCAAGTCTTTCAAGCACTTTCACTGCATTGGTATAGCATCTAGGAAAATGGGGCTCCCAGCCTGACTGAAGGTCTCTAGGTCCTACCAAACTACAAATAAAACATACTGATGAGGATGTGTGAGATCAGGTCCACAGTAAATACAGTCACCAGCAACAATAGCATTACAACTAGAGGTGAGTGAGAGGGGGCACTAGCCCCAGCCAACAAATTAGAGAGATACTGGAATTGCCCCCTAACCCCATGGAGTCCATGCCCCAGCAGTAAAGGCAGCCCCATGGTTTACCCATGCCAGAAACTCCAAAACAGTCCCTGTCTGCTGATTCTGCTTTAAAAGCAATAGCTGGGGTGGCAGAGCATGCGGCAGTGACAGAAACATCTCAGCTGGTGAATACTTATGAGTTCCCGGCATGGGTAAGACTACCCAGGGCCTTCTAAACTAGTACTCAACTTATCACCCTCCAGCAGCCCAAGAGCTGTTTGATTCTTCCCAGACTAAATAGGATGAATTTAATAGAAAAGTCGACATTGACACTGTTATTAATAAGGCTTGTTTGTGTGGAAATGCAAATGCTTGAGATTATAAAAGATCAACATCCATCATTTGAATGATTGGATTTAGTTTGCTTATGTTAGAGACAAAAAAAAAATCATGCTTTCAATGAAAAAAAAAATCTCCCTGGGGAATTTGGGAAGTTAGAATCATCTCCAAGCAAGAGTTTGGCTAGGACATCTTGGCTGTTTCTTCAGAATACATTATGAGATCATTAAGGACTATAAGACATCAGGATGTTGGCTCTATGACTTTTCTGAAGGACTGTTACCTACCACAACAGTGTTGGCACTGAACTTTGGCACTGATTCTAGTAAAGACTTTCTTTATGGGAAAAGTGCCAACTTCTGAATCATTAATGCCAGTCACTGGCTGCAGATGTAGCTTTAATATTGTGGATCAAAACAATTGTGCCTTGTTCAAATCCTGATTTGTCACTGATAGATAGGCAATCTTGAGTGCAATTGCTGTGATCCAGCCACATTTCCCATGAAGACTGATATAATATTAAGAATTTGTGGTTTCAAATTGCTGCCACGTCCTTTTTTTTTCTCATCTCCTTCACAGATCAGATTTTTTTTTTCCTGCTGACATTAAAGGTCATTTAATAGTATCATCCTGGCTGGTTTTGAATTTCATCTGAATTGAATTATATGCAACTTTGAACCATTTCTGATTTGTGTAAGAATATGGACGTAGCATACTGCTAAGCAGAAGAAGATAGCACACAGGGGACGATAATTTCAGAGGGAGCAGCCGTCTCTGACAACTTCAGCTTCTTTGTTATGAGGGCATGCATTCCCTTTCCCCATCAAATTATCATTCTGCTTTCCTCCACTAATAAGATAATGACAAAAATGATGGATAAACAGTGGTGAGTTGAGGCGAGGAAACAGAACTGGTTACCATCCCTGCAGCTTTCACCCTGCTGCGCCTTAACACACACACTGTCACCCATGTCACGAGTTTTGCTTGTCCGCAGCTCGAGGGGCAGTTCCCCCCAAACCCCTGCACCAATCTCCTTGAAACTTGGCAGGCTTTGTGGCCTCACCAAGGGCTACCATCCCTGCAGTTTTCACCCCCCCCCCCCCATGTTGTAACATGTAGATGTGACACTAGTTTTCTTTCAAGAATTTGGGGTACAGTTCCTCCTGAACCCCTGCACCAATCCTCTTGAAATTTGGCTAGGGTTCATGCTCTCAGCAGAGGCTACCACCTCTGCAAGGTTAATCCAAATCAGACAAAAAACAACAAAGTTATAGATATTTCATTGATTCCCCCATTATAACCTATGGTCCGATCTCCGAAGCGGCTCCGAAGCTTTTCCGAACCACTTTGGAAAGCCTAACAAAACCAGCACTTTGATCCGGACATGCTGCTTTGGATGCCGAAGCATCTGAAGCTTCTCCAGATCTGAAGCATGGTCCGAAGCCTCGCACGGCCCTAATAGTTGCACAACAATGCAACCATCTCTTTCAGCACTTTGCAGTTCATCATTTTGGACCTCCTTTTTTACCTATTGTCAGCCATCCCCCATTAAAAAGTAGCACACAAAAACAAGATGTGCAACTTATACCAGATATACCTATGAGATATTGACCTAAAATGTACAGGACCAAGCCTGAAATTAAAAAAAAGAAAGGCGTTTCTAGAAAGTAACAGGTTTGATATCTAAATCAACCACAGCAACATAAGCTCAAAACAGCAGGTTACATTTCTGAGCGCTGTGCACTTGAGACTAACAGCTGCAGTAGGAATGATGCATCTCACCCACATGCAATCTGGAGCAGTCATGTGAAGGCAACCATCATTGTGAAAGCCTCTTCTGCTGTTGCTCTTCTGCTTTGTTTTCTCACCAGGTCAAGGCTATTTATCGGCTCCTTCTGCTGTCAAGTTGACTAAGCGAGCCATTTAAAATGGATCTGTGCTGTGCTAAATAAAGTCACTAACCAATTCAGATGGGTTAATAGATTTCTTTTATTTCAGCAGTCAGCAATCATTATGCTACAACATGCGTTCTAATTATCCCAGGTTGGTAGTGTCTTTAGCTCTTGTTAATTTTTTGGCAATTGCATCTCCAGTGAGTATCTGCACTGAACTTCCACTGCAGGACGCTAAGCACCCCAAAGTCCCATTGATGTCAAAGATCCTGAAAGCCTAAGATAAGGTCTCTTCAATTCTACCTTTATTTCTTACACAATAAAAGAGCTACGAGAATAATTTGCAACAATTAGCATACAGGAGGAAATGACAATAATCTTGAATTTACTCCTTATTGGAGGGTAGGTTTTAATTCAGTGATTGAGCACAGCTGTGTTTTGCAAGCATTTGCTAATTTGGCTGCCTAGGCTAAAAGCATGTTATGCTAAGGGGTACTAGCGACTGCTTCCAGGTGAGTCCTGGATCCAAAAACAATCACAGACCTCCGTAGTGCCTATGATTATGCCAGCTGCTTTCTTTCAGGTTTAATGAAAAAACCAGTCAAGCCCTTTTCTGTGATAGAAACAGCTGCAGACTCAGAGGTAACAGGGCCAACACAACAGGTTGAGATAATAAGGGCTGCATAATGGGGGTATCTCTAGATGCATGTGCTGGAGCTAGGATAGTGGAAGGAGAAAGCCAATAGAAAACATTTTCACTATGACTATGAAAGGAAGCAAAAGGACAGTGTTTCTTGGCCCTAACATTCAGCAGAGGGACAAACTTCAGGATTTCTGAACAATAAAATTGTCTCCCTTTGCTTCCAGTGAGTCTTTTTTGTAAATAATGAAGATTACATTAGGAATATACATTGTTCGTTTCATCCAACTCTCATCCAAACAGAAACAACCCCTTGGAGATCCCGATTTATGGCTAATTATTTATGCCAAAGGGCAACAACATGTGACTGGTCAGCTAAGACACATTTATTATTTCTGATCTCTGATGCGACCATGAACCATGAGCTTCTGCTATGAATATTCTTACACATGCAAATTTGTTAGTTTTCATGAATACTTCCACCTGTAATTCAGGTAGGACCACCATCAGAAAGAACAAAGCAAAAAGCACCAAGACTAGTGGACAGCATCATATAAGGGAGTTAGTGGGAGAATCCGAGACAGACCACAGAAGAGCTCTACCTAGGGTCCCATTTCAAGCACTGTTGCTGTCTGTAAGTGAGCGTGCCATTCACCCGAAGGTCGAGTCCATGACGGTCTATCAGATGTCGCCATTGTCTGCAGGAAGGATAGTCAATGGTCGGAACAGGTTCCAGAGGGTCCTCAGTGGTTCTTGCCTGCCATGACTTCCCTGAAATAAATATGTTTAGTAGGGAGGAAGATGTACGTTCCATCCCGCCTGGTCCCTTCCTTCGATCCTTTCATCAATCTTCCTGTTTTGGGGCTCTGCCTCCCCTACACCCCACCTAGCACCAACCAATGATGTCGTCTCCCGGTCTTCTGGGTTTGAGTCACGGTCTTGGTCCATGTCTTGACCGGCCAAGATGGTCAGCTGTGTATGGACATCAGTTCGCCCCAGTTGGCACTTGCTTCAGAGGGACTGACTTAGTTTCTATCTGTCCCCTCGTTACCTGGTTCCCCGGTGTTAGTCTCAATCCTTTTGGCCTGTTGTTGCTGTGGCATGGACAGCTGTTTCTCTTTCTCTCCGCAGGCTCCAAGACAGCCCAGTCTGCCTGGAAGACGTCTGGAATCCACGGCTCTATTGTTGGTAAGTAATTGCGCCCTCCTGGGCTCACACTGTCTCCCTCAGCCCCCTCTTGGGGCTGCCACCACTTGGTTTCTACAGGGCACAACTCTGCCCTCGGGCACTGAGTGCCCACAGGGGAACCTACTTCCAGTCCCCCAGGCTTCCTGCTCAGCGGGGTTTTTATCCCCAGTTCCATGGGCCAGCCAGCAAATAGGTGCGAGCACGCAGCCATAAAATGGGACCACGCTGGCACGGGAGCCAATCCCGGGTCCCCCCCGGGTCACCTGTTCTTTTGATGTTTTTTTTCTTCTGCTGTGGCACTTTGTCTTGCTGTGGCTCCACACCTGCTGCTCTCTCAGCTCAGCACGGTTTCATGCCGGCTCTGCTCTCCGACCCCAGGTAAGTTCCTCTTTGGGGTTATCTCTTTATCACACTGTCCTTTCCTGGCTGGTGACTGCACAGCATCACTTGTTTGAAAGAGTATGGTGTCCTAACAAACCATGAAGATCACACACGCACCATGATAACCTAATTCTCTGGGCACTCTGGCATTGAGAAGGAATTCACAATGTGAATTATGGAACATTTCACCAGGAGATACATTGGTCCTGTGCTTGTGTTTAAAGAAAGAAAATGTAAACTAGATTTCAGGGTAGTTAGAGTCACTGGTCTCCCTCCTCTTCCCATAGGTGGTGGTCATTCTTTAAACATCCATGTTTACCATAAATGACTATACTAATACCTAAGTCACCCAAGGTTTCTCTTAAGCTAATTTAAAAGGCTACATGGCAGTCTCTATACAACTGTTGACAAGTGCTAGCCTTTCAAATGGCAGTCTCGGAACAGATGAATGATAAATGATCATTCCCATTTTTGTAGCACCTTCCCTTGTTGGGTCTTAGGTACATGACAACCTTAAGGAATTGGAGCATGCAGGTGAGCCAGTGTGGACTTTTGCATTTTATAGTTGTGGGAAACTGAGTCAGGGCTAAACAAAGGGTCTGATCCTCCACCATTAGCGTGAAGGTGGGGTTCTGTTACTATCTTTGTTTAGGGTCAGAGTTGCTTTCCCTAGAGTGCATAGTTGAGTGAGGAACACAAACCCAGCTCTCCTGTGTCTTCAGTCTATGCCTTAACAACAAGCACACCCTATATGTGTGCTTACTGGTTTTATCTTCCCTTCAGATGGAAGAATCATACCTCATCTAGAGCCATTTTAGTCAGATCTATTTCATCTGGAGAAAGCAGTTGCTTACTCATATGAGTATTGATTGTGGGAGAGCTGAAAGCAGAAATCTTAAAATAATTAATAAAAATAATCTGTCATCACTATTGTCTAGAAAATTGATGCGGTACCTAATAAATGCAACACGCCACGGCATATGCTTCTACAAGACATTAAATTTATTCCCGTTCACCAAAGAAACAACATCCTATCCATTTTATTTTCACTTTGCCACTTAAGAGCAATGTGGTATGGTCACCACCAACTTCTATGAATAATTTGTTTCAAGGATGGGGATGTTTTATACCCCATATGCATTTCACAGCACACTGGAGGATGTTAGCTAAGAGGGCTTGAATTCAAATAGGAAAAATAAAATTGCAGCTACAACCCATCCAATTACAAATCAGCATCATCCTTTTGCCAGCTGAGGCTGTCTGCCATTAATCATATCTTTGAAAGCATATCAGATTTCAGTCTCTGAAAGTTAAATCAGAAATAAGTACCCTTAATAAGATTTAGAGTCAAGCTTGGGGGAAAAAAAATTCAGATACCATCTTCCTAGACTTTATCATGAAAATCTTATCTTCCTTTCAGGTTTCCTTTTTAAATATTATTTCATTTCATATGTCATTTCATTAGAACGATCCATCCTAAATGAATAGCAAAAATGCTTTGGGACAAATTCAGCCGTGGTACAGGTGGAGAAAGTTCCTCGATATCCCAACTAAGCAGTTATTGATTGGACTAAAGAGGTGGTAAATGACTTGTATGTTGTATGCTGGCCTCTTGCCCATCTTTAAATAAATGCTTTCTCTTGGTTCTCACTGAAACAGGATCTCTTGCCTCAGTTAATAAGAAGCTACAAGAGAATTCAAAGCTGAAGAACAACATCCCAGGCTGTTCAAGGCACCTTGGGAAAGTGAAGACATAAATCCTGTTATGTTATGACCGCATTTCAGGGACCCAGACATGGGTCAAAATGCTGCAAAATACATGTAAGTGAGTAACGCAATGTATTTTTTCATTACATAATCACTTTGTATCTTAAATTTCAGGCAACCCTTATAAGGTCTCTGCTACTTTCTTAATCTAATATTAGCTATTGAGATTAATGAGGGTTTATTCTGAGCTTTAGGAGTCAGACCGCAGTAATCTTGTGATTAGCTGCTCACCCAATACGAAAAGGCTTTTGCGCTTTAACAGTTCCACATCGTTAGAAGCACTTAGCCTCTGTGGAATTTGGAAATGCAGTAGCTATAAAGAAAATAAATCTCTTTAGCTCGCTGAGGTTTAACAAAAAGTGTCAAGCCAGAGAAGGGCATTTAACTATTCTGTGTGCATCTTGGCTCTGCTTTGCCATTGTACCTGGTTTCTGAACTTCAAGTGAGCTCAAATTAAAAAGTTCAGCTTCTTTTCTAGCTTTGAAATACTGAGTGACTGCACAGAAGTTGCAGGCCCTGTACCACTATGTTATTCTGCAAAAGCTCCCCAGCTAATCCGATTTCATGCAAATCTGCCCCCACCTCTCCCTCTCCCTCTCCCCCTGTTCATTGTAGCAGCTCACGGTTTCTTTCAGAATAGAAGTCCACACACAACACATCATTGAAAAGCAAAGGCACTGGAAAACTTACACTTGCCTGAGAAATGCTCCCTCAGTGCTTTGCTATGTTTCCAGATCGCACAGAAAGTCAGCCACACACAAGCAACAGAGCAGCTACTTCTCCCCATGGATGAACTTAACCTTTCCATGAGGTCACATAAACCAGATCTTCACCGGAAAAGGTGTGTGCTTAGCTTGGGTTACACAACACAAAATTAAATCCAGGTGATGACAGAGGTTTTTAGAGGTGACAGTAAATCCAAGATTTCTTCATCATCTTAAGTCAAACTATTAACTTGTCTAGAATCTCAGTCTCTGCTAGGATTTCACTTCACAGTAAGTAACAAGGGTTAAGACAGGTGGGCAATTATTTTGGGCAGAGGGTCGCTTACCCAGTTTTGGCAGACTGTCGAGGGCTGCATGGGTAGCCCCACCCCTTGACAGGTGCCCCACCCCCTGGTCACCATCTTGGGACCAATGTCTCAATGTCTTGGGACCAATGTCCCAGGGCCAGCATCAGTGGGGCCCAAAGTGGGGCGCAGGCTGGCAGGGGTCTGTGGAGCCGCACTGGGCTGCACCAGCAGGGAGGAAGGGGAACTGCCCGGCTCCACAGAGCCCCTGCCAGCCGGGACCCCGCGCTTCTGCCACCCTGCTCTGGGCCCCACCGGCACTGGCCCCGGGACACCGGTGCGGGCCCCATGCTTCCTCTGGCTAGCACACCTGCTCACTCCCAGTGCCCCCCAGCCCTGCAGTACAGGCGGGGAGCAGCATGCAGCCCCGACCCCCTGCTCGCTGGTAGGGAAGAAGCTGGTGCAGAGCACAAGGAAAAGTGGCCCCTCGCCCCCACCATGGCCGGCACTCCCTGCTGCAGCCACTCGCAGCCCACACGGGGCTGTCTGGAGCAGGCACAGGCAGCCCCACACAGGCTGCAAGTGGCTACAGTGTGGGCCGCCGGCCACAGGGTGAGCGAGGGGCCATTTTTCCCCACGCTCAGCACCAGCTTGGGCCCCCACTGGCTCCAGGCTCGCTCATCGGCAGCAGCAGCTGCAGCCCCCCAACTTGCCATGCCGGGCAGTGTTGGCTGCTGCTGCCCACCCAGAGCTCACACACTGGGCAGCCCACAGGCGGTGGTGGCAAACACTGCCCAGTGCAGCTGCTGTCACCACACACAGCCCCAGTGGGCGAGCCCGGAGCCAGCGTGGGACCCAGGCTGGCAGCAAGGCAGGTGACAAGGTGGTGCAGAGCGCAGGGGGGGGAAAACGGCCTCTCGCCTGCCCCATGCCCAGCGCCACACACTGCAGCCACTCACAGCCAGCCTGGGGCTGCCTATGCCTGCTCTGAACAGCCCTGCAGGCTGCAAGAGCCTGCAGCCCACGGTGCCAGCCACGGGGTGGGGGAGGGGCTGCTTTCCTCCATGCCAGGAAGGAGCCCAGAGAAAATCTGAGCGCAGGGAAAAGCAGCTCCTCCCCAACCTCATGGCCTGCGCCCTGCACTGCAGCCGCTCACATCCCATGGGGCTGTCTGGAGCAGACACAGGCAGCCCCAGGCAGGCTGCGAGCGGCTGCAGCACAGGGCGCCGGCCACGGGGCAGGGGAGAGGCCTTGCAAGCCAGATCCAGCCTGCGGGCCGTATTTTGCCCACCCCTGGGTTAAGAACCTACATTTTTCCTAATGCAGACACAGAACCAGCAGCAGGATATGGATAATTCCCTTAAGACATTCTTATCGCCTGCACAGGGAGAATCAAGGCCTTGTATTATGTGTTAAACTCAAATTTGTCCCTAACCCTGTCTTTTGTTAGTGGCTAACATTGATGCAAAGAAGCAAAGATGGCCTTGTGTTGAGCCATCCTCTAAGCTGGTTTAATTGGGTTAAGTCTCTTGTTCATTGCCTTGTTTATTGTGTGATGATTCTGTGTCTTGGAAAGCTGGTCAACAGCATATTGTGACCTCCTGCTGAAGACTTCTTTGCAAGCTAGTCACAGGCACCTCCTTTTAGACTCCATCCATGAGATGATATCTGAAATTCTCTAAATGTCCAGAATTCTTGGCTCTCCCTTGGATGTGACATGTGAGAATACACCTGGCCCGGTGGATGAGCTCTCAGTGGAACAGCATTTGTGAGACATCACTCAGGCTTTGTTGTAAGGCTGCTCCTGTTCTTAGAAGATGGGGTACTGCTAAAGTTGATTTTATTCTTTCATTGAAAAAAAAGATGAATAAGGCCAAGTATAAAAATGATTAAAAAGCAAAGCATCATCCCCAACTGTCCTCAAGCCCTCTGCAAAATTGCCACATTTTCTCCTCAACAAAACAGAACGAGCACAGGACATGACTGAGACGGATCAGCAAACCTGCACAGTCTGTCCTCGTGCCATAAAGGACTGACAAACTGCAGGACGAAACAGCAGGACCTACAGTAGCACCTGTTGAGTTAATTATACTGGGTTAACTGGTCATTTGCTCACTCTGGTAGTTTGCACTGGTGTACAAAACCAATGCAACACTTTCCACCTCCATTCATCTTTCTTCTATGCACCTCTCCAACTTAATTCTTCATATTGTCCCCAAAGGAGGACGGTCTTTGTAATGGAGCAACACAAGCCAGATCTTTCAGTCAGCCTTGTCAAACTCTTTTTCTGCAAACATCACTAACATTCAAGCCCATCTCTCCATCAGTGGCAATGCCAAAAACCCAAGGACACTTTTAGTGTCACAGCACTGCAAACCTATAACCTTTGTCCTCATTCAAACCACCAGTATATCTTTTCAGCTGACTGAACTGACCATGCTTTGATGAATGTCAATAATAACAGGCAGTACGCACAGCTGTCAGTGAGTAATGAATGCTGGTATCTTTATCACTTCAAGATCTAGGTCCATACAGATATTTTACCGCCATTTTTCCAAAGTATCCAAGAATCTTGGTTCACATACAAAAGAGGAATTTTGGCTGATCTCCATCAGGAATAAAGCTTGATAAAGCTCCGTAAGTAAGGGTAAATCCATATCCCCCTAAAATGATAAACACATTTTAATTAAGAAAGGGAAGGAATGAACTAAGAAGAACTGTCAAAACATTTCAGTTCCCCCCACCGAGCTTACATAAAACCAACTGAATCTCATTATCCTTTTGCAATCTCTCTCGCCTTCTCAGGTCAAGTCCCTGTGAGGACTTGTCTGGGTTAACTTAATTTCTAGACATTATGTTCTTTAACAGAACTGGGGGTTGTAAGCACGTCCCTGGAAGGAAGAGATGCATGTACTACTCCAGGGACCTTTCCCATGGAACAGATGGCTTAAAAGGTATTTCCAAATCGCTCATAACCTCCACGGACCACAGACATCCAGACAGTCCTGTGCTTCCTGTTGACATTTCCCTACCCTGTTTGTGAACCGAGCCGCTTTGTGGGTGATCCAGTCTCCATGTATTTTGCACAGGGAGCAATGTTCTGGAAGGTTTCTACGCCAAGTGACACTTCTTGCTGGCGATGGAAGGAACTAGGACATGTCTCTGAAAACAAAGCGAGCTTGGACAATCGGCCTGTTTGGAATCTACTGACGGCAGCTGCGAACTGGGCAAAAATGAGTTTTGGAAAATGTTTTGGAAACTGGTCTGGCAACACAGGTGCAGCCCTTGTCAGAAACTGCAATCCAGAATTTGCTCCTCATTTCAGGAAATGTCAGGGTTAATATTTAAATGAAAAATGATGCGACTGGCATTCTGAGCTGCCCACACAGAATTGAGTGTCTGTGTTTTGCTCACAGTTATTAGGTTCATTTAGCATCAAGATAGCCTCATTAATCAACAACAAATCCCATTAGGCATGTCTACACCATACAGCTAACTCTACATAGGTAGGCCCACCTGAGTTACTACATCTTGACTGTTTCTGCACTCAGCTGGGGATGTGATACCCCATGGCTCTAGGGTCCTTTCCCATGCAACTGGCAAGACTCTGTTTCCTCAAGAGGACTGTGGGAAGGGCAATGGAGGACCATCAGCACTCTTGCCTGTGCCCTCACAGGAAAGTTGTCTGGTCCTAAAGCCTGAACCAAAGAGCAGTCTGGGCTTTAACCGTGATGATTAGGTGAACAATAATAACTGTACTTGTAGAATAAATCCAAGCTTTGTATGACATGCCATTGATATGCAACCAAGCTGCATGGTAATTTAGGAAAGGAGGAAGAACACTTACATTGGAAAGAAAAATGTCATTGTCAATCAACTTATGATCTTCAGATGACCCTGAACTCTCTTTGTGCCACTCCTTACGCATACAGACCCTCAGTCTAAGAGGTAGGTAGGTACCAGCAAAGGACAATGGAGACTGTGGAGATATCCCCAGGGGCTGGGGATTGAAATTATCAAAATGTTTTGTACTTTAAGCAATGTCATCATCCATAGAGGTTGACAAAACATTTATATGTGCATCCTCTCACATTTATTTGCAATGCACAATAATTTATAATTAGCCAGATAAGTCTGAGATGGAAACATGGGATTTCCAGTGTGGCAACTCATGCAAGAAGTCTGTACTCCGTGCACAAATAAGTATGTGTGCTGAGGGCTCTGTGTGTGGATGGTAGGGTGTGTGCACAAAAACATACCGTATTTTCTCACACACAACATGCCCTGGAACAAAATACACAGCTGGTTTTTGAAAGACAGAATGAAGAAAAAAAGACCTTTCCTTGGAGCAAGCGACTGGAAAGTAGCAGGTAGAGAGCTGAGCCTGCTCACTGTTCTGCTGCCTGGCAGTTGTGTGAAGATTTTACTTTCACTATTGCCATTAACCAGCAGAAACTGTTCTTAAAATATAAAGTTCACTAAAATTTCAAGCAGCTAGCTTTTGGAGGGGAAAATGCATGCTGTACATGAGAAAATAAGTTATAAGACCATGAGCTAAGACTATATATAGCAATACCCTTAGGGATGCTGCCAGTTTTGGTTCATCTGATGTTTTGTGTGCATGAATCAACATTTTTAATATTTTCCTTTCTTTGGGAGAAAGATTGTGAACCCAGGGTAAAGTTCATGGCGTGCCCAACAACTATATTAGGCATTTGCAATGCACTCACAATTTTGGCAACTACACACTAATTCTAAGTACTAGAAATCGGTAGCAGATTCAGCACAGACTCAATGCAATGAGATAGTAGGTGTATCCCACTCCTGGGCTCAGATCCAAATCTAATAATCATAATAATAATCATAATAATAATTTAAGGCACCAAGTTTTTCCAGTTCATCTGCATGAAGCAGAAGATGAAAATGGAACTAATTAGTCACTGTGATCACAGCAGTGAAGCCACAGCCTCTTCTCAAATCATTGCTTTGCACACAAACATCAGATGAGGAATTTGTTCCAACATTCCCTCCTTCCTGACCTGCCCATGACTTCTGCAAGTCTTACCTCTTTTCCTCTGGCAAGATGAGTGTTCCTAGCAAAAACCAACAAATGCTCTACACTTAATGAGTTTCCAGAGCAGCAAAACAAATGTTGACGCTTGCGTTTTTATATCTTGGCAAACCAAGCACAATTCAGGTTATGTAAATGGCATCGTTCTTCTTGTCAGTCTAGCTGCAATAAGAAACTCCAATATCCACATAAAAGCAAATTAGCATGCAAGTTGTCACACCCTTGATTTGCTTATACTGCAAATTGCAAGAGATTGTGCCGGAGAAGGCCTGGCAAATAATCAAAGGGTAATGCAGAGTCTGGTGCAAAAGATGAATTCATTTCTTTAACCTCATTGTTAATACTTAATGAGGCAGTAAAATCAGCGAAGACATTAGAGAGCCCTGCAGAGACAACAGCATTTGAATGCAGAGTTTGTCCTTTCCCGAGCATCTGTAAGATGCCATCTACACAGACATCAGTCCATCACTCTGGATGGAAATGATTGTCTCACAGGTGTATTTCTAAATGACCGTTCCTCTCTATGGTTCTTGCCATCTAAAAGAGCTTCCTGTATCTCAACCCCTCTGCGAATCCATGCCTAAGTCAAGAGTCATTCCACTGAATGTTATGGCATTTTGCTGGCACGAAAGGAGAATCCATCCCTAGCATCTCTTTCCCAACATCTGCTGAACAGATCTAATAGCTCTTTCTCATGATGGCACAAAAGTTCACTTCTCCTCTGTTCTGACCTCTATGTTGTGCTCACAGATCAAAGGCAAAATAGGCACTCTGATCAAGGCCTGGAACAGACTCCCTCCAGAAGTGGTGCAAGCACCTACTTTGGGCACTTTTAAGAAACATTTGGATGCTTACCTTGCTGGGATCCTTTGACCCTAGCTGACTTCCTACCCCTTGGGCAGGGGGCTGGATCCAATGATCTTACAAGGTCTCATCCAGCTGTAATGTCTATGAAATCTATGAAATCAATGAAACAAAGGTTGATTGTCCTAGTCTGCTTCTGGGCAGTTCAGCAATGCAAATCAGTGCTTCCTTCATGCTACTCAATCTATTTAGCTCTGAGCTGAAGCGCCAACCTTCCTCCAGTTTATAACAGAAGTTGAGTTAAAGTTGAATTAAATCATCCATCTACCTATTGCCTCTGTTCCTCTGCTTCAGCACCAGCCTTATTATTAAAGGATATTTCCACAATTTTAAATGAGGTTCCATGCAGAGTCTTCCACTGAACAGCCCCATGGACCTGAATATGGTACCTAATTTTACTGTGCTCCAGTTTCCTATTCTGGTAAACTAGGGGTGCCAAACATACAGCCCACAGAGCCATGTCATCCAGCCCACTGGGTTTGTGGAGAGGCTAGGAATTTGGGACGACGAGTGGGAACTGCCACTGAATTCAGGGGTAGACAGAGGTCCACAGGGGACACATTTTGGCAGTACAGAGCAAACCACAGCAGCACTCATCTGTACAGCTCCCTGACGCATCAGCTGCTACTAACCCTACTGCTGAATCCAGCTGGTGGGGGCCAAATGGATTTCACATGCCTGTTGCAGGTGTTTTGGGACAGGAACAGTCATTTGCCACATGTTTGCACGGTGCTCAATTCAACAGGAGCCTCTAAATGCTACTGCAATATTTTGTAGACAATTGGCAATTTAGATCCAAGGCTGAATTCATAAATATAAAGTGCTTTGAGATCCTCAGCTCAAACCAAGCAGCCTTTTTCATGTAAAATGACCATTGCCTTCAGCCCAGAGTAAAGACTGAAACACATCATCCTATAAAGACAACATACTCTTTATTAGTATTCTCAAAAGCTGTAGTTTGAAACACCATCTGAAAACAGAGCAGTCGTTTCCAAGTGAAAATGCAAAAATGCCTCAGCTGTGGGTAAAGCCGGCAGCACTTCAAATTTAAAAAATAAATAAATAAAAAATTTTAAAAAGCAAAAAAAACTTAATTAATTAAAACCATTACAAAAAAAATCACCCTAGCAGTAGTCAATTTTCTGGAACTGGCTTTTGCAGAACAACATCAAGTGAACTTTCTAAAAGAGTTGGAAAGTGGATGGGGTTGAAATCAAGATCAGACCCACACAGTATAACTACAGACACCTGTTAAAGAGCTTATGTTTGGGGTAAGTATTGGAGGCAATCACCTTGTCTACTAGGAAAGAGTCAAGCACATTGACATTTTTCCATATGAACCAAGAAGTAGGGCTCTCGGGTCCTTTTTCTTCACGTTCATTGATTATAAACCTGTTCTGTCTTTTCCGTACTAGCTCTTCTTCTGTCCTCATCCCACTGTACGTATTGCTTAGTGACAGCTCACTGTACGCTAAGCAATACGATTCCTATCTGCTGCAAGAGGTTTGTTCCCTCACTCTCACACTCCCAGTGTAGCACTCTTCTCTATCTATGTCGATTTTTGGTTTTAAAAAAAAATCATGCATTATTCCATGTTTATGTGAAAAAAGGCTGGTTGCAGAAATGCAGTTCACACCTGGAGTCAAAGGTGGTAAGGTGCACGATGGTTTACATGGGAATCCACTCTACAGTCCCTAACCAGTCCTTAGGAAAGGTTTGTGCTACACAAACAGGCTCTAACCTTATGCCTTAGCATGCCTGAGCAGCAGAGTTGCTGGCCACTGTTCAAAACTACAGGGGTTTCCAGATATTTCAGGCCCAGGTCTTGAAGGAAAAAGCCAGTAGTTCAGAAAAACTCCCCTGGATCCCACCTGATAGCTCTATGCTCTGTTCTTCATCCATTGCTAGCACACAGCCAGACAGCAGGCATTATTGCACTCTACTTCAGTTTGTATTTTTGTTTAGTCTTCCATGGTAAAGTCTTGACGCTGTATTGAAGTTATATTTACACAAGCTGAAAGTCTTACCGCAAAGCTTCCCAAAACAGAGATCTCAACTAACAGCAGCTTAAATGTATTTCTGTCTCTCTCTTCAGCATGTAGAAATAAATGTCAACTTTTGTAGGGAACAGAAAATGAATCCATGAAAAAAAGGGAGCGGGGAGGGGCGGGGGGGGGGAACTAATCAAATTAAAATAAAGACGGTTCCACAAAAGGACTTGGGTTGCTGCCGGGCCTTGGCCTGGAAAAGTCTGTTTTCCTTTGGGAAAGATAAGCTGTGTTAAGTCCTTACTGATGCTCTACTGTTGCTGAGAGCAAACATAATTTACACAGGGGAAGGGGAAGACTCAAACTAGGAAAGGACATGTTCAATGAACAGGCAAGGGCCAAATAATAATGTGCAACCTCATGCCCACCGTCATCTCTCTTAGCACATCTCCCACTGAAATGAGATATCCCGGGCGGTTGGGTGAGGGGCCAAGGTGAACTCCGGGCATCAGCCACTTCCAAATACTTTCTCTGACCTTGGCCACTTATATAGGGGCGAATTTAATCTTCAGCTGGGACGCCAGGACGGGGACTGAAACATTCCTCTCCAAGAATCAAACATCAACAAAGTGTGAGTTACAATGATGTGGGGCCAGCGTGTCTGCCGCCTGCCACTTTGGAAAGAGTTTGATGTAGTCTGAACTATTGTTTTCTTTTTTAATCTACATGAAAAGAAATGAAATAATATGGCAAAATATTTAAAACAAAAAAACAAAAACCTGGGGGGAGTTTATTGTTCTCCATCCAGAGCTGGTCCTGAATACCCACGTGAAAGCAGCCTTTTTCAAGCTTCAGCTGTTTGAAACGGCTCCATTTTTAAAAGACAAAATTGCTTTAAGGTCAAACCCCACAAGGCAAAGTTATTGCAAACGATGCAGTCATACAGCAGCCAGATGCTGAGGTCCTGTGACAACATTTACATGTTGAACCTCCAGAAGGTCACCCAGTGTAGGATAGAAGTAGGCCCTCACACTACCACCACTTAATATTTTATACTTTAGAGAC
The DNA here is from genome assembly GCF_030867095.1 of Alligator mississippiensis. NCBI lineage: Eukaryota > Metazoa > Chordata > Crocodylia > Alligatoridae > Alligator > Alligator mississippiensis. The sequence goes on from NC_081835.1 coordinate 14,632,719, forward strand.
TCATAGAAAATTCGGGTTGCAAGGGACCTCAGGAGGCCACATCTAGTCCCAACTTGGAAGGGACCTCAGGAGGTCACATCTAGTCCAACCCCCTGCTCAAGGCAGGACCATCCCCAGCTACATCATCCCAGCCAGGACTTTGTCTAGCTGGGTCTTAAAAACTTCCATGAATGGAGATTCCTCTCAGGATAACCTGTTCCAGTGCTTTACCACCCTCCTTGTGAGAAAGTTTGTCCTAATATCTAACTTAAGCTCCCCTTACTGCAACTTGAGCCCATTGCTCCTTGTTCAATCATCTGTCATCTGCCACCACTGAGAATGGTCCAGCTCCATCCTCTTTGCAACCCCCTGCAGGGAGTTGATTACCACGAATCTACATGTATGCACACATTCCATATATAGAATTGAATACATGCTATATACCTACACATATAGCCTAGAGAGTCTAATCCTTATTCTAAAAATGGGTCTGAATTCTTTGCAGGCCTCGTTGCTTTGATTCTGTACAGCTCTTTCACAGCAAATGTTATTCTAAGACAATGTCCTTATTTCACTGTCAGACAGCAAAGGCATGAGGTGCATTGCCTGAGAAATCACAAATTTATTATTAAAGAGAGCATGCACAGGTGTATTATACAGATAAGGAATTTAAGCCTTCATGGTTCTGCGCACAGTTATATGGAGACCTGTGAAGTTATGAACTTCCTCAGAGGGCAGATTGCTCCAAGTTGTCAAGTATTAGCACCTATTTTAGCACCTTCCTCGGAAACATTAAGTACTAACCACCACCAGTAGAGAGCTTAAGGGTAACTAGACTCAATAAACAGAAAACTAGGAAAAATGTAGAATATCCATTCAAAATTAAAGGGAAAAGCACTCTAGACCTTCACTGGGTGAGTTTACAGAACCTGCTGAGCCAAAATATAACATCTCCATAGAAAGCTTCACCTCAAATGATCTTCATAAAGTTCCACTGGGTGAGATAACTTTGCTTTAAATGCCAGACGCAATACACTTCCATGCACTTGTTGCCATCTGCTGGCAAGAGAGAGACCGGCTATCGGATTAAACAATGAAAATAAACGAATGTGTTCTGGTGGATGATCAGAGGGAGGAAGGCGAGAAAGAGAAAGAAAAGTTTGAGTTAGCTCCTTTATTCTCTTATATCCACATAAGCATCTACATAGGCTACACACACCCACATTTATATATATAATTGCTTCAGAAATTCATTTGGCCCCTTGCAGTTAAGTAAAGCAAATATTTCTGAGATGTACAATGGTATATATATATATATATATATATATATATAAATAATGTAATTATATATATATATAATATATATAATTATAAATATATTCTATATTATGTAATTATGTGTGTGTATTATATATATAAAACCATGGTACATCTCAGAAATATTTGCTTTACCTAACTGCAAGGGGCCAAATGAATTTCTGAAGCAATTATAGACTTGTCAAAGGCTGTAAGTCTGTGCCTTCTGGCTCAGTTTTGTCCTTCTTAATGAATAGAATAATTAAGGGTGGGGAAAGCATGTAAAACAATTACTTTTTCCATCCCACAAACATTCATAAGATCCTGCCGTTCTCATTGACACTGCCTTAATTTCTGGACAGATGTAGCCACTATGAAAAATGCTACCTTATTAACAATCCAATTGTACTACAAAAGAATTGAACAGTGCCCATGCCAGCTGCTGAGTCACTGCATGCAAACCCCCCCCCCAGCCCAGGCTTTCATATTTAAATGAATCTTACCAGTCACCCCTGTCACACCTCCTGTATGCTGCTGAATGGCACAGCTGAACCCTTACTGGATTTCAACAGTACATCAGTAAACCATAGGACTCACAGTGGAGCATTTAGCAATTAAAAAAAAAGTGATAAATTGCTGTAGGATTTTAACTGAAAAAAGAGAACGTATCACCCTGTCATCTACCCCTTTAGATGAGCTGAGTCTCTGGACTGCCAGACCCCCTGTCTATGCTGTTAATTTGGCTGACAGCACAACAAGAAGCATTAGGCACAAGTGTGGAGAATAATAAATCAATTCTACACTTTAAAACTGTGATTCCCCTTCTGCTTGTGTGCTGTCTGAATCCGCCATTGATAAATTGTGAGCTTTCAAATGGGAAATGTTCTGCACCCCAATAACATATAATACTCCCTGTTTGAAACCTAACTTGGCTTAATATGTTTGCTTTCTGGTCAAGACTGAAAAAAGAAGAGCAGCAAACAAAAAATATATACTCCATAGGTAATTAGGCAGGCAGGTAAGTAGATTATATATAACAACATTGTTTACAAGCAGGCCTTTGAAGGGGGGTAACATTTTAATGTGTTTTAGTCTGAACTCAAACAAGATGAGTTTATAAATGAAAGCGCTATTAAAGCTATAAGGAGAAAGCTGGGAACATCAGAGCCAAAAGTCAGTGGCCTTGTCTACACTTTTCTCACTCAGAGAATTTAAGTAAAGATCATCTCACCTGGCCTTCTAGGGCCAGGACCATAAGTGTTTAAGTACAAAATGGTGAGGAAAGAATACAGCCTAAGAAAAGAGAAAATATTTTAATAAATCCCATCAGAAAGGGGTTTGGTTTGGCTTGGTCTGTTGGTTTGGTTTAGTTTCGTTTTGCTTTGGACAGAATGAATCTCAGTTTTAAACTCTGGGGAGGTGGCTCATTGAAAACCTTATTTTTCTCTTTCACATGTTGCCGCCAGAGCAGGCAGAGAAAAAAAAAAAGCTGGAACCACGTGTGTAGGTGAGGTTACACAACCCTGGGATTGCTGGTGATAGCAGCTGGCTCCAGTCCACCCCTCGTTATAACAAGCAGCTGCGGTGTGAATGCCCCGGAGGGGGGGTAAGAACACGTACTCTGCCGTGGCCAGCTCTCTGACTGTATTGTGAGTCTTTGAACATCTGGTAGATTTTTTTGTTTTTGTTTTACCTGGAGCCAAGTAACTATATGAGAAACACTGAGACATATTCATAAAGCAGTGCTGAAAACCATGACCCAAAAGTGGAGACTCAGGAACCAAAAGGCGATATAAAAATGAAAAGACTATGAATGTATTAATTTTTAAGATCTCATGATTTTTAAGACAATTTCTGAATCCTTGCAGACCTGGGTCTGGAACATGTGCACAGGCGACTGGTGCCTCCCGAGTCTGGGGAGGCACCAGATCTCTGACGGGGGAGAGGGGGGGTCCACCAGAGGCGAAAACGGTGAAAACAGAAATGCACTTCCGCTGGCACTTCCGGTTTCACGGCTGGCGCTTCCAGGGGATGCATGGCCAGTCTCAGGGGGCGCACATGCACCCGTGTGCACCCCCTACACGTCACCAATGAACATTTGGGTCTGGCAGTACTGATGCTGCACCTTTTATTTGTCCAAGAAAAGACAGTTGTAATCTCACGCTGTCCATCATAAAGTGTTTAACTACCCTATGGATGGAGAAAGCAACCCAGCCTCCATCTCACCAGCAAGACATGAGACAGACGCAGCAAAAACCTCTCAAAGTTTGTGGTGGAAGGAGAGTCATTTTGGGCCCTGCCTCAAAGTTCACACACTCAAAGTGAACACACTCTTGTATGTGCTACCTCCTCTTCCAACAGGTATGGGGGTCTACAAGGGAAACCCAGTAGTTGAGTATTGTAGCAAGATCCTAGACATGGGTTATAACTACAGGATTTGATTATTATAGTTGTAGAAAATGAAAGCTCAGCACCTTTACTCTCTTAACATTACTAACCTTTGGGACTTTGCTGCCCCAATTTGGATATTTCAGAGACAAGTGTCATGAATTGTTCTGTGCTTTATCTACTGCAATCGGCCTTGCTACTTCAAGGGGTGGAAAACTCTAAAAAACAAAGCAACCAGTCTACTGGCTCCACTGGTAAAATCCTTTCTTCCCCATTAGTACTGGAGACATCTGGGGACAGATGCTCCCTGAGGAAGGTGTCATCTTTGTGTGTAGTGTGTGTATTATGTGTGTACAGGCCTTAGCACAATGCCCCCCTCAGCCATAATTGAAGGCTATAGAAGCTGCTCCAACATATAACATCAATAAGTATAAAAGGGTTGGTCGGCCTTATCTTAGCTGGCCTGACGACAGAACAAATTGCTTTGATCTGATGAACCCAATATTTGATCTCCCACGGGCATTCTTCAGGCTCGTACTTTCTTACCTTCTACAGCAGATGTTGCCTCTCTTTGTTAAGGAAATGGGGACGTGGGGTAACCATGACTACGGGGACCTTCTTTTGGGCCCCAGAGGGGCTGCAGAAAGGAGGATGTGAAAATAGTGGAGCAAATCCATGGTTATCCAGGACTTCGTCCTTGTTCCCTCCCAGCACATGCCAGTGAATTCAAGTCCTCCTGGATCGAAAGCCTGGAGCCTCAACACTTGAAATAGGAGAGCATCTGCCTGCACCTGCTCCGACAGAGTATGGGATTTAATTCATTCACAGTGAAGCTACTGATCCCCAGTTCAGTTAGAAAAGTCTGTTTATTCAGGTCACTCTGAGAAAGTAAGATCAGGATTGACAAAACCGTAGAGTGTGTCATTGCATTGCTATAACCCAGGGCAGTATAAAGCTGCCATCGCTTTGCAGGTGTCCACTCTATGCTGCGTCTTGACACCCAAGCAGGTTTCTGTCTCAGCGCTCTCTCACAGAGCAGGAACCTCCAGTTTAGCCGGGGATGGCATCAGCCAAGACACAAATATACCCATGAACATCAGGGAAAGTAGCAATCTACCTCTAGCCCTCCTTGACTTACATCTTCCCCCAAATCTCTCTCTCTCTCAAATTCCTTCATATACTTTCATTTATCACTGATTTGAGGCCTTGTCCTGTCAGAAGTTTGTTTCAGGCCCATCAGGAGTGTGTGTTGTATTTGAGCCACTCTTGCGGCTCTGTACCAAACTTCTCCAAACACAAGTTCACAGGCTGGCATTGAACTGGGTGATGGAGGAGCACGAGCAGGCAAGCAAACATTGGGCCTAGGGAAGCAGGATTGAGCACGGCAGAGCCAACACATGGAAAAACCGTGGAGAAAGATAATATGCTCCCTGAATAAACTGCTATCAGCGATCTGTCCTCAAATCAAGGACTCAAGGGCGTGTTGGTGTTTCTGAAGCTGCTTGTTTAGATATTTAACCCTTTTATATACAACTAGAAACAACGAACCAGAGTCCCAATTCTCAGAAAGGGAGATTTGACTCATAATGCTAAAAGGAAAAAAAACCCCAAAGCACTGGAAGACCCTGGGGTGTGTTCAGTCCTGTAGCATTTCATTTTTAAATTATTTTACAGTAAAATACAATATTAAGACCCACTCCTGTGTCCAAATCCATGTGAACAGAGGCAGTATGCATCTGAATGTTGCATGGATATGTAGATTAGCAAACACTCGCTGTACAAACGCTGGGAAGTGGGCTTCACAACAAGCATCCTCAAGCTCAATAACTGACAGCAACCCATGATGAATGCAAAGTTGCATCTTACTATATTCTTTGAAATACAGAATTAGACAATTAGGTAACTCAGTACTGCTGGACTCGGCGCAACCTAGAAATTTCCTTCCAGCCCACCAGCCACCCCTCTTGCCAGTTTAGCTCCCAAGTCCTACGCTCTCTGTAGTGTACAATGCTATCTACTTTCAGGGTCTCCCCAGGAATACTTGCCACTGAAGAACAAGCAATAATCAGTTTGCAATGGCAGAGGATGCCTGAGTGCTCTCTGTTTTACTAGGTATACAAGTTATAGCCATATTGGTCTAGAGGCAAAAGGAATCAAAACTCAGAGGTGATAGCTTTTATTAGAACAACTAGATATTTGCACCCCGCAAAAAATCTTTATTTGGGCACAGGCACCCTTCATCAGGCATAGGAGATTGCAAAGATTGTAAACATTGTCCTAGGTAGAAATTAAAATTCATATTTTGCAACTCTGAAAGGGTGTTTGTTTAGCACTAATTTGTAGAAAACCACCTGTATTTATAGCAAAGACCCAGGAGATGGCAGCACCTCACTTTCCCAAGTCCCTAGATTTCACTGATCAGTTTATTCTATAAATTGTGGACCTCACTCTGCAAAGTAAGGAGCAGATTTAAGAAACACAAATAATCCTTGTGCTACACTTGTGAATATATTTGAAATTTAGTGAACAGAAGATGTACTTGCCCTAGATAGTTTCATTGTCCAACACGGCACTCTGCTGCAAGACACCTACTGACGCAGAACGCAGGAAGGCTCCACCGTGAAGTACTTCTGTATTTCTGATAGGACTAAAGAGTTATTTTTAAGGAGGTCTTATTTAATGGTGTGCATGAAAGCTGATGTCCAGAGGAATTAGGTATTGCTTATAAGCAAAAGGTGAAGTAAAACTGAGATTCTTCCTTAACCATCATCAGTGAAGACTTGATAGTCCATAAATTAAACTCCCAAATCATGGTTAAGATGGAACAGTTTTGAGGCATGAAAATCAGATTAGAAGATTGACAAAAAGGCAAAAAAAAGAAAAAGAAAAAGAAGGACTTTAATTCTCGTGAGAATTTCATTACTTGTCTTTCCATTAGTTATATAAATATTCTTTTAGTGGACAGTAGGAGAGCTTTGGGGGCGGTTTTGAGCTAACAGTATAAACAGGGCCTCAAAGATGTATGGTGAGGGTAATTAGTTAACATATAAGCCCGCCTGAGAGAAAGAATCAGCAAAGTGGAAATCAATCAAGAAGAATTATAACAAGGGCTGAATTAAGAATATACCACGATGGGATGAAATTAAATATTAATTTCTATTCATCATTTAAACTTGTCTCTCTTTGGTGATATACTTAAGTGAAGACAATGAATTATATGCAGGGCAATCTACCAGGCAAAAGATAGATTTCCTCCATTCTCCACACACTGATTTAATTTTCTTTCAAAGTTGGATACTTTAGTCAATGCTTTAACAACTATAGGTTAGATTTGCTGCCACAGACAAATGAGAAAAAGGAGCAACTGAGAACCTATCCAAGCAGAGCTCACAAAGGCATGAGGGAATGAAGTCCAGGTCTAACGTTCCCCACTGGTTGGCTTGTTATCAATAACCAATATGAATAAAACTAGGTTTATAAAGCAACCCCACTGTGCTACACACACAACTCCAGTCCAGACTGAAACAGGGCTCTATAGGGACATCAGTATGATCATGCTGAAGTAACAGGTGATCCTTTGAGGCTACCATGTAATTTAAACAACATAAGATAAGCTATGTAAGAACATGGGCTAAAATGATTTTAAAAGAAATGTTGAAAATTTAAAACTCAGAGTGGGCAATGGGAACAGTGGTTTAAGCCTACAAATCCACGAGTGAACTTAGGATCGGCTTTGAATAGCTATGGCTCAATTTCTGACTTTACGATTTTGTAGCTTCTTCAAGGGTTAATGCCCTTCACCTACTCACCGGTTCCTCTAACAAATTCCAGGCCTTATCAAACCAAATGCCCATTGATATCAATGTAGCTTCCATGCATAGTGGGCTGCTGTGCATGGGACAGGAGAAAGTGCCCCACATGTGAGCAGATGGAGGTTAACATATGTATATAAATAGATGCATATGTTTGAAAGACACAGGTTTTAGAAATGGCGTCGAATGGACTCACCTTGAGGCTACTCTGCAAAAGGAGCGACTTCCATACACTAGGGGTTTTACCACGGCAAAGGCCAATACATTTTAAGCTGCATCAGGATGGATTCTACTGCTCTCCAAGATAAAGATCCAGATATTGAGCATGTCAAGGGAAAAGCCAAAATACATAACACAGGAGGACTCTACTACATCCTCCAGCATTTTTACTTTGTTCAAGCTGGCACCAGAAAGGTCCCAAAAGGTTTGCATTAGCTCTGCTCTGTGAGCCAAGGGGCTAAACTCATTCCAGGGATGAGCTCTATTGATCTAAGTTCTCCAGGTACTACCATGACAGATCACATAGACAGAAAGACAGATACCTGAGGATGCATTTGGCACACGGCCTGGAATTCTCTCAACATCGTTCTTCAAGTCGCCTTTATACCCTTCCTCGGGTGTCTCCAAACTTTTCTAGCCAAGTTTTCTGGTCTTGACTGGCTTTATGGAGAAACTGAGTCAGAGAAGCTTCGTTGTCTCCCCGGGGCTACCCTGATTACCCCGTTACACAAAGCTGAAGATGAACCATACCAAGCTGAGAAACTCTCCCTGGGTTTTTTTCCCTTTTTCCCTGCGTTTTTTTCTAAGAAGCCACTTTGTGTCATTGGCCTCTGAAGGCCATGGACCCCAGAAAGGTCTTCCGTGTGGGAAAGGGAAGAAGGTAGAAAGACGGAGGATGAAACAAAAGCCACCCACCCCCCTTTGAACTCGGCAGTCTGGGGATTCCTACATCCAGTCTGACTCTTCCAACAGAATCAGCATTCACACTAAAATGATGACAGCTCATTTCATGAACAGCAAAGAAGTCTGGGGCCAGGATACACCCTCAAAGCAAACCATGAATAATTTGTTTCCTTCTCTGAAAACTATAGGACAAAAATATTGTCCCTTTTTACATAGCTCTTGCTGGATTCCATAGGCTTCACTTTGTTCTTGCTAGTACAGTGGCTAGCATATGGGCAAACTTTGAAGTTTCATCTGTGGTCATTTTCATTTGCACTTTTTTGGCATCCTGACTTAAGCTTATGCCATCTGCAAAGTCATCTTCTTCCAGGTATTGTTCTAGTAGGTCTCCAAGGAGCTGTGATAAATTAAAGAGGGTATTTAGCAAGAGCAAGGAAGCTAGTTGTCTGTAAGTCAGTGGTTCTTAACCTTTTTAGACCCAAGGCACCCTCCTTAGACTCAAAGAACCACTCAGTTCCATGACAGCAGAGGAAGTCTGGAACATCTCCATGGCAATTCCTTGCTTAGTTTGCCCATGGTCAGCACTTAAACATGAATATCTTATATTTATAGCCTTTTCAAATCACAGCAAAGCAGAGGGTGGGTCATTTTAGACTGAAGCCTTGTTTGTAATGAGACAGAACTAGTCACCTTTAAAGTGATTATTTTCATCTGAACTTCCATTAAAACATATTTTATATATATATATATATAGAGAGAGAGAGAGAGAGAGAGAGAGAGTGCCCACTGAGCAAAATTTATTCTGCTTTGAGCTACTCTAACAGCTCCTTAAGCTGCAAATTGCTGAGATGAAAGGTCACATCACTTGGCCTAACCAAGGTAATGAAGCACACTTGGTCTTGAGTTACTGGTCTAATATTCCTCCCAATCAAGGCACTGCAAGATTTGTCAGCAGACTGGGGGGATAAATGGCCAACCTGGACTGGCGTCACCTAGAATTCCTGGATGTCAGGGACATTCAACTAGAAATCAATCATCATTTGCTGAGAGTGCAGACATTTGACCCCAGAAAAATTCTTTTTGGCTGAATTCATTTACTAAATATCATGGGTATACTTCTGAAGCCTGGATCATTCAAAGCAGATTTAGCAATCCAAGAAGAAATAATAATATGGATTCCAAGCGGGCCTTCATCTTGGAATCAGTGGTTAATTGCATTAGGTTCCTTGGAAATAACTCCTGTGGATAAAAAAGATGCATGTAAAAAACAGGTCAGAAGTAGTTAACCATACTTAGGAATGGGCCTGTAAGCTACAGGCTAAGCTAAGACTGTAAGCTACCCTGTAGGTTAGAGTATATATAATACAGGGCATCCCATTTTAGCAGCCTTTAAAACTGAACATACAGGGCAGCTGCATAAGCCCTTACAAAGCACGTGTGCAAAGTTGGGAGGCTGAGGCCTTTGCCAGCGCAGTCCCAGTAAATGCCCTCATGTGCGTTGCTGGTGACCCTGGAGCCTAGGATGCTGTGCTCAAAGCCAAGCGTGGTGCCTCTGTGGGGTCTGGGAGAGTCCACAGAGCACTGTGCTGCTGGTCTCAGGTGCTGATGCACCTCTTAATAAAGGAAAACAAGATGGAGCCATAATACTACTGTACCCGTTATCCATCCCTGTGCATGCCCAGGTAAATGGCTCAGCAGAGGCCCCTGAAATGAGGGGCACTGCTCACAACATTCAGCTTGGGTCCTTCCATCTTGGTCATTCTCTTCCTTCGGGTCACACCTCATCCCCTTTCTGCAAGCTTGTGTCCATACAGCTGCATGATCCTCCCTCCAGGAAATGGCTGAAGGAGCAACAATTATGCAGCCTTCCCAAACCTGAATCCCAGTGCAGTTTCTGAACCCTGTAAGGTGCCAGTTTTGACTCTTTACAATGGCTCAATTGCTTTTGTCCATCCCACCCACCTGATCGGAGAGAGGCCTTACTTACCTTTGGATGTTCTTTTGTGCCCCCGCAGTTTTAGGCCTGCAAATAATAGCGGGTGAAAAGAAAGCACAGAGGTACCCAACTCCCTGACTTACAGGGCCTCAATGCATGAACTACAGGCACAAAAAGGAAGCAAAGGTTGTACACACAGGGCCTAATCCTTTCATTGTCTGCCTAAGAGCAGATGAAGACTTTGCCTGCACAAGTGCAAGGGAAGCTCACAATGAGCAGAACAGAAAGAAGCACGAAAGGAAACTCGTCCCAACTTGAAGCTGCACCTCCAGTACATCTGAGGCCCTTTCTGCCTACTTGTCCAAAGCTGACTTTGATAAAAACCCCAGCAAGCTGCAAATGCTTAAGGGAGCCAAACAATAGAATTGCAAATCCAGTTAGCATACGAGGGGCTTGGCCCCTTATCACAGCCCGTACAGGCATTGAGAGACAGTTTACACACTGACAACAGAAACGAACACCAGAAAAGAGCTGAGAACTTAGTGCAGCGGGCAATGTCAGATATCCTCCTGTGCTCATTATGGCTTTAATATCCACTTCGATGACTCAAGTTAATCCTTTAAAAGCAAGTAACTAGCCAATCCCCAAGGCTTCAGCACCTGATTACAATCTGCAGCTTTTAGAGGGAGCTGAATGGGCTTTTATTTTGTATCTTCAGTTTGCACAGTTCCTTAAGCTGCTTTCTCTTTCTTTTCGAAAACAAAATCTCTCTTTCTTGTCCTCTTGGCGCAACAGGGGACCACAAATCATCTTTGTTTCAAGCTCATTTTGGTGTTCGCTTTTGTTTGACATCTCTCACATTGCAGACACGTGCTGTCTTCTTGGGGTCCAGGTGACAGAGAGATTTTGCAGGGCAACTGTGAATGTTAAAAAGTTGCACCACCAATGACGCCGAGAAACCAAGCGCCCGATGAGACCATCAGAAAGCACCTGAGACAACACTCCTCTGTCTCATTGGGGGCTGACATTGCCCGGGAGCTTGCAGGCCTTCTGGAGATGGATCAGCTAGTCCAGGGAGCACTTGTGTGGTGACATGGGGAAGTACAGGCCATGTTAGTCTGGAAGCTGTAAACCCAGGTCCTCACTAAAGACCCACCCTATTCCCAGTGACATTTATCACAAGGTACAGAAGAGATTTCTGCTGTTCAGCCATTCAGGAAGTGGCGCATTAGCAGGCCGGTTATGACTGCCAGGGAAGGAGGTGTCAGATTAAAAACTGCAAACAGAAACTGGTTTCAATAAGCAAGGAATTTTAAAAAATAATGATTATTATTATTATTATAGTTTGTGCACAAACAATTTACATTTCCTCAAATCATGTGTTCAGCAAGGCAGCAAGCTCTGGGATGGCTCCACACCTTAGCACGGCTCCACACCCCTACGCCTCAGATCCAACTCCAGCCACAGAGCTAGGGTGGAAACGCAACGTAAGGAGACTTTGTGCCGGAAAGGAAAATGCCAACAGGAGGCCAGGCTGAAAATGTGATCATAAAATGCAGTTACTGGAAGACAAGAGAGAAGAAGCAGGTCTGATGTTTGTGGAGATGGGGGAAGAGGCAGAAGTAGGTGCAGAAGATGCTGATCTCACACTGCAGCAGAAGGCAAGTGGAGGCCGCAGTAGGTGGAATAAGGTGGGAATCAGCATGGACCAGTGGTTAGCATCCACCAGAGGTTAATCACAGGGCAGGAAGGAAGATACAGCCAGTAATACGTGGAGCGCAGGGTGCTGAGAGGTGCTATAGGAGCCTGCATGTAGCTACCTGGTGGTACTTACTAAGCTACAGTGGTAGCTTAGCCTGCACTAAGTGGGCCAACTCTGCATCCCCTCTTACCTCATCTAGTCCATCTGCACATCCCTCGAAGGTGGTGGATCCTGTGGAGGATCTCAGAAACAATGACGGCTCCCTCGTGATCTCGCTCCACCTGGCACTTCCATGCATGGCTGGCCATAGCCTTGCCCAAAAGGCAGAAGAAATAGTGACAGCAGTGACCTTCTGGGCAGGAGAAAGGGAGGTGCGGGTGTGGAAAGACAGGTGCTCATGCCAACAGTATGTGAGAAGGGGCAGCCGTTTGATGTGAAGCTGTGTGAACCCCAGCTGTAAGGTACTGTAAGACCTCTGGGGAAGATCTTGTGGCAGGACTGTCCTCCTAGTCCTCTGTGCTCAGGCCATTTCTCTACCTCGCTCCTTTGGCTCCAGGTACGATGCACAGTAGCAGCTTCTGCAGTACCAACTGTTTGAATGTACAGCTGCCTAAACAGGAGGGGTTGGGCAGGTCTGGTGGGGTTAGAGAGCCTGCAGCCAGTTGCTGGAGAGTCCTGTCCCCCCTCTGCCCAGAGAGAGCGAGTGGTAACCATCTCTTCCTGCACACTGTTGGTTTGGGGCAAACCAGGACTTACCGTATCTAGACAAGGGTTTTTCCCCCATCTAACACTGGGGGAAAGCCCCTTATCTTACAATTGAGTATATGGCAGCATCAGGCAGGCAGCAGTGCCTGCGCCTCCCAGCCCTGCCACCTCTGTACCCCCACCACTCCTCCCCTGCAGCCCCGTCTCCTTCCCCTGTATCATTTCTCCCTCCCTCCCTTACTTTTGCTCTGGTGCTGGCAGGCTCTATCTCCACTGCAGCCTGGTACCCGAAGCACAGAGCAGCGAGCACCGCTGCTACAGAGCGGGGTGGGTACCATGCTCAGTGCCCCAGGCTGCAAGGGGGACAGAGCAAAGGTAAGGGGCAGGTGGAGGGGCAGGCTAGGGCAGGAAAGGAGGAAGGGGGATAGGGGACTCGAGACTGCAGGGGCCAAAGTGTGCAGAGTGGATAAGGGAGGTGGAAGCCTAAGGCTGTGGGGGGCAGGCACAAGGGGGTTTTGTGGGGGCTGCATGCCTCCCCCACTCTCCCCCCTCATCGCCTGCCCTACCATGTAGTCCCCCATTGGCTCCCCCCCACCCCATCACCCCATCACTTGCAGTGGGGAAGGGGGGGGGGGGTGAATTAAGACAATTAGATTCTATCCATAGAAAATTAAAATAAATGTATACATTTTCCATGAATAAAATCTAATTAGTGGGGGGGGTCATCTTAAAATTCAGGGTCATCTTATATTCAGGGTAAATACAGTAGATCTGGAAGGACTGGAGGCAAGCAGGCACAGCCGTATCACAGGCCTGGGGCAAGCAGGCAGAGCCGTATCACCATGCCTGCTCCTACAGCGATAACTATTATATATGTAATCAGCTTTATAAAGAAAAGCCAGTCTGCTCTTTAAATGCTCCACTGCCAAAGCAGTTCTTTGCATTTCATGAGAAATACTAATCTAATACTCATACACAAGCTAATGTTAATGCCCTAAACTGCTTAAATGGGTTTATGGAGTGAAGTGTTTCGGGAGGGTGGGGAATGCAGCGATAGGAAATCTAGTGCCTGTCAACCCAAAAATATATTAAGAATGAGCCAGGCAGAATGGCTGTGAACTGTCACAGAACAACAGGAAATCACAAAGGGCAACATTTTTCTCATGTGGCTGACTTCTACTGATTTCGATCAAGTCCATACTGAAGGTTTCCGGTCTGTTAAAAGGTTCAAGCACTCTCTGCACAGTTTACTGGGTCATTAATGAGGCAAAATCAGAAAAAGTCAATGGGAGTTTTTGGTCTTAATAGGAGCTAGCCCTAATCAAGATCTAGATGAAATCTTTAAGACTTTGCTCAAACAGATAAAGGCCTGAAAGAAGCACTGAGGTTCCTCTGCCCTGAACACAGAATTCACAGGTAGCGAGAGAGAAAAGTCTTAGATCTACTGAAACAATATGTTAAAGAAATAGAAATGAGCACTTCTCAGAAAGGCTTCTAATACCACCTAATAATAGCCCTTGCAGTCATTCTCTCCCCTGCAGCCATAATTTATCGACCACAAACTTCTCAGAACTGGTAGAAGTTTGCCCATATTAAGCCATCTGGAGAGTAACTCTTCCATCAAGAGGAATTAAAAATGTATTATCTCACCAGCTTTCCCTAAGGATAGGATACAAAAAACTACTCCCTCGCATGCAGCCTATATATCAGAGGGCAACATGTACATCATGCATGATAACAGAAAACATGCATAAAATATTACAATTCAAATAAGTGTATTTCCTTAGGGCTACATGAAGGATGCATAGTTGTTTGTCTCAAATACAATTCTCATTGCATCTAATTCACACTTTATTTCATGCTCCGGTGGGATGCAGAAGGAATGCTCAGCAATGTTATTACAATGAACCAAATGTAAATGAAATGCATCTATGGCCCATCAGGACGTGCTCTGTCACATTCTTACAAGGCCCAATCGCACATCACCATCCATGCCAAAAATATAATGGAACCTTCCTTGATGGGAGTCATCTTTAATCAAACGCATCTCCTCTACACCGAGAGTCACAAGAAGTGAAATTGTACTTTGCACAATTGCAGTCTTGGACTTTAAATCTACTGACATATCAATATTGGCTGAATAGCGGAGCAATAAAAAGGTTCCCCCAGCATTTGCCCCCCCTCAGAATCCATTCAAATTGTGAAGTTATCTGTAGGAGGAAGGATGGTTTTGTGCTCAAGGCAGTGGCTGAGAATGCTAGGTTCAACATTGCAGATTTCTTCTATGACCTCCTTGGGAAGGACGCATTCTCTCTGTGCATCAGATACGCAGCTGCAAAATTGTAACAACAAGATTGGATTGGAAATGGGGCTGTAAACTCTTCAGGACAAGAGTTGTCTTTGACAAGCATAGTGCCCTGATCTCCATCTTGGCCTCTGGATCATTTTCATCCCACTAAGCAAGGGACAGAAATCCAGCATAAACTGGTATAAGTGACTGGAAACCAATTCTCATCTGTAACACAACAGAAGTTCAGTGTATGTAAACTGCTTTCAAAATTGCTGAAAATGGTTTAAGATAAACCTGGATAGATATAGTGTCAGACTTAGTGGATTTAATTTAAATCGGTTTATTGAACTTCTGTCCCAGATCCCCTCCAGATTCAAGTTAACTCACAGCCCACCCCCCCCACCCCCCAGCATCCTGGGGTGCTTTGCAGCTCCTCTGCAACTCCTCCCTTGCAGGGTGGACAGGCTGGCCTTGGCCTAAGCTGTCTGCTCCAGCTGAGCAGGAAGGCATGGTCTAGCACCCCCTGGCTTCTGGCCTGGGCCACTGCAGGCAGGTGGCTGCATTGCCAGAATCAAAAGTGAATGTCTGTTCACTTGCTTATCAGTTCGATCTACGTAGCTGAGACTAACCTGCAAAGATCAAATCGATTCAGCCTCAGACTTTTTGACTGTCTGTACTTAGCCCTGAAGTTCAACATAAGGTATTTACCCAAGATTTTGCTGGATAAACTCCTATTGCACTCTTGTGCTTGTGCAGTTCAGTATTTATAACAACAGGATCCAGTCCTGCTTGTGGTCTCTGGACACTGCTGTAATATTAGTAATAAACAAAAGGAAGCAATAAATAAATTAGTAGAAAGGCAGACAGAAAAGAGACATATGGTCATTTCCCCAACAGCAGTGTTTATGCTTTGCATGTGTTGAAATCATGACTAATATTTCTGAGAAAAGTTAAGCTGTTTTATTCAACAGGATGAGTCCACATCCAACCAGTGGCTTGATCTACATGGCATCATCAGCATACATGACAGAGGATCCAATCAGACACTCTAACTGAATGGCATTTTATCATACATTACAGAGACAATATCCATAGGAGGGACTACAATCATTATACAGGGTAGCCAACCAGCAGGTTCCTAAGGTTTTCCAGCATGAACAAAAAACAGCCACTCAGAAGCAGATCAGAATCAGAAGGTCTACTGCCATACTGTGAAAACCGCAACACTGCTAGTTAAATAATACAGTCCAGGATTTACAAAAAGAATCTATCAGGTATACTTCATTCTAAGGAAGAAAAGTGCACTGTCGTTATCGTTAAAGGGACTGACACATTTACACTTGTTGCTTAGGAGGGTCTGTACAGAAAAAATATCAGGGTGGGTGCAATTGCTTTAAATTCAGCACCGATAAATGCATCGCCTCGTCAACAGAAAGACCAACATCACTGAGCCATTGGGGAGATGAGCCAAAGGAACAGCTACACTGGCAACCACCTACTTTGGGGAGTTTGCAGAAGTAGCTTCAAGAAGCAGAGATTTTATTTTCTGGGAGAGGCAGAGACTAAGCATGTGTGAGGGAGCTGATTCACAACTTTTGAATTTGCTCTGCACAGCAGAAATCAACTTCTCCATCACAGACTTGGGCCCTCTGTTGATCTCTCCAGATGGTAAAAGGAGGAATTAAATTTCCTTGCTTGGAAAGGTTTTTACGTGAAGATGACCCTTCCGGATGGGCATTACCAGCTTTTTCTTCAGCCAATTTTGTAGACCGTAAAATTTCACCATGTGAGTCAACAGCACTGTGAATGCCCTGAGGGCTGCAGTCTTAAAGCATACAGAGAGGTATAAATGATTATCATCATAAAGTATATGAGCAGAATTCAGTTACGATGTTTCTACAACACAAGCGTTTTAATTTTGTGCTGAGTTAAACTACAGAAAAATACATTTTAAAAAATGTACAGTAGTCACCCCAAACTGCAATTTGAATGCCTTATTAAAAAAGGGTCGTTTTTCTTAACAAAATGTCTCATTTTTGTTTGTTTTCTTACAAAAAAAGGACTTAAAAAGCAATACACCCGCAGCAGAACATAACTGTACAAAAGAAATCATGATGTGTACAGCTCCAAGTACATTAACTCCAAGCATTTGTTCTGGTGCTCAAAAGGCACTTAAAGATTAAAAAAAAAAATCAATAGTATGAAAAAAGAGCAAAAATAAAGGCAATAATTTAATAGAAAAAACACTGGAGTTTGTACCAGATCTTTAAAAGTAAGGGTGGGGGAAAACAAGCATTGTTTTGCTATCAAGTGATTGTTGGAAGTATTTAAAAAAAGAAAAAAGAAGACTGGCAAAGTGAGTGTTCTCCAGGAACTAAGTGGAAACAATTACTGGCAATGAATACACAATAATCATGCCAAATGGGATTTTTCCCTCTCCCTAAAAGCACATTTGCTGGTTCATTACTAGAACAGACTGACAGACTGTTTGAACATCTGCTGCCCAAAATGACAAAGGCATGGACCTCAGGGTTGGTCTAAGTTTAGGAAAGGGGGGAGGAAAAAAGCATGAAGAAAAATAAACGTCCATATGAACTAATTGTGGTAATTACAAATATCAACAATGTTAATAGACGAGTACGTAAACACCATTTTCCTCTTATAATATTATATTGAGGAACAATAATAGAATCACTACATACAGTACTTTTTCCCCACACTGTACACCGAAAGGTTAGGTTTGTGTTTTTTATTTTATTATTTTTTACATTGAGCTATCTACTAAGTGCAAAGATTTGGTGAGTGGCATTGGCTTTCATCTAATATTAGCCTATTTTTGTACAGTTTACATTTTAACAGTTACTTTCCAGCATTTAAGCAAGTACAGCAATATATAATAGACTAGAACAGGCAAGAGACAGTTAAGAGAAGAGGCTATGTGGAAGTGAAACATGCTTGTGCATTGGACACAGAAAAAGAAAGAACAGCTAATCAGTTCCACTGGGTTTCGATTAAGATCCATCTGTATCCAGTTAAGTAAATGTAAACTTTTACTGCACACAAACATAGGGCTTCCCAGTGTGTCGTATGCACATGGATGAGATATGGATGGGATTCCCAGATGAGAAGTGCAACCATTTTCTACATCAACCTGTTAGTCTTTTCCATCTTGACCTTCTGTGATAGAAACATTGGATTTTTCTCTTGGAAATTGGAAGATTTCTGCTTTCTGTGGTGGTTCTGAGGTGTCAGACAGAAAGGCCAAATTAAAAAAAAAAAAAGTCATGTAATACTGAAAGAAGCTGAATGTTAATCCCAACTCCCCTTGGGGCAGAAAGGCATGCCGACTTCTTCTGCTGAAAAACAGCCATTGCAGCAGAAGTCAGGGACATCAAGGGGACAAAAAAGGGAAGGAACAGTTGAGACCATTGGCACTGCATCTGGGTGGAGATGGAGTGAGACTTGTCAAGATCTGTTTCACACTCAGATCACATATGACCATGTGGAAGTAACCTAAATTAAACCGCAGGTCAACTCTATGAAAACCTGGTCAAGATGCAAAACAAAAATTATAAAGGGGAAAAAAAAAACCAGAGTGTCTTGTATTCAGTGATTAGAGAAGTATTTAACTATCAGACAAAGTATCATGCAATTCCCAGTTCTTTCTGCATATTTTTTTTCTAGGTTAAATGCTCAGAGGAAAAACAAAACGTAATTTCTTTTGCGTAAACTCAAACGGCTGTATTCTATAGTACAGTACAGAAAGTGCAAAAATAGCGCCCCATCAGGTCGGTTACGCGACTGATATGGTCAAATATGGCTCATGCTTTTCATGCAAGAAGACACAATCTGAATCAAGACCCTCATGTACTGCTGTGCAACTATAAATAAAGGAATGTTATCTTATCAATGCCTCCTTGCCTGTTTAGTCCCAATTTTTCAAGATATTAGTTTTAAAAAATGTGTGGGAAAGGGAAATGAAGTATTTCAAAACCGTATAAGTTAACCCTTATTTATGTTCTACCACAGGTTTCTTATTAGTCCTTGTCCATTCTGAGTCTTCGTGACAATCCAAGTTTTGTGGTTTTCCATTTGTACACGCACCACTGTGCTATATCACGGCGTAGGTATTTATACTCTGTCTTCCCCTACATACAAAAGTGAAGGAATACAATCTGTGATTTGTTCATCTCCACATAATGTATGCCTTGGTGACTGCCCAATAGCCACACCGTTCAAATGAAGGCATCTTAGGAGTGAATTTGGAACAAATTCCACCCAGCCCGATGAAAACTATCATCCGCTATATTCCAAGCTCTTGTTTGTAGGCCAACAGTTGAACAAAACCAACATGTCCTCCGTTTTGTTTTATATCAACAGCTGCAGAATATAAATTCCAGGCTTGATCTCGTATTGCTTGATGCACAGTTGCTATATACCTCCACGCACACGCGCGCGCGCGCACACACACCCACAGACACACACACACAAATAGCCTCAAAAAAATAAAACCAACCGAACACCGCTAGAGAAGTTTCAGAGCAAGTTTCTGAGGTAACGCTACTAAAAAAAGAAAGAGTTATTGAACTTTTTACACTTTGTATAGGCTTCTACATAGGATCACGTACTCTCCAGTGACAGTAGGCAGAACAGCCATCTTATCCTGCTGTCCAGGTTCACTGCAATCTTTGTAAATGTTTCTGCATGGACGTGTATATATAATGAAATCATCAGGTCTCGGTACACACACAGGTTTCTCTTCTGAACAGTTCTCCTCGGAGCATATTTTTTCTTCTCCCTTTCCATTTCAACAAATGGGACTATTCGGAGAGTTGTGGTTTCCCCTTTGAAAATCCAGATGATGACTTTCTCCCCATAACCAGCATCCCCTTGGTGTGGAGCTACATGGTACCTGATTTATCCGAGGAGCTATTGGGGAAAATCTTCTCCGTCGGTGTCACCGCGGGGCTGCCCATTCCTGAACTGCTACTGCTGCTCGATCGGTGTTGAACCACTGGCCTGACGGGTCTCATGGGCGGAGGCCTCAGCTGAGCGCCTGCAAGCCGGGCTGAGAGGGCGGGCTTGAACGTAGTCATCATTTCGGTGGTGGAGCTACTGCTGCGTCTCATGGCAGCGTCGGGGTCTCGGATCATGATGGTGTGAAGCGGACTGGCAGGCTCCGAATTGACAGAGCCCATTGGAGGATTCTTCATTGGCTCCAGGGTGTCGAGGACGACATCCGGGGCCTGCTTCACAGTGTTTTGTCTCTCCAGCTCACGCAGCTCATTCAGTGCAGTGCTCATGGTTTTCTCAATGTCCTGTGAATGCGACAAACAAAACGGACATGAGTATCCCTGCATTTCAGTGCCGATTGGGCTGTACCCTGTAGTGAACTATTTTTGTCTTCCCCATAGCTTTAATCTCTGTCTGGCCATGGCCCATGATCTCAAATAATGCTGAGAAATCCTGAGCCTTTGCAACTCCCACTCACCTGAAGGGATGGCGGCTGCTCATCTCTCAGGATGTCCCCCTCTGTACAAGAAGCTGGTTTTGCAACTCAGGGCATGTCTACATTGCCTCTGTGACACTAGTAGTGTAGACTAAGCCTACCTCTCTGCTTCCCTCTCCAGATACCCCAAGCACAGAATGGAGGCAGCAGGGACAGTCCAGGGATCCCCCTCAAACAGTGTTATTGAGAGCTATCGCTGACATGGGAAGGGTTTAGTTTTCAGTGACAGCCGAAAGAACACTAGAAAGACAGTGAAGACGTACCCCCAGATAATCCAAGCACGTACTAGCCCACGAGAACCAGAGTGAGTGACTGCCTGAGAAGCAGAGGCTTCCTCAGTACAATCCACGTACTGTACAAGAAGTAGACAAGAGGCATAAAACGGTGAAAAAGAAAATGACATTGCAAGAATGCTTTCTATTTTGGCAGGTTAGGTTTTAAATGCAGCACTTGAACTCACACCCTCCCACAGTACCCCATACAATTGCTAGACAGCACCCCATACTATTGCCATATACTCCATGTTCCCATCACGTCTTCTCCTCAGTTTGACACCTGGGAAATTTGCTCTATGGTCAGTTAGTAACGATAGAGGAAATCGTGAGAATAAGCCTAAGGGACGCATCTGCTGTGAGTATGGGCTTGGTCGCCAAGAGTTATTTCTGATACTTTTCCATCAGATGTGCATTTTGATTGCTTCAGCAGTTGAGACCAGATTACAGACTTCATTGTGGTCTTTAATTCCAGGCTGTGCGAGCATAGGAGAGGCAAAACAAATTCCCACCGCTGAAGGGAAACTGGCAGGCACGCACGAACACACACATTTTCATCATGAAGAGGGAGAGCTTAAAAAACTATATATCAACTATTTTAGTGTGGGTTCTGCAAGCTTAAACTTTAGGTCCAGATTCTGCCATGTACTCATGCCAAGGAGAATCTGACTCTAACAGGTTAACATTTTATCATAAGTCGGTTCACGTTCTGGTAAAAGCCTTTGTTTTCAGCTAAAATCCCCAAGTCTTAGACCTGCTCCAAGTGGCATCACAGTCTGTGGAAAGATATTACTGGAAGGTGGATTGAGGCGTTGGGGAAACTGGCACAATTTTAGTTTGCTATCACATCCCTGGTGCTTCTCTAAATGGAAGATCTCTAAGTCTAAGAATTAGTCATTTGGCCTTAGTGGCTCCAACTGGGCCACCTTCTGTAAGATACAGCCAGACATTCTCAGATTTCTTACTAACAGGAATAAATGGTTCTGTATATTAGCTTATAAATACAGGGTTAGATGGGCATTTTGGTTTGCTGGGACTAGTAACTAAGTGAACAATATTCCCAGGCTAACAATGCACCAGTGCCAGCTTTCATGGCGGCAATGTGTGAAGTGTTAAACAAGAAGCTCTCACTGGCGCACACGATGCATTCATTTCATATGGCTGACTGGTTTGTAAATTAAAAATCAAAACACTGTGCCACCTGCTTGGAATACAAAGAGTCCCCATCTTCCTAAGAACAGCAGACTAGAATAATGATATTTACAACAAATGCACAACGGAAAGGAAAAATAGCTCAGATATTTTAGAAATAAAATGAAACTGTGAATACTTGTTGCACATATATCATAGGAACGATCAGGGACAAACACGCTGACGTCAGTCGATGGCACATACCAAAAAGGCTTAAGGTGTGAAAAGCTCTAGATCAAGAACAAGCAGCTAAGCAAAACATCGTGGCAACCAACCACCATCTTGCAGAGGAGGGCAACACAGTGTCTTCTTGCTGAGTGTCTGGCAAATAGTTAGAGGCTGCTTGTCATACAACTTCCTAAGGAAACCTGACACAGCTTTCCATTATCACTCACCTTGTGCTGCCATTTGCATCTATAGTAAGTAAGGGTAAATGTTTAATTCCTCACTCCGATGAATGGTACCATTTTACATCCACCTTACCCAACCCAAATGGCAACACAGGAGAGAATCTGGGGCCCTTTTTTTTCCTTTGGATCATCCATTCTCTGATTGTGCACGTGTTCTTGCTTCTGTGGCCCACAGCAGACCCCTGAGTAAACATCTTGTGCTGCAAGGTCCTAGTGACCCACGACCATTAACACATCTAATTTAGGTACAATTCTCCCAATATACGCATATTAGTCCTGAATATCTTGCCTAGATTCTAATGTAACTCCATCTCTCTCAATTCCTCTCAAAGTTTCCAGAAGAGGGAGCATTCTTTGCTTCCAGTCCTCTGCCTCTGAGACACCATTAACAAGGCTACAAGTAGCTGCATGTCAGTGCATGGACAGATTGATCCTGTGTAAAATTTCCAAGTGCTTTGGAAAAGCTCTAAGAGTGTTTTATTTCCTCTTCAGTCCCCATTGCACAGAGAGCCAGTTCATGGCCCTATTACCTCTGCAAGTGCCTCTGCTTCCAGAGATTTCTGATCTCCAAGGCTGCTGTGCCGTGTAGAGCCACAGGTTGATCTCAGTGGATGACCATCAGACAAGGCCTTCCTGTCTGGATAATTGATGCTGCCTGCACTGCCAAATGTTGCCATTCTGCGCTTCTCGGGACTCTCAATCCTGCCTCTGTTGAGTGGTATTTTGTGGGGACTGCTTGGACAGGCTGCTGCTCGAGGAGGGGTGTCAATCCCTGGACCCATTCCTCTTGGTGGGCTATGGGTGTCACCTCCACTCCGACGCCGGGGAATCGCTGCTCCATCAGATCTCAACCTTACCCTGCAAAGAAGTCATTGAAGGCAATTAGACTACATCATTACCCAGCATTTCAAAGACACGTGGTTGCATGCTGGGAAATCCACAATGTATCAGCTCTGAAAGCCTGCATCGAGTCAAGCACAAGCCTTTCAACTTTAGAGAACCCCATCAAGAGGGGAGACATAGATTTTGCAGAGTGCCAAGAAGTGGAAAGCATCACATTTTCTCGGGTTGGTTGAATTAATAGATCTATTTGGCTCCTTTCCAGTTTAAACACGGCATAAACAGTACAAATTGTTCTGCACTTCTTACTGAATCTGTGCACTCTGCCTTTCCTGCCCCATGCAGTTTATTGCCTGTCACATAGAGGACTCGGGTCACCCTTGCATTCATATGAAAGCGAGCCAATTTGCCTACCGGCCCATTACTCCCCCAAATCCATAGTCTGGAATATGATCTGTTGGAGACTGGATGTCATTCTTTGATGAGGCTTTATCATCCAGCAGGGGTCCACTGCTTGCCTCGCTGTCTGCCTTCTGACTCAAACTGTCGGAGAATGCATCATCCCTGTGAAAAATGAAACTGTATCAGGCAGGCAGATAATGGAGTGCTTTTCACAAGAGAAGATTGCATCTCCTTAGCATGTGTACCTTTCGAGTCCTAATGCACCTACTCAAACCAAGGGAAAAATAAACGTTCATCATTAGCACTCAACAGGGAGATAGCAGAGTCTAGTGGAAGAACAAGCAGCAAGGTAGTGGGGTGGCAAACTTGACTCTGCCACCAACTCATTGGGTCACCATGGGCATATGCCTAACCTGGAAATCAATCCCAGCCCAGATGTTGGATCTGAACACTCCCAACCCAGATCCAAAAGGAATCAAGGTCACAGATCTGACCTACATCTGCACGGTGTTAGAACACAAATGTGAACCTCTGACCGACCTCTACAAAATTCTCTGAGCTAAGGGAATTAGGTGCCTAAATCCCCCTAACATTCAATAAAACACCTATTTCCTTGGGCTCCTTTGGGAATCTTAGCTCTAAGCCTGTATGTAAACACCAGAATAAACTGAGAGCGTTTCAAGAATGCAGAGCTCTGCAGTGACTCCCACTCATGACAACAGACCTTCGACCATTTGCAGATAGCTTAAATCTGCGGCGCTCAAACTTTTTCTTAAGCAGGCTGGATATGACTGGTGGGCCTGATCTGGCACCTAGGGCAGGTGTGGCAGGGCCTCATCCAGCCACACACAGGATGCCAGGAGGCAGCCCAGCCTGATCCAGCCCTGCCGGAGGCGGGGTCATGGCCCGGTCCTGATCAAGCCCTGCAGTGGGGAAGGGAACATGGCCCAGCTTCAACCCCGTGATGCATAGAGAAGGGAGCGTAGCCTGGCCTGTATCTAGCTGTGCTGGTGTAGGGGGTGTGGGAATTTGGCAGTGGTGGAGGGTGGCCATTGCTCACCCACCATCAAATTTCCCAATCCATGGGGAGCTCTGCAAGCCAGATGCAATTGCTCCCAAACTGCATTTGGCCATAGGCTGGAGGTTGAATGCCCCTAGCTTAAATACCAGTGGTGGAAATCAGATATCTGTAGACAGCCAAATCAGGCTAACAATTGAAGTGGCAGCCTAACTTTAAGCCATGGAATCTGACCATTCTTGCCCAACAAAGGTTGCCTACTCACATGTCCTGGACCACTATGTACTGATGAGGTATGAGACCATCCACACCATTATGGCGCCCTTCCCACCAGTCCTCTGATGCACGATGATACAAGAGGAGTGAGGCTCCCTTTTTGAAGGAGAGTTCTCGTGGGGACCGTCCAATGTAGTCAAACTTTGCTATTGCTTCAATCTGTTCAACTTCTGCAGAGGAAAAACGTAGACATATGAAATGTTACTTGTAAAGCCAAGTGTACCCAGGCAATTTCAAAAGCATCTCGTATGAAATACAGACCATTCTTCTTACATCGCTAAAGTCTCCTTGGTTTTCCCAAGTCCTTAGTTTCTCTCAGAAGCTAAAGGCATGTAAGAAGAGCCGCAAAATGAATGGGAAGTCATTTTATCTCTGGTAAATCATGTTTCTAGGTGTGCCACCATATTTATCTATTTCCACCCATAGTAATAGGATTGTTTCATATGGCCACAGGCCTCATGCTTTTCTAGACTGGGGGCCGCTGTAGATTTTTCACTCACAAGCTTTGAGCAAACCACCTCTCGGTTACTGCATCTGATTGGGTTACATTCCCTTCTTTTTCTTCTGCAGACACAGTTTGGTCTGAATTATTGATGAGTAGCAAATCCTGTTTGGGGATTCCCATAGGAAGAGTGAAAACAAGACCTGAGTAATACAGATAGCCACCACCCATCATCAGATCATGCTTGGAGACTTCCCTCAGTCCTAAGCACGCCAGTTCCCCATGCCTGCCAATCGTAACAGCACCATTCACCAGCTATTTAAGAATCAGCATCTACCCGCCTGATTTCCAAGGGAACTCAGTTTCCATTTAGGCAGCAGATTTCTGGCCAGAAATGCCACAATGGAAACAGCTTGGTGCCGCAGTCTGTTGGAAAGCTGGCTTTTATTCTGGTGGCTAAATAAGAACAGGGCTCTTCTGAAAAAATCTCTCAAACTGTGGGTGCCAAGCACTTGAAAATCTGTTCTAGCAACAGCAACATCTCCCTCCGGACTGAGATGGTGACCAACTGCAGGGTACCTCACAGAGCTGTTTATCTGAGGATTGCAAAGTATTGGATAGACACAGCAGCATGTCACCCCCTCCCCCCCAGAAGAGCCAGCTCTGGGTGCCAGCAAGAGAATGGTTAATGCAACTTGATTTTTTTAAGACACCCAATTGTCTTTCAAGCAAGCTCCAAGACTGGCAATGCAGAACAATGGGGACTGACAGGGCCAACGGTGATGCTAAATAGGGCAAATTACCCTAGATATTTCATATCTGTCACATTTTCATTAAAATAGGGAAAACTTTCTCCGTTCCATCTGCCACCTCTGCAAACTGCAGACTCAACACCCAGTGGTAGATGAGGATATGACCTCCCTTTTAACTTAGTAGCCAAGTCTAAATGGGGTGAGGTGCTGAGGAGCAGAATCTGTCAGACCCTGAATCACTTTCCAGCTTTTTGCTCTCTCATGCCTGATGGGTCACTCAAAGATATGTGCTTTCACCAATATGAACAATGTGACATTTGGGGCTATTACAGGAGGAGCTCTCTCTGGAGACAATACAATACAGGGGGCTATCCCAGGGGTGATGAAATATTGGGTTTCTCAGCAGGGCGGGTGTAGGGGGGAGGGCGGGCGTGGAGAAGAGAAAGGGAGCATGTACATTTCTAAAATAATGCTACTTCTCTTCTCCACACATGCATCACAGTTAATCACCCGGAAACTCCAATCAGAACTATTAATGTGACCATCCAAGCATAAAATTGGCTAAATGGCAGCTTGCTCTCCTTCACCTTTTAGTCACATTAGCGCCTGTTTGTTGCTAACACTGACAAATGTAACCTGCTTTCTTCCTTAAAAATTCATCTTCAATCATGTGAATGATCATCTTCTCCCCCCTGCTTTTGTACTGTCATCTTGCAGCACAACAATTAGGGCCACTTATGCTGTCCCCACCTCAAGTGTAAGAAAGACACTGGGGTTTCTTCAGCAGCAGCAGAAATCAATGGAAATAATGGCCATAAAGAGAGCAGACAACAGGTGTGCATAACCATGCATCATGCAGGGTTTTAAAGTGCACTTCCATTCTGCAAAGTAACTCTATGAAAATGGCATCAGCAGGTTCTGGGTTTATTGTCTCTCTGTAATACCAGGTCATATTTTCTTAGCTTACCATTTCTTTCTTTCCCTAATGGCCAGAGCTGCAAATTCAATCTAGGACATGGAAATCAAACTAGTTCCTTCTGGTCTGCACATAATATTCTGTGATGAAACTTTTCCAGGCCAAGCTTGGTCCTTAAAATCACCCATGAAATGCTTTTGCCATCAGCATGTGTTGCACAGATTCTACTGAGAGCAAAACTAGACTCTACACGTGGAATTTAGTTAATAATGTGCTGTTGCCACAGAATCTGGCTCAGGCTCTGGTGGCTGGGTCAGCTCCACCTGTCTCTCACGTTCACACAGCAAGGTCCTCATTGCTCTTGCCCAAATCATGCATAAAACTGTGTGACAGTGACTGCTGGATAAAGACAAGGCCAAATGCCAGATGTGTCCCTTTAATTCCAAATGAAAAAGAAAAAGAGAGAACTGTTGGGACTACTGGAAGCACAAGGAGCAATTTTAAATGCATTCTTTTAAAGATAACATTGTGGAATGAGATTGAAATTAAGCCTTTGCCCTAATGCACACCCTGTGGTCTATGCTGATTGGATCCCTATATAAGGAGTGCTTATCAACAGGCACATGCACCGTCAAACATACCAACATCTTCTGCCCTAAATGGCCACATGTTAGTCCAGGCTTATTTGATTAGAAGGAAAATACACGCTGCTTTCCCGCACACACAGCTCTTCCCAGGCAGACTCAATTTTCCGCTGTTTATGTCTACCACTTACCATCGTCACTGGTGTGTGGCTCCGTGCCGTTGTCATGGTCTGCTTCGTCGATGGTGCCTGGCTCACTGTGGGGGCTGTCACTAACATGAAACATTGGGGGGAGGGAATGAAGAAAGATATATATGTAGCATTAAGAAAATAGTTTAAATTTTCCTGCCAGGCTATGCACTAAGGGAATATGTTCTTGAGATGAAATGCTAGCGCTACTGACATCTAGCTGGAGTTTTGCCTTCGACTTCAATGGGACACAGGATTTTCCACCCTTCATTGCCACGTTTGGTTTAAATCAAGGCAGATCTCTGAACCTGCTCTCAGAATTGGACCAGTTCACATTGTGACCTCTTTTTTCCTATTATCCTGCACCTTCTGTTATTCTGTACTCCTGTGCAAAGTGATACCAAATTAGAACGTTCCACGCTCGCCCACACACAAAGAGCAGCATTTTACACGCCTTTTGTGCAAGCCTTCACGGGGACATGTAGCACAAAGAAGGGATGAAACAGGCTCACAGAGACTTCCAATCACCTCAAGCTTGCAACTGAGATGATTATAAAACACCAACCTGGAAACACTCCAATTTGAACCCAAGTTTTGGAGTCTCAAATACAACCCAAATTCCTAGGTATCATGTTATACAGATCTGATCTGAGCCTGTCTCTATGTCCTAAAGTTACCCCTTTATTGTAAACATTAAAGGACAATTTGTACAGTAGAAAATGAACTCTTGCCCATTTAACCCATTTCCAGTATTCAAGAACATCAAATACCATTGTCCTTACTCAGTAAAAATCCAATTTGATGGAACTGTTCCTCTAAGAAGGCAGAAGAACCTAACAGCACCCAGAGCAAAGGTACCAAGCCAGACACTGGTTGAGGACATTCGTCCAGTGGGAGCACTGTCTAAATACAGACTGAGAGAGCAAAGAACTAGATGAGTTTGCTCAATATACTTAGCAACTTGTCTACATTACAAGGATGATGCCCCATGGCTAACAGAGACCTGCTGATAAGACCCCTAGTGCAGACATAGCGCTTCTGCCAGCAACTCTTCTGTTGTTCAAGGGAGCTGGTACAGCTCTAGTAGTGGAAAAACTTTCTGCCAGCAGAGGTATCTGCACTGCAAGGCCTGTCTCCCTTAGCCCAGCTAATATAGTTACTATAATTAAAGCAGCAGAAGCTCTATAGCATCCATAGGCCAAGCCTCAGGTCAAGAGAAATATAGTTCCAGTTGGCCTAATACCCAGGTTGTTTTGGTTTTTTTTATGAACGAGCTTCAATAAGTCTTAGACTAATGGGATTTTTGTTAAGCTCCAGCGTACAGATTTTTAAGGGAAAAATATTTTCTTCTGAAGTGTTTGCAGATCCTTATAGCACTGAACTCTAATGCCAGAGAACCAGAAAAGGAAACTGACTAGAAACACGGTGAAACAGACTTGCCTTTTTCACCAGCAAAGTCAATAGGAATGAAATGCACTACCAAGATGTATTACTAAGGATAAAGACATTAGGTTGGTAGAATTATCTTAAGTTTACCAATTAAAGTATTTGTACCAAGGTAAGGGCACAGTCAGCAAGGGATAGAGCAAGGTCCTCCATTACTATAAACCCCTGTGGCACTATTGAAATTGATGTAGCTACATCAAACTTACACCATCTGAGAATCTCATTCACTAAGTTTGTGAAAGAAGTGCATATTGTTGGCAAAAAGGAATCAAAACATTTTAGGTTAGGGTTTACCCCAGTTCTGGGGGTTAGACCCAAAATCCTGATCCCCCCCTGGCTCTCAAGTAGTCATCCTTACAAGCCATTTCCCTGAAATCACACAATCTAAATTAACCATTTTTTTCACCCAGAATCATGGTGTAGCCCTGCTGTCCATCCCAGTCCCACAGCCTCACTCTTCATTTACAGTGGAAGAGGATTAAAGCTAGGAAGGAGGTGTGGCTTTGTTAAGAACATAGAAGTCACTTATGATTCATAAAGTGGTTAAACTCCCTTATTTTGATTACCCATTCCTTACCAGTACTCTTCTCCACCAGTCATGCATTTCTCATAAACAGGTCCCTCCAGCTCCCTATGGCTGGGGAAGATGCCCTCATGATTGACGATGATGGTTTTTATAACCTCGTTGACATGAGCCTGGCAGGAGACTGGATCCTGCCCATCTGGAATATGCATCAAAGTTGGTCCAAAGCAGATGGCCAGGTTGTAGGGATCCATCATGTTCTCATCGCTGTACTGTGACAAGCTGCAAACACAAGCATCCCACAGGTAAAGCACTGAGCTTGTCTACTGTCAGCTCAAAAAAATTCTCAGCACAAAAATAGCACTGCACAGAAAGTGCCATCAGCCACAGCCAGGAAACACAATAAGATAGAGGAGATAGACAACCACCAAAGTACCAGACAATCTTGGACACGATGGGCTCTGAAAAACAGGGGAACGAGCTATTCAAGTAAACAGGAACAGATAAACAGACTCACTGATTGAGGAAAGCAAAGAGATATCTCATGACGACAATGACAGCTCGGGACAGGGTTATGATGATTTGCTGGATCTGGTGAACTCTTTCGGCAGGGTTCTCGATTTCTGGAACACAAGAACACAGGGTGGACCTCATGGCTGGACACTGACCTAAAGGCATCTAGTCACTATTGATGCAAGAAGGCACAGACTACTGTTCAGAATGAGTAGCCTGGCATGTAAGGGAAACAATACACATTTTGAGCTTTCATTTATGATTTAACACTGAAGGAAGAAATATAGAATCACATGTTAAACCTGCCTGACAAAACTGTGAAGTCATATGTGTATATTAGTGCCAAGAAGGCTAGAAGGGCCCATTCAATCATGTAGACAGTCTAATTGTACATCATAGGGTGTCTGGGTAAAACTTAATGGCCTCTGTCAAACTCAACCATTCTACTTAGGCCAACTATTTCAGTCCTCAAAAAACATAAGATATGCTACAAGTGAGGAATAAATTCTTCAGCCACTTAAAACTGAAGATATTTCACCGGCTTTATTTTATTCTCAGTATTTCCCCATTTGGAGACATATTTCCCACTTCCCAAGAGAACATCCTATAACCACCCAGCTCAGAAGACATCAGGAGTATCTGCTGAAGCTGGCACACCGCACAGTCAAAAATGCCAGATCCCTGAGCCCGTAAGTCGAGCAAGCAAGAGAGCATAGCGGTAGCTCAACAAGGTGCCATTCCCTCGGGGGAATGTAGTGTTGAGTCGAGCTTCCTGATGCCAGAGTTATAGCTATGATTTGTTTTAACCAATAATTGTCTAATGTAAGAAAAAAAAAAGAAAAGAAAAAAGAAAAGACATTCTGGCAAAAAAAATTCTTTCAGAATTTTCCTTTCTTTGAAGAAAACATTTTAGTCTCTCTCTGTTTGTTATCATTTGCTACAATCTTTTCCCCTCTCAGACTCCTTTTCTTTTCTACTTTTATTTTTTTGAAACCCAGAGGAACAAAAGTGCCGTGACAATTCAAACATTTCCCTGCAAGGTGTTTGAATGAAATGTCACAGAGACGTCAATGGTCACAGTCGTTACAAATCACATAAGTGGGATACTCCAACGAGTCCTGCTGAATGAGCCCCTACAAGCAGGATGACTTTTCTATCCGATTTTTTATCACGTGCATTTGAGAGACGTTTCCAATGAAAACTCAGCTTCCAGCTAACAGAAGTGACAAGCAGCCTTTTGCATGTTACAAGAGTTCTTCTTTCTTATCACAAAAACAATGAATTACACGGCACCGTGACATACACAACCCCATCTCACAACACTTCATCCCACACTTCCTAGAGCCCGGGGAAATCAAACTGGCTTTCAGTCATACGGCAGCAGCAGAGGGACCAGAGAGCTCGCTCAGATGAGCTCACCTTTCTACCTTGGGTAATAGGGTGGGGTAGAACAGTTTGAAAAGGGCTTCAACATCTCACAGCAGGGACAGCATTGGTTTTCAAATGTCAAAAGCTTCCCAGTCCATTTAAGCTGGGATATAAATTATATTGCATATATTTTAGAGACAGTGAGTGCGTCTACACATGCAATGTAATGCGAAGCAATAAACACCAGAGTTTATTGCTCCAGTGTTTACTGGTCCCAAATGCACCATTGAATGCACACCAGGGACTGGAGCACATTGAGCTGGGTTGGAGCAACCTCAACTGGCGGGGGGGCCCATGGATCATCCTACCAGCCCAGGGTTGCTCCTCCCAACTTAGCGTACTGCAGAGGAGCCGGCTGGGGCATGCGGGTGCTTCAGCGCAGGGTAGCCAGCAGGCAAGTACTATTTTGCTGTGGAATTAATTAGTTTATTCCAACCTAATAGGGGTGCACATGTAGAAGTGCAACATTTTTTGTGCAGCTAATTAGTCTACTCCACAGTACACATATTGTGTAGACACACCCAGAGAACAGGACAACATTTAGCACCAGATTTCTAATGTGAATTAGATGCTGAAGTCTTTCCTTTAATTATGATACTTCATCATCAGCTGAGAAGTGTAAGAAAGAGGAAAGGAAAAGCTTTAGAAGCATTTAAATATAAGCTTACCTTTTAGCACATAAGCAACCCTAGTTGAATTATTCACTTACTTAAATATATGCTTAGCTAGGCTGGAACCAAAATCAGTTTGGAGTATTTCTTTTGCAAACTAACAGTAATCACTATAATCCAAATGCACAGCTTATTTCCCTGTCATGTCTAAAACTGCAAATTCTATCAATTCTCCTTTTCCCTAAAGGGCACCAAGAACGTCCATCATTTTCCAATAAATATTCATCAGTACCAGGACATATTGGGAAAAACATACTTAAGCCCCAGAAACCAGTTTCCCCAGTTCCAGTGGACTGAATAGAGCTGGGCAGAACGTTCTAGAGAAAAGCGGCAGCCTCTTGAGCTCCATGAATTCAAACCCAAACCCATGAAAGTCTAAAACAAACTGCTCCTCCCCTGCACGTGTGAATGTATCCCAGCATTTTCTGGGTCTTTTGGGGACAGGAAGTGCAAATGGTGAGACAGTAAGAGGATTGCTGATCTCTTCAGGTCATTCTCTCCATTTACTTGTAATAACTTAGCAAATCCAAGAGGTTTAGTTCAGATGTTTGTGCCTATTGTACTGCTAGATCTTACTGACCACTCCTCCTCTGTTGAGTAGAGGCCACAATGCCTTGGGGCAGCAAAACGCTTATCTGTACCTCATTGTTTGTACTTACTTATAGTAGATATCAAGTCTTGAAACCTTTCCTTAGGAAAGAGGGGGTTTTCCAGTCCTCGGAAATATAGCTTTAAGACCCCAGCAACTGAATTGATGTCTCGTTCATTTTGATCATCAGCAAGGGGGTCTTCACCTGAACAGATAAAAGGTTTAATTCTAGTTGAATTAGGCAGCAAGCACTGTTCAGCTGACTAGAATTGGAAAACCAGTGATCAAGAAAACAGCATGTGAAGTGGTAACACTATTTAATTTCCAAGAGTGTCAAGGGCTTAATAAGATAGCGTGTTAAACAACACCATGCTGAGACATGCTATAGTCCAACTTATGGTAATCAAGGGCACAAGGGTAATTGTCATGGCAAGGATTTACAAACTTTCCAGAAAATTATGCATGGCATTATTTAGTTTTCTTTCATAGTTTTCAGCCTGCTGCATCTTTTGTATGCAAGACAAGAGCTCATAACTGAGTGAGGTGATAGTTTGAGAGAGCTGCAGAAGACAAGGAATTGTGTGCCAGCACACCTGTGTTACACTGAAATCCATGGGATGCCTTTCAGATAACATAACGAGGGCACCAGAGGGCACTGCATGGAGGGATTTAGATATCCATTTCTTAAATGGTAAATGGATGTGCAAGTCCCTTAGTTATCTCCAAAAATGCCAAATGGAACCTGCATGGTTGGTATAGATTCAAAAGGATGATTATGATCACACCCATCTGACCCCCATATAATACAGGGCATACAATTTCATCTAGAGAAATTATGTTTAAATAAACTCCTTAATTGTGCAATCCTTTCTGCTGTTCTCCTCAGAGAGGCATTAGAAACTGCGATCGGTAGAGTCAGCAGACGTACTAGGTAGGCCATATTTTGCTTTATACAAAGCTTAAGTTACAGCTGTAACGACAGTTCGTGCAGCACAGTGCAATTAGCCCATTCTCTATATTGCACATGTTATAGTTACCTTGCTGGGGTAATATGAAACCAGGGGATCAAGGAGGCTGACACTCAGCATAGGAGCATTAAATATAGTAACTTTTCTCTAATACTTTATTACTGTCCAGGAAAGCTGATAAAAGAAAAACTCGTGGAAAGCAGAGCCTTATCATATTATCTCATTTCCCCGCAGAGGAGCTCCCATTCTCCTAGAGAAAAGCATCCCATTTCCTTGTAACAGAAACGCCTGCTGGGCGTGAGTTACAAAAATGCCTCAGGGAAGAATTATGTATCAATTCTGATTGAGACTCCCACCCATAGTATCTTCCTCCTCAATAAACTCTAGGAGAGAGTCCAGCCACTCCAGTCTTAATCAATATACCTTGGCAGGATCACCTGCCAATCACATACCTCTTTCAAATGAATTTTTGATGTCATTGACTTCAACCTGAGATCCAGGAACTCTAAAAATACCCTGCTGTTGAAGACCTAGAGAGTGCAAAGTAAAACAGAACAGTGAACGGGATGTTTGTGCCCATCCGCTGGCAATTCAGAATTTCACTTCCTTTGTTTTGCTGAAATCAGATGTGGGCCACTATGCCATGCTCGCATATTAGGACAATATTTGTCAGAGAACAGTGTCTTTGGAAAGAATATGCAGATGCACTCCAAAAGGAGAGAGCTGGAAAATCAAGCCTTACTAAGCTCCAGAAAACAAACACTTAATTTGCGGTCAGAAAGGTAAACGGAAATTCGTTGTGGCTGGCGCTACAGAGTATTTTCCATACTGACCAGAGCACAGCAATATACAGACGTTGCCATAAATGGCTGAAATCTCACTTTCCTGACCTCCCTTGTCACCATCTCAAGTTGAAAAGAGCCCCAATCCACCACCTGCCCAATGATGCAGACAGATAAAATATTTGTGAAACAGGAGGAGATGACAGATAGCTAAAAGTGTGGAGACAAAAGTATCAGGCTGCTTAGAGCCAATGGGCAGTGGCTGGTACAATCTGTACCCTGTCTGACCTGACCCCTGGTAGGCAGCATGCTCTTTGAAGACACTTAACTGTTTTCTCCTTTGTTCTTGTTGAAATAAATGGAAAGAATTATTGGCTAAGGCATGTCTTTTATGTGCAAGAAAAGGAATCATAATCATCATCATAAGATTTTATTTCTACTCAATTTCTCCAATTGAAGTCCCCATGATCAAACAGCCAGAAGGACTCTCATTGGATCGTGGCCCAAATGAACAATTTAACCCCAAAATAAACACCTACGGGAACTAAATATTTGCCACTCTTGTAAATGACGTCCTAGTTTATGCTGTCAGATTTATAACCCAACCCCATATAGTTAATAAAGATAGATGACACCTCCATTATACTTGGCTGTGAATTGAAAGTCCTTTATTACTTTTATGCAACAGCTTCCACTGAAATTATAGGCAAACATTAAATTAGCTTACCGTACAAATTGATGTATCGGATGCAGCTTTCCACTACGAGTGGGATTGCCTGCCCTGAATCCTTAAAAAACAAGGAATTAAGAATTTACTGGCTTGTCAATAAGCGTAAACTGGACATTTATTTAAGTACAGTATACAAGCACTCAGGTTTGAAAATCAGTGTCATTTAGTTTAGTAAGAGAATAAGCAAGAGAAGGAGGTGCTAAATATGCCAAGCCAGCAAAGAGGGCTAAATCCACTTATGTGCAGTCAATTATTTATGAAAAAGGCCTCTACTATATGTGTGAAAGGCTGTTTCTCTTTATCTGGTTGGCTGAAAAACAAAACAGAATAAGGGACAAATGCAACTGAAATGTAATTGCTCTATTTCGAAGGTGGGATATGACCCCCCAAAGACTTGCAATTTACCTGAGTGATGAAATAACCTTCCAGCTACAGGATTTACATAAAGAAACAGCCATTGTCAATAGAGGTTACATTATACAAAGAAGTATGTGAAATACATTAATTAGGAACTAAAAATGGGGGTTGGCCCCAGAATGAATTTAGTTTTCGTATCTTAGCTGCTTTCTCACATAGCCCCTAATGGAATGGGGGTAGACTGCAGGCACATTTGGCTTTGCAAGTGGATGCTTTTATAGTTTGGGCTACAACAGCATCCCTCAGTTTGACTTAGATTTGGTCTGGAGAGGAGGGCCTCTAGTAAATACCTGATTTCTTGTTCGAGCATTCCTTCTTCCTCTGACAACACAAAAAAGCAGCAAAGCAGGAGAAAAAGAGAAGGTTAAGCAAGAATAAGATCAGTTAAAGTAAGCATATCACCCAGAGGCCATGAAAGCTCAAATGCAATGGCAGCTTAGAAAAGTCCAATTCAGGCTCACAGCTTTTCTGCAGCCTTACCCCATCACCTGCTGAGTATGCAGCATCTGAGCCTCAGTGATTGGTGAGCATTCAGAAGCTACCTGCCAGATCTGTTCCAATTTTCCTTCTTCCACCTTTCTCCTGCTGAATTGCCCAAAGTTTCATTGCATTAAAAGTAGATGCCAATTTTTCCCCTTGTTTCTTCCACAGTTCAGAGGGAAACATAGCATCACAGCCATTCCACAACTGTCCATTCTTGGTGGGGAGGGTTAGACTTTCCACTGAAGCATTTGCTATCAGGCAGAAGTTTCAGGACCAGACAAACTCTGCTTCCAAGCTGGTGCAGAAACTCCCAGGCTTTTAAATACACTACTAATGGTTGCCCACAGTACTCTCCTTATTATGTAGGACACCAGTCTATTCAGAGAGGTTTCAATGCAGCTAATTTCTCTAGAATAATATTTTAACAGGCTGGGTTTTAATGAACATGACATTTTTAAAAATCAATTTAAGTATGGACAATTACATGTATTAAAGAGATTAATGGCTTTCTCTATCTGGGTTGTCTATTATTCGTGACAATGCGCTAGCCATTTATAAGCACTGCATTTAGGCTTCCTTCTACATAAAAACAGCATAATAGAAGTATCTAAATCAGGGATGGAAAAGACCTATTAGTTGATCTAATCCAACCTTTGTCAGTGCTGCCTGCTATAATATATTCTCTAGCGCTATATTTACTTTAGGATTAATGGGGTTTTCATCACTTCCTTAGGAAGGCTACGCCACAAACAGAATGTGTCGCTGGGTTAGCTTTTGGTGGATCAATTGTTAGGCTATTAGATTTATCCTTTGGGCATAAAGAGTGATGACTTTTGGAGGCATCTTCAAAGATCTTCAATATTATTCTCAGGCTATTCAGATTTTGCAGCTTGCAGGGGGCAAGAGGATGCTCAGTTGTATGCCTAACACATTCAGCTGGTAGGTCTTGGACAGACAACACATTTACACTGATGTAAACAGCCTACACAGTGATAGGCAAAGAGCAGGCAGATGATGTAAACCCCTACACCAAGGCAACCTATTTGAATCAGGTGCAGAAATTATCCTGGGATAAAAATCAGGGGTAAAACTAAACTAGTGTATATATTACACTGCTGTACTTATAGTCTGCTTTCTTTATCCTGGGGTAGCAGCCTGCTGAATGCAAACAGGCTAATACCTGCTCTGCTGATACCTCGCAGTGAAGTGCTATAAAAGCATCTACTGCAAGCAGCTGTCCCAGAATATGAGCCTGCTCTGGATTCAAGTGTCACTTACCTCAATGGATAAAACCAAATTACACCAGCATAAATGTCTTTCCAGTCCAGTCCGGCCCTTAGTTACATTAGCATTAACCAACTTAATTGATCTGTACCATTGTAACTAAAAAGCATAATTTGGTCCAAAATGATCAAAGGCATATGTCTATGATCAAAGGCAGTTAGACCACAGCTGAGGCAAAGCTGCTAGATTCACTCAAATAGCTGCTGGCTTCTGTACTTTGAGGCTAACAGGAGGGAAAAGCTATCATCACGTTTCCCGAGTCATATTGTTTGGTGGGTTTTTTTGCAGTGAAGCACTTAAGCACTGACTGAAGTGAGGCACATGCTTAAGCAGAACAGGATTACATTGCTCAGACAATACAAGCACCTTCCTTCTATTAGATTCCTTCTTCTGCTCCCCAGCCTGTGTCAGAGCAGAACTTTCTGCAAGGGGGAGGACCAGTGAGTCTAATAACACACAAGCCAGGCCTGGTTTTATTGCAAATGAATCGTTTGAGGGGCATCTTTTTTCCCCCGATAAGTGCTTGATTTTATTAGACGGCATCAGTCAACTCTACCAGCCTTTGGCACTGAAGCTGACTAGATTGATTCTTTTTTAAGTGACACTGAAGAGCTGCACACCCACTCAAGACACCCATACACAGAATGCTTCAGCAGAAGTCTGCTTTGCTGTCATTCTCTATAACTGGGAGACAATTTTGGAGAGTTTATGCATCATTTGATGTTCTCCTGCAACCATGTCAAGGGGAGAAAAAAAAGGGGGGGGGGGCACTGAAATGCTGAGGTAGAGTCTTTTAAAGTTTCTATTTTGAAATTCCTCAAGGAATCCTGCTGGAAGACTATGTCCTCCTGTCACCTGGCTTCCTTCCCTCACCTCCACAGCCCTCCTCCTCTCAGGACTGTCTAGGACTCCACCTGCCTGTGAAAGAAGCCAATAAGTATTTGGTTTTGCATCTTCCCTTCCCCAAACACTACCAGCCCCATCAGTCTGTATAGTGTGATCTTGGAAGATTTTCTCTTTGCTTCCTGCTTGATCTTCAGCAAATCTCTTTCTATGACAGGTGGATGTGTTGCTGTTTACTACCAGCATGCTCAAATAATAGCATCTTATAGAGCCAAGATGGCTATGCCTGCTGTGATAAGATATGGAAGACTGCAATTAACCTGTTGACAGGCCAGAATTGCATCCTGGCTCCACAAGGGTCATTAATACTACCTTTTCCTTCCCAGACGATGCAGACAGACGTGTGACAGATAATGTAATGAATGCACCAGAAGTGAGAACAGCTATGGATGGAAATCTTCACTGAGGCAAAGAGCATACTAGCCATGTTAATAGTATGCACAATGCATAGGAAAGACCAGGTCCCAGAAAGGAAAGGAGTTAGCAATTAGGAAAGGAAAGCCACCATTACATTCAGAGCATTCATAGACTCTCACTGTCAGCTAGCAAGTACCTTAATGAATGTTTCCATATTGCCGTTAAAGAGTTTATGATTATAGACTGAGAGAGGCCTAGGTCTCCTCATTTTCTGTGGTTTAGGGGGAAGACATGGGGGCCTGGGAAAAATGGAACAAAAGAAATAAAATAAAATAAAATAAAAAGACACCAACATAAATACAATGATGGGGAAAGATCTCAGCAAACAGGATGGGGGAAACAGGGGAAAAAGGCTCTGTGAGAACTAGTGCATTGGCTCCACGCACACCGTGCATCTGTTCTCCCCACCAGCACTTTCCTGGAGAGTCTGACGCTGCTTCCCCACTTATTGAGATGGCTTAAATGAAGGCAGGGATATTCACTAATTCCATGTCTATGTACTAAACTTACCACGCCTGGCAACAGTCCTCTCGATACACTGCCCTGCTCTGAGCCAGGGGCTCCTAAGCTGCCAGCAACACTGCCACATCTGCATGGCACCATGGGGGGGACTAACTGGCATAGTCCATCAGCAGGGCTACACGGCCCATTCAATGCACTAAATAGCCGCTGCCACACTGCTTCTAGGTTAGGAGGCAGCCTGCCTAGACATGGTCTCATGGGGGCACGGCCTAAGCACTTTAAAGATCACCTCTGCCTGGCAAAGGAATCCATACAGGGGTCCAGTGTAAAACCAGACATGGGTTCGCAGAGGGTTGTGTCTTCACTATCCCAAAGCCCTTGCCAAGAGTCTGGAGGGGGATAGCCTCATGCGCTTTCACAGACCTCGGACAGATTGCCTAGGCACCAGTCCTATGAAGAGCTCCAGGCACTGGGCTTCCTTGTGCTTATGCAGAGCTCCAATGAAGAGAGTAAGATGCTAAAATGCAGGAGTTGGGAGGTGGGTCTATTTTGCAGGCAGCTCATTAGGGAAAAAAAAATCAAGGTTTGGCACCCTAAATTGTCTGAGGCAGAGATATACTCTTCATGCTGGTCTGTAATTTACCCAGAATTACAAATCAGAATCCTAGCTACTCCTCTTACCAAAATGTAATGGTAAAATAGCCAAGCTATTATCCCCCATTGCCTGTGATCTCCCAATATGACATGACAAGATTATCATCAGCATAACAATGAGAGAGCACTAACAGGACATTACTAGGAGGCTAAAAAAGACAGTTGAAAAAGTGCTTAGGAGTGTTGAACGCTCCTCTCCAGAAATGACCATGGTAATCAGGGTATAAACACATCTACTAACACTATCTCAATACATTACAGGCCACGCAGAATCTGCTGTAACTAGGCCAAAGAATGCAGATGCTGAGCATGTTTGGTCAAGGTCTTGCCTGTTACTCATAGGGAGGTTTCTTTGTCACTCTTCAGGACATGGTGCATCACCATCACAATCTCAGTATCTGCTGGCAGCTGGGATAACATTTCACAAAAGAAAAAGGCAAACTGTGACACTTTGCAAGGTTTTTTAACAACTTCCTGTGCTTATCCTGGTTCATCACACCCTCCTGAAAAGTGAATGCTCAGCAGCTGTGAACTCCTCTCTCTTCAGGGACAGATCCAAAATGAAGCACGGCTCTCGCCTGACAAATGGTGGGGACAGGCTTTCTATCCCCAGACAGAGATCAACCGAGGGATGTAATTTAGCAAATAAATGACGACACCTCTAAATCTTTTGTCACTTAGCTCTTATCTGTAGGGTTACAGTCAATCCTCTCTGGGTGCTGTCTAGTTGGGGGGAAGGGGAGAGATTCACAGCACATTTTTCTTACAGCCGTTAACACAGGTTGTGGGCTTCTGTTGTTTTGTCTTCAAAATCAGTGCCTTCCATGCCGCTTTTAAATGTAAAAAAGTCAAGGCAGCCTCCCAGAGGATGCAAAAAGACCTACAACCAGCCAGCAGAACCCCCCAGTCACCAGTGACATGGGAAGCACAGCACCCACAAACAGCCGGACAAAATAAGCCAGCACGCGGAGCCCAGATTTATGCAAAACATTGCAGCAACAAGCTGAAATGTGCCACTTGGCAACAAGGCACAGTCCTAAACGAAGAGACCAGATGGAGCGCAGAACAGTAGGAAAGAGCCATTTGGTAAATAAACAGTATTTAGAGCTCCGTCTCGCTCCTAAAGAACCCCCTTTCCTTCCAATTCCTCAGGGACTGCCAAAAAACAAGTTAGGATTTTTTATTGTTTTTTAATACATCAAAAATGGTGCTTGCAACATTCCTCTAAGAGACAGTCCTGCATCCGGGTCATCTGAAGCAAAACTAGGTGGAGCACAGCTGAAATCTCTCCATTCACTTCAATCTGGAAGAGTGTTTTTTAAATCAATTGAGTAAGCAAAAGAATTCCTGGCTGCCATATGTGATTGTTTAAATGTGGCAATTTACTGCAGGCCGAGAAGGCTTGAATTTCTACAGAGCTGTTCCTTCCCACTGCAAATCACACAGAAGCTTCAGACAGAACTGAGTTCAAGCCCAAAACTGCAGAGAAGTGAGGGTCTGACAGACAGCTGGAAAGTGTCAGGGCATCCCAACATGTCCATGAGGAAAGAAACTGAAATGAAGCAGCTCCTAGGTCTTATCTGGTCTTGCTGCACTTACTCCTTGGGTTACAGGTGGCCCCAACCACAACCAGCACCCCAGAACTGCACAAATGTGGAAGAAGAGACAGAGGCAGCCCACAAAAGTTTACAATCAATACAGGCAAAGGACTGGAGGCACCAAAGAGTGAAGTGACTCATCCAATTCACACAGCAGGGACTCCAAACCCAAATCTCCAGAGCCTCAATCAAATGTCAAAGCCTGTGGCCAAGTCCCCTCCTTCACCAAACCACTCAGAGAAATGCACAGCACTTACGGAGCAGCAGAATCAGACCCACTGATGTCAATGCAACACGGGGAACCAGCATCCACCTCTGCCCTAGCACTGATGGGTGTGGGTGACCAGTTTGCAGAGGCAGCCCCCCTTATCTCAACTAGCGTGGATAACCCCTGGAAAGCGGCCCATGGATGTGG
The DNA here is from genome assembly GCF_030867095.1 of Alligator mississippiensis. Classification (NCBI taxonomy): domain Eukaryota; kingdom Metazoa; phylum Chordata; order Crocodylia; family Alligatoridae; genus Alligator; species Alligator mississippiensis. The sequence continues at coordinate 14,674,813 of NC_081835.1, forward strand.
AGGAGGCTACTTTCAGCACAGAGGCTGGGCGTTTAACCATTTTGTTCCGATTCCCACTATTCAACCTAACTATATCTTTCAAAATTCAAATGCGCAGGGCTCAAACAACTCATGCCAAAGGAGGGAAGAAAACAGAATAAAAATCTATTGTCGTTATTCCACCCTAACCTCAGCCCAACAAAACGTTATGGATGTTTATGCTGCAAGACACCACAGAAGGGGATTTCATGATTACAGTTCAAATTGGTGCCAGGAGCCTTTTATGCAAAAGTTCTCAGAGAGCCAGGCTGAATGAACAAGCACAATTTACAAACAGCCATAAATGTTAAAGGTGACAGTTGTGATCCGCTGCTGCATAAATCAGGTTCCTTTAATTAAAAGAAAGAATTTGACTCCATGCACTTTTACTGCTTCTAACCATCCCTTCAGCTGACAATTAAGGAGCAGAAATGGCTACAGTCCAGTGAAGAGCCTGTCTGCTGTAAATCAAAAAGACCAAGGACGATTGCTGCTGTATAATTCCCTCTTGTTGGGTGAGGCTCTACAACAAGGAGATTGTGGCCTTCTGGCTGTATTTAGGCTGTTTGCGCAGGGCTTGCAGTGCTGCCGAGTAGGAAAGGGAGATTTTCTCCTGTTTGTTTTTCTCCGAGATCCATCAGAAACGAAAGCAAACAAAAGCAGCAGTACATCTACGAGCATTGCCACCCTACGTCTAACAGCCTCAGTCAGCCTTTCCTGGGAATACTTTGACGGGCGATACCATTCCCATGGCTCCCAGTCTTGAGAAGAAAAATACAGAATAAATTCTAGGTACAGTTTTTGTTCTTTGCTTCTCTTTTTCTGGTGTCCTTTCAATCAAATCAGTTGGTCCTTTACCGCAACACCTAAAGGATCACTAATCCTATGTGTCCTGACCCTTCATCTGCTGCTAGCTGTGGGTCATCTATCTGTGAAGAAACCTTTCCAACAACTGACTCCATCACTCATTCTGTGATCATCTTGCATCTGTTCTAAGTGGGACCAGTGATGAGGAGACATGGGGTAGCTGGTGATTTGGGCAGGATGTGGAACCAGCCCATGTAGGAGCTCTCTAGCAGTGTGAGGCTTGCAGCAGGTGAGTAAGCCAGCCTCTGATACTGGGACAACTGGAGGCAGCCCCCTGGAAATCACAACCGTTCCACTACAGTAGAATCAGGCCCGTGCCTTTATAGCTTTATACCCGAGATACGGGGGACCCCGTTTGCCTTCTGTGGGTCTTGAGAGAAAAAAATGCAGGCCAGGAGACTGAACCATGGACCTCTTATGCTGCCAAGCCCTGTGCCCTGAGCTAAGGATTTCTCACTCGCTCATACAGGAATAATGCATGCAGGGCAGTGGAAGCTAACTAAGCGAGAGGGACCCTTACCTTCACTCAATTGCCCCTTGCCACCGCTGTTTAGCTCCTTTGTGGGTGCTCAGTTCTGGTGGCGTTCTAAGTTACCATGGTATGGATCCTTTCCCTGCCACTTGGAAGTAGATTAAGGACCCCAAAATCCTTTGCTGAAGTAGGAAGGTGGGGGGGGGTGCATTTTCCTGTCTGGAAAGGCAGCCAGCCACAGCAGCCACTATGTATTTCAGCATTTATAAAATTAAATGTTTTTGTTGGTATTGCAAACCCTATTAAACACTGAAGCAGCATTACAGAAAGATAATGAGATGGGGTTAACAAGCTGTGGAGAAGGGGCTGACAGCTCTGCTGACCTACAAGGTGGGGAGGCACACCTCTTACAGCTGTAAATCCAGGAAATGCATAGCAAGTCACTAGAGCTAAATACAACTGCTTCACATCCTTAGCATTCTGAAAATGCAATGAGAAAGGCTTCATCCCCCAAAATTTACCCTCAACTCTATATACCACCTCAGATGAAGTCCCAGGGAGCCACTAGCATTTTCTACCTGGCTAGACAATGGGACCGGGTACAGGGTAGTGACCCAGGCACCATCTCAAGTCCACAAAGCACATCCAGCTCTTGCTTCCACAATGGATTGCAGGGCTGGAGCTCAGAAGGGACAGCCCCTGTGCCACGCAGGCCTAAGACTGGCCTGGGATACAACCCAACCTCATCCATCCATCAGGACACTGCAATGCACCGTGCTGACGCAGCACTTCTAGGCACTTCAGAGTTAGTCAGCTGAAAATCATACTGCAGCAAAATCCAGGCTCTGTTTGTCATCGTTCTAATTAATGCATTAGACAAAGTAGGAGAGAAGCAGGCCACTGAGAGGGAGAGCCTGGCTTCACCTTCTCCGGTCCTCACCAAGATCTTCAGCCACAGGAGAGCTGAAGGATTCAGTGACATTTTAAACCCAATGCTCTGGATCAGGAAGCAAACTGTATCTGTCCTGGGTCTTACCCCCTCGGGCAGAATGAGTCGGATATCTGCCCCCAAGCAGATAAGTAGAGGAAACCCCTCTTACCTGGTGGTTCCACATTCAGCTCTTTCACCTGGAAAGAAAAACGACACATCAATTGCCATCTTGTTTTCACATCAGTGTCAAGCCTGTATTGTTTTATTACACACGCATGCACACATGCACGCACACACCCTACCCACCCACCAGGGTCCTTTCAGCCACAAGTTAATTACTAGTGAAGGCTGAAAAACTGAATGTCCTACATCTTACAGAAGGCTGAGGGTTTCTTTAGGTTACCTCACTAGCTCTGCCTCTCTTGGATGTCAAAGGCTGCATCTAGTAAGGAGCTGAGTGCCCTCGACTTCCACTGAGATCAGCAGCTCACTGTAGGCCCAGAGATGGTGCTTTGTTTCTTTTTGTACCCCGTGAGAACTAGCCAGTTCTTTGGCTGGTATAAAGCAATGCAACTCCATGGCTGTTGACACAGCTAGGCTGACTTATACCGGCTCTAAGCTTGCATCATCTTTTTATACCCTACCAAAAAGAAAGTGCGTGTGCTGATAAGGACTAAAGCCCCAGGGAAGTTTGTTGAAGTTATGCCACTGCCTCATGGAGGGCCTCTAATACCATCTGAATACTGGAGTATTCAGTAGCTCAGCTTTTCCCATGAGATAACACAGTCCATCTAATCGTTTCCAGGCAGACTCTATTCTGGCTGTCAATGTTCGTATTCCCTTCATGTATTTATAGTGCCTGGGTTTCATATAAATGGCAGCGTATCACTGGTGATAAGATCTATTCATTTTTAAAAGTGAATGTCAACCCACTGATAAAATTGTAAACTCATTTTGCATGCTGTTTGTGCCTTTCTGTCAAGACCAGGAAAGCTGATTTCCTCTTCATTTTTTATGACACATGAAAGGAAGCAGGCAGGTACACAGCCCTCTTTCCTGCTCTCCATCAGGGTCCAAAGGACTGAGTCCTCAGCCACCTCCTTGCTGCCCCCTCTGCATCATCCTCAATCATGACATTTCATTATGTCATGGCCACCATGTTTGCTGGCACTCCTTGAATGTCTAGATACCTGAACTACTGCTGCCCAAACTACTGGGCCAAGACTCAGTAGCAGAATGGACAGGGAAGAGGCTCTGTATTACATCCATATGAATGGGTCACCTTCACGAGGCACAAAGCTCTTCTTTCCCCACCATATACTCTCTTGCATTAAGGCCCCCAAGGATAGACTGGTTTCCCTCACATCTCTCGCTGGCGATGTCTAGAAGTCTGTTTTGGAGGATATCCCTCCTCAAAAGCCCTCTTCTCCACCTCCACCACTGCTAGTAGTTCAGCAAATCATCCCTGTTTCCCAGACTTGCGTCCATAGCTCTTTTTCCTTGACCCTCTTCCACATCCTCCATAGAAAGGCCGCTGCTTTCCCCTGCTCCCTACGAGAATGCAATACGGCCGCCATACAGTTTATTATCAAAGAAGGCTGGGGAATGCAAAAGCTAAGGTCTGTGGAGCAAGGGCATTCCTCCTCGCTAGCAAAAACATGCGGTGATCTGAAAACTAAGATTCTTTCAGACGAACATCAGTTTGGGCAGAAACGATTTCAATGTGGCACAGACTACTTGGTGGAACTGCTGCAGGGACCCTAAGCATCAGGATCACCACATAGATGATGGGGGACCACATTACACATTTTCACAGGAAATGCTGTGGAAAAGTTTTAGGAGTTCTCACTCAGCTGGAAGGAAATGAAAATGGACTTTAAACACGACACCGTACAACCTGAAATAAACCATCGCTCTCCCTGCTAAGCCCTGCTTCGTGGTGCTACTTCGGTGTTCTGCAGTGCATCTTCCACAGCCCAGCCATGGCGTGCGCTGATTTGTGCCATCACCTCAGCACTGTCATCATGAAACAACTGGATTCTCTACACCGATCTCTAGATGGGTGTGACTGCAGCGAGCCACTCGTTCCACCTATGCCCACAGATGTTAGAGCCTGAGTTCGGAAACAGCTGCTGGGGGAATCTGTCTGGCAATGTGCAGTGACTGACTATCCAGTACGATCCACATTCCAGGCTGATATGAAAGTTAGGACTGCCTCAATAAGGATGTACAAAGGCTGCTATTGTTCTGTTGCAGCAGTGTAAGACTAGGTCACCCAGATAATCCACAGGACTGAAAATTCCAGGGGAGGGAAGCATTTAACAGATCCCTGAATAAACTGCAGTTTTCTGATGGCACTCTTGCAGTTCCTTGACATTTTAATGTGATTTTTTGGATGTCATTCAGTTTAAAAGAATGCTCCATGTGGAAAGGAATGACAGGATCTGACGGGAAGGAGGATTCTGAGGCTAAATAAACTTGGCGGAGAAAATATGCTTGGGATATAGCCAACAAAAACTAATTAATTTTTATTACATTAAGATGAGTTGTGTAAGTGGTGCTGTATTATAGTGGGACTTGAGACAACTGATTTCTTTAAACTGTTCATTTAAGTAACCCCCACCTTATTGTAGAAATGCCACCAAGAGTTAGAAATCATCTCCAGCTTCTGCAATCTGGAAATAAAATACAAATACACACACAGTGTGTGTGTGTGTGTGTGTGTGTGTGTGTGTGTGTGTGTGTGTGTGTGTGTGTGTGTGTTGTTCCTAACAGAGTTAAAAAAAAACCCTCTCAGTTATCAGAGACAAGAAACTGTCTCTGTCCAGGACTGCACTTAACTATACACTTAAGCTAAGTGATTAGAGTTAAGCGCGTGCTTAAGCACGGTCCTGAAAAGGGATGGATTCAAGGAAGTGCTAAAAGGAGTTCCTCAATCTAGACCTTGAGCCTAAGAAACTGAAGATAAGAGATGACACAAGGACACTTACAAAGAGAGTATAAAATTACTAAAGAAACACACTGGGGAATGCATGAGTTTTGAGCATACACAGCGCCTCTAGAGCAGAAATACTGTTAAGGATCAAATCACACTCACGTCTTGAAATCTCATATAATGGCAGGGGTGTTACATCTAGAGCAGCGAAGTGTGCCATATCTCACCTGCTGCCTATCGGTGTGGCTGGGCAGGACAGTGGCCTGCCAACCTCGGGCCCCGGCAATCTGCAGCAGGAGGGTGAGCAAGAGTCACCCTCTGGCCGCTTCACCCTTACACACACACAACTGTGGCTCTACCTGGGCTGCTGACCGCTGCTGGAGCTGCCGCTACAGCACATGGCAATGAGCACACAGAGGCAGCAGGTCCAGCCTTGGCACAGGGCATGTGGCAGGGGCTGGAGCCACCATCACATGTTCTGGGTTGGACCCAAAGCCAGAGCTGCTGCCGCCACAGCTTCCCCATGCCCTGACCCACAAGGTGATTTTGACACCCCCATCATCCAGATCTCTGCTGCCATCCCAGCCTCTCGAAACAGAAAAAAAAATAAAGTAAACTTCTGATTACTTTCTACTGCTCACGGTGTTTACCTTCTGCATCCACCTGGTGGAAGAGTGAAACTCGACTAGAAAATGTTTCCCTTTGTGTTCCTACCCCGTTTCTCTCCCTGGGCACAATGACTGAGCAGTACACAGCTGCTGCAGCTTGGCTCTGCTCCCCAGTGCTGCAGGGATTTTCATTTATAATTACTTTCCTGGAGACATTACTCGTCATCTTCACGTTTGAAAAAATGGGTTTAAGAATCCCAATTTGGGGGCCTCAGCACCATCACAAATGCCTTTTCCATCAATAAGGAGAATGGCTTCATTAAATAGCTTCTGCTGGTCCCCACCCCTATTTTGTACAACAGGGGATGAATCATATTAAATACAAAGTCCTGGGCAGTGCTGGAGAAAATGTGATCCGATACAGCTGTCATTCTGGTCTGCATTCTCAGAGGCTTCCCATACACAGGGCAGCAAAACAAATTGAATGCAGCCTTACAATTAAGTTTTGGATCCACGGTCTACTCTCAGCCGAAAACTAAATTTGATCTGGGCAAGGATATATTTGCCTGTCATTTTGTGAAGCCTAGCAGTCGCAGATAATGCACACTGAGACTGGCATTTGCTCTGGAAAAAGAAGAGTGGCAGGCGAGATTTTGAAGGTCTGAGATCTGTTTAAAAATCCTGCGGTGAGATGTGAGGTTTCTCTCGGGATCTTGTCCTGTGACTCACCTTCTCCAAGAGTTTGCTTCAGCAAGTCATGTTTGGCCTGGAGCTTGGTGATAAGGTTACTGCCATTCAGATACTCTTTAAATTTCTGAAATAAGCATGTACACACAAACACAAGTAACAAGAAGGTTAAAGCTGCTCAACAAAAATGCTTTCTAATTAAAGAACATTTTTACCTGGAGAATGGCTACAAGGGGGTTCAGAATCTATCGGGCTCCGATAAACCAAAAGTCCATTACACACAAACCTGAAGTAAGACTGGCCTAAATTTTGTGCTCCCGTGGTTCAAACAGCAGCCCCGTTGGTCACCCTAACACAGAACCCTTTGTGTGGTGCCAGCTGGTGGAGGCCAGGGCCTTGACCACAAGGAGCCCCAAAGAGAACAGTTCAAAGGAAGCCTCGATTGTCAGGCTTCTGGAAATGGCCTCAGTAAGCAAAGACTCTCTCCTTCCCCAGGTGGAGTGCTTTGCCTATGTGCAAACAGTGATACAGGATGAAGAATTCCCAGTGCATGAGATCCTCCCATCTGAGGTTACCAGGTGCTTATGAATCTAACTGTGGCTCAGATTCCCATTTTATTTTGAGGTTGCTTCACACCCCAGTAATGTCCTGGAAGTAAACAACTTTATTATCAATACCAGGAGTGAGGGGAGACAGAAAGAGGAACTGAAAGGCAGAGAGAAAGACAGAGGAAAAAACTTGCAAAAGAACTCCTTACAAATACAAGTACAACAAACTTTCTCAGTGGAGCAATTAAATTAAATTCAAATATGAATAGGCCACAGGATCCAACTAGCTCTGCCTTATCCTGCACTGCATTTGGAAACACGTGCTCCTTTTTAGACTCATTGGATGTTTCTGTTGAATTCATGTCTGGCATTATTTGTAAGATAAATAATGAGCCCATTCTTCAGATCCTAAAATCTGCTTGGGGAAAGGTAGGTACGGTAGGGTCCAGAGAGATGCACAGGTCCTACCACACCCACCTCTCCAAGCTTTCTGTAGAAAGATATTTATGGGCCCCACAGTTAAGCCCCTTTTCATGATGGAAATGACCACTCAATTTACTCCTAGGGTGACTGCCAGACTGTAGCCCCGTAGGGTGAGAGAACACTGACGTCAATGAGAGAACGCAGCAGGCATGAGGGCCTCCTTATGAATAACCTTGCCCTCCTTTGAATGCTGCAAGATGTAGGTAGATTCCAAGGACCCAAGGGATTTCCAAATCCATTCTGGGCAGAGGAAACAGCAAAAGAGAAATCTCAGAATAGAGATTTAGCCATTTCTGTGGATTTTTCAGGGGGAGAAGGGCTCCAGAGAGCTGGAGAAATCAATGAAGACCACCAAACACATCATAGGCCACAGAGTGAGAAACACTATGGCCATGTCCAGAAGAGCGTGGACGTTTGGTTCCCCAGGGACAAGTAGCAGAGGCACACCTTGCACCACAGATACTTGTCCCCAGGGAATGCCTGTGGTTCGGCATGTGGCCAATTACCCCCGGGGTTGATAGGGGAGGCTGGGACCAGCACTGTGCTGGCCTCAGCAGCCTTACCTGGAGTCCTGGGGGCCTCCCAGGGCTGCAGCAGTGGTGATCCTGCCAGGCTGAGCCTGGCTGGCAGCCTCAGTGCAGATCTGGGAAGCCCGGCTCTGCTTTTCAGCGGCACACACTACCCGTGCATGCACTTATCCAGTTTTATTTCCGCAAGTTTTTCTGACTCCTGGATACCCAGGGGTCAAAAAAAACCCATGGGGAAAAAAACGGAGCAGCACACGCATGGGCAGGGCACCCTTGCAGCACAGAAAACACCTGACTGTGCGGTATTTGGCGCTGCAGACATGTTTTTTGTGTCGCATGCCACATACTGCACAGCGGGGCTCATCTGGACGTACCCTAGGAGCCTAGTTGAAAAGCAGGCTATATGGAAAGGCTCCATTTCCTAACATCTCCTTTTGAGCTTTTCAAGTTGTTCCCAGTGATGGGCTGTTGTTCCCTAGCCATTTCCGTAAGCCTGATTTCAAACAAAAACACAAGACAAATATTTAAGCAGACTGAATTGGCTCCCACTGCTCACTAATGAGCACTTAAAAAAGGGCCTTGACCCCACCAATTAATGCTGTGTCCCCTGTATAGTATGAGATGAGACTCACTGTAAAATAGAACATTTCAGTTTCCTGTTGGTTGGCTCTCCTCTTGGCAATGTTTATTTTACTCATGTAGGTCTCGGAAGCAGCCGATTTGACCGACTCAGTGGAGCGGCTATGCTGGAAGGCATCTGAAACATCAAAATCTTCCACCGTCAGCATGTCCTGCAAAGTCTGCAGAGTGGCATCCAGGGTTTTCCGTACCTGCAGCAATTGGAGGCAGCATGGTTGTGAAACAAACTGGGAGAAGGGCCCATTTTTACTGCAACACTTAGCCAAGCAGCAGCTCGTTGCGAGCAGGTGGGAGTCAACGGCCGCTGTAGTCAGTGGGAGCCTTCGGGAAGGACACAAGAAGTCTCAGCTAGGCAGAGGACTCTAACTCAAACTATTGCAGTTGTGATTGGAAACACTAGCACGTTCAAGGCACATTCAAAGGCACGTGGAGAACACTGGAAAGTCATCAGCCCTATCAAGTGGAGCGAAGTATGTTCACAAGATCAAAGCCCGTTATGGCTCTTACCTCTTCATTCTCTATCTTGAGCGTGGTAAGTCTAGACTGCAGCTGGTGGTACCGCATAAGCAGCTCGGTCTGCACAGGCTGTTGGGCACTGACCTGACACACCTGAAGCAACGGCAAAACCAAAGAGAAGAGATAAGACCAGAAGATCATTCACTGAGTGACCGTGAACATTTTAAATCAACATGGTTTCCCCTCCCTCAGTCTTCTCCATTTTGGTGTGAGTAGGGGAGGCAGTAGCATGGCTGAATATCCCAGAGAAATGGTAGTGTCCTGTATCTGAGTCCAAGCAAAATATTGAATCACACACCATTTTAAGGATACACATCAGAGCTTTTTAAATAATTTAATAGATTGGTCTGAGTTCAAATTCTATTTGCTTGTTGCATTGTTCAGTTGGGGACTATACCACAGGCTTTGTGAAGCATTTGCAGAAATGCTGAGCAATAAACAGTTAAAAAAAAAAGGCTGCCAGATAAGGCAAACATTTTATTAGGAAAGGAGACATGAGCAAAAGCATGGTGGGGTTGGAGTCGGGTGGACAAGGAGTCAGACATGATAGAAAGGTAGCAGAAGGAAGCTAGCGGAGCTCTAGCTAGGACGAGCAGCTGAAACTATTTCCTGCAGGTACAATACCTCATCCCCCATGTGAGGCTGGAATTCAAACTTCAGAGGAGGGCAGAAGACCTGGTTGCACATGTCCATGATCGCATGCTTGTCACTCCGTGCATCCAGGTTATCCACTGCATTCTCAATGATGTCCAAACCCTCATGCCGCGAGGTTTCTAGGTTATATTCAGCAGACAGGTACGTTCTGAATGTCCGAGCGAGGCTGGCATGGAATCCCAGATCACAGCACTAACAGGGAGAAACACCACAAAGGAGTCATGTTCCCAAACTAAGTCACCATTCACTGGCGATCCCTTTATTTATGTGCCACCTCATAGGAAACTGTGTAGATACGCAATCGCTTTAGCCAGCTGTGAAATGCAGCCACCTCTGGAGCAGCTCTTTAAAGGGCCCTGCAATACCATTCAATAGGGCAGGGAATAAAGAATACCGTGTCTACTCAAAACTGATTTGGAAATCAAGGGAGAGGCGACATAAGAAGCAGCATTACCCTATGCTGATACTTGGCCAGGACACAAAGATAAACACCTTGGTCTCATTAGGAAACAGATGGCATCTTCTTTGACCAAGTGGAGAGCACTTAGCTGAAAGGCAGCCCCTCCAAAAGCAATGCAGCCTCTACCACAATCTTGTGGCAGGTGCCGACTCAAAGGGAGGTCTGTCACCCATTGACATAACCATGACACGTTCTGCCAGGCCCTAGGAGCAGACTCTGATCAGGCCCCAATTTCTACAATAGCAAAATCATAGTCAGGGAGAAACAGGTCATGGCTCTCAAACTGAAAACCCCACAGTCACTGGCTGTTCCTAATCTACTCCTTTTCATTGAATTGACTGTACCTTTTTGAAGAGAAACTTCTAAGCAGAGAAGTGTTTTCATCAAAATTAACTAGTAGAAAGACGTTTTAAGGTAAGTTGTTAATAAAAGAAAAAAACAACCCTTTCCCTGTTATCATAAACCCTTTCATCATCGCAGTGAAGATGCTTCCACTATTCTCTTCTCCCTCATGTGATGGAGCAGTTCCTCATGCATAAGTGATCATTCACAAGTTCGTCTCCGGGGAAGCGATAAAACTGAAAGCTAATTGCTGCCAAACTACCATACATTAAACAAAGGGCTGCTTTCAAAATTCTCATTTTGATATGATTGACTTTGGCTTGTCAAATGCAGCAACAGGACAGGATTCATTGCTAAAAATGGTTCCTCAAAGCCTAGCCAAAAATGTTATTTAGGGTCTCCTCCCAAAGGTTTGGCCACAACCCAAAAACTCCACCTAATTTGGGTTCAAGTGGCCAGTTCTGCTTTAAAGCCTGGGTGATTATGGATGCCTTTGTTCAGTCTGAGGTGCCCCAGTGAAAAAAATGAGAAAGAAAGGGGTATTCAGTATTTATGATATCTCTTGGAGCTGGAGAATGGGACCGGAAAGAGTTGGAGGGGTAAACATTAGGACAACACGGGAGTTGAGCTGTGTTAGAAGGTCAGAAGATACCGCCACCAGGGCTCTGATATTTTAACAGGCCTTAGGAGGGCTTTATTGGAACAAAACAGTTTACTTAGCCCAGTAAATTTATCCTGCATGGAGTACAGTAGAGCTGGGGTAGCTCTACGTGGCACTGCAGTACATCATGTAGACATACCCAAAGAAAGCTGCACATCTACAATAACCCCCACAGCAGAACAGAGCTAAAAAGAATCGCTGAGCCAGGCACAGAGTGGAAACATCTTCTGTTTTGTATAGCACCTATCTAATGACAGCCACTGAATTATCTTTCTATAAAAACCGTCACTGTACAATTTGCATTACAAACTGCAGATCACCAAGGTTAAGAAGTTTTGCTGATGTATGAATAAAACAGCAGCAGGTAGAAAGTTTATCACTGCCTGAGCAGTGTCCAAAAATAGCTGGAGAGTTGGAACATCTATCACATTGCCTTACGCTCCTGAGATAATGGACCCAATTCTAGAAATCTCAATGGATTTAACACACTGCTGAAAAACAAAGCCCATATTTTCACATTGCTTCCAGTGCACCTTTAAACAGGAACACCTTGGGTTACAGTTGCGACCTGCAGGATCCAGATTTACACTGCTAACAATAAATGACCAATTCAGAAATAACTCCACTGAAAGCAGATGGTATCAGTGCTTTACAGAGACCTAGCTAGTGATCAGAAAGGCCTAGCTAGAGTCACAGTCCATCATAAAGACCTAGCTAGCAATAGGTGCATAGAATCGGGCTGAGCTTATCTAATTTAATCAAAAACAGAAAAACTGTTCATGAATCAAGGACTCGAGATTCCAGCCCCACCATCCCAGCAGCACCTTTCCTGGCTTCACATTGTCTGATGTCAATACCCAAAGAGACCGAAGAATTCTGCATCAAAATCCTACCACTGCTAAACACAAAGTGAAAGACTCACGCCCAGTCCCTGCCACAAGCAACTCCAGCCAAAGAGGCCGTTTCAGCTCCTTCACTGATTTGAAGAGACATCCCTCAATTCAGATTAAGTCACACCACAGCAATGTAGCTGTCCTGTGCCCTAAAAGTAGCAGCAAAAACATGACTGGCCAACTGCTGCTCACAGATGCATGAACACAGTCTGTTAGCCCAGACCCAGTTTGCTAAGGCCCTATCTATACCATCCCACTATAAGCCTAGAACCACCACCAAGAAACAAGTCCTACTTGCTCTCTCCCGCCCATGGCAAAGCCCAGTGATTAGGCACAGTAGACAGAGTAGGAGTCAGGAGCACATGCCTCAGGACTGCTCTCTGTCTATTAGTGACATGGCTGCACCATATATCAGCAGTTCATTGTAGGCCCAGAGATGGCTGTTTGTTTCTTCTTGCACCCCATGGGGACTAACTAGATCTTTGGCTAGCATATATACAGAATCCTTTTTTTTTTTTGGCATGGCTGGTAACATGGCCATACACTGACCCTGTCTAACTGACAAGCAGTCAGGCTGCCAGCAGTCAATGCTTTTCCAACGGCTTCACCAGCAGAAGGCTGAACCTTTGAAAAGATTTTAAATCTCCTTGGGTGCTTGTACGCGTGATGATGTCACAATGTACACGTGACAAAAATTTCCCTTTGTGTGGCTTAATAGCATCACACATGTATGCAAGTTTTGGGGGGTTTAAAATGAGTTTGCATAGTTGCAAAGTAAACTACATCCCAATGTAGTTTAGTTTCCAACATTGCAACTTGGAAAGTTGCAACCACTAGTCAGCTCACCCGCTGGCCGCAGGAGAGGCAGGCAGGCTCTGCAGAAAAAAAGGATTGGGCCTCTCACTGCTTCTGCCTTCAGCAGGCTCCTGTCGCTGGCAGGATGCCTGGGGCCACCTGGGAATGGGCTGGCTTGTCCCTGGGGCAATGCGTGGAGGTGGCAGGAGGGTGGCTGGGTGTGCTGGCGACTGGAGAAGGCGGCAGGGATGGTGCTTAGGGTGACAGAAAGGTTCCGTTCACTACATTAAGGTACTGACTCTGAAGCCTAGTGATGACAATGTATACATTAGTGTTGTTATCCCTTGCACTGTAGGTAATTTCAGCAGACATATGCAAATATGCTGGTAGGTGGAAACTAAATACATCATGCACACATTTTTCCACAGCCTGCCCACGCTGCTTATCAGATGTCAGGCAAGCATAAAACAGTGATCTCATATCAGAGAGGGATGCATCCACTATATACACAGGGATTACATCTTCTAGAAGGAACTGGGTGTTGGCCTGGGACTACTGTCACAGTCTATAGTTCCTAGCAGTAGAGGATTAAAGAGAAAATTCTATTCTTTGGGCGTTCAGAGGACGTTTAGGGAGCTGGGATGGCATGGGTGCTGAGGCACACGGTTGGCAGCCCAGAGACCACAAGTTCAGGGCCATAGCAGAAGCACTCGCAGCACAGCACGGCTGTGTCAGAGTCCAACAAATCTGTAAATTCTGTTAAACACCTCGTCATGCAAGGACACGAGAAGGAAGGGAGGGGATTTTTGACCCTGAGAATCTGCTTCCATTAAGAGATGGCAGCGTCCGCTCTTGTCAGTGACAGTTGTGTACGTACAAGAGGGAGCAGAAGACTGGAGCCAAATCACTCTGCTGACCAGAGAGAAGGATGATGCTCTGGTGCCAGGATCAGCTGGTCCAAATGTTGGGCTCCAAAAAGGCACCTGAAAGATCCATCTCCAAAGCCATGCCAGTGCCTTTTGGACAATTATCTCTTTGACTGGCAAGTAAAAAAGTTTCAAGACCCAAAATTCTGTTCCTGCCTAAGGGGGGAATTTTTGAAGGCATCCAGCATTGGCCTCCTACATGCCAGTGAAAGCACTGGGAGCCATTGACTGCAAGGGGAAACAGGTTGGGCTAATGCAAGGTGCTCTTGAAAAAAATCCACATCCTCAGAGATACCCTGGTGTTCTTGACAATGCTATTTCACTGCATGCTTAATGCTGAATTCATGCTGAACCCAGCAGTTACTGTAACACCAATAACTCTGCTACTGACAAGTAGGGCAACCGTCTTACTAGCAACATTTTTACAGCTCCTTCAGTCTCTGGTGATTAGCACCATGGCTGATGCGTCACACCTCAGCGACCAGAAAAGACAGAAAAGACGGAGAAAAGACTGTTTAAAAATCCTCAAAGACACACACAAGGAAGAAGAAAGAAAAAAGACTTTAAACTCCCAGTCCCAGGTCCAGAACAAATGGCATTTTCTCAGCCTGCTCTTCTCTTTGATGGAAAAGAAAGAAGAACTGCTGGAAATACCGATCATCCTTGGCACATCTATAGAGCCTTTCAGATGAGGAGCAAAACTTTCGTAATACATTAACTCATTAAGCCTCACACCACCCTTCTCAGGCAGAAAATGTAAGAGTTGTCTAATAACAAGGCACAGGAGGTTAAGTGCCTTGGTCAGGTCGAGGACGCAGTCACAAAGTTCTATTTCCTATTCCCCTGTCCTGTAATTATGTTTTCGTGGATGCTAAAATTATTAAAGGATGGTCTCATCTCACTGCTGTCCTGTACAGGACCATGGCACAATGAGCAGAGGGATGGGGCGGGTGGCATCCCAGCTCTTCCATCTCTTATTTCCACGATTCTCCAATGAACTCTCTGGCTCTGCAATACAAGCAGACCCAATTTTCAAAAAGAACTTGGTTTCCAGGACTGAGGCTAGGACTTGAGAAGAGCTCATCTCCCATTTCTGCTTACCCTGGGCAAGTGTACCTACCTTGCACACTTACATGTTCCCAGCACTCTGAGGGAGGGGTGCTCACAAGGAAGCCCACCCACCTGTACCTGTTTGCACAAACCAAACCCAGAAATGAGGCAATGAAGCCTTGCTCCAGGACCATCCTCAAAAAGCCCAGAGGCAGGGGCATTGGGAGTGGCTATGCTGCCACATTTCTGTGCTTGGCACATACAAGAGGGAATGGGTGGGTGAGGCATATTTGAGAACATCCATCTCAGAGAACACCACAGATACTGATTGACTGGTCCATGATGCACAGAAAACCTGTAGCGGAGCAGAGAACTGAACCCAAGAGTCTCCCATCTCATGTTATTGCCCTAACTGCTAAACCATCCTTCCTCCCCTTGCTTTACTGAGGAACCGAGATGACAGACAGGACGTCAAAAGACTCCAGCGCTGCCCACTTTAACATGTATTCACCACATCCGCACAGTCAATGCAAGCTCTTTTGAAAGTCTGGACCACAATGTTTTTATGCAAGTGGATCATTAAGAAAAAGTTATTCCCATTGACCAAGGAACCAAGCACACCAGATATGTCAACAAAACAAAAGAGGAAACAAAATAAAACCAACTTTTGGCTGGCAGAAAATATTTGAACCTAAACCGCTTTGTTAATACTCAATGACCTCAAAATGTTCTTCACTGGAACACAGAGGAATTGCCCTATTTTCACAGGGCAGGCAGATATTTTTGCAAAGCTCAGTTGCTCCATTTTCTTCTCTTTCACATAGTTGAACACATTCACAATAGTTTTACCCAGCCTATCAAGCAAAATGCTTCAAGCAAAATGAACTAGACAGTCCTCACAAAAGGGAAGGAGGGTAGCTTGGTAGTTAAGGGAGGTAACAAGCTCTGACAGAGGAATCCTATAGAATATAATACCCACTCGAAAAAATAAACAATGGTTTTATTATTTGGACCCTGTGTAAATAACGCTAACAAGACTTTTTCTAAGTCACCGAAGCATCTAGTCTCAGCTTCCCCATCTGTAAACCATGTATACATTACATGAAATGGCCATGATAAGGCTTAATGTTTGTAAAGTTAATATTAAGGTCATACTCCTACAGTGCTAGGTGCTTTATAAATGCTTGCAATGAAGAGATTTTGAAAGGACGGTGATGGGGAATACAAGTCATTACTGTTATCAAATTCATTTTTATGGAATAGCGCTGTTGATAAATATTACAAGTAGACAAAACAGACTAGTAACGCTTTCATAGCCGGAGGTTACATTTTTCTTGAATCTAGAGGGAACATCCAAATAAACACATCACACAGAGCAGTCTGGCCCCATTTTGACAAATGCTTTCCAAAGAATGATTTGACCACATCAAGCAAGCTGTTCTGCACACTGCAAATATGAATCCACGGCTGGGCTTGCCAATGAGGGAATTTATAATATAATGATAGCACACGCATCTCATAATGGAAAAAGGACTAGAGAGACACTGACATAACTAACACAGATAATATCTCAGAAAAAAAAGAGTAAAGAGGCAAAGGAAAGAACACAATCATCTTTCATTGAGGAAAATGATTATTATTTACTAGATAGCTAGCCATCATGGTATGTTATCAAGTATAAGAATACTTAGCATATGTGAAAAGGCTTTACACTTTTCAAGGAAATGAAGACCCATTAAGTTCACAATGCCCCAAGAGGTTTGCAATGCTAATTATTCCAATTTTATTCTCAGTTCTCACTAACTATCCTAATTATAGCTAAGGTGCCTCGCTCTCGTAGATGAGCACCCATGGGAAAACTGAGGAAAGCAAATAATCCAAACGCCATAAATCTATTGGCAACGTCAGAATTAGACCTCAAGGCTTAACTGGCTCCCAACCCCATGCTCGATCTTCCAGAGGAAGCTGCCTTTTAGCCAAAATATCTGAAACCTTTAGGAACTATTTCAGGAGCCCGGAGGGCAATGCATCTCCCTATGGTAGCAGCCAGATGATCCTTGAAGCAAAAGAAACTCTACCCTGCTATCTTGTCCTTCTGTCTAAGAGGGAACAGATTGTGTAGGGGTAGCAGATGCCTTGAGCTACCCACTGTAAGTTATACACGCTGGGCACAATGCAAGAGTCTACTCGAATTCGAGAGCTATCACCCATTCCCCAACTAAGGGAGAAAAAATAGAACTGAAATTGGACTGACCAAACGAGACCTGAGCAACTGGCTGCCTCCTGTGATCGTTTTGATGGGTTGTTCCCATTTCTTGCCAGCTAGCCCATAACTGGCATGTCAGCAACCTCGTCACGGGGGAGCGCTGTGCTGCAGCGCTGTTCTGCAAAGAGGGCCACGGCAAGATATTTCACTCCCGGTGGCCCAGAGTCGTAAGGCAAAACCTTTGCCCTGCACCACAAAAAACTCAGGGACTCTTTCCAAGCCTGGACTACCAGAAGATTTTTCCAAGCATACGGGCATATTCACTTCACATGTTGCAGCCATCCCAGATGAGTTCACCTCTGCGGAGGAAGAAGGCGGCTGCATTTAGGGAGGTAGTTCAGATTACAGCGCTGCTTGAGGCAGCCCAAGGGATGCTTACAGGACTGATCCCCTCTTATGAGGCTGTCCAGGCTTGTGACTCGCAGCAAAACCACCCCTCCTACTTCCATGAAATATCTAAGCCACCACAATACATTAAGTGGGAACTCATGCCTTCCTTGGTTTTCTGAGGCTAAGAATCAGAAAACCCTTGTCAAGCACTAACCTATCCTCTCTTCTTCTACAACTTCTCACCGTGGGACGTTTCCACACTAGACTTAGGACATGGCCCGACAGGCCTCTTAAAAAAGTCACCAGGATCCATATGTGAAGTCACCACAGGAAAAGAGCCATCACATTCAGTATGTCGCCTTGAGCAGTAGTCGGGGAAATTGAAATAGAAACCTAAACAACTTAATTTCTCCTAGCCGTATGTAAAATGATCTGTGTGTGGCAGAGAGGGACATTTCCAGACCCTGAGGTGATCAATTCATGCCCTGAAGCCTGACATTTGATTACCTCTAGCACAGGTTGCTTAACTAAAAGTATTACTGGGCCTAAAATTATCCAGTCCCTTTTAAAATCCAGCACAAGTTAATTAACTCTATGGTCTCTGAAGCAGGTTTTTTTCTGCTTTGGGATTTTGAATGCGGATATCCTTCTGTTCCCTGAAGTCTCCACAGCGATCTCTACCCCAGACATGTTTTCCTGAGTTCTTGCTTTTTGAAAAAGCTGCATTTATTGCCGAGTTATTCCTTGAAGGGATTTGCAAATTCAGGGCCGTTCTTTTAATTCAAGCTATTGGGAAAATAAACCAGGAGCTGTCAAGAGAGGACGTGTTTTGTTCAAAGGGAAATTACCACAGCCCTTTGCACAGAGCTAACTAGGGCTGTCAGGCAAAGTTCCCGCATGGTCTTCAGACAGTAATGATTTACAGGCTGCGTGATATTTCTGAGCCATAAAACCATCTGTACCTGCACACACATCATGAAACTGGCAATTGGACCCCAACATTTGCTCCTTCCACGTAAGGAAAAAAATCATTTACCAGGTGCGAACTTTGGCAGAAGATGACAAAGGCAGTTTGGCCACCTTATTAAGCAAGGGTTGGAAAAATTCAAGAGGCCTGCACTGGTTTTTCATTTAATTTGAAGCTTATTATCATACTCTGGACACAGGTCAAAACTCTGTCCTTTTATTATTAGAGTGTAACACACACACACTTAGCATTGAGTATGGTAAAGTGTGTGCTTTTGGTTGTTGCATATTGTTTTCAAGATTTTCTGTTGTTCTGGCCATGTGCTCAGCACATGGCAAGCTGGGACCTGTATCTGGCCAAAGTATGTAAAACCCTCTGGACTCTTGGCCAGAGGAAGCAGAAGGTCCTTCAGGCGGATTGGCTGGGAGAAAGATTGGACTGTGGCTTGACAAGGCTGGGGTGATATAAGGGGAGCTGGGCTGGTTTGGGGAAGGGGAGAAGCTGCTAGGGGCTGCTGAAGAGTATAGTCTCCTCTTGCAGATAGCAAGAAGGGAAACTCAGCCCCTACATGGGAGCAAAGATTGGCACACCACCACTTCTCTAGGAGTGGTCCCTTGCAACGCAGAAGGACCCACACTCTCAACCCACTCCCTGCAACACAGTGAACTCAAGGAACAGCTCAGGACTCTCCAGCCCACTGCTGAAGGGCAGGTATAGGGGTGCAGGCCCCCAGAACTACCCATAGGGGAGCCCCATGTCCTGCGTAGGGGTGAAGTCTCCCCAAGAGGGTACCACCTAGACTTTGCTCAGTAGTTAATAGCATTTAAAATTCTATTTAATGTTTTCTTTTGCTTTGTTTTATTCCCTGTAATACATTTGGGGTTTTGTGTTTGTACTGCTTGCAAGAAAGGGGTTTTGTTTGCATGGGACAACCCAGCAAATTCAGCATTCCCAGATTTTCTGGGTGGCGGCTCAAGCCACAGGTATAACTTAGAGGTGCCCCAAAATTTGAACCCAGCCTTTTTTGCTGCTAACCAGTGCCCTGGCAGAAGGGCTACAAGAGTATCACTTTGACTTGCAAAGGAAACCTGTGTGCACTTTGATATATGTAAGATTATAATAATGAATCTGTGTTACACCACTGTCCACAGACCCTGATCAGAATTCACTATGCTCATTGTGCTACCGTTACTTGCTGAATTGGCTGGTTTGCAGCTTCTGATAGCAAAATGGTGCAGTGCAGCATAACAAAGCCCTCCATACTCTCATTTGGATAGGAACATACAGTGTATTTACAAGAGATTTTGCTTGTCCCCTGGAGGATTTAAACTCAGAAAACTCCTATGAAAATTGGTGCAATTCCACATGATTCCCACATGGTTCAATTAAATTCCATGCAAGATCAATGTGGGGGGCGGGGGATAGGAAAACTGGCCTGTCCAACTTAAGGCTTACCTACCCTTCAAAGTATCCTCAGGACTTGCATGCTGCACAAGTCTTTTGCTGTCCCCCTACATAGGATCAAATCACAGCTCATGTAAGAGACTGGAAATATTAAAAGGCTTTCAACCGAAATGTATCGTGTGGATTTGGGGAATGCAAAGAAGAAAAAGTGGTGCAAAAATGTAGAAGAAGGCTGCAGCTACCAAGTCCCACAAGTTACAAATGTCATGCTAGATTCTACTCTGTTTTACTGAAACATTCAAATAATGGCCCCATATCTATTTATTCAACTGAGAGCTTTATGAGTTGCCATCAGCACTTTACAGTGTTCTGCAATCACCACAAAGTATCAACAGCAGTAGAGAAATCCTTTGTGGAGCTGCTGGCAATTTTTTTGTGGGTCAAAATTCATTGAGTAGGACCTTTCTGGATTTTTCTAGGGGGTTGGTAATAGAAAGGGAGTGTGTATTGTGAGTGTCACTTCTGGCAGAAAGGCTTTCTCCAAGAGAAAGACTGAGAAAGTTTCATAAAGGTCCTCAGATACGGGACTTGCTCAGTCTCCTGTGGAGGGCTATCTCATAACTCCTCCTAACTGCAAATATTTTGTCACCTTCTGGGATTTGCAGTATACTTTCTCTGAGAGAAGCACAGTTTGCCTTTATGAATAATCCAGCATTTCACAATGATGCACATGAAGTTACCTAGTTTTTTGCCTTTAAAAAACGTAAAACTTTCCAAAGCCATTTAAGGAAGAGGGAGTCCTACCTGTCTAGGCCTTAATTTGATCCTTATTGCTGCAGTATCCAAGTGTGTCTTAAACAGACCCTCCATTTCACCATCACCATAGGGTAGTAACACTCAATCACACCAGTGAAGAGAGAACATTTGTATAAAACCACTGTTCAAAATAGCCATGCCGAAAGGAACATGTATTTAAGGACCTGGAGCCTGCTTGTTCTGTTACTAACTCAAACCGTGCCCAAAGGCATATCTGGCACTTACACACATGCGGGGAACCTGCTCCAACGTGCACGCTGGCACACAAGTCTGCTGGAGCATGTCAAGTGACGCTGTCTGGCAGCCTCGCGCGTCACGTATATCCACAACACATCTCCACACTGAGAAAATGGCAGCAGTGCACTTTGAACTACAACACATTTGATGTGCTTTAGTTCAAAGTGCACTGCCATTTTCTTAGTGCGGAGACACGCTGCACCACTGATACACACGATGCGCAGGCGCCGCATCGGGAACACGTGTGAAAATGCCTCAGGTGAGTATAAACCTGCTCAGGGAGGACACAACAGTTTCACACATTACAAAGCCCAGTCCCCCTGCAAAAAAAATGAAACTAAATACACACCTCCACTGCCACCCAGCCATGTTTGGATACAGGTCTGTCCTTATTAATTTATATGTCTTCCAATCCCCTGCTGCCCTTCCCACCTTGATTAATCCTTTGAGCCTCATGGGGACATATTACAGTTTGGAAAGTGCTGCACTGAATCTTCACAAATACAATTCTTCCTCTCCTTTCTTACATTCCCCAAGGAGCAGCGAAATCATTAACAGGATTGACATTTTAAAGTCCTCGTGAGCATCTGTTAGCATCCACTAAAATGAAAGGACGCTTCCTACCTCCAAGCTCTTTGCAAACTCAGCCAGGCACTGTTGCACGGCTCACTCTCTTGAAGGTTAATTCTGCAACCATAACAGGAAGAAAGCTGGGAATTGGGAGAAGAAAACAAAATGTCCCACAGCTAGTCCTTCAGACTCTGTTTGTGTAAAGTCATGGCAGGCTATGCCCCTTACTATTTACTTCATGTCAGCCTAAATGAACACTCCCAATTGTATGGCTCTACAGTGTGCATATTTCCTCGGTGCACAGCTCTCTAAGCTGGTATTCAAAGCCTCGAGTAGAAAGCAAAGTGCTTGTCTAGTATTTCCTGAACAGAAATGTTCTTTTTTCTTGCACAGAAAAGATTTTTCCTCTCCTCCTTCCACCCCCGGAGCTGCAGAGGAAGCGAGTGGATCAGGTGCCACGGATTGCCAGCGGCATTACAAAATAGCCTCCTCAGCAGGAAAGGGAATAATACGGACACAGCAGGCTGGGAAGTAAAGAATTGCATTGAGTCTTTTGAGAGAGACTAATTCCCCGTGATAGAAGCTGTTTATTCTTTTTATTGCTATGCTGTTGACTCTATTTGAAAAACCCCGGAGCTACTAGATCTTTTTCGGCAGAGACATACAGTATATCAAGCTGAAGTGAAGGCACTTGTCACTCAGAGGGGGCTAGATTTGAGCTGCAGATGCTGCCACGTGCAATAGTTTTATTAAACTTTGCACAGAGTGTCTGTGACAAGACACGCCTGGCTCCCAACATGCTACTGGGGGGGTCGGCTGTCTGGCAGAGCACCTCAGAGCACACTAACGGGTGGGAGCGGGCTCCAGGACTTAGCAGATCTCAAGGCCTTTTTATGCAAGGCAAAAAAATGCCAAGGCCAAGTGCCACTTGCTTTAAGGGAAAAAACCGGGAGGAGCAAGCATGTTGACCCAGATTCCAATGCCAAATGAAAGAGTATAAGCCCAGAGCAGCTAGGTTTATAGCAGCTCCTGATTTCCCATAGAAATGAGATGAGAACCTAGACCACCAGAACTTATTTCTCCTGCCCCCGTGCTGATGTTTGTTAGTCAGCCAGGAAGCTGGGGCAATCGATTTGTGAAATCCCTGGGAGGAAAGCGATGCCAAGCAGAAGGCTTGAAGCTGCAGGCAGAGTTAAGCAGGATGTCATTGTCACAACGACACCAACCACAGGAAAAGGAGTGGGAAGCAGGGAACAAATTCTCTCCAGTAGGCCCTCATTTCTCAATTCAGAGTCAACGGAGTCATGCTGAGTTATCCAGCTGTGGACAGGGCTGTCTGGAAGTTAATAGCCCCATATAAGACATATGGGGAAAAAATGAAGCATAATGAGATTAAAAAGACTGATTTTAAGAGGGCCTCAGCATAGCCTCTGCTTTTGCCCACTCAATTAAGCGTGCATGGAAAGGAGAGCAATTTGGGCTCCAAATGCCAACTTGGGGGGCCTACCCTCAGGCTGACTTCCAGAGGGGCCAACAAGCACCTGCTTCTCCCACATGACATCAGCACCTCCGAAAATCAGCCTCACCTTTACATAAGAGCCTAGTCCAAATGAGCAGCGCCTACTTCCCTACCTGCCTGACTACACATGCTAACCAGGTTATGACTGGTGCACAGAGTTAATTCTGGCTACCGTACTTTGGCCCTGAAAAAAAACAGGCATCAGGCTTCAAAACTAAGCTCTGGGCAATTTGTTCAAACTCACAGAATAGGTTAGTTGCAAGTCTGGCAAGAAAACCCAGGAGGCCTAACTGTCCATGCAGTATCTTAAGGTGTGTGTAGACAAAACAGGAGCCCTAAATTGAAGTAGTGGGTTTTAAAAAACACCACTTCGATTTAGGGCCGATTCAACCCCAATGCCATATACACACGCTGCTTACTTACCTGCCTCTCCAGCAGGGAGGGGAGGGCGAGCTGCCAGCGTGCAGAGTGGTCTCTGGGCTGCAGTGGTGGGCTGGTGCTTCCCTCCGTGACAGTGGCACACCTGCCCGCAGGCACCCAGCCTGGGTGGTCCCAAGGGGCACTGCAGCCATGGAGGGAAGCACCAGGCCCTCGCACAGCTCAGACAGGCTCCAGGGAGGGGAAAAACCCAAATCAGGCTCTCCACTTTTCTTGGGTGGAGCCTGCTTTCTCAGGCTGCTGCCAGGCTGCCTGCAGGGCTTCCTGCAGAGCCGTGGAGCTGCACGGAGCCTAGTGCTTCGCTCTGGGGCTGTAGTCCCAAGTCATTTAAGGCACATTACGCCACCGAATTTCCTACAGCGGCTGGAATTAATACGCAATACACTGCTGAAACGTGCAAACACCAACACCATTAAAGCAGTGCAAAAACATTTAGCCCATTTTAAAGTGTCATGCACACACGCCTCTCATTTCATCTACACGTGGCCTTAGCCATCAGGTAAGAAGAGTCCTCCGCAGTTTAAAACAAGCCAATCATAATGTCCCTCGGATGAAGGGCCCAGACTCAGCAGCTGCTTCTAACCCTATTCCTTCAAGACACTGCTTTGAAATTCTTATCACGGCAGGGAAAATATTCTGCATTCCTGTTGATGTGCTCCAGCTATAAGGGTCTATGCATGTGTGTGTGTGGGTACATTTAGATATGTACATTTTTTTTCGATATATATATTTAAATGCATTGAGACACCTTTTTTTCCTTTTTTATGGGGCTTGTGCTCTCTGACATATTTGCAACACCCAGCAGTTTTTGGTTCAATGTAAATAAATCAATTTGCTTGAGGATTTTCAGCAGTATCATTTTGATTGGCATTGCTGCTTCCCTCCTTACTTGACTGTGCATTGCTTGAGCCTGTGACAAATCTCAGTGTCATCAGCTAAGTTTTCTAGTGACCAAACAACTCAGCACTAAAGTGCAACTTTACTGCCAAATGTGCTCATTTACTTATTAGCAGGTTCTTGAGTCCTGTTCCTTTTCCCAGTCTACGTGCCCATCACTGTAGCTATCAGATGCAGAAAAAATTCAACAAGTTTGGTGGATTCCATCAGGGTGCAGAATCGTACTGTGCTACCACTAAATCCCAAAACAGTTCTCAGCTGACAGCCACTAAGTGCTTCACAACTGTTTCTCAAAAAACCCCAGTCAGGTAAGTAGTGTAATCCCTATTTTATATGCAGCTAAAGGGATTAATTCAGGTCACATAACAAATCAGTGACAAACCTAAGGAAAGAACCCAGGAGTACTAGTATAACTATGCATTTCTTTTGAGAAATTTGTACAAGGACACTCTTTAAACCAAAGTCTAAATGATAGGGTTTTTGAACCTTTCTCCTGCCCATCATGGAACAAAACTCATTTGATACAAAATCAGGGAGAACCACGTTGTGTGCAATTCCATGGTGACTCTGATTAAGTCTTACATTTCTCATTAAAATCAAAAGCCCTAAAAGCACTCTCCACTTTCTGTAAGAGCAGCTGAGACCCTGGCTTTAACCAGAGAGACAGACAGACAACTCTTTAGCAGACAGGCTGTGTTACAGAACATACAATTTTGCTAAGGTGCGGATAACGTGAGATGTGTCACGGCTGGGCCTAATAAATGACATTCACCCATCTGTTTTTTTTTCCCTCTGAACGCTGCTAAATTAGAAGCTCCAGTGTTCTGATGGTTCAGATTTGCATACAAGTCATAAAACTCCAAATGGCAATTTGCACTTGATAGGAACTGCATGTAGGAGCCCTTCTATAACCCCTATTATGTGCCAGAAAGACAACCCGTTACATCGTTAATCACCACTCCTGGGTGATGGAGGGTGGAGCAGCTGGAAGCATTATCATAACTGCAATACATCAAGCCTGCTGTGATTCCACACAAGAACGCCCGTCCACTCATACGCCACCTCCAGAAAAGCAAAAATCAATCCCTATTTTAAAATACCTCTGCTCGTTCTGCTCCCTTCACTCAAGAGTTTATTCCCATATGGCTCCAGTCACCTACTTCTCAAACACAATTCAGCCCTGGGTAGGGGGCTACACACCACCCATGATCCACGTAATCTCTTCAAAATAAGATGGATACTCTCCGTGCTGATTCTCTACAGGGTGGGGAAGAACGTCACTTTTCCTGTATGAGTTCATAGTGCAGCAGTGCTGCACGCCATTAAAATGTTTGCTTCCACCTTGTATGTGCCACAGTTGCATTTAATTGGTGGACAGACCAATTCCTATATATGCATGCACACGTGTGTATATACACATGTGTGCACATGTACATGCTTGAAACTAAAATCTAAAAGACACAGGTCTAACTTTTTTAGATCTGGGATTTCTTCAGAACAAAAGATGGTATTGTTATTACAGATATTAGGATTTAAAATGCAACTTTAATACTGCACTGAAAAATATGCTGCTCTAAATTCTCCCCTGTAGTGAACACATGAGTACTGCTAGTACTGAGCAGGTATGGAAAAAATAGTGTTTCTTTTCTTTGCCCTTCGTGATACAGACAACGGGGTCTCTTTATTCTAAGACAAACATTCTCCCTTCCAATGTACTTCTACGATACACGTTGGGTTTGTCCAAAGTTTGTTCAAATAAACTGCTCTCCTCTTGGGGGTTTGAAATCAGGACACCCATGTTCAGCTCACACATCCAGAACAATACTTTGCTTTCTTTGGTGAACGGAATATATAATTAAGAGAATTTAGCTGTACAGAGTCAAGGATGCTCTAGTGAAAGTTCCCTGAAGGGATTCTTGGAGTGAGGAAGAGAAACCATCTGCTGGTTCCAGTGGAAGTGTCAGCAAAGAAATAAAGTTGGGAGGAATAACATAAGCAGCCAGAGCCAAACTGGTATCGGCAGCTCTCCAGGAAACCAAAGTCTCTCAGCTCCAGGAGAACAAGTCATTCATCCGGGGAGGGGGGGGGCGGGATACAGAACCCCAAGAGGAAAATTAGGCAGACATCACTATGCCCTTCTGTTCATATGTTTCCATTTTCAAATTGTTGTTTTATTTTGTTTTAACCTAAGTAAACATGGCCAAGAACAAGGAGAGAATCCAAAATTATCCTAAATACAATTTTAGCATAAACTCTAATCTTGAACTTCCCAATGGCCTTACATCAAAACTTCTCTTTCAATTACTGATCGGAACAAAAAATCAGAGTTCGAGGACTAATTAAGAAAGATAAACACCCCAGTACTGTTCTTTAAATAAAACATTTAGGTGACATTTAATCCAAGACAAAAACTCTGCAAAGAACTGCTGTGTTATTTATATTTCTAGATTGCTGTTATTTATATGATCACTGCAATAACTTAAGCCAGTGAAAAATGACTTGCAGAAAGAAATTCTGTATGGTGGGAACTGCAAAACTATGGGGATGCCTCCAAAGGAGGAGATGGAAACCCTAATTTTTTAGGGGTTTTGGTTGTAGCCATGTTGGTCTAAGGACATTGACAGGCAAGGTTCTTTGGGAAGATGTGATATCTTCTATTAGACCAATTGAGTAGTTGCAAAGAACATTTTTCCAACTACTCAGTTGGTCTAATAAAAGATATCACATCTACCCAAAGAACCTTGCCTACCTAATTTTTGAATCACTTAAAAGTAGACTGTAAAATTCACTAGCAAACATAAATGGCCTGATTCTGAGGTTACAACTTTGCTTGTTTCCAAGAACAGTGATTGCAATAGGGTTATTCACAGTAGTAAGTACTAGGGGAGAAATCCTGTTCCACCTATTAGGCACCTACATGGACATAAATGCCATTCTATTCCACTCTGTGAAATCCCTGAGAAACTATTAATATGTGCACTTCTGTAGTGTGCCATCACCTTAGCCTAGGTCAAAAATGCAGGTCACTTTGTTACTGCACTAATGGGTTTTCAAGGGACTGGGTGGAAGAGGATCACACATTTTGGAAGAATACGATCTAAGCTGAGAACCTGAGTTCAGAAAAGCACTTCTGCACACATGCTTAACTTGAACACACATCTGCTCACCTCTCACTGACTTCAGTGGCAGTTCAGCACACACTCAAGTGTTCTCCCAGACAGGCATAAACCCAATCGTAAGCATTTGCAATACTAAGCTTATGGATAAAAGCACTTGAGAAGTCCACGGGAATTCTTTCTGGGATTTAATAAGGACAAAATGAATTCTCCATCTGAAGTTTCCATGGTAAAGATCCCTCAGCAATTATGGATTTTCAGGTTTCTTTTTCATCTCTTTTACATTCAGAGACAGGCCAGAAGAAGCCATTTTAATCTGCTCTCCTGTACGACACAGGCCAAAGAAACAGACTGCATCTCAGTAGGCACGTCTACACAAGATGTGTACTGTGCATTAGCCTAATAACTGTGCAGTAGCGTGGTGGTTAAAAACCATGCTAAAAGCCTATTGCAGTGTTATTAGGCTAATGCGCAGTAAACATCACAAAATAATCATGTGCTGGTGCTCCTGCACAGTAACTCTAGTTACTGCACATTTAGCTAGTACTCTATTAAGCAAGTAATAAACTAAACGTGCAGTATCTCAGGCACATTAATGAATGTGTAGACGCTCCCAGTATCAGTGCAAGCATTCACCTCCAGTTTTAAATTTAAAAAAGGCCTGCCTAGATTTAGTTAAAACTTTTAACAGAAGACACTCCACCTTTTGATCTTCCTGGGTGATCTGGTAGGTGACAGTCCACCTCAACTTCAAAGGTCCATAGACAACCCAATACACTACTTAAGCTGCTCCTTAAATGATATAGAGCATCTTTTTTCAGGCCTTCTGCCAAGAGATAAATTCCACCTTAAAAGTTTAGGCCTTTCTAAAGATCTGTATGCTAGGATGATGCCATATTTCAGCCGTTTCAAACAAGGCCATCATCACAGAGTGTAGAGAGATGCCAACCTAAGCAAATATATTTCTCTGAAATTTCTACCAAAGACATAACTCTGGTGCACTGAAGCCACAATTTTGACTCTGATAGAAATATGTGACAGACAGAAGTGTGGAAGTAATATATAGCTTGAAGGTTTAGGGCCTGAATCACAACATTCAGATTTGGATCCCTCTCCAGACATCTCTGCTTTGAGGGTTTTGCATATTGGTGGGCTAGTTCATGCCCTATTCTAATGTATAAATATCAGCAGCTGCAAACCCTACCCCCCATACCCAATCATTATTTTCAGATGCTGGAGAAGGAGGTTTAAACATGGACTAAAACCAACTTTGTTTTCATGTGGCCTCCATGAAACTTGATGGAGGCCAACTCCCATATAACGAAAGCTCAATTTTTATCCATACATGCTTGCACTATCTTTAGGAAGTCAGACCTACACTTGTACAGTTTGGGAAAAAACAGCAACAATGCTAATGTCCGTAGAAGACCCCCAGCCTCCAGGTAGGCAGATTTCAAAATGCCACCCACTTCCCCTTCGCTTCCAGAGTGCACCCCAGGGCCAGTTCCAGGGCTAAACAATGCTGAGGCCTTGGCTGCTCCCTTGCCAACAGAGAGGGGCAGCTGTATTGAGGGAATAATCACTTACATCAATGAGGTCAGACACGTCGTGGATGTAGTATTTGCTGACGGCTGCATTTGTGGCTGCCAGGTTCAGCAGGTAGTCGTTCCTAGCTTTAGTGCACTTCAGCTTGTTTTCAGAATATTTGGCTTGCCTCTGAGAAAAGAGAACACACAAATAAGACATTCAGGAGTTCACATTCCCTCTTATTGCAGGTCCCCAAGAGTGTGCTGTTGTTGCACGGTAGCACCCTTTGGTATCGGATAGGATGCAGCAGGTATCTTTCCTGGTACGGCGGGTGATTCTATCTGAAGACGCCTAGTCCATTCAGCAGCACAGTAAGTGCATTTTACTTGGCTGTACATGATGCATTCAGAGCACAGCTGCTGCTGTCTCTGCTCTGCTATCTGTACATTCATGGAAGGTATGACATACATCAAGATCAAGGGGTCAAATTCAACTCACCGTTACACTGATGTGCATCTGGACTTACTCCAGGATTTATGCAGATGTATCTGAAAACAGAACTCTACTCAAGGGCCCAAGCTGAAAAATGCAGAATGAAACCCAGAACCCAAAGCCCCTGCCGATTCAGATGCATTTGGATCCAGGGTAGTTGTTCCCAAAAGGTCTCTAATTAAGGCCGTGTGTAGACGAATCAAGAGGCATGTGTGCATGACACTTTAAAGTGGTCTAAATGTTTTTGCACTGCTTTAATGGTGTCAGTGTTTGCACATCTCGGTGGTATACTGTGCATTAATTCCAGCTGCTGTAGGAAATTCAGCGGCATAATGTGACTTAAGTGACTTGGGGTGCAGCAAGCTAAAACAAAAGAGATTTGTGCTCTGTCATAGTCTAGCAACAAACACAGGTCAGTGAATCAGCATGTAACAACCCATTTCTGAGCCACTGGAGCTACTTTTCCTTCTCAAAAAAAAAAAAAAAAAATCAGAGCACATGCTGCAATAAAAAATGTTTGGTGGCTCTGTCAAACTAAAACATGAGGATTTGGTAGGGTTGAGCCAAAAAGTTAATTTATGGGAAAAGACTATTTATTGTACCAGAGCTCCAGATCATTCTGCCCACTAGCTCAGCGTGGAGTGTAAGGAGGTAGAAACGCTGTTATATGTCCCCTGAAGGCTTTTTTCTTCAAGTCTCTGACATAGCGAATGCTGCAATATCTACTGCTTGTTGGTAAAATAAGGAATTTTAGAAAACAGAAAGAAGCAGTCAATGCACAGCAGCCAGACCACAAACCTCCCCTGCCTGGTGACCTCTGGGCCCATGCGATAAAGTCTGCTTGTGACAAATGAGATTTATTGGTTTGCTTCCTCCCTTAGCAGCTGACAACGTCTCTCAGAACCCACTAACCACAGTCTAAATAGCTCCTGTACAAGGATTTCATTTGCTCTAGCTGGCTGTTTCAGCCTTTTTGTTGCATTTGTTTTCAAAGTCATTGCTCTTTAGAGAACCTTCCAACTACCTCTTTCAACTCTTCCTCTGCTAAGAGCCACAGTGGCTACCCAATTGCTGGCCACATCATTCCCTCCCCCCACTGATCTCCCCCCCCCTTTACAGACCTCCTCTGTGTCCCCCCGGTCCAATTCCTACTAACAAGTGGCAGCCTGACTTCGAATTCAGTCCTTGCTACCTGCTGACTTTGGCGTATCTTCATGACTAACAGGCAGTAAAGAGACTTTTTTATGGCATCCACAAATTGCTCTCATTGGTATTTCTGCTGAGATATACATGAGCGCAAAGTAAGGGGGAGACAGCTTCCCCCATCCCTTCAAAAGGCAACAGAAATGGCTGCATGCAAGTAGTGAATGAGACAGCTGAAACCCTCACCACCGCGGGATTTCTAGACTGAAGCAAGATGGTCGGCATCCAGCGATCCCCCACGCCCAGACTTGACAGCTGCGCAAGGAGACTCATTATTCCTCCCACCCACCTTTTCCTTCATCTTCTCAATCTTCTTGACAGAGCTCCGGCGCTGAGGCCTATCCTCGTGCCTCAGCAGGTTCACGCTGATGTCCCCTGACTTGTTGAACTGCTTCTCCTCCTGCTTCTCTGCTTCCTTCAGCTTGCTCTCAGCGCTGATGCTCTCTGCATGGTACATGTGATAGGTTTTCATCACCTGGAGAAACAGATGCAAATAAATCTCCCACAGTTAAAAAAAAAAAAAAAAATAGGAGAAGCCACAAAAGGAGTATTTATGCAAGGTCCCGATTCAACAGCTGTGGAGAACATGGTCCCCAGCTATTCTGTGGCTGTTAAAGCCACTAGAGGAAAACAGAGAGACTTCAAAGTGGCCAGGAGGAGGCTTCTGCATACATCAAGCATCCTTCCAGCCAGTGCAGAGCTTGTATAAGAAACTTGCCTTTTAAATCCCCAGCAGAGGATGGATTCAAGGGAATAGCCATAGCACCTTGCAATCCAGCTTTCCTCTGCTACACCGCATCCACAAGGAAAGCAGGATGCCACTTACACCGCTCCATGGTGATGGACAGACAGCATCTTGGACAGTCCCATGTCATGGCAAGCACAAAGGCAACACAAAGTCACCTTTACTCCAACCCCTCTCTCCCCAAGTAAACGATGTTCAAACCCTCTAGCCAAAGGAGCACATACAGCTTGGAAACATGAGGCAAAAATCCTCCCAATGGGCCTTATCTCTAACCTGGGGGGCTGTTGTATCTAAGTGAAGAGACAGTTTTGCTTTCCACAGCCCACCCTATCAGGCCTTTATCTGCTGCCACAAGGGTGGTCAAAATGGGTGCACGTGGACATCCAGTACACTCAGCACAAGACCGTGATGATCAGTTTGCAACACACAAGGAAAAACACATAGAGAAACACATCTGCACAAGGAACACAAAGAAAAATACATCGCTCCTCTCTCTTTATGCCTTTAGTCACATTGTCCCCTTTCATCATCTCCCTCCAAGATGCGGATGTTTTACTTCACATCACCTTGACTAGGGTAGAGATGCTTGACTTGTCTCTGTAGAGGAGAACTGCATGTTAGCTGCCCCGAAATGCCTGCCAATGAGACTGTGAAATGCAGCTGATCGCTAAGAACTGGAACGAAGCTTTGTATGCCGCTCAGTTGCAAAGGGAGGAGTGAAGTGGAGTGACGATCTCGGGACAATCTCTCCAGGTGCTTTCCCTTTAAAAGGAGCGTGGGTGGGGGTAGGGACAGGGACAACATTTGGCTGCAGCAGGTAGAATACCAGTATCACGGCCCTTTGCTCTATCTCCTTGCATCCTGTTTAGCAAGCTCAGAACCCAATCCTCGGCTGATTTAGATTAATGCAAGACCGCTGAAATCAATGGTGCTCTGCTGAGGTGCTCCAGCAGAGGAACCAACCCACAGCTCATGTACTAAATCCTATCTGCTAAGTGTTTTATTGAGCATCTTTTGAATAAGGAGGGAAAGCAAAGAACCGGAAGGTAAAAGATGGTTGACTCACAGATGCTAGTCTGTGTTTATAGAGACCTTTGTAATGGTCTGACCGAACAGACAGCAGCTTCCCCTCCCCACCCCTTCAGCAATGTTAAGGAAGATACATTTGCAAGGGGTTTCCTTCCGAGCTACTGATTTTTCTGGAAACCAAGAACCATTTGTCCCTGGCAAAATATGTAGCAGAGTGACAGCTTTGGCCTAAAGCGTGCCTTTTTATAAACCCAGCTCTTCACATGGCTGCTGGGATCTGAACACAATCCTAAGGGACATGTGCTGAAGTTGATCCTGACCTTTGAGCTCCCCCGTGGCCTTAGGCCTTGCTTTTGGTGCTCCCTAACAATCTGCTGCTGCAAGGCCGTGAAGTAAACATGTCATTTGCTTTTCAGCCATCAGGCTCACTTTAGCACAAAATACATGGCAGAGGATATTTTGAGCTACATGGCTACTGCAGACCAGAACAGTTTGAGATCTGAGGCTGGGCCCTCCTTCCTTGAGCCAAGCTGTAGGAGCACCTCTCCACGGGAGCTCGAGAAGGCTCAGGTTCTGGAGGACTGCAGCAGGAAGGGGGAGAGCTGCTCCAGGGCATCATCTCCCATCCACTCCACCCAAAACCAGCTGTCTAAGGAGGCTTCCAACAAACTGTTGAGGGCCCCCTGACTTACACTGGTTCCCCCAGAATAGTAGGTAACATCCCACCCACTGCCTATTGGACCCTGGGAACACAATGGGAATCAATGGGGGGAAACACCTCATGGCCACACAGAGGTATAGGGTCTCTTGAATTTTGGCCATGGCCTTACCTCCCCGTTCCAGCCCAAATGGAATAGAAGCAAGAGACCTCCTGCATCACTGGGTCTGGGGCCTCTTAGACTGCATGGGCACACCCAGACAAGCACGCACGTGCGGTCTGCAGCACTACAGATCCATCTGCAGCACTGCAAGCCACATATGCTGTACATACTAATGTGCAGCACAGCAGGGGGGTTTTGACACTGGGAGATCCCCCAAAAAAGCGGGGCAGTGCATGTGGCAGTAGTGTACACCAAATGAAACCACAGCCTAGCCAGCTGGAGCCACACTCCAACTATCAACCAGGCTCCACGCACCTGACTCACTGCTGCTGCAGCCCTAGGAGGCTCCCAGGACAGGCTGCTGGGGCCAGCCCAGATGCTGGCACCAGCCTCCCTTACCCCATCCAGGGCAACCTGCCATGTGCCAGGTTGCGTGCGCACAGGCATTCCCCAGGGACAAGTAGCAGCAGCACAACTATGTACCACCGTTATCTGTCCTCAGGGAAACGCGCATGCGCTCATCTGGACATGCCTCATGAGTCCATGTTCTCCGATTATCCTTACCTCACATGCAGCAAAAGCCATCTAGACAGCAATCTGGCCCATAACAATGATGTTTGGCCAATCAACATCTATACAGTCCTGGACATTTCTGTTGTTCTCTGTAATAGCCAAAGACAACCAACTCTTTAAACTGAACCTTTCCTACAACACCAAAGCTCCTTTAAAATCCTACTCTACCATACAACCAACTCTTTTCAAAAAAATTCTATGACGTTAGAGGGAGAAGGATAGCATCTTTCATGTGGGCAGAAAGAACATGAACTGAAGGAGGAGCAGAAAAACAGCTTTTGTTTGAACAAGATATAAATCAAGTGATAACCAATACCTGCTGGCAATCAGAGCCTCCTGACAAAATTAAAGGAAAAAAGAGTTCAGCTCAATTGATATCCTCTTAATTTAGTTTTAAAGTGGTCAAAAGGTCTTTTTAAGTTTCAACCGATCATCAGAGCCACAGAAGTCTTCTAAACCATCAGAGAAAAGGATGATCCTGGGAATCACCCACGAACCCTGAAGTTAGAAGAACTTGCACCGACTCCCAAAGAGTCAGGATTTCGTCTCAGGTCACCATCCCTAGCTCTGCCATTGATTCCAGTATAACTTTGGACACATCACTTAGTCTCCCAGTGCCAGCTCCAAAGCTGAGTATTAAAAGAACCCAATTGTGGTTTGGGGCAGTAGCTACAAAGAACAATATCATTTCAGAGGGGAAAAAAAAACAGCACACTCAAAAGGAGCACGAAACCACAAAAGGAAAAAAAAACAGAATAAAAACAAAACAACTTTGCACAAACCCCAGCGAACAAAACACAGAGTTTTCCACAGCTGCGGTTGTCAGAAAAAACCTTGGGTGTTTAGCTTGGAAGACGTTAGGCACAAACATATGACCTTTCTTCCAGCCAAGCGTAAACGTAGCCTCTAAATGAGCTCCAAATGCCTTATCAAAGTCTCCCAGAAACGTGCCGTCTCCGTGATTTATAATTCCAGAAGAATGGGAGGAGTAGCAAGAGGAGTCTTGAGCCCCTTTCGACCCTGTGTTATTTCACAAAGCCTATAACTCAATAGGGATTTGGACCACATGCGTTTGCAACTGCAACTTCCTAATGACAAAACCACAGAATCCACACAAAGCAGACCCCTTTTGTGCTACACGACATAGGCAAAATAAAAGCCATGGGAGCTTTATCTCAGCCTTTCCTCCTCGCTCTACCCCAGAGTCCTCCCCTACTTGTTGTGGGGTGCACAGAGGGGTACCTAAATGAAACAAGCCCTGTACTTTGGTCCAAAAGTGACAGTTACATGACAGATTTCCTTGCGCCGAGAGAAACCCAAACACAACTTCATTGTATTACCATAACAGCAGAGCTTAACCATGAAACCACAGCCTGAGCTGTAATGTAAGTACCACTGGAGTTTTGTCAGGAGGCTGGGAAATAGTCACCTAACCTAGTTACATCTGTGCCCAATCAACAACTTTCCAAACAACTATTTATTAGCTATGTTTGTTCATCAATACAGGCTACACTACTCAATGGTGAACCCCATCCAAAGCCCGCTGGAGTCTTTCTACTGACCTCAGCTCAGGCGGAGAACGCAGAAATTACATGTGAGCCCCAGGGAGCCCCACGCGATGGAGCTAGCGGACCCCATGTCCCCACTGGCCCAGGTTCCACACTCCTGCCATCCCGTCCTGGTCAGGGCCATCCCGCAAGCAAGGGTGGGAGTGAGTGGGGCTCAGCCCCATGCGAGCACAGCAGGGACAGCCCAGGACCAGGCCAGATACAGTGAACTGGTAGGCACCTGCCAGAAGGCCAGATGAAATCACCAGGTGGGCCAGATCTGGCCCACAGACTGTATTTTGCCCACCCCTGCATTATTCCAAAATTCTCCTAGCACACCAAGGAGCTCTTCATGGCACACCAGCTGAAAAGCACTGCCCGAGGTCACCATAGGAAGTCTCCAGCTCCCACTCCCCAGCCCCCACATCAGGCTTGCTAATTGCCAGAACTATTTTCTTGAAGCAAGGTCTTTTTTCTCCCTCACCATAATTTACTCTCGCTTGCTCTTGAAACAGCATTGGATACTGTCCGATAGCATCAGATGAAGTGAGCTGTGGTTCACAGAAGCTTATGCATTTCTGATTCAGTTAATCCATAAAGTGTACCTCTACCTCACCTGAAGTGATGACTGATTATTGAGAGGAAGCCAATCAAGAGGAAGAAAACCAGGGATTGCTGGAAAAGTGTCGTGCATGGCTTTTCACATCAATGCTCCCAGCCAGGACTGCCCATATGTGAAAGTCCCTTCAAAACTTCGTAAGAGTTAACACGAACAGCACTTTATAGCGTTATTCTTTCCAGACTGATAATGTTCATATTGCTGAAACCACTGCTATTATAAGTTTGCTGCACAGGCAATATTTCCCATTATCTCCCATCTGAGGCTGTGCAGTCCAGGCAAAAAGATCAGCTAAGGTTTAAAAGTCCCACAGTTTCCTTAATGCTCTCTTATTTTGGATGGTGGCTACCTAGAGCAATCTATTCTCCAATCTACAGTCCTCTCACGCCTTCTCCACAGTATTTGGAACAAAGTCATGTTGTCCCTGTCTTAAGCTATTGTGTCATAAAGAAAAGCTGCCACAGCTGTGTCCCTAGGATCTTTCTGCAAATAAGTTAATTAGCTGCAATGGAGGGAGAAAAAATATGTTCCACTGTTCATTAGTTATTTAACAACACAAGTTGTGTTTTCCAATATTAATAACATGTTCTAGATAAAGGCCACTGCCAACATTGCTGTCCATAAATGGTATTGTTTGCTGCCATTAGCTAGAGTGCTTCAGTCTTCTAAACAGCTTGTTATTAAGACTGACTCCACAAGGGACTTAAATAGAGGCTTAGCATTAACACAGCGCCTAAGTCCCAGTAAAGCCAGACTCAAACATGGGCTTAAGTGATCTGATCCCCAAACCTGTTCTCAATGGCAATCCCTAGGTTCACTTCAAGTTAGAGCAACAGATGCAAAAATACCCCATCATTCTTGGGTATGAGGGCATGCCACAGAGCAAATCCACCCTGCTGAGTTATCCCACAAGTGTACTGCTATCAAACCTGTTTTTACAGCTCACTTAAGGGACAACCAAAAATCAGTTCCTGAACTGAGCTTGTGCAAACTGGAACTCCACCCACTGGGGATGATCTCTTTGGGGAGAAGGTTCCTTAATGAGGCAGGTCCCTTGTCCAGGTTTCATTATAGTTTGTGAAACAAGCCTGCCTCCTCCTGGTCAATTATTTTATAACAGGGAGGTTAATTCAAAGCAACACGGAACAGCACCTTCTCCACGGATTTATGTCCTTTCATCCACTTAAGCACGTACTGGCCAGAATGTAGGACCAGAATGGGATCGCAGTGAAATCCTAAATCTGCTGAAGTCAATGGAAGCTCTGCCATTTCACAAGGGCCAGGATTTCACACCATGCTTTTCAGGAGCTGCATTAATTTCAGACCTCGACACATTTTAAAAGCTCAGACAGACTGAATTCTGGGTTGTGTCCCTCATGTCTTGCTTTTGTCACCTTGGATGGATTCATCCAGTTGGTGGGTTAATGTTTGCTCAGTTCTCACTTCATTTTGTTTGCTTTGCACCTATCACACTGTTTCCAAAAGGATTCAGCTACAGTTAAATGAACCTGTAAAATGAAGATTTTTAGTAGACGTTTCCAAGAAAAAGAATTAATTTTATTATTGAGGCCTCTTTATAAAAAGAATAGAATAAAGCAATCATTCAGCTTCGGAATAAAACTGCTGTGCAGTAATTTATGACCAGGAAACAGAAAGGAGCTGAGGGGATCAGCAGGATTGCTTATATTTTCCTAAGCATGACAAACTTTAATACTGCTTCCTAGAAAACATCATCAATCCTTAAGCCCAAGTGGAAATGATAAACCAACTCCTGCTGGCTAAAGAGTGGGAACAATACAAGGGTTTTTGCTGACCTCCCCATGAAAGCCTACTTGAAAAGCAGCGCCTCTGGTCACGATTTTATTTGGCACCAAAAAGACATTGGCAGTGAGGGAACTGCCGCAATGGATTTAATTAGGAAAAAGAACATCAACGGGAGGAAAGTAATAAAAAATAAAAAATCACGTGCTGACAGTCAGATTCAGCCATCATCAGCTGTGCACGCACCACAGGCAGGCCGAAGAACTCACATGGAAAGGGTCAGGCAAGTTAGGACTGAGCTTAAACAGTGCCACTCCAGAGCAACTCCACTGGCCCAAAGAACAGACACTGGTAACATCTAAAAGTGGTCATGGACACGAGGCCTAAAGGCAGGACAAGGGAAAGCCTTGGAGTAGGAGCATTATGAGGACAGCAAACATCATGCTGCATCTAGTCCAAAACACCCTTTGTTGCATGAGTGACAGAATCAGATATTGTAATCTATAGCCTGGTCCTCAATCCATAGCAGAGGAAAGATCTCCATTGTAGGACAAGGTTACTAAATTCTTCTCCGTCCCAGTCAAACCCAATTAAAGATAAAAGATCTCTAATAACTAAAAAGGATTGAAAAAAAAGACAGTAATCGTAACATATGAAAAGGATCCTCCACAAGTAATTGTAACACTTAATTGACATTTTGTTCTGTGTATAATGTATTACATTGCCTTTGTTCCTGATTACTGTAATCCTCGTTACACCGGTTAGACACGAGGAGAAGCAGCATATTACTTACTGTGTAGAGTTCATTGGTGACCTTCAAGAGTTCTTCATGCATCTGTAAGCCAATTTCCTTACTCTGGAACAAAAAAAAAAAAAAAAAAAAAGACATGAAAAGGAAGCTGCAATTCTGCTTTGTTCAACATAATCAGGTTTTTCTTAACAGAGGGCAGCACAGTTTGGAGGAAAACATTCAATGAGCCACTTCACCAGGTCCTGTGCTTCTATTACATAGCGCCTTCCTCAGCCCTGAGTGTCAGGGGTGGTCTGAAAGCTTTGTGCTTTGTTGCTGGGAAATTCTACCTGCATAGCCAACCGTGCTGACCACCCGATTACCTAACAAGGGTGGATCCTTCAGTAGCACAGAGACTTACATACCACAGCCGGGGCAGGATGCGTGCCCAGGAGTAGGGAGCCTACTGATAGGCTGCCGTCATATTGGTCCCCTAGGGCTTTCAGTAGATGACAAGATTGCCTTTGGTTTCATCTCCATTACCCAGAGGGAAGCAGAATTCTTGCAGTCAATCCAATCCAAAATTAGGAAAGGCACAAGGCTCTTCAGCACAGGCCTCCCTCCCTCCACGCTTAACACAGCTGTGAGCTCCTAGCCACAGCCCACAATGCAGGGCAAACAGTCAGCATTTGGCCCGCTTGACACCATCCACGTGGTAGAGCAACAGCGTGAGCATCACAGCCACGTCACTAGCAAAATCAAGCCAAATGTCAGATAAGCACACTGAATGCCAAGGAGTTCTGTTAGGTTATTCATAGAGCTTCAGCATAACTAAGGGGTTCTGGGATGATTATTTCCTCTCACATAGCAACCTCTCTTTTCATCCTCCTCTCTCAAAGCCTTGCTGGGTGTATTTACTAACTGCATTCCCCTCCATGGATTGCCACCTTGATGGGGTGGAGAGATTTGCATGTACCAATGACCCCAAGAGCAACACTGTCAGATGTCTTGTACTCCTGGTTGCCCATGATGGTAAGATCGAAGGGGAGGTATCAGACAAAGAGCAGGCCAACACAACAAAGACCTCAACAGTGGAGCAGGCAGATGAAGAAGGCATACTTCTCAACGGCTGCAAAGGCAGATGAAGGCTGCAGTGGAAGAGTAACCCCAGTCATCTTGGCTCTCATTGCCCCTGGACACAGGTTTCTCCTCCGCCAAGAGCCTCACAGTTGCCAATGCGCAACGGCCTCCTCACGTAAAACAAGTCACATGCAGGGCATGCAGGATTCTCCCACTGGATCCAACATCTACCACTAACTGTAACACCACCATCCTTATACTTATTACTTGTCTTACCGAAGTGTCACCTAAGGATTCCAACTGAGATCCAGCAGTAGCATAATGCGGGGTGGGCAACCGGCCCCACAATCAGGGGTGAGTGACTGGGGCACAAGAAAGGCAGCCCCTGCCACCGCAGCCAGCCCACCCCTGCCACCCAGAGCACAAACACTGGTAGTTATACTGCAGAGAGCAAGATCGTGTTAGGCCAGGCCCCATGTAAAAAATACATACTATATCACAGATGGGCTGAGATGACCACAGGGACCACAAAAGCAATAGGGAGAAGCTCAAATTTTACACAACAGACAGCAGAATAAGATTAGGCAGATGATGGGGGAGGATGGAGGCTATAACATTACCCTCATCCTAGTAGCATTAGTGAGGTTGATGGCTTTTACCTACTTACTGATCACGGATATCATGGAGGCAGTGAACCTTTGGGAAAGTATCAAATGAGAATAGTGGGGCAGTTTGGTAGCTGAGCAGGGACGACATTTCACAAAGAAAGGGACAGCATAAAAAAGGCACTCAAATGACTAAGATTGGGAGGGAAGAAGGGAAGATGATCTATTTTTCTTCTTTTACCAAGCCACGCCAAGGCCTGAAGCATTGTGTAATAAGATACATTTGTTCCAAACCCTGCCGTTGCTTGCATCCAAGTGAATCCTGGTAAATCCCTAACAGATGCATTCACACCCATCCCACAGGGAACAAGAATGCAGCAACTTCTTAATGCCACTGATATCTCGCTGCATTTTTCACATTGCTTTCATGCTTGCAGTGTTCTCTCTTTCCTTTTCTCAGCTTACAACGGAGCAAGTGAATTTTGGCAGCGCAAATGGTTTCTGGGAATGTCTTTTTAAATACATTTTGCTCCTTCCCAAATTTGCCCTCTCCTGGTTCCATTCATTGCTATGTTCCGGCACCCAAAAACTGTACATTTTAATTTTGGATATTATTTTAGAACTGGAATTGCCCTGTGGCCTGGGGGATGCCTCAGGGGCCTTATTTACAACACTTCTACAAATCCTGTCTAATATCCTTCCTGCTTTAAAAATTGAAGTGACACCATCCACTGGGCTGCCAATCCACATCTGGGCCCTGTTTTTCTCATTTATAAACCCTAAAACCAAAATACAGATGTTCTCCGCTTTCACACTGCCTAGGATAATGGCACTTGGCAGGTCAAAAACTGAACCTGGACTCCTATTTCTATTTATTTAAGAATATCCCTGTTCATCCAAAAGCCATAAATATACACCGGAGCAACAATATTTCAGTGCTGTCACACCCATGATGTACCTCTCACTTATTGCACGTCTAATTTTAGACTTACCTTTGCCCCTGTATCATTCAAACCCAAGTTCAGACACCCTGGTGAGGAGCACGCTAGAAAATGTCTGAATAATGACAGAAAAAGATCTGGCCCTGAAAACTTCTGAGCGTGCTCAACACCCATTAAGCTCCACAGGAGATGAGGGTATGCAAGAACCAGCGAGAGGCACTCAGCACCATACAGGAAAGTCCTAGATGCAATTGCTTCCCACTGAAAACATACAAATCAGGAACCTGACGTTACAAAAAATATTCTTTCACTAATAGCACTCATTCCACTCAACCATGAGCTCTTTGGATCTAATATTTTCCCCATTATCAGGGCAGGTAGAAGGATGGTAGGGTCTGCTGGATGGATGGAACAGCATTTTCTATTTTGGATTTATCTAGCACTTCTCAGAAACATTCTCAGAGCTCCAGCTGGCTACATTAAATTCCTCATTTCTGTAGCTTTGCTGTCCATGGGTAAACCACTGCTGCATTCTCCCTGGAATTGGTGGCATGTTAATGCAGATGAATGAATGCCAATATATCAGTTGCGACTGCCGCATACCCTTTACGATACACAGATTGCTTAATCTATGACCAAAAGGAGGCCAACCCTAGGGAGAATGCAGTATCTGCAATGTAGCAATGCTGTGCCAAAGGATATCGAAAACCATTGAAACTACAGAGAGAAGCCTCTCAAACCACCTGCAAAAGTTTTGTTTCCGGCTCAATTGAGAGAGCAGAGTGCAATGTGCAGGCTCCCAGGAACCACCTGCTGGGTACCCATTCAATGCGTTTCTGGGAGGTCCCCTAATCAACTAATGATCCCACGCAAGCTGCTTAGCTTACCAGGCTTACATCTATAGTTGAATGTCCCTACTTCTCAAGGACTACAGGACTGGAAGAGGACCTTCTGGGCCACCGAGTTAGGGCTCTTGCTACCAAAGGCTACTGCACCATATTATCCCTTATCCAGTATCAAGCTCCATCTTAAGTCTGTTGCATTATGGGATCACATTTGCCTTCTCACACTCAGACCTCACTGGTGGCTCGGCCATCCAGTGTCCATTAATAGTCTTGAGCCTTTCTCCTCTTCAGTTGCTCCATCTGAGAAATTCCCATTATATAGCTCTACGTATTAATCCCTAGGTGCATTTCTTTTTTTCTTACGCCATCTCTCATCCAATTCTACCTGTAAGATATTCGAACTCTCCCCCACACACCCCATATTGACCATCTCTCTCATCACAGCAAATACCACTAGCCTGTTCTGCATTTTGTGCCAAAATTATTATTAAAAATATGATAGAAGATTGGTTCCAAGAACAATCCTTGAAAAACTCCACTAATAAGCACCTTACAGCCTGACTTCCTATTTCTGCACAGGTTCTTTAGCCAGATCCTTACCCTCCATAAACTCTTAAGTTAATTCTCATCTTCTCAACACACACATATGTGTGCTTAACAAATAACGTCCCATATGGCACTGTATCAAATATTTTGCTGAAGTCTAAACAGATTATATCTATCACATTTTCTTTGTCTAGAAAATCAGCATTCAAAAGTAAGACTTCAGGGACTTCCATTTTGCCTTACTTTCCATTTTCTTTTTACCTTCATGTCTAAAATTACATTTCCTTCAGCATTTGTTCAAAAGCCTTGCACACTTTTGAAGAACAGACCAACAGACTGGTAGTTTTCTGGATCATTTTCTTCTCTCAGTATAAAAGTACTAGGTTTGATATTTTGCAGAATGGTGGTAGGCATGATTCAATAGATTTATTAAAAATCCCAGCTGCCAGACTACCAATTTCATCTGCCAGGTCTTTCAATATTCTGGGATTGTCAAAGCGCCCAATTTGTGTTGTCAAAGTCTTTGAGTTGTGTTTTCATGTCGGATGCAGCAATTTACAATTGTACATGCCCATTCATATTCACCATCCTACCACTGCCCCATTTTCTACATCCTCCTCCTTACCCTTCACCATCTCATTCTGAGTGGACCTCATTCTCATTGGGAAGGAGTCAAAATACTTCTCCAAATCACATTACAATAAAGAAGTAACTACCGCTACAGATAATCAAGGTTTCTATTTTCACTGCATCACTAGAAAGGCATTAGAGTGCTTAGGGAAGACAGTCCATTATGAATTTAAAGTTTTGTGGGTATTTTTCCTTGGCATCTTTTCCTTCCTTACTGCTGAAATCATTTAATCTATTTTTGTCCTCTGCCAGGCAACAAGATGCAAATTTTAATCATGATCTAATCTCCTAGTTCCCACAACATGAATGTGATATTTCACAGGAGAGACCATTTCTTAGGGAACTGCCAATCACTTATGATTGGCTGCAAACCAAGTCAATTCCTACTCAGAAATCCAGTGGTTGGATGCTGCTGCAGATGTGTATGCATTGCCTTCCTGTTTCCCTTGTAATTATACCCCAAATCTCTCTGTGGGCTCTTCTCAGACTTGAAGTACTCATTATAATTTGAAGACAGGTTTAAAGTAAGTATAGACCCCCCAAAATGACAGCAATTACTTTCAGATTTCCTCAGACAGCCCCATATATTTTTATGCATTCAGTCAGCTTAAGTAATATCCCAAAGGTTGACTGGTTGGGTGGCTTTAACCAAAGATACCCACATCACACAAGTGGGCTCTAATTAAAAGTTGACTGGGTAGCCTGCCTATATCTAAAGTTTAAGTTTAAATTATTAGAAATTAGAATTTCATATGGAAGGTGCAGGAGAAAAGCTGGTAAACAAGAGCGTCTTCCATTAACAGCATGGCATTTGCCTCTGAAAGAAGATCAGAAGTTTTACACAAGATAAGATTTTCAAGTGGCTAGCGCTTTGTGGTGCCCACTGTTGTGTGTCCAGGTTGACATGCCCTCGAGAGGCCAGATCTTCAGAAAA
Source organism: Alligator mississippiensis (assembly GCF_030867095.1). Lineage (NCBI taxonomy): Eukaryota > Metazoa > Chordata > Crocodylia > Alligatoridae > Alligator > Alligator mississippiensis. Next base: position 14,719,013 of record NC_081835.1, read on the forward strand.
TGCTAGGTAATTCCTGCCTTCCAAAACTCAGGCTCCTTGAGGCGTTTCAAGCTGGGCCCGCAAAAACTGAGGCAATCGCAATTTCCAACCACTCTTGAAAATCTTAACAGTAATCTGCCATTAGCTGAACAAAGTAACGAACAGCTTCATTTAATTCACATGCACACAACAGTGCCATCCAGTATTTCAGTTATTCACCTTTTCCCATGCTAATTACTGACCGAAACCAGATCCAAACCCTCTTCGACCCTGAGGGAGTTCAGATGCTGAGCTGAACTGCAGAGCTGACCTCTCTTCCATGCGAGCCAAACCAAAACCCCAGAACTAACCCATTCCCAAATTACATGGGAGAAGATGGGCTTGTGGAAAAGGCACTGGATTCAGTCCTTGCCTCAGCCTCAGACTTCCCGCGTGACTGTGGGTAAATCAGGGAAGCCACAATTGTCGAACCAGGTTGCCTAAATTAGGCTCTTAAATCCAGCTAAATGTAAGTGGCTTGATTTTCTGCAATGCTGCTTCCCCACAAAGTGCACTGAAGTCCTCAGAGCTTCAGGTGTGCATCATGTCTGAACCCCAAGTGGCACGCCACCTTGACATTTTCTGGATCCCAGCAATTACTGTCAGTGGCTATTTTAATTTAAACAGTGTTCTCTCAATCCCCTTTTCATCCATTTCCACCCCTGGGGAGCGTGGCCCGTTCTGCACAACACCACCTGGAGAATCCCCAGAGCCAGGGTGCATCTGGCAAACGGGATCGGGGGGCCGCTGTTCTCAAAGATGACAGCGTAGCTCTTCATGCTGTTGGATCCTTTCCCAGATGCAGGTACAAGAGAAGCTGACAGACTCCCAGACCTCTTCAGAGTTTGCCCTCTCTGTTCTAAACAGAAAGATTGCATATATACACACACACACATGTATATATATATATTTACAGGAGACGAAGTCAAAATGTCATGTGGTGCATTCCAATTCGCCAGCACCATCTGCAAAAACCCAACCTCTAATTTAGCTGCCTGCTTTATGCCTTCCATTCCTATTAAAAAGCAGTTACTTGGCATGATAGCAATGGGTACAGTTTAGGAGCCCTTATTAAAATTGCTGCTGCTGCGGGGAGAAAACAGCAATAGAGAGCAGCAGCTCAGCCTCTTGACAACACAAAGACAGATTGTTAAAAAATAATAATAAAAAAAAAGAAACTTCCTTGTATGCAGACAACACTTCCTCATTAGGTCTCTGTCCAGAACATTGCAGTACGGGACCTAATCAAATTCACATCTCTGTCATGGCAAATAATTAAATCCCAGGTTGGAGAATAATGCAGTACTGTTATTTCAGACACTGCAGCCCACAGGTCTGTTTTTCTGGAGTATATGCTAAAGGAAGAAATGGCAAACCTATTCCCAGGCCTTCCACTGAAGGTGAAAACAGGAGCAAAAAACCTTTCCTGATGCATTACCACGCCCCCTCGTCCCCACCCTGTCCCCCCCAACATCTTTCAGAAGCAATAATTTGCTCCTGTCAAAAGAATGTGTTGTGAGGCTGAAGTGGGGACACAGATTTGATGAGACAGATCAAATAAGATCGTCTGCAATAACAGCTCTCTGCACCTCAGTTTATTGCCTACCTGTCAGTAATACTAATACTGGCCCAGACAATCTCCTACCTGAGACAAACCTCAGTGGGGACTGGAGCCCCAGGGAGATTCCCCTAGCCAAGCCTCCTTCCTCTTCTCCCCCTCCCACCCCCTCACTGGTGGGATGTGCCTCCCTCAAGGAACAGCCAGGGGGTAAATCTCCTCAAATTTCAAGAAATGCAAGAGGCCAGGGATCCCTAAGCCCACACCCTGTGCCCCTGCACTGCCCCAAGAGCTCTCCCCGGCTGGCTCAATTGTGGAAGAAAAGATGATGCCGCAGAGGCCGTGCTCTTCCCTTACATCTTGCATTCTCCACGCAGGGGCCAGGAAGCTTTCGTCCTATCTCTAGGCCAAGCAGGTCATGAACGAATCCCTGAACAAATTGCAGCTCCAAAAGGTTCACGTAAAGAGACCCCGGTGATTGCAGAGGAACTTCCAGGACAGTGATGCACAGAGAAGACAAACCAGCCAGTGATGGACCCGGGACCTAAAATGGGTTTTCCATCTTTAATTCCTACAATTCTGTGACTTGCACCCAACCCTTTGAAAACCACCCTTTGCTGAAAACCTATGTATTTATACAAAACCAGACCCTGAAGTCATATATATGCTTATATGCCACTGAAACGTAGGCACTTCTGAACAGGAACACAGACGTTGTTTCAAGTCATACTATACCTCCAAGTTTTTGAAAGGAGCATCGACCACGTAAAGAGTTCCTTTGTTTTAGATTGGTTTTAATCAGACATTGCCAGTGCTCAGAAATGCTTTTCTCATGGGAAATTATCTCAGGTGTCCACAGAGAAAAATAGCAACAGGAAAAAAAAAATAAAAACAGGATCAATAAAAATTTCAGATCTCATATCAGAAGCCTAAAACTGATGACCCCTAAGAATCAGAGGCTGCTTTGCAAAGGTATGAGAAATGCCCAAAAGGCATATGCGAAGTATTCATCTTGGAAGCATCTGTGCCACTGTTAGAGCCTGCATGCACAGTCCACTGTCCAATACACAATGCAACTGACTGTAAAACATTTTCTAGAAAAATTTACTACCGTGCTTTGGAGGATTGACAGGTTTTATGTAACAAGAAACTGCATCCATTAGAGGACAATTGCCTATTGTCATTGTAACTTTAAACAACCAAAATGATATCATTACTGGGTCTTTTTATAAAAACCCTGAGACACATTTAAGATCCCTTTGGGCTTTTCCTTCACTATAAAAGTCATCAGTATAACACTACCCCGGCTTACAGTAACTAAGGCCTTAGTCTTGGGTCTCAAGACTGCAGCAAGCTACAACTATGGAGATAATAACACCAGCCATGTCTTTGGATTTTAAGATTGTAGAAACAAGAGGTGGTGTGTTAGGGACTGGACTGAGAGGCACTGTAATGGACAGGCAGGGTTGTAGCACTATGTTCAACACCAAATTCTAAAGTATCATTGTGAGAAGAAAGGTGCATGGTTCATTTCATTGCTGGGATAAAATTCAAAGAGGGGTTTGATTACAGCTCTGTGAAACAATGGTTGCAGTTTGCAAGGGTCTGGCTTAAACACATGAATTCAGAGCATAGGACAAATTGTCCATTCAGCCTCCCACATCTTCAAGCAGAAGGATTGTGAACTTTCTTTCACCTCCGGAAAGGCCAGAAAGATAAGAAATAAACCAAAAGATGCCCTTAGACCTAAAGGTCCCAAATCATTGGGTTTTGATGGTCCTCAAACCCAAGCCCAGACCTGGATCAAGTTTTACAAGTTGTTCTTGCATTTATATTAATCAGAACCAAAGCTTCAAATAGCCATGACTTCTGGTATGTTGGAAATAGAGATACAAATTCTGCAGACTGGATCCGTCTCTAAATAAAACCTAGAATCCATTAGCTTCGACCCTCAGGTATTCAGGTTGGAACCTATTTGCACAGTCCTAGAGCAGTCCTCCACAGTGCAAGGCTTGGTTGAGTCCTACCTAAACCACCAGGATACATAGAAGTGGTGCACAGACCTGTTTCTATTCCTTTACACAAGGGTGAATTTCCAACTCTGAAGAGTTCCTCAAATCCTAACTCCCAGATCTATACCATTCACCATAATACTAGGGGACATGATATTATCACTGATCCAAGTGATCCCTCTTCACCTCACATCAACAGGGGAGGCATTCAGTGCCGTCTTGCTGATTATACTTTCTTACACATCCAGCACTTTGGGCTTGCAACTCTCTTTCCCCTTCCAAAAACTGAATCCACCGCTGCAGTCTTACACCATCCCACATGACTATCCCTCATTAACTATTGATGCACGTGTCACAGTATAATGATGCAAAGTTATTTGATGCCAACAAATCAGAGGAGGAGGAAAAACAAACAGGAATGGTGCTTCCATCGCAGAACAGCGCACAACAAACTCTGCTTACTGATGCATGGATTCCCATAAAAGAGCCAATTCCTCTTCCCAGAATTACTACCAAAAAACTGACAGCTCATTAAAAATACTTCAGCATTCTCCACCTCTGGCCCAACATACTGTATGATGGGGTGCCTGATGAGACTGTCTAATACTTTCCATATCAACCCCTGGTTTTCAGTGACTAACTGTTTGGGTTGAAATTTTCTATAACTGGCATCTGACTCAAGATGAACTTTTCTGGAAAGCTTGAGCAAAATTGCTCCATCTATTTCCAGGAGATTAGTGAAATATAATAATTATACAACACAATAGGCATGCAGAATACTTTGTAGGCATGGAAGAATAACATACCTCCCCCAAAAAACGTTACAGTTTATATATAAAGCAGGATAGAAAGATGCAGTGCAGCACTCTAAATTTCTATACATGTATGTGATAAGGAAAAAGAATTGGTACATGTATGTGTATGTGTTTAGCTTCTATATGTAATTCCTATCCTTTGCCATTTTTTGGACCTTAATCCCCATATGTATTTCAATTTCTCTTGCTCTAACTGCTACCAGTTTCATTTCTTGCATCAACTGGTTTTTCGTAGTCCTTTCATACTGCCTAGATCTTCATTTTTGGTTATTTTACTTTTTTCAACCTTTTCCAGCTTTCCTTCCTTCTTGTAAATGATAGTGTTTGGCCACTGTTGTAGAACAGCAGCTTAATTTAGAACGGCATTCCTAAAACTACAGCCCCTGCTCAAGAGAAGTATTTTTGATATGCAGTTGCTTCTTGCTCCCTTAAAACCAGAGAGAAAGAGAGCCCCTTCCCCTGTCCAGACATGTTAAGACAAACAGCCAGCTGATGTAAATTGAGGTACAATCATGGTAGTTCCACTGATTTCAGTGGAGGTACACTGACTTACACCCATGTCAGGATCAGCTTTAGAGGTCTGTCTTGGTACTGTGCTACACAGTAACAAGGGGGTTCAGATCCCAGCTGTAGAAAATCTCTCATTTTCCGCCCCATCAAGCCTCATCAAAAGCCAAGATGCTATATCATCTTTGTCTCTGGAAGACTGGTCCTAGCTGAGGACTAACAGCTTTATACAAGCCACACCATAACTCAGGTCCCAGAGGGAAACAGCCTGCATCTGGATTCTTCTCCCTCTCATAACTCCCTGTAAAATAAATAATGAAGACCAAGGATAGGATTACAGTTTGCGGAAGGCACCAATTTCAAACTGGTTTCTCTCCAGCAGGTTCATGCCATACCTACGTTTCAGGCTAATAGAGCTGTTGGGTTAATTCAGTCATAAAAGAAGTGTTCCCAGGAGTAGGCAACCGGGAAGAAGCAGGCCAGACAGAAATACATGCTCCTAACATCAAGGATTAGGGTGATGGTTACCAGGTGTTGAGAGATCAGATGACCTCTACCTCTACCAATATTAAAAAAGGGACTGAACTTCACAGCTTTAGGAGAAGTGATGGCTCCTCGTTAGGACTTGGGGTAAGCTGTACACAAAAGTGTGATTACTGCCTAGGTGGACACATCCAAGCAATCTTTAAATGACCTTGCTCAGGTGTCTATCAGTGTAACCACAGCAGCACAGAGCTCAGCTAGCGCTAAGTGCTCAGGTATTTAACCAGTGTGTTGCAACTCGTGTTGAACCCTGTGCTACCACAAGCTATACTACTATTGGTGCCCCAGCCAGCTACTTTAAAACTAGCTCAGCAAGTCTACATGAGCTGCAATCATATCTATGGGCTGTAGCTTAGCTAAGATTTCAGTAGCACCAGAACAACCCGAGCAGTAAGAATCAATGACAGCAATCTTCTTACGGAGATCGCGATGTTCAGAGAATTAGAACAGAAATTAGCTTGGAGGAACTGACAATTAGAAGCATCACACAAGGCAACGATGGATGAGGCCTTGAGCAATGAGTCTATCTCCATTTAACAGCACAATATACTCCTCTGATATGAGACTGTATTGGATGCTACGCCAATTCAGCTCTTCCCTCGTGCTGAGGTGGGAAGACTGAACAGGTCCCAAACAAGCAAAAATAAACCCAAACCAAAGCCTAAAATTCAACAACCAAACTTGCTTGCAGTTCAAAAAAAATGGAAACTAATGCCTCCTCCCCTTACTCTGACAGTCATTTTAGGCCTGCCCAGGCACCTGTCAGCGCCAATATTAGCCTTTGTCCTGACCTCAACAGGAGCAAAACTAGACCCTTTGTTGAACTGGATTAAATCCTGCCAACTAAAACATTTAAAATCATTCCCTACCAGACTATAAGGGAAAGTCTTCCCATTTTCCTTAGATTTGGATAAGCCACTGCATTTCCTTTTGGGCTGGCCACGATGAAAAATGTCTACTAGATGAATGACAGAACACTAGGATGAGCTGAGGAGACCATGTGCTCGAGGTCACTGACGGGGCAAACCACTTCCATGGAGAGGAACAAAATGTAAAGCCCCAATTTACTGATTGTTCATCCTGGCTGGTGCTAAGAACACTCACTGAAGCCAGCTGGAAGTGGAATAGCTCATCACCTTAGGACTTTTGTTGGCAAAATTACCACTGCACTGCTCAAACACATATCAATTATGTATGCACTTATAGCTCACCCGTTGTGTGTCCCTTCCTTTACTGCAATCATTTTTATTTATATAAAGACAGCACTCCCTACATTTGTAATCGGAGAATTCAACAAACCTTCCAGTTTCTCTACACACCCATAGCATGTCACAATCCATTAACAAATCCTAGATGGCGGAATTAAAACTGACATCTCTGAAACAAATGTTACTCTAATTTACCATCAAAGAGCAATCTACAGGCAAATTGAACAGCTGAACAACAATTAGGGATGCTTTTAACTATTCTGGTGCTGGTCTAGTTGCACAACACTCATTGATAGGATGGCCACCCTCAGGTTATGCGATGGAAGTGCCATCAAGAGACATATTCAAAACCACACCAGACCAAACACTGGAAAATGTGGTCTAGAGAAAGCATGCTGGCATTGGCTGAAGGACTGGGTTAGGTGAACTAAGAGCTCTTTTCCAGTTCTAATTTCTGGGACATTCCTGTTTACACACATGCCTTAGTCTCCTCACCAAAACCCTGTTCATCGTGGTCCTAAACCATGTCTGCAGTGGCACACTAGGAGTTATAAGCACAGCCAGCTTCTCCCCAAAAGTATCAGCCTCCCTACATACATTAATGGCAAATGATGACACAAAATAAGCCTTTTCAGTCGATCGCTATTTCCAGGGACGTGCAAGCCCTACTAGGATTTAACCTTGAAGGACAAATGTGAGTGAAATCACAGATCCCCACAACTCAATTGTACAGTCTCCTCCTGATTCAAAGCAGGTGCTGGCTTTGGCAGGTTGCTGATGGAGTCACCGTTCTTTGCCTCTGCTGCAAAGAAATCAGAAGTCGAGGGAAAGGAGCAACTTCTACGCAGAATAAGCACTTTTGCCAGAAAGTTAAAATGGCGGGGATAGTAACAGAAGAAGAAATGCAAGAAACATAACACTGCTGAGTCTATGAAATATTTTATCACCTTGGTCTGGTCAAAATTTGATTTATTGCAAGGAAATATTTTTAACATCAGGTTTATGCCTTTGTTCAAGTTGCCTACTCTAACAATATGAGATATGTCATTCAAAGATTTAGTGGAAGACAGGAAAAACCCCGAAGGTGGTCTCATCATTCATGTCAACAACTGGGGAGAGGGGACATTTTTTAAAGTAAAATGTCAACTGCTTCTATTGAGCCTTATCCAAGTATGGGACAACTCTTCTATATTTCAGGGTAGGGTAGGGCAAGAAGAGGGACAGATGTTCAATATTATGCTACCAAAGCCAACTTTCCCTTAAGGTTTTAATTCTAGGTCTAACTCAAAAAAAAAAAAAAAAAAAAAAAGAAATCACAAGGCATCCACATACCAGTTTGGACTTGGATCTGGCTACAGTTCTCTAAAATGTGTCAGTTCTCATAAGCTTTTGCTACATGACACTGGAAATTTAATAACAAAAGTTGACATCAAGTTATAAAATCCACAAGCTCATCTGATCCCATGATATTAGCATTTGGGTTGGATTCCCTGAAGGCTAGCTATTGACATTTTGGCACTAGTGAATCTAAATATCCAAATCTGAGCTCTAGCTTTGATTCCATCACTACTCTGCAATTCAAAAGTCAACCTAAACAAAAACCTGAATAATATCAATATACTCTAACAATAGTATGTTAAAAGTGGAAAGAGTTCAAGTATATATACACTGATATTTAAGGTCAACATTGAGGGTTGCTGTGAACTGGCTCAAGTCACACAAGCCACCAATCCACATCTATATCTTACCTCACAGTCCCCACCAAAGATGTCCAAAAATTGCTGCTTATTCTTGGAGTCAAGCCCATCTAAGCATCTGTCTGGAAATTACTCATCTCTTCTTTTGTGCTTGGCTCCAATTATGGGCGGCAAAGACAGCAAGTGGGGTATAGAAGGGAAAGAAGTCAGAAACAGGAAGTTGTGGGACTGCCACTTGCACTCAGATTCACAGAAGTTTAGGGCTGGAAGGGACCTCATGTGATCATCAGGTCCAGCCCCCCTGCTTTGGGCAGGTAAAACTGCTGGGGTCAAATAACCCCAGCAAGGTGTGCATCCAGTCTCCTTCTGAAAATCTCCATGGTAGGTGCCTGCACCACCACCGTTGGGAGTCTATTCCAGAGTCTGGTCACACGAACCATAAAAAAGTTTTTCCTTATATCCAGTCTGAAACCTCCTTCTAGGGGTTTATGACCATTGCTCCCGGTTTTCCCCTGGGGCACTCTGGTAAATAGTTGTTTGCTTAGCCCCTGATGCTCTCCCCTGATATATCTGTAAGCTGCCACCAAATCCCCCAAAAGTCTTCTCTTTTCTAGGCTGAACAGTCCCATACCTGTCAGCCTTTCCTCGTATGGCTTGCTCTTCAGGCCTCTAATCACACAAGTGGCTCTTCTCTGGACTCCCTCAAGCTTCTCCACATCCTTCTTGAAGTGCGGCGCCCAGAACTGGATGCAGTACTCCAGCTGCAGCCTCACCAATGCCAAGTAGAGCAGGAGAATAACTTCCTTAGTTTTGCTTGAGATGCATCAGTTGATGCATGCCAGCATATTGTTTGCTCTGTTGACTGTAGTATTACACTGGTGGCTCATATTCATTTTATAGTCAATTATGACCCCCAGATCCCTTTTGGATGTGGTGCTAGCTGGCGTAACACCACCAAGCCTGTAAGTTTGTTGCATATTTTTCCTCCCGAGATAAAGCAGTTTACACTTCTCAGTGTTGAACAGTATCTGTTTCTGGTCCACCCATTTTACTAATCTGTCTAGGTTTGCCTGGATCACCAGCCTACCCTGAAGCATGGCCGCACTTTCCCAAAGCTTAGTGTCATCAGCAAACTTTGCCAATGTGCTTTTCACCCCACCAATGCAGATCATTGATGTAGATGATGAAAAGCACCGGTCTAAGTACCAAATCCTGGGAGACCCCAATGGCTACTTTTTGCCAGGTTGACACAGATCTGTCTATTAGTACTCTCTGGGTCCTACTCCAAAGCCAGTTTCCCACTCATCTGACTGATGAATTGTTGAGCCCATAGTCCCCTAGTTTTACTTTGAGAGCCTCATGGGACAACAAGTCAAAGGACTTCCTAAAGTCCAAGTAAATGACATCAACTTCATCCCCCTTATCCAGGTGGTGAGTAACCTGGACATAGAAGGAGATGAGGTTAGTCAGACATGACTTAACCATGACAAAGCCATGCTGGCTGTCATTCAGAATTTTGCCTTCTACTAACTTATCGTATATGGACTCCTTGAGAAATTTTTCAAGGATTTTTCCTGGGACTGATGTCAGGCTCATTGGCCTGTAGTTCCCTGGGTCCTCTCTCCTCCCCTTCTTGAAGAACAACATTGGCCAGGAACATGGGAACAACACTGGCCCTCTTCCAGTCTTCTGGGACCTACCCTGAGTGCCACAAATTCTCAAAAAGAGGTTTGCCAGCGGTCCTGCAATGACTTCAGCTAATTCATTCAGCACTCTCAGATGGAGTTCATCCAGTCCTGATGACTTATAGATAACCAGCCTCTCTAGCTGTTCTTTCCTCTACCTGAACTGTTGGTAGGTGATCATCCCTACTGTGATCATTCTGCATCATATTTGCATTTGGCAGGATATCACTCAGACTGGTGGAATACAGATGTGAATCAGTTGTTCAGGAGTTCATTGGTATTGGTGATCAGATGTCCAGACGCATGGAGCAGCAGTCCCACATTTCCACTGGTTTTCCTCCTGTTACCTACGTACCTATAGAAGGACTTCTTATTGTCCTTAGTTTCGGCTGCTAACCTGAATTCGGTCACCGCATTTGCTTTTCTAATCTACCCCCTACAGGCGTGGGCCAATCTTATGTAGTTCTCCTTGGGGCCTATTCCTAGCTTCCATCGTTAGTAAGCCTACCTTTTCTTTCAGAAGATCTGCAACTTCCTTGTTGAGCCAAGATGGCCTCCCAAGCCTTGTGCCACTTTTCTTGCATACAGATATGGACAACTTCTGTGCACCAAGAATCATATCCTTGAGGAATGACCACTCTTTGTCCACACTCTTTCCCTGTGGTCCATGACCTCATAGGGCATTACTCACTAAAGCCCTTCGGTTATCAATGTCAGCTTTTTTAAAGTCAAGAATTTGTAGCTTACTGACAGATTTCCCAGCCTTACAATGGGAATGGGCAGTGAAAGTAATAGTGTTGGAGTTGCTTTTTCCTAAGTTACCCTCTATCTTCAGAACACTCACCAGGTCAACCCCCTTGGCCAAGACTAAATCTAAGAGGGCATTTCCTCTGGTCAGCCTTTATACTTCCTGAGACAGGTAAAGCTCATTGATAAAAGTCAGGAATCTATGCAACCATTCAGATCTGGCCAAGTGTTCTTCCCAGGAGATGTCTGGGTAGTTAAAGTCACCAATGACGACCATATCCCATGCTCTTGCAGCCTCTTGCAGTTCTCTGGAGAATTCCAGATCTAGCTCCTCCTCTTGATTCAGAGGTCTGTAATATATTCCTACAGTTAGGTCCCTTTCGCCATGTCATCCTGTCCCCTCTCCATCCTCCTCTGTATCCTGACCCAGAGGGTCTCAAGTCGCCCTTCCTTAGTACCAATTTCAGCTTTCAAGGAGGTGTACTGCTCTTTTACATCTACAGCTACACCACCACTCTTTTTTCCTATGTGATCCCTCCTATGTAGGGTGTAGCTCTCTATAGCTACGGTCCAATCGTGGGTATCCCTATGATATCATAGTCCCTTCTGGAAGCAGGAGGCCCCATTCCTCCTGTTTGTTCCCCATGCTTCTGGCATTTATGTACAGGCATTTGAGCCCTCTGCTGAAGGTCCTTGGTTTCTGTCACACTGAGGGAGCTCCATTCCCTCAGCTTGTGCTGTAGTGTCCTTCCTGTCATCTCCTGTTGTAATGGTTGTTTGTTTGTTGGCCCCTGGGCTTGCTCCACTCGTTGTCCCCCAGTGATCTTAGTTTAAAGCTGTCGAGACCTGCAGCACCAGGGTAAATTCCAATAAGACTGCAGGGACTGGGTGGTCTATGAAGTGGGCTCACCACATAACCTGGATCTCAGAAGGGGCTGAGTTAGTGGCTTTCAGTATAGATGTTTCATAGGTACAGGAAACCTTCATTATTCGTGGGTTCCACGTTCGCAGTTTCATATATTCACGAATGCCAAACCAGCATTTTAAATACACTTTATACACTTCCAGGAGCTCCTTGGGAGCTCTGCGCTTGCTGCCGCTGGGCTCCCACTGCTGCGGTCCACCATCGCCGCCAGAGCCATCCTGGTCCCCCAGCCACCGGGGGCACTGTGTTCATGAACGCAGTGCCTTATTTGCAGATTTTGCCATTCACGGGGGATACAAGAACGTATCCCCGACAAATGGCCAGGGTCACCTGTATAACCTTGAAAAACAACTTAAGTTCAACCCTAACTAGCAGCACAAATATGACTTTTTACACTCATAGCCAAGAAAACAATCCTACTCATTAGTAAGCTATTGACCAGCTACACACTGTGGTAAATAATAGGGGTGTGCGAAGTGGGCCCTATTCAATTCGGATTCGGCCTGAATCAGGCACAGTGATTTGATTCGTTGATTCAGATCACTGTCCCTGATTCGATTCAGCCAAATCTGAATCCGAATCTGAAGATTCAGTGCAGATTTGGAGATCGCAAGCCGCTGCTACCTAGAGGTATATAGAAAAAACATTTAAAGCTGTGTCTATGTCCAAATCTCCAAATCTTTCCAAATCTCTCCAAATCAATTCAGAGGGTTCCGATTCGATTTGGAGAGATTAAAGGGTCCTCTCATTCGATTCTGGTTCGGAGATTCAGCTACCAAATCAGGCTGAATCTCCGCCGAATCAAATCAGGGACCAAAGCTTCACACAGCCCCAGTAAACAAACTGTAAATACCTGTGCTCCTGTCCATATGCTGTGCAAAAGGCCACAAGACCAAAAACCAGAGTGCATGCATTTAGATCTGGGATAGTTCAATGGACACAGTGATGAAAATTCTGGCCAGGATTTCCAGAGAGAGAAAAAAAAAAAAATCAGGATTCCAAGATTCCTCCATTCATAAAGAGAATTTCCAGGAACAAGGGTGTAACCCTCATCCCACCTGAGTCAATGGCAAACTTCCATTGACTTCACATAAGACAGGATCTCATAGGTGGGTCTTTTTTCAATTTTATTTTTCATACCTTTACTATTCCTCAACTTGTGTTTCAAGGGCTTTCCCAGGACCTTGTTAGCCTCTCTTTTTTTCTGTTCTCTGTTCCACTGGTGATCTAGTATATCCTCTAGATCCTTAATGAGTAGAAATGCCCCTTCCTTGGCTTACCTTTTTAAAGAGCCTGATGACATCCTCACTGATCTGCGAGAGTCGGACAATGACATTGTTCATGAAGATGTCATTCAGGGTAGCATGATCTCTGCTCTCCCGCCGAGTCTGGGTCAGAACCAGGTACCAGCAGTTCATGGGCGAAAGGAGATGCTGATCTTTCCTGAATAAATAAGAACAAATTGCATAGGCAAATGTGAGCAAATGAAAAAGCATTTAAGGCACAAGTGCATTCTATCCAAGGTACTGATCCCACTGGGTACACCTGAATAGATACGTTACTGTCCCTCCTGCTGAAGAGAAGAGGCCTAGATTGCTCTTTACCACAGGAACCACTGCATTGTTTGATTAGCTTCTTGACTCTCATTTGCAGAACATGTTATCAATCCAAGTTGCTCATCTTTCCCAGCACTAAACTGAGGGACATGTGAGATCTCATAACATATAGCCACAAAGGTGCCACTCTGTTGGATGTTTAGCATGCCCACTGCTAAGCATTCACGAGCATTTTGATGTGTTGTTCTGCTGGTGGACCACTTGGTCATCACTTCTTGTGTTACCAGTACCCCAAAGGCTTACTCCCCAGGCCTGTGGCTGCACACTGCATTGCAGCAGAAATGCCAACAGTGTAGACCAGCAAGTAAAACCTGGATACCAGACCACGGCAACGCCAGGGCTTTTCAAAGGAAAAAAACATTTCGAAGGAAAGAAAAATGGCTTATTAAGCAATCTCAGCAAGTCTCCAGAATCAATCCCCAAGATTCAAGTATAATAATCAAATCAAGGCAACTACAACTGTGGAATACTAGATCATATATTTTTTTAGCAGTGATGGACTAGAGAACTTCATAGGTCCTTTCTCTCTCTCACATCCACAGCTGTTTTATCATGCATGCTTTGTAGAACCTCTAATTGTTGCAAGAAAATGTCTTCAAGACTTTCCACCTATAACATTTTTGAGCCACAGACCTTATTATTCTTGTTAATTATCTGCATGTTGATAGCACTGGAAACTCCCAATTTGGGAATCTAGCTCAATCTAGCTCTGTGGTGCTAAGCACAGTATAACAGAGGGGGGGGGTTTTAATGGTTTTTGTTTAAAGCACATGTTTAGAACACAGAATGATCCATGTGAAGCACTGTGCCACTACCTTCTCATACCCATAACGGTATTGCCAACTCCCACAATTTTGCTGAAAGTCTTCAGATATTTAGTGGTTTTCTTAAAGCCTCGCTCCTGGACACGTGCTACAGAGCGATTATCAACTGTCATTTTAAAAAGCTAGTTTTCTAACCTTCCTGGCTGGAGAGAAAGGAATGGAAATATGACCAAGGGGCACCCAAAAGGCACAGAAACCAGAGGATATAATATAAAAAATATATATTACAAAAAAAAATCTGTTGTTGTTAAGGCCTGACTCCTGCTGAGGAGTCCCAGGCTCCCGTTGAGGCTCATAATGTTTCAATGCTTGGGGTTGACAATACTGCTAAAAACAAGAAATTATGCAAGAAGCCTCTCACAATTTGTAGACCATCATGACTACAACATCATTCTTGACATGCATGTTTATAAAATGATTTCTTGGCAGAGGTAGTCACTAAACTCTACCGTCTTCTGCCCATATTTATGCTTACTGTGGCTAGCTCTCTTCTCACGTGAGTCTTCCAATACAGTTGCTCCAATGGCTTCCAAGGAGCTACTCCCAGTTTGTACTGGTGCAAGTAAAGAATTGGGCCCACTTACTCGAGTAAGATTTTGACAGGTATAACAAGGGGCAGCCAAGCTTACAGTGTTGCAGTCATCACCACTGTATATCACAGTTTTCAACATGGGTAAGGGGGCAACAGGGGCACACCAGTGCTTCTCTTGCCACAGAGGGCGCATGCCAGCACTTCTCCCAGCACCCAATCTCAGGGGGTGCACGTGCACCCACATGCACCCCCTACGTGTCACCAATGGTTTTCTACACATAGAATCATAAAAAATTAGGATTGGAAGGGACCGCAGGAGATCACATCTAGTCCAACCCTCGGCTCAAAGCAGGACCATCCCCAACTAGATCATCCCAGCCTAGGCTTTGTGTAGCCAGGGCTTAAAAACCTTCAAGAATGGCAATTCCACCACCTCTCTGGGTAACCTGTTCCAGTGCTTTACTACCCTCCTAGGGAAAAAGTATTTCATAATATCTAATGTAAACTTTCCTTGCTGCAACTTGAGACCGTTGCTCCTTGCTCTGTCATCAGCCATCCCCCAAGAACAGTTTAGTAACACCCTGAATCTGACATTTTATATTTTTCAATAAAAGGTATATTTGAGTCATAATAAGGCAACAGTCTGCCCTCTCCCTATCATGTTGTATACATGTTCGAATCTGACCCACGCAGTGGAGAAACACCCCCGCAGGTAGCCTGTAGCACAGTTTGAAAATGTAGATGTCAAATTTTAAAAAAAAATCCCTCTTCACCCTGACTGGGGATCCCTGCTAGCTATTCTTACCATGGTTGCGACTAGCACAGTCTAATCCCTATGCGGCCAGGGCCTAAGGCTATCACTAAGAATCAAGCAGGTCATGCTAGGGTTAAGGTATAAATGAATCGTTTACAGTGGATTCTGTTTACTAATTAGGAGCTGCAGCAAAAAAGCTGTAACAACATTTAGCCTTTTAGCTACAAATGCTGTGGGAGGTTATAGGGGCTGATGGGGTTTGTGTTCGATTCAGACAGCCGCTGAGCCACTGCCACGCTGATTCCACACACATAAAACATTTGGCTGCATTGGCAGTAATTTCCCCATATTAATATGCTTTTCCCTGGGAGCATCCTTTCTGCAAGAAAGAAGCTGTTGACTTAAATATCTTTGCAAGCACAGGAATTCTCTCTAAAAAAATATACATGTAGGCAGGCTTCAATCAAGCCAAGATACAAAACCAGGCAACTCAGATTCTCTTCTCTGAGCTTCCCTTGCTTTTCACTTCATCCTAATTTACCAATCGCCTACAGTTTCCCAAGGCCAGCAAAACAGAAGCCGTTGCCCTGAAATGGAGATGCTCCCATTAACGACCCTAGAGACAGGGTTGTGCTTAGATCAATATGTGCATCTTCATACATAATTTGTTCTGTACCGTCAGTAGTTCCTTCCTTTCCCTTCCCTTCCTTCAGAGCATGAATTACTGAGAAAGGGGTTAAAGTCCACACCAAAGACTGTGCTGTGCCTTCTGCTACATCAGTCTGTAATGATAATTAGGCCTTTAAAAGGTGCAGGCAGCAAGGAGTGCATTACACTTCCTTACCAGAATGCAGCTGCTCTATGCAGCAGTTTCAAGGGCCTAGAAATGTGCAAGTCATAGCTGAGTGCCTGATGTACCTAGAGAACTAAGAAGATATTTCAGCAACCCTCAAACCCAATATAACAATCCCCATAGCACAAACATTATCAGGACAACACATAGAGAATGCAGTAACGAGCTGGGTCCCGCTTAGCTAGGAACATAGGAACACAGGGCATTTTACACATGCTCTGGGAGGTGGGGAGGGCGCTTTAATTAAAGTGGCTCCAAGAGCCACTCTAATTAAAGCACCACAGTGTCTCATGTATCAGTGTCCCCACACTTCAAAATGGTGGGGGGGCGTTTGAACTAAAGCTCATTAAATGAACTTTAGTTCAAGTACCCCTGGTGCCATTTTGAAGCGCAGGGACGCTGATACACAAGACACGGAGGCTGGCTAGACTGTAGTAATTACCACGCTCCAGCAGACTCGATTAATCAAGCATTGTATTTACAGCGCATTGGAGCAGCTTCGCAACACATCTACAGGCACCCCCAGGTTTATGAAGTCCAGTACCTTGCCTACACGGGTAACCATATCATATTATCCCTTGCATAAACTAGTTGACTAAAAGAAACTAGTGCCTTTTGGGGAGGTTTTCAAACCATGTGCATTTGGTGTTCAGTTCTTCCCTTCCCCCCCTCCCCCATGCACTGACTTGACAAAATATCAGTTAGCCAACGAGGCAAACTGATAATTTCAGTGTCTAAATCTTCTCCGAGACGCTGCACTTAGTTATTAACATAAAAAGTCATGATTAATAGCAAGTTTTCACCAAAAAAAGGAGGAAAATAAGAATTCCAACAATACATTGCCCAATATACATAGTCTGTTCCTGTTCCTAAATACATGTAATGCTTTAAATATATACGTATAGCTCTTTTCCTATGGAGACTCAAAGCAGCCCCAACATTCATATTTTTCACAATAACTTTGCAAGATGATAAGTATTACTCCAATCAGTTTAGAAGTTGGTACTCTGAGGCCCGTTTACTTGAATTTATAGGCTGACTAGAGGAATTCCAAATGTTAACATAAAACAAGCCCAGGTAATCCAGCCATCGAGACTGATGTACCTCCGTCAGTTCCCAGGTTTGGCTAAAAGCCCAGGGTTACCCTCTGATGCATACATGGTCCAGGCCCTCCTCTTCACCCTGATTACACAGAATATACATTTGTTAGTCGCATTTTAGGAGTGTTTAACTCAGGCTATAGCAACTCATGCTGTAGACCAGGGGTAACCATCCTGTGGAATAACTGCAAGGGTAGTACACAACAAATTGGGGTGGGAGATGGCAGCACAGAGCAGGAAATAGAGCAGTAGATCAAGCAGGGATCAGAGAACAGGAAAACAGAAAGCAGAGCAGCAGCTAGAACAGGGGAAGGGGACCAGGGTGGCTGTCAGGGAGGACACAGGGACCATCAGTTTAAAGTCTGAGGGTCAGATTTCACAAGGGCTCAGATCCTAGTTAAGCATCAGAATAAAGCTCCACCCATTGAGTGAAAATCTGCTTATACATGTCCTAATGACAGCTAGTGGGTCAGAGCACTTCTGACAACCTGAGCCTTCCAGAGATGCTAAAAACAGAACTGGGGCAAATTGAGAAAAACTGGCTCCGATTGTGGCTGCAAAGCACCTACAAATTTGGCCCAAAGAACCCACTCGTTGTTCCCTCGACATGCATATGAATAGGCCTGAACTGCAAGTGCATGTGAGAACACCCTGCCCAACCCTAACAGGGGGCAATTGCTAATCCTAATCTGAATTAAGATTCTGCACCTCCACCGACAATCTGATTCCAAAGCCCATTAGAGCCTAAAACAAAAAAGTGCTACTTCACTGCAAGGGCCAAGCATTCGTTCTTCCTACCCTGCCCCCAATTTTGTTACTCTATCTCAGGTAGGATCAGGGCATGCGTCTAGGATCCTACTTGATCCTGAATCAAGACTGAACAAGGATTTATTGCACCTAGTGTGGTTTGGATGAAACCTGGGGCATGCAGCTAGATGGCAAAGATCTCGCAAGCCGTGATAAACAATTTTTTGGTATGAAAAGGGAATGCCCTTCCCACAGCTGTCATGGAAACCTGGATCAAATCAGAGATGTCAAGCTTGAGATTTAGCTTGAGCTAAATTAACCAATCATGTTAGCTCCACACCAGTACTTGACCCAAACCTGTATTTGGTCCAGCCAGAAGGCGGCAAAATGACCAAACACAGATTTCCCGTGCAGCGTAGGCCAAGCCTCTCTCATTCGCTCTGACCGTGGAGTGTCCTGACAGCAAAGGCAGTATGGGCAAAAATGAGGGTGTTGTATGGAGAGACCCCAAAACAGGAAAGAAAGAGCTAGAGGATCAAGGGAAGCATGAATTTTCCAATCTTTCACCCACACAGCAAGTTTGTGACACTTCATGCCCATCCAGAAGAAAAGGAGGAGTCCTCTAAACCTGAAGGCATCTGCCTAGCACTTGCCCTGATACTCACAGTGGGTGTTTGAGGATATTATGTTCAGCAGCTCCCAAAAAGAAGCTGGTTTTTGGTTCATTTTTGGACTTATAGTGGATCTCTGAACCATGGTGGAGCTGGTTAGAGTCTTCATGGAAGCAGCATTAAAGATAAACACGTAGCAAATTCAGTTACTCTTTATTTCAATCACTTCTAGCCAGAAGCTGGGAGACAACAGTAGGCAAGTTAGCTGCTACTGGGAGAGAAAAATCACCTGTGGGGAGGGCCAAATTCTAGCAGAGCCAGTTAGCTGTGTAAAGTAATGCAGCATCTACTGCAGCTAACATTTGCCTTCACCAAGAGTACTTCCAAGGCAGGAAAATAGCACCTCTGCATTAGATATACTGAACTATAATAGAGTAAATAGGGAAAAAGGGAAGAAAGAAGCACTACACTGATAAAGTGCTAAAATAATAAATGGCCTGGTTTTGTTAAGTTCATCTTCCATCTTTCCCCTGGAACCTTCATATTTAATAATATATGACTGCAATTAATATACAGCAATAATATAGTACTCCAATTTAAAATTGATGAACACCCACAGCATCTTCAGCATTGACCATGCTGCTTCAGCCTGAAATCAGCTAGCAAGAACTATTGAGATAAAACATGATCTGGGGTGAGAGAGAAATAAGACTGCAGCTACCGTTGTGTGTCTAATCACGGGGAGTTTACAGGCAGGGTGAGCTCAAAAAAAATCCCAGCTTTGAATCATCCATCTAAGAAAAAATACAAGAAAATAGAGTTATGTTACTTTCTGGGCAACTCTGCTTTCACTAATGAAAACAAGTTCTCCTTGAACTCAAAGCTTTATGTCAGTATAATAGACAAGATGCAAGGAAGGAAACAACACCATGCCTTAAGAAATGTCTATAGAGTTTATGTCCCAAATCAGCTCATCTCCATAACATTTTCACTGACCGGTGATCTCCTTAATATCAGTTTCCCTTCACTGGAAATGACGCACAATTGCAATGTTAAAGGTCTTATTGAGAAAAGCCTCTTTCCGAAGCACCAAGCCTTCCTACTCGCCTGATCAAGAAAACCATATTTATTAAACATAAAATTCTGTTTTTCTCTGGACTGCAATATCCATTCATAACATTTTATCACAAAGAGGTGGCGGCTGTCCTATATTTTTCTTTAGTGAACGCTCTCTGTTTCCGTTGTCTCAGATTTCTACAATCTCCAAATTTTGCCTTTCAAAAGAAAACACATTTAGGCCAGAGCCTCCTCGTGTTCAGGCAGGCCATGGAGTCTGACATCAGGCTAAACTTTGAAGAAGTTTGTTATTCTTTGCTCCGTTATTCTGCTAAAAACGCTTTAATCCAGGAGTGCTCAACCCCGATGCAGCCCATGGAGCCATGTCATCTACAGGTCTGCAAATTTGACAGCAGGGGAGGGATGTCAATTTACACATCTACCACTCGGCCGCTAAATTTCCAAGCCCCACGTGGCTGGATTGGGCCCAGGCCCTGCCAGCCTGCGGACCAGCCTGGCACCACTCATCCAGACCATGGGGCTAACAGTTTGGACACCACTGCTCTAGTCCCTTCATTGCACTTTCTCAGTAATGATTCATCAATTCTGTTCTCCCAGTTATCATGCTACATTGGGCATCCAGGACAATGGCTTGCCAAATCCACAGCCGGAGTAGGAATAGCCTCCCATCCTTCATCACAATTTTGTCCACTTCATCTTGCAAGGCAAAAAATCGTCCCTTGGGAAGAGAGCCAAGGGAAAACACCTGGTGCAATATATCCCTCAAGGTGTCTAGGTTTTTCTGTTCCAATGCCAGCAATCATGTGGAAATATGTTATGAAGTTTTTATTTGTGATGCTGGCTTGGAAAAAAATCAAGGTCGCAAGCTCCACATGGCAACTGCATAGTTCGTTGTCAAGAGAAGGCTCCAGTGTCACCCCAGATGATCCAGGCAGAGTGCAAGGAGGCAGGATTCGCACTGAGGTGCTGCTGCTTGCCCACCCTCCTTAAGGCTTTTATTTCTATCAAGGATATTCATAGAAAGTTCATAGAATCAATGAAAGTTAGGGTTGGAAGGGACCTCAGGAGGTCATTTAGTCCAACCCCCATTAAATTGAAACATCCCAGTTACCACATTTTCTATCATACAACAGGCCCTGGAATAATGCACACCTTGTTTTTTGAAAGGCAGAATAAAGGGGGGAGGTAGAAGGGTTTTCCCAGAGTTATGGCTGCAAAGAATATGGACAGGACCTAACCTTCAAGTGACTCGCCCTCCTTTCCCTGTTTAGGCTTTGAAGTAGGAAGACAGAGACCAGGAACAGCTAGCAGACAGCAACATTTCCCTAAGAAAAGTTAGCTTGATCATCATCAAGATGATTAAAAAGGAGAAACAGTTTCTTACGTCTGTGGGGTGGCAAACAATGACCCATTAAATCAACAGATGCTCTCAGATACCCAATTAGTAATATCATAGCTGTGGCGCTGTTGGGCAGGAATCAAAGCAGGGGGCTTCTCTCCTGGGCAGAAAAATCAAGCTTCCCTGCTTAATATACATGACCCAATTTTGGGGGGGCGGTTTTGGAGAGAAAAGGTGTGTTGTATGCAAGAAAATATGGTATGTTTCTAACACTGCCTATTTTCAGACCCCAGCAGCTCTCTGCCGGCGCCTAAAGGTGCCACATTTATTTTTTAGAATGGGAAGCATAGCCAAAATTTCCAGCCCAATATTTCTGCACAAAGGTTTCCATCATCTTGGTCTTACTTGGTCTTACTACTCATCTGGGTCAGACCAAGCGTCTGGCCTGTACAGACTCTTCTGCACCAGTTCCAGCTCTCTGGGCTGCTGTCTCCATATTCCGAAGAAGAAACACTTACCCGGTGTCGCAGCATTGGCTGAACTGCCTCGCAGTGCGCTATTCAGCATGAACGGATGCTAAGCAAATGGTTTTGTCTGCTCAGAGAGGGGACAGCCAAACAACGCTGTATGACAAATTGTTCCGGTCCCTTTCTCCAATGCTGCTGGAAACTTCCCGGTTCAATCAACTTCCAAATTACCTCACCATTTCAGCTTTAAGAGTTACCACCTCCTTCTTCTCATTCAGAGCCAGACAAGGCCTTTGAGCCAAGTGCTCAGTTCCCATTAACAATGTACGTTGAAATGCATTGATGGCAGATTATTTGCACCAGGCCCGAACTATTCAAATAAGATTTGTAAAAATATACTATTTTGCATAGTGCTCCCTGTTTTGTGTTCTTAAAAAACAAATAATAACAACAAGGCTTTCAGTCCTGACACTATCAAATTGTTCATGCCCTTCAGGAAGATTTCCAAGAAAAAGCAGCACATTTCTTCAAAAGGGGGCGGAAAAAAACCCACAAAATGGGAACAGTTTCAAGAGGGCCAGGATTATAGAACCCACCTCGATACGTGCAGTTCTGCAGTAGAAAGATGGCCATCGGACCAAGGGGACTGAAAGTCAGAAAACGCACTCTATTTCTAGCTGTGCCTGAACTGATGATCCTGAGCTGTGCCTGAACTGATGATCACTTCATGGTACCTCAGTCCTTCTCTCTGTTAAATGGGGATAATGCTGCCCTCCACTGTAAAGTGCTTTGAGATGAATAGCACCACATAAGCGGTAGGAACTATTATGAATTAATACAGCCTCGTTACACCGCTATGAGGCATCTGTTCCATTGATTTCAAAGATTCCAGTGAGACAAAGAGACTGTCCAGAATGGAGTTGTCCATCTCTACTTTCTAGGACTCTGTTCTACACGTAGGATATAGGGTTGACCCCTTACATGCTATCCCTCCTTATGCAAGATGTAACCTTTCCCTCAGCCTCCTTGCATTTTGCCCTTCCAGGCCCAGCCTTTATATTAATGTTGGGCAATAAGCACCCTCCAGCTGCACTTACTTGGAACCTACTAATAATGAGACAGACATTCACAGTATGTTCCAGGGCCCGCTCAGTCCATCCGCCAGATGCTACTCTTACCTCCATCTGGCTGCCAAAACTAATGAACCCACAATGAGCTGCCGTAGCTATTTAACAGCAATAACAACTGAGATCAGGAGTCTCAGAAGGGCTCAGCACAGTTATGTGTATGCATGGGACAGAGGTCTACTTTAGTTACCAATTTTCATGAAACCCTACCTAGCCCCAGAGTTGTGCTCCCATTTCCGGAAGCCTTTGTTTCAGTTTCCTTCGGGCGCTCTTAGAAGGCCTGTGCAGCTGTTCTATTGCTTCCTGGCAGTAACATCAAGCCATATAAAGATTTACCCAACTAAATCAGATCCTTTGCTCTATCAAGTTCAGCAGCTTTCCCAAGCCAGATGCTTTGGAAGGAGATGGGGGGAGAAAGTGGCCCTCCTAGCTAATGGCGTAACGTCGTGCACGGAAAGGAAAGTTTCCCAGTTTGTTTCTCATTCTATTGGAGGATGGCTGTTACACCTTACATCCCAAAAGAAATCCTGCGTGTCAGGCGGTCTGTGGGACTGGACTTACTAGTGCAACCTGCTGCTGAAGCACACTAAGCTCATTAAAATCCTTAAAATCATGTGCTAACACATAATATGAAACATTTGTCCATAATGCAAACATATGCTGATGTATGGTTTACTTTGGCCTGGGTCCAGCTTCTGTTACAGTTATAGAAGGGACCCCCTTTGGTTTCCAAGGGCATTAGATTGAGTCCTTTAAAATGCAAGATTAACAATCTCTTGGGGTCACATGATGCCTACATAGCAAGGGCACTGGTTACTGGCTGTGGGATGTCATGGTCTCTAAAGTATCCCAGTTTAGATATTCAGTCCTAACTGTAGGAGAGCAATAATGGCAGATATGAGATAAGAGATGACGCAATAATGGCCAAATCCAGTCCTGTGAGAAGCAGGTCTGTCTCCACTGAGATCCATGAAGATGACCAGTTCCTGCTACTGCAAACCATTACTTCATTATCCTTCCTACAGTAGGGCTGGATTGGGCCTACAGCCCAGATTTGCTCCAGACTGGAGTGAGCATCACAGGAAAGAGAAAAGTTCTCCGGTAACTAGTTCTTGGGAAGAGACAGATCTTTAAAGAGAACCTCATATTTTAATGCCAGGAGCTCACTCTTGGTGAAAGAATAGTTTTTTGGCACTTTAAATGTCCCTAGGGCAAGACTTAAATACTATACAGCACCTCTTTGAGTCAAAATAAGATCTTGCTACGAATGTAATACCAATCCCTTTGAGTCCTGTCAGTGTTTGGAGGTTGCCTGAGCTTCACAGATGAGATCTCAGGGTCAAAGTTCAGTCCCAAAAGACAAGTCATGCAAGTTCAGCAGAGCAGGACTGCCTATTGAACTGGCACCCAGGCCACATCTGCTCCTCCGGAAAGTCCTCACTTTCCGACTCCACATGCACCATATTCAGCTTAATGCTTTTGCTTCAGTTTATTACACTGCAGCAGCTGTGTCTGATTATGTATTCAAATCCCAGTGGCTTCCCTCTTCCCCTCTACCACCATCAAAAAAAAGCATATAAGCTGATGTGGAGACTGCCCACTGCTCAGCCTACATATGGTGCCATAACCAAGAGACACACCACAGAGACTTGCTCTGCACTGTGGGACTCCATGACCAGACCACAGAAAGTCTATTTCTTTTAAGGACCACTAAGGTGTCAGCAGATCCTACACCCACCTGTCCTTAAATGGGACTGGTTTTGTCCCCCAGCAAATTCTAAGGGTGAAAAGCTAATTTTTACTCACTGAAGCTACACAAGACACCAGCTTAAAGATGCAGAGCCCCCTCCTGTATTTTTAATGGGAGGATAGTTTCACACGCACGTCCACTTGTCTAACTCAAGGAGTGGAGGGGCAGGAGACAGTATGGAAAGCCACTGAGTGCATCACTAAGGTGATATGGCCCCCAACTGCTTGGCCAGCAGAAGGGAAGTGGTGGTGGCTCTGGAAGAAGCTGCCCTTGCTCTCTCAGCTACAAAGAGGTCTGGCATATATGAGGGTGAATGAGCGACAGTAAAAAAGCAGCTGCAGTGAATGGCACAAGAGGGACACCATCACAACTAACCTTATCAAGGGCCAGACCCTGGCTTACTCTACAAGGCTGCACAAGGACATAAGCAGGGAGTCAGAACCTCTCCCCTGGCCCTGTGAAGCCTCCTCATATTTCTGCAACAGGAACTGTATACAGGGGTTGCATGCTTGCAGCTGAACAGATGGAGGGCAGGGGAAGAGGGGTTCAGAATGGGGAAGCCATGACTTCACCCCACAACACGCTAGATTCAACAACTAACATTGTGTGGAGTGGTGGTAAGCAAGGTGGGTAGTCAATGAATCACAGCCAGTAGCAAATTACTACCCCTGGGAGCCAGCGGGGCAGTGAGCGAAGCATAAATCCTTCCCAAAAGACAGCCCATTGCCTGGTCTTCTCCAAGAGTGGTGCTATCTTATGCCATAGATTTGCTAGGCTTTCCCAAAGCCACTTTCCCTCCACTGACTGGGTCCCCACCCCATCCCAAGACTTCACAACACACCTTGTGCCTGCCACTGTATACAGTCTCCACTCAACACCCATCAGTTCACACTCAGATAAACTGCTTTGTATGAAACAAGAAAACTGCTGTGTGGTAACTCCAGCTCAGTGCCTACTATTTACTTACAGGGTGCTAGCTAGTAAGCAGTTTACAATGATGGATAAGTTATATGGATGGATAAGGACCATTCCAAGGTCTTGTGCCATACAGGGAGTCATCCACACATCAGAAATAAACTGTGCAGAGTCCATACTGAAGAGACGCAATAGAGGAACATCAGAGGTCAGTCCTATGGTGGTCATCAGCCAGCTAGAAATGCGCATACAACCGTCTTAACAGAGTGCAACACCACTGCTGAACCCAAGCATTGTGAACTTCATCTACGAAGCCAGACATCCCTCTTGTATAGTCCAGCCATATACCCACATGAAAGGATGCCTATAAAGACGCAAAATATTTGAATGGCAACTCAGTCCAAGAAGCCAGGTGCGCAAAAAGACAATACCATCTTGCTCACTCAAGAGCTGGAGTAAATGGATTGAAAAGGATTGAGTAATACAGTGCAAATAGGGTTTAATGGGATGGCAGCAAGAACTGCTGCTTCTGCTGCTGAAATGAAAGGCACGCAAAGCTTGAGAGGAGAGAGAGGTTATAAGAAGCTGGGGGCTATCAAGGTTAAATGCATCGCATCAGCAAAACCCCAGTTGTCTAGGAAGCCACACAATAGCCACACAATGGTTATAGGTCCTGGCCAAGGAAAGGAATGATGCTGGCACCATCTTGCGAAGTGGATGTACTCCCAGCTCAAAAAAATCTCTCACAGCTGTGGCTGTCAGAAAAAGAGACAGAGACAAATGCTATAGCCAGGGGAGACAAAGGTAAGGAATCAGAGCTGAAGAACTGCATTGAGAGTGCCCAGTGCAAATCTCCTTCTCATATCGCACACATTTCTATGCAGTTCACTCAGAGTTCAGACCCTGCAAGACGCACATTAGAAAGTGGCACACATGAGGCTGCTTCATGCATGTGCTGCCAAGTGAGACATCCAAGCTAAGACAGGAAGCCAAGGCGAGCTGATTGTCATAGAGAAGGAAAGGTCACCGAAGGAAAGGAGCAGAAGAACAAGTCCAAAGCATGTGCATATTTCAGGGATTACCTTTTTTATTTTTTGTGGTCCCCAACGAAACATTTTGGCAACAGCTGAATGTGCCGAGTCAATGAGAGAGAGGAAAAAATATGACAGAGCTCCATTTTAAATAGGACTGTGCTTCTGACTATAACCACATTTTTAAAGGAGCCGCAGGGTAATGTTACAGTCGGAGTAGCATTACAAGCTGAATATCACCACAAAATAGTCACTCCGAACTTAATTCTGCCTTCAGCCTTTTTGACGCCACATTTTAGAGTGTGGGCATAGGTTATTGGTTGCTTTTGAAAACATAGATCTAGTCACAGGTTTTAAGGACAGAAAGAACCATTATGATTCGTTCAGTCTGACATCCTCCATTGCCTTAGACTTTCACCTGTAATTCCAGCATCAGGCACGCTACTTCCATGTTAAAACCGTACCTCCAGCTGGAATCTGCCTAGCTGCAACACCATGTGCGTGCAAGATACAGAAGCATTATAGATATATAATAAAGAAAGAACTTGCTTTTCAGAAACTGCCTAAAATTTTCTGAGTCCACAAATTTTCTGAGTCTATTTGTAGTTCTAAAGCCATCTAGCACCACAGGCTGGTTGAAATGAAAATCAAGTTTTCCGTTATTTGCATTTACAGAGGTTGAGGCACGGAAAATGAAGGCTCAGTTCAGTCCCGTTGAAAAATCAAGACTAGTATTATCCTATGGTACTACTTGACAAGCCAGGTAAAAATGTTCATTTAGTCATTACTAAAAGCAAAGCAGCGTTCACGAGTGCAGAGCCAATAATACCTGCTGGGTGACCTTGCCATTCTGGTAATACAAATTCCTGGCCCCTATAGCACCATCGTTATTTAGTCTAAGTTTACATTTGGAGTACAGAGCCACAACCTATGGATTCAGGCTCTGGAGGCTGCAAACAGGGAGGGGTTCAGCTAAGGATTCAGGCTCTGGACCATCAATATGCAACTTCTGTTGCAACAACTGCTTCCTTACTTGAACTGGTGCTCTCTGGAGCTGCGAATCTTGGATGAAAACCGTTCCGCTAGTTTCTCCAGACTCCTGGAGTACTCCAGTTCGATCTCAGCTTTCCTGCGGAAGAACTCCTGGAGGTCCTGCAGGAGCTGGAGCCGGGACTCGGACTGCTGTTCCAGACATTTGAACTGTTCCACCAGCTGAGTACGGATTTCTGAAAACACACGAGAGAAAGAAAAAGCATTGAACAACCACAATTCCACAGAGCCTAGATCAGAACAGTTCTTAATTATGTTGTATCAAGCCTTGCACTCATTTTTAACAGTCAACTCTCATTAAAAGATTTATGCTCCAATCCAAAGTTCACTGAAGTCAGTTGAAGTCTTTCTTGGAACTTCAGCAGGCTTTGAACTGGACCCCAAGTAATGACAGCAGCATTTGATTTATTGGTCTTTCACAAAAGCCTAATTTCATTGCTGAATATACAGCTCTGAAAGTACATAAATGAGTACAGTGGCCTTAGAAAACTTTGCCTTGGTCTTTGTAATATTGCGTGTGCTTCCATGTACTTTGGATAGGAAAAAACACTGATTACTACTACCGAATGTTGACTGTTCTGATGGCTATTAATGTAGCAGATCCAAAAAAACCACAAAAATCCTGATGATTATCTTAAATGCAAAGCCCTCATTTCCATTTATCACTGCCATACACTGTTCAGTTTCCCCCTCAATTTGGGGACACAGAACTCTATAGAAATGATGACGGTCGTGCTAATTTGTGGAGTAGTGTGTGTGTCCTCAGGCCCCACGTGACAGATACATGAGATCATCACAATATATCAAGTGTTACGGGAGCGGGGCAGGGTAGAGGGCAGGGAAAAGATTTCTAGTTTCCTATTTATGCCACGCCTATCCCTGGATCTTAACACCTATTGTATCTTATATGAATAAGGTTTATACGACAACTAGGTAAAGCCGCACTTTGATCCTGGTACTTATCTGCCTCTACGTATAATTGATCAAACGAGTCATTTTAATACATTCCCTTCAGCAAATCAGAACTATCATGGAAGTCCATTCCATATAATATATCTCCCTTTTATATTCCAGAGAAATATTTTTTTCCTTTTACCAGCTTCCTTTGGACGAGGTTTTTAACTCATATTGCAAAAGATCAATTGCATTTCCTCTCCACCCCCTGCAACCAGCTCCTCATTCTTTGTGTCTCATACAATAATAGAGAGGCTGCAAATCTCTTAAACAGGACTGATTCTTGGAAGCTAGGCAAGGAGAATTGGAATAGGGAAAGTATGGCTCACTGAGCCTATTTAGCCCATGTGCTTCTCACTGCAGGGTGAGCAATACGGCATCTGTGAAACTGGGTGAGGGAAATACAGGCCTTTCGAATTGCTGCTAAAACATCTGAAAGGGTCCTAGGCTTTTTATTAATGGCTCTTTAAAGGGTCACAGAAGCTGGGAAGGCTGCAAACAGGGCGGGGTTGTTCTAGCAGAAACTGCAGCAAAGCTGGCTGCCTGGAGGGCGGGGGAGAAATCATGGAGAGCTGGCGGCGGGGAGATAATATAAGGCTAAACAGCAGGGAAAAAAGTCTTAAAAGCAAGTACAATTAGGCCCAGATACTTCCAAAGGATGCAGGTGTACAAAAGATGAAGACAGAATCCCAGAAGTAAAAGATTTTGCCCTTTGCTTCAGGGGGTTCAGTGCTGGATCAGTCCTTGGGAGGAGAGGGACAGGAAGCTAGACAGGAACAACTGGACGCCCCTCGCTTTATGTGCACCGTGTTTATGTAACTCACCACATGCACGTACGGCTACCCAATTCAATACCCATTTGGATACCCAATTCAAGCATTCGTCAGGTACTCGTGATCATTAATTAGCTATTCATACAATACAGTTAGCTAATTCTTACAAAGACTGTGCCAAATCCCCTGAAAACCTAGCCTTAAACTCTCCCTGGAAGAAAGAAATTCCCTGTATAATGCAGAGAGAAGATGGGATGTCCTTGAACCATTTCAGTCCAACCTCTACAGGATTTTTTTTTTAATTGTAAAAACATTTCTAATGATACAGGCTTTATTTTTACCAAGTTTGAAGTCTTGAGGTTTTTTTCTTATCCCAGTCAACTCAGCTGCCTCTACCTTGGGTGGAAAGCATTGGCATATTGCAAAAAACTTAAGAAGTGCAGAAAGAAGCACAGAGTGCTACACTGAGCCTGCGCAAGGTACATCCTGAACAGGGAATGCTAGCTCCCAGGGCTGGACTGTGCCAAAAGGCCACAGCCAGTAATAAGAGACAGAAGAGAAGAAGTATCCCAGGGAGGCACCATTCCCTCCCTGCCCCTCCATCATTTCAGAGATCCTGCTAATTTGTGCCTGGCTAAATACGCAAGGTACTATAACCACAAATCTATTCCTTCCCCTTTGTAATTTCTCCCTTTGCAATTTGTTGCTGCAATCTGTAGCTCAGTGCAGTTAGGGGAGCAGGGAAAGGAGGGGGGCTGGCCAGGGTCCCATTCCATACCCACATGCATCTTGGTCTTCCTTATACTGTTTTGCAGTACTGTAAGCTGAGGTGTGACCCAGCCCTTAGTCTATAAACTCCTAAATTTGGGAGCCATGTCCTTCTACATGCTTGTACAGCATAACAGGACCGATGCCAATTGCTTCAAGCACCATAATAATTCACTGCGCAGCGATTTAATAATCACAGCTAAGTGATTTATTCTTCACATTAATAAGAAATATGTGCATGTTTTAAACACTGTGCACCAGACTCTCAGTGGATAGAAATGGGTAGAGCTGATAAAACTGAGGTCCCATGATTTACACCAGCTAAGCAAGCTGCCTTTCAGAGTCAAGGAAATTGAACCCACTTATGCCAGGTCTCAATTTGGCCCAAGCATCCAGCACACACGCTATAGATTTCATTCCTTCCTGATAAGACCCCAAGCTGTGCTGATATGAAAGTCCCCACCTGTACGCTTCACTGGGCAAAGCAGAAAAACACACACCCTCGCACAGGAAGACCGGAGAAATGCAATTTGTCATGATTGGAAAAGTTCTGCATCAGGGCTCATTGAACCGACTGGCCTCAAATTTCATTCCAACAGCACATCTCACAGGCTCCATTATCAGTCAAGTGGCACATCAGCCAGGCAGAAAGAAGAAAGAAGATAGATATTTTGGGATTCTCATTGAGTTCAAATGCTTTGCCGTGCTGGGCGTAAATTTCATCATGCCACATTATCGCAGGCTCCAGCGCACGCTCAGCAAGGCAGCGATGACCCTCCGCACAAAGGAGAAAGTAAGAGACATCTGCACTTGGTGGCACAGATTATTTTTTAAAGTGTGCCCTTGGTAAATTTGAGCAAGGAGTCTGCAATCCTATAAGGCTCTGCGCACCTGCCGCAAGAGGACCACCATCTTCTGCTTCCATCGATTACTAGAGGTGCACAGATACATCCGTCTGATATTAAATCGGCACTGATATAAAGAAAATTGTCTGTATCGGAAATTAGCCTGATGAGGCCCATAATTTGGCTGATAAATGGCCCGTGCATGCGCACAGCTGCAGTGTAGCACATAGGCAGTGAGGAGCACAGCCAGCAACGTGGAGTGCTGCGTGCAGCTGGTTAGTCTGTTGTAGTGGAAGGGGAGGGGCATGGGGGGGGCAGATTAAGGCCCCTGCGGTGAGGAGGGTGTGGGGGGCGCAGGACGGAGCTGCGGCTCCTCCTGGGGGTGCGGGGAGGAAGTAGGGGGAGCACCTGCCGCTGTGCGCAGCTCGTTCAGTGCCTTGTCCGCTCATCCAGCGCCTTCTGCTGCTGCTTCCACTGCTCATGAGGGAGGGCATGGGGGGAGCGGTGTGTCCCCAGATCTGCACGGAGAGGGTGGCGGTGGTGCTGGGAGAAGGACTGTGTGGTGGCTATGGCAATTGGGGGCGGGGGGCTGCAGCCCTCCCCCATAGCCCCCTTGTAGCGCCACCACCACCGTCTGCCCAGTCCCACCCCAGTGCCAGCCCCTGCCCACAGCTGCAGCCTGCCCCGACCACGCCCTGTGCAGATCTGGGGCACACACCCCTCCCCGTGCCCTCCCCGGTGCGTGCAGCAGCACGAGCCGCCCACCGTATCCCCCGCATGCCCCGAACAAGCCACGGCTCTATTCCACACCCTGCGCCCCCCCCCACCCTTTCCCTCCCCTCTCCCTTTCCACCACAACAGACTTAGCAGCTGCACAGCTGCATCAGAAATTGGATCAGTATTGGTCAATATGCCTCCTTCAAAATTGGCTATTGGTATCGGCCCCAAAAATCTTTATCAGTGCACCCCTACCAATTACTATGGGAGGGAAGGGTACTCAGCATCCCACAGTGGATATTACTTCTGACATGCAGCTTCCAAGGTGAATTAAGCCATGTGTGGAGCGTAGTGTCATAGGAAGCTCTGAGGCCAGGTACAGACATTACACTTTTACCAGTATGAGTGATCAGAAACCAGTCTATAACCATAACAGAACAGAAGTTCAGCACACAAAACCAGTCTTTACCTGTAATAGAACAGAAGTTTGGCGCACAGACCGGTTTAAAAATGGTGGAGCCCAGTCTAAGATTTGTTCCCCATCCCTAGCCCCCGCAAGGGCAAATCTGTGTTCTGTTCATTACCGATCTAAACTATGCCACTTGCAGAAAACCCCATAACTTAGATCGATTCTGCCTCAGGCTTTTTAAATGTCTGTACCTAGCCTGATCGTACTCAGGAATAGCACACCATAAACTCACACCCTGCTTTACTGAATACTAATTTCTATTATCGGCGGTTTATTGCCCACTGTTTCCCCAAGGGAATGCTGCTACCTCCTGTCCCTTCTGTCCGTAATGACTGGTGTCAAACATGGAATACGAGAAGAGCTAAGGAGCTAAAGCATAGCTAAACCTTGTTTACATTTACCTACTTCTGCAAGTGGACAGCAGCTGCCACCAGAACTCACATCCACACACTTCTCGCTCTTCTCCAAGGTCCCACTACAGAAAGTGGTCCAACAGGCTCAAAATGCACCCAGAGAAGACACCAGCTACTGAAGGGACTGCTAAAGCCAAGAGAAGGCTCAAGATGATGGCAAAAATCCTCTTTTGCTCAGGAGAGGCCACTTAACTGTGCCAGCAAAAAGGGACATTCTGCTACCCTAGAGGGCTTTTCAGTGTAGTATAGATTCATAGTTCTGCCAGGCTGACACTGCAGAGTAGACTCAGCTTAATTACCAAGCTAAGGATCTATCAGCAGGCTGCAAAGGAAGACAGAAACTGTGTGGTGATACAGGTAGAACAGTGGTAGCTGAATCTTTCATTTCAGCTGGGCAGCCAATATTCACTACACTTCTGCAATGTTCTGCATAACTATTAAGTGCCCATACCTAACCCACTTATACCTAACCCACTGTGCATCACAGTGGTCTTCAACCTTTTAGATTTGAGGCAGCCCTCGACAGACCCAAGGCACCCCTCAGAAAATGCCAACTTTTACCTTTCACTCATTTCTTCACTAGAGAAAAATACTAGGGCAATTCTTCCATTCCAAAAAACTCAGGAAGACCACAACAAGTCAGTAATGCCTTTAATGCTACAGATTCCTTTTTGAAATCTTTGGCTTGATTTTGTTAATCATGTTTGTATATCAAAAAATGCTAACACTGCATGGCACCCCACAGCACCCTTGGAAGGACCTCAAGGCACACCAGTGTGCCATGGCAGACAGGTTGAGAATCACTGATGTACCACCTCTACCCAGAAGAATCAGAACAAAGTTTCTCACAGTTGCATGGCAAAAGAACTAACAGACCCAACCCCTTTCCCCTTAGTTTTCTACTTTGGGACCATGTGCAGTATCTGAACAACAAAGTTTCTTCTTTCCTAACTATGGCTCTACATCACCTCATCCTTGGTAGATAAGGCTTCCACATTCTCTGGCTAATTCCCACTACCACTTCCACTTACATGAGGCTTCTAAACATCACTACAGACAACCTAAGGTGAATATTAAGAGTAGCCACAGACTTTTGAGCATACACATTTTGTGTTATCCTTTGTGCAAGTATTTCTTCCTGCATCCCCATTTGGGTCATCAGCAGGGTCTTAATCTAAAATCTCCAGCATGCAAAGTGTGGGCCACTAAGGTAAAGGAAGCACTTCATTAGCAGTGGTTGTAGAAGTCTCCTAGGCTAGAGACAAACATTCAAAAAGCCTGAGCCTGAATTGACTCACTCTTTGCAGGTTAATCTAAGATGCACAGCTTGAACTGATTAATAAGCGGACAGACAGTCTCTGTTAAATCAGGAAATGCAGGCACTTGCCTGCAGCGGCTCAAGCCAGAAGCCAGGGAGCACTAGAGCATGCCTGCCAGCTACTGCCAAAGGGGAGGGAAGAGAGACACCCTCCAAGGCTCTCACCCCTCCCTGCTGGAGAGGAGGGGGCATGGCCAGGCACCAGTCGGGGCTAGCACGACACACAGGATGGCAGCCACCAGCCTGGAGAGATGGAGGGGAGGGAGCTACTGCCAGACTGATGAGTGGGGATGGCAAAAAAGTCCTTTCTCTGAAGCAAGCATGTATTGAACACAGCAATTTGCAAAGTATACAACAGGGAACTACCAAGAATCTTCGCCTAAGCTAAGATCCAGCCCAGTAAAACACAGCAAATACAACTTAGTCTAACTTAAAATGTAAAGCAGAAAGACAAGAGAAAGCCTTGCATAAGTTTTACTAATCCTAAGGGCAGAGTGCCTCCTTACAGCCAGGCATTCAGAAAGGCTTTATTTAGGTTTTACAGGTTCTGCTTTATAATGTAAATGTAGCTCCCTGCATTCTTTCGTCTTCAACTTTCAGCTAGAAGCTGTCTGCAACTTCCTTTAACTCCATCTCCAGCACATCTGTGTGATGATTGTCAGGTCTTTGCCAGCACTTCCCACCTCTCAGTCTGGCCCTGCAGGTCTTAGCTCTGGGCTCACAGATGCAGGTCTTGCCTCTCCTCCTCCCCTCCCACCCCCACTCCAGACCGCTGTGGAATTAATCCCCTCCCCAGCTGCAGGCAAGCTGGACAGAGGGAGGAATTAACTCTGTCTCTGCCTGGCTGCCTGAAAGCCGTGGACGTCTGCAAGGTTTGCCAGCAGAGGGGAGAGGGGCCGGAGGGAGGAATTTCCCTCAGGAGCCATGGCAGGCCAGCATCTGACCATGCCCCACCCCTGCTCCAGCTAGAGAGCAGAGGGGAGGGGCCAGCCTTGCTGTGGAACAGAGTGCCCCACCCAGACCAGTGAACATGCTGGGATGCTGGGGATCTCTGATTT
The DNA here is from genome assembly GCF_030867095.1 of Alligator mississippiensis. Classification (NCBI taxonomy): domain Eukaryota; kingdom Metazoa; phylum Chordata; order Crocodylia; family Alligatoridae; genus Alligator; species Alligator mississippiensis. The sequence continues at coordinate 14,753,836 of NC_081835.1, forward strand.
AACTTAAGCCAGGAAGGGGTCTGGAACAGACATTGCATAAGCCAGTTTGAGCCAAAACAGTTAAGTCTGATACTACATTCAACCAGGTTTATCTCAAACCGGTTTCAGACATTTTCAAACTGGTTTATGTGCACTAAATGTCTGTTCTGTTACAGGTGTAAACCAGTTTCTGATCACTTAAACCAGTTTATGTGTAATGTCTGTCCCTAGCCCTATACTCCATATAAAGGATGTCAAAGACACAACCCATGGGTCAGATCCAGCCTCAGGAGTCATTTCACCTAGCCTGTGGGTCAGGTGAGGGTCTGGGAATTTAGGGGTGGAGAGAGCAGGCAGGGCTTGCTGCCAAATTCACAGCTATGGATCCCTGCTGGGGATATGCATAAGTGACAGGGTAATTAACAGCTGTATTAATCCCCATGCTGCTGCCACTATACTCATGCACCATCCCCCGCCCCACATCTAGGCAAGTTTAATATCCCTGCACTATATGGGCCAACTGTATGACAAACAGGGCCTATGCTGTACAAGCATACTACACATTGTCTTGAAAAATGTCCCTTCTGTGTAGAAGGGGCAACCCCAGGAGAGAGGCAGACCTGGCTTCAGAAAATCTAAAACACCTCTCTCAGACAATACAAAAGAAGGATCTCTTTGCAAGATCATCAAGCTGGAAGTAGGTAATCAGTCACTTTAAGAAAACAACTTTGAAATGCAAGCAAAAAACCATTTAACTGTGGGTAGAAATTATTATTTGAAACTACTTGTTGGACTCTGAGCACAGATCTTAAAAATACTCCAAAGAACAGACAGAAATTACAAAAGCCTCCCAAATATGCTGTCTACTGTTGAGAGATTAAGTTCCTCTTCATGGCTTTATGGACAATTTTCAAACCATTACAATTCTTGTGAGCTCTGTCTGGAGGATACTATAATGGCCATGGTGACAACCAGAAAGTTTGATCTTTTTCAGTATCGCTTTAGCTTACAAATGTCTTACAAGCCTGAACCATCTTGAGAGCCCAGCAGGTGAACTCTGAGAGCTGCAAAGTATGTGCAAGAACAAGGACACCTGCAGCAGTCTCGTTATCAGTTAATGTAATGATTGCAATAATGGAACTGGAGGCTCCAGGCTGAGTGGAGGTCACCTAAAAAGTAGAGGCTTCTTGAAAATAATGAACACATTGAAAAGTAGAAAAAGTGGCCCAGAACAAAGCAGTTGGCTTTTTCAGGATCCTCCTGGCACTACATAGAGAAGTGAGCTTGTTAGTGCAGGTCAGTCATAGGTACCCTACATGAAATGGTCATATTTGCTAGCACACATTATTAACAGGGCTAGGTGGGAATTAGACTGCAAGAGGGTTTTCAAACAACTTTCACTTGGGTTCATTCATTCTGCTGTGTCACTGTCATAGCACCACCCTTTAAGATGACAAGTTTGTTTCACTGCAAGCTTTTGTACAACTGAAAGTGGATAATCATTGGTATTTGGCATCCTGAATTCCGATTCGGAAATTCAGAAAAATAGAATTGGGAAATTCAGATTCTCATGCAGCATAGCCAGCTGCCAAATGGTGGGCTACCGGGGAGCAAAGGCAAAAAATTAAGTGCATAATATATGCCCCAAGGGCTGCAGTACTGATTTCAACCAAACAAGAGTTACTACTTCAGCTGCAAAAGCTCTCACCTTGATGACAGTCTAGCAAGATCATACAGACACTGGGCACAAATTAAAACTTAGAGGCCGCAAACCTAACAAGTACCGTTCATTCAGTCAGACACGAATGCCATCTCCAGCTCCTGATGGAGTTGCCTGCCCAGCCATCTCCTGTGCTATCCAAGCTTCTCATCTCAAGCTTCTGCCTTGCATCTGCTCTGTAAACACAGCAATGCTACGAACAGCGATCATAAACACAGAGTCCCTATGGCCAGAGGTATGGAGTAACTCCTAGCTAAGAGGAGCTCAGCACAGTCTGTCCCTCAGCCAGGGAGAAGATGCAGAGCCAGAAGTGATCCCTTGTGACTTATCTAGTGCATCTGCTGCCTCTGAAGACAGGATCCCCAGCTCACGTCCCAGATGCGAAACATACTGAGATGTACCAAATGAGTTCATTTCAGGCACAAAAGTTATGGCAGAGACACCTCATTTGCAATGAAATAAAACAGCCTAATAGCTGCAGAAGGATAAAGAACAGCAAATTAAAAGCTGGAAAAATCACTGAACAAATCCTCAAAGAATCCATTTCTAAGCACTTGGGGGGAAAAGAAGGTGATCAGGAAAAGTCAGCATGGATTCACCAAGGGCACGTCATGCCTGACCAACCTGACTACTTTCTATGACTGGCTCTGTGGATGTGGGCAGACCAGTGGATGTGATATACCTTGATTTCAGCAAGGCTTTTGATATGGTCTCCCACAGCATTCTCACAGGCAAGCTAAGGAAGTATGGACTAGATGAATGGACTGTAAGGTAGACAGAAAACTGGCTGGAGCATCGGGCTCAGAGGGTAGTAATCGATGGCTTGATGTCTAGTTGGCAGCCAGCATCAAGTCGAATGCCCCAGGGGTTGGTCCTGGGGACACTTTTGTTCAATGTCTTCATCAACGACCTGGGAGATGGCATAGAGCGCACCCTCAGCAAGTCTGCAGATGACAACCAAGTTGGGGGGAGTAGTACATATGCTGGAGGGTAGGGCTAGGATTCAGAGTGACCTAGACAAATTGTAGGATTGGGCCAAAAGAAATCTCATGAGGTTCAACAAAGACAAGTGCAAAGTCCTGCACTTAGGGCAGAACAATCCCAGGCTGGGGGCTGACTGGCTAGGCAGCAGCTCTGCAGATAAGGCCCTGGGGGTTACAGTGGACAATAAGCTGGATATGAGCCAACAGTGCTGCCAAAAAAGCTAACGGCATACTGGGCTGCATTGGTAGGAGTGCTGCCAACACGTCAAGGGAAGTGATTATTCTCCTCTATTCAGCACTGATGAGGCCAAATCTGGAGTATTGTGTTCAGTTTTGGGCCCCCCACTACAGAATGAATGTGGACAAATCCTTTGGAGAAGATTCAGCGGAGGGCAACAAAAATGGTGCGGTGGCTGGGGGACATGACTTATGAGGAGAGGCTGAGGGAACTGGGCTTATTTAGTCTAGAGTAAAGGAGACTGAGAGGGGATTTAACAGCAGCCTTCAACTACCTGAAGGGGGGTTCAAAAGAGTCAACTGTTCTCACCAGTGGCAGATGACAGAACAAGGAGTAACAGTCTTGAGTTGCAGCAAGGAAAGTTTAGTTTTGATATTAGGAAGAATTTTCTTAATAAGAGGGTAGTAAAACACTGGAGCAGGTCACCCAGAGAGGTGGTGGAAGCTCCATCCTTGGAGGTTTTTAAGACCCGGCTACACAAAGCTTTGGCTGAGATGATCTAGTTGGGGGTGGTCCTGCCTTAAGCAGGGGCTTGAACTAGATGATTTCCAGAGGTCCCTTCCAGCCCTCATTTTCTACGATTCTGTGATTGAAATGGAGACCTTGGAACAATCCCAAAACAGCCACTCAGATGCACTTTGAGAGTCCTCGGGAACAAACTGTTAGGGCTTCTTATCCTGTGAACTTTCTTAGGGTTTGCCTCAGGACAACAGAAATGGAAACCTGACACACTTTATCCTGATTTATCCTAGTTTGTCTCAGGACACAGGAGCTAAAAAGCCAAATCTTCTGAGTGAATGGACCATTTTCTGAGCAAATAAACACTTTTTTTTTTAATTTTATCCAAAAGATTGCACTTTAGCACCCATGGTATAATGTAGGACTCCCTGTTCAGGTACTACTTACAGCTTCCTGGGTTTTTTTCTTTAAGGCCTCCAAGGATAACAAGGTCCAAGCCATCTAGGTTAGTGCCATCTAACTAGATCATAGGCTGAGAAGGCACAGTTGCCTTAGCTATGTTCTTTCTGACGTATTATATTGCTGCTATTTGCCTGTTTTTGAAGCCAAGCGTTTTTCACCAGACATTTTTCTCAAGGGTTAATGACGGCATTCACTGAAGCAGAGGGCAGCCAAGAGTAATTGCCTTTGAATAAAGCAGCCTAAAAATCACTGCTGTATCCTTGCAAGGTACAAAGGCCCCAGTTTCATAACGAAACATTTGTAAAGCCTCTGCATTCCCCTGCTGACAACAGTTTCCTTCCCACACAAGGTCAGTGGCGATTTCATTAAATCCCATCTGGATTTTACATTCCCCTTCCTGCTGGTGCTAACGCAGGAGTCGCAACAGCTCTGCTTTGCTAAGCAAATTTGATGGATATTTTTTAACATAATCGCTGGTGCTTCTTTGTTAGCTGCCCCCCATGCAGTGGATTACAACCCAGTGGCTACTCTAACGCTCCTTAACAGTCACATTGCACTGCCGTACCAATAGCTTTGATAGGACATCTCCCAGCTGTTCGATTTCTTACTGCTGCTTATTTCTTTGGGGATTTGGGCACCTGTAGTTCATTGGGTCTTTATTCTGGCACCAGGGTTTCTCCTTACAGAGGTCACTCTCTGCAGCTCAGACTAACACAAAAATACAGCGCAGTCTGTGAGGTGACCACCCTCCCACCCCACTGACAAAGGTTTGGCGTGCACTGTGACACAAAGCTAATGGCCTACCTCAGGAGTGATATGGCTCTAGGCTCTCCCTCCCATAGCCCCATATTTCCAGCATCTTTCCTCCAGCACACTGCAGAAACTCTAGTGGCCAGCGTCAGAACGGGAGAGGAATCCGGCCTCTTACAGGCAACTTCAATCTATAGAAATGCTAGGTAGTAGCAGTAGTCCCTGGAGTGAAGAGAGTATAAAAACTGGAACTGGGTCCCGAGGAGGTGAATAACAAAAAAGGAGATTCCTCACTTGGTAGGAATAGTAGGCAAGTGCAGTTTTGCCCTTCATCACCAGAAACACCTTCATTCTCCTTGTTCTAATAACATGACAATGGCATTTTTAAGTTTCCTTCCAGAAGTTCACTCAGGCCAGTTCCATCTGAGTATACAAGAGCAAAGGCCAGTCTTGCTAGACACAAACAGCCAGCTAATTGTGACCCAAAAGGCACTCCGCTCCGAGCAGTCACGCTAATAAATGGACACGGCCACTGACCCCGAGAGCAGTTGGTGCATGGCGAGTGGGAAACGGTTTGCTGTAGAAAATAAAATTGAGGGTTCATGGCATCTCTAATGCAGAAGACGGAGGCAATAACACACAAAGAGATGACATTTAGTGCTCCAGAGGTTTCTGCGAGTCACTCACTCAAAGAAAACGTCAGCAGGAGCCTTCATTTTTACTTTCCTGATTCCATAGTTACTTTTCACCTGCATTTAAGAGTCACCCTCATTTCAAGTGACATGAACTGGTGGTTCTTAAGTAGACTTTTCAGATAACAACAAAAAAGAGAGCAAGAGATATCTATATGCAGGCATAGGTATCTATATGTATAGATATATAGATATAGATGTAGATATAGATATGGATAGATATAGCCATATACAGACATACAGGAAAGTCTTCTTCCCTCTGTGCTTGCTGCCTAGGGAATGTGCTACAGGGATCAGGAGGACATGCATTTTCCTTCATACTTACTCACCAGGCTGTCCCTGTGATGGACACCACAGCCACCATTTGCTGTTTGTCATTCTTGTCCCCAAATCCCCAGTTTTTTCCGACTCCAGTTTCACCTCACTCAGTAACTTGCTTATTAGGGGGTGTGCAAAATGGGCCGTATTTGATTCAGATTCGACCCAAGTAAGGGAGAGTGATTCGATTCGTTGATTCAGATCACTGTCCCTGATTCAATTCGGCCAAATCTGAATCTGAAGATTTGATGCCGAATCGGAGAATAAGTGATTCAGCCATAGACACAGCATTAAATGTTTTTTCTACATACCTTGAGGTACTAGGTCTGGCTCATGAACACTGCAATGCTGGGGCCGATGGAGTGTCCCACAGGAGTGTGGGGGCGGGGGGAGAGGAGGGAGGCACCTATGTGCTCAGCAGCAAAGCCAGAAGTGGACTGGAAGTACTTCTGGTCCACTTCTGGGTCCTCTGCCAAGCATGCAGGGAGGCCCCCCACACCCCTCCAGCTTGGCGACCAGCCATGGGGAGACCCCAGGTACCCCCCCAGACCCAGAAGGCACCAGTTGCCAAGCCAGAGGGGTGCGGGGGGACCCCCCTGCGTGCTCCCTGGTGGACGTGGAAGTGGACCAGAAGTGTTTCGGGTCCACTTCTGGGTCTGCTTCCAAGCAGGCTGAGGAGCCCTCTGCGCTTCTGTGGGACCCTGCATCCGCCCCAGCACTGCAGCATTCATGAGCCGCCTGCTACCTAGAGGGATGTAGAAAAAACATTTAAAGCTATGTAAATGTCCGAATCACCAAATCTTCCCAAATCTCTCCAAATCTTTTCAGAGGGTTCTCGTTCAATTCAGAGAGATTAATGGGTCTCCTGATTCAATTCAGATTCAGACATTCGGCTGCCAAATTGGGCCGAATCTCCACCGAATTGAATCAGGGACTGAAGCTTCGCACAGCTTCACACAGCTTATCCCCCCAGAAAAACAAAAGGCCAGGTCCTCCACTGGCATGAACCCACATTCCTTTTCTGAAGATCACCATAAGTACTCTTATTGATACTAGTTGGGAATTGTTATACCCATTTTTGGCAAACAACCAAGCTCCTAGTCACAAAGTGTGCATTATGTCAGTCCTGTGGGCTACAGAGGATTTACTAAAGTTTTAAGTATGTCCAGTCTGGTTTGAATTATGCTCTCACTGTTATGCCAATATCAAGGTGGCTATTGCCCCCAAAGATTAAACCCTGGAGGGCAGAGAAGTGGAGGAGACCCAGGGAAGGAATCATATCTAAATACTGTGTTTTGTTTTTCATAACTGGATAGGATGGATTCACTTGAATGCATCTGTGCCACGGAAAAAATGGGTCTCTAGAAGATATTTGGATAAGAAACAGGTCCAGTGTACAAATGACTGGGGGGGCGGGGCTTGCCTAAACAGAGTCCATGGAAAGCACAAGGAGTGATACTCAGAGATAACAGAGAAAGGCCTATGAACAACTGAACTGTCAACAGTGGCTCTGTCCACTATATAGGGGTTAGTGGACCTACCTCATACCTACTTCCTCATCTACCACGATTATTGGAGGCATGCAGGTTTCCTTTCTCAGCATGAAAGAAAGTATCTAGGATTCATAAACCCCCCGACCTTATATTTTCTCCTGGGGTGATTTGAAAAAAAATCAGTAATTATAGGCTGCGTGGCAGCACAATGTTGCAGAAACATGAGAAGAGCAAAGGGTTGTTTTGTCCATTAGAGAGAAGTAGGATCCAGCTGGCAGCTAAGCTCCAGAACCAGGGATGGATTTTGATCTCTCACCTACACATGCATCTGCCAAGGCTTCTGGATGGGCCACTAAAACCTAATGAAATCCCATCACGGCTAGCTTGGAGTCTGCTTTGGTCCTCCATTTCGAGGTTTAAATGGAATTCCAACTCAAAGGAAGCATGCATGTGAAATACGATGAAAATGGCAACGTTATAACCCCCACAACCAAATGCTCCTAATGATAATAATGACCCTTACTTATAAGGGAAAATGAGAACAATGTAACAGAGTTAAATCAAATTAAAGAAGGGGCCTGTGAAAGCTTTGCTGACCAGTGACTTCCTAAGTGCTACTACAGAAGCTAAAAGCAGGCAAAATTGTGAAGAATTGGTCACAACTGGAATCCCACAAAGGAAAGCTAAAACAGGGCAAATACACAGACTCAAAGGGTTGATCGAGAGGGATAAGGTATCTGCACTTCTGGATTTCAACTTTACTTCAAGTGCTGAGCTCAGAGTCTGTCATACAGCGTTTGAATGTTGACAGTTCACTGGGACTATTCCCTACAAGTATAAAAACAAGGACTCTGCCCAGATTGCAATCAGTTCTCACTAATAAAAATTCCCTAACTGGCCTCTAATAAACATCATTTAGGAGGTAACCACAAATACCACAGATTGACTCGCATAAACACACACATACACACGCACGTGCACACACACAACAATTACAGCATCCAACAATTTACAGAACACAGGCTGGACTTCACCAGACACAACAGAAGTACTGTAGGAGGTTTGGCAGGCATGTGCCAAAAGCAGGGATCAAAATTTTTTTATCTGGTCAAGCTTCCAATGCTATCTGGTTACGCTGTTACTCACAGTATTGTCTTTATCATCACAACACTGAGAGACAACAGCAAGAAAAACAAAATGAGCTGTTCTACAAACAAAAAAAGACAAAAAGCTTTTTGCATCACATTTCTTTCACCATACCTTTTCTGCCTGGCATTGTTTATAGGAAAGCCATTTCCAGTGAAAGTAGTTCTACTGTTGTTATTTTAAATGCAAAGGCAGAAGCAGAAAAAGCAAGAGCAATTATTTCCTCTTTTGGACTGACATAGCAGGAGCAATGGAGAAAGCCTATACTCCTGGCAAAATGATGAAAAAAAAATAAAGCTCAAAACAGATTACAGGGCTGACAGCAACACGTTCTAAAAGTAACCAAAGAACCAAATCTCTGATTCTGTATCAGGGTATTGATACAGGCTACAGAGCCTTTCATTTTCACAATGAATATGTACCTGTAACCCAGTTTGGTAGGATTTGAAACTAGATACTGTCTGATGACTTGGCCTTTGTAAAATATGGTAGAAGATATCAGTTCATAATGGATTCACGCCTATGCCATGAAATTCTCCATCTACGTGGATTCATTCATTTACATTTTCTGCTAGATTCATAGATTGTAGAGTCAGAAGGGACCACAATGGATCATCATGTCCGACCCCCTGCCCCTGGCAGGAAAGAGGACCGAGGTCAGATGACCCCAGCCAGGTGACTATCTAGCCTCCTCTTAAAGACCTCCAAGCTAGGTGATAGCACCACCTCTCTTGGAAGCCCATTCCAGATCCTGGCCACCCTTACTGTGAAAAATTTCTTCCTAATATCTAACCTAAATCCACTCTCAACTAGTTTACACCCGTTATTCCTAGTCACTCCCTGGGGTTGTCTTAGTAAACAGTGCTTCCCCTATTCCCTGTTGACCTCCCCTAATAAATTTATAGGCGGCCACAAGATCTCCCCTCAGCTGTCTCTTGTGAAGGCTGAAGAGATTCAGCTCTCTCAACCTCCCCCTGTAGGGTCTATCACGAAGGCCACTAATCATGCGAGTGGCCCTCCTCTGGACCCTCTCCAGATTCCCTGTGTCCCTCTTGAAGTGCGGCGCCCAAAACTGGACACAGTACTCCAACTGCGGCCTGACCAGTGCCGCATAGAGGGGGAGCATCACCTCCTTTGATCTATTAGTCATGCACCTGCTAATGCACGACAGGGTGCGATTGGCCTTGTTGATGGCCTCGTTACACTGCCGGCTCACGTTCATCTTGGAGTCAATTATGACTCCAAGATCCCTCTCTGCCTCCAAGCTGCTGAGAAGGACACTCCCCAACCTATAGGTGTGCTATGGTCATAGCAAAGGTGCCCAGGTCCCATAATTATAGCCTCTGGCCAGCCACCACTGTGATGAAAATGAATGGCACCTGTGAAAAACAGCCTGTTATAGCTTCAGTAGATGACTAGTTCAGAGAGCAGATTTCCCACTTTTGATTCTCTTGTCCAGAAGCAGGTGGGACCAGTTGGAAGTTCCTCTGGTGCTAACTGAAGTCTCAAAAAAGAGACTGAAGTCTGGGCATGGAAAATGAACTGGAATATAGAGGTGGTCCCCCCGTGCCAAAGCATATGAGCAAGGAAGTGGTAACATGATGTTTACCCTAGGTATATCCATTCTGTAGATAGACAAAGGACTTTGGCCTTTGGCTACAGATCATGATCAGGACTGACTTATTAATATTTTTAATTTTAAAAGGATTTCAAATTTGCAATCCTGTTGTTTTGCCGAAGTCCTGTCTCAAAGCCCATTACTATTTTGAAAAGCATATGTCATTTTATTTTATATACTACAAGAACTTCCCATTTTATGAAGAACTTAACTAGAGACCAAAAAAAGGCTTTTGAGTAGCATGGAAATGGCTGAGTGTGGGTGTGGTTGACCAGAGGGTTAGATCTCCATTCAGGCATGCACGTCTCCACCCAAAGGGAAGAGCAGATTCTGTGGAGGTTCAGTAAGAGATACGGGTTGTAGCAAGGCATTCTCCTAAAGAGATGTCTGCCATTCACACCAAATCTCTTCATCTGGGGACAATGGAGGGAGTGGAAACTAATGACTTGTGAAGAAACAAATAGAGTCAGGAGCTGGCTATGGACAGCATGGCAGTGGAGCTGAAGGAGCTAAATCCAAATAGCACTAAAGATAAACATAGCTCTTGTCACTAAAATACTGAGCATGAAAGCAGGCGTACTGTACTGCCACTAATGGGAAACCAACAATGACACAAAACGGCTAATAGGTCAAGGCATGGAAGCCTTTTGCCCTTTCAAGCAACAAATTTTCCCTACTGTCAGCTGCTTTGATTCCCTAGTCCTGGATCATGCAGAGGCTAAGGCCTGGTTATTACAGACATGATAATGCTCTGCCTCCACACACCCCCTTTCCCTCCCCCCCCCCCCCCCCCAAAAAAAAAAGCCCTAAATAAGCCAACAATAGCAACATCCCCCAGGATTAATAAAAACCTAGCTTCTGACACCCCCAGCATTTTCCCTCAACCCCAGCAGCACATCCCCTGAGAAACAGCTTAAGGTGCAAGGAAGCAACAGGCCTGCTAGTCTTATGCCCCAAGGTGCAGAGCTGGAGAAACAGCAGCTCCACTCCCCTTACATCCCTCCGTTCCTATGAGCGAAGACAATGACTTGGCTCAATATTTTATTTCCATTAATTTGCAAATTCCTTACAATGCTAAAACAAGTGTTTCAGTGATGTGGCTTATTTAGCAAGAAGTCAGTTCCATATGAAATGACATACAAAAACATCACCAAGTGCACTGCTGAGCACTGATGAACATCCCTATGATATACAACCAGTGTATGCCACCTAGACCTCACAAGCAATCTTAAAACAAAGTCTGAGCAGCCCAGAGCTACCACATTACAGTAACAAACTGGTATATGAATATTTGCAGGCTGGTAAGAAGATGGGAAACCTACAGTTTGCACCCAAGGTTCCAATAAACTAAAAGCGTTTTAAAAATTGTGTACCGTATCATCAAAGGGATAAACATCAGAGAAGGAGCAGAGCTATTTAAGCTCAAGGTCAATGTTGGCACAAGAACAATGGGGTCTAACTGGCCATGAATGCATTAAGGATAGGAACAAGAAGAAGGCTCCTAACCACCAGAGCAGTGAGGTTGTAGAAGCGCCTCCCAATCACTGCAGCATCTTGTAAACTACCTTTCAAAACAAAGCCCAATATGTAGCTGAAAGAGATTATATGATTGTAGTGATTACAATGGTGGGGGCTGGACTTGATGACTCAGGAGGTACCTTCCAAGCCTTAGCACCTTATTAGCCCCAGGCCAATCGTTATGGCTTATTTTGGCTCAACGATTATTGATCTTTGTAATGCAAATCTAAAAACCAGAATGTGCTCCAATTATATACGGTAGATTTGTAGCACAACACTGCTCGGTTTCTTCGACAACACAAAGCTACACATGGATAGCAACCCCTTTCATTGCCACCCTTTATAACATTAGGCATAGCTCCTCTTACAATAAACACAATGATTTACAGTCACTTAGAATACATCCACTATTAGGATAATGAGCTTTGTAATGCTATTTGCTGAAGGCTGCCGACTGATACTATGTTAAGGAAGACTGCTCCAGAGTTGCAGAAAGATCTCTAGGGGAAAATATTTTTATACATGATACATATTATATACAGGGTCTGATTTGCACAGGCACAGAGCACCTGCAGCTTCCTTCAACTTCAGCTAGAGAAAAAAAATCAGTGCCACAGTCGATTCCCAATGCCTCTCAGAAATCTGACGGCTCATCAATGCAAGGTTAAACCTTAAACAGAAGAAGAGAGCTTAAATTCCATATTAAATATGAAAGATTTGACTGGAAGGTATACAGTGAACAATCTGCCAACACATGCTAACAAAGAGCAAAGCTTACAGGCTAAGGACAGAAGTTACACATAAACCAATTTAAATTATCAGAAATTGGTTTAAACCTGTAACAGAACAGAAGCTCAGTGCACAAAAACCAGTTTCAAAATGGCTGAAACTGGTTTAAGATTAACCTGGTTGAATGTAGTATCAGACTTAACTGATCTGGGTCAAACTTGTTTATGAAAATTTTGCCCCAGACCTCTTCCTTGTTCAATTTAAATCAGAGTCCCCCAGCATCCCTGCATGCTTTCCAGTAGAGGTGCACTGATACATAGGTCCGATATCAGATTAGCACGATATAAAGAAAATTGGCTGTATTGAAAATCAGCCCGATGTGGTGGATCATTTGGCTGATAAATGATCATGCATGCATGCACCCACAGTGCAACACGCACGCAGCGAGGAACACAGCCTGGCAGCTTAACAGCGTGAAGCTGGTAAGTCTGCTGTGGTGGAAGGGGAGGGAAAGGGTATGGAGGGACACCGATCAATGCCCCCCACAGTGAGGGCGGGAGTGGGTCAGGGGCAGACACAGGACAGAGCCGCAGCTTGTCTGGGGGCGTGGGCGGGGCAGCTCCTGATGCTGCATGCACCCCAGGACGGGATGGGGAGGGGGGGTGTGCCCCTGGATCTGTGCAGGCAGGGTGGGAGGGCTGCAGCTGCAGGCTGGAGCCACGGCTGCGCAGGGCTCTTCACAGCGGGGGCTGGGCTCAAGGCAGGTGTGGTGGCTCTGGGATGGGGGGGCTACAGTGAAATTTGGGGCAACTGCAGCCTCCCCCAATAGCCCCCTCCCAGCAAAGTTGCTGCCCTCCCAAGCCTAGCCCCTGCCGAGAACAGCTTGGTGCAGCCCCATCTCCAGTCCGCAGCTGCAGCCTGCCCACCCCACCCTGCACAAATCCGGGGACACACGCCTCCCTCCCATGCCCCTGAAATCTCTATCAGTTCACCTCTAATTTCCAGCCCTGGGCTGGGCTGTCCAGAGAGCAGGGCTGGCTCTGCTCCCTACCTGGAGAAGTGAGGACTGGCTGACAAGGGGGGGAGGGGCAAACTTGGCTGGAGATGCAGCCCTGTCTACAGGGGGGGACTGCCCCCAAGCCAGGCAAATCCCAGTTGGAGTCTGGGGCCAGGGACAAGGTTAAACCCCCCTTCCCCCACTCAAACTTATTGCTGGCTGCAACTGTGGACTACAGATCCCAGAGGCACCTGGAAGCAAGAAGAGGAAGTGATGAGCAACCCTGCAGAGTCCGCCTGCTATAATTCTGGACTGCAAATCCCACAGACCTTGAAGGCAGCAGGAAGAGGAAGTGAACACACAGCCAGAGAGCCATCCTCTAATGCCCCCTGGCTTCTGGCCTGAGCCACTGCAAGCAGGTGGCTGCATTTACTGACTCAAGGTAAATGTCTGTTCACTTCTGTTTCAATTTAATCTGTGCATCTTAGACTAACCTACAAAGTCTGAATTTATTCAGCCTTGAGCTTTTTGACTGTCTGTACCTAGCCACAAGATGCAAACTGACCTGGATTCTGGTCAGCACTTGGAAAGTCTGGAATACATGCAATTGAGATTAGTATTGAAGAAGGCCATGCTCTTTGGAGATTTTCAATGGTTCCTGACTCCACCTGGGCTAGGGACCACAAGAGCAGAGCTATCTGCATAAAAAAGGGGAACAAGGGCAGTTTCCCAAACTGTCTTAAAAATCAAATAACAAGTTTCTCTTTGGATTTGCTTCAGGTTTGGGATGAAAGTTCAGAGCTAGGCCTTAAAGTATCTTAGATTCTTTAACTGACCCAGCAGAGCATCAGCAACAGGTGTAAAGAAGCATGGTGTGGCTATGTATTGTATCTAAGTGGGTAATACCACATATTTAAAAATGGATAAAGTGGCTCAGGGCAAATTCTGGTCTGAAAATTATATCAAAAGTAACACAACCAGACAGATATATCAGTTTAACATAAACTGGTAGGAGAGGAGGAGGGAAGAAAGAAAAGTCAGAGTTACCTTACCAGTGGGAGGAACATACCCAATTGCTTTCCAGATCAGACATTCAGTCCTTTCAGAGAGGAATCCATTCACGCCTACAGTACCTAAAAAAAACCTTCAGTCCTGACTCACTAGATTTATGAGGCTAACCTAGAGATGGGCAAATGTTCGAATTAGTGCCCAATTTTCCAAATATCAGCAGGCCAGCACAGAGTACATACCATCTGCACAGCTGCTGTTTGGACCTGTCCAGCTCCATTCTTCTGAGCTGTCTATCCAGCAACTTTCCACAGCAGGACAGTCTTTAAAAAACCACGTTGCTGTTGGCAATGCATTGACATGTTAACACTGGCCTTAGATACTGTCAAACAGCTGACTTCCTACAGACCTCCCCCAGAGAGCCTGGAGCTCATAGTTTTTTTTCTTTTCACTTTCCTCTTCTGCCACCCCCACATTTTCTTGATGAACTGCAGGGAAACTAGATATGACCACCATCACAATGGACATTTCCCTATTAGAACTAGCCAATATTCCCAAACATTGGGGCCAGGTTGTCAGGTAGACACCATCATAGAATCACAGAAAGTCAGGGTTGGAAGGGAGCTCAGGAGGTCACATCCAGTCCAACCCCCTGCTCAAGGCAGAACCATCCCCAACTAGATCGTCCCAGCCAAAGCTTTGTCCAGCCGGGTCTTAAAAACCTCCAAGGATGAAGCTTCCACCACCTCTCTGGATAACCTGTTTCAGTGTTTTACTACCTTCCTAGTGAGACAATTCTTACTAATATCTAACCTACACTTCCCTTGCTGCAACTTGAGCCCATTGCTCCTTATTCTCTCATCTGCCAATGCTGAGAACAGTCTAGCTCCATCCTCTTTCGAACCCCTCTTCAGGTATTTCAAGGCTGCTATTAAATCCCCTGTCAGTGTCCTCCTGTCTATCCTGATAAACAAAGAGGGTCTATTTTGCAAACTAGAGGCAACTGGAAAGCCCTATTAAAATGTTAGCTGGTACATTTATAGCTGCTCCTGTCCAGGCTAACTAACATGGCTTCAAACTGGTTAGCCTGCATCATAACGGGGCTTTCCAGCTGTGTTAGGCTACTTTGGTTGGAGCCAACTCAACTGAAAACTGCACCCCTTTTGCTTGTCACAACACAGCCTAGGCAATGGTTTACTGGAGTGAGTGAGATGCTCATGGTCCAGCCCTTTAAAAGATCAATAAAAGATGCCAGGATCTCCATGGGAATGATCCTAGCCCAAATAGGGGCGTAGGGGAAAATCCGATGGTATATTAGAACCTACAAACCTGCTTCAAAATACTAAAAAATGACAAGTCTCACATGCCTTATTTAAGCAAAATTTCAGGCAGAGAAACTGCCCGAGCAAAAAGCCCAGCATTTTTCCTGAAATGAAGCAGCCTTGTTCCAAAATTCACATGCAAACTGCCTGTGTCACAGGACCAGGATGTGCTTATTAAGTAAAACCTTCTTGGTGTGTGGGAGAGACCGAGAGACTGAGAACAATGTAGTAAGACCCAGGAGCAAACTTTCTCTGCTCAAAAAAAAAATAAAAAATCTGCTTGGATATTTAAAGAAAGAAAAAAACATGAATTAAAATGTGACCGAATATGATCGTCAGAGATGGGACTGCAGGTTTGAAACTATAAAGAGAGAACAGGAACTCGCTTCCAATAACAGAAGTGGTTCAGCCAAAAGCTTAAAAAAGCCTGACAGCAATTTTTGTTTCCACTCACCACTGCAAAATTATGAGGGTGTGTAAAGGAGATTTCACACTTCCCCCGAAGTAGATACCATCCAGACCCGCTCTTTGGACTGGTGCTAGACCTCCCCCTACCAGTGCCATCCTCAAATCTGCAGCCGCACGAAGGAGAAAGAGTGTTTTTCATTATTTTGTTTGCAGTTGGTTTCCCTTCTCCTCCCCTCCCCCAGGCCAATACAATCTGCTGCTCCATGAGAAAAGCCTGGCTCTGAATGAGGCAGCTGTTCCAAACATACACAGACAAAAGAAGGGGTTTCTCTAGCAACAGGGCCGAGATGAAAGCTTCCAGACCCCTCCTCCCTCCTCAGGTTTCCTTTCAGCATGGTGGCATTCACACAGCTCCCACAGAGAATCGCACACACAAGTGCCCAGGAATTTGTTAGGGGAGAGGATGAATACATTGAGTTTGTGTCTTGCGCCTCCAATTTCCTGCCCTTTCTAGTGGCTGGTGATGCAGATGACCCCGCAGCACAGATCTGGAATGGCTCTCTCTCCATCTACCTTCCACACCCCCTAAGCCAAGCAGGAGGATCTTCCCGGGGATGTTCAAAGGAGAGAGAGATTAAAAGAAACAGAAGGCCACAAGGAAGAGATGTCCTCCTGCCCTCTTTTTTCGCCTTTCTTCTCCACCTCAGTGACTTCAGTACTTGGAACCAGACCACTCTTTGCTCTTGGGTTTTAGACTTCTTAAGCAAGACTCACCACTATTTTAGTCTCTTATTAAATCGTAAGAACTACCACATTGGATAAGACCAAGCACTTGTCCATTGAGTATCGCGTCTGACAATGGCAGGTGGTGGAAGCTGTACAGAAAGAGCATAAGAAACAAGGCACAGATTTAGGGATGTTACAACCGAACCGTTAAGGGATGTTGCATGAAGAACAGAACCAAGGAGGTGATACTTCCCCTCTATCGGGCGCTGGTCAGACCGCAGTTGGAGTACTGAGTGCAATTTTGGGTGCCGCACGTCAAGAGGGATGTGGAGAACCTGGAGAGGGTCCAGAGAAGGGCCACTCATATGGTTAAGGGCTTGCAGACCAAGCCCTTTGAGGAGAGACTAGGGCACCTGGACCTCTTCAGCCTTCGCAAGAGGAAGTTGAGAGGCGACCTTGTGGCTGCCTGTAAGTTCATCACAGGGGCACAGAAGGGAATTGGTGAGGCTTTACTCATCAAGGCACCCCTGGGGGTTACAAGAAATAATGGCCACAAGCTAGCAGAGAGCAGATTTAGACTGGACATCAGGAAGAACTTCTTCACGGTTGGATTGGCCAAGGTCTGGAACGGGCTCCCAAGGGAGGTGGTGCTCTCCCCTACCCTGGGGGTCTTCAAGAGGAGGTTAGATATGCATCTAGCTGGGGTCATCTAGACCCAGCACTCTTTCCTGCCTATGCAGATTGTCAGACTTGATGATCTATTGAGGTCCCTTCCGACCCTAACATCTATGAATCTATGAACCCTAACTGACAGCATCTGATGAACAGATCTCTTACTCACCAAAGCTTATGCATCTCTAATTCAGTTAGTCCATAAGGTGGATCTCTACCCTGGCTTATCCCTAACTGTTGTGCTTTGTAGCCTCTGATGAACCCATCCTCCATAAATGTGTCTAATCCCTTTCTGAACCCTCCACAACCCATGGCAATGGGTTCCATAAATTACTTATGTATTATGTAAGAAGTCCAAATGTTATAGCTCCAGACAGAGTGCTCACAAAAACTACATGGCAAACACATGACAGAACCACAAGTGCATGCTGTCTTGATGCTACCACCCTGGATAGAGCGTACGGACCCATTAGAGCTTCTGACC
Organism: Alligator mississippiensis; assembly: GCF_030867095.1. Classification (NCBI taxonomy): domain Eukaryota; kingdom Metazoa; phylum Chordata; order Crocodylia; family Alligatoridae; genus Alligator; species Alligator mississippiensis. The sequence continues at coordinate 14,771,558 of NC_081835.1, forward strand.
CAGTTTTGCTGTAGTTTCAATCGCAAAAACTCACTTCTACCTCCCTGAGCCCTCCTCATTTATAATAAACACATTTTTTCCAAGAACCAAAAGACATCTCAGCAATACAGAGACATCTCTAGGCTGTAACAGTTCTGCAGAGCAAGAGGGTATTTAATTCAGAGCAACATCCAGCAAAACACAGCCCTGCCTTCAGGCTGGGCCCAGTGAGAGCTACTGAGATGCAAATAAAACAAAAAGAATGATAATTATAATGTTATTGGCCTTTAACAGCAGCTTTTTCAATGGAATACATTGTTTTTAGACTGGCGGGTGCTTTGGGAGAACTGGAAACTTCGGGGGCGGGGGGAGGAGGGGCAGTGTGAAGATACCCAACCCTAAGGGAAACTACAGAGAATGGATGCCCAGCGGTATCCTTTACAAGCATGAATGACTGGTCCCTCCCACGACTTGGGGGGCACCATGGCGGCAAGCAGGGATCGCCTGCAGACACCAGCATCGTTGTCGGCAGTGGCGAGTGGGGATCACCTGCAGACGCCAGCAGTGGTGTTGGTGGCAGGGGGTAGGGGGGAGTGGCAAGCGGGGACCGCCCACAGATGCCAGCAGTGGTATTGGTGGTGAGGGGGAAGCAGGTGGTGACCAGTGACCACCCACAGAAGCCAGCGGTGTCTTTGGTGGCAGCCAATCTCAGGAGGGGCACATGACCCCGCCCCCCCCCCGTGTTACCAATGTTTACAAGGATGAAGCTCACTCCCCACGCACAGCCCAGCTCCTAGGCTTACAGTAGGCAGACATACTTCCTCTGCTGGCCCAGTTCAGAAGAAAGAGCAGGGGAGGTACTTGCTAAGCTCAGACCCTGCCCAGATTTCTTGGGGTAGGGAATGCTGTAGGCTTCAACTCATCAAGGAGTTAAACTAAACTTCAGTTTAAGGACTCCTTCACCTCTAGAACCAGCTAATAAATCCCCCATAGTCAGCCCCTTTCTATTCTACTCTGCACCACCTTCCCCTTCCAAAGCAAGACTTTGGGACCTTGCAACTCCAGGGAAAGCTGTGCAGATGGCAATGGGGGTAACAGGGTAGGTGAGTTGGGTGAAGAAGGTGCATCGTCTTCTGCCTGCATAAACCACTTAGGTGTGCAGTTATCCAGCTTTGGCAAGAAGGAGCTTTGGTTTATGAGCACTTTGAATTACAGGGTCAGGTCAAGCCAAGCCAATTTAAGGCTGTATGGGACTGTCCAATACAGCTCTGATCTCTCTGTGCTGCTAGACTTTGCCAGGGTTTCACGGACGTGAACTGAATCCCCCTAATGCCTCCTGCCTGAGTTCATACCTTCCAGAGCACCTGCTTAGCATCTCGCTCACACACCTGGTCCAAGTCACCACCCCTCAAAGGGAACCATGGCTAACAGGATTACGGGTGATGTCACAGCCATTGACAAAGAGATGGAAACATGAGAGTCATCCACTGGCCTCTCAGCCACTGCTATGGACCAGCTGCTTGATACCGCTTTTAAGCAATTCATTCGGCAAGAAAAAGTCACCCTTGAAGAGAGACACTCAGAAATGAAAAGACCGAAAGTGATTACAGGAAGCTGCTTTTGTCCCTAGGAGATGAGCCTCACAATGGAAACTTGAGCTCCCTGCCTCTAGCCATCGGAGCGAGTTGCACCCTCCTGCTGTTTAAGAAAACAGTCGGGTGCCTCCCTCAATTCATCCCTTAAGAAGGTTGGAGGGTCAGATGGGGTGGGAGGGCTAAAGAGAGAAATAAGAGCCCAGAACCAGTAATGCCTCATCCTGCTAACTTCACTGCCGTAAATTCAGCTATGATCTATAATGCTCACAGATTTGCTGCACAGTCCCTTAAGGGTGCTGCTGTTAAATGAGGATAGATCAGAATTCATAAATACTAAAATTCCAGCTGGTGCTCTGATTACCAAATACACAGTTTCCTTCTTTCCACCCCCGACACCCCCACCCCTGCAGCCAGGAGATGGCTGTATTATTTTCAAATGAGCACAGAAAAGGATATAAATATTCAGTGTCACAAACATCCTCTCAAAAGGCCAGGTGAGAATGATCTTGAAGATCCAGAGATCTGCATGAGCAGTAATGCTGTGGGCATCATCTATGCAGAGTTGTGTTGGTTTGTAAGTGAAATCGGGGTTTTGTGAAGTTCCTGGATTGCCTGCCCTGGAGACTCATGCTTTCTATCTGTCTTTAAAATGGATTGACTGGGGCAGCCATTCAGATTCCCTTTAAGCATGACCCAGTGCACCGACTGATAACAAGCACAGTAGTGGGTTTAGCAATGAAAGAGTGGGATTAGAACCAACTGTTTCTCTCAAATATGCCACTGGCAACGTGCACTCAAAAGAAAAAAATACATCGTGCTACAAACATGCAAGATGCCACGTGGTCCACTAGACTGAAACATTCGTTCACATTCGTTTTTCTGACAAGGCATCTATATTCCTCTGATAACTTCCTGATGGCAATGCAACCCCTGCCCAACACCAAACTGTTCTCTACAAAATATTATTTCATGCATTTGGTGGGAAGACATGTCTCCACCTTCAAAGCGGTACCCATTTCTTTCTGGAGAGTATTCTGCAGTCTGTTTTTATTCAAGTTCATGGTTCCAAAAGGGCTGTTACAGAAAACAGGGAAAAAAAACCCACCCCCAATTCCCTGAGGTTATATGGCTGTGAGCTCAGTCTTTGGGCAAGTGAGGATAATAAGGCAAGTGTAAAGTGTTTGAGTGCAACTATGCACATACATCTAGATGCCTGCACCCACTTTCTTCAGACCTCCTTTATACCTCTGTATTCATCAGCAGATCTCAAAGACAACTTTGTCACAGGTCAGTGAGCATTATTTTTCCTGTTATTCAGATGAGGCAACTGAGACAGAGTTTTAGCTAAGGTAATGCAGAACACGCAAGCCATTCTAGAATTGCTGACTCTAGACCACAAGTTAGGAAGACCCTGAGTGGTAAAGTAGAGAGCCAATGGGCTATAGGACAGCAAGCACATAACATCCAAAACAGACATCAAAATCCCCTTTTCTTACATCATTATACATCCTTCCAGGTAGAGTTGGACTCAAATTAAAACAACAGACCAGCCCAAAACTGTTGTTCAAAAGCAGGACCCAACACTTTCGAGAAATGTGAAAGCTGTTCAGGTAACTTCTGCTTCCTCTCCCCGGCTTCTTTCAAAGATTTCTTTACCTCCCAGCTCGAATCAGAGACCCTCACGAGAATGGCCTGATTGCTAACCCACAGGGGGGCCACAAAGCAGCCCAATCTTTGTCTTCTTATCCACATTGATCATGACTCCCTGGGCGGTGAGGCAATATCTCAATTTATGAATACTCAAAAAAGGAAGTCAAAATGGAAATTAGTGCCAATGGACGCTCAGAGCCAGTTTTTCCTTCTGAAAATTCCTGTGGCTGTTTCACCTCGTTTCTTGTTTACTGCTCATGGCAGACCAGGGATTGGATCACATCACAGGCAGGGTGTGAACCTCGAAACAGCTCCCCTGAGAAGCAGCTCAGAGCCGCGTGGTTTGAAAATACAGACAAGTACTTCAGAGGAACCAGGGTTAAGAAAACACCGTCTTCATTTTGCTGCTAACCACACCGACTTCTGAAACCCAGCCCTTAACCTCTGCTCATTTACTCTTCGTATGTGTGCCGAATCAGATCGGAACAAACCCAGCTCCGGTAACAGAAGCCTTAGCGCTTCCTTGTGTACCGCCAAGATGATGAAGTTCGTGTGAAGTAGTACTTCAGCTCCAGAACCCAAACGTTCACCTCGCAGCTCACATTTGGTACCTTTCCCCTCCTTTCCAAGCTTTCCATTCTTCTGCTTAGTAATTTCACCATGTAACAAGCTCTACTGGGGAGGGATAGGGTGAATTGAAGAAATCCTTCACTTGACTTCATTTCCAAATTAATGCCAAGCAAAACAATGAAGCACATGATGTAAATAAACTGGATATATTAAGGTCCATTCAATAGCCGGGCATGGGTTTGGAAGACTGGGTTCCCAAAATCATCTGTGGCCATAAAACCCATTCTTTTATCTCAGTGGTGCATTACCTAAAATAACTAATCACCCAGGCAACTCTGGCAGAGGGGGCAGCAATCACAGCATGGGGAGGGGAATTTCAACCTTTACAGATTCTTTTATTCCCTTTCTTTGCTCCTCCAGCAATTCATCAGCTGGACAGAAGTTTACTGCACTCCGCAGCTTACTTTGGCAACAAGTCAACCGTAATAGCCTAACTACCACTCACAGTTTATTTTTCTCCTTCTCTCACTCTCCAGTTACCTACATATTTCCTTCCTAATGAGACTCCATTGAGACAGCTCATCTGCTGAAAATTAAGTAACTCAGTCAAGACTTCTGTTTACTGACAACCTTTCCATCACCAAGTGTCCCACATCTGCACTGACTTTGGTATAGTTGGGTGAAAGCCAAGTATGCCACGGGGCACAATATTTAACTTTTTATTGTCCTTTTTTATGAACATCTCCAGGCTGATCTGAGCTGTGGCATTAGTAATCACTGTAAATGTGCCATCACATGCCTACTTTGGGAGCTCCCAGGTACAGTGTGGTTATAAACTGAATTTATAATGGTTTTTTTAATATTAGTCTATGTGAAGTTTGAATTTAGTTTTACTGACCTACATTCCCCAAACAGTGGCCTCTGGCTTGAGCCCCCCAAGCTATAGATCTTCTAATAGGGTAGGAAACCCGCTCAAATACATGACAACTGTGACACCCACACAAAGCAAGCAGCAGAAGTGTGTGCGATGATTTCTTCCTTTTTACAGTACTGTTTGCTCATCTAACCCAACACATCCAGGCCTTGCATCACTATAACTAACCTCCAGTCAGAAAGACTCACTGGGTATCCAGATTGCTATTGGCACTGCTGGAAGAGTGACTGCAGACCTGGAATAACACCGGGGACTAGTCTCTCACCACATGACAAGTTAACAGGGTCATCTCAAGGCATTCATATGCTTGTAGGTGGGTATCACACCATGCAAGACACCAAATTCAACATGCAGAAGCAGAGAAAGCAGAGGATTAGAGAAAGACCTCCAACACAGAAGTCTCTCCTTACGAAGTTCCTCCTACAACACACGCCAGCCATCTACGAGAACTGGAGGATCAAGAATCCCTTCAGATCAGCTTAAGCCCACCATGATTTGGATAAGTATCAAGAGCAATCGGAGATTCCAGACCCCTTGTTAGAGGAGTATTTCACTTACCGCTCCCCTTAAGCCACTGAGTCAGCCTGGTGTCTTGTGGTAGAAGACAAGCCATGGAGACAGGAGACAAAGAGAAGAGCTGCCATGCCAGGGCAGACCTATAGTCCATCAGCTCTTTTCTCCAATAATGCACCGGACAACTGTCCTAGAGGAAAAATTCACCTAGTACCATACCCTCGACATCACTCAAGCCCTTCACTCATGGCTGAAGTAAGGAGTGTAGGAGAAAGAGGGCCTCAGGTGGGATCTCTCTATTGTGGTGAACTGCATCTTCAAGTCAATAAGTTCAGGTAGGAGATTCCTTCCTGTCATTCTGAAGGAGGTGGGAGAGAACATCCATTTCTTTTCAGCCGTGCCCACTTCTGCTTCAAAACAAGCAAGGGTCAGTTAAATGCTCAGCTGACTCAAAAGCATTTGTAGGGCTGGCTTGCTTTCAGGGAGGGGTTTTCCCAGCTTCTCGTAGCTCCCTGACAAGTATGAAACTAAAGTAAATACCTTTTTACCCTTTCTTTTTTCCAAATGAAGCATATAAACCAACCAGAGCAATCTCCACCCCAGAAAACCACAACAGCTAGTGCAACAGGTTAAGCAAGATTCAAGAAAAGGATGGTGGGTATTAATAGCATTGGCACTGTGCAAGCAAAAATGAAAAGATACCAGTGACATGAGGTCACATGCTGCAGGGCATCACTAATCACTGCTAGGGATGGAAAGCAATTCTCTTCTCCATCCCAGCTTTGCCGCATGTCATAGCTTGCCAATTAATTAGGTGCAGTAAAATGGATGAAATTCCCATCTTTGCAGGTTTTCAGTGTGAAAAATCCTCACATGTATGTATATATCACACATGTATATAGCTATATCTATAGATAGCTAGATAGATACACACATGCATGTGATGATTTTCAGGATTTTCCAGTGTGAAAAATCATACATACACACACACACACACATATATATACATACACACACACACACACACACACATATGCACACACGTATGTGTGTAGCAAAAAGTCTTGATTTTTTTTTGCCTCCAAATTTTGAAATTCTAGAGATGGTCAAAAATAAGATTCCTTGCATGACAGTGCACACCTAACTACCACTTTCTGTATTCCCCTATTAAAATGTCATCACCATTTTAATAAGAAAAAAAGTCAAGTCATAACATTTCAAAACTGAGTCAACCCTAGCCTCTGCACTTTCTGACAGACCTACTGGAAAGCCACGGCTGGAGACCACAGCGATGGGTTCATTAGAAAGAAATTATATGCTTTAGATATTATCCAATTAGATCTAGTATATAGCAACTGCCCTGTTACCAGGCACTTTGAAACATGCTGACATTCTGGAAGTCTCAGGGTAGCAAATCTCTTCCCAATTCCTGCAAAAGCCTTCTTTTAATAAGCAATCGTATGGCTCCATTGAACAGATAAAGACAAAAAGCAATGGCTAAGACTGTATAGGTCCCCAATGTAGGCAAAGCTGTGTAATATTGGCCTTCACAGCATGTTTGTTTATATGTGGGACCTGTTCCAAATTCATCGGCTATTCTTAAATTATTCAGTGGTGCAGTCATCAATTAAAAAAAAATAAAACACAGGCACAGGCAAGGTTTTCTTCCTTGCAACACCATGCATTGAACCTTCATGGTGCAGACATTCTCCCAGGCAACCCCCCCCCCCCCCCCCCCCCCCCCCATCAAATCAATTCTGGGACAGACGGACACAATGCTTACTCAATGGCTGAATTTGGCTGGATATTTTTTCAGCTCCTAACTCCTGCAGCCAGAGGTGCCATAAATAATTCACTAGAAGGGTTTGATGCAGAAAGAGCATTCCAAAGCCAACAGAAAGCACTATCCAGCAACAGAAGTGTTTTCTGCAGGGCTTGCTCTCACCCCTGTCCCTTCATTGTATGATGCACATGATGTTGAACTATGCTCCAGAAGACCAGATGCTAATTCTGTGTCAAACCACATGGGACAGGGAGGTCCACAAGATCTCTCTGGCCTGCTGCTAGAATACACGGTAAGTGGTGATCTCATCTTCAGTCCCCACCACCTGAGAAGCAGCCCAACACCCACATGGTCAGAAAGGGTTGGTTCCTTCGGGTGCGCTAGGCATGTTTATCGGCTTGGAGTGGACCTCTCCCCTCGAGAACTGGAAACTCAGCCTTTTAGAGGAGGGAGGAAAATCTGCTTTCAATGAAGAATTGTTTGCTTTTCAAAGGACAACATTTTGAACGCGCTGAGCCAGGTGTTTCCATATAACCCTTTAGATTTACAGCATTTAAAAGAAAATTGAGTGAACAAATCAGGAGCAGATTCAAAGGTTTACAAGACTAAGTAGTTACAGTGTTCAGAATAAACGGGATAGAGGACAGTACAGAGTGGTGGTAGAAAGGAAATGAAGACAATATACATCTCCACAATGCTTTCATAACATCCATGCCCCTGATGGCAACATTTGACCAAACATGGAGCTGCTTCTTAATGGACATTTAAAATTTCACACTCAGCCCAAGTGCACGAGGGAACAGGATTTTTGGAGTGTAGGCAATGTGTGTATATTGGGCAGACACAGATCAGCATTGTCCAAAAGGCTCAGTAATTGAGAAAAAAATTAGTGGGTAAAAGAAAATACCAAGTTAGGAGGGTGGCGAGAGGTTTTGCCAATTCCATCCAGACTCATCCTCCTGACGAAGCACCTCAAGACAGAAATCTCAGCGTGTTGACTGAAGAGCTCCTGGTAAGTAAAGCCCGCTTTTTCTAGGCAGGAGAAACTTCATGTTACCCCTTCACGATAATAAAAGTAAAACTAATATTTTGTATGTGCGTGGCACTTTCCCTCAAAGAATCGCAGAGAACTTTACAAACACCTTATTACGTCCCTGTGGGCACAAAGAGATCAAATGTCTTCTCCAAAGTCAAAATGGAATCTGTGTTGCAGAGTCAGAATTAAAACTTGGGGTTGTGTCCTAGTCTAACAATGTCTACCCAACTCCACCTACCTTGCAACACCTTCCAGACATAAGAAATCCATCCAATGCAAGATGGCCCTGAAAAGATGGATTACTATCCTATTTCTGAAATACAGCAGGCCAGAATGCACACTGGTTCCAGCACAGTAGGAGTTAAGTCTCCTCAAGGCATACACAGCAAGTGCCTTGCTCCTAGGGAAGTGTTAAAAGGGCAAGTGTCTGCTCTTTCCTTCCCATTTTATGGAGTTACTTCAGGAACGAGGGTTTGGCTGGGCCCACTGCAGAGGCTGCCAATGCTAAAGCATCCTGGAAAATCATCATCATTTTCCTGCTTCAAACATGCCAAAGAACATCACATCTGGCCCGTGACAGCTTCTTGCATCCTAACCAATTCTCTAATACCTCAGTGCAAGGGGAACTCAGTCAGTGAGAAACATCTTTGCAAAATATCTCATTTAAAACAAATCCAAGCAATGAGCAGATCTGTTCTGCAGACACTAAAGCAAACAGCACCAGTGGTAGACGTCAACATACCTGGACAGGAGCTGGATTACTCTATGCGACTAGCATACCTGGTATAAGGACACAACATGAAAGAAAAGCAAAAGTTCACACTGAACTCATGATTTATGCTGTAGCTATTCACCCTCCCCTGGAATCCACTAAAGCAATTCTCTGGCTCCCTCAAAAGTGTCCCGTATCTGCAACCACCACGGCTAGGAACAAACATTACACACAAACTGGTTTAAGTGATCAGAAACTGGTTTAAACCTGTAACAACAGAAGCTCAGTGCACATAAACCAGTTTCAAAATGGCTGAAACTGGTTTAAGATAAACCTGGTTGAATGTAGTGTCAGACTTAACTGATTTGGGTTAAACTGGTTTATGAAACATCTGTCTCAAATCCCTTCCTGGTTCAAGTTAAATCAGAGTCCCCTAGCATCCCAGCATACTTTCCAGCCCTGGGCTGGGCTGTGCTGTCTGCTCCAGAGAGCAGGGCTGGCCCCACCCCTCCGCTCCCTAGCTGGAGCAGTGAGGGCTGGCTGACAAGGGGGTGGGCAAGGGACAAGCTCAGCTGGGGATGCAGCCCAGTCTACAGTGGGGGACTGCCCCCTGCCCCAGGCAAACCCCAGCTGGGGTCTGGGGTCAGGGAGGGCGGTTAAGCACCCTGTCCCCCGTTCAAACTTACTGCTGGCTGCAACTGTGGACTACAAATCCCAGAGAACCTGGAAGCAGGAAGAGGAAGTGATGAGCAACCCTGCAGAATCCTGCTGCTGTAATTCTGGACTGCAAATCCCAGAGACCTCGGGGACAGCAGGAAGAGGAAGTGAACACACAGCCAGAGAGCCATGCTCTAGCGACCCCCCTCCCCCTTCCCCCACGCTTCTAGCTTGAGCTACGGCAGGCATGTGGCTACATTTACTGACTCAAAGTAAATGTCTTTTCACTTCTGCTTCAATTTAATCTGTGCAGTTTAGACTAACATGCAAAGACTGAATCAATTCAGCTTTGTGTTTTTTGACTGTTTGTACTTAGCCCGTGTCAGTGCATGACCTCTTCCCTCCACCTATATCAATGCAAGGTAAGAAGGATGTGGTAGGGAGTCAGGGATTCAGACCACTGGGTTTAGAGGATAATGAACACTTCTGCAGGAGCGCAGGTAATAAATAAGGGGTAATGGATTTCTTGCTGGGGTGCAGCTGGTGGTCTCAAGTTATCACCAGATGTGGCTGGAATGTAAAAAGTAAATGCTGAAAAGGCCAAATGTAAGATAGACTGCCCTGCCATAGGGAAAAATTGCATCTCAGAAATAAATGCACCTTCTCCTGTTTATGCTATAAACCACCCACCTTTTTAGACTCAAGGCACCTCTCAGAAAATGCCAGCTCTTAGCTTTCACTGCCTTTCTGACTATGGAAAAATAATAGAGAAATTTTGTCTGTTAAAAAATATCACAACAGGACAGAGTGCTTTTAACACTGTGGATTCCTATTTGAAATCTCTGGATTTATCTTGTGAATCATGTTTGCACGCCTAACAGTGCTAACATTGTGTGGCAGCCTGCAACACCCTTGAAAGGATCTCAAGGCACCCTAGGGCCATTGAGAATCACTGGTATAGACAGGGGTAACAACTGAATTGATAAAAAAGGACTTGGATACAAAGTGTTACCATGCAACTGCTACCCCTGCACCATAGCACAACTAAGATGGGGCAAGTGGGGCACTAGCTTTGGGTGCCAATTTATAGGGGGCACAAGGATAGCAGTCCTCAAGGAGCTCACATGGCAGTGGCGGTGGCAGGCCTGTAGGGAGCCCCCACAGGTTTCAGCTGCATCATTACAGCTGAGGCCCACTCCCAACAGCCATTCCTCTTCCCTTTTAAAGCCAATAGAAAGTACATTTATCTATATCCTTTGCTGCAGACGCTTGCTGTTGTTCAGCCAGAGCCATGTACGAATGCAGACAGAGAACAGATAGACCTTTGATAGGCAAACCCCAAGGGATGCAATTCAGAGAAGAATGTGGATCTTCACCTGAGCAGAATGAGGAAGGTGGGGATTCATTTGTGGAATGAAATCGCTGAAAATAACCAAAGGTGATGTAATTGGGGCTTCACAAGTGCCCCCTGGAAGGCCTTACAAGGCCAGAGAAAAAAATACACACCCAAATACCAGACCTCACATACATTCTGAGAAGAAAACTGGTAAAATTGGATTTAAAGCCTCAGCAGAGTTTACTATCGTCTACAGGGGCTCACATCAAGGAAAAAGTCTGTACAATATATAAACAGAGCTTTCCAGCTGAGATAAGCTTAGCCTTGGTCTTATTTGTCTAGCTGGTAGAATATTATCTACAGAGCATGAGGGCTTTGGTTCAAAGATCGGAGGCAAAAGCTTACATTTATGTAAACCTCAGAGCAGCAGCCCACCATTTTTGGGTCCTGGCTACATGCAAGCAGTTATAATGACAATGGGGTTACAGGCCTATGAAAGTATTGGGATGCTGTAAGATCAGAGAGTCCCTGAAGAACCTAGCCAGCTTTTGCCCAAGGCAATGCATGCTGGGACAGAGCTCCTCGTGTGCTCGTTCCAGTCTCCCCATGAGCTGGCTTAACCACAATCCCTTTCACACTTTATTTAGTGGGATAAAGAGAGTCTTAAAAAAAAATGCACAATTACTTCCATCAGGCTACCTGCCCAGACAGACATAGGTCTGTTAGTAAGAACGAGAGCATGTTTGTTGGTCTGTGAACTGAGTTGGCAAGGTCTCAGCCTAGTTCATAGTGCAGAAATGGTCCATACCACCTAAGCCACAAGTGGTCCCCCTGTTCTCAGTTTCAACAAAGATCCCAAGGATGTAAAAAACATGGACCAGCCTTCAGTGGTAGCCTTTTAAAAACAAAGGCGAGACAGTATGTGGTAGCAAGATATTGGAGTCATTAAACTGACCTGGATGCAGCACTAGGAAACAAACCACAGGGAAAAATTTCTCCACTAAGAGGAGATGGAATAGAGGACCTCATATCTATAAATCATATTATTTTGTTAACCATGGGTTGAAAACCCATGAAATATATGAGTGGCGGTATTAATCTCCATGAGGTTTTTGAAGTTCTAGGTTTACCTTGTAATCCAAATTACAAAACCTGTACACAGAGGAGTGACTTGGGATAGTTTTCCTGTAAGTGGACCCTAAGTTCATACCTGCTGGTAACTCCAATTAAAAGGCGTTATCCAGAGAGGAAGAATACTAAGCATTTATGACAAAGCAGTCTTCCTATACCTGCACAAAGTAATTTAAAATTTGGTTCCAATTTCACCAATGGGAGGAAGGTCTGTTTTCATTTAACTAAACGAGAATAAAGTGTTCCTTATTCTTAGCTCCAGTCTAGTATCATCTCACAACCAAACTTTCCATAAAGATTGTCAGACAACAAATGTGACAGTACTTTGCAATTATGTTCAATTTAAAAACAAAAACTAAAAATTTAAAACCACAGGCATGCCAGATGGAAGGAAATGCCCAGTGCCCAAATTGGACAGCTGACATGTGACACAGGAGTATCTAGACCATATAAAAAACAGCAAACAGTGCCCCATGAACAACTGAAGTTTCTCCTTCACTCTAAAAACAAAACAACCCATGAACATAGTGGCCTTTCCATGCGCATTTCATCATGATGCACTATGTTATTATGGGAAATACTCTGGTTTTTCCTTTTTGAAACTAAAGGAAAATGTCAAACCAATTTTCTGAAAAAAAACAAAACCTGACTTTTGCTTGTGAATAATTGCTCCATATTAGTAAGAGGAGGAGGAGTTTGTCCTGCTCTGAATACAGACTCGAAAAGATTTGAGATGATATAATAAGACTTCTTACTATATAGGAATCTTTAGCAATTCTGTTGTTCCTTTAAATCTTGAGATGTCAACACATGATGCAAACTTTACTTGAAAGCCTGACAACATCCCAGGGAGGTAAGTAAAAACTGTTTTCATCTTAAAAATAGGGAAATGGAAGCCAACTGACTTGGATAAGGGGAAGTTAATCAGAGTCTGGGAGGCTGAGACCCTGACCCTAACCTAGATTATTCAAGCAGGAACACACAAAAGTTGTTTGTCTGTTCCAGTGATTAAAGCATGTTCAAAAGTCTTCGACATCCGAAGCTCCGTTCCATGCTCTGCCATTTCATCACAGAAGGCCTGATCCAAGGGAAAGATGACAATGATTTTAAATGCATTTCAGGTCAGGATGTAGGTAACCTTGGAGAAATCGATTCACCATTCTGTCACAGTTTTTCAATCTATAAAATGGGAATAATGATACCGATCAATAGGAATAACAAAAATGTCAGAGCTTATAACACATTTGAGATCTTTGGATGAAAGTTGCTACAAAAATAATAATAATAATAAAGTAGTGTGCAGCAGAATGGAAGCATACCAGAATTTGATTTCTGTTAGATACGCAATTGCTCCTGCCCACAGAGCTTAGTTGTTTCTAGCTACAGTTTTGTATCACTTCAAAACCAGATAAATTTAAGAAAACAAACAGAGAAATGATGCGCCTTGTCCAATGCCACACAGCAAGTCAGGGAGAGGTCACCTGAGTCACAGCCCAGAGCTTCAATCTATCAAGCATCACTGGCTCCCATTGCGAAACATTTATCTTGGCATGTCCAGGAATCACTTTGCTGCTTCTACACTTGTTTTTCTACTAGGTACAAATGCACAAAAAGAAATCATCCACAGCTCCAAACATTATGTTGTCATCTTCTACTTATAACATCACAGTCGGCTGCCACAATTATGATTATGCAGTCACAAAAAAGAAAAAAAAAATAAGAGGCTTATATCATATATGGTACCTAGGGAAAAAAAATCAGCAAAAGGAAATTGATTTTTCAAGAAACTAGTCTCCACAGAAATGTTCTTAATAAAATAATAAATAAAGAAGCCAAGGGAAGGGAAAAAAAAAAAAACTCTGAGATGCATATAAGCAATATTGCTTCTCAAGACAATGTATTGCAAATTTTTCCATGGGGTGTCAGCAGCTCTTTAATACTGAGTTTCTAAATGGCAGCCTCTAATGAGTTCCGTGCTTTGATGACTACACTGTTTTCTTAAGAACTTGGCAAGATGTCCAGCCTTATTAAAAAAGAAGGAAAGAAATGGGGAGGGGAATGAAGCAAAATTTAGTTATTTAAAATCTCCCCATGCCATAATTTAAGAAACATGTGTGTTCTGTGCAGATAAATAGGAGCTGGTTGCATATAAAAAAAATAAGTTACACAGAAAGGTAGTGAACAATTCGATATGGAGATGAGCCAGTAGTTCCCAACTGCATAGTTCACATCTGGATCCAAACTCTCCCAAATGCTCAAAACCAGACCTCACAATTCTGTCCTCTGAGAGAGAGAATCCTGAATCTTCACATTTCCATTTGTACTGCAAAACGGCAGTTACTTCTCTTAACGGGAATTTACCATTACAGTATTTAGACAAATGCTCCATTAGGCTAAGGCAGACAAGGTTCCTTGGGTGAATTTGATATCTTTTATTAGACCAACACAGCTACAACCTACACCCCATTAGACTAAGCAGCTTCATATCAGCTGTGCTGTTCAGATCTAGATGCACAATTTCAACCTCCCCAAAATGTAGGAGTACTTGAATCCAGAGCTTCTGGCGCTTCTCTAGTTTGGCATCCTCAATCAGCTTAGTAACTGTCTTCTTTAATGATATATTTGTTCAGATTATTATATTATACATACAAACATGCAAAGATAAGAAAATAATAAAGACACAGTAGGGGAAGATAAAATTTATGCAAGATTGAAAGGAACTCACTGAAATTAAAAAGCAAAGGAAAAACAAATAGATCAGGTTGAACTCAGGAAGAGAAAAAACAGAAACTAAAGAGAAAACTGGATATCTGGAACCTGCACACACTCCTGCTTGTATTATTTCATCACTCAAATTCATTGTGATTTCCAAGAAGAGTGTTGCCTATATTTCTCAAGTTATTTTATGATGATGAATGGATAAATCATATCCTCAAGGCAAAATACTTCCTCCAGGCATTGAAAACCTTGTGGAAAAAGGAATTATGCACACAACACTTCGAAGGAGAAAATCAAAGATGCTTTACGAAGGACAAAAAAAAACTGAAGAGAGATGTTAAAGTTCCAAATTACACAGCAAATCTGTAGCAGAGTCATAAACTGACTTTCAGCATAATGGCCACTCTACCTCCCATGGTAGGATCTGCCATTACAGTCCATGTCTTCGATTGTAATAGTCTCTTCTCTGGAGATTTCCAAAGCTGCCTCTGGGATGTAGATACTGGACTGCTATTGATTCATAGCAATGGAAGTTGGGCCACTAATTCCCCTAGACAACTTGGAAAAACAGCCTTGATGTGAGTAAAGCCATACAAAGGTATTTACCAGCTGGACTGCAGCATGCACTCCCTGCCTATGAACACCATCATTTGTAGCCTTTGGGTTTCCTGAACTCACTCCAAGTCAAACACGCTGGGAGCACGGGCACACCGATTCAGAGAAGCAAGCCAGGTGCTGAATGTTTCGTTCTACATAGCCTGCAGCCATGGGCTCATCCACCTAACACCCCAGCATTGGACTTCTGCTTCAAACCTCAAGAGTTGATTATCTTCACGAGGCCAGATTTCAATTGTCCAGTTTGAAATCATTGTCTTTGTTATGATGCAGGTCTGTCTTGGCATTTACAATATGGAGAAGCCAATCCCACAGCACCTCAAAGAAGAGATCTGAACTTTGGGTTATCCAAGCAGAATAATTTTTCTCCTTACTTCAGGAAAGTCCTTTCTTAGCAAAGATTACCGCTTGCTGAGCCAGAAATGACGCAGGAGTTTGCTATAAAACTCTGGCACAGAAAGTGGACCTCAAAAGCCAGCCTATAACACAGTAAAGAAAGAGAGAGGGTACATGGTGTGCATGTGGGAACATATATTCATATTTCCAGTGACAAAAACAAAAATCCAAATCCTACAGAACAGAGCAGGACCACTGCCAGCATGTTTACACATGCAAAAAAAGGGCAAGTAGGAAATTGCTATAGTTCATAGATTCATAGATTCATGGATTCATAGATTCATAGATGTTAGGGTCGGAAGGGACCTCAATAGATCATCGAGTCCGACCCCCTGCATAGCAGCATAGTTGCTGCTATACATTTACCCTGCTATGAAGGACAGCACTTGAGGTGTCACAAAAAGGCTGTACCTGAGGTTCCAACAGAAGCAGTGCTACAACGCCAGGATGCAACTTGTTTTTCCAGGCCGTGCACAGAGCTGACATACCTGGTTGTTACCAAGGAGGGAAGACAGAGCAGTGACAGCCACATCATTGCCTTAATGCCCATTGGTCCATAGGCTCACTAAAATATTTAAAAAAGATGCAGCCTACAGGTCTTTGTCTAGGTAGATGGGAGAGTCACAAAGGCGAATGCCAGAGAATACTTCAGGAGCAAGGGCAAATGCCCAAAATATATGAACAAACTGGGCAGTCAACTAGCTTGTAGAAGACGAGATGAAAACAAAAAACAAGATAAAAACACAAGATCATAGGCCTGCCTTCTTTACCAATTAAATTTGTGCACTGGTTAATTATAGCCTGTAATAGTTTGAGTGAGGAAACAGTTAATGGCGCGTTTAAAAAACCTCAAGGAACATTACTCCAGCTATGACCATTTACTCCATCTTCTATGCATTAGAGATGATCCTTTCAGAGGAGTCTCATGAGCTTTAATTTTATCACAGTTAATATTCCCTAAGAGTCTCTGCAGTGTAACAGTTTATCCTACCAAAAAAACACATTGGACTAACTTCATACCTACTGTAAACCTACCGGGAAGGATGCTAGTGTCAGCGACACAGAGTGAATGCAGAGTAGTTCTTACCAATATCAAGTCAGTGACTCCACGGTCGTATCACCGAGATTAGAGTCAGGTTCATTAGGTTTACAGAAGGAATGCATTTAGCCCAGCGTCTTCAAATGTGCAGAATATAACGTATATTGGGCTTCATACATGAGGTGAAATAGAAAGTGGGGAGAGAAGCAGAAGGAAAGAACTAAAAGCAGCTTCAAACACTGGAAAACTCGGGAAAACACGTGGAATCTACGTGAGGATTTTAGTGCTAATGAAAATGAGACTGGATAGCTTGTGAGATTATGCAGCCAACAGGCACCGGGCCAGGCCGGAGATAAATGCAGAGCAGATCCAGAGAAGCAGACTAGCCAATAAAAATACCTGCAGTAACAGTGAAGAACCTGTTTTCAGAGAGTTAGTTTTCACCAGAGAATTCAGCTTGCTCATGCTATTGAATAACTGAATCTAACTCAGCTATCCCAGATCCAAGCATGAGGCAACTCGGGGACTACCTGAGACTTAATGCACTGTCTTGTTCCATTCCTACAGAAAATAGACAATAAAAGAAACAAGATTTATTCCCCAGTTTTTGTTTTTTTTTAAAGGGGTGGATGCCTGAACATAATCCCGTCATTAGCTATTTATTCATGTCTCTGCCAGGGATATTTTGGAAATGCGGCGACCCTTGCTTTCAAACTGAGGCTAACCACAGGAGTTGCTCCTGGAAGCAATCAGGCTTTTAAGGGCTAAATTTAGGCAGTGGAGCCACATAATTTCATTGCCTCTCCTCTGCTTTGTAAGGAAGACAGCCAAAAAGTGGGATTACTGCTCCTCAGAGGGGGAAAGAGTGCAGCATACAAGGAAGCATGTTATGACTAGAAACTGTTTAATTTCCACAGGTCTTCACCTGCACCGTGTTAGCACAGATCTCTCCATTGTTTGTGATCAAAAAAGCAAAAGCATTCCCATCAGTATCATGGAAAATAACACCAGTAAAGACACATTAGGTCTTCTGATCCACCAGCCCTGCTCAATGCAGTTTTCTCCAGGGCCTTCCATTCACTTTCAGGGACTTGAAAATGGTTTTGCTTTCAACAATGACAGCATATTCCATTTCCATTTCCATCTGCTCGAAGAACTGTGTATTGAAGGCTTGAGACTCTCCTCTCAAGACAGTATTAGCAAGACCCATGTGAGAAGGGTTAGCCCAACAGAAGCAAGTGTGCAAAAGTAGAGGGAATCAGACTAATCTGAAGACAACGCATGCAAAGCATCAATAATAAACTGTTCTTCACTGCCCCCCTTTTTCTCACTTTCTCTCTCTTCACCACCTATTTAAAATAAAAGGTCTCTGGAGTGAAGACCTTTGTCTTCTTACTTGAAAATTACTATGCAAATATATGCAGTAAATAATAACTCATAACAATGTCTTCTGGGGACCAGGTTAAGAAAAAACATGGCTGGAAGATAAAGTTGTTAATCACTAAGGCTAGGGACAGAAATTACACATAAACCGGTTTGAGTAATCAAAAACTGATTGAAACCTGTAACAGAGCAGAAGCTCCATGCACATAAACCAGTTTCAAAATGGCTGAAACTGGTTTAAGATAAAGCTGACTGAATGGGGTACCATATTTAACTGATTTGGGTCAAACCGGTTTATGAAACTTCTGTCCCAGGCCCCTTCCTGGTTCAAGTTAAAACATAGTCCCCCAGCATCCCAGCATGCCTTCCAGCCACGGGCTGGGCTGGGCTGGGCTGTCTGCAGAGAAAGGTTAGGGGATGGTGGAGGAGGCAGGGACTCCCTCCCCCCCCCACAAGAAAACCCCAACTGGGGCCAGGGAGGGGGGTTACATTTCCCTTCCCCAATACAGAGCTGCCCTGCCAAAAACTTAGTGCTGGCTGCAACTGTGGACTACAAAACCCAGAGGCACCTGGAAGCAGAAAGAGGAAGTGATGAGCAATCCTGCAGAGTCCTGCTGCTGTGAGTCTGAACTGCAAATCCTAGAGACCTCGGGGGCAGCAGGAAGAGGAAGTGAACACACAGCCCGAGTCGTGCTCTAGTGTCCCCTGGCTTCTGGCCTGAGCCACTGCAGGCGTGTGGCTGCATTTTCTGAATCAAAAGTGAACATCTGCTGTTGTTTCTCAGTTTAATCTCTGCATCTTAAACTAAGCTGCAAAGACTGAATTGATTCAGCCTCAGGCTTTTTGACTGTCTGTACTTAGCCTAAGACCACTGAGGCAAAGGGTAAAGCACATGATTTCAAATGTCAGCTCTAATGAGATGCAGCCCAACTGAAAGGCATGAAAGCCTTTCCCCTTGCCTCCCCATACTCTGCCAGATGGACTATTAAATTCAATTCTGTAATTGGGGATGGGTTCAGACTTTAACAAAATGTTCTGAGAACCTTCTCGCTGAGCCTTAGAGAGACTCCTCATGGAGACAGATACTTAGTTTACAATGCCTTCTCTCCCCGCATATCAACTGCTCTTCCACTAAATACCTGCAATATTGCTAACCTCAGATATTCAGAAATCCCAAGTCAGGGCTCCAAAACTCAGGAGAATTATAAAAAAGTAAAGTAAAATAGTCAGTTGGTGAAACTCATTTCTATAGAAAAAACTGGGGGGAAGGGGGGAAGAGAGAACTGCATTTCCTGGTGTAGAACAAATATACTGATTGGTATATACTGATTCCTGATAATTCTCCCATATTACACGGAGTTGGCAGAGGTTCCATTTCTAAACTGACTGAAGACTAAATAGGAGAAAACACTTCAGACTAAAGAGAAGACATTTTTATCCTTATAGGCCTTCTCCACCTCCAACTTCTTTGAAGATGAAGAAACTTCGAGGGTAAAAACCATTCAGACGCTTTTGTGCCTTATATGGATATAGTGAATTCCTTCTTCTCTTATAATACAGCCCAACCAGCGTTATTTGCCCTCAGACAGCACTGACATATAAATGCACTAGGCAATAATGAAGAAGGCAGAATACATGACTGCACAAGTTAAAAGAACAATTCCCAAGTAGGGATTATAGACCATCTATCATCAAAGGAAAAGCTCTGTCATCGTTGGAAGTACTGTAATGAGGCACATGCAGAAAGAAAATGTAATCAAATTCCATTTGCTATTGACTTTCCCCCAGCCACCACTGAGAGAATCAGCTAGCTGGGAAGCCTCTAGCCCTTCACCACCTGCTTTGTCCAAGCTAACAATTTGTAGATGCTTCTGGTTGCAACTGAAAAACTTTACACTTATTAATCATAATCTAAGGATCTTTTCTTCTGCTTAGATATATTTATAACTACTGTACTTCAAAAGTTGCTCCATTAGAGACTTAAAACGTAAATCTGTTTGCTGTCAAACACTTCATAAGAGCTTTGTCTTTTATATGATGGGAGAGTATAGGGCTTGGGTAATTAATTAAAACCACCCCTGCTATGGATACACCCACTGATGGACTTCACTGTGCAGCTCTACCTATGCATCCCATTTCTGACCTGCAACACCCTTTGTTTCAATGGAGTCTAAAGCTGCCCCTACAGCCAATGGGCTGACCTTCAAAGTAGAAAACTGCACAAGTACCCCAAGATTTGGTCCCCCATGAGAAAATAAAAGACAGGTAAGCAGTAGGAAACCTTCTATTTAAAGCTAGAGCTTCAAACTGGATGCAGCTAATCTGCCATAATAAGGAACTGGACTTTAGCTTCTTTTGAAGATCTGGATCGCAAGTGGCTGGTTATAAATACCTTAAAGCACTGCAGTGTGTCTTCCAAAATAGCAAACCAGGTATGAAACATTGTTTGTGAGGCTTTCAGGCCCAAGTCTGGCTGGGCTCTGTGATGGGTACTATATTACAGTCCTTAAAGAAATCCTTTAAATTTTTCCATTTCTGTGATTTCTAAAGGGTTCTCTGTTCCGCATTAACAACTTTAAAGGAAGGCAGTGCAAACAGAGCCGCATAAAGTTCAATATACTGTCACTCAGGCAAACCTCAAAAGCTTACTTTGCTGGACCTCAAACAGAGATATCTGCAGGAAACCTAGGAAGCAATTAAATGAAATTCATATTCTTTCAGTCAAAAAGTGCAACAAAAGTTCATATGAAATCCACTGATTCAAAACTGTCTATATGATTCTTCCACCCTCCGGCTGTATTCAACAGGTGAAAACTGACATTCAGAAGAAAGCAGAAGGGGGGGTTGGTTTGTTTGTTTGAAGAAAAAGTGCAAAAAAAGGCATTATAAGCCCCTTTCAATGTAGAAACAAGCAATATTCAGGGTGCGGGAAAAGATCTGAACAGAGCACCTTCTCCCCCCAGCTGTCACATTAGGGAACTCATACTTGTGCAACATGAATGCAAAACAGATTTAGGCTACAGTTTTCCAAGGACATACAGAGTGTAGGCTCCAAAACTCACATGGTATTTCAATAAAATTGGGTGCCTAGCTCCTTTTCACACACAAAAAAAACCCAACCCTGCCAAGCCAAAATTATGTAAATATGGGCAACAGCACTCAAAGCAATGCACAGGAAGGCCACACAGTGCTGCTTCCCACCAGCACCAAATTAGCTATCCCAGAGACTGAAAAAACCATCATTCTCAGAAGCAAACAACCTTTGGCACCTTTGCCAAGACCAAGGGGCCAGCTGCAGTGGAGTTCTGTAATGTGGCCATATGTCTATTAGAAAATGGTTTGAGATCCATCAGTTGGAAAGCTCTGAACCAACTGGCCTCTGCCCCTGTCTAATTAGCGCTGGAGATGGGAATGTGAAGGCAGTGTCTCTTATCTCTACTCGCTACTCACCAGGGACCCAATTCAAATTGATAACCTCACAGACAGCCCACTGCTAGTCCTATGTACAATCTTCCCACCTGCCAAATTTCATCTTAGTCACTACATCTGTCTCTTCAACAGGAAGCTTTGCTCATCACAAAACCACAGCATTACCCTATCACTGGTAGCCTGGGACGGTGCTATCATAATGAACTAGTGGTTCAGTTATTTCTTAAAGCAAGAGTCCTGCAGAAGAAGAGAAAGATTGCAGCTGCTGTCAAGTACCTTCAAGCCAATACCAAACCACTGTAGGATTTCATTTATTATTAATAGAAGTAGCATCTCATCCTCAGGTTGTTTGCTTTTTTATCCCAGAAGGTTTTGAAGTGCTCTGCAAAACTATTAGCATCCATGTTATTAGGTAATCCTTATACCTAATATAATGTATATCATACACACAGACAACAATTTCCCTGCCCCCAGTGATGAGAAACTACATCTGAAATGGAGCATTGTAGCTGTGTAGCAATGCATGGATTTGCTATGGTGACTTCTCTGTTCGCATAACTCCCTCCAAGTCAGAGGAGTTATGCCAAAACAGAACCTGATCCTCTGTTACACAACAGTTGAGGACAGGAACTAAGATGACAACTGCATCCACATGACGACACAGGAACAATAAAAGGTATCAGAACAGATGCACCCAAATCTGAACAAGGCCAGGACTGCTGGCAAACACCCTTGCTATTAGATCTTTAATGAGTAGATCCTATCAGGCTCTTTCTTCGCCTGATAGCCTGTTTACCTGAAGAAGCACAAACATTTGCTGAGTATATTCTGTTTTAATATCAGTAACACACATACGCAAGCACAGCAGACAAGAGTATCAGTAGCTCAGGAGGGAATGGAGCCAAGTGAGGCGGTGCTAATTTTATTCAGCTTCAACATCCCCTCTATATTCTTCCAGACACTCAAATGATGACCCATCCAAGCCTTACAAAGACACAACAGGCCAAATTCAGCCTTGTTGTAACTCCATGCGCTACATTTAGTTTGCACTAGAGACCGAGTTGTACCAGAGACCCCCCATAAAAGTAATCCATTTCATGAGTGTCAGCAAGGGAAGGGAACTAAATCATATTCAGTGTTGTAGGCTGTGATGTCGGGGCTACACAGTCCTACGTGAGTACATCCAGAGTTGTAATCCAAGGACTGGGGATGAACAGGTACAGCCACATGGCACCCCCTGCACTCAAGGGGAGGGATGTTCCCCAGCACGCTCTGCCCACCTACTACCATTTGCAGGCAACACCCTGAGAAAGGTGAGCCCTCTCCCTGCACCTCTGGTGAGACCTGTCTATAGAGTGCTTGAAGTCAGAGATTGAGGCTGCCCCTGGAGTGGTTTTACTAGTGTCCTTCTAGGTCTGGCACATGTTAGTAAGAAGAGGCGGGTGTTTGGGAGTGTCCCTGCCTGCACACCCCAAGGACATGGCACAGGAAGACCCACTGGGACTCAGGGGAATGCACAACAGCTTGAGAAATCCTTCCATCACCTCTGCTTTCTTCCCAAAGGCAGGGTCGAGTTGCACCTCGCAGATGGAGACACGCAAGCTTTCGTAAGCAACAGCTTTCACCTGGTCAGATGCTATGCTTTCACCGGGTAAAAGCACCTATTCCTTCCTACTTGCTATACTTTCTTCAGCAGCTCTGGCGGAAGAATCAAATGCATATCCCCTGTATCTAAGCAGTCTTGAAAATTCAATATGACCGGCTACTTCTGGAGGACGGGACGTCAAAGCCAGTGCCTCACACACCAGAGTTAAAATCCCTGTCAGAACGCGCCTGCCTTAATTATTTTTTAAGCAGGTCTCATAATGACGGAGTAGCTGTAAGCAAATCCTTCAGTGAGCATTAAGCGGACACCGGCGTCTAATGTTTTAAACGGTTTAAGCAGTTAAAAAAAGGCTGAGGCGGCGGCACGATGTTGGCAGAAAACAAAATGACAACAGCAGCAAAAGGAGGGCAGAAATGCTTTGCGTGTCGGCTTGGAGCAATCACATGTTAAACCAGGGCATCAACAGAGGACACAGTGGTTTGGTAGCCGTCCCACAGTCTTCTGTGCCTCTCAGCTGGGATGACTAAGTGCTAGATGGGAACATCTCAGAGGGAGAATCTCCACACCTAGAAAACTGATTACAGTTATGGAAGAGAGAGAGACTACCAAGCTTATGAGGCTGCAAGCATGACAATAGGAAGGAGAAACGCCCAAGCCAACGCCAAGGACAACCCTAAAATCTCCCTGAGTGGAGCTGTTCTGCCAAAGCATATCGTACAAGGTTTTGAGTTTCACTGGGGCAGTTTAAAAAGTGCTCTTCCATCTGCTCTGGCAATATGAGCCTGAAAAACTTAATTAACAAAAAAGGGAGTGAATAGGCCCCATTTCTCAGGGAAGAAAGTTTCCCCAACACACAGACAACGTGCCACTGTGGAGAATCAACTCTACTACCCACATCAGAAGGAAGGGGGTCGTATGGACCATGCAGGGGAGTGGAAAAAACACAACACTTGGCTTTCCTGCTTTGGTTTTCCCTCTGTCTTGTTTTGTGAACCAGCTCCAAAGACAAGGTAGAGGCAAAGGGCTTACTTGCACTGGTTAAAACATTAGGCCTGTTTTCTTCTTTTTTGGCAATTCTCTCTCATTCAAAGTTACACTGTTTGTTCACAAGTTAAGAACAAAAGGCAGCTTCAAAAGCAGATGGTCCTGTCCTTTCCCCCTCCTCCCCTCCCCGCCAGGAAAGCTGATCTTCTGGCTGCCTCCGCGAGCTGCAAACTTTGTGGGCTTCAACAGTTCTACAGTGATATCTGCCCACTCCTTCCAGCATGAAAAACCCAGCATGTGCAGTTCAGGGGTATTGTCTTTCTGTTACGATTGGCTGAAGAGAGGCTTTCTGTAAAGTGAATGCTCTTAAATGACGTAACTGCTGCTCTGTGTTTTGGAGCTATTCAAATCCAAAAGAGAATTTATTTAAACTAAAAGAGAGAGAGAGAGAAAGCTGTTCAAGAATGTGAGTCACGCCTTGAGTCACTAAAATGGAATCAAGCAGAAGCTCATTAAGTGGTTCATTCAAACACCTTTAGTTCCTTAATCCAGACAGAAAGATTTTACAGTTCATTAAAAAGAATGGGGTTTCAGAATGAGGTTACTAGTGTGAACGTCAGGCATCCAGACAAACACAATGTACCGGGCTCAAACCAGGGGGAACGAGGTGACATGTTATGGCCAATGTTGTACCCGGAGGTCGTGATCTAGTAGTGCCTTCTGATTGAGGAATCTGTGCAACTAACTGGTTTCTGGCCTATAGTTTTAAGTCTTACCTTCAGCCAATACTGAAATATTCCTGACTGCTTTGTTTTCCACCCACATCTCTCAAACCCTTAATAACTTAAGCCTCACAAAGGCCCTGTGAGAGGAAAGGACCATTATGCCATTTTACAGATGAGAAAGGAGAGATTAGATGATTCAGTGCAACAGCCGGGGCTCTGTACTCAGGAGGCTTAAAGTTATGCTCTGCAACAATTACCCGTGCTCCTTCCAATTTTCTTTTGCCATTTTCCTAGTAGATAGCAACCCCTGCACACTGATAAAGTCCTTGCAATATGTAAAGTACCTAGTAACGGCAATGAAGAATGCATTACAAAGGTAAAGGATAGCCAGATTCGAAGCTTAGCTGATGTAGAAGTCAGCAAGTTCAACACCAGACACAACAGCTGCCTAATTTCCTGCATTCTCTTCGTTCTGTGCTCCTAAAAATAATATAAGGAAGTGGTTTGTTAAAAAAAACCACTGTAAGTAAAGAGAAATGCTCAACTGTTCCACAGCACTACTTTTATCACCAACCCGTCCCATCTGCCATTGTAGTACGATACAACCCGACTGGATTCTCATCAGGAGATGGTCACTATTGAAGTTCCCCCAATGCGCAGCCTTCCCGTCTAGTCTCTTCAGTTGTGGAAGTGCCAATCCCACTCCAATTGTCCTTTTGATGTTTGCTTGCCATGCAACTCTGCTGCCTTGAATTACACAAAAGATGGCTGATCCCAACTGACCTTATTCAAGGCAGCAGAAATCCTGCATGATGGCACGCAAGATATTTTCACTTGAAAAAACTGAGATTCAGGTGGATCAAAACAAAGCCTCCATCCATAAATTATTACTACTCTTAGGGTCCATCTACATGTTGGCCTATGGCAACATAATGATGCACTATGTCGCCATACGACGCACTACAGTGACGTAGCAATCACACAGGTCTACATGTTGTCACCAGCGTTGTCACTGTAGCAGCACAACCCCCGGTATAGCACACCACTACAGCAATGGAGGGACAAAATCTGACTGTGCACTGCACACATGGCGCAGTAACTGCCTGTACTGCACCGTGCTTTAGTACTCACAAAAGAAGTACTAAAGCACAGCGCCGTGGCAACATACCCATATGGCAGTATGTCAATGCACCCTTAGTGTGGTCAGTGTTGATCAGTGACATCCAAGCCCGGATCTTCAGCTGACATCTGGGTCAATTCACACCACCTGAGGATCTGGGCCAATGGATTAGGTGGTAGGTAGGAGGATTCTCTGGATGTCTGAAGAGCACCAGAGGGCTGGCCTTACAAGGCACGGCAACTGCATTTAGAACATTGTCTGAGCATTGAGTTGTTCAGGGAACGTGCACTTTATATGCTTACAGTGGCCAAAGTCTATCAGGCAACATTTAAGCCACTTTTATTCCGAAGACAAAAGTTTATCGGGTAAAAAAAAAAAAAAAAAATTACAGACAATAACTGCAAAATAGTGAGAAAGAAGGAGCACCCAACGTAACAAAGACCAAAAAACCCAACAGAACAACAGAACCGCGTGTATCTGAAGGGTCCACTGTAGGGGCTGAGCCAACTACCCTGGGTTGTACAAGAGAGAAAAACCGGGAAAAGTAAACACGCAGTTCACGCAAGAGGAAATGTTTGAGCAAGATGGTGCCAAAAGAGGCATGAGCCAGGCTGCCTAGAAGAGTAAACTGTACAATTTCTTAAAAGAAGCATGTTGCCCTGTCCCTGACTCTCATCCAAAAGAATTCTTGGGAGATTACTTTCTGTCCTCTAATATTTATCTGTTCATGCTCCCTCCATGATTCATGCTTGGGCGGAGCAGATGGAACTACCTTTGTTTAAGGTTGCCCAATGCTTCCCATCATAAATGAAAGAATGAATGAGTACCCACGTAGGCACTCGCTCTGAAAATTAAAGCAAACTGTTCAACAAGGAGATAGGTCATTTCCAAATGTGTGGCCAGCAACAAATACTTTGCACATTGGGTCACTACTTACCCGGATCCTGAGGATGGTTACACCTTCTCCCTAGGGCTCAGAGAAGTTTCTAATTTAAATTTTTAACATCTCTTATAAAGTGCCATAAGGAGATGCATGTATTTTGCTTGTTTACCGTCCTGCATTTGGGCTCTGTGCGCGCAACAGAAAAGAACCACCAAAGCAGATGTCAAGGATGGGCAACATAACCAAGGCCCAGCAGGTTCTCCATAGTAACCCAGAGCAGCTTGACAGATTTCAGTCATGATCCTTAGCTTTAGTACAAGTACATAAATAGACTAGTATAAGCTGTACATTGAGAAACAGGGCCAATGCCTTCCCCTTTTCAACCTCTACCCAGCTAGCCAAAAGAAACAACTTTGATAAATTCACTCAAGCTCTTTTCTGATCTGAGTTACTTCTGTGCCTAAGGAAGTCATTTTGAACAAAACCTTATTATTGATTTACAATATATGAGAGCTATGGGGCTGCAGTAGATATCAGCCTGTGCATATATTTTCTCTACAAGAAAATTAGATAAAACTGCACTCAGGGGGAAATCCCAGCCTGAGACTTTTGCATCAGAGGCTTTAGGACACCAGCAAAGAGGGAAAGGATGTCCCAGACAGCCCTCCTGTCTAGAAAGAGTTAAACCAAATGAACTGGAACATAACTGCTGAATGCAAGCATAAGCAATGGGAAAGCTATAGATGGTGTTGAGTGACCCACTTAAGAAAATTATGCCTCCAAACCAAAACGCCCTATGCATTTGCTGGGGATTACTGCACTTCATCTGAAGCATGCCCTAATCACCTAGAAATACTTTTCTTTCATGTCCTCTTGGATAATTATCCCCACTGTGCACTTGCTGTACTACCAAGAATAAACATATTGACAGGAAACGTAAAGCGTGTTCTGTATACTGTCCTCATCAGCAATTGCCCTTTGTGTTTTCCTATAACACAGTGAACTAAGAAGTCTAATCTACTCCCACGGAATCAATGGCAATGCTCCAGCAGAAGTTCTCAGAGGAAGCCATCCTCTCATCAGCACCATGCCTGGATGCCTCTTACCCCTTCTTCAGGATAAAAGAACAAAGTTAGAAATACTGTACAAGGAATGCTGTGACCTAAGAAAGAGCACTCTGTTTCCTCTGTATAGGAGTGCAAGCTCCAAATCTAGCCTAGAAGGATGGAAAGGGAAGAATGCAGGTAAGTCATTTCACCTTTTATTGCCTTTCTGAAGGAAGAAAGTATGTGACCTGAGCACTGCTTCCCCAATGATTCTAGGAGGTTTGTAAATCCAGCATAAAAAAGCCATCTCAGGGGGGGAAGAGTAATAATAATAATAATGTATGGATTTGGTGATACAAAACCAAACAACAATATCATGGACCCAGTTCCTCTTGTATTCAAACGTTCAGATTATATCTAGGGTGCCCTCAAAAGTAATTCAATGCCACAGTAAGATTTTGATCATAAAAGGTTCTCCTTTTTGTGATTTCTAGGTATAGCTTACTGCACATTCTGCATCGTATGAAGGATGAGACACTGTACCCAAGCAATTCCAGTTTTGACCCTCTCTGTATAGAGGGGTCACCAAAGTACATCAGCCAAATGGAGCCTTAACAAAGGAACAACCAACAAATACATGACTAGGGTTCTTCCTTCATCCAACCTCTCAGACTATTTGGATAAAGACAAAGCATTGCTCACTGGCACTGGCAATTTCTGTTAATTGCACCAAAGCTTTAAATATTAGGTTGGTCACAACATGGGTGTCTTTACACGTGCTCTGGGGTGGGGCACTTTAATTAAAGCAGCTCTCAGGAGCCCATCTAATTAAAGTGCCCGCACTGTCTCATGTATTCAGTGTCCTGTATTTCAAAATGGCAGCAGGGGGTGCTTGAACTAAAGCTCATTACACACGTGTTAGTTCAAGTGCCCACGCCAACATTTTGAAGTGTGGGGATGCTGAATACATGTGACGCCAAAGCTGCTGGAGAGTGCTAATTAGTTTGTTCCAGCAAACTCAGTTAATTGAGTCTGCTCTGACATGTTTTAATTAGCATGGGTCGGAGCAGGCATCGGGCACGTGCATAGATGCCCTTCAACATGGCTGATATCATGTTCCCTCCTGAACAACTCACCTTCCCACCAGCCAGATCTGGGTACCTCTATTTCATTTGCTGGTCTATTCTTTTTCAAGTAATCTCCTGTATAATACTGTTGGACACCAAAATCTAAGTCTCTATTTGCCAGTGTTTTGAAGAAGGAAAAACCAGAACAATTTAGAACATAAAGAATGCAAGAAGACAACAACAGGTGTGGAGAGATGGTCTCAGAAGAGCTTCATATGCTAGCTGGGATATGAACCAAATACTTTACAATTTCATCAGGAATCCATCATCTGCTACAAACACTGAACATGTCTCAGACTGCACATAGGCCAATATTGGGTTCATTGGAGTGTGTGCAGCTGCTGGCCAAAAATAAGCACCCCTGGTTCCATTATGAAAAGCTATCAAGAACGCCGGTACAAACTGATTGGGTTACTTCCTTTGACAAAAGGATGAAAATCAGTGTAACGCATGTGAAGCCCTGCACTAAGATCCTGCGCTTTATTTTGGGCACTGAGCCAAAAGAGACTCATGGGGGGGGCAAAACCCACAAATAATATTGAGTTACAAGAGTCCTCCCTTCTCCTCAACAATCTATCTTTTGGATCAAAAATGGGGAAAATACCAGCTGAAAACTGATCTTTACTCAAAGAGTATTTTCTCCACTTATTCGTTTGATCCTCATCTGCTGGTGAGATGTTAGGTCTGTCAAACCACTGTTTTCCCAGAGAGAGCTTACCGTAGCTACATGCTAACTGTTTAGACTGCATTTCAAAAACACCTTGCAGAAGTTTTGGTCCAGGGTCAGATCAGGGAAGGAGCCAGGGTCCTAAGCTCTTCTCCCAATACTACCAGTGATTCAACAAGCCACTGAATCTCTCTGCACTTTCTCCATCTGTAGAAACAGGGCTTACCTTTTAGGGCTGTTTTAGAGTTACTGTTTGGAGATATTTTTTCAGATGCTGTCATAAAAGATCCTGCAGGTGCTCAATATATTATGCTCTCTCTTTCCTGAGTAAATTAGGAATTCATTCTAAGTGCTCACATGAAGAAATAGGAGAGAAGCTAAATTGGATCCACTCTCACAACTCCCTTCCTTACAGGAAAGGAATCAGCAGTAATATCAGTCGAGACTTTATGCTGCAACCATGATGCTTCACTTTCTATTAAAAAAAATGCTACTGGCTTGATTTTTTAGCTAATTAAATCAAACTGGCACAGATCTGCCACAGAGCAACCACACAGCAATAGTGTTCCTTTCATAGATTTCATAGACATTAGGGCTGGAAGGGACCTTGGAAGATCATCGAGTCCAGCCCCCCGCCCAAAGGGCAGGAAGTCAGCTGGGGTCATAGGATCCCAGCAAGATAAGCATCCAGTTTCATCTTGAAGGTGTTCAATGAAGGTGTTTGAACCACCTCCGGTGGCAGGCTGTTCCAGACCTTGGGGGCTCGGACAGTAAAGAAATTCTTCCTTATGTCCAGCCTGAAACGATCTTGTAGTAGTTTGTGACCATTCGTCCTCGTCATCCCTTGGGGCGCTCTGGTGAACAAACGTTCCCCCAGATACTGGTGGTCACCCCTGATAAACTTGTAGGTGGCCATCAGATCACCCCTGAGCCTGCGCTTTTCCAGGCTAAAGAGCCCCAGGGCTCTCAGCCTGTCATCGTAGGGTCTGCTTCCCTGACCTCTGATCATGCGCGTGGCTCTTCTCTGGACTCTCTCAAGCTTCTCCACATCCTTTTTGAACTGTGGAGCCCAAAACTGGATGCAGTACTCCAGCTGCGGCCTCACTAAAGCCGAGTACAGGAGAATGACGTCCCGGGATTTGCTTGAGAAGCATCTATGGATGCAAGCCAGCGTTTTGGTCGCTTTACTAGCCGCAGCATCGCATTGCAGGCTCATGTTCATCTTGTGGTCAATGATGACCCCCAAGTCTCTTACTTCCATAGTGCTAGCCAACATAGCACTGCTGAGCCTATAAGGATGCTGCGGGTTTTTCTTCCCCAAGGTGGAGAACCTTGCATTTATCGGCGTTGAACACCATCAGATTCTCGTCCACCCACTTGCTGAGCCTGTCCAGGTCAGCCTGGATCACCCGCCTGTCTTCTGGTGTGGATGCTTTGCCCCAAAGTTTGGTGTCATCGGCGAACTTGGCCAGTCCACTTCTGACTCCAGTGTCCACATCATTAATGAAGATGTTGAACAGTATGGGTCCAAGGATAGAGCCTTGGGGGACCCCACTGGTTACAGGACACCACGATGAGTGACTTCCATCAATTACTACCCTCTGGGTCCGACCCCGGAGCCAATTTTCCAGCCAGTGGATCGTGGAGGACCCAAGGCGACAATTGGCCAGTTTCTCCAAGAGGCGATCATGGGATACCAGATCGAAGGCTTTTTTGAAGTCAAGATATATGACATCAATCTCTTTTCCCTTGTCCAGGTGATAGGTCACCTGGTTGTAGAAGGAAATGAGATTGGTCAAGCAAGACCTACCCGCAACAAACCCGTGCTGGCTATCCCTTAAGATGTTGGCGTCGGCCAGTCCATTAAGGATGGCCTCTTTAATAAACTTTTCTAAGATTCTAAGAAGGGTTTCCTTAAACCCTTGCATCCCCTAACAGTGTCTTGCCTGGAAACTATATTGTACGCACATAGCAGAGCAGCAGAGATTTCCTGGCCTTTAATGGACAAAGAACCAAGAAGCTTCCCATGGATATAAAAAACATCATCAACGCTAGTCACTGGTGAATTAGTATTTAGATTCTCTTTGGATCAGCTCAGGACAGGACAGTATAGTCAGTCATATGAACTCAGATAAGACCAAGCACTCCATCAATAGAGAAGTAGAGGAGCAAACACACAGTCATTATGCTATAGTAAGCAGGAACCCGGCCTCCTGCCAAACGGAATAAAAACTAACAGACAAACAACTAGTCTGCAATCCTGTTCTCTTTCCATATTACAAAGAATGACTAACAAAGTTCCCAATTATTAGTAAGGACCATTCAAGAGAGCAAGGGTCGAGTCCTTTGAGGTGATCTGTGTCCTCAGGTCTAACTCAGGTGTTCAGTGTGATGTCTCCACAATTTGCAAATTCCTTTGGCAAAAAAACCCCAACACAATGAGAAGCAGTAAACAAGATTTCCTTGTTGTGTTACATTACACTGCTCCTACCAAAGTGTAACCTTCCTCAGATCCTTGATAGCCTCCTTAATTAAAACTGTTGCTATGTTACTTTGATGGTATGGTCCCTCATTAAAAAGATGTTTCTTGAGAAACTGGAAGAAGCTGGTACCTACAGAAGTGTCAGTGGCACTAGGTGTGACTGCACTTCCAATTAAAGTCTATGAGAAGTCCTTCTGCTTTGTCACATAAAAAAGGGTGACAATATCACACTTAGGGCTTTTTTTTAAAGTAGGAGGCTTCCACTGCTTAATGGTGTTCAGCCTCTCCAATTTTCCTCCAGTTTCACTTAACTACTCAGATTAATGACACAATTAAAAATCTGCACTTTCCAGCTATTGCACTCTTCAAGTTAGTGAAGAAAAAAACCCAACACATTCCTAGAACAATATTTCCTAGATGGCTACAATCCCTCGAAAAACACTTGCACCTCATCACCTCTGACAAAAACTTTCATTTTCCAGTGCATTCTCCGGGAACAGAAGGGAAGGAAGTTGCTGATTATACAAATTCTACACTCCTTTTTAAATAAAATGGACCTCAGGTGTCTCCCATTTCCACCACTGGGTCCCCAGTAAGTCACCGAACATGTTCAAAAAAAAAAGCTCCAGCTTTTTAACTCACTGCTTGATCTTGCTGCCCCTCAACTCAACAACCAAATTCCTTTGGCAAAACACGTGAACACACATTCCCAGAGAAACTTAAGTCCTGTACAAAACCAACTGTACCCAACTTCTACTCAGGACATTGGAGGCACTCAGTATCTTACAGGACCGGACATAAAATTTAGGTGTAAGTCATCTAAAAATCACTGACTTCCACTCTGGATAACTAAGTCACTTTTGAAAATAGGACTTAAGGTGCTGTTAATAATTTACCCCAAGTCTTTTAATTACAAAGGATAACAGCAATACAAGAAGGGGCCAAAGAGCATACTGGCTGAGTTCAATGATGATATGGTTATGTAACTGTTTGGAAGACATCTTGATATGGGTCTCCCTGTGAAGATGCAATGCAGACTAATGTAGTAAGAAAAAAACAGGGATTGCCCAAACATGGAGCTAGAACAGAATGAACTGAATTAAAGATTATGCTAAAGCAGGTCAAGCAAAAATTACACAGCCAAACACCAGCACCAAAATGCCTTTGAAATCAAGGACCAGACTAGAATATGGATCAGTTTTCAAGACATGGTCATTTCCAATCTGATTTTAAAAACTGATAACTCCAAAGAGCTACCCAAGGGAAAGGGAAGTGCTAGATCCCCACAGAGCATTAATAACAGAGACCACATAAAATATGACAAAGGTATCAGGATATACAACAACAGGAAGTGAGTCAGTATGCAAGTGTGTTTGATGGCTATCAAGTTGCTTATTTTTTCCTTCAGCCTCAGCTGGAGACAAAGTGCTTCACAACAAAAAGCCAACTGTTCTGGTGGCCAATTTTCATAAATAGCTAAACAGGCAGTTTTTTATACTACAGGAGTACATATTTACCAGTGACGTGTCCGTTGACTTCAGCGCAGCTGCATCCACCCACGCCATATCTTAGCCTGGCATTTCACACCCCTACATGCATGCAGATTCACATCTGCATACAAAGGCACCGTCACTCCAATGTATTCCCTCAAAGCAGTGTATAAGTTTGAATGCCCCAAGTTACCAAACCAAAATGTCTTTCAATGAAGGGTTTTATCCATTCGTGGCTGTATGCTCAGGTGTGGAAGTCTAAGTCAGTTAGGCAACTAGAAGTGGCTGGGTGTGAAAATTCAGGGGATGGGATGAAGCCACTCTGAAAGTGTTGGGCATCTTTTTTAAGGAAGATGCCAAGAAGATGCTCTGGAAAATGGAAGGTGCTTTGGAAGATGCCAGGACCTTGACTGGCCAAAGGCCTGAGCACCAGCCACCATAGCTGAAGTAAACAAGCCCAAATTTCTCCAGAGCCTTCTCTCTGGCATTGTGTCACTGCAGTTTACTATTATCAAACATTTGCTTTGCTATCGTTCAGCAAGGAAGGCAGAATTTGCAGGTAACTATTCATCCAGCTAAAGTATTACCTTAAAAAGAAAACTGCTTGTTTTTTCTTTGATATTGTTAGAATGAAAGACAACAGCTCATGGAAACATCTTTGTAGCCATAGTTCTGCTTAACCTCTTTGCCCCTGAATTCTTCTTCTTACAGGATTGCCGTTTCATTTGTACAACGTCTACCACAATGAGGCCTTCAGCTCGACTTAGGTGTAGAGCAAACTAAATGTTTGCAACAACAAGCACATAAAAGCTGGGAATGAGATGGCTCTACGGGGTCAAGAGAGCAACAAAAGATTGGGGGAGGCTGGGGGAGGGAAGTAAATTTCCCACTACTGTCCATTCCTTGGTGACCATCCAAAGAGACTGCTTAAATGGGAACACCATGCACAGAAGAGGAGTAGGAATTTGGCCTCAGATGTAATGGCTTTCCTTCTGCACTTTTCCTGGGCACATAAGCAGACCCTTGGGAAAGAAAAGAAACACGATCCACAGGAACCAGCAAGCATAGGCAGACTAGCTTTAATGTACATAACAGAGATGATAAGATGTGGTGTCATGGTCTTCAGCAAGCTGAGTATGTACCTGAATCCTCAGCAAGCTTGTACCCCCCGCCCCCATGCTAAATCTCCTCCTGCAACTACACCTTCCCTTGCCACATGAGAATGCTGTCAGATTCCCTTCTCCTTTCAGTGGGCTATCGCGCACAGGGGCGGATCTAGAGGAGGTTGCAGTAGCACGGACACTCCCCATTTCAGTTGATGACAATGCAGGAGCAGCTGCCAGCAACTTTAAGTCCCCCAAATGGGTAAGAATTCCCACCCCACTTCAGGGGCACCTCCTCTTCCCTTCCCTGACCTGCTGTGCATCACAGCTGATCTCTTGTCTTCTACAAACTCCTCCTTGATGCAGGTAGTTGCTTCCACTTTTGTCTCTCGTCTGATAAGCCCAGGCTGCAAACTGCGCAGATGTCAGCAAGAGACTTCTAGGAGAAGGCAGGAACGATTTGTGCCTGCTACCATCTGCCCTCTCCATACCATCAACACCAGATGAAAATCACTACAGGCAAATACCCACCAAGCTCCGGCAGATGATCCCATTCAGGGGCAGACAGAGACATCTCAGGAATTCTACCAATGCAACACAAGGGGTGCATCTACACGTGCCCCCGACTTGCTTTAGCAAGTACTAAATGACTACACAGTAACCACCATTACTAAGCAGTCCCAGCAGCATGCAGGTTGTTTCCAACCCTACTCGGGTTGTTTCCAACCCTACTGTGAAGTAGCATCGGCATTACAGTTTGTGCCCACTGATGCCACATCACCGTAGCTCTTCACTGTGGTGACGTAGCGTCTTGTGTAGATGTGCCCAAGGAGTAGGAAAAGGTTCCTTATTGGTGCCAAACCTAGCAATTAATTTAACCACCTGCATGTCAAAAGAAGTACCACTGTTAGGCATCTACATTCCTTGGTCATTTCAGTGTCCCAGTACTTATCTGTTCTCACAGATATTAGTATGAGATTGCTGCCTGGGCCACCACGGGCACAGAACCAGGAATGCCACCACCAGAGCATTTGATCACTGCTCCACACACAGATGTCAAAGAGTGTTACAAGGATTACTTAAAGCTTGCTGTAGCCCCTGAGGCTGGTATTCTTGTCCCACGTTACAGTTGGGAAAACTGAAACAGAAGGACCCCAGGGACTTGATTTCCAAAACTTTAACATGTAGCGCAAAAAATATGCACTTGGATAAATTAGGCTACCATTACTGTCTATTTAATCAGGTGGCATCTTGGCAGATGCAATTATCATCATACCATCATAGTAACTGCATGCATAGCTCATATGTGCTGTATAGGCATATTCAGATGAGCATGCACGTGTGTTTCCCTGGGGACAAACAGCAGCAGCATGTAGTTGTGCCACTGCTACTTGTCCCTGGGGATCACCGCTATACACATACTCTGGCACGCAGTAAGTTGCCCTGGGTGGGGTAGGGGAGGCTAGGGCCATCACCTAGGCTGGCCCCAACAGCCTTACCTGGGGTCCTGGGGGCCTCCCAAGGCTGCAGAGATGGTGATCCAGGCAGGTAGAGCCTGGCCAGCAGCCAGAACATGGATCTGGCTGGCCAGACTCTGGTTTTGGGTGGCACATCTCCTGGTGTCAAAAAACCTGCCACACTGCAAATTAGCAGCATGGCAAGCCTCGCGTTCATCTGGACACGCCATAGGAGTCTGCCAATCTACATGCATCTGGCATGGCTAAAAGGCTTGAAAACCCAGCCCATAAGTGGCTTACACAAAGTCAAAGGGTGATAGGTGGCACAAAGGGATCCAAATCTACCTCCTAGTTCTATGCCTTCACAGCAAAGGCAGTATTGATTACATGGATACTAGAAAGCCATCCTATAACGTGTTGCCCATGCCATTTGCTGGTGCTTGTTTCCAGGCACAAAGTAAATCCAGACATATTCAAGCTGAATGGGCTATTTTATATTAAGTGGGAAATAAAAGGGAATGAACAGAAGCCTATCCTTCATGGAAGCTCTGCTGGTTACAAGGGAATGCATATCAAAAAGGATGGGAATTCTGGGGATTGAAAGACGCAGCACACAAAGGAGGGAAAAATTAATTGGTACAGTGCCTGTACAGAAATTCATATGTACAACAGAGGGAAAAAAATTCATGTCTACATATGTATCACCAACCCTTTCCAGCCTTAGTAACCTCACCTGGGACAAATCTTCCAAGAAAATTCTCCTGGCAATACTAGAATAATTTCTGCCCTAGTCTGGATATGAACTCCAGGACCTATTGGTATCAGGAGCTAACACTTTGCCTGGTTTAAGGCTGTGTAATGCTTTCAAAAATGTTTCTTCTCTGCAGTCCTCTCTTCCTACCACCACCAGCTACAGTAGGACTTATGGGCTGTGCCTCAAGGCAGCTCTCCGACCTCTAAGACAACAGCTATAAAACATACCACAGTCCTACCCCTTCTGATCGGCAGCCTCTAATTCTTTCAGAGGACCACTCAGATCCTTTGCCACAAATCTAGATGCAAAGCCCTTCAGAATAACTGAAATCTCCCCTTGTTATCTAGCAATCAATATGCTGCCTTGTTTGACTGCTCTTTGTTTGCCTTCGAAGGCTATTTCTCTGAAACTCCCAATCTTCTTCCTCACCTAAATATTGCTCCTCTTAAAGCTGTCTGCTTGCTGCACTGTTCACATCCCTGTCAATCCTCTTTCTTGCTGCTCCAGCTGCAGTATCTGTGCAACAGCTGAAGGCGAGGCATTTCGCAGGTCATGTGCCAGGCACCTGCGCACTTCTCCCTAGCAAGCTGGTACACTTGGAGCCATGAAGCAGCCTGCAACTGTACTGCTGGTTCCAGCAACCCTTATTTACATGGCTGGCCTTATCAGCTTTCTCTGTTTGGGAAGCTTAGCACTGCTGAATCAGGCCTTTATGCTGCGTGTCCCTTTGGAAGGAGTTCAGCCTTTCCCACTCTCTCTCAATATTCCTTTATGTCGGGCACTTCCCTTTGCATTCTGTTAAAGGCCAAGTTCCTAACATCAGACTCTTCTGTTGCGAGCACAGATGCTCTACTGAACGAGTCCAATAGCAAGTGATGGTCTATGGACTCTGGTGTTGAGCATTCTCACATCAATCTCATTTGGCATCATCGACTCATCAGGAATAATTAAAGGAGTCCAAATCCCATTTTGTTTGTTCAGATTAGATTGATAATAGCAAATGACCTGCAGACTGCCACAATCCAGCACTAACTTGCAAAGCTGTCACTTTATTTATTAGCCGCTTATTGTCAGTCTCCAAGACAATGAAATGAACAATGAGACGACAAGAATGTGATTGAAGACACTGCCAGAGAAGGGACACCCAACCTGTTCGCTGAGAAGTGACTTTAAGGTGAATGTAACATTTTTCATAGAACTTGTGGTTTTAAAATTATACTGACAAACAAGAGGCTTTATTAGCATTCAGAGCATCCCCTGCAGTGCTGGAAATTCAACCACAATAACAATCATTGTGGGGGTTCATGAGAACAAGGCAGTGCTAGTGAAAGTGCTAAGCTAATTTCCAGGCTGAGAGAAATGCAAGTCCCTTAAGTTTTATTCAGTCCCTTCGGATTCCTAGAGAAAGCTTTTGTTTGATGCTGATTTATACCTTGGTAGGGACCCTCTTATTGTCAGCTCTGGTCTTCTTCTATCTCATGCCTCTTCAAAATACCCTACAGGTCTGCAACAACATCCAAAAATCGCCCAGGCTCCTTTAATGCCCTTAACATCTATCCTAGCTGTATCTGCTGCAACAGCCACAATATTTATATCCTTTCTCTCTGCTGACTCAGTTTTGTCCCTCATCTGCTTAAAAACCCATGTCCTTAACTCAACTGTAATTTCTTTTTGCTTCTAACCATATCAGCTTTAGCATTTGAAAATGTACATATAACTAAAGCATCTCTCTATATATAGTGTAAGCTTTTGTATAGGAGACCCTGTATTTTCCCTCTTGTTTTTCAGGAACCAAATTCTCCCTTGTGGTTCACCTTTTCATTGCCCCAGCAGTGCCAAGAGACCACAAACTGGCTGGGTGCCCTCTGACAGGATTTTCATCTGCTCCAGGTGAAACTGGTGCAGACATGCTGTAAACATCTCTTAACCCTACCACTGCTGTAGGAAGTATTAGTCCAGGAAGGCGCACAGCTGCTGTGCAGTTACTTATTCTTCATTTGGAAGCATGCTGGATTTTCACTTGGCCTTGGCTTGTGTAGAGCTCCTCAGGATAGTTTCCTGCTGGACCACAGAGTCTGTCCAAGAATTTGGGGGTAGGAGAGGCATTGGTTTCACTGTGCTTTTGAACATACAACTTCAACTATCTAAGGCTAGGGACAGAAGTTACACATAAACTGGTTTAAGTGATCAGAAACTGGTTTAAACCTGTAACAGAACAGAAGCTCAGTGCACATAAACCGGTCTGAAAATGGCTGAAACTGGTTTGAGATAAACCTGGTTGAATGTAGTATATCAGGCTTAACTGATTTGGGTCAAATCAGTTTATGCAATGTCTATCCCAGACCCCTTCCTGGTTTAAGTTAAGCCAGAGTCCCCCAGCATCCCAGCATGCTTTGCAACCCTGGGCAGGGCTCTGCTCTCTGCTCAGCCCAGCAGGGCTGGCCCTGCCACCCTGCTCCCTGGCTGCAGCTCTGGTAGCGACCAAGGTTCCCTCTAAGCTGTGTGCATGTGCAGCCACGTACAAGAAAAAATCTTGCCATGCGGTAACTTTTTAATGCCACATACCTGCCCCAACCCGGCCACAGGCTGCTGCAGGAGGGGGTAAGGGGCAGGCACACTGAGATACCCGCGCACTCCCAGTCAGGGTCACAGCCGCAGGCAGGTAAGTTGCACTGGGCTTGGCGGGGGGGCAGACTGAGACCCCCACAGTGCAGGAGGGAGTGCGGTAGAGGCAGGGCACTGCCCTGCTCCCTCCTGCACTACAGGGATTATCCCACGACACAGCCCATCCAGGGGCCCATTCACCATGGCTCCCTTGCCTGACCGTATAGGCAAGTGATTATATTGGAGGATTGCTATACCACTGGCTCACCAAACCAGAGGTGATGCAGCCTGATGTCACACTAGAGGCTGGAACAGAGGTTTTTAAGGGGAGATTAATAACGGTCTCTGTATTTTTTGAGGTCGCCGGCTTGCAGGTGCCTGATTTTTCGGAGAGGGGAAGGGGGTAGGAGTGATGGTTATGGATTTCTGACAGTCCCAGTGGGGAGCTGTGAGCCCTCTTGGTAGGGTTTGGCTTGGGGGACTGCCTGGCTGCTCCAGATGGAGTGAGACAGGAGCCCAGGCAGCCTGCACCGAGCAAAACGTGACAACGGAGGTATGGCCACACGCAGCTAGTCCTGGGGAGGTGGGAGGCAGCTCTCCAGGAACGGAGTTGTGTTTTTCCATGGCTCACATGAGCACTACCTTGGAGGCGCGCCGAGCCCACCAGCTGACCTGCCAGGTCCTGTAACATTCATCATCGGCTCCAGGCTCTTTCTGGGAGGGGAGGGGAGGGGAATGGGGGGATCTATGTAGCCGCTTTCTCTCCAATGCTGCGCTGGAGAGAGAGAAACCTACCTGAGCATGGGCAGAAGCCAGACAAAAGGTTCCCCAGCTTCCCAGGCTGCTTCACGTTTTCCTCTTCTTCCCCCCTGTGCCTGAGCCCAAGAGCCCAGGAAAGCAGCCACAAGGTGACTGGAAGCATTAGGAAGACTGGACATTAGGAAGAACTTCTTCACAGTTCGAGTGGCCAAGGTCTGGAACGGGCTCCCAAGGGAGGTGGTGCTCTCCCCTACCCTGGGGGTCTTCAAGAGGAGGTTAGACGAGTATCTAGCTGGGGTCATCTAGACCCAGCACTCTTTCCTGCTTATGCAGGGGGTCGGACTCGATGATCTACTGAGGTCCCTTCCGACCCTAACATCTATGAATCTATGAATCTATGAATCTATGGAAGGCAGCAACGGTGCATGCAGCCAGGCTCCTGAGCTGTAGATCCCATCCCTTAGGAGGAGAAGCCCAGTAGCCAGCTTCCTACACAGCTTTCTTCCTGGACGTGCCTAGCTCTGGGACCTCCAACAAACACAGCAGGAATCAGTGTTCCCTCTAAGCTGCTCACAGACCGAAGCAGCGCGCTCATGGACCACTACACTTTAGAGGGAACATTGGCAGAGACTTGCAGGTACAGCAGGGTCTGCCTGGCTTCCTCCTGCTCCTCTCCTCCTCCTCATCACTCCCTGCTGAAGCAGGGATACCCCCCTCCCCTCTGCCTTACACAGACACCTCTCAGTATTAGCTAACTGACCACATGGTGGCTACAGTCCATGCTGTGAGAGACAAGATAAAGGTAGACAGGACAGCGTGCTTAGGGCTTTTTGGAGCTAATCAACAGGTAGCTGGTAATGTCCCTCCATTTCGTCCTTGGAAAAAGTTGTTTAAGAAGAGCTTCAACTAATGAGAGGCTTTTGTTTTGTCTGATGGGCTGATAAATGATAACAACTCCCTGTGTAACTCCCTGCTGTGTAACTCAGTGCTCTGTTATCAACAGTGGGGGTGGGGGAGGGGGAGGCTCCCTAATTGGAGCATTCTGCTGGGGCCTGGACACGCCCCCCTCAGCTCAGCACTGTCGATGGGAAGGGAGGACTGCTCTAGCACCCCCCGACTTCTAGCCTGAGCCACTGCAGGCATGTGCTGGCATTTCCTCAGTCCAGAAGGGATGTCTTTGTGGTTACAAACCATTTCAGCCTAGCCAGGTTAGACTAACCTGCAAAGATTGCAGCAATTCAGGCTCAGGCTTTTTGAATGTCTGTCCCTAGCCTAACAGAGAATGTAGCTGCAAGTTTGTATCCTACATCACCAAGAAGCCAATAAACTAGCTACGATCCCCATGAAAATTCTTCCCTTTGCCTGGGGCTAATCAGTATGGTAAGAGAAAGGTTTTAAACAAATCTGGACATGACACTAATGTCCATATATTATTCTGGATATTAAGCACTTAAGTGCTGTCCTTCCACCCTGCTTCAGTCTCTGCAGGGGGCAAAAATCATGCAAGAGTGAGATGGATCCTTCTGCTCAATACTGTTTATTGTGACTTGGTTTATGGCTGGAATTAGGACAGACTATGAATGTACAGTCATTAATGGCTTCACAGGGGCTTGAGCGGTATAGAACAGAATCATGCTGAAATGCCTGTCAGGGGTTTTCAACCTTTCTTGGTTGGTGTACCCCCAGCAGCTGGTTGACGAGTTGGGGAGGGGTCCCCT
This sequence comes from Alligator mississippiensis, assembly GCF_030867095.1. Classification (NCBI taxonomy): domain Eukaryota; kingdom Metazoa; phylum Chordata; order Crocodylia; family Alligatoridae; genus Alligator; species Alligator mississippiensis. The sequence continues at coordinate 14,813,559 of NC_081835.1, forward strand.
CAGTGGCTGATCACTGAGCAGGGGGTGGGGGGATCCCCCATGCACAGCAATGAAACCAGAAGCGCCGGTGGCAAACCAGGAAGTGCCAGCGGCACAACTGGAAGTACCCCCTGCTTCTTTGCGCTGCTGCTGTGTAACCCCTGGGAGCTTCCCAAGTACCCCTAGGGGCACACATACCTCTGGTTGACAACCCCTGGCCTATGTGGATGTAGGCACCTAATAGAGGGAATAGCATCTGACCCGAACCGTGAAAAATAATGACTTTGCGGATGTTTGTTCAATCACTCGTGGATGTTCATTCCTGGACAGACTTTACCTGAATCCTCAGAGTTACAGCTTGATGGAATTGGGCACAGTCCGTTGTGCTCAGTTTCAGGAAAATATGGGATTCATGAACATTTTCAGAAGCACAGGCTGGTTCTCTGAACACTGAGTAATGTGATCTTGTGAGCAACAGCAAGCCAAAAATATTCATAGTCACTGCTTTTTTTTTATGTTTCATCTGCCCTAGCTGTTCATACACAGTTTCTTTGGATTTCTCCATACCCATGACTCAGTATACTTTAAAAAATAGCATTTTAAACCAGATGAAAAAGCACAGCCCATCATTTCTATACGAATCAGCCTCCATATTTTATTATTAACCCTGACCTTTCAGACTGATACAGACTAGCCAAAATCCCATTGCCCGCTCTCCCCCCAAGATTTGCCTTGTGAATGCTTCTCTTCTCTAAGAAACATACAGTTTGCATCTCTTATCACTCACTTGGAGTCTGACTCTTTTGTTCCACTGGTGGCCTCTCTCTATCATCATTTATTCCGGTAAGCAGAATTACAAAAGGCTCGGTCTCAGTTCTCACGGCAAACTTGTCAGCTTTTGCACTAGCATCTTTAACCTCTGCCCTTGAGATACTAATCACTGCCCTCCTGGGTGAATGCCTCATGGAAGCAGGCAGGCCCCCTTAAGGTGCCTCATAGTGTCACCGCTCCCTTACTTTGCTCCGTGCCCTTTTCTCATTTAGTTCCATAAATCACCTTGCTTGAGTTCACTTGAATGGCATCCAAGGGTGAAAACCTCTTGAATGTCATTACTGCATTCTAGAGATAGGCCAGAGGTTGATTCCCCCAAATTCTGAAAGGCATTCAAAATCCAAATCCACCTGGGAATTTTATCAGTGGTTCCTAGGACTGACTTTAGCCCAAATCCAGGATTCAGACAGCTAAAATGCATGTGAATTCTGAATGCGGCCTCTTGAGCCTCTCTCTACTGTATTCTCACCTCTGTGTTAAGCCCCAGTCTCTTTCCCTCTCTCCAAAGCTGTACAGTTCCTACCCATTATACAGCCCAAGATCTGTTTGAAATTCAGATCAGAATCCCCCATCTGCAGTGATTTATCTTTATCACACAAGCCAGGGAAATTTCCTCTCTGCCCCGTGCCATCTGTTCCCTGGCTCCAAATAATCTAGGTTCCCAGCCTAGGGAATGTGTTCTTCCCCCTCCAGCCTCATATTCTTCCTATGGTTTGCACAGCCATTTAGTAAATATATTGCAAAACTCCCCTGACCTCAGTCTGTTGCTAAGACCTTTGTGTGGATTACTATTCCCCTTGATCTTACCCCTTCATGCCCATGTCAGAGTATTTCACAGATAAATCACTGTCCGCCAGGTCCAAAGCACCCCTGGGAGGAGATGTCAAAACAGCAAGTGCACATTTGTGATACCAAAGGCCTCCCTTGCTTAGCATCTGGACCGAGCAGACTTTGAAAGGTTCCAAATTGGAGAGCAAATATCTTCCTGCCAGCTTGTCCCATAACTTCCATCAGTAGGCCATGTTGACTAGGGTAACGTCAAATCAGGAGACCTCCTGTTTCCACTGTGACCAGGATTCATTCCCTGCGTAGTTTGTCATCCCAGATGCCATGGGACCACTGGGATATGAAAGAATGAATACCCCAACTTCAAACCCATAGCGCTCCAATAAAATAAAGTTTTGGTACAGAGCTAAAAAGCTGAGACTGGACCGTGAGAGACTGACTACAGATATTATCAATACGTTGAGCAAACTTCCTCTGTCCTTCGTGGCAGCAGCCATGAGTTGTTTTAAACCCAGGCCCTCTTATACTTGTGTCTGTTAAGTGAAGGTTTCCCCCAATTACATGCTTTTTATTTGGATTCTCTTTCTTGCCAACTGGTAAGAAACAATAGAAACATTTGCGAATCGTGCTACCCCTGACAACAGATGATGATAAACAGGCCCAGGCAAAAACCTGGAGCAGAATGGTCTCCCCTTCTTCACAGCTCTCCCCTTCCTAATTTGCCTTCTCAATTTCTAGAATATGCTGTCTCCCTACAACAGGTTTATTACTGTTATGATGATGGTGGTGGTGTATTTGTACTGGGACTTTGACTGCAGTCGGAGATCATAGCCCCGTTCTTCTAGGCCAGAGATTTGCAATCAGGGTGTCGGGGTACCCTGGGGTGCTGGGAGATCTTTTGACGGCTGCTGTAAGGAAATAAAGTGCAAGCTCAGGCTCTCCCTACCTGGCCACTGCTTTGCCCCCACTGCTGGGGCCTTCTGCAAGAAGGAGAGCACTTGAATTAAATTAATTGGATTTTGAAAGGGAGTTCTGCTCCAGTCTAGCATTATGAAGGGGTGCCTCAGTCAAATAAGAAGTGCCTCAAGTCTAATAAGTTTGAGAATCACTCTTCTAGGCAATATACTATCCTAATAAGATGTTCTTCAGTCCCACAAATTTACAGTAAGGTAAAGATTCCCGCACATTACACTTGACACATGCAACATCCTCCCTGATCTAAAACACCATGCCACTTCCCGGGCATCTGCCAAACCCCTCCTCCTGCAATACATATAAAACTTTACCCAACTAACCATGACTTAGTCAAGAACAGGGAATAAACATGATATTGGCTTACCGACTAAACACACTAATTGATTCACAGCCACTAAACAATGCACATAACTAATTTACATAACCATGTGGACTTAATCCTGCTCCTGCTTCCCCTAAAGTCCCCTATTGCTCATTACACTCACTTGTTGCATCTTGTTTCGCATTTAAGCTCTTAGGGGGCAGGTCTTCTAGCATGTTTGCACAGCCACCGACTGGCACACTGGGTCTTTGGGGAACTGCAGCAATATAAATAATAAATAAATAATGCATGTCAAGAGGCTTGGAATTCAGATCAGATTCAGATGTCAACTTCGCAGCTTCATTGCATTTCTATGGGCAGCACTTCGTTTCCCTAAACTAAAGTGACACTGAGGGCTAAGCTGGGGGAATACTGAACATGGGGAGTCAACAAATTGGTGCAATTAGCAGAGCCATTGCTGTTACCAGAAATATCGTATTTCCACAGGATGCAATACAAACAAGGCTGAGAAGAGTTTGTATCCCTGCCTTGCTAGCTTGTACTTTTCCCCTTTAGTGTGCTCTTTGTTAAGTGTACCATTTATCCTGCCACCACACTGTGGCTTTATAATTGCAATTAAGTCCACCATGCCACTGTACCTGTAAACAAAAATAGCTAATACTTGTTTTCCACCTATTACTTACATTTCCAATACATGTCTGAAATTCAATACAAGGAGGCTTTTTACAACAAAGAGTCCAATCAAAACAACTCCTTTCCCAATTCAGTTACTGAAGACCGTCAGTAGGCCTTGCACCATGCCCTGAAAGTCAGCAGACCTTAGGTTTGTTGAGCTACTGCAAGAAGTAAACTCCCGAGTTGTTGGTCCTCTACACAATTCTTTCTCCGGTTCCCAGACCTTTAAGTTAGGCGACAGGTAAAATGTCCCAACCAAGCACAGCTGTTGCAAGAGTGCATAGAGAGGAGTGCTAAACCCATGTCTCACTTTAAATGGTAAACAGACTGAAAACACCACACAATTGCATCTAAAAAAACTTAACGCAAAGCAGCTAAGAAATCAGTACTGCAGCTAGCTCCCTGTGGCTTGCACCAAATAAGGAACAGATCAGTTAAAATTTCACTCATCCAGAAAGGTCTCACTGACATCCCTACAACTGCTCCTATGAGCAAGTGCTGATCATAGTAAGAGCTGCATGATCAGAGAACCATGATCACATCAGCTAAGGTTTTCAAGTGGGGGCAGCCCCATATAAGCTGCACTGCAGCACTTCACTCTGGATGGCAGAGCCATGCAAATTGAGCCATACACCTCACATGCAACAAGTTCATACAAATACATTCCAAGGGAGAGGAAAAAATGCAACGAGGCACCACAGCCACCAGTGAGGGTAGAAGAAACAGTCGCTGAAGCAAAAACAGGTTTCATGCCCCTGAAAAATGGGAGACATTGTATGTGGTAACAATACATTCAAAGAGCTGTTGCAGTACAGCATGTTCTGCCCTGCATGGAAAGAAACCTTGTCTCCTAGCAAATCTGACATGAATCCCTGGGAAATTTCTCAATAAAGACAAATATAAATCATCTGTTATGCCTACATAGTTCTACAGGAGAAAGCAAAGGGCTCGCTGCTCATCTTATTTACACATTTTATGTACTACAACAATACAGCAGATAACTAAGGAACGTTCTGCACCCACAGCAAAAGACCATTGCTAAATTGAAAAATTAACAGCAGCTTTAAAAAGCCCCATGTCTCATGAAGTAATGGAAAGATGGATGTCCTTAGGCCTAATCCAGCCCTGTGCCCTTACCACTGGAAGGAAGCAAAGGAGGGCTGTCGGAGCCTGCAAGATCATGTCCCTTGTTTTTAGAAGAGACCTGCCTTCAAATCTTTCCACTCTGACAGCCTTCAGATCCCACCACCAATTGGTGCATATTGGAAAATGACAAGTTAGAAAAGCAACGTTTCATACCATATGAAAGCACTTTGATAAATCCAGCCTCTAGAAAGCGTAAAGCTCTAGTGGTGTGTCAGATATCAGATGCTTATCTTACGTCAGAAAAGTAGAAATAATTAGAAGATAGCAAATCAGAATGATGTGAATTTTAAGGTTCAGTATCATGTGATGTTCCAGACCTGGGAATGCATTGCCAGTCAAATACTTGTAAGATGCAGAAGTTTTTCTGAGTACGTGTCCTTGTCCTGAACCAGTGATCAGAAGGAAAACAAAAATATTTCAGACTCCATGTAGAAATATGGCAAAAGGTGGCACCTTAGAGTAACTGGTTCAGGGGCATGAGCCATCATTGGCAACAACCTACTCCATGAGATGCTGTGAACAGAAAGTACTACTTCCCTTCCATAGCATCTCCTAAAGTAGGTTGTTGCCTGCTCAGAGAAGGTTTTGCCTCTGAACCAGTTAGTCTCCAAGGTGCCACCCTTCCCTGCCTTCTGCCATACTTCAGGCTAGCCTCACTAACCACACCGGCAAAGAAATGTGGATGAGATAAAATTAACAGTAACTGTCATACTTATTCCATATATGATAATTCAGCAGCTAATACTCAAGAACCATGCAGAGCATCCCACCAAAAATAACTGTAATGTGACTGAAATGTTAACATTATTTGATGGCATTTAAGAATTTCAAAGAACTTTGTAACCATGAATGGATGAAGCCACAACACTAATGTAGATAGTATTCCATGCATTTTGCACAAACCAGTAACCTGCAGCACAAGGTGGTTTAAAGACTCACCAAGACCATGTGGCCAGTCAGCTGTGGTAACAGAGCCCAGGAGCAACCTGATGGTGCCTTACCCACTAAAGAACTAAGTGCCTGTTTTAATTCATCCCTTGCCTCAGTAGATGAGAGCCCCTCAAGTCATTTAAACATGTGATTTAAATGTATGGCCCTCTTAGAGTTGTAAATTTACACAGGAAGTGGAGGTCTTTTCTCCAAGATTGTTTCATAGGGCAATTTTTAATATTAGCTCCCCTAAAAACAAATCTGATGACAGGATCCCAATGCAACCTACATGCAGGTACAAAGTTGTTTATGTTTGCAACCTTCACTTCACGTCTAGTATTACCTGGAGGAAGGTAATAATCATTCAATCATCACTAGAGGACTTTAAAAAAGAAAAGAAAATAGAAAAAAAAACCCAACAAAAAATCAGTAGTGGTAGAATAAGCACATTTCCTGCCACGCTGCACAGCTTCCAAGAACTCGTTCTCAACTTCCTATTTGCATTTGACAGGAAAAAGACAAAGCACTACACAATTCAAGGGGGGGCTCTATCTCTTTAGCACTCAGTAACAAATGTGGAATGTGTTACAATGTTACAGCATATTAAGGAGTTGCAGCAGAGTACACTGAACCAATTCAAGCAATACATCCACTCTGTATCTACTGCCACACCATGTTATCCAAGACCAATCAAAATGACACTGAACCGAAGGATTCGGGGCACATAAAATGTATAACCAATAGACCCATGTTCACTTTTCAGTGGGAGCCTTATTTTCAATTACCAAACTCTCATCAATTCCAGTAGGATTTATCAGACAATGGTACCTGGTACTAGTTGGTGGCATTTATAGTATGTGTGAGATAAATGTATCTTTTCAAATGCTCATAGAAGTTAATTAGTGCTTTCTGCAAATGGCAACATGGGTCAATACTTTAAAAAAAGAAGATGTTCTTATACTCTAGCCCAGTTGACAGAATGCTGATAGGAATCTTTCAGAGAAGTAATCTACAGTTTGCGCCAACGCACTGGGGTTATTTATTTTACAAGATGTAAAAGCTAGGCCCACAGCTTCTTAAAATGCTTTGAGTGTTTGAACACTACTAAGGTGCCTTCTCCTCCCTTCTGATGTGAGCAAGACCACTGCAGCATTAAAACTACACTCACATTCCTTCATTGCTTATTCTGCCCTTTGACTCAACCATAAGCTTGCCTGAATCCATCCCTGCCCTTTTCCTTGGGTTATTCATCCAGTATTTCTCTTCTGGTGTGTTTTTTGGTTTTGCTTTCATCTCATTTCATTTGATTTTCAAGTTCTCACCTGCCCACTGCAGCCCACTTCAGCTGAACTTAGCTTCAGTAAACTGCTCATTAGGAGGACTATACAATTCAGGAGATACAAAGCCCTGTAAAGTTGCATTGCCCTTTCAAACCCAACATACACAATCATCATAAGACTCTTACCATTCAACAACTCTTTGGTGGCTTCTATCTAGAACAGCAATTCTCAACCTTTTTAGACTCTAGGTACCCACTTTTTAGACCCTTCAGAAAAGGCCAGCTCTTAGTTTTCACTCATTTCTTGACTACAGAAAAATAACAGAGCAATTGTTCTGTTGCAAAGAACTCAGAAAGCCCACAGCAAGTCAAGTCAACATTTTTTAGATGCTCTGCATTCCTATTTAAAATCTCTGGGTTCATCATGTTTGTACACTTAACAGTGCTAACATTATGTGGTACCCCAAAGTACCTTTGAAAGGATCTGAAGGCACCATGACACCCTGGTTGAGAATCACTCATCTAGAGATTTGTGGTCACAGTCTAGCTCTCAGGAAGGAGGTGCTGACGTTGCTGACAGTCGTTAGCACCTCCACTGGCAGTCTGAACAAAAACTAGATCCAACTGGCCCATGGAAACCCCTTCACAGACTGGCCCTATAGAAGATAAAGCATCAGTGAAGATGTCTTCACTAGATAGGCAGTGGAGAGGAGATTTTAACTGCCCATCACATCAAGATCAAAGGTTGATGGGCAGGATATCTCATCTCTAAACTCCAGTGGCTGTGGGATCACAAAAGCAATTCCAAACTTAAACATAAAAAATGAACAGCTTTTTAGCAGTAGCCTGCCTGTCATCATTTCATTGGGTCCATTTTCATAACTGGCTACTCATGCAAGATGACATTCTTCCTTCACTTTGAGAGATACATAGCTAAGATGAGCAGCATGAATGGGCTTTAAGATGGAAATGCATTTGACTGATGGACCCGAGTATCAACCATCAAATTGAGTTCAAATAATTACAGCTTTGGAGCAAAAGCTGGCAGTTACTTGACATGGTTTGTTACATAGAAAGTGCATCATATTTCTTTTGTGCTGTATCTTTATTCACTTTGATGTACAATCGCTCACTGCTCGCCTTGATTGCTTTTCAAAAGCAATCTAAATTAATGTGAATTGGTAAAGGGTAATTATCTCCATGAATAATTAGTGTATGCTAATAAATGCAAATGGGACAAAATGCTAAGTTTTACTAGCGCTAATAGGTCTTGTTCTTGACATACTCTCTGTTCAGAGGGCATCTGTTGGTATGTTGACAAAGTAAAAAAGGAGGAGGGAGGGCAGCATCCCAGTTTGATGGGCTAACTTGCAGAGGCAGGTGTGACTCGATATGAATAATAAATGACAGAGCCATGGTCTGCCTTTGTCTAAGGTATTATGTTGACATAGCCAAAGAATCACTCTCTTTGCTGTTAGCAAGGTGCCACAAGAAGTATACTATTAAATATTTAATATGCTAATAACACTAGGGCCTAATTGTGCAGTTATATGACCAACTTTTATTGTTCAAAGTCTCATGGGATTACTCACACAAAACACATGTGTGACAGGCATGTGATTGAGTCCCAATTTAAAACCATTCTTCATGGCACGTTACCCAGGTTGAGGAGGAAACAGGAATATTATGAGGCAAAACTGTTGGCACTACTTATCTATTCACATCGACATCATTCCACTCACCAACTTCAATGAATTTGGTCATTTTCCTGGTTTATACTGGCAGATTTTGTTTCCAAATAGGACCAGATCTATAACTTTATATGCAACATATCCCAGAGAAAGTTGTCATTGCTATAGGTGTGAAGAGTCTTTCCTAGAGACCATCAGTGAAAACCTGGTAGCTACTAGGGCTGTGCAAAAACAGCACTGTTCCATTTCGACTTCAGTTTCAAGGTTTGGAGGGAACAGTGTCTTGTTTCGAATTTCATTTTGAGTCGAAACAGCCGTTCCCTTTCACTTTGTCGAAATAGGGAGGCTGTTTCGCCACTGTTTCAATGTTTTGCCCAACCATTGGGCTGGGGAAAGAAAGTCAGCCCAGCTGACCTGAGTTCATTTCCCCAGAGCGATCGTCAAGCTGGGGTTGGGAACTCAGTCCAGCTGGGCTGACTTCCCATCTCCAGCCTGATCTAGCACGGGAGATAGGAACTCAGCCCAGCTGGGGTAGGGAACCGAGCAATCGGGCTCAGTTCCTTCCCCAGCCTGATCTCAGCGCTTGGGAGAGGAACTGAGCACAGCCCTGGTTCTCCCCTGTCTCCCACCACCTCGCTGCTGGCTGCTTCGAAACTTTCAAAACATTTCGAAACTTTTGAAATGTTTCGACTAGCCTCATTTTGTTTTGAGGCTGTTTCGAAACCCTTTGTTTCGATTTGATTTCGCTGTTTTGAGCTCAAAATAAGTCAAAAGAGTGTCCAATCAAAACAGCCAGCAAAATTTCGCACAGCTCTAGTAGATACAAAGTGGATTCTTTTGCGTTTCACAGTTGGCACAGGGCTCTCTCACTCCCAAGTATGTTGCTTTACAGTAGCAACACAAATTACCCATTTCTGAGGGTTATGTGAAGACTTCATAACTGGTTTGTAAGCTGCACCCTTCACACAAAATTAAGAACTTCCCCATTTTTCTCTGAGTACAAATGACCACGATCCCAGGAGATTCCAAAGGAGGGGAACAGAGGATCCTATTCCTCCTTATTCCTCACAGAGGCATCAGCCTCCTTCTGCCAGATACCCATCCCTTTCCACTTATCAGATGCATCATGCTGAGGATGCAGAGTATATGGCCCTAAGTAAGCATTTACATTTATAATTTCCATTAAGTTTTATGAAGCTGAAGAGCATCGCATAGCACTATTTAGTGGGACTTGCAGTACATTAATCAGATTAAAGGGAACACGCACTCACACACACAGGAGAACAAACCATTTAAGGGCTTTCTTAGCAGTAGAAGGAAGCTCCACAAGTAATAAGATACTCATTCAAACCACAAATCTGGAGATACCACTTAAAACCCTACCAGGATTGCATTTGCTCTCTGAAGAGCCATGATAGACATTCTGGCATCATTATAAGACAGACGTTAGTGCATTAGCTAAAGTATTTTTAGTCCAATCCTAGTCCAGCACATCATTATTTTATTAGCACTCATTTTTAAGGCCTAACATATAATGGATCTGAGAGGACTACAGCATTTTTTTTCTACAAGAAAAATACTAGCATAATTCTTCTGGGGGGTTGTTCATGTAGCTCATGAACAGGTATATAATAAACTAGCCTGAGGCAGGGCTGAGAGGGGAAGAATTGATTTAGTCCAAATTTTAATTAAATGTCAGTTTGTTAGAGACTGAAATATTCTCTTTCACACACACATGCTGCTGTCCTTACCTTTAACCTTCACCCCAACCCCAAAAGAAACTCTCAAAAAATTAAGAGTCAAGGCATACCGCACTGCTGGAGGCCCCATATTTCCGTAGCAGCCTAACAAGAGTATTCATTCTGAAGTTGACTAAATCTTTCAGCCAACAACCAAGGCTACAACCACGGTGTCAGCCCCTTAAAACAAATTCCAGAGCTGAAAAAGCTGTGTAATGGGCCCATGTTAAAATCTGAGTTATAATCTAGTCCTGACGGTAGATTGATTCGAATCAAAATCAGGAAACCTTGGTTTAAATAGTTGATTTTAATCTTGTTTTGCATTTACACCTGTTAGATGTTTTCCTACCAAAAGAAAAGAGCACAAATCCCCCTAATTGGTGTAATTTAGTACATCTTTTCATCAATCAGCAAGATATCTGTATTCCTATATATTTATTTAAAAAATATATAAGCTTAACATGCAGTTTTTCAGATTCTTATTTTTTACTTTTATGGTGCTAGAAAAAATGTGAATGACACACATTTTATCATGAACATGCCAAGCTGTATTTGGATTGGCATTTGGAATTCAATTAAAAATGTGCAAAAACCCATGATTTTAGAAACTGTTTATTTGCTAATTTAAACCACCTTAAATGTGCTGGATACCTAAGGGGGAAAAAATGACCTTATCAAATTATGTTTTGCATTTAAAAATAACTGATTTGTTAATCAAAAGAAATATTTCTTGCAGCTAGAATTTATTTAAAACTTTGGCAGCAAACGTTCTTCTTGATTTTTTATTATTATTTAATTCAAAAGATGTTAATAGGATTTAGCTAGTTTGGGCTTTAACCAACTTTGTCATTTAACATTTCATTTTAAATAGGTTTATTTTTAAAGTGGAATATATTTAATTTTTTTTTAAATATAATATTTTCATCCACTCAACCAGCTAACGAGTAGCCCTAGCATTCATTCTAAGACTGAGAAGTTTTTGTCAAGGTCCAGAAGAATTACTTTGCAATGGCCTATAAGTCCTGCTCTCTCAAGCAAAAACAGACATTAGCATCCACGTAGATGGCTTGTGACAGACATTTCTGCATTCTTCTTTTAATAGAAGTGCCAAGCATATTGAGTCAATTTGCCATTAAAATCAACAGAGGTCTTTCCAAGCCAACACTGCGTGGATGAGCTGAGGGGGTGAGAAGCAAGGGGCAAGGAATTTCATCTCTGATCCCCATTCAAACCTGGCATCTCATTAAGAGCACAACTGGATACAGACCTACCAGAGACCTACCAGAGACCTACCAAGGCACAAAGAGATGGGCTCTGCTAATACCCCCATGAGCCCATTATCCTATAACCAGCAGCATGCAGGAGGACCCACTGCTTCTCTTCTGAGAGGCCGCAATGCACATAGGCTGTTCAGATACGACAACCCAATCGATTTGGACTTTGGAGCTAATAATACCGGCAGAGTCAACCTCCCATCATAGGTGGGAGCGGCTGTAGTTTGACGGCACAATTTGGGGCACCCAATAGCTCAGTGTAGATCTATGGTAGTGCATCAAGAAAGAATAATATCAATCTTTTGGCGAATGTGGAAGTCATCAGATCAGGCAGAAACATAAAAGCTTTCGACTTTTGGAATTGATTTACATTTTCCTCTAAAGCATCTTCTACCTACTGCTGGCAAAAAAAAAGCATATAAATCTAGGTACAGCTTTTGTCTGAACTGGAAAGCTTTTCTTATGTTTTTATGAAGTAGGAGGAGTCAGATAACTTGTTCAGACTTTAGCCCCTTTGGCTAGGCCCAGGAAGCTCCCAAGCTGAATCAGAACTTGCACTGATGCAAGACACTGGTATTTTTGCAACGATAACAGAACTTCTCTTCTAACCATCTAAGACCCTGATTGGATTCTAGAAAAATGAATGGGTTTTCTGGAGCAGATTTTCATTTTAGAGTCCATCTCTCTCCTTGATCTGCACCTTCCCCTAAGGCCCAGGCCAGTACTCAGAGCTGCTAAGTTTCTTTTTATTATGTGATTTCTAGTTGCAGTGGCCCGGCCATATTTCAGCTATTACCATGGCACCACAGCACATAAAGCCCAACAGCCAATGTAATTAATGGTCACTGCTTTAAACAATATGATAAATGCACACACTGATGAACTGAGGCATTCCTACTTTTCCATTTGTGCACCACTATGAATGATGAGTTCAGAATGTCTCACCCATCATCCATCACACTGAAACCAACTCATCATGGACTGAAAAACAACTCAGATTTCCCTCCTTCATATAACAGGGAAATAAGGAGCATAATGGGAGACTTCTGGAGCCCTTCAGAAATGTTTTAACATTTTAATAGCTTTTTAATCTACATAACAACACGGCTTGCAAAAGATGGCGACTCCAGATGCCAATTTGGTTGGCAAAAAAAAATTAAATCAGGTTTGACTGGGATCAGTTCAGTCCCTAAATGGCATAAAGCTAATTGCATGTCTGCAGAAAATGAAGCCCTGTAGTCTTCAGTGCCCTCATGGATTCACATTGCAATAGTTCACATGATAAATGGGCCCAGTGAAGGAAAAGAAGATAGTTTGTCAGTGCTTGGAAATATATGATGTAGTGAGCAGAGGAATAAAGCATAGGGAGAGTATTTTTAAAATAAAGAGATATCAACTCATCAAAGTCTGGCAAAGCTCAACCTCACTGAAGTCAACCTGTGCGTTTTACCTTGTCAGCTAGTCATGCTAGCAATCCAGCGCCAGTCACACTGTGCTTGTTTCTAGGTCTCCATTTCACCAGCTGCACTGAGTGGATTGCTACAGCTTTACAGTGAGTGAACTAAAATTGGACATTATACACATGAGTTGTCCAGAAGGACGTCATGAGTATGAAGTGATGAAAGAATAAGGCAAAAGCCACTGAGTTTTGGAAATGGGATATGTTCTGTTCTCTTCTTTTCATTGACATGGAGAGAGATGGAATTGGAAGCACTTCAAGTAGGGTATCATAGGGGTCTCTCTTGGGTCTGGTTCAGTTTAATATTTTTCATTACCAACCTGCATTATGAAATAAGGAGTCTACGCATAAACTTGCTGGAAGGTACAAAGCTGGAAGGGCTTGCAACGGGTCTGGTAAATATAATCAACATTCAAAATGAGCATGATACATTGGAGAAATAGTCCAAAAAAATCATCAACATGAAAAGTGCAAAACATATTGCATTGAACAAGGGGGGTGGAAGGGAAGAACAGCACACACAAATATGAAAAATGAAACCTAACTGGCAAGGCAGCAGTACAGAAGGAAAAGGATCTGGAGTAACTGGGTTCATATAACACTTGTGATACTACAGGCAAGAATGAGACTTGCCTTATTTGTGACAGCATCATATTGTTGACTCGTATTCAGCATACATAAGATGCAAAGGTTATTATTCGCCTCTAGTGAATAGAAGAAATTATGTCCTGTTTTGAGCCCTATACTTTAAGACAGATGGAGAGATATTTAGGATACTTTAGACAAACTGAAGACTCTGCAGATGAGCACAACCAAAATGAGATAAAGAAATAGAAAACATGATGTTTGAGGAAAGGTTGAAAAATTAGGTTTGTTTAGTCTAGGAAGGAGAAGACGAAGGGGAGACATGATAACAGTTTTCTAATATGTAATATGTTGATGTAATGAGGACAGTGATAAATGGTTCTCATGTCCACTGTGGGAAGGACCAGAAGAAATCAACTTAATTGGCTGCAATGAGGTTTGATGTAAGGAGAAATTTCTCTGAACTACATAGGTAAAGGTATGTAACCACTACAATAGGCTACATAGGGAGGTTATGGACTCTCCTCATCTGATGGGTTTTTTTTAAACGTATTACACAAATACCTACTGGCCACAGTCTAGGTATACTTGATCCTACTTCAGTGCAGGAAGCTGAATTAAAAAATTGCTTGAGATCCCTTCCAGCCCTAAAGTTCTCCAATGCTGCTGTAGTACCCAAATAGTATCTGAGTTTCTGGTGACACCAGAGCTGCCTCTGCCTAATTAAAAATAGCTCTACGTGGCTCTGCTAGCCTCTATATGAGCACCCCTGCAAATCTCCTCTTTAGAAACAGGAGGCATAATTACTGGCAAACATGATAAACCTCTGGATATTTTTAGCATAATAAAAATTAAACAACTCTGAAAATTTGTATTTTGCCTCTAGAAGGGGAACGGGGCTCAGTTATGTATGAGCACAACACTAAAACAGACTGCTCTGAAGGCCTTTCCCTGTATTATTTTGATGGCCTTGTGCTTATTCCCTTTTTGGGAAAATTGCATATTACGGTCTTTAGGGAACTAATTAAGTAAAATATACTGAAGCAGAGGAAGACAGCAGGCTAGGCACAGATAAACCAGGCAAGGCAGGTGCATGAAAGGAAGCATTAGAACCCTTGAAAATAGTCTTTTTTTTCCCCAAGGAAAAAAATCACTGTAAAGTAGATTTTAAAGGGATAACCTAAATTTGGACCCTGAAAAGTTTTTACAACACGTACTGTGAATGGAAACTTTGTCGTAACATTTTTTTTTTCCAGTGGAAAAAAGTAGAGTTAGATTTGAGCATTTCCTTAAAGTGATGGAAATCTACAGGCTACATGATTATCATACTTGGGCCTTTGAAGTCGGTTGAAAACACTCGCTTTACCTTAAGTAGGCTTTGAATCAGCCCTCTACCGCACCCCAACCAAAAAGTGAAACGGACTGAAAACAAAAGGCAAGCAGAAAGGGTTTTTTTAGTGATCGTTTTATTGAACCAACTGAATAGTTGGGGGGGAAATCAGAGACGCTTTCAGACATAAAGAGCTCTTCCTTATGTCTGAAATTGTCCCAGTTAGTTTTATTGTCCAAAATGAATGGAATGCAAAAAAAAAGTGAACTTAAATCTAAAAGTTTTACTGGTTACAGGTAAAAGAACAGTATTAAAATAGATTATTTTTATCTCCACAATGTTACTTGAAGCGTGTAAGTATTAGTATAAGTTAATGAAACAGAATCCTCTTTGACATGAACATGTCTAGTTACGTTGTTTCTAACTGCGTATTTTACAGCACGGTTGCGCGCATGATGTTTACTGTTTTCATTTTCCTCTTTAAAAGAAAATGTCATGATGGCTGAATGAGTCTCTCTCCAGAAATTACAACTAACAAAATGAAATCATTTCAACTCCGAAAACAACACAGGCAGGACTTTAAGCATATGAGTAGTGTCTGTGTTACACAGAGTGCCTATGCCTCTTGTTTAATACAAGCAGCAAGCACCAACCAAAAATGCTAATTCATAGGGATGTGGCAATTTAGCCAAAGCAAGATCATCAATCATTGAGAAATAGGATGCTAGACGCAAATGTTCAAGGCTCTTTTTTTCACATCAAAGTTAGCCATGCCTCACCCCTTGCTCCCCATAGTAAACATCCCTGTTAGTCTTGCTGGTTTTTGTTATGGAAAAGGAATGCAAAATATTACATTATTTTACAGCTGGGAAATTGTCAGGATAGCTTAGCTCTGTTGCATGTTGTCAGCCTCAGTTACTAAGGATGATACAAGATCTGTTTTCTTGTTGTTGTTCTCCAGTGGCAAAAAGCCAGACTTGTTTGTCCGTACCCAATGTACCCATCTTCCTTGACTTTAGCAATCACTCTACCGTGTATTAGTGTCAACAGGGGATAGGGAGGGGCATGAGTGATAAAGAAAGGGACAGGGCAAGTGTAAAAGATATGGATGCCAAGACAAACACCAAGCTATCAATTTAATCTGCAAGCTATGAATATTTTCCTTCACTGTTAGCTGTACAGCTGTGTTCTCCATCACTTCCTTCAAATGCACTTTTTAGACAGCCTAATATCTGTATATTTCAGAAATAAAAACACTGCCAACTTACACAGAAAAATAAAGGAATTATTTTGAAATTTAATTCTAAGAAATCTCAAAAGAAATTACTTACTAAAAAATTGTTTCAAATGATCCCATAACTAGCAGGAAAGCAAAAACATGGAGACTTAACCCTAGAGTGGATTTAGCAAAAATTGCATTATTTTCTATGCTGTTTTCAACATTTGTAGCAGTAAAGACATTGTTCAAACACCAAAAACAAAATCAAATTCATCCATTACTCAGTGTCTGAGCTAAAATGCAAAAGGCGAGAAAAACATGTTCTATTGCTAGAAGCGGCTTGATACAGAAACCAACGCTCACAAAAAGCCGTCCAAATTCTGAACAACTGTTAAGGCAACATTTGCAGTCCTTATTGACAATATTCATTTAAATAGCTTTTTGTTTGTTTGCCTCTTTCTTTACCCAAATGCTTGTAGAGTAGCTTTTCTTATACTCTGGTTGAGGCAGTGGGCTGTAACTCAGATTTGGGTTCAGTTCTTGGCTCTGTTACTGACTTTCCATATAACATCAAATCAGTCACTGGATTTTCAGGTCTGGACGAAGTTGATTGCAGCTGTTAGATACAGATGTTCTTATGTAACCATCCATGTTATATGCAAATGTTAGCATTTGCTATTTGCTGTCCTGTTGACTTCCAGATTTCAGTCATCCAATCATGGAATCGACACAGTACCGTATGAGCTAAGGGACCAAGCACTGTCAAACACCATTTACCACACAATGGCATCAACTGTCTGAATGAATATTTACAAAATATAAACATTTAAAAAGTTTAATCCTAAACAAATCTCAAGCATAAAAATCTGTCACATAAATCCTTCACCCCACCTCTCGTTTCATCCACCTCTAGTTATATTTCAAAATCCCGCCATGCTAAAATGTAATTGGTGTATTTAAGAGACAATCCCTACGGCTTCCTCTCATAACAAATCTGTTTATACAGGCCTCTGTTTTCAATGGGTTGTGGATAACGTGCACAGCAGACAAAGGATAAATGCTTTCAGTCTAATGCTGCTAGATCCTCAGTATTCAGTTTTGAATTGCTGGCCGGAGGGGTGAAATTTGTACCAATTCATAGCGTCTCAGGCTTTTTTTAAGAAACAGCTGAATAGTCACAGCAAACTTGGGAAAGTATTTTAGTCTGAGCTAATGTTGCCTAACAAGCTGTGATGGATAGCGAGTTCCAGCATCCTGTAGTCATGACAATGGTCACCTGGTTTTCATTGTATTTCAACAATCGGAAATTCTAACAGGGGAGGGGAAGGAGGACACTAATCAAACTGACTCTGCACTTTATAGCCAGTTATCTCTGCTACAGGAGATGCCACGCTGAGCTATGCCTTTCACTCGGGTTTGGTATTTACACATCCAAATTCACTGAAAGAAGGGAAATGAAAGCCAATGATGCTCTCTTAATCCAATCCCTGTCAAACTCTATTCTCTCTCTCACACACCCACCCCCCTTTTCAAATCAAGTACTCCTACACTTAAACAATCTCTAGCTTTAAAAACTGCTTAACATCTAATAGTGATGCCTTAAGGTGTCAAGCATCAACATCCAGTGGAGTGACTCGTTAGCAGAGGGATTAATACATTATGTCATACCACATCCTTCTGGACATGCTGTTGATGCATGAAAGCCCAAACTAAATTTACGTGTTAGCTTCCCAGCCAGAAGCTCTGAAAGGGACTGTATTCCTAGCTGAGGAAGTCTTCAGTAACCTCTCAGTAGGTCTGAGTGTTCACCCGGTATTATTCTAGCAGTGCCAGGCAGTCCATAACCAGATGGGTATATTTACTAATAAAACAGATCAGTGCTGTCGGGTGCTAAAATGGTTTTCGAACAAGCAGTCTCCATAATTACAAACAATGATTTTTTTTTAAATAAATAAAAATCAGCTAACAACCCCCACAACATGCAGTTCTGAATGGATTTTACCAGAAGGCTAAGGAGTTACCAAAGACCTACTACCAGTGAACAACCATTAGTTCTCAAGTGCAGTATAGGGCTACGGACAGATATTACACATAAACCAGTTTAAGTGATCAGAAACTGGTTTAAGCCTGTAACAGAACAGAGCTTCAGTGCACATATACCCATTTGAAAATGGCTGAAACCGGTTTGAGATGAACCTGGCTGAATGTAGTATCAAACTTAACTGATTTGGGTCAAACTGTTTTATGCAATGTCTGTCCCAGACCCTTTGCTGGTTGAAGCTAAACCAGACACCCTCAGCATCCCAGCATGCTCTCTGGGCTCGGCAGGGCGCTCTGCTCCACAGCAGGCCTGGCCCCTCCCCTCTGCTCCCTGGCTGCAGCTCCGGCAGAGACTTGCAGATGCAGCAGGGTCTGCCTGGCTTCCCTGTGCCCCCTCCCTGAAACTCTCACCATTCACTGCTTAAGCAGAGATCCCTTCCTTCTCTCTCCCACAGCACAGACTGTAGCCAGCATGTGGTCTGCTAGCAAATGCTGTGTAAGACAGATAAGACAGTGTCTGCTTAAGGCTTTTTGGAGGTAATCAACAGCTCAGATGGTAATGTCCCTGCATTCCTTCCTTTGGAAAAGGCAGGCAAGGTTCTTTGGGTAAAACTGATATCTTTTATTATACGAACTAAGTAGTTGGAAAACATTTTCTTAGCAAGCTTTTGGGTTTAAAAACCCCTTGTCAGGCTGAGGAAGCATCTGCAGTTGGTGTGTGCTCTTCCTGGATGAAATTAATAATAAAGAAGCCAGAGGCTCCTATGCATTTTCCTTTGGAAAAAACTGTTTAAAAAGAGCTTGTAATGAACAAAGCTTTGTTTTCCACCAGGGTGTTAAATGCTGATAATGGAGCTGATAAATGCTCTGTTATCAAGGAGGGGTGGGGAATCCCTCCCTAATTAGTGTCCTGCCAGGGCCTGGCCATGTTCCCCTCATTTCAGCCCTGTACAAAAGAATGGAGGGCTGCTCTAGCACCCCTCAGCTTCTAGCCTGAGCCACTGCAGGCATGTGCCTGCATTTCTGGGCTGTCTGTGTGGTTACAAAACTGATTTAGCCTAGCCAGGTTAGACTAACATGCAAAGATTGAATCAATTTAGGCTCAGGCTTTTTGAATGTCTGTCCCTAGCCAAGAAGCCCCCCTCCACAATGGAAGGAAAAACCAAGCAGCAACAGCAACTGATCAAACAATCCAAAGGGGTTTTGGCATCTCCTCCAACATTGCCATATCTGATGCCTATCAAACTATTTTGTGAGCAACAGCAAAACCTTTTGCTAGTGACTCATGCTCTGTAAGGCAACAACTGCCCGTTCATGCCTGTAAGCACGGTGCCATTTGGAAGACAGACTTAGAGAAGCAGTAAGCCAGAGAAGTAGTAAGGCAGTTCAAAAACGCTATGGAAGGAGCCACAGGAGGGGATGAAACTCTGGGAAAGGATCGGACAGAGATGGGCACCTCCAGATACAAAATGTAGTTCTTTCTAGAACCCTCTGGGTATGTCCAGTGCAAGTTGGCCCATGAAAAACCAAGGAGAAAACTACAGCAAAATCTTTAAGATCATTCCCCTGCAAAAGAAAACCTTCTTGGATCTTGAACTTCTCTTGGCTGTATGTAGTTAGTTTTATATGCGTGAAAGTTTCCAGATGGGAACCTCAGAAGCAAGAGTCCTTTTTCCAAACTCAGCTTGAGTGGCAGCGGCTTCCTCAGAGATCATGCAGAGACCATCTTTAGAAGTGATAATGTAATTCAGTCTCGGTAGTCAATTAAATTCTTGGCTGCCCTGATGAGGCTGAAAACAAGGTGCATGGTGGAGGTGGAAAAGGGGAGCCAACATGTAGTAAAACAGGGGTTTTTTGGTCTGGTTTGAAATGTGGACACCTGTTCATTACGAATCTTGACCCTCAGTTCATTTCAAATAAAAAACAGCCATAAAATGATAGTAGCTTACACGCGCTGTAACACTGCAAGCCAGAATCAAGCCGGTGACCCACAAGCAAGTAGTTTATTATGCCATTATCAATCCCACCAGCCATCCTATTTGCATATACACCTTTGTGGTTTCCTTTTTGTAAGCTACCTATTATGCATCTCTTTTCAACACCCGGAAGATAGTTCAGTACATTGATAGCTGCATATTACTCATTTAGGCCTTGTGTGTCTGGCATGGAGCTCTTGTTTTATTCCTACCCATTCATTCATGATTTGCTGCTGGCACTCTGAAAATAAAGACGGACAACATGCTTCTGCATTCGCACTGACATTTTTGTATACCCATGTAAACCAACAGTTTCATAAAGAATTAGGCCACAATGCTGCTACATGTCTACTACATGCGAGTGGGGCTGGACTAGATGACTTTGTGAGGTCCCTTTCAGCCCTACATGCCAATGATCCTTTCCCAGCAGGTACAATTAACTTTCTTCAGAAACAGCAGAACTAGGGGAGACATTAGCTCTAACAGCCAAGAAGGATATTTATCTAAAAGTGCCAAACAACTCCCCAAGCACTTCCAGGATTTCAGTGGACAAAACTGACTGAAGCCAAAGGGGCCTAATTCTCCTCTCACTTTTTTCTTGCTTTGCACTAGTGGGCATGCATCAAACATTGGGGGGATATTCCTATTTTGACATGGTGTCAGTAAGAAGAGAACTCGTGGAGACTTTACTGTGAAAATCCCTGTGCCATAGATCTGCTATCACAGGGAGACCACCAAAGTAGACAGAAAACTACCATAGCAAAATACACTCCATGACCAAGTAAAGATGATGGCGTAGTGTCTCCAGGATGTCCACACTCAAGAATAAGTTCACTGGCACTTCTCGTCTTCAAAACACAGCATTTTATATCTTCCAAGCATCATCAATCATCATGAAATCTTTACACTCATCATCCCATTTCCCCTCAGACAGGCAGTAGTACCACCATACCTTTCTTCAGGTGGAAGTGAGGTAAAATAAACTGACTCAGAGTCTCTTCTCTAGGTCTCCTGACATCAAGGAGATGTTCTCTGCTATGGAAACATCTGATTACTACTTTCTACGCCAGCCCTAGATATGGTAGAAAAAAGGACCATGTGGTCAAAAACATGGCACAATAAAATTGAAGCAGAAGGAGTCAAAACTAGTTGAACACAATTATCTCCATTGCAAAGCAACAGAAGAAAAGGTTTGCCACAAATCTGTCAGAACGTCTGGATTATATCTGCAGACATGACTGGGAGTATGCTTAGGTCTGGAAATGAAAAGCTGCAGATGAATATTCTTATCTATGTATTTGTGCAAAGTAATCTCCAAGAAAGGTTCATGAATATTTTAACTTTCATCGGGGATTTTTTTTTTTTTAAATCCTAAAGAAGTCATTTTCTGGCTTTATGACCTGCAAAATTATCTTCCTTTTCACATGCCCTGGAAGAGGTAAGCCATCTGCTACATTTTTCTCTCACGTCTAACAAAGATGTTGTCTTGGTAAAAAACCATTTCGATATATTCTTCTTTTTAGTTAGTAAGTGAACATGCTACTTTTTTGCACAGCAATTCAAAAAAGCTGCATCAGCAATGCAGTCAATGAGAGGTACAAGAATCTGCAATACAATCAGAAGGGAGCGCGTACACAAAATGCATTTGTTTTCCTCTTTTCCTTAGTGACTCGTGGTTTTGAATTGACCTCTTAAATGAAACAGACTATTGTTTCTTCAACTGTGTAACTAAAACTACCATCCCGCAAGAGCTATGACTATATAAGTACTCCTTTTGTTATGGTTTCACTTTCTGGGGTTTATTATAATATGACATTCTCACTTACATTATGTTTGCTTATTGTTTCTTTAGGGATTTTAGCAGGAGTAGATCAAAAACGTAGGATTACTGCAAAGGAAAAATAGCTTTTAAAACGTAAATCATTCAGAGACTGTCAAGCAGGGAGATTTAAGAGAAAAAGGCACAAATCAGAGCATTGCTGAATGACAGCATTTTTTTTATTTCTTTTAATACGTTATAAGGTAAAATTGATTCTTGTGGTTTCCTTTACTACTATTTAATTGGTTCTCAGCTTTTAAAAATCACTCCTGTAAAAGTTGTCTGTCAGGGCCTCCTAACTTTACCCTAAAGAAATAGCTATATGTAAACTATAATAATGATGATACTTAGCAAATAGAAGGCCTGATCTGGTATTCTTGTATCCAATAACATTGTTCTCATCTACTTTAATGGGATGCAAATAGGACCAAGTGAAGGAGCCACTTTTCATCTCAAAAAGGCTGCTTTGTTTCTCTGGATAAATTCTGGCTGCAAAGACATATAATCCACATTTTTCACTATACCCCCTATAAAACATCCACTGTATACAGTGGAAGGTAAAACAACCCAAAATAAACCAAAACAAAACAAAACACTGACTGAATGTAAGGCCAGTAAAAGAAGTTGAGACTCCCTCCTGCAAACCACCCGTACGTGTGAATTCCAATAACCATTACGGGGGTTGCTTGAGGATCTAGGCCCTTAATTCTCGATATATAAAGGGCTTAGCCTGTCTGTCTGTCTGTCCGTAATGCTCTTGGAGCACTCTGATTGATTGTCTTGGCAGCCAATCACAATGCTTACTGAAACGACCAGCCAGAGTGCTCTGCACAGACAGACACAGTGGCAGCAGAGGAGCTGGTACAGCGAGCCCTAGCAAGCTCAACACTTTGCTTATAGGACTACAAATTAAAAGTTCTTTTAAATGCCAGCCAGTGACTGGTGCACACAAGCACAGGCACAGCCATGAGACACAGCTCTGCTCCACAGGTGTGAAGTGATCTGGGGTCTATGGCAATGGTGTTCCATTTAAACACTGCCAGCTGTGCTACGTCCTCAGTACTTCTAATGTTAAAAAGCCTGGACTTTTCCAATTGGGATGGATCTCCCATTATATCATCTCCCTTTTCTGCAGCTCCATCCCAAACCCACAGTGAAGCACTAGGGTGGAAAAACAATGATTTCTTGTTTGCATAGTGGTGAGCAGAAGCCCATGGGGCATGGCACAAACATGTAACTGCATTTGGACCCTGCCCAGAAGAAACGACTGCTGAATAGGACACAACTGGTTGGGGCAGCACAAGGTAACAAGAGAGAACTTGAGGAACATCCACTGCCACAGACCAGCCATCTAACCATTGTGAAGGCCTCCAAACAAGCAGGTTCTAAGCACTTGCTTAGGGAGGAGGATAATGCAGTGGCCACAACACATCATTTTTGTGGTTAATACATGAGTTTTGCCTTACCAAAGCAAACCACGAGTGCATACGTACACCAGCAGACTCCCTATGCCTGAAGAAGCATAGGGTTTGCGCCCAAAAGCTTGTAAAGAACAATTTTTCCAACTATTTAGTTTGTCTAATAAAAGATAGACAAGTATTTTGTCTATCTCTTACTCAAATCACATTTACTCAAACAACCTTGTTTGCCAGAGAGGACAGATAGCTTTGTGGTGAGAGGACAAGACGGCAACTTAGAGCGCCGGGTTTTCTTCCCAGCCCTCCTACTGATTTCCTGTTATTTAAGCACTGAAGCTCAATGACCTCCATTTCCCTGGCACTGAAATGCAAGATAATACCAGCTTCTCAGCAAAGTTGAATCCATATACTTTAAAACCACTTTGAAGATCATTAGATAAGAATGTGATAGAAGGGTAAGGTGTTGCTTAATCTACTGTTCTCTATCAAGTGTTGATGTGATGCTTTAAAAGAAAAGCTATAATGCATCTAAGCCAACACGATAAGGCTGGACATGGGGAGAGAAAATTCCTTCCTGACCTTTTCAGGAAACCATATGCCCTGAAGCATGATCATTTGATTGTGCCAAACTTGGCATGCCTAACTATTAATATTGTTGTTTGGAAAACCACCCCACTCTTAAAAACAATCTGTCAGTCTCCAGCAAGAAACTAGTGTTCAGATGGCTTCACTGCCAAATAAAAGCTCACTGAGTACTACATAGAACTTAACCCTTATTAAACAAAAGAAGTACCACAATATTAATCCACCACCCTGATCTTGTTATTGAAGTATGTTGGTCCAGTATCTGGAGAATAATGCAGTATTGTTTCTATAAGGAAAGCAGCTTTCCTAAATGACTTTTCTAGCTTTCTAAGGATTGCCCATTCCAGGTCAGTTGAAATAGGAATATTTCAGGTACTGCAACAGAATATGTCAGGGAAAAAAAGCAATGGCCAGCAACTTGACATCAGTGCTACTATCTGCTAGTCTTTGCAATACACGTTCCTGAATCTTTGCTGAGATCTTGGTGCTTGTTCTTTCAGGCCAGGGGCTGGCAATTAATTCAGGCAAAGGGCCGCTTACCCAGATTTGGCAAGCTGTCAAGGGTCGCATGGGTAGCCCCACCCCTTAAAAGGTGCCCTGCCCCCTGGTCACCATCTTGGGACCAATGTCCCAATGTCTTGGGACCAATGTCCTAGGGACAGCACTGGTGGGGATCAGAGTGGGTCGCAGGCTAGCAGGGGTCTGTGGAGCCGGGCTGGGCTGCACCAGCAGGGAGAGGGGGGAGCTGCCCCAGCTCCATACAGCCCCTGTCAGCTGGGGCCCTGTACTCCTGCCACCTGCTCTGGGGCCTGCTGACTCTGGCCCTGGGGCACCGGTGTGGGCCCCATGCTTCTGCTCACTCCCAGTGCCTCCCAGCCCCATGCTACAGGCAGGGGGTAGTGAGCAGCCCTGCCCCCCTGCTTGCCAGCTGGGAAGGAGCTGGTGCTGAGCGGGGGGGGGGGGGGGGAAAGTGGCCCCTCGCCCACCCCATGGCTGGCGCCCTGCACTTCAGCTGCTCACAGCCCACCTGGGGCTGCCTGTGCCTGCTCAGGACAGCCCTGCGTAGGCTACAAGTGGCTACAGCAGGGAGCACCAGCCACAAGGCATGCGAGGGGCCACTTTTCTCTCAGCTCTTCTCTCAGCTTTTCCCAGACTGCTTTTCCGTGGGCTCCTTCCCTGCCCAGGGTCCCCTCCACCCCTTTCCTGAGCTGCCTGCACTGGGGCAGTCACATGGTCCCAGGTCAGAAACTCCTGCTGGGGCTTCCGGCTGCAGGGGTGCAGCCAGGCAGGCCCTGCTGTTGTGGGAGCCCACCGGGCTTCCCCTGGGTCCTGCTGCCCCTTGTTCCTGTCATTTTTTACAGGAACCAAGGACAGATCAATATTAATTTTCTAAATTTTTTAGGGGCCCCACAGACCAGATAGAATGGCCTCGCAGGCTGGATCCAGCCTGCAGGCCGTATTTTGCCTAGCCCTGTTTTAGGCCTTAACCTAAGTCAATGGGATAAATACTGATGATTTCAATGGGACTCGGATGAAGCCCTTAAAGAATCTGTTGCATTATTAGTCAGCATGAGTCACACTTAAACAGTACTCAAGTCTTCTGGCCACAACAGGCCTTTCCCCACCTTTAACTGTTGCTTACAGTGCTCTGTGACTCAGGAAACTTTAACATATCTTTCTTGGAAAGCCCAAGAGGTCTGTTTTTGGTTAAATAGAAGAGTTCAATATCATGCAGGGTGATCGTAACACCTTTAGATAAAAGTGTTTATTCACAGCTATAGAACAGATTTCCTCCCCATCCAGTTTTCTCTAGCAACTAAACCACACCACATGGACTTCCTTCTGCAGCACATTAAGCTGCTAAGGGCAAACAGTTCTGTTTGGTATCACATCTCTCCCCTTACCACAATTTCCTAGCAATACTGCTTTGATCTCTCAGCATTCTTCCAGGTTTAGTCCTCCCATAACGTTTTCAACAATATTGCAGGTTCTGCAGGATGAAGGCTGGGTTCCCTGACCCCGAGATCAGCCAGAACTCCGTATCTTCAACATTTAAAAAATGGACAGCCTTACCTTGAGCAAGACCCTATTTAGGCTCTTCCCAAATAATCATAAACCTTCTCTTCAAGAAGAGCAAGTCGCAACCATCAGCTGCCAACATAAAATGGCAGGTTAAATGGCTCCACCAACCATCTGTTCTTCAGTGCTTAACACTTTATTATGGAACTTTTCCCCCATAAGCTCCATATCTAATTAAATTATGGCATGGTATCAACCCAACAACTTGAATGCAAGCTTCTGGGCTCCTCATTGGGGCATCTGTGCACTACCATAGTGAAGGTTAAACCTTTTTGCCATTGACAACAACAATATTTCACATTAACTTCAAATGGAATAGTTTGGTCTTATATAATAATTGGTGGCACTGGAAACTGTCACTGGCAATAAGAAATGTCTTGTTTCTTCCTCAGATGATAAATGAAATATTAACAATGATATCAGCACTAATGCTAGTAAGCTAGAAATCACAAGCAACCCCACAATAACCCACCAGTGCTCATAGTCTAAGATTCTCTTTGCAGTATAAGACATTACACCCATTAAATGGCAGGAAAGCACAACACAAGGCAGCCAAAAAACATAGCCGCAAATGTCTGACCAGTTATTGCAGCAAGCAACCCTAATCAACGCTACATTTAATAAGAAAACAAAATACTTCTCAGGGTATCTTTACTGGTACTGGAAAGGCAAGCCAGCTGGCTGTCATTTGTGCTCCCCTCCTTCATCGTCTTCACCATTACCCTGACCCACACAGCCCACCTTTCTTGGGGAGAAAAAAGGACAGAACCAGCGAGTGTCTTTGCTCATCTAACAGAACAGAGCTAAAGCTTGGTCCAGCCGGTGACAAACAGTACTACAATGGGGAAGGAGATTGGAGAGGGTAAGACTCTCTTTTCTCCAAACACTGACCCTCTGGAGCCAGTGAAAAATCATCCTGCACAGTTATCATTAGCATTACACTGATCCTCATTTGAGCATTTTGGTTCCTAACTTTGCTTTTCAAGGCACTAACCAAAAATAATAACTGTATTAAAGGTTACATCCAATAATGCCCACCTAACAGCAGAAGTATTACAGTAATGCCTCATGGCTAGGGTTTTCTCAGAGACCCACTGTGATAGAGGCCGGCATACTGAGGGGCAATGCCTGTTCCAAAGGGTTTACAATCCAATTATATAATGGAAGTAGTCAGGAGGAAGAGAAACAGCTCCAGGACATACCCCAACTGGGATTTTGTGACACAACCATGGACTACAGGACCTGTTCACCTGGGCTAGGGACAGAAGCTACACGTAAACTGGTTTAAGTGATCAGAAACTGGTTTAAACCTGTAACAGAACAGAAACTCAGTGCATATAAACCAGTTTCAAAATGGCTGAAACTGGTTTGAGATAAACCTGGTTGAATGTAGTATCAGACTTAACTAATTTGGGTCAAACCAGTTTATGAAACTTCTGTCCCAGACCCCTTGTTTAAGTTAAAACAGAGTCCCCCAGCATCCCAGCATTTTGCAGCCCTGGGCTAGGCTGTCTGCTCCAGAGAGCAGGGCTGGCCCCACCCCTCTTCTCCCTAGCTGGAGCAGTTAGGGCTGACTGACAAGGGGGGAGGGCGGGGGGGCAAGCCCAGCTGGGGATGCAGCCCAGTCTGCAGGGGGGGATGCTGCCCCCCAGTCAAACCCCAGCTGAAGTCTGGGGCCAGGGAGGAGGTTTAAACTCCCCTTGCCCTGCTCAAACTTACTGCTGGCTGTGACTGGACTACAAATCCCACAGGCACCTGGAAGCAGGGAGGGGAAGTGATGAGCAACCCTGCAGAGTCCTGCTGCCGTGATTCTGGACTGCAAATCCTAGAGACCTTGGGGACCACAGAAAGAGGAACCGAACACACAGCCCAGGCTGACCATGTGCCAGACAGTTGCACTCTAGCGCCTCTTGGCTTCTGGCATGAGCCACTGCAGGCATGTGGCTGCATTTCCTGAATCAAAGGTAAATGTCTGTTCACTTCTGTTTCAATTTTATCTCTGCATCTTCAACTAACCTGCAAAGACTGAATCAATTCAGCCTTGGGCTTTTTAACTGTCTGTACTTAGCCCTGGGGTCTGTCCTGCGATACATCCATCTTTCCTCTCTAGCCTCTGCTTCCATTCATACAATAACACAGCTGGGGAAAGAGAGCGCAGACAGGCAGAGTGACCTGCCACAGTCAGTCAGTAGCACCACATGCATGAATGTGAACCAGGACCATTCAAGTTTGCTACCCTGTATCCATTTTAAACAGAAGCAGGGGCTTAAATAAATGGCAATATTCCTTCATGGATCTCAGTGGTGGAACACTAGGGAAGTGACAAAAGCCATCCAGCAATCAAAGCACTATTTTAGAACCACCTAAATAAAAACCCTCTCACCAAAGTGCAAGTGTAACACTGGCATGTTCTGCTCAGTAATGCCTTAATGAGGATCTTTTTTCACCCAAAGTGCAGCTCCCAGAGGGAGCCAGGACCCCTCAAGGTAGGCTCCAAGAGCCTTCATGCACACTTGTTATGTCAGAGTACAGAGTGAGAGCCAGGCAGAGCTGCATTTGTGACCCGACTCCCTCACCACCCACACTATAGCTTCCCCAGCATTCAGGTAGAACCGGAGAGCAGAGTAACCCCTCTTTTTCCCCCACAGCCACTGCAGTGTAAAAGGCTGCTGGACAGACAAATGCTGTAGTGGAGCCTGATACAGAAGAATCCCACTCCCATCCTCTCCCACAGAAATCCTTGCTTCTCTCCCATTTCTCTCTCAGGTTTTATACTACTCCCATCCACAACCACTTAATCCTGCTTAGCCCTACACCAGGGTCAAACCTATTTAAACCTTATTTAAATAAATTAAAGTTGGTTTCCATGGATTTTCAGCAAGCCACGTTCTTTTCCAACCAGTCCCTCATGCAACCATGTTTACTCTTCTCATGCACATCACTAGCATGTTGTGGGGCCCAAGATGTCATGTCCCCACAGAGGAGCTCCAGCCTCTAGCTATCTCAGGCCCTGCAACTTCAGACTAAGTGGCCCAGTCCATGTTGTCTGTGTCTTCCCAGAATGTCTCCCCTTTCAGGTGCAGTTCTGTCATGAACATGTCATCCAAGGGGGCAAGTCATATTCAAATGGCTCCACAACAACCCTTTATGTAGGTGCACAAACAAGAAGAGATTTCACAGCCAGTCTCTCCTGAAGTTCCTTGATCTCCCACTTCCTCCCAGCTGATTCTAATACATAAAGCACTATTACTGCCATGGAACTGTACTGCTGTATTCCCTTACGTAGTTTTAATTCTCAGAGGAAGAGGCTGATTGAAGACAGGCTCAGTTCTTTGCCAGGAAGTATAAGGCTGTGCGCAATGGTATGTTTCATTTCAGTTTCAGCCGTTTCGGAGGACAGTGATTTGTTTTGGTGTTTGGGATCACTGTTACATTTTGATTCAGCCAAATCTGTTTTGGAGTTTCAATGCTGTTTTGGCGCTGACTCAGAGATTCGGATCGGCTGGGGAGATGCAGGCACAGCCAGGCGGCTGCAGGTTCTCCCACAGGTCCTCCGGCTGTGCCTGCCTCTCCCCGGGCAGGGAGAGCCACGAGAGAAGCTCCCACGGCTGCCCTGCCCGGCCCCATCCTCCACCCAGCCCCAGCCTCTCGGCACTTTAAAAGGAGGGTTGCAGGGCTGTGCCACACTGTTCCCAGGGGGTGCGTCCAAAACATTCAAAACATTTCCGAAACGTTTCCGTTTCACTTTGGATTCATTTTTTTCGGGCACTGAAATACCTCCAAAAGGAAATGGCTGCCGAAACTTCATGCATCCCTAATGAAGTGGACTCAAGGCAGTTCAAGAAAACTGACAGGCCTTTGCCACATGTTGGCAATGAATATTTGGATAATAGTTGTTTATGGAGTCACAAGAGGCCCCAGCATGATGTCACAAGGCTGTTGTGTTACTACTACTAAGACTGACAGTAAGGAAACTTAGGTGCAGACTGCTTATGGTAACAAAAGATTGCACAGCATTGTCCCATGAGTAAGCACGTTAGCCCCATGATACCTGGTTAATTCCAAAACAGAAAACAGCGTTCAGACTGCAAACATTTATTTAAAGTATTCTTCTTCACTTCCTGTCCTACAACAACATGTAGTGTTGCAATATGCTCTTCAACAGTTACCACTCTCCAAACCACAGGCAGCTGCACTGCAGAGGGGAGTGAAGGAACCTGACCTGCAAATCACGTTATCTGGGGATCTAACCAGTTCAAAACTGAATTGGAGGAGTAGATGTTCACCTGCAAGACTGCAGGTGCAGAACAGGAGCTGGTGGGCAAGCTCAGCTGCTAATGAGATCCATTGTTTGCCACAAACGTTGGAATCCTGAAGGAGGCAATATGTGATGCATATATCAGTGCAGTGATTCCTTAACTACTCATTTCCACTTCCTTCTTTGATGCTATGATATGCACCAATTAAATGTGAGGGTGGGGCAGAAAATACCTATTAGTAAGAAATACTCATCTTCCTTTCTAGGTGGAAAGATTTGCTTGTAGCCCAGCTAAAGGCCTTTGGAATTATATCAGAATTCAGGATGAAATAGCCATCCCAGTTGTAAGAAGGGGGAAATTACTTTATGCCATATTTACTAGAGACTAGCAGTTTGCGACATGAATCTGACACGTAACAACTTCTTTCTCTAGCTCTGAACTGAAGCCATGTGTTCCTTATTTGAACTGCTCAGTCACTGGCCACATGTCAGGAGCATAAATGCTTCTAAAGCTTGGTAAATGCATTTCAGGAGGTGATTGCTGTTGCTGCTGTGGGTGGTAGCTTGACAAACAGCTATTGAGACAAAGCCAAATTCAGGCAAGAAGAGAGGAAAAAAATTAACCGCTCCTTGTTTTTTCCCCCTTCAATAGGCCAGCAGAATGAGAAAAGTAAATCCTGCTCCTGACAGATGCTGAACCTGTGCACATAACACTTAAAATATTATACCTTGCAGGAGCCTATAAATATCAGTTAAAACACACTACAGATATTTGGTGCTGGATTCTTACAGCCTCTAAAAATTCTTCACCTGGAACCAGGACTAGCTACAGGCCATGGATAAAGCTGTAAGCAGGTCCTTTATTATAAGATTTATATACAGTGCCCAATGCCTCGGGACCCAGGTGCTTGGCAGCAATTAAGAAAGAAAATAGCTAGTTTTACAAAAGTCAAACTATCCTCCTACCCTGCTGGAGCAATGAGCCAAGGACCAAGCAGAGAACTAGCCAAGGTGTTGCTTCCTTAGGCTGCCATACTCAGCAGACCATCAGGGGAGGCCGTTTCTAGCACCACGACTCTTTCAGCGAGGACAACCCACTGCCAATCCTGCAGGGCTGAACACCAGGATCCTACAGAAAGGACCACCTACCTGATCAAAGGGTCTCATTGAGAGAGAGGTGGCCCATCAGAGCTGGTCCTAGGCCATCCCACCTTGACAGACCATAGCTAACACTCAGAACTGTCCTCTGAACAAGCAAGGTGGAAAGGCAGGAGTTATGGGATCTAGCATTCATAGCGACTCAAGTAAGCCGCTGTGGCTACATTCTCTACCAGATGAAGCTTCTGGGGGATTCTTCCTAGAAGGCACCAAGTAGAGCACAGGACAGTTACCTAGCAATGATGTCCCAAAAAGGCCTGGGTCAGATCAAATCCAAGTACAAACTATTGCTCTTTTTGCCGGTGTGAATCACAGCTTCCCCCTGAGAATCTAGGAGCACTGATGGAGCCACGTGCACCAGAGACTGAGCTTGACCACCAATGTGTGGACATGCAGTAAGCGGCATCCAACTGTAGCCATTGCTCAAATGATTCATCTGGATGCTCCCTCCTAAGAGTAACCCTTGTCTTACCCAAATGAAGCCAAAGCCACTGCCATCCCAATCCCTACAGCCACTTTGCTTAACACTGTACCAAAAACATCACCCCACTAGACTTAGTGGAAAAGCAGTGATAGCTCTGTGGGTCATCTATATATCCACAATGATACTGCATCACTGCCTCAGCATCTCCCACACTTGAACATTAAACAGTACCTTATCTGCAAGACATAGAGCCTTCCCCCTCCCTGTTTCCCCACCAGTACTGCTGGGCTGTACCCAAGGTGAAACCTAACACATCAATAAACCAGGGTTTAATATTATAATAATAATAATAATAAAAAAAAAGGCAATGTATTCGCCATTCTTTTTCCAGCTTTCCCAGCAGAAGCCGACCTACTGCAGGGTGGGAGTTACTGCTACCCCCATCAACGGTTTACTCTTGCATTAAGGGAACAGACAACCCCCAGAAATTTTATATTCCACCTTATACAGCATGTGGACAAAGGTTAGGCTGGTTTTGTGGATCTAGCAAGTCAGTGAAACACTCCTGATTCAGATCAAATCTTATTAGGACTAGTTTTATAACTTGGAAACCAAGAGTCCTCTAGTCCAGCCTCCTGCCCAAATGGAAAATTCACTGCTAAATTCCTAAGCCATTCCAGACAGACATCTGTTGAGCGTCTTCTTGAAAACCTCCAGTGGAGGAAGCTACATTACTTTTCTAGACGGTTTGTTGCATTGTTCTCTTGTTCTTACCGTTAGGAACTTTTACTCCCCACCCCAGACTTGATCTCAGATTACTTTGCTGCAGTTTAAACCCACTGCTTTGTGTCCTAGCCATTGTGGCAACGAAAAACAGTGTTTCTCCATCTCCTTCATGGCAGCCTTTCCAATATTTGAGAACTGCTACTACATCTGCCTTTCATGTTCTTTTTATTTTTTTTCAGACTAAACATCCCTAGGTCCTTCAGAGCTCCAGGCTGTAGAAGGAGCAAAGAATACAGGATCATCTTCCTCCCCCAGTATTGAAGGGAGCGGGGGAAACAAGCATATAAATGCTTCCCCTTCCTACCTTGGCATCAGAAGAGGAATGGTAGTTGTCCTAGCGCCAACAAGCAGTGACCTGCATTCATTGCCAGTGAAATCAATACATCTGGAGACCCAGGCCTGCCAGCTCAGAGCATCATAGAGATAGGTACGTTTCTACACACCTGTTACATTTCTGGCCTAGAACTGCTTCCTTGGGGGTCATCAGCAGCTTTCATCTTATCCACATGCTTCCATGTTAACCCAAGGGTTTAAAATATAGCTCTGCTCAGATGCAGCCTCAGCCATTATCCTGGCTGGTCAAGTTACATTAGAGGGCTTTGAATTCACTACTACACTTTCTTTCTCCCTCATCGGATGCTGAAAAACAACAGTGGTGCAAACATGGCACATAGTCCATCAAACATGACAAGTATGCCACAGGAACAAGGGCAGGAAGCGTAATCCAGTGGTCAATGCAGCGCTTTTGAAGTCAGGAGAGCAGAGTTCTGTCCCATACCCCACGCACAGCAGAGTCACGTAGCACCAGCAAGGTCATCTAACTCAGCGGTTCTCAGCCTTTTGCACCAGACGTCCCACCAACCATTTTGTCAATAAACTCTGGTCCCACCATGATAAAAACAAAACCCCACTTTTGCACTGTTCAAGATATCTGTTGATTCATCTGTTTGAAGTGCAATTTTGATTTTTTCAATAAGGCAATGAGTTGAAGTCCCACCTACATGACCTTCGCATCCCACCAGTGGGAAGGTCGTGTAGGTGGGACACATCCCACTGGTTAAGAAACACTGATCTAACCTCTCCTGCAGTGACTCAGTTTTTCCTTCTCTAAAAAGGCGATAGCACTTTGCCTATTCTACAACAACACAAGAGGTTTAACTCATTAGCATTCGCAGAGCATTTCAAGATCCTCAAATGGAAAGCACTAGAGGAATGTGTGTTCTTCAGAGGAGGTGTTTAAAGGACAGCAACCAGCTTGCTTTCTTTCACAAGCAGATTAAAACACGTTCTTTCGGAGAGTAGACACCTAGAAGCAGCCCCAAAACACTACAGCGCCCAATGCAGTGTCTGCACTTTTGAAAATCTAGCCACTCATTTAAAAAACTAAACTCCCAACATGAGGTTCACAAGTTAAGTCTCAGCCATGGAGCCTTAACAGAATGTACCTGTTGCCTGTCTGTGTTATAACAGGATAGTTGCATGTGTTATAAGCCACTTTTTGGCTTTGCTGATAGGCAGCTGACCCCTATCATCACAGCTGTTGGGTTACTATCTTGCTAATAAAACAAATTCTGACACAGTAAGAGCCATTCTGTAGCGGAGCCTTTACACTGCTCCTCAGTTAGTGTACAGGATAACTACACACTCAATCAGTTAGTCTATGGTCTATAGTGTAATGATGTGTTATTCAGAGAAATACTCCATGCCCACACTAGCCCCAGCAACTGTGCAGAGTTGGCAACAGCAGTGATGAAGCGTATGAAGGACGCTTCATTCCCAGGGCCTACACTCCCATCAGCACACAACACACCACACTTCAAAATGGCTTTCTTCAGGCTGCCAGCTACGTTGTCCAACTTTTTGCAGTTGCTGAATGAAAGAAGGCAGTTCCAAGGGCATTTTATTGTACATCTAGTAAGCTTCGGTCCCAGGGATGGACATAAATGGATTCGGATGGTTAGTTGTTTCCAAGAACCTGCTGATTTAGTTGAACTATCCTGGCCTTCATGCAAAAGCACTCTGAATGTTAGTTTAACAGGAAATATCTTTGATAGATTCAATTTGTTTCCATTACAGAGCATCAATTAATCTTTATTATGAAAGACAGAGCGCACCTCTCTCTCTCAGCCTCTTGTACAATGCTTTGTTCTGTATACATGGCCTTCTTGGTCAGCATGTGGATTTCTCTCATATAAAATCCATTTGCTTGAACCAAGCCATCAAACCCAGGTTAAAAAAGGGGGGAAGGGGATAGGGAGGGGAAAGGAGAGGGCAAATTACAAAAGAACATTTTCTGCAATGTAAGAAAAAAAGAACTGTAAAGAAGATGCATGTCCACTCTGATGCCTAATGTTAGAGCTGCAACCACATACATCACAGCAGCAGGTCAATGGAGCTGGTGCCAGAGAACACTACTTGGCCCTCAGATTTTTAGTCAACCAGATTTTGTAAATACAAAACAGTGAAGCCAGTGGAAACTGGGTGCATATACCTGAAAGCAGTATTAGGCCTATTACTTCAAACAGTTCCTTGCCAGCCTACTTGAGGGGGCAAACGTTCATAGAAACAAGGGACCGTGAGAGTTTTCTAGGCCCTCCATCCATGGCACCTGTCAGACTGCCTGGTTGTAATCAAGAAGACAGTTTTTGGCCGATTCTCATTTCATGAGTTTCACTAAGGACCCAGCGCAACTGAAGTCCCAGTATTCCAGTGGCAGGAGATTTGGCTAATGTGCCAAATCTCCGACCTATGCTCCGCATTGCCAAGCAATAACCAGACTTGCCTTCTGAGCAGGTGCTAGATCAAGGTTGAACAACTGCTTCCCTGCTACTGATAATAAGTCTTTTAATGTGGAAATATTGGGCAGGAGAAATGGGAGCAGGGGCAGGGTTTAAAACTTAAAAGAACTGCAGTTCTCTTATGGAGAGAAATCCCTGGATTTTGCAGTCACCTTCATGTGCTAATTCCACTACAATGCTGGTTTTAACTGCAGTACGAATTGGAAGTAAGACCCTCAGTACACAAGAGATAAACTCTATAGGATTTCATCTGCAATGGAGCCAGACACACAAAGGAAATATCATCTTCCATTCATCGTTGGAGATGTTCTTTGACGGCCAACCAGGACCTGGAGCAAAAATGCTATGGCCTTGCAGGGGTGGGGGTTGGATTTAACAATAAACAAAAGGGGTTGCACTGACCTGGGTTGTGCCAGAAGTCCCAGCAAACAGTTTCAAATGATATGGGATGCCTAATTTCCTGCAAGATTTATAATGCTATATCATAAATGTTTGCATCTACATAATTAAAACTAGTTAGTTTTGCCACATTTAAAACAACAAATCATGCATTTGACAGTAATGAGGATGAAGAGACATTTATTTATCTTTCTGGTCAAACAGACAAATTAAAATTTTATGTCTGAAAATACTCGGTTTAACCTGTGCATCTGAGGGTCTACTCTATTGTACACATAGCTTTAATGTGGTTGTACTAAATGTGTGCCTACATCTTTATTAGCATTTATTTTTAATGCATGCATTCTTGCCTCTGCAAATCTGGGAAAGGCAAACAAGAAAGCCTGCATTCTGGAAGGGTATTTTCTGTTTATCTGTTGGACATTCAACAGAAGTCCCCCATTGGCCCAGAACCAGCAATCTCTGTCACCTGGAAGGGCACCAATAGAACGGGAAGTTAAGGACATGAGACCCATTAACTGACAGGAAAGTGCCCCAGGAGAGCAAATGATCCATCAACAACAAGAGTCCTCTGGGGAGGTGACAAACAAAGACAGATGGTGCTATGGAGAAGCAAAGGACACAGACAGCCCACCATTAGCATTCCCATGTCAAGCACCAAGAAGCACTTGTCAAAGCTTGAGGCACCCAGCCATTGCCCAAGATCCCATAAAACATTGCACCACAGAACATCCCAGCCACCCTTCATCTATTCCAACTGGACCCTGTTAAATTCAGAAACCAACACCTCATGGCTTTTTCCCTGTTCCCTCTAAGTGCTCAAGAGCATCTGGATATTTTGAAGCTTGTAGAAATACGTTCCCAAGCCAGGGATATCCGTCTTGTGGTTCCCTGGCCCTTTAGGCTTTGCGAGTCTGTACCTACTTCTTAAATTCTAGCCAGAAGCTAATGGCAATTGAGCACCCGTGTCACAATCTAAGACATCCCCTCATCCAGATGGCCCAGAGCTGGACTCTCCTTCCCAGGCATAAAAGAAAACCTCAGTGAAAGCGTCTAATCCTGAGGTGACCAAACTAACAAGATCTGTATCCCCTATCTGGAGAATTGCAGAGACAGTGATGTTACAGGTGAAAAAGGCTTGCAAAGAAGGCTTATATCATTTGAGTCCGTCCTAAACCCATGCTTACTCCCAGCATGGTTCTTGGCCATGGCTGATTTTCACCCCAAGTGAATTGCCCAAGACCACACAAAGTTGGGGCAGGGCTCAGGTCCTGTGCTTCATCCTTTGAACCACGCTACCTTACCCACATGGCGCAGCACAGTCTCTAGGGCTTTGTCCAGTCTTCTAGCCACTGGAAATCTCACTTCCAGGAAAGGTTGGCAGATATTCAGTCTAAATGCATTTTTTCATGGTCTCAGTCCATTATCTCTGCTTAAACCGCATTGGACAGCTCTAAGTCAATCCCATCTATCCTCAGTGTTTATACTTTCCTATACCAGCCCTCCCCAGTTTAATTGGCACTTAGCTCTTTTAAAATCTACCCTCAAAAAAATCAATCCTAGCTGACACCCTGATCACTTCAGTCTAACTTTGACATCCTCTGTCACTTCCACACCCCTTCTCTCTCGTTTGCCTTCAGTCACTCTGCAACCGACGGCCTGTGCGCTTGCTCCTGTGACAAAAGTTCCCCACTTACTGAAATGAAAGTAGGATCAGGCCTTTGGCCTGCAACTGTTTCCCCTCACTCTACCTAAGGTTATTGTTAATATACACCTCATCTCTCCAACCTTTCTCTCAGCACACCTGTGCTTTTTTCCTAGTAAGCATTTTTCATTGGCTGTCTTTAGCTTTTCCCCAGTTTCCTATGTTGCAGTACTTATCGAGTATTTGTCTCACTAAGTCACTGCTACTGTTTTCATCTCCATCCTTTTTCCCCTTCCCAGGTAAAGGAGGTTTCCTTTATTTGTATCTAGACCAGGGACATCATTCCTCTACTAGCCACAGTATCCACTAAGCAAGGGCCTGTCTTAAATCATGCATTTTGCTTTTGGAAGTAGATGGCTTCACTTCTAGAGATCATATCACGTGCACGGGCAAAGGCCTTCACCCCAGAGAGCCTGCTCTTTCTAGTTATCCCTATCTTGTTAAAAAGTTAAAAATATGGGATCCAGGTTCTCTCAGCCTGTGACCCTGACACATTGAATCAGGAAGCTCTCACATTACTATAGCCATCACTTCTGTCCCCATTTGATATGCATCTAGCTGGGGTCATCTAGACCCAGCACTCTTTCCTGCCTATGCAGGGGGTCGGACTTGATGATCTATTGAGGTCCCTTCCGACCCTAACATCTATGAATCTGTGAATCTATGAATCATTGCATCACATGTCTCAAATATTTCCTCTACAATAAACTGACACTGTACGTGTCACCAATCACCCTTTCTGTATCATTTCATGGACCTTTTTCTTAT
Organism: Alligator mississippiensis; assembly: GCF_030867095.1. Lineage (NCBI taxonomy): Eukaryota > Metazoa > Chordata > Crocodylia > Alligatoridae > Alligator > Alligator mississippiensis. The sequence continues at coordinate 14,851,992 of NC_081835.1, forward strand.
GGGGAAGTGGGAATTTTAACATACCATTACTGCAAATTTTTTTTATCTGTACCCACATGGACATCATATTGCTCTGAAAATAACGTGAAATTTTTCCAGCTCTTTCCCCCTTTTTTTTGATCGAGACTTTTGGAATGTTTTGTAACCCTGAGTCCACAACTGACTCCCATCCTCTGTAACAAGCCATGCTTCTTCACTTTTCTCCTTTATCATTTTCACATGTCAGCTGTCTCAGTGCCAACATTTTGTTTCCATTAGTCTGCTTCTCTTACTATTTTTCTCCATTAGAGTCACTCTTTGGAAATTTTGTGGAGGAGACTTCAGTTAGCTGGGCAGAAAAACAGCAGGCCAAATCCTGTGGGGTGCCCACATCAACATGGCACTCAGCCTTCAAGGGGGTAGCACAGGTTTAGACAGGAGCAGAATCTGTATTTGCAACCCCAAAGAAAACGAAGAAGCAGCGCTGGAAAGACCCGAACCAGACACTGGATCAGAACCTATCTGGACTTGGGGAAAACAGGTAGTGCAGCAGTGGAAGAAGCAATAGTTGGCAAGTTGCCACTATGACCTTATAAACCAGTCCACTATAGCACCGTTTGCTCCTATTCATCTTGCTCTATTATGTTTGCATGTGGGGAGTGAGTCATCACAAAACACGCCCTCGTTTAAGGAGAAACTCTCCTAAGCAGGAATTCCCTTTCTGTCTTCTGCACATCCAGAGCCGAGCTATGCCACATGGGTGCACTTATTCAACTCCATCAAAGACAATTAAATGACCATTCCCACGCCACTATATTTTTTTGACCTTCGGATCGTGGCAGGGTGAAATCCTGGCCATGCCGCCATCAATGGGAGCTTTACCACTGGTGTCCACTAAACCAGGATTTCACTGCTAATCTGATCAGTCAGCAACATGAAAAGGTCCTGACCCTTGTGGAGAAGGATTGCGACTCCCACGTTGAGTCTCACAATCCATCCTGCCCGGCAGATCAGTGTATTCCTATGCCCCGCAAAGTATTTTCTAGTATTTTGCCCAGCCTATGACAGATTTTAAAATGGTTTCATGCCACAGGGCTCTCACCACTGCCCAAAGAGACTACCCCCAGATTATGCAGAGCTGTTGGCCTGGTTTGCTCCTCTTTACCCCACTTCTATGCAGAGGTAACACTCTTGATTTCAGTCCAGCTGCACCAAGGCAGTGGTGGACCAGATCCTCTGCTACGTTTTCCTTTGCTCCATCCCGGCCCCTTGGTCATGGTAATGCCGTCTTCTCCTCAGTACCTGCAGCCTTCTGCATGAATTCATATCCATTCTGATTAAGGACTAGACTAGTGGTGCTCAACTTTCCAGGCCTCTATGCTAGACGAGCAGCAGGGAGCCAAACCCATGAGCCAGATCCCATGGGTGGGTTTGGTCTGCAGGCCAGATGCAGTGTGGGGTTGGGCTCAGGGTTCATCCATAGGCACAATCCCGCACACTGGTTCTGCCCCATGCCAGATCCAGCTGCAGCTCAGTCCCATGTCGTACAACTCACAGGGCTCCCCATGGGCCCAGAAATTTGGCAGCAGGGGACCAGTGGCAGCATTCATTGGTGCAGCATCCATCCCCCTCCCCCACCACCAAGTTTCTGACCCTGCAGGCCAGATAGCAGGAGCCCCCAGGCTGGAGCTTGAGCATCACTGGACTAGACCACGTGGCTGCTTCAGGAGATGGACCTTTCTGCCAACATAGGCAGGGACTAGAAGAACAGAACAGACCAGAAAACAACCCCAGCTTTATGGAGAAAACCTTTTATCATTCTTGCTGCCACCCACAAAAATGGCCCAAGACCCAGTAGCACCAACGCCCACCACTGGAGGCCAGGTTCCACACACATAACCCCAGCACTGGTGATCCCACCCATGGAAACACTGAACCAGTCAGTCAGGCTATGAACGACTGCAGAAAGCCCGTAGCTTTAACATTACCAAACACAAAAAAGTTACTGGAGAGGTTTAAGGATCAGACACATTCCTACCATCAGTTCCTCTCCCCCACACGCCCCACGGTCCTTGGGATACCAGTGCAGAAGGAGCAGAAGAAGGAGCCAGATTTGGCCCCAATACACATTTAAAGACTGGGCCAGGTTTGGTTTGTGGGCAGGGGGAGTTTTATGAATAAAGACAAGTTCCCCATCCTTCCTCTAAAACAGAGAGATACTACAGGCTAAGAGTATTTCGTCTGCTTAACTGCAGGGTGCAATAACATCAATTTGCCCAAATTATACACAAGGAGAAAGGTAATTGGCACAGAGCAGTATATGTTGTGACTGTTACATCATTCTTCAAAGCCAGCTACAAAAGACTGAAATGCAAAAGACAGTAAACAATGGCACAACATCAACAGACAGCCCCCTCCCCAGAATCCTCCCCATCTGGCACCAGATCGAACCATCCAAGCAGCAGTTCATTCACAATGATGCATCTGGGGAGGGTGAGATGGCTGAATTCAGCAAGAAATTACACAGGCCTACTGGTCTTTTCTGGAGGGGGGAGGGAGGAGAAATAAAGTTCTTTAGTTTAAAGCCTTTAAAAGTCTTCCTGCTGAGGTTGTTTTATATTTTTAATTAATTCTGCTAAGATATATATAGAATCAAAATAGCAAAAAATTACGAAAACTGCTTCATCAACAAAATGCACAAAATGATATTAGAATCCGGGCAGTTTAGTCTATGTAAACCCATAAACTAGCTGTCATTTCTTCATAAGTAGTTAACCGCACCACATAAACAAGGCATCATTGGAAAATGCCACAAAATAAATATTTTGCCGTCAAAATAAATAAGAGTTTGGGATTATAAATTGTGATGGTGGCATAAGAACAAATTACATTTTAAAAGTTCCCTGTCAGAACAACAGGCTGTCCAAGAATAATCAATTAAGAGAGATCTTATGTTAAAAAACCCTGTTTTTAATAAGAAGTGTAAAACCACATACGCATTAATTATTTGCCTGTGATTACACACCCTTTTTCCCCTGTATGGAGCCATTTGTAATGTTGTGGAAGATGCCAACTTTTCCATTATAAATCCAGCTGTAATAAAAATTAGCTCAAGTGCTGAGACTTGGCATTCAGTCATCTCAGCACAGGGATTTATTTGCTGTTTCATTTTATCTGTAACATCAGAAATAAAAGCAATTTGCTTTCCAACAACACATTTACTGGGTGCCACAATAGGCACCACTGAAATCAATGGGACTGCACGCATGTATGAAGTTACTTGCATATGATGTGCAAAATCAGGCCCTAAATCACCAGAACACACACAAATAGGGCACATCAATCACAGCGCTTCTCCTTAAGCTACTGGTTCTGAAGCACTTTGCACACGTGGTGGCGTGTGCAGGCAGGTAGACAAGTGCTTGCATTACAGTCACTGAAAAATTAATCTTGGGAGTCATCACTTCACTCCCCGCCCCACATTAAAAATTAAATGAGATTGACCCTCGGTTCTATTTAGCGACTCACTAGCAACTTTGCATCCAAAATATCCCCTTTCTGTTTTTATCATCACGATCATCATCATTAATTTTAAAGTGGTCCACGAAATTGGTGCCCATTAGTGCATGCATGCAGGCACAATGGGCTGAGAGAGTTGTTTCAGAGTTATCCTGTCAATAATCCACAGATTAGAGAAAGCCCTAAGAAGACATAGATACAACTTCCCATGTTGGTTCCACACCAGACAGCACAATCCATTTTGTCAATAATCTGCAGATTAAAAGGTCATACGTGCACTGGGCCTTGAATTCTCAATGAGAAACCATGTTGATACTTGTTTAAAAAAAAAAACAAAACAGGGATGGGGAGGGCAGTAAGGTGCCAGTAATGTTGAGATCTACTTAACAAGGAAGAGGCAGACATTCATTGATGGCAGATATTCCATGCATAACCCACTCGATTACTGCAGAGCTTTCAAACCAGAGGGTGTACCCTCTACCCTCTATACTATCAGTATGCCTAGGCACAGTGGTATGTGACCTGGGACTTAGGGATGGAGTATCAGCCCTAAGCAGAATTTTAGGATGAAGGTACTTGCTGCTAAATATTAGTCAAAGCCAATGCCCCCATCCCTGCCTATATTTGTTAACAGGCATAAACAGGGAGAATTTCTGGGAGTTCACTGCATGTAGGAGACAGAGACGCCTCCCTACATAATGCATGCTCAACGCAGCAGTTCTACATGTATAAAACAGATGAGAGCACACATACACACACACACTTTCACACACACAGAGAGGAAAAAAAGGCTTTTACATTATCTGCGGAAAGGCCCATTTGTCAAAATGGCTTTAGAATGACAGCTCACCGTCAAGATGAAGTATGGATCTGACTAAAATTGACACTCCTCAAGCCAACCATATAGCACTCATACAACTGCAATGCAGCTTTTACTACCCCTAGTATAATCCAGGCTCCAAACAGCTTCTCCTCGGGTAGCCAGAAATATATAAATAAACTCCATTTAAAAAAAAGAAAAAAGCCGAGGGCTGGGGCAGCCAATTCCAGTATTTTCCCTGCAAGATTACAGATGCATAGTAAGATTGGACAAAACAGAAGAGGGTGGAGGGGAGAAGGGGGGTGGAGAGGGGTGAAAGTCAAAAAGGCAAAGGATTCACTAACCTTTTACTTGAGTTTCATATTCTGCTATGATCTCTTTGTCTTTCTTGAACTTAGTTTGAGATGACATCTTTTGAAAGATCTACAAGATCCCACGGTCTTTTCTTTCTCTCTCTCTCTCTCTCTCCTCTGTCTCTTTCCTCTGGGTATTTAAATCCCCCTGCTTGATCTGCTCTATTGGATCCCAGGGAGTCAGTTTCGCAGCTTTTCAAGCTGGTCTGGTTCACTTTGCAGCAAAGACAGAAAGCCCTTCTCTCCCTTGGCAAAAAGATTTCCCTTCATTGGCACCGACCAGGGGGCTGCAGCAATAGAGAGGAACCCTGGCAGAACCGCTTGCCCAGGCTACAAGGTGGGTCAGGGGGTGGGGGCAGAAGTCTCCTGCAGCCAGATCTTCAGAGAGGATTAAAAAAAAATAAGAATAATAATGCACCTCCACCAAAACAGCAGCCACACGCAAGGGCTTCTCTTTTTCAGCGTGTAGTCAAACCCACTGCAAGGCAGGGAAGCACCCTGGCTTTAATCCCAGAGAAGGTCAGGTTGCAAAAAAGGGCTCTCATCTCGCATCCTCACCCCCCCCAGTCCTCAGTGCCTTTGATTGACCGAGAGGATGAAAAGCCAGAGAGAGAAGTTGGGCAGCTGGAGATGCATTTGCTCAGTTCTGTGCAGCCTGTGGACCGAGCTGCTTTGACTGCAGGCTTGAATTGAGCTCTCCCCACGTCACCCGCCTGGCTCCTCCTCCCAGATTTTATAACAACTGACACATTGTAGCCTACAGGACATCATAACTCACTGCAAGGGGGGGGCAGAAATCAGCTCTGCAAAAAAAAAACCAAAAAAGGTGTAAGGAGGGAGGAGGAGGAGGATCTGAGGAAGCGCTGCAGTGGGAGAGGCAGGGATTTGTCCTGGAAAGCCTGCCCTGAGCAAGAGCTGCTGTCTTAGCAAATCTCACCTTTGGAAACTCAGTCCCCTGGCTTAGTAGTAGGAAAGGGCTGAGCACCTCAGCCAGGATGGATGTCTGGGCTGATCGAGGTATAGTGTCTTGAAATTTTGACTCTTCATCACATCATTGCCAAAATAGTCTCAGAAAAAAGGACTTTTTTGTTACCCCCTTTTCCCCCCTAAACAAAAAAAAGAATCAAGTACTCCACTGCAGAGCTCTCCTAACTAAAGGCGCTGGGCACAGATGCCCTTTTGCTCATTAAAATGTGGCAGGGCAGAAAGGAGAGGAATAGTCCTAGCTGCTTTGGAACTGGATGAATGAAGAGGCACAAAAAAACCCAAATGCCCCAAGCCAACCATTAAATCAACATAGAGAAATCCTCCACCAGGTCCCAACAGGGTGCAAGTCGCCCTATATAGAGGTGATTACAAGGTCAGGGCCTCAGCAATTAATTGAGTAGTGTACAGCTAAGGATAAGACCCAGGAGTCCAGGCACTTGTTCCTATGACTAAACACCAGACCACATTCCTTCTACCTTCTTCCCTGCCACCACACCCCCGTTGTGAAAATAGCTGCATCCTAAGAAGCAGGTAAAGTGTATGTAGCCAACATACCATATGCGTGTGTGTATGTATATATATAAGCTATGGGCTGTAGTATTAACAGATGCATGCAATTTGTCTGCATGTTTCTAAGAGCACCAATCACTATAATACCTATTTGCATTCTCCATGCAGTTTTATTTATGATGCCAACACCCTGAAACTCTAGTCCTGTGCACATAAATAGATACTGAATACCTATAGTCAAGTGAGCCTCATAAACAGGTACTCAAACCAGGAAATTCATGACCCCTTATGAGATGGCCCAACAGCTAAACCCGCTTTGTTTAGAGCAATGTTAGGCAGGCATTATCTCATCCTCAATATTTCTTGTGGTCTCTCCTTGGCGAGTTTCTCTGACAGGCACAAAATTGTAACGTGGTATTTGACGGATCATTTAATACTTGGCTCTTACCCAACCCTTTACATATTCAAAGTACCTTGCAAATATTAATTAATTAATGCTTATAACACTCCTAGGACCCTCAAGGTATTATTGTAATCCCCCCCTAAAGGTATAATTCTTTCTATGGCATAGATGGAAAACTGTCATGGCAGTAACCCCAAGTGTTCAAGAATTATGAGACTGGCTTTAAAGCCATGAGATTTTGAGAACAATACCTTTGGGGATCATTCTATTTTATTTCTCATTTAGAGTTTTTACATGAATTGTTCTAACTTCTGTTTAAGCTCTTCTCCGCAACAGATTACCCAAGATCACAGAAGGAGGTGTGATACGCTATCTCCAACCATGCCACTTTTGTCTTAAATTAAGGCCATTTGATAAATCCTAGGGCCTATTTATATACCAGTGTAGCTCCATTTACTTTTAAACTTTTATTCAAGTTACTCCTGATCTACATTTGTGGAAGGGAAGAATCATCTCCAGATGAACTGACATCAGAAATAAGTCAAGACTGTAGAATGAGAGAGATTTAAAAGCAACATCCAGTTCTAGAATTGGTGAAACTCCATTCAATGCCATTTACAATCTGCTTTCAAAGTGACCAAGGTCTTTTGAATGTTGGATCCAGAAGTCTTAAAGGCACAGTACCTACTCTTCGGAAAAAATGCATACAATACTTGTTGCTGCACCAGGATTATGACTCAGGCGTCCCGGATTTCAGGCAGCTGAACTACAGGATCTCTCTCCAGTATTATCTTTCTTTCTTCAACCTGATAATCATGACGTTGCATTCCTAAACTCATTTACCAAGTTATCACTCTACAATGCATTTTTCTAACTTCTCTTCATTCACCAAGAACAATAATCCTGTGTCCGGTTTGCTTGTGCCACTTGATGCAAAAACAGTAATTTGGGAAATTAATCTTTTGTAAAATTTCTGATGCAAAAAGGATATGCTCCCATCCAGACTGCACCAGATGAAATGTTTTCACAAAAACCTAGAGTCAATAAATTGTTTGTGATTTCTTTTATTTAAACATCCCAGTGAAAACAGAAGGCTGTTTGGCATGAATCATTTACTTTCAGCATTTGCAGCCTGGATCTTCTGCTTGGGGCAATACTCAGAAAGGAAAACTGACTATAAACCGAAGTAGAATTTATGAGCCTATCATCCAAAGCCAATAAAATGTAGAAGTTACAAGTTACCACATTTTGTAAACTTAAATCCTAGTCTGGCAGTCAGCTCCATATAGGTAGAGCCCTGTGCCTGGATGGCAAGTCAATCAATTAGGTTGTGTGTGGATTCAAGAGTCGGCAAGATGGAGTTCATTGCAGGTTCAGGGCATTAACTGTACTGATGGCTCATAATGAATACATAGGAGAGAAAACGTGTTCGCATACTAAAGATCTGATCCTGCTTCTATTGATTTGTTTTCCATCTATTTCAGCTGGGAGCCAGTATGAAATAAATCCATACCATGCCTGAACAGACTTTTAAATTCCTATTTACAAAATATACAGCAACACTCATTTGTCCAAAATTTTACTTTTTACATTGGAGTCAACAGTTCCCTTTTAGGCTCCTTTTCCCCATTATTCAGTCAAATAGCAGACCGAGTCTTAGGATGATTGAAAACATACACTAATTGTTTAAAAGGTGCACATATTTGTGCTAGCAGTGCTGTTCATCCAGCCAATCACAAAACCGAACCAATGCCATGTGATTCATGCCCGATCCTGGCTAAATCCAAATTTCGGCTCCTTGCAATTGATTCCTAAACTGGATTCTTATTTTTCCGTGCACTCAAGGAAATTAATCGAGCATAGATTTTTCAAGCAGGACAAAAGAAGCTAAAGCATCTTGCACGAGTTATTGAATGAAATAATCCACCTGGGAGAGGTGAGTTTTGAGCTGTGTTAAAGGGGAGCTAGAGTGGACATAGGTGGGGTCTTGGGAGGAAGGGGTGTAGAGTAGAGAACGAGGATGGTACGAGCCCCACAACTCCTGCTGACTTCAGTGAGAGTGAAGAAACTCAAGTGTGCTGCAAAACCAGGTCTTTAGTGAGGTGGAGTGAGGGCACCGCACTGCTTCAGAGCAGCTAGGGAACTGCTGCCAACAGAGGACAGGAGCAAGCGGGAAAACACATGGAGAGGAACAAATGGGAGAGACAGAGTGAAGTGACCATGAATAGGAGAGGGCCTGGCTATGAATGGCCTTGAGGATGGAGCAGCTTTTTTGCAGCAGACTCAGAAACAGCCAGAACCCTCTGCAGACCCCTGAGAACAGGTGGGATGCGAGGTGAAGCTGCGCATTGTGCCATCTGAGCAGTGTGGAGGGTGGAGGGATGAGTGACTGATGGAGGACAGCAAGCAGGTAACAGCAGCAGTCAAATTGTGGAGTGGGAGATGTGCGAAGGAACCAACACAAAGGGTACCAATTCAGATTAGAGGAGCGTAACACCAAGAGGTGCAAGGGGTTGGGAGACCTTCACGATTACAGTCCACAGAGGTAAGATGTGTTACAGAAAAGCACATTCATACCCAAGCGTAAACAAAGACCCAGTCCTTGTAACTTGCTATTTAAATGGAGCCTGGCAGCGAGACCCGGGGGGGGGTTGGCAGGCATGAGGTGGGGATAGAAAAAACAGTGGAAGATTTCAACGAGAAAAGCGGGTGCTGACGGAAGAGTAGAGGCAGTTGCCGTTGAGTGATGAAAAGACACTGCCCGGTCTGTAGCTTGGCTGTCAATATTTAAAATATTTCTAGGCAGGGAGCATGTTGTTCCATCTCCTTCTATTTCTCTTCGTTTGCATCATTGTTTGCTAAAGATATTCTGACACACAACTTACTTTGGTCTGAGCACTTCCAAAGCCTCCCAAGTGGAAAAGGCAACTCACCATTTTACCAATAAGTCAGCTAGCCCCGAGTTGCATCATTTATCAGGACAGTCTCCCAACTATGGGGAACAAGACAAGAATAAGTCAAGATTACTATGGTCAGAGAGCTGGTCGGAAAGATGAATCACATCTTCAGTATTTTGTTGCAGTATGGAATTTCTAATAGATAATAGCCCAGCTAAACTGGAGGGAACAGAAAAGGGGTAGAGGGAATAAGAAGGTTTTATTCTATTTATTTGTTTGAGGTAAGGTGGACATGGAAGGTAGAATGAGATAGTTTAATACGGGAGTCGGGAAGGAGAGGTTTTACTGCTCGGGTGGGTTCCAGCGGGAGGGAATGGGTGGGGTCAGATATGGTTAACTGCTGAGAATGGGGAAGGACTGGGGTGGGGGGAACAGAAGCAGAAAGTCAGTTATAGCAAGACAGAATAAATTGTGGGGTGAAGAAGATACTGTAGTTTTAAAAAGGGGCAAAACAGGGCTTCCGCAACCATGTGACTGACCATAATAAATCCCCTATCCACATGCTGAGTGACCAGGACCAACCTGGGAATCTGGCATCACTATGACCTTGGGGTTTTGCATGTGGCTTTAGAGAGTTTAAGAACCCAGTATTTCGAATTTCCAAACTTCTCCCCAGCATCCCTCCTGCTTCATGATTTTGGACAGAGAGTCAGGGAGGGCTTTGTTCTGGCCATCATTTAAGTATTGGAAGACAGTCAGTGTGTGTGTAGAGAAGAGGACAGTAAGAAGGAACAAATAGTCATTGATCTAGAGGAGGAACTAAGGCAGAGCTCCCTACATCTCAAATTTTGTTCCAGGCTTGAACACCTTAGGGAAAACCTAGTAGATAATGCTTTCAGTGTTAGCCATGCAGATAACAGCCCTGTCCCAGGGCTAGCATAAAAGTTGAATGCTTGAGATTTTCACTGATGTGAGACAAGAGAGATTACTATCCCAAAGCCCTCCTTGAAGGAGCATTCAGCTAGTACTCCAAGAGAAATCCACCTTGCCTCCTCTCTGTTAGACTGAGGCCCTGTGGAAGACACAATGAACCAACTAAACATGCAAGACTGTCATCTTATCGCCAAGCAAGAGCAGTTGCTTTAGGTGCTGGAATCTCCTGGCTGTGCCATGCAAGGGTTGGAGCAAGGCGCGCAAGGCAAGACACATGAGCAGAACCATCTATAACTACCGTGAGCAAAACAACGTGTTCAGGAGAGGAGCGCCGGTCACCCGAAAGCATGCAGAGCCTTCCCCCTGTCGCTCATTTGGGCTGTTTAGCTGCAGCTCCAGGAGCATAAGTGAGGTAGTAAATTTTGCTCCACACAAAAAAAAATTGATTTTTGGCAGAGCTGCGCTAGGCAGAAAGTGGAGCTAGTAGTGAGCACTTAGCCAGCCAGCCAGCCAACAGTTCTTGCAGCTGTTTCCTATAGTTTGGACTTCACAGAATCTGCAAGCGACTCTGCCCGTGAACTCTTGTCTGCATCACGGTTTTCATGTCTAAGGACAGAACGACAGGGCTGGGCCAGAGAGGCCCCTGCCCAGCCTCCAAACAAAGGCCTGACTTCAGTCAGATTATTCAAAGGCAACATTTTTGTAGACAGTTGTCAGCAACTCATTACCCCTCACCAACCAACCCAAACCCTGACTAAACTGAGCGAGGCCACATTTCAAGGACAAGAAAAGGCTCCACAGTAAAGCAAGCAAGAGGAAGACTGGTCTTGCAAGTACACTGCTGGAGAGACACATGGGAGATCTGGGTTCGGTTCCTGGCCTTACAGGCTTCCTGTGTTGTTTTTTGCCAAGTCACAAACACTGAGTGAAAACCTGGCCTCCCTGAAGTCAAAGCAGGCAAAAAAAAGTCTCTTTCTCTCTGCCCCAGTTCCCCAGTCAGGTTGAAAGGAACACTAGTATTTCCCTTTCCCCTGCCATTGGTTCACAGGCCAGATGAACAGTGTAGAAAATAAAGGACAGATCATTTCCCAAAACAAAGCAAGCAAATTGAGATGATAATTACAGGCTTCCAAAATGTAGTAATTACATTTTTTTTTTCTCTTGAAAAAGGCCAGTATGGTCATGTCGTGGGGCTCCGGGAATCTGAAGTTCCAGATCGAAAGATGCAAAACAAGGGGAGAAATAAAAAAGATGAAGAACTTTCTAAATGGTGTACTAAACAGTTCCTTCTATAATACATGTGGCATATACATTACAGCTGACGATGTGAGGTCATACCAAGGGTTCATTGGCACTCATTTGGGATGCCAGACATAATTCTTCCACAGCTTTGCCAGTGGTGAAGTCATGAAGTCATGCTGACAAAATCTTTATAGCACCCAATGCCTTTTTGCAAACTATGTATAACCATAATAAGCTACTTCGTTGTACTTCTTGTTTCAGAGTCAGTCAAGAGAACTCAAATGGCTAGATTTTTTTTAATGAAATGAACTACTCCAATGTAAAATAAAAACTAAAAAAATCAGCATTATTGGAAAGACTTTACAAGTTCTTAAAATGCCCAGAATGAACTTACAAGCAAATCACCTGCTTTTCCTTTAACTGCAATAAAAAGAAACGAAGGCCATTTTTAAAACAGATTCATCCTGATGGCATTTGTTACAGTTTCTGAAAATAAACAAATAATATAAAATTTCTAGAGGCAGCTGCTTTTTATTTCAGCATTCACTAAGGTTGTGAGAATAAGTGCCAAATCCCCCAGATAACAAGTGGTGTCATAGCCCAGATTTTGATTTCCTTCACAAGTATGGATCCTTTCCTGGTGCCAAGCTAAGTATCTGAGAATAGTCCATATCTGCAGTTATATTAGTGATCACAGTCCGATGGTGGGTTAAAAACAAAGCAAAGTTCAGGTTATATAATGTAGAGAGGACTGGCTGCTATTCAGACATCACTAAAAATAAAGCAGCAGCCCTGTCTGAGCAACAAATCTCTGCATGAATCAGTGAGCTTGGCTAAATATAAATTGGAGTGTAAAATAGGTGGAGAGTCCACAAACCAAAACATTTAAAAAAAAAAGAAGACACAAAATTACTATTCACTTGGCATCTCTTTCAATGCAGAATTGTCAAACGAGAGGTTGGATGGGAGGAAAACATTTAATCACAATACTTCAAGCTTTAGGTATACAGAAACCAACAGTAACTATGGCAACGTGGCCACTCCAGTAAGGCTAATACAAATTACTTCCAGGGCAGTGGCCAGGTTTGTGCTCAGGAAGCAGAGGTAATGTTGGCTTAAAGCAGTTCCTAAATTAAGGAAAATTCCTGAGGCAATAGCCGTCTTGGGCTCTCTGTTTATGATTTCAGTCTGTGAGTGTTTCATGATATGCTCAACATACATGCTACCGCCTTAAAATAGTATGCAAATCCATGCAGAGATGCACCCACACGCACCACAGGCCAGACGGATCCGCCAGCCATACCAACACTCCAACGTTAACGGGCCTCTGGGAGCGCAGGTTCACAGACTTGCCGGATAGTCACGTCAAGCCTCAACTGACGTCGACATCAAGCTACTTGTTAAAACCCTTCACATCATAGCTATAGCACGGCCCCTGGTGATGCAGATACTGCTCTTCACACTAAGTGACCCCTGATCTTCCTTGCCATCCCTCCACTCCAGGGGGTCTCTGAAGCCAGAAACTTCACTCTTCTGTTCCTTGCTGGCTTCATTTTTTTCTCCTCTATATTTAATGAGCTTTCCAACCTTCACTGTCTATTGCAAACTTCCATAGCCCTCCACATGAATCACAGAAAATTAGAGTTGGAAGGGACCTCAGGAGGTCCTCTAGTCCAACTCCCTGCTCAAAGCAGGACCAGCCCCAACTAGATCATGGTTATGGATTCTACTCTGGCTCAATACTGGGAGTCAGGATATCTTCCACAGACTTGCTGGGGTCCATAAGTCACTAATGGTATGTCTATACCACTTCCACTGTGCTTCCACCCACCTCCTCCTGCTCATATGTGCTAGACCCAGAAACACAGCAGTGGAGCCACTCTGGGGACATCACTGGCAGCAGCTCTCAAGCATACCAAAGACAGAGGACTCAAGAACAACTGAGGGGAGGGGTGCCCCTGGAGTAACTTTACTGCCACATTTCCAGGTCTGAGTGAGAGCAGGTGGCTGAGGCATGTCCTGGAGTGGTATAGACAGAACTAAAATGCCAGAGCCTGATTTCTCATGCAAATAACACTTAACTTCACTGGGGTCACTGGTGGAGTAGGATGCTACTCTACGTGGGTGTGGGAATTGTAATCTAGCCTAACAACTTGTCTGCATTGGGTGGGTGGAGAGAAGGGTGTTTGGAGAGGGGGAAGAAGGGTTACTTAACTCCATTACAGTCATACTGGTGAAAACCCTGCATGAACATGCTTCGAGCAAACCTGGGAGGCGTATACTCCACAGAGCCATTTGCAATGTGCAGCATCTTACCAGCCCTGCATCTTTATGAGTTGAGTCCTGTCTTCTCTGTGCCAATAGATGATGCTCTCTGAACTCCCAACCTCCATGCACATAGACGTGGCTTGCTGGCCACACCCGTTCTTGTTCTGGCACGGTAAAGCTGCATAAGGGTTTATGCTTGGGCAGCTTTGTCAATGGAGCTACACTCATATCAAAAAAATGCAGGCAAGCTCTCTGGGCCTTCAGGTTCCTACCTGCCAAAAACAGACCCATTGTCAGGCTTCAGGAAGGATGCTTGAACCAGGTGAGGCCCAGATGAGTGCTGCAAAAACACCCCAAAAACCAAAAGACCGAAGCTCTAAGGATTCTCCTCCCCCTCCTGCAGTTTTGAAGGCCACCAGCGATCAGGGGAACAAAATAAAGATCAGTTACAGAAAAAGAAGCTGGACTAACTTCGTTTCTGTCCTCCCCAGTAGCAGCTGTAGCAAGATTTTGCCCAGTGTAAACCAGTGTAAGCCATACCTAAAACTCTTGAGTAGAAAAGGTGTCAGGATCCCTTCTCCCCAGTGGAAATTGCCCCTTCATTCTCCAGTCAACCAGTAACACTCCCCTTCAAGTACAGCACTTGGGTCCTATTCAGGAGGCAAGAACTGCTACATAACAAGTGTTGGATAGTGGAACTTGCTTCAAAAGCACATGGCAGAGGAGGTTTGATGGAGGTTTTCAAACTGATGCTGCACTTAAAGGAGAAGCCAAAGTCCAAAGTCTTCCCACCAGGACGGCATTGGTTCAGCACCACCAAGTAGCCATTTTCAGCACAGTGGCATTTAATACTAACCGGCCTGGTGTAGAAAATGGGTACCCAAGACAGAGACTCATGTGCACACTGGGCTCCCAACGCTGCTACCACCATTGGAAGAGCAAACGGTGTTCCTCTTTCAGTGCTGCCATTTTCTGTGTAATGGAGTCCAGGATTTTGCACATTTGTCATTAAAAAACAAACAGACAAAAAAACCCAAATCCTTTGGCACCAAACCCATGCATTAACAACCAAGGAGATTTTGAAAATACTCCTCAATGTGAGCAAGCCAAAAGGGGAAATCCGACAGGAACCAAGTTCATTTTAAGCAAGTTCTACTATCTATTCCCCAGCTAATTAACAATTTTATCCCTTACGGATCCCCCTTGCGAATTGTTTGCAAAGTTGGGTCTTTTGCCTCAACCTGTTTAGCAGGAGGCTGTTTGGGTTGGGTGCAGAGCTATGTTCTAACCTCAGCTATAGCCCTCAGGAATGAGATATTTTCTCATGCTTTTTAGGAAACTAACTCTACCAGCCCTAGAACTGAAGAACTTCTTGCTCAGAGATGCCATTATAAACAAGTATTACAGCAGTTTAAGGACTGGCATGAACCCAGGGCTCTCCTGTTATTATTCCTTTGAAAGAGCTGCTCAGCTCTACATGCAGGCTAAAAACCTGTAGATAAGGTCTATAAACATGATGAGTCTTGTTCATATAGCTATTAGTAGATCTTGCTGGATAAAATGTAGGTCACCAGTGTAGAAGGGCAGCATGTTGCTCATTAAATACAAAAAAATTGTTATATGGTTTCATCCAATTTAAGTCATACATTACCTGCGTTCCCTATAACTCACCCTTAAGTCTATTTAAGCATTTTTCTCCGCTTATTTTTACTGGGGGCTTCAAAGAAGGAAATGTCCCACCTGAAAAGATTTTCTGCTCAAACGCTGCCCCAGGAAAGTGCTCTAAGTGGGATTTCTTTCTCCAACCTTGAAGTCATTTGAGCATAGAATAATTCTCCTTGTAGTATTTAACTTAGACTTTAAAGAGTTTTAAGTTATGAAGTATTTGCATTTCTTTTCCTGAAGACAATACCTCTGTTTCAGCAGGGTGCTGTATTGATTTAGCAGGGGCTTTACAATTTAAAAGAGCAGTTGCACACCTTGTTCTGCCACTAGCCATTGTAAAATTTGCCCCTAAATAGCTGTCTTGTGGCAGAATCATTCTACATGGTCAGATTTCTCTCACGCTCCGACAACTTGAGGGATTTAAACAAAAGAAACAGAGTCAAAGGTAGTCAGGCCTTGTGTTTTATGGGGAAATGACTGGTATTTGGATTGCAAATATACCAGTTTTAGCCTGAGGTATATTTGCTGTGCTGGGCCTCAAGTCTAAAAGAAACTCCTAATGTTTCTGAATGATTTTTCAAAGACACAAAATCCCTCTCCATCCCTGACCGTTCCTCCCTCTAAGTTCTGGTGGGATCCTCAGTGCTTCTCACACAGTAGGAAGTCAGTTGGGCTTGGCCATGGCTGCATAACCTGGTGGAAAAAGTTTTCATCATCAGGGAGGAGTCAGGGATGTGATCACACTGTATGTCACCAAGAGAGAGAGGCCTTCTTTTTGTAGGACTTGAATGAGAATTAAAATCAGGACAGGACAAAAAAAGATTGAAGGCTTGGGCAGGAAGGACACAGACATGTACCCTCTTTATCCCCACGCTCATCTTAAATGTGCCTCATCCTGTCGAGGCAGTTTCTACCTCACACCAAAGAAGGCCCCATTTTCTTGGATGGCCTCCATAATACCTCAAAATGTCTGGACTCATCCTATTTACATGTGCAAAAGTGGCTACTTCTACTCCAGTGATGGACTACAAACACACCTCCTCCTAATGGCACAACTTCAGTCTCTCACATGAAGACAGTCTTTGGTTCAGGAAGTAGAGATCTGTGGTTTTGGAGGAAATGGTCTTGGGTTTAATCTCTAAAGTTGCACTGTCATGGATGCAACCATGATTTTGACTGTGCAAAAACAAAGAACAACAAACCTATAGACTTTGCAGATGTGACTGTCTGATCACATGGAAAATGCAAGAGGATGGAGGGGTAGCTAGGAGTCCAACCCAGGATTCCTTTAGGAATCCAATCCGATCTTCCATTACAGTAAATTTCATTTTGCAGCTTTTAATCTGTGTTATTGGCCTGAATTGAACTATGTGGAAAAGATACTGTGTTTCTTTCTTTAAGAACTAGTAGGAATGTTGCTTTCTTGGTACAAATTATCAGTTCTGGTTAATAATGCATGATACCCAAATAAAATCCACCTGAGATATTTAAATCAGTGGGTGATTATAAATGTTTAAGAAGTTAATTTCACTTAATTCGTTTCTAAAGAGGAGGAGAAGGAGAAAGTCATACAGGAATTCACACCACAGATTTCTGCCTGAAATCTAACACAATTAATGGAGTTACGGAAAGCAAAAAAAAAGAGAAAATTGAATTGCTGCAAAATTTAATATCTCGCTGTCATCTTTGTTCTTAGTACACAGTTGCTGCAGCAACAAACCAAAAAAAAAAAAAAGAATTTGCAGAAGTGTAGGAGGAGCTCTCTGCTCTTTTAACCATGTCATCTTAATCACTTCTGAATGACTGTTTATGGGCACTTGATCAGATGTGGCAATATCCTTGATTGCAAATGCTGGATCCTGCCAGGTGCTGAGAGCACATCATGCAAAGAACTAAGCACCTTCCCATGGTGTATAGGAAAATATATCTGTAGGATAAACAGTCAACCATTTTGCTTTATAAACCAGCAGAATGCTGCTAGCCCTCGATTCCTCTGTGTAGCCCCTGGGATCAAGGGGGCTCTGTGTCTTGCAGTATCCACGGCACTATCTACATGTGCCAAACAATACACACTATACAGGTAAAGCAGGATGAGTCAGGGGACAAGGCATAGGAGTGGGAGACAGAGCACACAGACCCCAATTCAAGAAAGCATCCTAGTCCAGGTTAGCAAGAGTTTGAAGTCTCTCTAAAGTCCAAGAAACACTTAATAATGGGAGCAGGACTCAAGCAGTTGTTTAAAGGGCTTTCCTGAATTGGGCCTGCTGACAGTGACTTCCTGCCTGACCCTCAACCAACCATTTAAAGCACTGGCTTACTATGGGTATGAAATAATGATACTTAGCAACCATATGTTTTTTAAGAGTCTTTGAGATCTACAGTTGCTGGGTTTTTGGTTGTAGCCATGTTGGTCTAAGGACGTAGGCAAGCACAGTGCTTTCAGTAGATATGATATCTTTTATTAGACCAACTGAGTAGTTGAGAAAAAGTTCTTAGCAAGCTTTCAGGCACAGTCACCCTTCTTCAGGCATAGGGAGTCTCTGCTGGTCTGCGACTCCAAGGAATGGGAACTTTTAGCTTCTCTCATTCCTTGGATAAAAGATATCGCATTTACTCAAAGACTCTTGCCTGCCTTTGAGCTCCACAAGCATTGCTGGGCTAAATGCTGAAGCCTCAATGGAATCCACCTGGCACTTCCTCTGTACAAGGGCTGTGTAAGGACTTCAGGACTTCACTCTATATATATTACTATTAGTGCAGGGCATGGCCAAGTATGTGCACATGCCACTGCCTTCTATTGGAGAGACTCAGAAATGCTTGAGCATTTTACCAATGCTACTGTCTCCTAATAAGCCTTCCACACAAAGCCAGGACACAGGGTTTGGAGGGGATTCGAGGTGGGGTGGAATTCTAGCTGTTTCCCCCATAGAGCTCCAACTTCCCATTTAGCAACCTCCACCTGCCTCAGTAGCTCCTATCCATTAAAAATGCTAAACACCCAAATTGCCTTTGAGAACTGATAAGACTTTAGATAGTGAGGGCCCAATGCTGCATGGTGACCAACGTCCTCATTGGCCTGGATCAAGGATGCTTGATACGTTGCAGCAAGCACTGCGCTCCTCAGAAGAACGGGCCTCAAGTGCTTTGCATCACTCCATCCGTTCAATGTTGCAGGAGCAAATCTCTGTGGCTCTCATCATCTTTCCCAAGTTAAGAACAGCCACGTGCACCCGGCACAGGTCTCCCACGTTGTCGAATGAAGTCTGCCTTCACACCCTGGCCTGCCTTTGAGTGAATTCATCCATTCGGGTGCATTTGGGGCTGACGACTTCCAAGCACCTGCACCCAAACCCAGCTGGTGGGGCAGCGGGATGTCATGCAATCTGGCAGCAGACCCCAGAATGGCCCCTGAATCTCTTGGAAAGCCTCGGTCTCTTTTGTTTACCAGCAAGTCACTCCAATCCCTCCCCCTGGTCCCCTCATTGCTAGGCATCTCGGGGCGGGAGAGGAAAGAAAAAAAGCCTGGGAAACTGTGACTTCACTGTTTTTAACCGCACAAAGCTCTATTGTTCCTGGGGTTCAGCAATTCATTTTAGTAGGCCACAGTGTACCCTTTGCTCAGTGCAGTCAAAGAGACACACAGACTGAAAGGGAAGCTACATGCAGGGGGCTTCTGTTTAAAGTGACAGCGATTGAAGGGGAGAAAAGGGGGCCAAAAATGGAAAACATGCTTTTCAATGAGAATGCAGCCCTCATTAGAGCCGAATGAAGGCACTGAAAGAGGTTTTTCTCATGGCGAAAGCCAGACGCTTCAACCACATTCACAACTTCATCGTAAATTCCAGCGTGACAATATCATTTCCTGAAACACAGAAAGTGGATGGAAAGCTCTCCACATAAAAATGTGTGCTTAGCTGGGAAGCCCTTTGCCCTTCCCACCCTGGCCCGTGCCCCCAGAGTGGAGCCAACAGGCAGGGCAAGTGTTGTCCACTCCCTTTGAGAAATTGGTCACAGAGCATTTCTCTCCTTCTTGGATGCCACATTTTGCCTCTTGTGAGAATAAAGGAGGCTATGTACTCACATGCCCACTGCCCCACTGAGCAGGTTTGCTGGTAGAGGCGTTCACAGGAGGGAGTGGAGAGGATAAACCAGGTGCTGGTGAAGAGGAGAAACAGACTCAGCCCAACTTGATGGAGAAGTCCCAGGGTCACCAGCCCTTCCCTGGCTCCCCCGTTGGAGCCCCTGGAG
Source organism: Alligator mississippiensis (assembly GCF_030867095.1). Taxonomy (NCBI): domain Eukaryota; kingdom Metazoa; phylum Chordata; order Crocodylia; family Alligatoridae; genus Alligator; species Alligator mississippiensis. The sequence goes on from NC_081835.1 coordinate 14,871,816, forward strand.
GAAACGCGATGTGCACATTTCCCTCTAGACCACTAATTATACAGCGTCCACATAAATAACCACTCTGACCTCACTCCTTCCTACGCCCGGTACCTCCTCTTGTGTCCCACCCAAGCTTCCTCCCAGACAGGTCCTTGGTCTCCATCTTTGACTCTTTTCCCCTGGGATCTTCAAAGCAGCCTCTGCACATGAGCAGCCTCCCAATCAACCTCACATCTCTTAAAACCTCTGCTCTAAGTTTCTCAAAGCAGGGCAAATTCAGCAGTGCAATTAGTCATATCCATTACCACAGGCAACTCCCTTTGCTCCCAATACCAACAAGAGGACTCAGGAGATGTCTATATTACAGCCCTATTGTGACAGCAGGGCAGCATTAGCAAGCTCCGGTGCCAGGAGCAGTCGACCTGTAGGTGCAGAGCTCAATGTGGGTTAAAAGTGGCAGCTTCCAAGGCAGGCCGTGCATGCAGCACAAGCAACCTATACTGAGCTCCACAGCTGGACAGTTATGGACCCCCAAGCTTGCCAGTTTAAAGCCAGTTCAGGTTGGTCTCCAGCACCCTGCAGTTAGAGCGATAACCCTAGTGTGTACAAACTATAGGGTGAGGCGACTACTGGCAAACCAGCAACTAAAACCCACAAGTCTCTGATAATCAAGCCCCAAGACTCAGCCACACTCAGAAGGAAGAGCCCATACCCAACTAAACAACTACGTTTTTTGTAACCATTAACCCATGCTCTGATCCCCAGAAGTCCTGTTCCCCAACACTTTGTGAAGTCCACTGGCAAAGTGTGTGCCACATCCCCCTCTAGTGACTGGTCCATATACTACATAATAGTTTCTCCTTTAGTCTAGTGCCAGATGGAGATATTTGTTGCTGATCTAAAGGTGCAGAATTTAAACCCTCTGGATGATCCATGTGGGGGCTATTTTCATTCCCCCATTCAAATTTCCTCCAAATTTAAATAGCTATTTTTAAACTCATCTCATAAGGAAAAAGTCTTAACCAGGAAGTTTTATGTTTAAACACCATTCTAATCACTCTACTGGAGAATGAGACGTTCCACATTTCATTCAAATGACATGCATTTCATTTGGTCATGGCAAACACTGCTAGCTTTGAAGGTTAACAGGTATACATGCGTAAGTGAGGATCTTTTAAAAAAGAAAAGGACAAAACATTTATTTCTGGAAACAGGACAGGCATATGCTAGCAGAATGTAAAGGCATTTGGCAATTGGGAAGCATACAGGATGGTCAGAAGGGCTGAGAGATGAGTGGTATATTGGGTTAAGTAGAAGGCAGGGGAGAGATAGATGCACCTCAAACCAGCCAAGTACATACACCTACACTACCGTGACCACAGTACAGTATGGAAACACCCAGAGCTAGCCTTAAGCTAGCTAGTGCAGGTACTGGTAGCCATACCAGGGAAGCACAAAACTCAGGTTGACCTAGTTTACGAATATTCTTACATGGATTTTAAAGCCCATACCACACATTACAGGACACGGTGCCTTATCTACATGGTTAAAAACTAGCTCAGGTGCGTCTAACCTTCTGCTGCAGTGTCAATGTACTCAAAGTCTAGGATGTGGCAGGTGATAGGTACTGACCCTGTGTCTAGAGCAGAGCCATCCAACTCCTGAGTAGCCAGGGGCCACACAGGCCCAATAGATGTATGTACTTGACTGCTTTGAGGTGCATCTCTGCCCCGCCTTCTACTTGACCCAATATCTGAGGGCTGCTCACCAGGTGGGTGAGAGCTCGCAGGCCCCATGCAGCCCATGGTCCACCAATTAGACAGCCCTGGTCTAAAGGAAGATAAGCACACACAAGTAGAAATGCCTGATCCAAATAAGCAAAAGAGTAGAAATGCTTGATCCAAATAAGCAAAATGCAATATCTAGTAATGTGTGGATACAATCTAATAACACACAATAGGAGCATCCAGATGTGCATGCATGTGCAGTTTGCCTATGCAGGCATTCGCCACATTGCTAATTTGCAGCATAGAGAGGGTTTGGGGTTTTTTTACACCAGGAGATTCCGGTATCAAAAAACCTGAAGCAGGAAGAAGCGGGGCAGCACACGTAGAAGCAAAGTGCATCTCCTGAAACTGGAGCCTGGCCAGCTGGAGCCACACTCTGTCTGCCGGCCATGCTCCACATGCCCGGATTGCTGCTGCTGGAGCCTCAGGAGGCCCTCAGGACCTCCAGTAAGGCGGCTGGGGCCAGCCCAGGTGCTGGCCTCTGCCTCCCCTCTGCCACCTGGGGCAACTTGTCACTTGCCAGACAACTATGTGCCACTGGTATTTGTCCCCAGGGAAACGCACGTGCACGCTCATCTGGACTCTTTGTTCAGTAACCTCTAACATGAGTGGATGCTTACAACAGTATTTGATGCTTCTTTTGCACCAGTGAAAGCAAATAAGGTGCAAGACAACTGAAAATGAAATCAAATACTTGTAGTTTTAAGTGGAAATAGGCATGACTATAACCAATAGCGTTTGGCCAATGTAGTTGCCTATGTGGAGGACGACACTTTGGGGAACTAAGTCTGGAGAAAAAGAATTGTAGTTGGCAAGTTTTTTATTAAAAAATTCATACTGTGGATTATGTGTGATTAGCTTTCTATTAAAATAGCACCAATAGCAGTTTTGAGTGGTACCCTAGAGCTCTTGGCTTCAGTGTTTAATTTGTCAGGCATTGGTTTACTGAATTTATTCAGTTCAGCCTCATGTGAAATGAAGCTGTGATGATCCTGTGGGTCTGAGGGACCCAGGTAAAGAGAAAACATAGACCTGAACAGAGGAGGTTTGATATTCAGGAAAAAATTGCTACTCTCCACTACCACAAAACAACTTTTGCTATTTTTGTTGCTGTGAAAACTCTTTCCCACTTCCAGGCTAAACATGGCTAGATTTCACATCTGGCCATTAACACTACTACATGGTGTGCACTCTTTGCACAAAAGGGGGAGGGAAGGGGGCATAAATTAAGACTCTTGAAATTATTGCCATCATGTCTATTATAGTGGTGGCCAAGGTCCATCTAATCCCAAAGCCCCATTGTGTTAGGTTAGTGGTTAGGCTAAATGGAAGGGAAGGGGATAAGAGAGAGAAGGCACGGGAGTAACAGATAAGAGGAATAGATGTGGTGGTAATCCAAAGGTGAACAGACTTGGGTGGTGAGTGGAAAAAGGGGGTTGGAGCAAATAACCAATCAGTGCAGATGTCATTTAAGGCATACATTGAATTTATAGGGAAATGCAGAACTAACTGATACAGGGCTGTGTGTGCAACTGCCTTCCTTCAGTTAACACACACTGATGTAATTTAGTTGACCTCACTGGAAATTACACCAGCAAGAAACAGAAGTAACACAGGTGTGTGCCAGGCTCTGAGTTTGACAGTTCACTATATACTCCCATATGGACCCTATTCATCACATTTTACAAATTCTTCCACTTGGACCTGGGCCTATTTCTGGAGCAAAGCCAGACCTTGGTTTTTTTTCCTTTCTTTTTTCTTAAAAAAGACAACTTTTTAAAAATTAGCTACAGATGGTGAGTTATAAACATTTGCAGGGCAATTGTAATTATTCTTTTTTTTTTTTGGCAGGGGGGAGGGGATGATGAGAATTTGGTCTAAGTGTAACAGCACAGACTTCCATAGAGAGCTTCAAATACATTTGCTATGTCATTGATAACAAACAGTGTTAATGCTTTGTATTTATGTAGAGCCTTCACCCAAAAAAGCAAAATGCAGCTACTCTTAAGATGACAAGCCACTGCAGTGACAGCTGTCAATAGAGCACTGACCTGCAAAAAAGAATCTGTCAGCCCCAGGATGCTTCTTCCTTACCTATGCATCTGGGTCAAAACTGGATTGAAAAAAACTAAACTAAACTAAAAGCTAGGAAGGGAACTGTAGGTGCATCTACACGGGCACTTAACTGCACAGTAGACTGATTTGCTCCAGTGTAAAGCATCATAGTCTACACATGTGACACTATTAGACCACAGCAAACTAATTTTTGCCACCATAAGATAGTACTGTCAGAAACAGTACTATTTTAAGGCAGTGAAAATAACTGTGCCTCAATGCATGTGTAAACACTGGCCCGGGCATATGTTGCACCTGGTCAAGCTCAGGCAGCAGGGAGCTAGACCCTGCCTGCCACCTAACCACAGGCTCTGCACCCTGGGGCACTCTCATGCCCAGCCAGCACCTCTGCTGCCCAATACTGCTTCCCAGAACCCAGGGCTGACCCTCCAGATCCCTCCCCCCCGCCAACCCAGGGCTGCTCAGCCCCGGCTCCAACTGCTGTGGTCCTGAATGCAGTGTCGACATGTGCACCCAGCACTGCAGCAGTTTGAGCATCTACATAGGTCATTAAGACACTGTGATAAAACTCTGCTGCAAACTGCACTGGAGTTTATCACAGCACCTTAAGGACACGTGTAGATGAACCCTGTAGGAGGGAAACAAGTAAAGACTCAAGGAGAATCCATAATCACAGCCATCGAGCAACACCGACCTCTGTTTCTCTACAACAAGTTCAACCAGGTTTTTAGGGCCTGGATTAAAGAACCCAATAAAACATGAAGTCTGATTTTGCTTTGGACCAATTGTGGACAAATTTTGAGCAGGCCATTCCTCAAACCCTTACTTGAAAAATCAAGGCCCCCAAAGCTCTGCCTGGTGCAGCTATATTTTGGCACCTCTGTCTAATGGTATGTTAGAGCATAGGTTACAAAACAAGTTGTGCCTCTGTTACAGCAACACTTCCCATATGCTGTAGCCTGGTCTATTGTAGAGAAGTAGCAGGGCACAGGAGAACTAAAACCATTGTTTGCAGACATGCCTTGGCCAGATTTTCCATTCATGGAAACTGGCATAACATCTTTGAAGACTGTCTAATGTGGGTCCAGATCTGAAATGGACTTTTGTCTTGATGGTCAGCGCTTTGGACTGTCTGCCTAACACAATAACTGGACACTACATGAAGTTATGGTCATTACTTTGAGATAGCACTCTTCAGTTAGCTACATCCCTACTGCTCTCAAATCCTAGTGGAGAGCAGACACACCCTGATTTTTACCTTGATATAGCTAGTCAAGCTCCAGGTATCCCTCTCTCCCCAAAAAAGAACTCCAGTGTAGCTCATCAAGGTAAAAAAAAAAGCCCCTGATCTCCACTAGGATTTCACACCTACAACTTAGAGTAGCTCGCTCTCAATGTAAGAAAACACACCTAATTTTTGCAAGGAAAATATTACATCTCAGTTTCAAATAGATGGGGATGCATTTTTGAAATCTCAGTCAGAAATACTGAAGGACTAGAAACCCTTCTGTGCCCTGGGAATACACCACCTGTTGTTGATTTAAACAAGGAGTTATTTTTAAATTCCAGGGATTTTTTTTGTTCTGATGAAAAGTAGCAGCAACACTTCTAGGGATAGATTTTTAAATTCTCAGTGTTAGGCCAATTCTGCTGCTGCTTTCATGTCAGCTTCAGCTTCCACCCGCTTCAGTGGGAACAGAGTTGGACCATACTGGGAGCGGGAAGGGGGAGGGGAAATGCCTATAATATCTTTTCTGAAGCATTCTTCCAGTCTTAAAATATAACAGAGGAATTTGGAGGCAACGATGCCATATTAACACAGCGAGTAATTGCCAAGGCCGAGACTGGCATCCCCAAGCTTCTGAGCCTCATCCCAGGTTCTGTCAGCCAGATCAGAGCTGTGTCAGGCATCAGATTGTAAATGGCTCTAATCCAAGCAGAGATCTTCCTGGGATTCATTTGTGAACACCAGGCACACATTTGGTACTACAGAAATAATTAGACAACAAAAAAGTAGAAGCCCCTGTGCTCCTGGGCCCAAAATGTTCATATTGCAGCAGCTGTAACTCAGCTTTCATACTTCTAAGGCAGGCCCACAGGGTCCACCCAACAGTTTAACTTTGTGAAGGCCTTTCATCTTAGGCCTTCATAACTAACACTCTACCTCTGTTTCATGGATAAAAATAATCTGTAGCTGCTTTGTCCTAAGGTGGCCTGCCCAAACACCCCTTTTCCCTACTGCGCTGTCCAAGATCTTCCATCCTTCTCAATATAGTTTGTAACTATGCTGTCCAGGATCTTCTATCCTTCTCAATGTGGTTTGTATCTATGTAAACTCAAGTTATTTTAGATGAAAAGGCCCTAAATGTAAAAAGAGTGATGCATGAACCACTAGCAGTATTTTTCTTCCTGTACTAAGGTTATCTGCGCTTGCTTAACACGGTGCCAGGCAAACTAGGAATTGGACAGATTCCAAAGCAAAAACAAGCATAGCTCTAAAATAAAAGTAATATTTTCTAGCGCTAAATGAGTTAAGGTGATGTATTCGAACACATTAGGCCAGAACCTTTAGTGGCTGTTAATTGATGTGGCTCCATTGAAAGCTTTAACTGCGCTACCTCCAATGAAATCAGCTGAGGAACTGACCCGCTCCCTGCATACCAGATGCAAATACATCTCTATCAGCTTAGGGAAAGTATTCATTTTATACAACTGTTGGAACCGATCTCCAGGGACATAAAACAATACCTCTGATTCTCACCTCCCCCCCTTCACATTTGACTGAAATGCAAAAGCAGCACAGTCTGTTGACTCACAGCAAATTAAAAGAGAAAGAAAAGAAGCCAAGCATCTAGGGTGTCAGTGAACAGCAGCACTGCTATTTTTGACAGAAATATTTGAGCCTTCCTGAAAATCCCACGCAATTGCCACATCTTGAGCAAACACAACGCTCCCTCTTTGTGCAAATCAGATCAACAACCAGGAGGAACTGGTTGAAACAAGATCGTTTGCAATGCTACTCATAAAAGACCCTACCTCTCCCTTGGTCTCAATGTTGTGAAAAGGCTTCTTAGTTTATCAGGAAAATATCACAGGCATGACACTGTCTTAATCCAAAACTCTGCCAGTCACTGCTAAACCTGTTACATCACGCAGTAAATCTTCCTTTACCTGGCTTGGAACAAAAGCCTAAAAATAGTATACAAAAAGGGGAGAAAAGTGATACAAATCACATTAGATTCACAGTGTGCACAGGTTCACAAAACTAGAAGCATGCTGCTCCTGGGAACAAGGGGAATGGATAGGAGCCTAATAAAAAAGAGCCCATCAGCCCTTTCTATTCATTTTCTTTTCTCTCTTCACGACTCTTGTCTTTGCCCCAACACTGCTGCTGACACCATGGATCACCCACAGAATTAGGAACCGAACACAGGTCTCCCGACTACCTGTCGGGCAGTACGTGCCATTCGGCTTAGAGACCACTATCTGTTTTGGAATTGAGCTGTAGCACTACTTAAAGCACTTGTTGGAGGGGAGGGGGTGAAGCCCCCTGAAGCCAGTGCCTCTACATCTTCCCTGCTATTACCACCAGAACTAGCCAGATTAAAGCTAGCTTGCTAGGCGTACCCACATTGCAATTGGCCCGCCAAGTGCATCACATAACATTCGTATCTACAGGAGGGTTAAAACAGCCACGGTCCTTACATTAAATTGCTGTCATGTCCACAGTAGTTTAAAAGGACATGACAATTTATTTCCCACCATTGCAATTGCTGCAGCAATGCAAGATAAATAGCCAGGCTGTTGACAAGGTATCCAAGCAACAGCCAACACCTCCTCTTCGTTTTTTATTGTAAAACCTTCTGGTTTTAAAACTTAACAGCTGAGAGAGGAAGTGGCTATAGTGCCAACGCTGCTACTGAGAAAAGCCAGCAACTCACGATTCTGAATTAGGTTTGGAACCTAGAGCAAAGAACTTGGGAGGCCTGTCAGACAGCGGAGGCATTTCCACAAGAGTAAAACAACTTGCTTTGGGACAAAAAGGCATTTGTCAAGCTCATCTTGCAGACCTTACAAACACGCTGGGCTCAAGCCCACCCCTCTCTCTGAACGAGCTGTTCTCTCACTGGCATATCCTATCATTTTAGCATGGGCTTTGTGATAAGATGGTTCATTGACTCAAGCCCCAAGCCTTGGAGTCTGGTGATAATAGCAGAATCTCCACCTTCATTAAAAAAAATATAGATCCCACAAAACCAAAGAACAGTTTGAAGACATGGACAGAGCTAAAGATGAGGGATGCCCCAGAATACCATCTCAAATCTCATGATTTAATACTGGCTTATTATGGTGTCACAGTAAAAAATGGCAATATTGGCAGTCACACATTGTCACACACGCTATGGAGTTTCACCCGCATAGACCCAATCATTTTTCCATGCATATAAACACACATTTGTTTCCTGCAAGTGGTGGATACTTCCATTTGCCTCACCTGGTCTCTGACATGAAAGTGGTTCAAACTTTGGGAAGCAGCCATTATTCACTCCCTCCCCCAAACTTCCTTTTCACAAAAAGTCTTGCCTTACTTGGCACCAAAATTAGACTGGTCTAAGGTCCTCGGCAAGCAACATGTTATCCTGGGTAAGATGCATGTTTAAAACTCAACCTGTCAGCACCAAAAGTCAGCACTGTATAGTGAGAGCTGCTTTCTCCCCCATCTACCCCACTTTGGTCCAAGGATGTCTTTGAAAAGACTTGGCGGATCGCTTTAAGAATTCCAAAGCACTTTTATTCACAGAAGAGGTAATTTAGAATTTAAAAAGTTATAATTTTCTCCTCTCCAGTCATGTGCAGTTAAATTAATGGTATTAAAAAATTCCTACCTTTATTGGTGGAGGGATATGAGAAGTGAGGCCAGGAAATCTATAATAAAACATTCTGGCATGTGTAACATAATTTTCATATAAAGAAGTTATTTGCTGTGGCACCCATTCAAGTAGCATAGCTTGCTGGTGGTTTCAATGTGATCATCCAAAATTCACACTGATAAAATCTTGATATCACCACACTGTTCTGCACAAGTGGAAGTCACCCAGTGATATACGTCCCCAACCATCAGCCTCGCCATCACTGCTACCCATGATGTAAGTGATATAAGTCCCTCCATTCTGCTAAGCCTTCTATCATGGGTAGCAGTGAGCCTCACCAACCAGGCTATCAGCTCAATCCTTTGTGTTTGCAATGCACGTCAGCCTGACAAAGCTTGGTATGGAGCACATGGATATGGATAGATGTGAGGAAAGGATCTAGTAGGAGCCCCAAATGATGGAAGTGAAAACTTCAGAGAGGTAATTAGCCATATTAGTCTGAAGTAAGCCAGAGAAGGCAGGGTAGATACACACTTCATAGACTAAGTTTGAGCCATATTTAAATGCTAGAGTAGCAGAAAGACTTCAGACCTACATCATGGCCACAGGTTAAGGGGATAGGTTTTTCCTTCCCACAATGTACACAGTTCTGTGGCAAGGAACACGTCGACTCCCACTGTATGGGGCTGCAATGAATTTTGCACACTAAAGATAGACAAAGCAGGATTGCTTCGTTAGGAAGGTTCACAGTGTTTCAATCTACTTGTAATGTAAAGCTCTTGTCAGCCTCCCCTCCAAAAAATAAATAAATCAATAAATAAGGTTTTGTAAATTGGATGTTTCCTCCTCAAAGGGAAGGAAGCCTGCGTTACAAGCAGCCACAAAACTATGTGCCGTCTACAATGTAGGTGCAATAGGGAGTTTCTAGCGAACCCACCTCCTCTTCTATTTCCCTCGGCCCCCTGCTCCCCCATGTGCTCCATATGTTGGTCTGTTCCTCCCCTACTCCTGCTCCCATCCATTTCTTATCTTGGGTGTAGCTGCACACCATCTCACTGAGGATCTGCCCCATGAGCCCAATGTGACTTGTGGTCAGGGCACCTGGTAGCATCAACCAAGCCCGATAATTTTTTCAAGGCTACCATCTTTTCTAGGGAAAATGGTGCTTACCTCCCACTACAGGAAAATCAATATCTTGGAAAGGAATTTTAGAAATAAAAAGGTAGGATGTGGACATAGACCAAAAACTGAAGATTTCTCCAAAGGTCTTAGGAAGGTAAGCATTAAAAAGCCATGTTGTTGCTGTATGAATGTCTCAGAAACAATAAAGGCATCAGCAAGGACACAACCAGATAATTAAATATGTACCAAAGTCTCCCTCTGAGGTAATTAATATTGTACTGGTTCTAATGCAGGTCAGCTCACCTGCTACCACAACTTACAGTAGACAGTACTACTTGCGATTGTTATCACCAAGTGCTGGGCAGCCGTTAAATAACCTCTATAGCTTTGAAGGCTATACCAATGGCTTTGTGCAGAAGAGCGCGTTAGAAAAGGGTACTAGACTTATGCCTGGTGGAGGAAATGCTGCCAGAAAGTTGTGGAACTGAAGTCCATGATAGGGTAGACAGGGCTCTTTAACCCTGGTCAGCAGCCAATCTAGGAGTGAAGCCCCCACAGATGAACAAATGGATGATCCCTTTTGCTCCAACAGCTCCTACAGCTGGAGGAACTGGCTCCAAATATACTGGCACCAGCCTTTCCTTCAAATTAAACCAGCAAGGCTGAGAGAGTGACACTGATGTGTGTCATAGTTTCATAGATGTTAGGGGCTGGAGGGGACCTTACAGATCATCAGGTCCAGCCCCTCTGCACTTGGTCAGGAAAGATCGCTGGGCACTCCAGCTTCACTTTATTTTCAAGCAAGGATTACATTCAGCGAGCTGATGTCTCGCTCGGCATAATTCTATCATCTCACAAGACAGACAGATGCCTACTATGAGTTCCTGATCATCTTATCCACGTAGCATTCTCCAGAGTGCTACAGTTGGCTTCTGGAAGTGTGTGTATAAAGCATCCAACTCAATCAGCCGATGCTTATACTGCTGTGAAGGGTTAAATGGGGTCTCAGGGACTCACTGAGACAGTTGGTGTCTTCTCTGCTTACTTATAAAAGGAAGTGGCTTTCCAGAGAGGATCTAGAAATAAGCATTCCCAAGGGAAGAATCCTAGGACCTAAGACAGAAGACTCAAGATGACTTTTTTAATACAACCAAACCTCAGGGGAACAATTCCTTTGGACACGGCACATTGTGGACAATGTTTAAGAGGCAGCTGGAAGAGACACCTGTTCAAATCAATGATCTGCATCTCGGTGGGCACATCTCCATGTGCAATTAGCATGGCTGAAAAAACTCCGGCGCAGTTCATGCCAGAGTTGATGGTTCCCGAGCTCAGTGTTTACACACGTGCCCAGGACCACAACACGTTTTGCTGGGGTGGCACAGTCCCAGCTGGCAGGAGACCCAGGTGGTCAGCCTGCCAGCCAGAGCTGCCCTGTCCCAGCCTAACATGCTGCAGAGGGGCTGGCTGAGGCACAAGGGTGCCCAGCAGGCAGCCCCCATACTGTAGCACCCTCATGTCCCAGCCAGCCCCGGTCACTGTCTGCACGGGCATTGCAACACACTAAATAACTGCTGTAGGACAGTACTTGTGTCAGGCAGTACCATCCTATGGCCGAGTTCATTAGTTTACTCCAGCCTAATAGTGCTGCATGTGTAGACAGGGACACTGCAGTAAAATGCATGTGAAGATGCCCCCTGTGTGTCCACCATGGAGGCATGCATCAGGAACTTGAAATGACATAAACCCCTCCTCTCCTAGTCCCAGGAAAAGCCAATCTCCTCTTGCTTCACTGCAAAAAAGTCTGGCATGGCCCTGAACCAGGACAGCAGCATTATTCTGCATAGAATACCACCTGCATTTGTATCACCACATAATATCCGACTCCCGTCCAGCCAGGAGTTAGATGACATGAGTCACAGTTGGCACATGCTACTCATTCATTTTCTCATCAGCTCCCCAACAGAGAGCAGCTAGAGTATTTTAGTAGGTTTTATTTAAAATGCACATAGTGCTGTGTCACTAAGGTTTACAGATAAAGAGGCCTGAGGAAGATATTAGCTACATTGCACTGACGTGGCAAGCAGGTTAGAGAGAGAAAAACATTGTTGGGAAATGCTACTCATTGTCAAAGGTGGCAGCCTGGCAGTTATTTTATTTGATCCTGGGTGTCTTCCCCCTGCCCTCCTCCACTCCTCTTCCAGGCTCCCCTCAGCTCAGATTTTGCTGCCAGCTTCTGGCACCAAGCCTTTGGCTTGCAGCTAAGAGGAGGAAATTGTGCTGACACCAGCATCTCAACAGCCGGCTGCTTAGTAAAGAACAGGCTCGGCAAGTACAGGATGAGCAGCAGAAGCACTAGCTCCAGAGAAAGTGTTTATGGAGCTAGCCCATAAGAACCCACACAAGACATTGTAGCTATTCACATGAGAATACAACATAAGTACCATACAGCACCAGATCTAGTCCATCTTTATGTAACACCCATATACACTTGGGGTTGTGTGATAAAGTGTGTGCTTCTGGTTGTTGTACATTGTGGGGTTTTTGGGGACTAGAAGAGGACCGCTCCGCCCCTGCCCCTCCCTGCCCCCCCATTGTGTCCAGACCATTGTCTTAAGACACTTTAAAAGAATCTGTAAAACCAGTTTAGTGACTCTGGCCAGATCCAGGAACGCTGCCCACCTTTGCATTGATTGCTCTAAATTAGCAGTGTCCAAATGATGGTGTTTCTTGATTGGGACCCTGTAGCAATGTCAGAAGGGTTATTTAAGGGTCAAGCCACCTGGGTTGGGGTCTCTGCTGAGAGCTGCACCACTAAATTGGGAGCCAGGACCCCTGCACCCCATCAGAGCGGCTCTCCCCACACCTTCACTGGAGAAGCAAACTGAAACTATATATTGGGAAAGCTTCAGGTACGGGGAGATACATAGCTAAAACACAGGTATAGAGACATGCTCAGTAAAGAACTCCTTGCGTCACTCCTTTATAACCAATTAGCAAACAAGGATGCTTATGAAGATTCAACCTCTGGTATATAAGGGGCTCAGTATTGAATGTGCGTGTGCTTGTCTTGGGAGATTATTCCGCTTGCACCTTTTATTGCTAGCAATAAATCATTTTTATACTTTCACCCCTGGTATCTTTATTGGCCTTTGCATACCGGGCACGAACCCAGACTTGGGCTGGGACCTAACAATATGTTTGGTTAGCAGATTTGGGGCAAGGTGAAGACTGGCATGGTTTGAGCCAGGGTAAGACCTGGCACTTCTTGCTTATCCAGACCTCAGTGCAGATGGAAAGAGTTGTTTTCCCCCCTTTTAATTCATAATTGCTCTTGTTCACCAAGTACTTGGATGGCTAACAATACCTTGGTATCATCCTATGACTGACTGTCTAATATTGTCTATGCCCTGAAACAAATTCCTTTCATTGCTAGTTGCTCTGAGGGGAGCGGACAAGCAAGACCATTAGTTGCTTTCAGAATTCCCAATCCTGTAAAGAAGAGATGCTTAAATATTTTCCTTGTTCCATCACACACGGGGTAACTCAAAGGAAGCACACTCATTCAAGCAGCTGTGCGCCATTCTAAAATTTGGCTTTTGCTACTTCCACATATTGAAACCCCACTAAAAGTGTCACTCAAAGAGGGTTAATAGCACTTCTTATGCATGTCCAGACCACTTCCACACATTGAATTCCCACTAAAAGAGATTCAAGAGCCCCATTGTTATATTATAGGAAAATATGTCCATATGGCTTTCTACAGCACATTTCAGAGATAGGAGCAGCTAGTGCATAGAATGAGCTCTGGAGTTACATCACGTGTATTCGAATCCACAAAAACAGGGGGAAAGACAGAGACAGACCAACCCAAGACTGAGAATGAGAAAGGGGTGTATGTATAAATATATAAATATAGACATAAAAAATTTGGGGTGAGTAATATTGCAAGAATGCAGCAATTAACCAAAAAATGAAAATGTTCCAGGTCCAGGAAATTCAGATTTAAGATGAAACCTCAACAAGAAAGATGTAAGGAATGGGTTCCGAATCCCTAAATTTCCAACAACCTCAATTCTCCCTTGTCAAACTCCTCACCTTGCTGCAAGATTTCAGGTAGGTTTTAGGCAAGTACACCACCCTACCATGGCATCATTTCATAGATTTCATAGACATTAGGGCTGGAAGGGACCTCGGAAGATCATCGAGTCCAGCCCCCTGCCCAAAGGGCAGGAAGTCAGCTGGGGTCATAGGATCAAAACTTTGGCATGAAGGTCAGGTTAAACTTGTGTTTAAAGATATTTTAATTTGTGTAACAGATGCATGTTGTTTCTTTTTAACTTTTGGCTCTTACTAGTGGTCTGAAGTTGGGTGAACAATATCGTAAGAACGCAGCAATTAACCTAAAAATGAAAGTGCTCCAAGTCCAGGAAATTCAGATTTAAGATGAAACTTCAAAAAGAAAAATGCTAGGAATGGGTTCCTAATCCCTACATTTCCAACAACATCGAAATTAAGAAATTTCACTCCCATTTTTTAATTAGTTTTACCATCAAAATTTACAAAGTTCATTTTCCCAGTGAAAAAGGGTAACGGTTAAAAATTGTTTGAACTAGAATGGATCCTTCCCAAAGAGAGACTGATCTCTTGGCCTGAGTCCAAGGCTCAGTCCTTAGAGTTTCTACAGATGCTTTCCACAACATTACATTGGAACATCATAATGCACAACAAGAAGTTATTATACGAGTAGAAGAGCAGTTTTATGCAGCTGGGTTACAGAAGTGCTTACAACTCCATTAGCTTAATGCAGTGCACAACTCATAGAACATCAAAGATAAACTAGACACGAGGATCCCACTCGGTGTTAATAGAGTCACGGAGATTGCATGAAAACAGCTCAACATAATAAAAACTGCTAGGAAACATCTCTCTGTGTTAGTATTAAGCGGTGTCACTTTATTATGCTTAGTAAGTAAGTGGAAAAAATCTGTTCTAATAAACTTAACTAGATGAAATTCGTAAAGCAGGATGATGTTCAGATACAATAGAAATTTAAAAATGAGATGGAATTGAGAATTGAGCAAGGCTTCTTCCCCCATCTCCACCCCATTTAAACTATACAAACACATGGCTTTTCCCCTCCACCTCCATATTTTTTCTTCTCCCTTTCCTCTATTTCTCAGTCCCCTTCTCCCTCTACTTGAGAAGAACAGCAGACCCAAAACAGTCACAGTCAACACATCTGGCTCTAGTCCTGGGAGACTGGTTTGAATCGAATAAGGTCTGGATCTGGGTCTCCCACATCCAAGTGAATGCTTTAACCGCTGAACTCATTCACTTTGGTTTCTCTCCAATTTTTACCAGAGAACCCAATACTGAAGCTCAGAAACCTTTCCAGTCAGAACTGGCATGCACGTTCCTACAGAAATTGCTTTCACTTAACTGGCATTTTCCAACAAAAGATATTTTGTCAAAAAGTTTCCTGATTGAGCCAAGGGCTGCCCACACTTCCAGCACCCCACCTCCCCAGAGATACCCTCAACCAACAGTAACACCTTCATTAGCTTTACCCCTCTGCATTATGGCCACTAACGCTGTGGAAAGACTTAATTTCTAACTACCTTGAAACAGAAGGAGCTCCAGATGTACTCCGATCAGCTGTTATAGTGCAGTTTGTGTCCCGTATCACTAAAGGAGCATGCAGATGTCATAGCCTGGAACAGTATCATCCAATACCAAATACAAGGCTATACACTAAGCAATTTCTCTGATGAGTTGACGATATCCAAGACTGGCATTGTATTGTTAGGCCAAATTTCCCAACACATTTGGCTGCTTGCAAGCAGCGCAAAGCAGTCAAAGTGTAGGAGCCAAGTATACAGTTGATTTGCACCACCAGGGCAGGAGAAAGCAGACTGAGGTCATTGGAAAAAGGTTGCATAGCTTATGATAAGGTTAATGGCTTGGGCTGTGCCCCAGGCAGAGGCCTGGGGTGGAACATGCGCTCTCTGTAGTGAGGCCTTGGTACCTGAAGAGGATTAGAGGCCTGGAGAGACTTTCAACTGAAAACAACTACCTGATAGAGACAGGATACGTGATGAAAAAGTGCCCCCAGACGTGATTTGCTATGGCATTTCCTTCATAAAAAGCAGTCTGGGGGTTGTTTTTCCAAGAGATCCAAACAGTACAAAATGAACAACAGCATACATGCCGTTTTCACAAGGGCGTCTTGGAAGAACAGAACTGAAAGTGATTGACAAAGGGGGATCCTATCCCCCCCCCCCTTCGTTTGCCGAGACAGTGTACGCTGTCAGACTTCCCGCATGCACTCAGATTGCCGTCTTCCTCGTGACAGTCAGGAAGTCTGGTTTTTATGGGGTTCCTCGCACAGAAGGAAAAGAAAACGTCCCCTCAGCCCCCAAATGCCTACAACCATAAATGGTTTTGCTTCAAAGTTCATGAGTAGGAGGAGAATCTGAAATTACTTTTGGTTTGTAAGATTGACTAAATCTGAACTAAACTGAATGTGTCCCATGACTTTCCTTAACGCTTCACCCTGACCACGGTTAGGATGGGAGACTGGAATCAGTGATGTGCCTTTACTGACATGGCAGCACTGGAAGTGATGATTTTTCACTGTGTTTACTAGCTCTGAAACAGAGATTGAAGTCCCTGCAATGCACCTCCTGCCACTGAAAGACAAAGGAGAACGAAGCTTGCCTTATTTCTTTCCACATTTTCCATGCATATCTGCCCTATAAAGGCTGGACAATTAGGAAAGTGGAGTCAGTACTCACAGAAAGTTATGTTTAGGGGCTTCTTCATGTTCATTTCTTTTTGGAAGGGCTTATTTTTCCTCCCCAATTTTTGGTGTTCGATGTAGATGTTCGGCAAGCAGAGTGGGCCGGGGGGAGTGGAAACAGGGCTGTGACTTGTATAAATGTGAAAGTGTTTGGATATTCCCCAGGTGAAGCTTCCTTAGCCTGATGAAGGGTTTTTGAACCCGAAAGTTTGCTTAATAACTATTCTCCAGCCATTTGGGTTGGTCTAATAAAAGATATCAAATTCACCCAAGGAACCTTGTCTGCCTATGTCCTTAGACCAACACGGCTACAGCCTAAACCCCTGGATATTCCCCAGAATTGTTTTCTAAGAGGATCTATTTTATTTTTAATACACAAGTAAAAGAGATTTTAAAAAATAGTTTGGGCTTTGTATATTTGATGCTGGACTCCCGATTTATCATTTGGGGTGTTTAATGTAACTCTCCCTGACACTATGCCTACGTTTTTAAAGTAGGCATAGTTACTTAAAATGAAAAGGAAAAAAAATCAACTGTATTTTCATATTTTCTAACAAACATTAGCTGCAGTTTTGTAAACAGATTTGACATGTTTGTGCAGTACTCACAGTAGTACCTTTTCTCCTTTGACATCCTCCGTAATGGAGATCCTTATTATTAGACACAGTCTGAGGCTTCTGCAAGCCAGGCAATGTATTAATTACATTCTCAGTACTGCTTTAAAGCCCCATGTGCCTGTACAGTCCTCCTTACCTGAAGAGCATCCACTAAAAAAAAAAAAAATGTAGGGATTTGCTACCATCCAGTTTCTTGGGATTAGCGTACCCAGCATAAATTAACATTAGTGAGTAGGGACATGGCATATAAGCGAAGCCTTACACAGACTCTTATTAAGAAGTTTTGCTTAAATCTGTTGGATGCAGCTGGAAAAAACACAGTCAATTGTTAATGCCTATTACTGGAAAATGGTTAGCTTCTAGGGACAGGCTGCCAGACTGAGGTCATCTGCCCACTGCTGACTGGTCTGTAGGCCAACTCATAAGGGCTAGCCTACGGGGATATTAAGATGTAACCCAAGCACTCATAAATTTTGGCACCTGTGGCGTTTCCCCTCCTACCCCATAGCTGCTGATAGTGAAGTTCCTGGAGCACGCCAGTCAACAGCTCTCCTACTCTTCACTTTTCTTCCCACCGGTGATCAAGGTCCACAGGGTTGCTCGAGAATCCATGCAACCTGGGACACACCAGTTCTAACTCTGCATAGTGACCTCTTACCCTGTAGGAGTAGAGTCTCTCTCTCCCTCTCTCACACTCTTTCCTTCCTTGCCCATCTTCATCCCCTCACTCTCTTCTGCTTTCCTGCAAAGTTGCCAAGGAAAACCTGCCGTTAGTGTCCCAGAGTGGCAGGACTCCATGTAGAATCAAGTGCTTAGAGTAGGCCTGAAAGGATCCCCAAATCAGAAAGCCATCCTGCTACTCAGAACAGCTTCACCTGATTAAAGCAGCTGGACAGTGCAGGAAAAGAAGTCATCATATGTGTTTATGACCAGTAAGAATGTGGTGCACTTTCTTTCTCTATCCACCCTTTGCTAAATTTTGTTTTGCCTAGGCTCTCTCTCCCTGTTAGTCTGAACTTGATTTGCAAGAATACAGTTACATTGATAAAGACATATAGAAATGGGGAACACACAGGTTAGACTTGATAACCAGGCTAAAGGCAGCTTCACAACATATCTACTGCACAGTAAATTCAGTAGTAGAAGCAGAGCTGACACAAAGCCGTGTGCCACTGTAACCCATTCCACTGTGGGGTAAAGTTACCCTTCATAAAGGGGAAAAACAACTGTACATGAGTGCAAGTTACACCTATATCAATTCCACTAGCCGCTTTCAGCCCAGGGTTGCTTTTTGCTCAATGCAATCTGGCTTCCCCGTTACCTACTGACCAGGCACTGTTGTAACACCTACTATAAGCAGCCTGCTTGGGATAGCTAATCATGTGCCCACCCCTTAGTATGGAGTACATCCAGAGTAAATTAGTCTGGAAAAATCAAGTGGCTTCAGAAGTGCTATGAACATGTATCCCTTTCAGCAACAAGCGAATACAATCGATGTTACACTAAGAGTACAATCACACACATTAGCTTCAATTTTTGCTATTTTTCAGCTGCTAAATTGTCATATATTTCTTTTCACATTTAATGAGTACATCCAATAGAAATATAAAGCACTTCCATCATTGTTGTATCTTCTTCTATCTGAACATGAATTAAATTAGCTCACATGTGCTTGAGAAATTATACATGCCTTGTTTCCTTATGGTACTGTGTAATGATGTGGTATATTGGCTATTCTCTTTAAAATAAGTCATAGGAAAAGATGAAGGACCCAGTGAAGACGGAAGTAATGAGTAGTTCCTCTCCACTGGCATCTGGAAGAGAAATAATTTTGCAAGTATAAAAGAAGCACCCATTAAAACTCCATCAGGACTATAGGCAATTACTTGAACAAAAGCTACAAAGAACAAGTGAGGGGATGATATGAGGGATGGGTGAGAGTGCAAACCCATTTTGGTTGGTTGTTCAGCTCTAGAACCATATCAATAGCAAAGGAAATTTGCCGTGCAGATAGTAGTTTGTTTCATTCTATGAAATCTGTTTTGGCGTGTTGAGTGTATTCCCTAGTCTCCACAAACTCTCAATGCCATTTTCTGTCTGATCAGAGAAGACAAGAGTCCAGTTCCTTATCTTGAAGACTAAATTACATCTTGTATCTATAGGAGATTTCTCCAAGTCATGGGCAAGGGGAACTGACAGCACATCCTGGGGAGCTAGAATGCTAGGGGTCCTCACTGAAGACCCCTCGTCTTGAAGATTTACTATGAATACTGTAAAAACTTCACACTATTAGTATTTGACGACAAAAATCGGCTTCTAGCAGTTACGTTGTCATGGATATAAAACAAAAATTCCTGATTTAGACAAACACAAGGAGTGAATTTATGCCTTGAGTCACTTCTAGAAAAACTCCCAACAGATAGGAGAGCCTTGCAACCTCAGTCCAGAATGGGTTAGGTTAATTTAAGGTTAGAAACTGCTTGGTAAATGGGTAAAGGGAAAGAGTAAAAGATGCATAGGATCAAATATTCCAAGCTGCCTCAGCCTGACCCTAAGACTATGTCAAATGGAGCCTAGGTTTTGCATGGTTGAAATCCATAGGTTTAAGGATTAACAGTTGTATCAGTAAACATCATCCAAGTTTTCCTGTTGTTTTTAAAATGTAGTATTTTTGAACACATAAGGGCATGGCAAATGACTATTCACAGGATCTTCCCTTAAGAAGAATGGTTCAAACACAATATGCATCAACTACAGTGTTTGCACATGCCTGTCTAAAGTTTAACAACATTAGCTAAGTTTGGGGCCATGAAAAAAAAAGGCAATGAAAGCCACCGTTTCCTTGTAAACACAGGATTTCCCTCGTGAATCAAGTTTTAAAAAAAAGAAAAGAAACACCCTCACACTTAAGGTGACTGAACAAGCAATTTTTCCATCCTGGAGCTCAGTCTCAGTCTTTATCTCACTCAAAACTCAGTTTTCAGGGGATTACTCAACTGGAGATGTAGGATTTGTGACTATTAGTGAACCTCTGAGCTATATGGGGTGGCTTTGTGTACCAGCCCAAAGGGAAAAGACACAAAGATATATTAGTATCTTGCTACATCATTATTATTATCTACAAACACTCAGTAAAATGTATAAAAGTGTCAGGGATCTAAGGAAGAACTACACTTGGGGAGGGGGTGCAATCCTGCTTATTTGGCATGCTGTTGTTTCTACTAGGCCTGTGCAAGACGGCTGATTCGGGGGGCAGCGATTCAATTCAGTGATTCGAAACACTGACCCAAATCGATCTGGCCAAATCAGCAAGGCCCATCCCCTGCCCCTCTCCCAGCCCGGCAATAGCTGCCCCGCCAGCCCCAGCTCCCAGACCTTTGAAAAAAAAAAAGCCCCGACTCAGCAGGTGCTGCTGGGCGGAGGGCAATCCCCACTGCCCCCCACTGCATGGGGCGCTCTGCACCAGCCCCCTGACCTCCCCACATTGTCCCAGCTCCCACATGGCTGCCCTGCCCACCCCAGCTCCAGCCCTTTAAGGGGAGAAAGAAAAAAAAACCACAAGAAAAACCCCCGAACTCACCAGTTCCTGCCAGCGGGGGGCAATCCCTGCTGCACCCTGCTGCCCCGCACCATATGGGGGGCTCTCCACAAGCCCCCTGAAGCCCCAAGGCCACTGCAGGAGTGGTGAGTCCTGGGGTTTTTCCTTGGATTTTTTTTTTTTTTTTAAAGGGCTGGAGCTGGCCCCGTGGCGGGGACCCGTGGCGGGGCTGGGGGAGCAGGGGAGGGTTGGGGGGCTCATGGCAGAGCCCCCCATGCGGTGGGGATTGCCCATCACCTGGTAGCACTCGGTACGTGGGGGCGTTTTTTTAAACAACGGGAGCTGGGGTGGACGGGGGTCCCCCCATGGCCCCCTCCCCTGTCCCCTACTTACCAGCTCCGAGACCGACTCTAGCTCCCTGCTGCAGCCGGTGGGAACTGTCCGAATCAATTCAAAGCTCTCTGAATCTTCAAAAAAGATTTGGAGAGCTTCGATGATTCAGACCTTTTTATTGGTCCCGATTCAATTCAGATTTAGAGATTCGGCCACCAAATCAGGCCGAATCTCCTCTGGATCAAATCAGCACCCGAAGCTTTGCTCAGCCCTAGTTTCTAATCACATACCAAGAGCACTTACAGGTAGAGAAGGAGACCCGAGGAACAACACAGACAGACACTGCCTGCTAAAAATATTGAAATTAGAGTCAGTAAGAGATTGGGTCACACTGATGAGTAGGGGACAGTCAAGTGACAGGGCAGACGTGGAGGCAGGAACTGGTTGCCAGCACTTTAGAACAAACACAACCGAGAGAGGGAACGAGAATAGAGGGGGCGGGGGGAGCCTGCAGTCCCAGACTCGTCTCAACTGCTCCAAAAGCTTTCCAGCTGGGCCCTCCACACCGCTCCCATCTGGCCGACAGATTTTGGTCATGTGATATAGCACAGCTATGATTTTTTTTTGCCCTCGGGGGGGTGGAATAGTAACTTGCCTGGATGCAATTTGTTCAGACACGCATTCTTTTCAGTTTACTACCAAGAGCTCAGGAGAAGATAAGCAAGAAGGCTGTTCCCATTTCTTTGTTTGTTTTGGGGTTTTTTTGATGGTCTTAATCTAACCAGAATTTTACACAGTAGCAAACCTGTAGCAGAGGCAGCCCTTCTACTCTGCCCAACTGCTGGCCTTGGGCACCAGTAGAGCAGGAGTGAGTGGGCAAGGCTTATTTCTCACCTCAGCCAAGAGTCAGTATAAGCCTAGCCTCTGAGACCATGACGAGGTGCTTTGAAATATTTTCTCCTTCCCTGTTTCCCTTCCCCATTTACTAAATACTAAGTAGCAATTATTTGTATTGCTGTAATTTTTCCATCCAGAGCTCACGAAGCATGAGGAAGAGTTACTCCAGATGCAATTCCCCATGCAAAGTGTTTCAGCAATTCCTTTGATACCATTTTCATCTTGCATTGCATGGAAAAAACAAAAAAACCCTCTCCCTTTCCCCATTAATTTCAACAGAATCAACTTTTTGGCAACACCGAGTTGCAGTTCAGATCGGTTGTATGCCTGGTTTATGCTTTGATTTCACATCCCGTCAACACCTGTTACAGTTCCACAGATAAAGCCAAGTTCTGCTTTGGACTTGAGGGATTCAGCTGCTTTTGTTATTTAAAGAAAGAAAATCCACATCGGGCTCACAGCAAATCCTCCACAAACTTATGGGGAGTATTCTGAAGAGGGGTGGGGGGGGGAAATCAAAATTTCTGAGATTTTAGTCATTAATTCAAGCTAATTAAAACTGGGTGAATGTTGGTCTTGATAGAATCATAGAAAAAGTAGGACTGGAAAGGACTTCAGGAGCTCATCTAGTCCAACCCCAAGGCAGATGCTTCAAAATTTTCTCTTGAGTTAAAAGTAATTGAAAACAGTCATCCCTATTTACAAAAAACAGGTTGGAATTAAGCTAGCTATATCATACAAGCTATAGGAATGATCAAGCAACTCTGATAGCTTAATGGAGCCACTATGACAAACGCAGCAACAAGGTTTTCAGCACTGCTTTGGGTTTATTTTTTTAAGCTATTAAATGTGCATGCAGTAATTCTATAAGTTGTAGTGGCTCAACGACATCAGGGAGACTAGAACCATGTCAAGAGTTTAACTATTTAGCAATGTAAAAATCAGTAGAGCTACAGGAAGTCAGACCAGCTGAAATAAAGTCCAGTTTCCATGCTTGACATTCACAGAACGGTTTTCAGAGTGGTGTAGATAGTAGTCAGCACTAATGCACACAGCACCACATGTGTCACTGTTGCCCATTTCACGTTCATTTGAGTCACTGTGCTTTTTCTACCACAGAAATTACTATTGACAAATTGAAAACAATTAGCCACCATGAACAAAGGTTAGAAACAAACAACAGCTTTTATGTGCAGACAGTCTTAATGACAGGTGCTTATTATGACAATTCCAGAGAAAGAAAGAGGTGCTGAAACAGAGAAAAGCCAGCTTAAAGTGTGACAGCAAGCAGAACCAACCAACAGCTTTTCTGCCCAAAAGGCAAAGTGCCCTATGTTAAAACCAACAGCGAAGGGTAAGGGCTCCTGCTGCCCCTACACAAAGGAGGTCTACGGCATGCAGCGCAAGCCAAATGCATGTGAAATTCTTTTTAAAATTACTCACACATAATCTAAGAATTTTTCCCTTCTTTAAAAGAAAAAAAATTCTGGAGAATTCTATGAAACCTTATCCAATGATTTCCTCCCCCCACCCCTTCTTTTACAGGCGAAAAACAAACCATAACTTATTAATGTTATATCCTATGGTGTTTGTTCGTTCCCAAGGCGGAGTCCTGTTCTACCTACTACAAATACAGTGTGACCATGGGCAAGTCACTGCACTTGTATGCTTCAATTCACTCACCAGTAAAACAGCTTCTAGAGCAACTGAGATCCTTAGAGGACAGCCTCCCGTATACATGCAAAAGCATTAACAAATAGGAAAAACTGAAAGCTGTATTCTTCTGTGGTCCTCAGCTGTACTTCGCAGCTGGTTAATGCCCTACTTGGCTAGTCCCAAAGGCAACACAATGGTTCCTGAAGTTTTTTATATATAAAATGCAAAATATTGCACAAAGGAGGGAAGGGGGAGGGAAGGCTTAACCTATTCAGACCCCAAGAAGGGCTCTAAACTACATCAAATCAGGAGAAGTAGATGGTCATCATTGTGGGTCCCGAAGTGCGTAGCTCTTGACTAAGAGATGTTCCAATGCATTAGGTCCTGTATTTCAACCTATTCCTGTTACATCATTATTACATGATCAGGCTTTGGGAATGTCCTAAAAAAATGCAACATTGATGTCAACTCTAGACTTCAGGAAGGCCTTCGATACGGTATCCCACCCCATACTGGTGAACAAGCTAAGAGGCTGTGATGTGGATGACTGCACAGTCCGGTGGGTGGCGAATTGGCTGGAGGGTCGCACCCAAAGAGTCGTGGTGGATGGGTCGGTCTCGACCTGGAAGGGTGTGGGCAGTGGGGTCCCGCAGGGCTCAGTCCTTGGACCGATACTCTTTAATGTCTTCATCAGCGACTTGGACGAGGGAGTCAAATGTACTCTGTCCAAGTTTGCAGATGACACAAAGCTATGGGGAGAAGTGGACACGCCGGAGGGCAGGGAACAGCTGCAGGCAGACCTGGACAGGTTGCACAAGTGGGCAGAAAACAACAGAATGCAGTTCAACAAGGAGAAATGCAAAGTGCTGCACCTAGGGAGGAAAAATGTCCAGCACACCTACAGCCTAGGGAATGACCTGCTGGGTGGCACAGAGGTGGAAAGGGATCTTGGAGTCCTAGTGGACTCCAAGATGAACATGAGCCGGCAGTGTGACGAAGCCATCAGAAAAGCCAATGGCACTTTATCATGCATCAGCAGATGCATGACAAATAGGTCCAGGGAGGTGATACTTCCCCTCTATAGGGCGCTGGTCAGACCGCAGTTGGAGTACTGCGTGCAATTCTGGGCGCCACACTTCAAGAAGGATGCGGATAACCTGGAGAGGGTCCAGAGAAGGGCCACTCGTATGGTTAAGGGCCTGCAGACCAAGCCCTACGAGGAGAGACTGGAGAAACTGGACTTTTTCAGCCTCCGCAAGAGAAGGTTGAGAGGCGACCTTGTGGCTGCCTTTAAGTTCATCACGGGGGCACAGAAGGGAATTGGTGAGGTTTTATTCACCAAGGCGCCCCTGGGGGTTACAAGAAACAATGGCCACAAGCTAGCAGAGAGCAGATTTAGATTGGACATTAGGAATAACTTCTTCACAGTTCGAGTGGCCAAGGTCTGGAACAGGCTCCCAAGGGAGATGGTGCTCTCCCCTACCCTGGGGGTCTTCAAGAGGAGGTTAGATGAGTATCTAGCTGGGGTCATCTAGACCCAGCACTCTTTCCTGCTTATGCAGGGGGTCGGACTCGATGAACTATTGAGGTCCCTTCCGACCCTAACATCTATGAATCTATGAATCTATGAATCATGGGAGGCCATCACCCAGGACCACCCCAAATGGAGGAAGAGTCTGCTGCAGGGATCTCAGTACTTTGAAACCTCACAACAACAACAGGAGATGGAAAAGCAGGAGCAGCAGAAGCTGTGTCGCTGACCAAATCAAAACCCAGCACCACCTGCCCCACGTGGAAACACGTGTCCAAGCTTCAGTAGAGTCTGTCGACCCTGGATAGGCCTCATCAGCCATTTTCGGACACACAGATAAAACAATCATGGAAGACAATCATCCTTGATTGTGAGGGATTACCAAAGATTATAGAGATCAGCGGTGAGGCTTCATATAAAATAGTATGTGTATTACTGGTTAGCCCATAACAGAGGAGGTATTGCAGAGTTAGAGGGGATTCAGAGAAGAGCAAAACAAATGATTCAGAGAATAGGAAATATGCACTCCTAGGAGGGGAGACTGAAAAGGTTGGGATTGATTCCCTAAGAAAGCAAAGGGAAAGAGTCTAGAAGTGAACAGCCCACAAAAGGTAAGTTGGAAGCTTAATTTCTCTCTTCCCCCTCTCCTGGTTCCCTTGGGGAAAAAAAAAATCAATGCGTTACCTCTCTCCAGTAATGGGAGCCAAATCACAGCTGCCCCCTTCACTGGTAAGGAGGCTCTGGGGTGGGAAAGGCTCCATGCTGCCTCTGAGCTGCTTGTCCAGAGTCTGGTCCATCTGCCAGGTCTACTTGGAGGGGTTGAAGATGCTAGCCATCTAAACTGCTGGGTATGTGCCATCAGGGCTGACTCTCAAAAAGGGTAAGCAGGGCGGCATTGTCCAGCACGGCTTCCTGGGCCGAGTTTGGCCACCAGGATTATCTTCACAGTTATCCAATTGCTTTATGAACCCAACACCCAAGTTTCCTTAAAGAAAAAAAGAGAATGATGATCCTCAACACCTTATGCAACACACAGGGTAACTGACAGCAAAGAACAGATCTAGAATAAAATGAATTCACTCTCTTAAGAAGCAGAGGTATCTCTCTCAAGCAAAGGAGTCTCAGTTTCCTTTATTTGAGAGGTCTTGACTGACAGTATTGTCTCCATCTCACACATATCAATAGACTTACAGGGATTTTTTCTACAAGAGATAGCAATTCCCACTCCCTCACCTCCCTTCCTCCCCCCACCAAAAAAGAGAGAGAGAGAGAGAGAGAGTCCTAATGGATCCCAAAGTGAAAGAACGAGTAAATACAGCAGGGCGTGTTTATGGAGGAGTTTCATGAAGATTGGGTCTGGCTGAGCTGTTCTTCTTTTCCATTCAGCACAGGGCCGACTCCAAGATAGGCCCGTTTGGTTCCACTCAGTTAAATGTGAAACGCACCATTATTCACAGCACATCTGGGCTGCTCTGCGAAGTGTTGCACACTGGAATGCGATTCGGAATAGAGCCACATGGAAGCAACTGCCAATGATGCATCACACTGACTTCTATGTCCGGAAGCACTCTGGTTCTTGAAGAGCTTGGCTTGCTATTACTGCAGCCCTTTACTAGCATACGTGCAGCACCAGCAAATGCAAGCCGGACAGGCTCTTAACACAAGAGTCAAGAACTTTACATTGAGTGTTTAATAGGCCCTGAGTGCTACCCCATTGCAGCAGTTAACATTTATCAGAATTTGGCCTTCAGAAATGCACTTAACCCACACACACATTTTTCCCAGCTATGCAGAGAGGTCGTGGCAATGGAGTCTGAGTGTAACTAGGGATCTGACAACTGCTAAACACTGCCTGCCTGTTACTCAAGTCCTCAAGGAGGAGAAACGTTCACTTAGGCTTTATTGTAAATATCCAACTTTCTTCTGAAACCTGCAAGCTTTCCTAAGAGATACAGGGAACACCTGTGAAAGAAGCCATGTAATGTTTGGCTCCATTCACATCAGCTATGTTGCAAATGATACCCTAGTGATGCTCTTATCCCATGCATGAAAAAACTTTCACTGTGCAATTAAAAACCACAAATACAGATTGCCTCACTGCAAGTGCAATCTAGTTTAGGCAACAAAAGGTGGTATCAACATTTAAAAAAAAAAAAAAGGCTTTAGATTTAGAAGGACTAGATCACTGACCCTACTCCCCAATCTTATCTCTTTAGGGTGCTAAACCTGTTGTGTGTGGATGTCTCGCTTTTCTCTTCCACTCCGTGAGCAGCATTAACCCAAAGGAAAATAAAAAGTTACAAGTAGAATTAATGTTGATAAAAACAAAAAAAAAAACAACAAAAAAATGCAGCTTGTGGTTTTGGTTCAAAAGCAATGGTACTGTTCTGACCTCATACTAGTTCCCCAGTCCTTTAGTTAAAAAAGGAAAGGAAAACCAGAATATTAAAAGAAGTGTTGAAAACACTGAAGTAGTTGCCATGAGGAGAATGCGTGCAGAGAGAACATGTTGAGAAGATTTTTATAACAGATCCAGTTAACACAAAATTGGAGTCCATTACCCCAGCGGGAAGGCTGACGTCACACAACATTCCCAGCAAAAACTCTCTCATAGCCTGCCTTTTTTTAAAAACTAGATTTTTGGAACGACATCTCATCTACAGTCAAAACTTGCTGGTTCAGATGAGGCAAGGGTCATTCAGTGACAGGACTTTGCTCTACCATGTCCCAAGGTCTAAAGATGGCCTGTTGTGAGATGTGGATGGCCAGAGTGGATCCCCCTAACTATTGGATAATAGTTGGATCCCCCTAACTATTCCCAATGGTGTGAAAATGCTCCCAGTGCTCCCAAATGGTGACAACATCTGAACTCCCACCTCCTCACCCCCCTTTCACCCTGGTTAGTTTGGGCCTGAGGTTCTCTAGCCTGTTAAGCAGAAGTAATAACGGGCGAGAAAAGCTGTTACCCTAATGAGGCCTAATAGTGAGGAATAGCATCAACTGTAGCCATTTATTTTGAGACAGTCAGCTGTCACAGGAGTTTAAAGGATTCACAATGCTTCCCATCTTCCATTCTAGACAGGAGACATTTTTGAATTAGGCGACTAGTGTTGTGCTCAGATCCACAGAAAGCAACGTCTTCTGGACAGTCAAGATGTGTTGCTGCCATAGAGCTTTGTGCCGAGCACTTCATGTTTGGACAATAGCACTGTAATATACCTTAGTCAATTAGAACGCAGAATTGGACTTTGATGAGTATGAACATGACGCATGACTTACGAGGAGGATGAGCAACAGGAAGAATACCTGCACTGGATGAGCAAACGCATGCAAATAGCATTACTGCTACATTGTGCTCTCTAGGGAGATTATCTGCTTAAAAGCCTTGTTCCTGAAAGACACAGCCTACTAGAATGAAAAAAGAGATCCATTTATTTTTCTAGCAGTACCCTAGAATAAGTTACCCATTGCACCTAGCATACCCTCTATGTGAAATGCTGGCAACTTCCTTACAGTGAAAACAGAGGAACACGCAGATCTTAAGAAGGAATCGTGCACCCATCGCTCATGAACACAGCGCAAAAATTTAAGAGCCAAGCAAAAGAAAGACTAGGGAAACCTGAGTACAAAACCTTCCTTACAGGGTCCCCATCACTCAAAGGGGCTATTGTGATTTAATTCTTCTCCTTCCAAGGTCCTAGGACCCTTCTGGCAATGGATTCTTGCCCCTGCCTGACACGCTTGTCTCATGTACACAGCCTTGGCTCTGAGGGTCATGACGTGACAATTGCTTATCCCAGTCGGGCCGAATGCATATAAAGCAACAACTCTTGGCTCAGGGGAGTTGATGAGGTACAGCAAGATATAAGTCCCTGGAGTCCAGATAGAAGTCATTTAAAATTCACAGAATTTTTTTTTATTATTATTATTATTATTATGCCTAGAAAACTCTTCTGCACTTGTAAACACACACACACAACCAGGTGATAATGGCAAAGCAGCAAAGAATGTTTACCACCCCATACAAAGGTGATATTTTCCCTTTATCATTCAAAAAAGTCAGTTTTCCTGCTGTGCTTATCTGACAACAACTTTCAAATTCAGTTCAAAGACAATGGGCAGAGCAGCTGGGTAAGATTGAAAAAGAGTCCCCTTTCCCATCCTGATCATTTCCCCCTGCAAATACCAGTACCTTGCAAGGGGAGAAGTCAAAATGTAAAGAGAACCTAAATAACATGTGCCATGAAAGCAGGGCACTGACAGATCTGCAGAGGGTTTCTCCCCCCACTCCACCACCCTTGACCCCCTGCTTTCCTTTTTTGTGGCCACAGCACCTAACCCAGTCTTCCCCAATCGGAAGATTTTGGAATTGTTTATATAAAACTATACACATACAGGCATGCTCCCTTAGATAAAGCCCTAATATTTGAGTCATGTCAGTGGTGGAAAAATCTCATCAGGAAGGGCTTGTGGACAGACGAAAGCTGGAAAGTCTTTGCTAAGTCAGGCAGGGAAGCCAGGGCTCCTTTTCTCAGCTCTGCCACAGGGCACAAGACCTTCACCAAGTCACAAACCACCCAGGTCTTTTCTACACACAGGAACAGCCCTGACTCAGCACCAATGTATCCACACCACAAACGAAATGGTGGGTAAATCAGGCTAACAGGCATTCAGAAGTGCCCACTCCTTTTGAAAGCTTCAGGTTGAGACTTCTTAGCCATCAGCCTCCCTAATTATGCTACAGTTAAAATAAAAAAGGGAGCAAACTCAAGGTCTGAGAAACAGATACATCCTTTAAGTTTGCAGTTTCTCATTTTCCAGTGCCTCGTGTCCTTTTAAACTGTCAAAGTCACAGCTTATTCCCCAGCTACAGTTATTCTAATTGCAATTCACTCTGGAGGCTGAGAGGATCTCCGACTGCACTTTTGATTGGCTCTCCATCCTACTGTTAAAATTTTACTGCAGAATATTATGCTTCAAGTCTGATAGCAAGAGGGCTCAGCTACTAGGCTAGGAAATCAGTGCAGCCCTGGAAAATACAGACAGGGAGATGACAAGGAATGCAGGAAGCAGAGAGAAATTTGGGGGGTGTATACATTGATAAATCCACGTCAGAGTGCTAGTAAAGGCAACCTTTGATGTAGCTCCTAATCTGTGGTACTAGCACACAGCAAACCCAAGCTTTTGATTGCCTTTCATTTACCCCTCTGCACAGCTCAGGCTCACAGGAGCACAATCATCTGAAAGAGAGGAAAGAGCAGGAAAGTGGTCCATTAGAGCAGTTAATTACCAATGAGATAACATCACTGTATGTGTCATCCAAAATGGCTCGTTCTTTTTAAAGCATGCTGGACAAGTCTCACTACGCTCTCATCTAACACATCATCCCTGTCTGGACTTGCTGACTAAGTCACTGGCAGCCACCATAAGAATCAAGCGGCCTGGCTCTCCATGAATCTTGTATCTCGCACATTAGTGCAAGATGGATGGACCTTAATGGCTGAAGTCTTCACACTCTTCACAGAGATGCACAACTAGATAGTGTAAGGCGAGTCTCACTGCCTGTTCACTAGTTTTACATTTCGCCTTCCTGTTAATTAATGATCTTTGCATGTGAGCATTTGCCTCTAGTCTAGACCATTCTGCATTTTCTATTCCTACTGCATTCAGAAAGAAACCTGCAGAACTTGCCGGGTTTTGCTTGTGGAGAAGTCATCCAAATATCGACATGAAATATTCCATGTGTTCATCTACGTGAAATATGCCATCCAAATATCTACTTGTGAAATATGCCAAGAGTTGTACATACTGGATACCCTCTCACTGCAGACACAGCTGTTAGGGGCCAGAGGTGAGCAGCCAACATTGGTGAACAAACAGGTTAGGGACTATTTAGAAAAGCTGGACATATGCAAGTCCACGAGGCTGGATGGGATGCAGCTGAGGGAGTTGGCTGATGATGAGGTTGCAGAGCAACTGGTCATAATCCTTGAAAACTTATGGCTATCAAGAGAAGTCCCATATGACTGGAAAAGGGCAAACATAGTGCCCATATTTAGAAAGGGAAAATGGAGGATCCAGGGAGCTACAGAGCAGTCAGCCTCACCTCAGCCCCTGGAAAAAATCATGGAGCAGATCTTCAAGGACTCCATTGGTAATCACTTGGAGGAGAAGAAGGTGATATGGATCTGTCGGCATGGATTCACCAGGGGCAAGTCATGCCTGACCAACCTGATTGCCTTCTATGATGAGGTGACTGGCTCTGGATGCAGAGAGAGCAGCGCATGTGATGTACCTTGATTTTAGCAAAGCTTTTGATACGATCTCCCATAACATTCTCGCAGGCAAGCTAAGGAAGTATGGGCTGGATGAACGGGCTGT
This sequence comes from Alligator mississippiensis, assembly GCF_030867095.1. NCBI lineage: Eukaryota > Metazoa > Chordata > Crocodylia > Alligatoridae > Alligator > Alligator mississippiensis. The sequence continues at coordinate 14,903,409 of NC_081835.1, forward strand.
AAGGTGGATAGAAAACTAGCTGGAGCATTGGGCTCAGAGGGTAGTGATCAATGGCTTGATGTTTAGTCAGCAGCCAGTCTCAGGTGGAGTGCCTCAGGGGTCGGTCCTAGAGCCAGTTTTGTTCCGTGTCTTCATCAACGACCTGGAAGATGGCACAGCGTGCACCCTCAGCAAGTCTGCAGATGACACCAAGCTGGGGGAGTAGCAGCTATGCTGGAAGGTAGGGCTAGGATTTAGAGTGACCTCGACAAATTGGAGACTGAGCCAAAAGAAATTTCAACTGCAAGAGGCACATGTGGGAACAAAAAATCATCCCCCACGCTGCAAATTTGCAGCACAGTGGCAAAATTAGACCCCTGGATATCCAGGGGTCAAAAAATACCCTGGGAGAAAAAAGTGGGGCAGTGCCCTGAGGCAACCGGAAGTTCAGTCCTCCACAGAGATGCTCTGGTAGCCAGCCAGAGCATCTCTATGGCTGGCCCTCACCCCAGTGCTGAAGCACACTGCCTGCCCATGCGGCCGGCCCCAGCCCCCATTCTTCCCCCAACTTCCCGTTCGCTCTCCTGCCTAGCCCCAGCACCCTGCATGCACCAGCAGTAGCAGCAGTGGTCGGGGCTGCTCGGGGCTTCATGGAACAGCCCCGCCATGCAGGGGGCAGCGGGGCTCGGCCCCAACTGCATGGTATCCCTGCTGCTGCATTGCGTGGGTGCAGCCCAGCTCAGCAGGGCGCTGCGCGCTGTCTCAGAGCTCTGGCCGCTCGGGCTAAGCAGCACCGAGCCCTGGGTGACAGCCACAGCACCCCCAGGGCTGGACTAGATGACCTCCACTGGTCCCTTCCAACCCTGATTTTCAATGATTCTATAAAAAACAGTATGGAAAAGATTGGCAGATGAGCCAAAAGCCAAGGCAGTAATGAAACGCTGGAATCACAGTAATGAACACTGGAATCTGGTATGCAAGGGATTCTCTATCACTTGAAGGCTTTAAATAGGCTGCCTTTTAGGAGTTATGCTATAGGGAAACAGAAGTTTCCCTGTAGCTGGGATGCAGGGATTATTGAGCAAGGTTCTCTGACCCATGTCATTTTAGGAAATCTGTTGGGCTCTGGTTATCATTTATAAAAGTCTCTCCATAAAACCCAGCCATTTCCACTGGACTTAACCTCAAAAGTTATATCAAATTCACATGGCCCAGACTTTGTCACAAACATTTCACTGTCTCATCTCAACAGTGAAGAAACTTTAATAGGCTAACTAGTTCTCTTAAGCCAAATAAAAAAGGCAGTTTACATGCATGAAAAAAAGTTTGATGGATGATTTTAACGAGCCAAATCAAGAAAGCTGGTACATCTTATCTGGCTGGCTTTGGAAGACTAGAGGGAAGACTAGAGGGTGCGAAGTGGGAAGGCCAGCAATATGGGCATAATGATGAACTAGCGGGCAGCATCTCTGAATTAGCAGGAGAAAGCCTCATTCTGTGCCGGCCTTGCTCAAACGTTCTCAACAAGACCGACTGGAAAGAAAGAATTTTAGTCCACGAGACGTGTAGGAGGTTTCCATTTTGGTTTTTTATTCTGCTGCAAAGCAAAGGGGTGATCTTTCAAAGGTTTTCATGAAGTAAGGGGGTGGGAAAAACATTGCCTCCCACACACACACACTATATAGAAGATAAATCCATCCCATCAACAGTCTTGCAGCTAGGACAACCACCTGCTTATGAGAGACCTCTGGCCTAATTAAGCACAGGGAATTCAACCAGGGTCCCCAGCATTCCAGGTGGGGGTCTTAACCAGCTATTTTGAGGTGCATTTTGATCTCCTGCTCTATCCGGTGCCCGAGAGATCTCCCTAAATGTTCATTAAAACCAATTAGTTCCTGTGAAAATCATTGGTTTCATCCAAGCAGCATTTGCCGACAAGATAGTTGTCCAAAAAAGATTACTCACCCAGCTCTAGCTCTCAGCATCACTCACGTTCTTAGCACAGAGATCGATAGCTAAATGACCTATTTTGTCAAACAGGCTGGAGGAAAGCAGTCCTGTACAGCCATGGCCTCTAGCAGCCTTTCGGTCTTAGTCTGATTAAGGCAAAGCCTATTTTCAAGCCAAGTAGCAGGGAGTCTCGATTAGGCAGCTTGACAAAGAGCATGCTGTGCCACAGTCTGACGTAAATGACAAGCAAACGTAGGTGTTGTTTTGAAACAATGAAAACCCCGGCTCACACCACCAATTTAATAGCTTCAAGCTGTTAAAACATAAATATGAAGAGAGAAGCGGAGCTAGGAGTCAGCCCTCCAAGACATCACACAGTTTCAGCATGAACAGAGCTGGAGCTGCAGAGCTCTATATTGCCCGCTGAAAAATGGGCCCTCGGAGACCGATGGTTGCAAGTCCTCTATGCCTGGGTTGGAAGCTCTGGAGATCCAAGCACCATCCTCAACCAAGCTCTACATTCTTGTTGCACACAGCCAACAAACCAGCAGGCCAGGGCAGTTTAGATCCTTCTTAAGATGACAAGTTTATAGAGATAAAAATATGCAGACTGCAGCACCCTGGAAAGAAAGAGATGGCTAGAAACCAGAATGCCAGCAGCATTTGATGCCTGCATTCATAGAGAAGGTCTGGTATCAACCACTACATCGCACCCCAGTCCACCGCTATTCCCGAAATGCCTTCTGCAAGTGACGGTGGTTTGCTCTGTTCTTTCAGAGGTGTCTTCAGTTTCCTTTCAAATCAGTGTCTTCCCAAATCAGATCAGACTAAGCAAGAAACACAAGGAGTTTTCCGTTTCACCTCTTAATGCCCTTTCCCCTACCTGCGTGTCTGGTTTTTATGCACATCATTAGGTAAAGCTGAGGTGTGATTTTGCTCCCCAGAAAGAAGGAATTTTCATTTGAAACTGCTGAAGTGACTGTACTTAGCCCCAGAGTTACTTATTCCCTCTCAGGGACAGGCAAAGAAACCTCTAACACAGATGTGCAGACGCTGGTTCTATACTTGACAGACAGGCAAAAAGCCCAAGGCTGAATCAATTCAGTCTTTGCAGGTTAGTCTAAGCTGCAGAGATTTGACTGAGAAACAACTGGTCAGGCATTCACTTTTGATTCAGGAAATGCAGCCATGCACCTGTAGTGGCTCAGGTCAGAAGCTCAGGGAGAAAGGCACTACAGCATGGCTCTCTGGCATGTAGCCAGCATGGGCTGTGTGTTTGTTTCCTCTTCCAGCTCCCCTGACATCTCTGGGATTTGCAGTCCAAAAAAATCACCGCAGCAGGACTCCACAGGGTTGCTGATAACTTCCTCTTCCTGCTTCCAGGTGCCTCTGGGATTTGTAGCTCCCAGTTGCAGCCAGCAGTAAGTTTTTAGTAGGGCAGGGAAGCTCTGTACTCAGGGGAAGGGAAGTTTAAACCTCCTCCCCAGCCTCAGATGCTATCCAGGGTTTGCCTCGGGGAGCAGTCCCTGCCTTCTCCCCCTCCCCAACACTTCTGTGCTGGAGTAGACAACCCAGCCCAGCACTAAAAAACATGCTGGGGGACTGTGACTTAACTTGAACCAGGAAGGGGCCTGGGACAGAAGTTTCATAAACTGGTTTGACTCAAATCAGTTAAATCTGATGCTACATCCAACCAGGTTTCTCTAAAACTGGGTTCAACCATTTTGAAACTGATTTATGTGCACTAAACTTCTGTTGTGTTACAGGTTTAGACCAGTTTCTGATGACTTAAACCGGTTTATGTATAGCATCTGTCCGTAGCCTTGTAGACAAATGCTCATCAATAAGCATCATAGGCAAAAACCTAATCTGCTATGTTGCTCATGCTCAAATGCACATAGAATTATTGGATTCCCAAAGCAGAATAAGACCTGTATGACTTTGCCAGGTTTCTCTTGCTCTTCCAATCCAGGCTGGATTCCTATGCAATGTTCCTTTGTACTTTGCCAGCTTCTAGTTAGTGTGACAGATTAAAAGGAGGAAAGCTTAGAAGAATCTAAGCTACCCTAGTCTGCTGCTTTGTTTCAGCGTATTAAAAGGGAGATTAAAGTTTACCTCAGGAGAGGTTGATAAGTCAGAAAGTGTATTAGGGAATAATCCAAAGTATTTTTGAAAGCAAAGTGGGGGAAAAAAAAGTTTCCAGTTTTAAAAAGGGATGTTAAACTATGCCCAAGAAGTGAACAATGGCAACTGTCCTGCACAAGTATCACATACTATAAAAATGCTTTGCCTGTCCATAGTCAGGAATATCTGGGTAGACTCAATAAAAGAAGAGAGAGATAAAACACTTGGAAAACAGACAAGCAAGAAAATATAGACAAGACTGAAGGAGCAATAGTCAGAGAGAAGGGCAGAAGAAGGCAATAGAAAGCCAGAGAGGAGGCCAAGCTGTGAAACTCCCACCCATATTCCAACTCAGCCAAAGTCCAGATGGAGAAGAACAGTTTAGAGCCAATTTCTAGCTTTACCTCAAATCTAACTGGGTCCTATTTTAGTAGCAGTACTGAGTAGAGGGAATGACTCCAGAGAGAAGATACTAAATCCAGTCCTCATACCAGCAAACACGGTTTTTACTGAAATCTGTGCAAGCTGCCTTTGCTTGTACTAAAGCTGAATTCAGGGCTGTGGTGCTTTCAGCTGTTAATCATCAGGTTTCAGCCCAGGTCATTAGCAATGAGTAACTGAACCTAAGTAATAAACACCTGATGGTCATTCATGGGCTCAGTTTAGCTGCTATTGAGCACATGGCCACATCATCCCTGCACAACAACCAGTGCTCACTGTTAACTGTCACTGAAAAGCCAAGGAGCGAATGTCCAGTGGTCTGCTCTAGTTTGTCAAATGCCAGGCCATTGGTAGAGCAGTGTATAGTAATCTAACCTCAGCTGATGCCATATCTATTGTGTGCATACTAATTTATAAGGGAGAGCACTAAATTCCCTAAAAATAAAATATAAAAAGGCTGTAAAGCCTCTGTGACAAGTATTGTAACAATGAGGTAGGTGCTAATGATTCACCTTTAACCTCAGACTATAAAAAAAGGCAGAACTTGTGGAAACCATAGATACAGTGCGGGCCTGCAGCTGCTTAGCTTGAAATGCCAGCAGTGGGTGGCCATTCTTTGCTCACTCTGTTGTATCAAGGTGCCTGGTGGCGGGTTACTCATCATAACTCAAACCCACTAATGCTGCTATAGGGTGGGCAAGGCTGTCCAAATGCTCCTATCTAGCTGGTGTTGGTATTTATAGGATCCCTATCGTCATAGTATCTGCATATCTCACTGTCTTCCCAGCACCTGTGTCTAGTAGAACAAGTATCTTCATTCACCAGGTGGGGGATCTGTGGCACAGATGCTACTGGCAACATTTTAAAAAATGCCTGAGTGACTTTAGAGCTTCAGGTTCCTGTAGGGTGGAACGGAGGTTGCAGCAGGGTGATTTGGAAGGTGACACCAGGAAGCTCCATGTGCTTGGAGAATGTCCCAGTAATTGCAAACACGCGCTACATGTCGTGGCTGCAAGCACCAGCACTGAGCACAGCGAACAAAGATCCTAGTTCTTGCAGTCCAAATGCAGTCCCTTGATTATCACACAGATCTCTGTGAGCCTAAGTCCTATCTGAAAGTGACTTGGGTGCCCGCAAGCCTGAGAATTAGGAAAAAAAAAAAATCACTGGGACTTGTGTTCCTAAATACCTCAGTTGCTTTCAAAATGGTACTTGGGCTCCTGAAGTCATGATACCTAACTCTTAAGTGTCCTGTCCCACCTTCCAGTGCAGGGGAAAGGGAGGGACCTACAAAAGCTGCCGAAAGACGAAGAAAGGATCCAAGATAAGCAGCAGGAAATGCCAAGATGAGAGATGCACTCTAAACTCTGCCCAGGATGCTCAGTCATGAAGCCTCTCCTGGGCATGGCACCTAAACCAAGTCAACCTTTTCTCAGAGGTCACATCTACACAATAAGTTTCCCATGCCTGGTGGCACTGCCCTCAAGCACACCCTGCTGCCCTGCATGGCCTGCCTCCTAATCCTGAAGCAACAGGCAAGACCTGGTCTGCCTCTGCAGCTAGGTTCACTCCTTGCACCTTCAGGCCCTGCAGAGGCTCCTGTATGGTGCCAGTAGCCAGGCGACATGGTGTCTGATCAGCCGTGCCTTCCTCTGCCACTGCCAAGGGTTCCAGTAGGACCAGCAGCTCTTCCGCCTGTGAGCTTTCCCCAGGCAGCACCTGGAAGGGATGCCAGATTTCTACTACCACCTCCTTGAGGCCTGGAGACTGGTCTCTCCAGGTTCCCAGAGTCGGTCGCCCAGGTGCCAACCTCCTCACCAAACCCCTGCTCTAAAATCCACAGCTGGTGGTGCCAATCACTACGCTGCTCCCAGTTTAGGAGGCAGCCTATCTGCAGCAGCTCAGTATGCTTGAAAGCACTGGTAACAGGCCTTATTTGCCCAGGGATTGTAGGTGCTTACCAGGTGAGGCAGGGAGTCTGTGAATGCCAGAAGGCTGTAAACATTAGATTTAGGTAGGTGCCTAAATCTAAAAGGCAGTTTTGAAAATGACCTTCCCAAGGTCAGCAGGCTGTACAGCAGCTTTCCCCAAGACCCAGGCTTGTGTCCTATCCTTAAACCATCCAGCCACACATCTGGTCACACCTGCATCATTTGCCAGAATAAAAGAAAGTGATAGGGAGCTTTATTGGCCAAAGTAAACCCAGCAGGCAGCCCTTTCCCTGAACGAACACTTCAAGAATTTATTCATTCAAACTCATTAGAGACTTAAAAAATAGTAGCTTTGGCTCATTCAGCGTTGCATATGACTGCAGACTAACATCAACCAGTTTGTGACTCCAGCCTTTCAGCCATGCCTCTTCTTTGCTGAGTGGAGCGATGGTTTCCTAAGTCTATATAACTCTGGAACACCTGGGAATTCACTTCCAATCATTCTCAGCTTTCTGTGGTTATTCATTTGTAACAGCCCCGCACACAATGCAGTCATTTCCTGCCCGTGTCTAAGTCTCATGAACAGGACTTCATTGGTGGTCTGCTCTCCCTCAGCTTCAATGGTAAAATGATCCAATCTCTGATCCAAGACAGTGCACCAGAAGCAGAGTGTTTAGGAAAGGAGAGGGAGATGTCAACAGAGGGGAAAAAACTGCTACGTGTTAAGTCCTTTAGGATGTTGATTAGTACAGAAGGCTGTACAGATAATCTGTGGGGCCACGTTCATCTCCGAGGTAATCAACTGAAGCCAATGAACTAACACCAGGGATCAAAATAGCCTACTGGTATATATAAAAAAATTGCAGCTGAATAAGCAGAAAGTAGGAAAATACACATCCTGATTCAAAATGCGCAGTGTTCTTCATATCTGCAACACAATCAGGTGTGGAAAATGTTTTTTGCTCTTTGTGAATTTGGAAACCTAACAATTTTTTTCATTGTAATCAAGAGATAACCCAGGTCCATTCTGTAGCCTGACGTGTTGGCAGGAGGAAAAAGGCAGACAGCTGGAAAGTGTTATATCTCTGTGACTACTCAAAAACAAAAGAAGGTTTCATTCTGCACTGAGCTGGAGGAGGCCAGCCGCTCAAAAGAGATGTGCAAGGAGTCAAACTGTGATCCAGAACACAAATGGCTTACACTTATGCAGTGCTTTTCATTCAAAAGGATACCAGAGAACCTCAAAAGCTGTGGAACGTGTAGTATTGATGATTTAGCAGATGGTGCCATGCCTTTTATGTAGCACTACATATATGCAACAGTGTGGTGTGAGGGGCTGCCGGACTGCTTGAAGTGATATTTTTTGGATGGGGCATAAAACAGATCCTGGCTGATTATATAGCACTTTGCACAGAAGGAGACAGATCAATAAGGAAGTGTTCTGGCTCCATGATAATTTGGATCATGACCTCCCCTTGTAATTTCAGGTTTTCACTTTCTAAGTGTCATGTTTGAAAAGTGTTGCTCTGTGTGACGGTTTCACCAGAGAGGGGATTGTCAAACCTGTAATGATTGAGATTCTCTCTGACCATCAAGAACACACCAGACAAAAATAAAGCCCCTTGTAACGTCATTCACCTGGGCCCCAGACTTCATGTATAGCATCTCCACAACTGACATCAAACATGGTTCCATAAATTGGGAACCAGGCTGGAATATCTCTAGAACTGAAGAAGGCATTTCTATCCCAAGTGATTCAAGTTACCTTTACAGAGCCCTCAGACAGCAGCTGGTAATCTAGGCCAGCTAGCACTGAAGTGCCAATGATAAGTTTACCACTATCGCTTCGAATCGTCTCTGACAGGGTGAGGAGGACAGGGAAAGTGATGCAATGGGCTGGAAGCATCATTTAGCAAACTAAAACACCAAGGGAAGGTCATGATCTGAATTAGCATGGAGCCATACACACGCACACAGTTAGAACAAGCTTTTGTGATATATATATCTACTTTGGTTAGTGTATAAGGTGCAAATCTACCCTGCCTTAGTGCCTTCCTCTTTCCTATATTAGAGGATGCTTTGAATGTGTGGACATCTTTGGATGAAAGATATGATAGAAGGACAAAGTATTACTGATTTCTTCACCCACCATTGAAATGCAAGCACCTGTGGAGTGAAACACAACACCTATATCTGGGACTTTGTTTTTGGCTCAGACAGCCATGTATGTAGAAACTCTATCACATTTTTCATTTCTTTTGCTGTCCAAACCAGAAGGTGAGATGCAGTAAAGCAAATGCCAGACACTGACAAAGACAAGCCACCTCACTTGTAGGTTAGAGTTTTATTTAACAAAAGGGAGGGCCATATTTTGAAAGTGACATTTCAAATCCGGCCATTACTTACATAACATCTGCCCTTAATTCTGGGAAATGTTTCTCAACTAATTAAATATCTTGGGACCTAGGGAGAGAGAACTTTTTACCTTCGTTGAAGACTGTGAAAAATTAACTACTATTCTTTTGTCCTTCCTTTCTTCTACAAGTGCATGCAAAAAGGATTTTGGCATCTACCATTGTGCAAAGTACTGTAGGTGTATGTGCATGTGTATATGCTGCCTGTATGTGTATATGCTGCCTTGCAATCGACTTCTGGGGTCTCTGACTTGGTACAAACTGAAGAGTGAAAAATAAAAATCCAGTCCATTGAGCTAAAGGTTTAGTGCTGAACTCTACCTTTAGTAAGTAATGTACTTTTTGGACCAAGGCTCATTCCAAAGAGGTTGAACCCTCTACTGTTTCCACTGAAATCAATGGCTCTTTCAGTATCTCTCAGGCCCTGACTTAGCAACTTTTCATAGTTTCATAGAAAAGTAGAAATTCCCAAATACTTCACTGACATGAGCATTATCCCCAACATGCTGGTGAGCTGGGCACAGATCATCACACCCATTGCAAAGCTGGAGTAGCAAAGGCACAAAGAAGTGATTCACTGTGGACACACAGGACCAGATTCAAATCACTGTTGGAGGTGTTGAAACTAAATGGGAAATGGGCAAAAATTTGGCACTTAAGTCGCAACATGCAATCTAGGTCATCCCTTCTTTGGTAGCTGCCAAATGATCTCGCCACCAAGATTCAACGCGGGTGTTTAGTTTGGCTTGAAAAGATCCTACGTGTACAGACCAAGGTGCTGCCCATGCTCAGAAGTGATCCAAATCAAGCACCCAGGTTTTGCTTAACTTCTACCTCACGTCTGCCTAAGTTCCTGATCTGGCATCCACAGAGCACCCCAAAAGCACTATTTTCATAGATTCATAGATGTTAGGGTTGGAAGGGACCTCAATAGATCATCGAGTCCGACCCCCTGCATAAGCAGGAAAGAGTGCTGGGTCTAGATGACCCCAGCTAGATACTCATCTAACCTCCTCTTGAAAACCCCCAGGGTAGGGGAAAGCACCACCTCCCTTGGGAGCCCGTTCCAGACCTTGGCCACTCGGACTGTGAAGAAGTTCTTCCTAATGTCCAATCTAAATCTGCTCTCTGCTAGCTTGTGGCCATTATTTCTTGTAACCCCCAGGGGCGCCTTGGTGAATAAAACCTCGCCAATTCCCTTCTGTGCCCCCATGATGAACTTATAGGCAGCCACAAGGTCGCCTCTCAACCTTCTCTCGCGGAGGCTGAAAAGATCCAGTTTCTCTAGTCTCTCCTCGTAGGGCTTGGTCTGCCAGCCCTTCACCATACGAGTTGCCCTTCTCTGGACCCTCTCCAGGTTATCCGCATCCTTCTTGAAGTGTGACCCCCAGAATTGCACGCAGTACTCCAACTGCGGTCTGACCAGCGCCCGATAGAGGGGAAGTATCACCTCCTTGGACCTATTCGTCATGCATCTGCTGATGCACGATAAAGTGCCATTGGCTTTTCTGATGGCTTCATCACACTGCCAGCTCATGTTCATCTTGGAGTCCACTAGGACTCCAAGATCCCTTTCCACCTCTGTGCCACCCAGCAGGTCATTCCCTAGGCTGTAGGTGTGCTGGACATTTTTCCTCCCTAGGTGCAGCACTTTGCATTTCTCCTTGTTGAACTGCATTCTGTTGTTTTCTGCCCACTTGTGCAACCTGTCCAGGTCTGCCTGCAGCTGTTCCCTGCCCTCTGGCGTGTCCACTTCTCCCCAAAGCTTTGTGTCATCTGCAAACTTGGACAGAGTACATTTGACTCCCTCGTCCAAGTCACTGATGAAGACATTAAAGAGTATCGGTCCAAGGACCGAACCCTGCGGGACCCCACTGCCCACACCCTTCCAGGTCGAGACCGACCCATCCACCACGACTCTTTGGGTGCGACCCTCTAGCCAATTCGCCACACACCTGACTGTGTAGTCATCCACGTCACAGCCTCTTAGCTTGTTCACCAGTATGGGGTGGGATACCATATCGAAGGCCTTCCTGAAGTCTAAGTATACGACATCCACCCCATTTAGTTCAGTACAAAGCACAGTACCCACAGCCACCTTACCCCTGGACACAGGTGACAGCGGTGCCAACTTTCTGTGGTTAGAGCACTCTCCCAGGAGGTGGGAGACCCGAGCATGAGGGAACTCAAACCCACGTGTCCCATTTCCCAGGAGAGACCTCTGACCACCAGGGCATCCCCCCAACTCCTGCTGGTGCTATTACCAGGGGCATTACTGCGTAACTCATGACTGTCTCATGCAACATGAACAAACAAGCTTGGCAAAAAGGTCTGAGCTGTCAGAATTTGCCTCAAAGAAATATTTTTCAGATGCAAAAAACTGATCGGCTTTGATTCTCCGGCAAGCACAAGTCAGAACATTCCTGTTAATCTGACAAGCTATTTTAATTTTCTCGAGCTTTGTGTTATTTTGTGTGGGTGGGTGGTGGGGATGTGTGCATGAGAAATACTTAATTAAGATCTACTAGCTATTTGGAAACATGCTGGGTCACTGGTTCTCAACATTTTCCTTACCATGGCCCTACGTGACAAAATAAACCTCTTCCCATCTAGGCATGAAGAAAGTGAGGTCATGATCTCCAGACTGAAACTATCCCTTAGGTTAAAAAGGTAGCCACCGATTGCCACTATATGAAGTTGAGGAGATATACTGCTGTTGTAAGTGGACTACTGAGTAATGACAACTCAGGTTTGAATGTTTTGTAAAGGAGACCCCTGCCCCTTTTACCTTCTTTTCTGAATGTCAGCTCAGTTCTTGAGAAAGCTGCTCCATCAGCATGCTAGAGGCTGAACTCCTCTTTTTACAGCATCTCTGACTCAGATGAGTGCCACTTCAGTGCTGCGAAGCTCTCACGGAGGAGCATTGGCAAGTAACACTTTCTATCTTCTCCTGTTGGCTAGGAGATGCCTTTCTACCTTGGCAGATGTTCATGCCTCCCAGCTGGACTGTAGCAGTGCAATATAAATAGATACGAAGCCTTCAGCTCTTAAGAAACTCCAGCTGGTACAGTATTGTGATGCATCTCCTCAGCAACACAGGCTACCGTGAATGCATCAAATCGGTCCCCACTCTCTACGCTGACTTCCCATACAATTTTGAATCAGGCTCAAGCCTTGGGGCCCAGATCCACAAAAGAAGTGGAATTTAGGCACATGATCCCTGCGTTTTGATCCTTGAAAGCTCCACCTGCTCTCTTTGCCTTAATGTCTCTAGGCACGTGGGTCATCATCAGCAAAATTCCTTTAGTGGCTGGGTTCTGCTCCAGCACGTGCCCAGAAACGGCACGATCTTGGCAGGACTGAGCACTCGCATCTAAGCCTAATTGGGATCCTCAAATGACATCTTTTTCCCCATAGGACTCTGGAGGGGGCCGGTCCAATCCTTAGGGCATGCCTTAACCCAGGCGTGGGCACAATGCGGCCCGTGGGCTGGATGTGGCCCGCCAGGCCATTCTATCTGGCCTGCAGGGTCCCTAAAAAATTTCGAAAATTAATATTTATCTGCCCTGGGCTGCCTGTCATGCGGCCCTCGATGGCTTGCCAAATCTCAGTAAGCAGCTCTCCACCCAAAATAATTGCCCACCCCTGCCTTCCCCCATAGGACTGGGCTCCCTCCAAAATACTGTGGCCAATACAAAGATCAAAAAAAAAAGCAGGTGGCATTGGCACACTGCTTTTATACACTAGCCCAGAGGTGAGAGCACTCACTCTGAATGTTGGAGACCAGGATTCAATACCTTCCTTAGCCAAAGAGGGTTCAGACCCATGGCATTGTGCCATGCGAACACACCTTCCATGCCTCCTGGTAATTTAGGGTCTTTATTAACAAAACTCAAGAAGCTTGATAAAAGCATGCTAATAAGCTTGATAGAAGCATGCTAAACCCAAGAAGCATGCTAATAAAATGTAAAGGTAGCAGTTACTGATGTGAAACAAAGAATACTTCCCAGGCTCCAGTGACTTAGACTGGTAGGCGTTTTGGACTCCAGGCGGTATTAAAACCCTGCTCTTGTCTTGAGAGACAACAGATGCTAGGGATGTGAGCAAAACCATTCTGTGACATTAGACTCTATCCTGTGGGGATGTCAGGAGAGCCGGTCTGACATTGGTGAGGCTCTGTAATTTGATCAGTTCAGCTGTGGGAGTTGAGCACGCTTCTCTGACAGACACAGTGTTCGGTAGCATACTGAACAATGTGGGACTCTGCCTCTGCGCCCACCAGCAAAAATGACTGCTCACCAGGCCCGAAGCTACCCAAACAGCTCATCAGCTGGTCCGGCTATTATGCTGCATTACTGTAAGTGAGTATCTGCCTTAATTTATGTGGCAGTAATGGAGCAACCAATGTATTTATAAAAGGATAGAGGAAAATATAAAGAAAGCTGGCACTCTCCTGTACTATTAGCTGCACGCAAACACCTGTTATTCTTTGGCAATCATCTGAAAGTACTGTGATACTTAAGGGGCTCAGCACATGTTCTGTTGGTGTCAGCACCTCCTGAAACTTAATTGTGTATCACTCGCAAAGAATGTGTCTCAAGGATTTGTTCAGATGACCTAACACAGACATTACTCTCTCCAGTTTTGCCAGCTCCCTGATTTTTCCATGATAGCCTTGAAGGCTTTAAAGAACCTGGTGTCCCCGGTTCTCGAATGCTTGCAGCTTTCGATTGCTTTTTGTCCCTTGTAAGAGCCAGGCTTGGATTCAAGTAGTCCATAGGGGCTGCTTGCTTCGCAGCCATGTGCTGACTGGGCCAGTGCGACAGCTGGTGAATCCACGCTCCCAGCAGGGGAAACAGAGAGGAATATGCTCCCAGTTAGATCATACCCACCTGCACCATTTCCTCAGAGCTAATCAGAGCACATTCTTTTACCGAAGATCATAACAACTGTAATCAACCTAAGCTCTGTAATAGTGCTACTACTGGGGCAGCGCTCGCTGGAAGATGTTGATGTACTTTTAATATGAGTTTAGTATCAAGAAAATAAACTTGGGGTGCAGTTCACAACAGAGAAGAACATGGACAATAGAGAGGCAATAGCCAGGTCACCTTAACAATTGCATTCCCTTCTCAAAGAACCATCTCAAATTAGCCTTGGCTAGGATATGCCCACAGGCCTGGCAGTGGAGAACTACTGTGAGGATCCCCTCCCAGCCCAGAGTTACCCCTGCAATGCTGAATATTATATGAGATTCATACAGCACCTCAGAGTTACTCTGAGCAAAACTGCACTTGCTTTCTCCCACACACAGCCCGAAGACAGAAGCCTCCAACCCTGCAATGAACTTCACTGGGCCACTGCAGGACAAGGGCCTAACTTTGCAGTTTACAAGAGGAAGCATGAATTCATCTCTAAATTTGCTTTTAAGAGATTCCCTCTGGCTTTCCCAAGGGACCAGAGCTTTAAACCCTCTGGGGGAAACATTCTAAATGATCTATTTTTCTGTAAAGCAAGTCAGAGCAAAATATTTTAAATACACAGCCTGTTTCATCAGGGAGAATATCCTCCAGTGGGGCTCGCTGCCTGAAAGGTGTTTCCCATCAGAATCAATACAGGTGACAGTGAGGTGACGAGGTGACACGGGAGCGCTCTAATTAGAAGGTGGAGTCTGCTCCGACGCATTCTACTTAGGACGCAAACAAGACCACGTCAAGCAGCCCAAGTTTCGTAGTCATCAGGGGTTGGAAGGGACCTTACAGGTCCTTGGGTCCAGCCCCCCTGCGCATGGGCAGGAAAACTGCTGGGATCAAGTTATTCTAGTCTGCCTGAAAACCAGGTTTGTAAATGATGGCAAAGACTGGACCCACGTTATCGAAACTCCATTAGGCAACTCCTGCCACCAGAGGAAATGGGAGGATTGAACTGCAAGGATCCTGTAGGATATATAGCAACAGAAATCATTTGCAAAAGAACAGTTTGTTCCTAAACAATAAGAAACTTTGAATTTTGTCTGTTTCAAAATGCTACGGCCTGGCCTTGCGTATATTCAGAAGTTGCAACAGTACTGGTCCAGTCACTGTCGGGTACAAGATAGGGAACAGATTAGCACTGGTATCAGTTGAGGCCTGTTCCTCATTAACCTTAAACAATTAAAGCCAGGTCTGTGTATATATATGTAAGAGTGACCACATCGGCTCAACAGAATCAATTTTCAATCACCCCTCCAGCAAAGCTGGTGCAACTTTGCATGTAGCAAAATTAACTAGGCCCCAGTGAATAGACCATGAATCTGACAAATGCTGCCTTTTCGCTGCTTATTGCAGGCTGCAACTTCCTTGAATTTTTTCTTTAAACATCAAGGGATTACTTGTGAATATTCAGCAGTTGAACTATGTTGCTTGGTGGCACTGCTCTCGTAAGCCACAAGCTTCTGTTTCACTTCCCCAAATGCAGGAGTATGCAAACTCCAACGTTAGCTTCCTCATATATTTCCCTTTGAAATTTGCCTTTTGTAAATGAGGTTGTTCATAAAGCCAATAAATGAGATCAATTGGAGGCATGAACTACAGGCAAGTTCTAAAAGAGCAAAGGAAATGAATGTAAAAATCCAAATATTCGTTAAGTACTTGTCATTTTTCACATTTAATATGAAAAATATTATCTTCCCCTTATTTTGAAAGCCTAATCCACATTTCTTTCTACCTTGAAAAGGGATTTTCTGCTCCCACCTATAAGACCATTGATTCCAGCAAAGTAAGAAAGAATATCTATTCTACTGAAATTCACTAAGACAATCTGAGATGTTCCCCTCACATCACTATGACCCCCATTAAGTGACGTCCTTGCATACCTTTCATCACTTTAATGGGACCTTTCACATACTTAAAGCTAGACACATGCTTATACATCATGTTGAATTGGAGCCCACCTGCAGTCTCCCCTACAATGAACTTTGCCATAGCTGATGATAATCACTAGCTTTTCACTGAAAAGCCGTCTAAAAATGACTGCTGAATGCTCTGATCACGGGGGATTGTTTACGATCAGCCTTTTTAATTCTACCACAGGAACTTGACTTCTGCTTTCTCCTTAACGTAGCTACGACTTGCCAAGGATGCTCTGTGCACTACCCTGCACTGCTTGCCATATGTGTTACCTTTCCGGAGAGGCTTAATAGTGACTCGTTTGCGTGCAAGTCTGTCAGGGGATGGCAAAGTCAGAAAGATCATCATCATTATTTTTAAGAAATAGCTCCAGTAGTAATTTGTTGCCATGGAAACAAGTTCTCACCTTAAGGTGCTCAGTATTTGTCTCTGCTTGTGCGGCTCCGGGTTTCGGTTTACACCTCCGTCTGATTAGAGCGGCCTGGGAGCTGGCCAGTTCCTAGTCCTGTTCATTTGATCAAGCCTGGCAACCAGCACAATTGTCAATCATCCCAAATTATTCCTTTTCTGGTCTCTTGGTTTCAAGATAATATTTCATATTTACCCAGCACCTCTCATTCAACATTGCAAAGTGCTTTCTGAGAAGAAATTAGCTGCTTTTAATGAAAGCAGAACACATTAGCCTCATGGCACAGATGAGAACGCACAAGTCCAGAGAGGCCACGTAACTTAACAATGATCACAAGGCTGGGCACTGGCAACACCATGACTAGCGCTCGGAAGGCCTGACTCCCGGCTCTAGACACTGACCACTGGACTAAGTGCAACACAAGAAGCCATCTCAGTATCTTGGCTCATCAGGTTGCCATTGCTGGCCAGCGCTCAGGTGGTTTGACTGGCATACGGGAATGTTGGCACTACAGTGTCAAGTTGCTCCAAGAATATATTGAGCCATGCCAGCCCCCTCACCATTGGCACAGAGAGAAAGCTGTTCATGCAAGCTGTTTGATTCACAACGGTTTGCAAATACACAGTCGTTTGGACCAAACAGTTGCAATCCATACTAAAAGCAACTGCTCAAGCCAGTATTTTGGAGGGGGGTTGAGGGGCTTGGGGGCTTGGAGTTTTGGGGGTTTTTTTGCTAATAATTGGCTTGTTACGGTGTGCCTTGTCATAACACGCTGCATCTTTTTCATGTTGTCCCAAAGCCAACAAAGGGATTTTTTTTTTCTGCTTGTTTTTCCTTTAGCAATTCAGGTCTTGTCTAGCTAGGAAAAATCTCTGACTGGCGAACTAGTGAAATGATGACAGGATGTGTCAAAAGTAAAAGCTCAGCTGTGGAGAGAGGAAGGATTTTTGGCCAGGCTGTTTCAGGTTCTTTGTTTCCTGTTTCCTTTTCTCTTTTGAAAACCAATCTAAAATCAGCACCTAAATAACATTTGGGACACAGGGTGGCTTGCTTTTTCTTTTTAATTTTTTCTTTTTTTTTTTTAATATTTGCCATTCCAATATTGCCTGAAGAGAACAAGAATGTGTGATTTATAGACCACTGCTGTATAGGAAGCATGTGTATTACATAGTAGACTGGATGCCATATGTTGACCATCCAGACTTAGCATTACAGTGAATTCTGCATGTTGCCGTGCACAAATTTATATCTAGCATCTATAGGCCTGCTCCTATTTAAGTCATTGAGAGACCTCCTTTTGATTTCAGCCAGGGCAGGCAGGCTCAGACCTAATGTGCTGGAAAAAATATAAATGGCCATTCATTGTCTCTGGATGGGTGGAAAGGCTTTGAAATCAGTGAGAGGTTTCCCTGTGACGTCCCCTAGACATGTTACAGATATCACACAATTAACTGGTTAATTGTGCAAGTACCTTGAGACTACCTACACATGCAAAGTACTGATCATGCCATAAAGTGCTCCAACTAGCTATAAAGTTAGACCTGGAAAATGTGTACTAACTTTATAGCTGGTTGCTATCGAGCTTTAATTTGCAGATGTAGCTGACGGGTCTCCCAGTCGCAGGAATGCATTATGTCCAGTCAGGGCTGAGGGGACTCAGTTGCAGCTGTGGACTCAGAAAAAGGCACTGGGGGGCACAACTGCCTCGGGGGTGCATGAAATCCCCAGTGCTGCAGGATTGCAGCTGCCACTATTTCCCAACCATGACGGCACCCAGCTCAGGAGGATCCCAGCCACAGGAGCTTGCTTCTTGCCCATGCAGGGGGAGCCTGGGATTGGGCTTTCCCTGCACCAGCAACATAGGACAATAGGATCTAATGTACAATCCCACAATCAGGCAACCTGCCATGCACACGTGGGGATTGTGTGGATCGCATATCCCATCACGCCTTTACCTGCACATGCATTAGCTGGAAAACTCCAAGGTGGGGTTTACACAGACAAATAAGAGGTTTGATGGGCTACAGGGCTTAGCCAGACCCCCAGCATGTATTAACTCAATGTCTGACTATTCTACATGGAAAATTCTGAAGTTACCTATTTTGAATAAAACCTCTATACGTTAGCATTAATGAATAACAACGGTTTAGTCAGAGAAATAGAAAACTCCATACAATACTTCAGTAAACTTCACTGGTCTATACTAACTATTTACACAAATCTTTTTACAAGACTGTTACAAGACATACAGAACAGAGAACATTTAAGGCGGGGAGGGAAAAGGGTTGAGGAGATATTCCCCTAGGACACTGCGAGTTGGTGCTACCAAGGAAGGGACAGGAAAACTGGGACCAACTCTAGCAGTCTCCCCTCTCTTCAGTAGTGGATCGCTTCATTGCATCAGGTGGATGGAATCGGCCGCTCAGTTTGGAGATGGATCATTTTCTATTCTGATCGCGCCCTTTCCCGCTCACAGACACCCACACCCACACACTTTCATGCACTCTGGTTCAACCACCAACAGCACACGTACCAGAAAGCATAGCATGGACCGCACATCCAGAATGATCCCACAAACCAACAACACCTGGTTTGCACTCCACACCACTTGCAGCTGAAACTTCCTCTCATGCACATGTAGCCCAGGTACACCCACGGGGTGTGCCCTGCCCTCCAATGACAGTGGTGGGGGTCAGGCAGGGTGCTGATGAAGGGGCCGCTACTAGACCAGTTCCCTCTCCTCTCTACAGGGCCAAGCCAAGACCAAGTGCTTAACTATATACAATTTATTACTATAATAAATACTTAAGATAAAACATGAAATATTTACAATAAAGCTTAGCATATGACACTATATATAATATCCCACAATTCCCATAAACCATACAACATATATAATAATTAATACATTGAACAAGATAGTAAAGGTTACGACACAATAAACACATATGGGGACTCAACTTATATAACCAAAATAAGTTAATAATATTTCCTAGACCTACCAAGTTACAATACAAATATACATATTAACACATTAAGAACACATAAACCATATAAATTTCCTTAAAGAGTACCCATGGCTATATAGACCTTGACACAACAACAATCACCCAAAATAGAGAGTGCACTCAGTACCGCCCCGAGGGGTTTCCTTGGAGCTCCTCCCCTTTAGGTCCCTGGGATGTGGACACGCCCCTCCCACAACGGAGGGTGGAGGCAGCAGACCCTCCTGTCCTGTGCCCGCCTTCCCTGCGGGGCCCACTTCCCCAGCAACTCACGCATCCTGTCTGAAGCAGCCAAGGTTTGTCCCCTGGCGGCCGATCCCGTGAGAGCCTCTCGATGGCCTGGCGCCCCGCAGTGGGCAGCCCAGGGCTCTCTCTCTCTCTCATGGGAGCCAAACCTTTACAGGCTCTGGTCCTCCGGTCTCTCACCGGGGATCCTCCTTTCCCAGCCCCTGCTCTGGACTCCAGAGCTCTTAGTTAAAGGCGGAGACACGCTGTAGGGCTCCGGTCACTCGGCCTAGGGCCAAGGCTAACTTGACCAGCCATGAGCTGCTCCCAAGTGGGTACCCTGTGTGCCAACCCACGCACCGGGTGGAGCCGGAGCAGCCGCGAGCTGCTCCCAGGGCCAAATCTCTGTGTGCCAGTCTGCACACCATATGGGACCTGAGCAGCTGTGAGCTATTCCCAGGGCCAGCTCACCGTGCGCCGATCCGCACACCGACTGCCCAGCCGCTGGCCGGGCTCACAGGCTCAAGTCGTCTCGAGCGGTTCCTAGAGCCTGATCCCCATGCACCAATCCGTGCACTGCTGAAGCTCAAGCGGGGTCCTGAGGATGGCTGTCTCTGGAGCTCCTGTCTCCTCACTGTCCCTCGTTGTCTCTCCCCAGCGTGCCGAGCACACTCCCCTTTTATACTCTTCAGACGCCCCACTCCCCAAGTTCTCCAGACCTGGCTGGCGCAGTTCCAATTCAGGTCCAGCTGCTCCTCGCCTCCTCCTTTTGGAAAAGGGTAGGGCATTGCTTCCCTTGTGCTGCCTCCTGATTGGTGGGTGGGCTCCATGAATCAAACAGCAGACCCTCGATCTTGGGACTCAACCCAAGCTCCGAAAAGGGAAGCGTGCTACACACACAACGCACACATCCATCTCTCAGGCAATGACCGTTCAGGCCAGGGAACAATCTAGCTCTCTCTTTCACACACCCAAGCACGCCCTTTCCGAGACGAAGATGCCTTTCTGTAATCCGGCTGCACAGAGCCCCAGAAACTTTGCGTATGGCCCACAACTTTCCACACGGCCCACTCCAGGATTCCTCGCCCCCACTGAGCACCAGTCCCAGTATCTCCGTGGCTGTCTAAGTCACAGGGTACAGAAAGATCAAACTGAGTAGTGCCTTACACATGCAGAGGGGCCCTAAGTCAGGGCTGTAAAATCATGCCCTTTCTAGCCAAAGCACCAAAGATTTTAAATATTCCATGTCCACAAAGGTCTGTTTTGCATCTTAGCATGGTCAATGCACTTATTCCTGGTCCCAGGCTTGTCAAGTGCTGAGTAATCACCTTCCCCATTGGGCCTGATCCTGCTGCCATTGAAAGCAATGGCAAAACTCCCAGGAAAGTTCAGCGAGAAGAGTGTCTTCCATGGTAGCTGAGGGTCCCCAGAACCTGGTGGGTTGAGCCTCCACTTCCCACATCAAAGGGTTTTCCAGTTGAGTTCCTGCATCTGCATTTTTAGAGAGAAAATTCCCCTGAGCATCTGCCGCGGCTGCACAGGCGTTCAAGCATCTCCTGCACTTTTCACGGGCTTTGCTCCAGCATCCTTAGGCCAAAATCCCTCCTTCCACTCACTGTTGTGTCAGTGCTCTCCATTTCAGTGGGAGCACAACTGGGCTCGTTGTGTGCAAAGTGCTCTGGGCTGCAAGGTGCAGACGCATGCGAGATAGAATTCTACAAAATGACCGTGGAGAATTATTAAGACAAAGGCATGAATCTCCACATACGCTGCAGAGCTCGACCGTTAACAGCACATAACTCCATAAGTGGGATTTGGACGGATTTCAGATGCTGAAGTACAGCAGGCTGGTTGCCAGTTCTAATCTTGCCAACTGGGAAAGGTCAGGCCCTAGCTGATAGGCCAGGCATATGGAATTCATTCGAGTAGCAGGCAGACACCTACATAACACTACGCTGCGTATTTATCTGGTTTTTAAGATAGCACAGCAACAGGATTACAGCAGCCTGTACAGAAAACTGTCTCTTGGGTTGTCACTGCACTGCACTACAGCATGAAGCCCAAGAAGCAGGCTAAATATTTAGGTAGCCTGTGTTGAGGCCCAAGCTGCTACTGGAACCTGAGCTAGCTAGTGTATGGGTAGCTCGGGTGTGTCTACATTGCACTGGTCAAAATGGTACCTACCATGTAAAGATGATTGCTTAAGAGACTACTTCCTATACATACCTTAGAGCTACATTGCAGTTGGAGATATAATTGCAGCATCTGACACACTCACAGTTTTACCTTGGATATCAATGCAGTGAAGGCATGGCAGCCTGGGCCCCAGCATGGGCTAGTGACCGGAGTCTGCACCCAGGGCCAGATCCACCTATTAGATGTTAAATGGACTTTGGCACCTCATGTGATGGTCTTATATCAACCTGCTGAGTCCCTGAAAAAATGCTAACGTGCCTAATTCTTCTGCGTGTCGTCATCATCATCTGAGTGCTAAGGAAAAAAGCCACAATCAGAGGACAATCCCATCTTTTGCCACAGTTCTTCAGGACTTAAGCACATAGCTACGTTGAGGAAGATTTCTAATAGGTAGATGAGGATCTGGTTCCAAGTGTCCTGCATGGGCTTTTCCAGCCCAGTTAAAACAAACCTTAGCGCTCGGCTACCTGAGCTAGCTAGATTAAAACTAGTGGAGGCATGCCAAGACCATGGCAGCATAGACATGGACTGAGTCATGCTCAGTCCCATCCAGTTTAACAGATCTTAGTGTCTGCCTAAGAGTTTCTAGTTGCTGCAGTTTCCTTTTACTTTTGAGTTCTATTTAATCAATCCTCTTCTCTGAAAATGTCTCCAATGTGTTTATGACCCAGTTTCCATGGTTTGTGATCTCCCCGCTCCCTCGATTTGCATAGCAACGTTAAAAATAAATTGATGGAACAAAACCACCCCCACCCACCCTAACACACGTACACTTCTATGTAAAAGCAAAATGATACCTACTGGCAATTGCAGTGCTTCAGGCATCATGTTTGTTATTAAAATGTCACAGCAGTATCAGCATGTACATGGGGAAAATGAAAATAAACAGTGCTGCTGCCAATGCAGAGGAGCAGAGAATCTGCTGAAGAATAAGCTTGCAGGGAATAAGCTTGCAGGAACTAGTTGTGTTTAGCTTCCACTATAGATCTAGCCTAGGAAAAGGTAAAGGCTGGGAGAGAGGAGGAAAATGTGTGTGCTTTCTCATTCTGACCTAACCTTGAACGTGGAAAAATAGCTGATGTGGCCAGTATCTCCTAAACACTATTCTCGTAAAAATATGCCTTGCCTTTTACAGGCTGGAAGTCTTTTGGAGTTTAAATCTCAGTGTTGGAAGCATGACAAAGGTGAGAGCCAGCAGATTAAAAGAATTCAGGACTGCCTATAAGAAAAGAGGAAACTCAAGTAAAATGGCCATTTGTAATAGAAGCCAATATATTTCTGCACTAATCACATTGTGTGCACCATATAGGATTAACTGGCAAGCTTATGTACTCTACAGTCAAAAAAACTGTTCAACTGGCCTCACATAACAAAAGTTTGTTTTTGTATGGTGCCTTCCATCAAAGCCCTTTACAGACATGAATACGGATCACACTTTCTGCAAAGCTGGTATTAAGCCCATTGCACAGATGGGGACTGACTTCCAACTTTTGCAATGATTATTTAATATTTATATTCCCAGTATTGTCCAGACTCCAGAGCCTCTAATGCCCGTCTTGCTAGAAGCTGCTCAGAGACATAGAAGGCGTGCTACACCAAGGGAGCATCCTGATGAACAATTTTGTGCTCTGAGTCCTGGTAACTGTCACCAGTTCCTTCCAAAAAGTAAAGGGGACATGACATAAACATAAAAATGAATATTTTTATACTCAATGAGCTGAAACCTGCATAATTAAATCTCTTTAGTTTCCTTTACGTTTTACTTAGTTATTATCACTATGTACAAGCAAATGCATTTCTTATAGGTGCAAGAATGGGAATGAAAGTTTCTGCCTCACCAACAGGAATTGTTCATAGGCAAATCCTACAAATACGGCTCACAACCCTAACTTCCGTTTCTCTTATGCCTGTTTAACTAACCTAATGCTAGACAGAAGTAAGAACCCCTTCAAGTAAACAGCTGGGCTGGAGATCAGAAAGATTAGGTTGTGCATGCATCGCAGTATTTCAATTATGATAAGATCAGCAGTCAAACTATCGCATGGACCCCTAATAATCAAGGAAACCATAGAATTGTGCGGCTTTATCGGTGAAGACTATGATTCTCGGAGGCTATTTTGAAATGCCTCAATTTACTGGCACTAAGATAGGAGTGTCAGAAGCAATCTTATATATATGTCAGCCAACACCCAGGTACTAAAATCTAATGTAGGTCATAAACAAGATGCATTATTTTAAGTGCTCTGTGTATTTAGGTTTTCCTGCATACTTCTATGCTATACACTAAAGGAGACAGACTACATAAGCAAAGAGATCTTTCAGTCTTAATTCTGCACTCCACTGAAGCTAATTATGTTGCATAAGTGAGAAAGAATTTAAACTTATACTTGCCAAAGAACAATGCATCATTCTACCAATAAGTTTTTACTAACACATTCACGTCTATGACTGCCCTCTACTGGACCAATTAGCTTCACTCTCAGAAATAAATATATGGGGAAAAACTATTTATTTAGCAATATTTAACACTTACAACCTAAAGCATCACATGAAAATATATGACTTGTTTTCCGTAATAATACTGAATGCCAAGACAACCAGGAAGATTCGAACACGGCAGCGCTCGTAATGATTCTGTGAGCAGTCAGAGCTCTGAAAAAAATATTCTAAACAAATGCGTGAAGCAAAGGAGTGGAGAAGAGAAAGACTGTTGACAAGGTTGTGTGAGCTGGAGCGTGTTGTTTTAATAAACAGATTTTTTTTAAACTATTTTCATTGTCCTTATTACCAAATTGGATAGAAATGCAAACATGTAGAAATTCAAGGCAATTTGAAGGCTGCAATTAGCCTGCTACAGTTCTAGGAGAAATAAGCCACAGAACAGGATTTGTAGTGGAGCAAAACCAGGCCCCGAGACAATAAAATTGTTATTTCCATATGTCATTCTGATAATTGAACCAAATAGCCACACAGGCTTAGCAAAACTGAAGTCCACACTCAGGCAAAATGACCACTGAAGTCAGTAATCCTGACTGTCCAGTGCTGTGCACCTTGGGAAATAGTGCACATCAGTGCAAAAAAAACACTCCCTTTCCAGAACCACTTCCAATGTGTCATGGACTACACTGGAAAATCAGACCCTTTGACTGTAGTGGGGCTGCGCTTGCGAGTAACTTTTTAATAGAAAAGCTCCTTCCATACTCCACCGTGTGACATATCTGAAATATGAAGTGCTCTTCAGTTTGATGCCTGCCGGCCTTGAAGATCAAAGCAGAGGTGGATTGCTGTTTACGTGCACGGCACAGTTCCACTTGCTTGCCTCTGTCAGCTGCACAGGCATCTAACCAGCTCATTTCCATGAGGAAGCAGGTCTCGAGGGTGACTCCCTGTAGGATCTATGTACTGATAGGTGCTGGAACCGAAGTAGAATATATTCCTGAAAACAACCTATACCTAGCAGGAGGGGGCTTATTTAAGCATTAAGGTCTGTAAACAAGAAAGAGCCACATCCTAGTCAAAAGACAAAGGTGCAGAACTAAATATTTTAGTGAAGGCACCTCCTTTCATTGGCTCCACATTTCTGTAAAATACTAGCAGATTTTATTTTTAAAAAATGGGTGAATCCAGCTGGGTCTCATATGCAGATGGTTTAGACAAAAGAAGGAACGTCTTATGCCAAAGTTATAGTTGTGTTTGATACCCTACAAATCAAAGTGGAATAAACCCAGATGCATCACCAATTCTATTCTGGGACAGAAACTGCTGTAACAGTTGACCAGGGGTGGCCCCAGCTAGTTTCCTACCAGCACATAATGCTTCAGGGAACCAGTTCCAAATCTTTATCCCCAACAATCCCACTTCTGGTCCACACCCAAGCACAAGAGCTGTCTGTGGGTCTTGCAAGCCCACTCATTACATGCTGTGAGCCCATTTGAGTCATGACCCCTTTCATTCTGGATCTTTCATTTCAGGGAGAAGCAGCAGAAACTTTGCTGGAGTCAGTCATGGAATAACCTCGTCTTAGATAAAATTGCTTCCATTCACCTTCTATTATGGACTGGTTTGTGACCCCGGGCAAGCAGGTTGATGCCTCTTCTAGAATTAAATTATATCATCTAGCAGGCACATTCTTATTAACAAGCTTCGAATGTGCCTACTTATGCTAGATGATATAATTTCATTCTAGAAGAGGTATCAACCCTCTTGCCCAGGGTCACAAACCAGTCCATAATAGATAGTGAATGGAATTGGGCTTTGAATCCAACTATCTTGACATCAATCAGTGCTGCCTCCATCAGAGCTTCTGAACAATCAGATCCAAATTGTCTTAAGTTTTTCTCAAAACCACTGTTGAATTTATGCCCAGGATATATGTGATCTAGCAGATCCAAAGGGATTCCATGAATGCAAGGGTTTTTGCTTTTATGTATGATCAAGCTTCTGTTTCCCTCTACCTGGCCATTCTGTCCTGGAATACCACCATTTAAAAGGCCTGTTTGAGGACAAAGGCACAAAATCTGCCTCTTCCTGCACCATCATGAGTTACTTCAGTAATCTTGTTAGCATGCAGGCAACATCCACAACACATGCAAAACTCCTGTTCACATTTAATGGCACCCAAATTTCACCCGCTGTCTATGTTCACTCCCCAAATCAGTAGGTCTTCCTTGAATCAGTAAGGCTGATTCATTGCTATAAATCTTGTCAAGATGTGGTCACTTATGGCATTGGTACTGTCGTTATGCTACTGCTAGCGATAATCTGCTCACCTGCAAAATGTGAATTGGAACATGATTGAAGAGAAAGGCAACACAACAAGCAGAACAGAGAAAACATTCATCAAATTACATCTTATCATCCAAATCAGCTGTAGAGTGGTAATAAAATTATTGCATATCCTCTTGCAAATTGATTTGGCTGTAACATATGCCACGTAACACTGGACAAGAACTCAAAGTTCATTCCACCCCTGCATGCACTGCTACTGCATCTGATTTCAAATGATGCTCAGAGTATTTTTCATCATGTTAAAAATCACATTTAATTTTCAAGTGATGTGTAATCTCATTTTTGTAACAATCCACTGGAAACATGGCTCTGAATACCATAACTGTTTTTCTTCTGTTGTTTTTTGTTGTTGGCTTCAGTATTGCAGGCTCAGTCATGGATATGGAACTATGCACGTTGGTTTGTTTCTGTGATGCTGGCCACAAACACTGGGCTATGCACACTAATTTTCTGTTGCCATTTCTGGGGTGTCCAGAAGAACGTGGACATTTGTTGCCCCAGGGACAGACCGGCACACCTTGTGCCACTGTTACTTGTCCCCGGGGAATGCCCATGCCATGCATGCTCTGATGCACAGCAGGTTACCCTGAGTGGAGTAGGGGAGGCTGAGGCCAGAAACTGTGCTGGCCCCAGCGGCCTTAACTGGGGGCCTCCCGGAGCATCAGTGTCAGTGATCCAGCCACTTGGAGCCTGGCCAGCAGCCAGAGTGTGGCTTTGCCCAGCTAGGCTCTGGATTCTGGCAGCACGTGATGCTGCCGTGGATGCTGTGCTTTTTTTTAGCAGTTTTGTTTTTTTTTTTACACCAGGATCTCCCAGCATCAAAAAAATGCTGCACTGCAAATTATCAGTGCAGCGAATGCTTGCATGTGTGCCATTTGTGGTTTGCGGTGCCGCAAACTACACATGCGCGGCTGTGGGGATGCGTCCATAGGAGGCAGTGAAACCCTCCATAGTCCTTACTGATTTTCCTGGAGGAAAATCCCTTCCTAACTCCACACCTGGTTTCATCCTGAGGACATAAGCAAAACTCATCAGGCAAGCACCTGAGTGGTTTCTTAGTATCATTAGGAAGATCTGGATTACTTTAAAAACAAGTCAGTTTTTTAAGACTTTATTTTAAGTCAATTGTGTTTAACGTGTAACAAAGATCCCATCCCCTATGAATGAACAATAAATTGACTGGACAAGTCAGCCTGCCAAAAATATTCTGTCAAAAAATCTAGTTCTATCTATCTGACAAATGCTCAGCCAAACAGAAAGCTATCTTGGTAAAAAGCAAGCATGAAAACTGTAATGCTCAGTATTAAAAGAAACGCTTACCCCTCTCATCCATCTCTGTACTGGTTTTGTAGCTGAAGTGATAAATGCTAGCCCAATTCTCCAATGACTCTTGTGAAAGATAATCATCTCCTTGCCTGATAACTAATGGTGGCTGCCACTGCCACTGAGGTGGCATTTAACCTGTTTGTCTGATGGCAGGATGGAACACCTCACCAAAAATGATTGAAGGTTCTTCTTCCCTTAATAATATGGATAAGCTAATACGATAGCCACCGAAGCCACCGGACCCTGGTCAGCCTTGACTATCAGCATGCCTTCAAGGCCTGGCTTATTCTCATGCACTAACAGAGCACGTTTATCCCTGCATCCAGAAATGACGCACAAGAAATGGATATTGCTACTCCCAGTAGAGATGCTGGGTTACAGAAGAATGAATCCTTCTGAAGGATGCTGCGGTGCTCACGGCTTTGGAGCAGTGGGGCCAAACTTTTTGGCAGGCGAGCCACCATGAGCCCCGCACCTTCCCCCAGTGCCATGCCCACCCCCTTCCCCTGCCCGCTCTGCTGCTCCTTCTGCTTCAGGCTCAGTGCTCCCTGCCCCGCTTGCTGCTCTGCTTTCTGCTTCAGGCTTTGTGCTCCCTGCCTGCTCTGCTTTCTGCTCCATACTCCGTGCTCCCTGCCCAGCCTGCTGCTCTTTCTGCTTCAAGCTCTATGCTCCCTGCATGATCTGCTGCTCTACTTTCTGCTTCAGGCTGGGGGGTTCCCTGCAGTCTGCTGCTCTGCTTGTTGCTCCCTGCCCTGTCTGGGGCTAGGCTGCCTGCCCCACACACAAGGCCGCCCATGCACACGTGTCGTTGGCCACCCACCACCCCGCTTTGCAACGTCCCACTCACATTATTCCCATTCTCAGTCTCATTGTTCCTATTCTTACTCCAGTCCTTATTCCCAGAGATGTGGGTTTTCGGGAAAATTTTCCAAAGCCCTAAACAGAGCACGATCTGATTTAGCGTGTTTTTTTGACTTCTAGTTAGCAAACAAAACTAAAAATACCCCCATGTAAATTTTTTGTCCCAATAGCCACAAATATTTGAACTGAAATATTTGATTAGGAAAAAAAAATTAAATACAGCACACTTAATGTGGTTTAAATGTTATATTCAAATAAATTCAAAGCTTTATGTGGAAATAAATTATTTTCATAGGAATACTTGTAAAAATGTAAAGACAACACACGATAGCATGCTCTTCCCTTATGTTGTTTGTTTAAATTTAAGAAAAAAGCCAAAGGCACTGAAAGCTGTTGAGACACTAATTTTAGCACACCCGAAAACCTGAGCGTGATATGCCGCGCTTTGGTTTTGATTTGACCCGCACGGCGGATTGGGTGAATTCATAATTTGATTTTTGGTGTGGATTCTTATGTGAGCGTATGTTTACACATCAGTAAAACATCTGTGTACTCTCTCGCACGCTTGCTAGCGACAATCACCTGAAAACATTAATTATGACTTCGAAACTGCCAAGTTTGCCTAATGTTGTGTCAGCACCCATTCATTATTACTAATGGAGTTTATGAAACAATGAATTTTTAGAAATGGGAAATTTCCCACGGAAAAATAAAGCATTAGAAAACTTTCCCACGAGGGGAGCTGTTCCCCCGCGGTACGGCTGCCCCGACCCAGCGCCGCGCCCTCCCGCCCACACCCGACGGGCTCTGCAGCCTCGGGGCGCCGCGCTAGAGGGCGCTGTGGCAAAGCCCGCAGTGGCCACAACCCACCCCAAGCTCTGCGCAGTTGCCCCAGCTTCGCACCTAGAAGTGCTTCCGCCGGAACCGGAAGTGACAGCAAAGGCGTCCGAGTAGACGGTTGCTTCCCGGAAACGAGGTCCGGCGGCCGCCGTTGCCATGTGCGAGGCGGAGGAGGCCGCGGCCGCGGTCACCATCGGCGCCACCGTGCCCACGGGCTTCGAGCTGACGGCGGCCGCCGAGGTGGAGGAGAAGCTGGGCTCGCGCTGCAGCGTGCGCCGCGACCGCGGCAAGATCTACTTCGCCGTCGCCGCCCAGGCCCTGGCGCAGGTGCGCGGGGAGGGAGGGGCCCCGCTGCGAGGGGCAGAGCCGCCAGGTCCCCGCCCCCGAACAGCTCCGCGCCCGGTCTCCATGGGAACCCCGCCCCCGCGCTGCTCTCAGGGTCTCCATGGAAACCGGCCAGGGCTGAGTCCGGCTGGAGCCACCATTTCACCGCCCCCGGCCCAGGCCCAGGCCCAGCAAGCAGGGACCTACCTGATCCTCCGGTGCAGCGGGACTTTAATGTCACCGCACTCCTCCCTCACAGCCACGGAGTGGCCGAGGGACAGTTGATGGTGAGGGATTTTCCCTCTCCATTGAGCCCCCGGGGTGGGGGGGACGTGAGATTTGCTGCACTGCAAGCTTGCACCGTGGTTTAGATAGACCCGTAACTATAAGCCGGAAGAGATCACTGAGGACACAGCAGTTGATTCCTGGGGATAAATAAACAGCAAAGCCGAGGGTCGTAGGTTCAAAACGAGTGCGCCAAGTGGGGGAACACAGGCCTCTTAGTTGACCCTGGCCGAGGCCCACCACAAAACGCTGTACGCCTGGCTTAGGAAGGGAGGCCACTGGATAGGCAACAACTGATTGCCTGGGACCGCTAAAGACATAACAGGGGTGGGAGCGACAGTCAGAGGTTTAAAACCAGCGTGCTGGGGGGGACACCAAGTAGAGCACGCCGGACTGTGCAACACGAGACTGATTGAGATGGACCCAGGCTGACCCGGGAAATGTCAATGCTCATGCTTATGGCTGCATTTCCTGGCAAGCTGCAAGAGGCAGCCTGTTCAGACCCGGAGACCTGTGCATGTCGCAGAAGGCTGGGAGAGGCAAGACTTAGGGTAAGATCTTTTATTGGACCAGCTGCATAGTTGAGAAAGAGTTAGACCAGCTTTCCAATGCAGGACATTCTCCCTCAGGTCTGAGCAGTAAATGCTGGTACAGCGTGCAGCACAGACCTAAGGAAAAATGTCCAGCATTTCATGACACGCAGAGGTCTCCGGGTTTCAATGGGCTGGCTCTTAAACAGCAAACTATACAACTTCTAAGCATCTCTTAAAAAAACAAACAAACCACAAAACTGTATCCTGATTCTTTGTCTTCATTTGGCCTTTTTACCTAAAAACAAAGGCAAATTGCAACTAACTGTAAGCCTTCCCATTATTGGCAAATTATTCTTGTTATAAATAACAATTTATGTTTTATATGCTTGTAGCATATTTACATACAATTTTATGTATAAATATGTTTTAAACAATTTGTCTCTGCCACTGTTCAAGAGCTGAGTTCAGGCTGTTTTTTTTTTGGGGGGGGGGGGTTGCTTTTGTAACACTAGATGAAGTCAAAAGCAAAATAACTTTAAGAAAAGGAATTACTCTCCTTGTTCTACTTCAGTCTTGGTGACCACATGTACTAAAAAGAAGCTAGGTGTGTGCACACAAAAAGGAGTGAAAAAGAAACCGGAAGCTTATCTCTGTAATATTAAAGCATTCAGACTTCAGTGAGGTATAGCTATCCAGCTATCTTAATTTGAAATGTAACTGAATGAAACTTTAATTACAGGTATTTACAAATACCAGGAACATGCCACGTTTGTTTCCATTTTTTTTTTTAGGTTCATCAGTTAAGATCGGTAGATAACTTATTTGTTGTTGTGAAAGAGTTTACAGATTACCAGTTTAAAGAAACCAAGGTGAGCTAACTTTGTACCTGGATTTTCAGGCAGGTGTGATTTTTATTTTTTATTTTTTTTAATTATTACTAAGCATGGAATTCCTGAAAGATTGTGTGGAGTTTGTTTTTTGTTTTGTTTTAATGTAAAATTAGACTTAGAAGTGTTTTGAGTCTTCTGGGCAGAATTATTTTTTATTTCCCCCTCCTGCCAGATTTCTCTTAAACATTTGTTCAAATCAAAGAACAGTAATACAGTGTAGCACATATGTGCAACAATGCAGTGTAACACGTCAGTTGCACGTGTTGCTTAGGAAAATTCAGATGTGGAGAAAATGGGATGCTGCAGTTCGTATGGAGGTGACCAGAATATACCATGTCCTTAGACTTTTAAATTAAGATTAACCATAACATCTACCAAGATAAATTATTAAGTATTCTGGTGCTCCTGGGACTCTTAAGCCAGATTCAGACATGCAGGCATGTGTAGTTTGTGGCACCACAAACTACACACGTTGCATATTAAGCTATGCACGGTGCCTGCTAATTAGCAGTGCTGGGGCAAAATTTACTATCAGGATTTCCAGGTAGCAAAAAAAAAACCCCTGGAAAAAAAGGCAGCACCAAGCATGCCAAAGTGCTGTGTGCCAGGAGAAACGCGGAGATGGGAGAGCTGCAGTGCACACCCCTGCTTGTGTGTTTTGCAATGGTACACACTGTCCCACTGCTCCATGTGATGCAGGGGTGGCAGGCATCCTCCACACTGAAGCACCCTGTGCCCCAGCCACCTGGGGAGTGGACTGCCTGCTCCCTTGTCTCAGTGCACTGTGGAGCCCCTGCCCTGAGGCACCCTGCACCCCAGCCAGCCACTCCCTGGCTCATTGGGGCAGCATGCCTCCAGACAGGGGAGCAAACAGCCCAGGACTGCCAGCTCCCTCCATCTCTATGTGCCACTCCCCAGCTGGCTGGGGTACAGGGTGCCTCAGTGTAGGGGGATGCTTGCTGGCTAACCCCTGGCAGAGGCAGCCTGTGCCCTAGCCAGCCCCCGCTGCAGCACATGGAGCAGTGGAACAATGGGCCCTGCTGCAAACCACATGAGCAAGGGACATGTACTGCAGCACAAAGTAGTGGCACAACTTTGCGCTGCTGCAAACTCATGGCCCTGCTCATGTGGATGCGGCCTTAGAGTACAGTTCCATTATCAGTTACGGTACTATGTATGGCAGATAAGATATGAGTGTTTACAATATGCATTAGGTTAAAAAAAAAGTATATCTGGTTGGTAAGGTGATTTTAGAAAAGGGAAGGTTTACCATTAAAAGAATGCCAAACAGAATGACTTTTTTGAATCTTTTAAAGGAAGAGTCTCTAAAGGATTTGGAAGACCTGGTTAAACAACTGCCTTGGACAGACCCTTTGAAAGTATGGAAGCTAAACACCAACCTAAAGAAGAAAAAGACAAAACGTAAAAAACAGAACCCACAGGGTAGTGCAAGCAAAGAAAACTTGAGTGATGGAGAAGGGGAGGAGAAAACAGATACAAAAGTTGCTGATAAGGAGTCAGATGATCAGGCACAAAATGCTTTAGGTTTGGAATCTGCTGGCGGACAGGAGACCCAGGCCATTATCTCAGTAGATAACGGCAAACAATCTGATGCTAAAGATGAATTCCTTGCTACTGCTGGAAGTGAAAATGGAGCTGGTGACTGCAAGGAATCTGAAAATGAAGCCCCAGTGCTGAAGTTCCGTGTTACATGCAATAGAGCTGGTGACAAACATAATTTTACATCAAATGATGCAGCAAGAGACTTTGGCGGAGCAGTGCAAGAACATTTCCAGTGGAAGGCTGACATGACCAACTTTGATGTGGAGGTATTACACACCAGAGACTTCAGAAATACCCACTTACAAGTAGTTACATGCTTAGCTTAAATGGAAGTGCTGCTGTATGTTGTGGCCTTCATGCATCTTGGTTTAATCCAATGTGTTTTATATCTGTATGAGATTGTTTGACCACAAACCTGCTTTTCAGTTAATGGTATGGTATGTTCACACATACTTGACCAGGATAGAAGGCAGCGAGCAGTTATTTTTAATGTGAGGTTTCTCATTTATGGGGAGGGTGAAGATTTGTAAAGGAGATCCGGCAGGCTTTTGTATGGAGGAAAAGCTGACAGATACAGTGAATTTGTCCTGTGAATCTCTAGATGTCCAGCTCTGTATCGTTAAGGCCAGTTTTCAGTGTTGTCTGTAGTTTTCTCTAGTTCAGGGAACCAGAACTAGTGGTATTTATTGCCAGTCTGATGTCCTAGGACTATGATGATTTATCCTGTCTCTGTTTCCTTTTCCTACCTATAAACTTAGGACAGCACAAAGAGAACGTGTAGCTTAATGTTTAGGACATTTTGGAAAATAGGGTAGAAAATATACCATGTCTGAGGAAAAAATTAGACTCAGTTGCTGAAATGTTACATACTGCAAAACTTTTTTTCCTAAGAACATGTAGAGCTTCATGAATGCATTCAGTTGTTCAAAATTCATTCCAGGTCCTCTTGAACATTCATAATAATGAAGTGGTTGTGGGTATTGCATTAACTGAAGAGAGTCTTCACAGAAGAAATATTACACATTTTGGACCCACAACTCTTCGATCTACTCTTGCCTATGGGATGCTCAGGTCAGTACAGGTAGTTATGGATTATTTCTAAATTCCTGTGTAATATTCTGGAAACTAAATCCAGTTAGCCCCTGATACATGCGCATACTTCTTGTTTGTGGTTTGGGGGGGGCGTTGTTTTCTTGGTCATTTTTTCCTGATTAGCCCTTTTTATTAACTTTAAATAAAGAGCTCAGATATCACAAATATTTTGTAGTTACTAATAGTCACAATGATGGGTTTGATGGTTTCTTAAATGTAAGGCCAGGCAAGTATATGTTTTGCATTGACCATAACAATTTTCAAACATTTTTATGCCATCCATCAAAATATTTTAATATTTCCCCATCAGCATCTCGTGTAGAAGCACCCACTATGTCATTGTAGCAAAGCCCTATGACATAGCATCGGCAGGCACAATCCATGACACCACAGCTATGTTGCCATAGTGATGCACTCCTTTGTTATAGTGTGTGGCTATGGTGAAGTAGCAACTAAAAATAACTGTGTTGATGGCACAGTGCAGTAACAGCTGGTACTGTGATGTCATTTAGCATTTCCTTTAAAGGACAGCACAGAAACGGGCACGTGCCCACTGTGCGTAAAACCTGAACATTGTTTACAAATGGTTATTCAAGTCTGCTCTTCTTGTAGGAATGGTAGAATTTGAATTGTTTAAATAGTAGTTTAGTTTAACGTCTCTGTAGAAACTCCTGTTAAGACTTTTCATGAATATTTCTTCCTTCTCTGTTTAGACTCTGTGATGCTCAGCCAAGTGACATAATAGTTGATCCAATGTGTGGAACAGGTGCGATACCAATAGAGGTAATTCTTCCTTTGTTTTTAATTTCTGGGTTTTTAGCTTAAAAAGAAAACCTAGCTAGGCTGTAGCCTTACCTAAAAGCAAGTCTCACCAAATCCTGCATACTTCACAGCAGTAGATTACATGCAGACTTTTTCACTAGTATTCTGCAGTTCCAATAGCCAAATATCAAAGAAAGATATTTAAATTTAATTACAAATATACTTTTCCTAAATGGTTGCACCTTCTTCATGCAGGAAGTAGCTAAATGTCAGTCTTGTCAGCCCCCTGAAGAGCTCTGATTTCTGAAATACATATACAATAGGAATTTTTAAGCTGTTGAAGTCTATTTGTAATTGTTTTGCGTTGTTTTCCGATGTGCAGGTAGTTTTCCAAACTTTTTTCTTAATCCACCAATTCAAGTTTAACAGACTTCTATCATAGCTTCTTTTGTTTTCAGGGAGCTACTGAGTGGCCAAACTGTTTCCATATTGCTGGTGATAACAACCCACAGGCTATGAAGAGAATAGCAAGTAACATCTGCTCTCTACTAAAGAAAAATCAGAATCAAGAAAGGTAGGAAAAGTGTAAAAAGGGATGGTCACAACACTTTGTATTAAGAAATCTATTTTTCAGAAACTTGCTTTATTTGGTTTTCCATATTTTCCTATTACATTATGATGCCAAGGGCATTTGAGTTGGAAAAAAGTGTTTGAAATAATAGATCACACTTGAAATGAATACCTTTGCACTTGCAGTAGTACTTCCTGGGGTGTATCCCTTGATACTGTCCAGTGGGATATTTGCAGTCTCCCTTTGAGGACTGGATCTGTGGATGTTATTGTGACAGACATGCCATTTGGAAAGAGGTGAGAATCATAATTTCTCTGTATGTTTTTTTGTGGTTTTTTTGTTTTGTTTTTTTAAGCTATATTTGAACAACCGTTGTTATTGCTGCTAAAGCTTAAGATCTGTTAGAATTTCTGGAATCTTTAACTTTGTACGTGCTTCAAAGATACACAAGTACCGAGAATTATGACAACGTTGCAGATTCACTCTTGACTGATGAAGTAAAATGACTTGTTATATATTTTCAAACTAATCAATTCAGCAGTTTTACACGTTCTAAAAAGGCTTTCAGTTTTCTTTGGTTCTTTGATGTATTTTGAATATCAGACATGTTTGAGGGTTTCATAGGATGCTCTGATTCATTATACTAAACAGTAAAAAACATTATTTCCTTAATGTGTATGGTTATATGACATTAAGATTCACCTCCTTTTCTTGCCTTTACTCAATGAGTCCAGTGGAGCCAAACTGATACATGAGAGGTGTAGGTGGAAACAAGTAGTAGAAATGATCATGAACAAGTTAACTCATGCTAAGTGAAAATGAACTATTTTCAACTGTACTTCATAGGCACATTTACTATATCGATCCAAATTTTCATTCTAGGATAGGATCTAAGAAGAAAAACTGGGATCTCTATCCAGCCTGCCTTAAGGAAATGAGTCGGATCTGCAGACCTGGGACAGGCAGAGCCGTGCTACTTACTCAGGACAAGAAGTGCTTTGCTAAGGTACACCATTTCGTTCATTAATCATGATTTTGATGGTCATAAAACATCTCCAAAGATGCAGAAAAATCAAGTTATGTACTAGACCTAGAACAGCACTAAAAATAAACCAGTACTTGAATTAAAAATGTTCCACCTTAAAAACATGCAAGGTTTATTTTCCCCACAGTAGAGGCTCAGATCATTTTCTGAGATGTGGGTTTTTTGCTATCTAAATAAATTTCAGAAATGAATTAGACTTAAGTTTATCCATGTAACTTAATAAAACTGTAGCCAATATACAGAATTTCCTGCTTTCTGTTTACCACCTGTCTAGAGATTCTGATGCTTCATGGGTCAAATCTGAATTTTTAATAAAACCTTAGAAAATCCACCTGACATACTTAATTCAACTCTCTTCTATCAAACGTGTAAGCATGTGCCAACATTAAAAGCAAAAAGATTAATTGAAACATGTTGAAACAACGCTAGAAAAAACTGTCCGTGTCTACATTGTAAGCTCACCATCACTGGAGATAGGGCCACCACTTAGCACAGAAGGCATGGTAAATAGCTCTACTGAATGATTAGCATGTCTCTAAACTAAATGAGGCTGCTACAGTAGCAGCTACATGGCTTCTGGTTCAAGAGGCAGCCTAGAGCAATGCATACAGTGCAGTGTGCTCTGCTGGGGATGGTGAGTTTATCATTATATATATATAGGCAGACAAGGGGTGAATTTGATATCTTTTATTAGACCAACCCAAGTGGTTGGAGAATAGTTATTAAGCAAGCTTTCGGGTTCAAAAACCCTTCGTCAGGCTAAGGAAGCTTCAGCAGTTGGTGTGTGCTCTTCCTGGATGGAATGAAAAGTAAAGAAGCCAGGGGCTGGGCTGGGGAGTCAGTTGCCAGGCAGATTGTAATGTATCATATATACATAGTATCCTTCAGAGTGGGGGGAAAACCTTTCCAGTTCCTAAACTTCAGTCCCAGATACACACATTATTCAGCTCGTTACTCCTCCCCAAGAAAAAAACTAAGGAAAACAACTGTGTTTTGCTCCATGTTCTGAATGTCCCTAACACTAAGGTGAGCAGATGTAGGAAGCAAAGTGAATTGGTGTAATGAAATACATGGTGTGTGATATTCAACTTCAGATGGCCTAGCAGAGCACTTGTAAGTACAGTTATTTGTGCACTAAAAGGACCCCTGAAATTAAGGCAGATCAATGTGGTTTTAAACTTGGAATACATGTTAAACTAAATTTACAGCTAGGTTGCAGAGTCAAGCACAAAGTTAGGAAATAGCAGAATTGCTTGGGCCATGTTAATTCAGTTTCCTTGAGTACATGCTTTAAGGGAGTCTAATCAAACAACACATAGGAAGCCCAGCAAAGCGTGAAACAGGTCTCTTAAGTCCGAATGTAATGTTTAAAAAATTAGAATATGATTTGTGTTCTTGCAACCTTCTTCCTACTTCACTGCCCATCTTATACAGAGAATGAGCTACGGGTCTCAGTAAAACAGTGCGCACTCATGTCATCAAAAACTAGCAAAATAAGTACATGTAAAAGGCAGCCTTAACATTTTTTGACATTTGAATTCCTGTCCCAAAACATGGAAATGTTAGAGCTTTTCAAAGAAAGGCATGGGAAAAACTTGGAAAATTTAACATTGGTAAAACTGTCAAGTTCACTTAACCTCACTCTTTGAAAAGGCTGAAGGGCTTTCAGAGACTTAAATCCTAGTTTTTAGAGGCAGAGAGAAAATTTTATGGAAAGTTTTAGCCTTGAATAGTCACTTTGGTTATTGAATAAAAGGTTTATAATAGACAATGTTAAGCAACCTTAATCATAAGTTTCAGAACCAGCTCCACCAATAATAATTGTCTTCTTTTTTGCACATAGGCCTTGTCAGGAATGGGACGCTTATGGCGAAAGAGTCAGACAGTCTGGGTGAACGTAGGGGGACTTCATGCTGCAGTGTATCTTCTGAAACGTACCTTAGAAGAAGTGGGAGAGAACAGATCACGCTGGTAAACACAAGTGGTGGAGAACATGATAAATGTGATCCTCTTTCCTAAATTTCTTGGAAAGCTATTTAGGTAAAGCAAGTGCCAGGTCTACCAATTTTTAAGATCATTGAAGAGAGCACTGAAAAAAAATGCATATATAGATTCCGTTTAATGAATACTGATCCAGGGATCAACTTGGAAAGTGGCAGTTCCACGCTGTGCTCTGGAACCTTCTCGATTTGAAGCCAAATAAGGAAGGGGGGGGGGGGGAAGGAAAGAAAGAAAGAAAGAGTGCAAATCTAGTAGTGGAATTAGCAATACTTCCATGTGCCTGAGTTTGTTACTGTTTGTTTTTCAGTTAAATGGTAATATATGATGTTCACAACTGAAAACATCATTAAAGCATTTTGAGAGGTAGCAGGCTGGCCTTTATTTACCCCCCCAAAATTTGCAGAAATTGTGCGAAGATCATTGATGTACAAGACTGCTGATGACAGTTTTCTTTAGTTTGAGGGGTTTGGGTGATATAACTTAACGGAAAGCTTTTTTTTCTCCCACCCTTCCCCTCCCTGCCGAGAGAGAACTCTCCTTTTTGTTCTTAGTTCATAGTATTGCCAAAACATAAGAGTAACAAAATGGTTCCTCTGATTATGCTTTGATAAAGAACTGGCATCTGTTTTTCAGTACGGAGATCCTGCTGCTTGTTTTTATGATCCTGCTACCTCAACTAACTGTTAATTCAGTAAACATTTCCTTAATATATTTATGTACCATTACTTTTGGTTGGGTGGTGAAGTGTACAGTCCGCCTTAATGAAACGTGTCTAGTGATAACTGAATAAAAATAATTCTAGAGAAATACTGTAGCACTAATATACTGCTATATGTTTCCTATGTCTAGCATGAGCAGATTAAGATGGTTGTAATACAGTTAAGTTGAACTAGATCCCTGTTGAAATGGTGACACAGCTTACAGTTATGTGGTAAGAGCAGAATAAACACAAACTGTCATGATTTTTGTTCCTTTTGTAAACAGCATATTAAGAAACTACTTACATTATTTTACTAGAGGTGAAAATTCAAGTTAATTGGACAGTGCATATGTTTACATCACATTTCCTCTCTTAAATGCTTTTAGAAGTAAAAATGAATATTCAAGTTCTAGATGTTTCCAATAAGAGTTGAGTTCCTTAGAAATTTTCCCTCTTGACCGCATTCATTCACTGTTTCTACTGCACTGAGGTTTTCATGCATCTTTTAGGTTTTAAGTTCAAGGTTTTCTTGCGCTTACTGTGCAAGTCTCTTCACATAGAAAGTAAAGCACCAGCAGTGTTACCATTGTAATAAAGAAGGTATTAGAGACATTTTGTCCCCCATGTGGCCACACTGAGCTATAATGCCCAGTGACAGTTCTTGCATGAAATGAGTGATTTGTTTCTCAAGCATTCTGTACTGAACTGAACTCTTATTACATCCAGATTCATAATGTAATATTAGAGTCTTAAAATGGATTACCTTGGATTTGTGTTCTGGTTATTTGTTACCGTTGTCTGTAATAAAGAACAAGCTTAATCACTTAAAAAGCAAAAAAGTCTCATGCATTTAAAATGTTTATCACATTTTCCTTAAGATTAAAATAAATCTGGTAAGCTACCAGTCATCTCAAATAAAGATCTGTTTTTGAAAACTCCAGCTAACTACATAAATAGGAGCTCCTGCTCTTGGGTACGGGTACCTAACTGATCTATGTCAAAAGCCAAAACACAATTATTTTATAACTTAAATGATTATAAAAAGCATTTACCTGTAAAAATTAGGCAACTTCAAAATAAGCAGTAACTAGAATTGCAAAGTGAAACTCTGCATTGTTGAGATAAGAATACATATCTGATCCAAAATAAGCTAAATAGTTTCACATGCATCATGGAAAAATAATTCAAAATGGGTTTGAAAATATGCAAAAAGATGGTAATGTGCACTGTTAGATGCAACTGTTGTTCTTGCACAAACCGATTTTCTAATTAAAGAAGCTAATTTAAAGGCTTTTCTTTTGACAGGTAAGATTCAGTATCGTAAGAAATTACTAAAGACACAATATAACCGTTTGCTATTTTTCATGACAGTCAGCCTGTTTGTTCATGCAGGCTCTAGAAATCCACAAGTTTGGATTAAATATAGGTATCTGAAGTAAATGCTTTTTGACTTCCTTGCTCTTTCCTTTTGATTCTTTTTCTGCAGTGAAATAATGCTGTTTGTAAAAGAGCATCAAACAAGTCTACCTCTGACTGATTTCAGAAACAGGCAGTGGAGTTTTGACTATGCTTATACATGTATTAGAGTAAATGTGCCTGAGAGAACCTTCTGCAGTGACACTCCCAGAGTATACTCACTGCCCAAGAGACACTTACTTCATTCTTTTTCATTTGTTGAGATTTTTTGGATAAAAATTACATGGAAACCAATAAAGTGTGTGTAGCAGTTATTTCACCACATGCTCTAATGTAAAGGAAAGAGTATATGGCACTATTAAGACATAGTGGGAAATATGCTTCTCTGACATTTCATTGTGTAATTTATCATAATCATGGAAAAATTAGAGGCCTAATTTAATATATTACCATCTCCCAAACGGTTTGGGGAGGGGGGTCTGGGGATTTAGGTTTTTATTTCTCCAGCATGTACTCACTGACATCCCTCCATTTTTGGCAGAAACATGAGTTAGTTAGTTTTTTGAGCATGCGTAGAGCCCTATACTCGGGGAACGTGGAAGCAACTTGCGTTTCAGTTCAATCCCTTGAATTGTGTTTGCCAAAGCTGATTTCCGAAAAACTTGCCACCGCACTACCCGCTGTAGCTGTTCCTTCAGCTTGGCCTCGCTGGGGTAGGAATGTTCCTGTGGAAAAGAATCACGACCAAGTCTAAATCCGAGGCATAAAAGACTTTGCGCACTAATACGCTTACAGAAGTGTGTGTATGGTAAGCCAATATGAATTCATTACGTTTAACAACGACAACAAAGCAATGATACTGACTGTGACTACATGGTTGCTTTGCAGAGGCAAAGTCTACAGGCAGAGTGTTTACACATTCAGTCTATATGTTGATTTCTAACAGCCATAATACTTATTTACTTAAGCTGTTCAGTCAGGGAACAGAAATAATGCCAGCATGGTCAAATGTTTACTACAGCAAAACTTAGAAACCTGAATTTCACCTAAGCAAAATTCAGATAAAAGTGTAACAACAAACATGGATTAAAGGGACTGTGCAAATGTTAAGGCACGAGGCTAGAACTCAGAACTGTCCTGTCTGCGTGTGTTTCTGGGAGGTGTATGAGAGAACTGGATCTAGAAGGGCTGCAACATTAGCCAGCTCTCCCGCTTGCTATACGTTTATCAGAGAACCATAATGCAGGAAAGCACGCATGCATGCTACAGCCCTACATGTGGGGTAGTTTTACTCATCTGCTGCAACACCTGCGTAACAGCGCCCCTGAAAGGGGGGCTTCAGCTCCCACAGCTGAGAATGACTGGTTTAAGTATTCTACTGTAGCACTAGTCTTAGCCTCTGAACTTTTTTTTTCCTGGGGCAGTATAAGGAAAAAACAAACTGAATAAACTTTTTATGGTCAAGAACTGCAATAAGGTTTTTTTTACTATGTCCAGGAAGCACAATAGAAAGTCAAAATCCCATTCTTAACTCAAAGGCTGGTACAAACAGCTGTCCAAGCAACAGTTTCATTTCACTAAAGCAGATAAAACAATCCCCAGTTATGAAGTTGCTTGTATGAGTCATGACAGCTAGCATCCTTCAGGTCACCATGAGCTGCCTGCTGCAAACAAGCACCTTTCTACAGTGCCAGCATCTGTCTGACGCCACCAAAACGCTCTGAAAACAGGGAAGCTCCCAGGCTCCGAGTTAGCCCACAGCAACTACCTGTTCTCACAAGCTCAAGTTTACTTGGAAACGATCATGAGCACAGTGTTTTTTTCTGAATCCAACTTCAGAATGAGGCTCTCCACATGCAAGCAGGAAAACTTGTATTTGGCTACTGTATTGTTGATGTTAATAAAAAAACAGCTAACTCCAGACTGTATCATTTTACCGTATTTGCACAACAAGGCTGGGCAAAGATATGATGATTCTTCCATCTTCCCATAACTGAAACCAGCCTTTGTGGGAGATTTATTTAAGGGAAAGGTGAACCCCTACCCAACTGAAGTTTTTGCAGTGTGTGTGATTCTATTTCACTGCACTCTATCTTTTTAACATTAATTATATAGGGCAGAAATCATACAGAGCTCATTTTGCCTGCTCAGTCCAACAAGGCCATCTCCCTGCTGCTGAAGCCATGCTGATAACCATCACATGCCTACCACTCAATACTTTGGAGGTGAGCCCCTCTGATGCGTCTCTAAGAGGCACAGATATGAACGCTGCGTGCTGCCGAAGGCTGGGGGGACACGGCAACCACCCACAGTCGGCAGAGGCGCGGCAGCAGTGAGCGGGGAGCTCCTACAGGCAGCCACAGTGGTGGCGGCAGCAGGGGGCACAGACTGGTGGTCAGTAACCACCTGCAGATGCTGCCAACAGCAGCCAATGGTGATCAGGGACTGCCCGCAAACACTGCCAGCGGTGTCGGGGGTGAAGCGGCGGTAGCAAGCAGCGACCGCCCACAGGCCAGCGGTGCTTTTCGCAGGGGGCGCACCCCCTACACATCACCAATGGGCAAAGAATTCAATTCTCAGGAGAAAGGGCTCTCCAGTGACTTTAAACCACTTTTACAATCACTTGAAGCTGAGCCATTCTGTTCAGGCTAGCTGTTGTGGGACCAGGGACTGTGAAGGCCCTAAAAGCTGCAGACCAAAACTGGCATGTAAAACACTTCTCAGCAGCAG
This sequence comes from Alligator mississippiensis, assembly GCF_030867095.1. NCBI lineage: Eukaryota > Metazoa > Chordata > Crocodylia > Alligatoridae > Alligator > Alligator mississippiensis. Next base: position 14,946,697 of record NC_081835.1, read on the forward strand.
ATTTCAAAGCACTTCACACAAGAGGCCTGTATTGTTATCTCCATTTTTCCAATGGGAAAACCAAGGAACAGACTAGGGATGCCTGTCCAACATACCATCCAACAGAACCTTCTTCCACCCTTTCACCTGGCACAGAGGCCAGTGATGAGTTTAGTGAGGGCCTCAGAACCTCACCTTAAGTGTCCTTCTAAATGAGAGGGAAACCTGTGTATACAGCAGAATTAGAGGCTCTAATTCTGCTGCATACACAGGTTTCCTTTGCTATATGCTATACATGCGTTTCAGGAAAACTGCATACAACTCAAATTCACATAAAGGGAACTCAGTATATATAAGGTATTAAATAGGGATATGTTCCCATGGTGGTGAGGGAGGGAGGAGCTGGGGCTAGAGCAGGCACTGCACAGCCGGGGTGGAGCACGGGATGGGGGATGCGGCTCCTGCTGCTACGTGCACCCCAGGAGGGCATGGGGGCATGTGCCCCTGGATCTGCGTGCAGAATGAGGGCAGGCTGCCGCTGCAGGCTGGGGCTGGCATCAACACCGGGCTCTTCCTGGTTGGGGGGGGGGTCATTGCATATACAGAACCCAGATAATGCAAGGGAAACTTGTAGTAGTGTTGCCAGGCTGCTCTGTTGTTGATTTGATAGCACATGAACCAGCATAACAAGTAATCATTACTGTGCTTTTAATTAAGGTTTTCCTCTGTCACAGATTTACCAGTTTTTCAAAAGCATACTTCTAGTTGTCCTGGCTAGTATTAAAACCATGTACAACTGTGCATTCTGTATAAGGTACAGATATGCAAAGCTACAGTAATTAAGCAAAGATGCAGCTATGAAAAGAAACAAACATACGCTCACCTCTTTGCGCAGTCTCTCCAGAAGGTCTTTTGAAGCATGATGCAGGAAAAACTTTTTTGAAATCTTAAGGCACTCCGCTCCATTGCTGACCACACACAAATCTGGCTGATCCTCAAAGAGAAAGTCCAAGAGCCCCTTACATGCAGGAAAATAAAACCAGCAAAAAGTATTAAAACCTAATACTGATTTTCTAAGCAGTTCTAGCAGCCATGCTCTTTACACTCTGACCTTGTAAATTCCCCTGCCACTGCTGTACCTGACCCACTTAATGGTTGTCTACACTGTTCTCTTATTTGTAACAATATTTGTATTACACTGCAGTAAAAGCTTAGAGGCCTTGGGCAATGTGGAGCTTAATAAAATATACCAGGAGAAATTCTGGGCCCTGGGAAGTCAATGGGAGCTTTCCCACGGATCTGATCTGGTGAGAAGTCATGTCACCTCTGCAGTGCTGTATTGAGGATTGTCACACAGAAATATATTTCACCAGAATGCACTGAGGAATCTATTACCAGCTTAACACAGTAAGTTTGAGACAAAAATCAGAGTTCAAACAGGCCATCCAATGTACAGTGCAAGATTGTTCTAGGAGAGTTTTAGTAGCATCTGGTTAACAGGGCTGACCTGAATAAGAACCTAACTGAAATGATCACATCCACATGTCTGGAGAAGCAATTAAAGGAAAGCATTTTTTGCCAGTACTTTTCATATACCACCATGTAGCGATAATCTTGGACTGCTCAAAGAACCAGTTCAATTAGAGAGACACAATTAGTTACTGTTCACTTTACACATTTTAAATACATTTAGTTGCTTGGGTAGGGAACAAAGTTGTAACCACCGTCTTCTGACTCAGAGGCTAGAAATAAATGTCACAGAATGGAGCAATTCAGCTGAGAAAGTAGGTCTGGGGCAGCATGGAACCCCGGGGAGTCTGAGGCAATGGGGGACACCAGCTGTCTCTCTCCCCAGCCAGCCCTGCAGAGCCAGCAGAGCAGGGAGGCACTTTTCTCCACTGACCCAGCCCCACAGAGTGGGACTGGAGCAGCTGGGGAAGCCAGGATTTCCCCCACCCAGCTAACTGATAAATCAGAATGACATATTTCTTTAAATACACAAAACTCTTAAATACTGCAACCCATGGCTGTGCCACATGCATTTTTGAATGGCACTGAAGGCACCAGCCATCTTTCTGGGCAGCTTTCTATATGAAATACTCACAAATACAGATCCTTGCAGCAAGGTGTCTACAGCAATGATCATAGGAGTCACCATGCTGCTTCCTGACAATGATTTACAAACAGTAAAAATAAAAATAAAAAAAGGAGAGAGAAAACCATTAGCTTAATGTTCATTAGGATCTGATACTCATTTTGCATTATCATTTTGGGTCTCTAAAATATGTACTGCTTCTTAATTTCCTTTTTATAAATATATGTTATTAGCTGGATCTTTGGTTAAACCAGCCTCTCACTGAGCACCCTTTCACCTCTCTGAATCCATGGCTTGAACTGGCCCCTTGAAAAAGTGAGAACAGCCACCTGGCTGCCTTGTGACAGCCACAGAGTTTATTAATTCTTATGACATTTGCTAATTGCCTGGGATTCCAAGGAGAAACACGTCTCAATCTGCCTCCCAGAGCAAATCAAGATAACACCACAACTGAAATGCCAATATTCTGAGGTAAAGCAGGTAAAAGCAGGTAAAAGATGAGGTTTTTCTGGAACTGTAATAGTCATAATGGGAAACTTAGAGAAAAATCTTCAACCTAAAGAGGGTCTAAGACTTGTCTAGCAGGAATGGAAGAAGAAAATGAAAGTTGACTGGACAAACCTGGTGAAGCACTTCAAGAATTTCACTTTAAAAGTGGAACTGCTATAATCAGGTTCCCTAAATGCATCTACCTTCTCTCACTAGGAGGGTGGTGAAGCGCTGCAACAGGTTACCTAGAGAGGTGGTAGAATCTCCATTCTTGGTTTTTAATGCCTGGCTCAACAAAGCCCTGATCTAGTTGGGGATGGTTCTGCTTTGAGCAGGGGGTTGGACTAGAATGATCTCTTGTGGTCCCTTCCAACCCTCATTTTCTATGAATTTATGATTCTACCTCTGCCTTGTGTCTAAATTCCACTTCCTGAGGTCTAGAGGTGCAAAAGTAGTTTAGGCCATGTCCACACAGAAGCACTGTAATGGTTCACTAGAGATGACAGGGTTGTAATAGGACAAGGCTTAAGGTATCTTATCATTCCTGTGGCTTGAGTTCAAGCCCTGTCCTGGATTTGTGCTGAAGGTTGCTTCTAGCTGATCCAATTATACGTGGGTAGCCACTGGGTCCGATTGGGGAATCAAAGGCAGCTGGATGTGATGCTGGCCCCATCAGTCCTTTGTGTGTTGATACTAACAGAAATTGACATGCTTTAACCATTATGGGCTGCTAAGCATGGTGCAGCCCTTTGGCTTTATTCTGGTATAGATTAATAAGTCCAAGCATCCAGATTTCATGCAGTTATATCAGTATAAATATGCATATAGCAGCCTATTTATTCCATTTATCAAAGGGGAAGAAAATAGTGCAGTATAAGTCACTTACATAAATATAAATGCATCCCTGATAGTGGTAACACTAGCATAACTACTTCAAGGGGAAAAAAATATCCCACCACCAATAATAACTTCAATGGCTTATCTAATGATCTAACTGAGAATCCTCAGGATGTATTCCATACTCACTGCCAGCTCCTGCTTGCATTACTCCGGCGGTGGGGAGGTCATCTTTAAAAACCTTCAGGACAGAACAACTTCCCTTTAAGAACATTAAATGTTATTTAAAACAGACATAATTCTGCAGCGACTCTCCAGAGCTCCCCATCCCATGCCAGCTCTGAAAAAAACTTACTGCTTTGACAATGTAAATCCATTTGGTCACATTACTGTTTCTCAGAACAACTGATCCCCTTCTACAAAAAGAACAAGTGGAAATTAGCAGCTATAGAAAGAGAACGAGATTCAAGACGTTTCAGAACTCAAATGAACAAAGGATATTTCCCAGGGGTACTACTGTACGCACTGCTGAGAGGATCCCTGCCACATGTGATGTTATGTTAAAAAAAAACCTATTTATTTGTGTTGTTGCACTGGAAAGAATATTAAAATCTTATTACTTGTTTTGTTTCCTTTGGGCATTTCACTCTGACCCACAAAGCTAGTTTAACATTGCATTGCTCACGTCTTCAGAACAACAGTGACACTGTTGTGTTTGAGTCTTTTAAGTCAGTTTGACTGACTTCTGTGCTGGCTGGCTTCTTTCACAAAAACATTTCTGTTAGCAAAAGGCCAAATATGACTGGTCCTATTCAGCCAAAATAATAATGAACTGCAATGGGTCAAGGCCTGAGTAAAACCAGAGGGTTTGTTCCAAAGCCTGAAGAAGCCAAGGGGAATTTTTCCACTGACTTAATGAATTTTAGATGAGACCTTAGCTAGAGACAGACATTCAAAAAGCCTGACCCTGAATTGATCCAGTCTTTGCAGGTTAGTTTAACCTAGCTAGGATGAACCGATTTCCAACCATAAAGACAATCCCTCTGTACTGAGGAAATTCAAGCACATGCCTGCAGTGGCTCAGGCTGGAAGCCCAGGGGTGCTAGAGCAGCCCTCCCTGCCCTTGCAGAGCTGAGCTGAGTGGGGGCATGGCCAGACCCCAACAGGGCTCTGCTTAGAGAGGGGTGTAAACCCCCAGCCTGCCTGCAGTCCCAGGCTTTTCTGCTCGCTGCTCAAGGGGCGGGAGTGTTGCCAGCCTGCAGTCCCAGGCTAGCACTCTGAGGCAAAGGGGGTACGTGCATCTGTTAATGATACAGAGTTTTTCACTCTCCCTCCCTGCTTCTGTATATTGGCTGCATTTCTGTAAACCGACAGACAAGCAAGCTGGGGTTGGGGGAGCAGTGATAACAGTGATTATCACCCTTATCTCAGTGTTTATCACCCCATTAAAACTGTTGATTCTACCTGCTGATTCAGCAGGGACCCAGGTCTTTTAGCTAATACACAGACACCTCCTCAGCAAGGCAGAGGAGAGGGGGGAATTCCTGCTTGGCATGGAGTGGTGAGGGGCAGAGGGGGAGCAAACAGCTCTTAAACAGCGTTTCCACCTGTTTTTTCTTTCTCAGCTAAGAATGCCATCGAGAGGCTTGGTCTGAGTGGCTAAGTTTTCAGCACAAGACATTTGAAGAATAAATGTGTCAGTGTCTGGACCCTCATTAAGTGCTATGAACAGAGCCAGCTGACTCGTCTTGCTATGTGATAGGCAAATCAAGGGATTTGCAATTAACTGTGTATCGCAGAAATCAGGTTTGATCACAGTTTCATTGAACTCATTGGAACTATTCTCACTGTCTTCAGGGAACATTTGATTAAGGCCTTTGTCTACTGTGGAGAGAAAACACTAATATTCTAAGTAAACTTTAATTTTGCCAAATGGTTTTAGCATGCACCCACCTGTACATCCACCTTTCGACAGTGAACCTGCAGTCACATTTGCGTAAGCTGACCCTGCAGCCAGGGAGATCTCAGTTCTGCGCAGGAATCTGCCCAGGGAGATCTAGATGTGGGATGAATGCAGGCCTCAGGGGCAGGGAATTTCTGTGGTCCCAGTTCTGACAAAACGTGCTTCTGGGCATGGTGCTTATTACCATGAGTGAGCCCACTGTAGTTGCCGTTCATTTTGAAAACCATAAAGGATCTTAATAGGAAACGTTTTATAATTATGTGAATTACACCCCTGAGTAATGCTGATGCTCTACTCTGAATGAAGTTTCCTCACCTGTAGTGGCAGACAATGTATTTACCAGGATTGCCTTCCAAAAGATGAACCGGCCAACCTTCAAAACACCGAAGGCTTCTAAGCAAATCAAAAAGAGAAGCCATAAAGATGAGCACAACTGCAGAAGTATAATGACATCAGTACTGTTAGCATTCCACAGTACACCTGTTCATCTTATGGAGGGCTCAGCAACACGATAGCATAAAAATTCTCAGATCCTCAGAACCTGGGTAAACCCACGTAATAAGAGCCTCACAACATTTACTAAATGGCAAATGGTTCATCATTACTAATTACTAACAGCAGTATTACTTATATAATGCCTTTCATATGAAGATCTTAGAGCCTGGACAAATAAGACTCAGTCCTCCTGAGAGACATTATTATTGTTATATCCATCTGTACATGGCAAAAACAACATACAAAGCTATTAAGTGACTTGCAAAAGGAAATGATGAGAAAAGAAAACCAGTAGGTCTAAAAGACAGTAGTGCTTTTCTGAAATTCCCCAATTAACAGCACAGCTCATTCACCATGGAGTAGTCGATAAATCGAAATGAAGTTCTTGCACCCTACCTCAGAAACAGCAGCTGCTCAGGGTCCCCAAGCACCTTTCTCGCATCAGACAGGAAAATTCTGATGAAGTCCTTCATTAAAAGATTCAATACATTTTCAAATGTTTTAAAACAAGAAACTCTCTCACTTTACCTAAATGTATTCCCTTTCTTATCTGAAAATGCTCCCTCTAAACTGTTGATAAAAATGGTAAGTAGCAATAATGTTATCTGAAGAACGATCTAGGCCCAGCCAGGAGAGTTTAAGCAATATTTCCTTTGCAGAAGTTTTCCTCTCCTTTCATGATATTTCTGCCCCCCAAAGCAAAGAGAACATACTGCAGTGACTCCTTATAAAAAAAATCTACTGTGTAAGCCTTGAGTGCATCTCAAAAATATTAATGATTGAACTTTATAGCCTCTCCTGCAAGATAGAGAAAGTTTGTTCTCCCAAAACTGAAGCATAGAGATTACATGTGGGTTTTCAAAGAACTGTAAAAGTGAGACACCCACCTTCTATTGGAATGCCATGGTATTTAGGTACCTGGCTCCCTCGGAATCCTTTGAAAATCCCATTTTACATGATTTTCCAAGCGTCACCGTAAGGTTGCAGAAGAGTCAGGGAAAGAACAAGATTTCCCAGTTTTAAACTTCACTACAATAATAACCATTATCCATCCTGATATGGTTTAAAAGAAAGTGACCAACTCAAGGGTTAACACTATTTATTACCTATGCCCAACCACACTTCAGAAGTACTTCCAAGCTGAGTGACCTTAGCACAAAGTCCATCACACCCACACGCCTTTTAACCTGCCCTCTTAAATTATTTTGGATCTTTCTCCTGCTTTTGTCTTCCCCCTGTTTTTTAGGCTTTACTCTCTGAATTCCAGTCCTTCTTGAAAGCTGACATTTTCCACAAGGCTTTAAACAATGATCAACCAAGGATAAAGTGCCAAATGGGACACTTGCAAAAGTGAAGTTATCTGCAATGCAAATCCAAACATGGCCCCTGTTCCTGCTTTAACATATATATCCAGACTGAAGAGTGTATGGGTTTGTTTCATGGCAAGTGCCTGTTTTTCATTTCAAATATACAGTGCTGTGTTACTTAGTATTCTATACCCATGCAACAAATAGCACTCTGCTTATTCACAGGCATCAAGGCCCACTTTTTTTTTTTTTTTTTAGAGGTATGTCTATGTACATGCATAGCCAGTACCTGCACACTCATTATGACTTATGCACAAATGCAAGGATGTTTTCCTCAAAATTTAAGACAGATATTTTAGTTTACCACAGGCTCTGTTTTCACGTGTGGCAACTGATGTCATACACACATGACTTGCAAGTACTTGATTAAAAAAATACTGGGTCAAATTCATCCTTAACCCGGTCACTGATTTTACATCAGAGATTAATTTGGCCCAATATACCTTAAATCCCCAACATCATTGGTGTATAGCAAGACCAGAACTGGGAACATTTTCAAAGACAGAGGGGAGAAGGTTACGGTTGCTTAGATATTTATCTGAACAATCAAAGCCTCTTGGGCCTTCAACACTTGGTGACTTGCATGGAATTCCTGAGTTTCTGGGTTGCAGTGACGCTACAAATGCCACAAAAATAACATTTACTACAATTTTTGGGAATGGTTACATCCTTTCCCAGCCAAATCCCAGAAGTACAACAATCTCTAAGAATAGCAGAAAGAAACGTAAAATAAATGTCTTATGCCTTCAAAAATTAAGTGCCTGAAATTTGAACTAAACACCTGAGGAATTCATGCTCTATCCAAGTTCCATCACTGTTGCACTGCATATGGCTTGCCAATCATAAATTATGTTGTACTGACTGAAATATCAGTGTCATCTTACGCGCTGGACACACCCAATGCACATCACTAATTCAAAGGACCCAATTACGTGACAGAAAGCATCAGTTAGTGTTTTCTCCACTGTTATCCAAGGCAGTTTCATAGCAGATGCACATGCATACGCAGATGGAACACGATTTCAAAGCATAGGCCTTGAAAGCGATATTGGTGGTGGTAACTTCTTCTGCACATAAAGCCATCTTTGATATGCCTCTGAATGCAGAAGGCCCCTCAACTGAACGAGAGGATGCAAATGGGTACAATATTTGCTCCAATGTGCACATGTTTGATTTTAAGAAATGTTTACCTCTTGGTCAATGCAGAGAAACTCAGCTGGTTCCTGAATAATAACAGTTCCCTGCCAGGGGTCACCATTTATAATCTCTTGATCCTGAAAATCAAGATAGAGATGAAAAAGGTTGAATGTTAAGATGTTTAAAATTTCTCTCTCTGCCTTCTGCATATAATTAACCAAATAAAAATATACTTGTTAATTTTAAAGAATCAGCTTACAATAACAAGTTATACACTATGTGGACAACAGTATGTTTTATCCCACAGTACAAGAATCACTGCACAGCTGAAATAAAGCAAATCTGTGGCACACAAAGCAATACTCAACTGGCACACAAAATGCTGCGTTATAGAGCCAAGGAATAAAATATTGGCCAAGGACACTTGGAAAACCCCCAGCTCTTAAGAAAAGTATGTGGCCCTTTCAATATGCACAAGTACACAGGGTCCCAGTGTTATGTCTCATCAGTACAGCATATACAGTAAGTTACATGAAACTCAATTTATCTGCTTCAGAACGAAAGGGTGTGTCTTCCCTGTCTGGAGTTGATGCTTTCCAAAACCAGATGTACTGTTTTGTTCTGAAACTCACCCCAAATGCATCCCCTTGACTAAAGAACCAGGCAGGCTTTAACTGGCCATTGTCATGGTTCTTCCTGATAACTGTTGCTGCAAAATAAAACATCATCTCAAATTAGCTGTTACCTAATGAAACAAACAGGGACATCTTGGGCAAACAAGTCACAAACTCCTGGCATTTTTCTAAAAATTCCTTGAAAATAAGGTGTTAGGGTCTTTAAGTGTGAAAGATACATATGTCTTTACCCGAACTGCTGCAAGCTTTAACATGAGACTTCCAGGCAGTCGAATCTAAAATGCATGTTTTGAAAAAAAACAAAATGCAGGTGTGGTGTGTGGAGTTACACAGTATCACAGATTGTGGGAACACACCATCACAGTTTGCTTTTGAACTTTATAAAATGGCACAGACTGACTTATCTAAAGACCACAAAAGGTCTGGAACATTTCCTCATAGAGTACGCTGGTGTTAAAACCTTAAGGATTAATTACTTGTGTAACACAGGCACATCCTGGAAACCAACAAATACGCAGTTGAGGAGAGTCTTAAGTGAGTGGCAACATATTTCAGATAGCCCAAGAGGTTTCCAAGGAAACACAAGTGTCAAGACTGCGCTGCTGACTTGAGGAGAGGTCTAGATCTAACTCATGGAATTACAATTATTTTTTTTAAAGAAGCATTTCACAAATATGCAGGGCACACAGCTCTTTCACTGTTAATAGCTGTAGGCAAGTTATCATGAGCAAACACAGGACGCGTGTTCCCCAACCACCGATGCCTAAGTAATGATGCGAGAAGAACAGATACATTTCTTGTGACAGCTTGATTTTCCAGCTTATTTTTCCAGTCCTTCCTTCTATCAACATGTGTGCATAAATTTGAGTGCACAAAATTTCTCACAGATTTACTGAACATTATCTTCCTTGTGATCTGGGGGCAGAAGAGGGGGACAGGTTTCAGTGACAAATTACCCAAAGAACCTTGTCCGCCTAGATTCTACATTGCAAATTATGTGGCAAAACTTTCTTTTCATAGAGACAAATCTTGCAGGAAGCAGAACACCATGATGTTCAGCACCTCACAGGATCACAGCCAATGCAATCTGGTTGGGAACTCAAGAGAACGCAAGGGTGAGTTTTTTGAGAAATGGAGAATAAAGCAGATTTAAACCAAGGGACTTGTTGTAAATTCTAAAGGATCCCACTGCAAGTGAGGTTTCAATCTTCTCTCTACCAGAGCTGGAACTCCTGGAAGAGTTATCGCTTTGTAATCATTATATAATCCTTAGTTTTTTCCAACAATAAAAAATTCTGCTGCCCCATCTGTTTTTGAAAAAGGAACGGAAACTTGACATTGTTCCTGATCAAAGGAGTCTCTCTGTCAGCACAGCAAAGCTGGAGCAAAGGAAACATCCCTTCCCTCACGTAACACTGCTACCTTTACTTGCATAACTCCTTTAAAGTCCATTTTAAAATGCTGTAGGGTATCAAAGGTGTCAAAAACGAGTTGGACCACAGGGCTTCTCTACACAGCTGCCATCCTGGATTGGTACTGTCATTATTCACCATCCTGTTAATACGTGCTGATCTGTGACTGAAAACCTGAAATTCTTGGGGAGGAGGAGAAAGCATTAACCATCTATATTCCAGCCCTGCTAGCAGAGCAGATCAGAGAGCTGTGAAAAGCAGCCCCACAGGTCTGTCAGAGGTGATATGTCCCACTAGAGAAGCCCTGCAGACCAGATGACCAACATCTACAGGCAGGATCCAGCTTGAAGGCCACATGTCTGACACCCAACACTACAGAACAGCACTCTTATAGCGAGAGAATGGGGGAAACACTGAACACCCGTCCCATAAATAAGCTGAACCTTAATTTAATTTGCTTCCCTGGAGCAAAGCAATAAATACACACTTACCAGATCCTGAGAGACAGATATAAAAGGAATGTGGAGGATAGCCCTGTTGGATCATTACTTGGCAGGATTCGTATCTGGAAAGGACAGATCCCATGAACATAAGCAACTGTTCCCCAATTCTGTGCCAGTCCCAAACTGTTCTTAACATCTCAGGCCTTCAAATCCTTAAATTCATTGCTGTGGCATAGACACACATCTTGCCTTTGGGCTTGTCTTTTGTATAGTGCAGCACAGTGGAATGGAGTACTGGACTTCAACTCAGGTCTGAATTTAATTCTCAGGTCTGCTACTAACCTGCATAGTGGTCTCAGACAAATTACTCTGCTTATGCCTCAGTTTCTTCATATGTAAACTGAAGATAATGATACTGACCCCAGGGATAAGCAGCAAAATTGGATGCAGATTTGGATCCTAATCCATACATATTCAATGTTCAGCAGCAGGGGTAGGGTGGTTGAAATCCGGAATCTGGAGTCCACCCCATTGCTGCTGGCTTTACAGCAAAACTACAGTGTGTTCAATGCAACACGCTCTAAGTTGAAAGTGGGAGTGCAAGTGTTTCTCTCTAGCACAGAAAAAGTGTAGTCTCTATACAAGACCATCAATCATGGTAAAAAACCAGTTTTGGGATGTTTTTCTCTTTTCCCAGCAGCAACTCTAAGGTGTTCATTATCCAACACAAACCAGTTTAGAGGTCAGTCCCTCCCTACAATAACTCAGATGACTGCTGTCCTAGATAACTACCTTTCTGCCTCAGTCAAACTGACCCTGACTTTACCGAGCTGATGCCTCACAGCAAAGAGTTCAACTCAGTCATCATTACCTGGAGTACCATGCAACTTTTGCTACTTCCTTCTGAATCCTGGTGGAGTAATTTCCAAATGCCTTTACAGGTTGCAAGGTAATTCGTATGTAGCTAATGTCTTTCTCACTTCGTTCCTGTGGGCACCGATGAAGAATACAGATGGCACGCTGAGAAATCCTGGCCTTCAAGATGGGAAAGACAGTTAACATACAGAAACCAGAACAGTTCCCCTCTGCAAAGATGCTATTTAGGTGTCAACAAATCAGTATATGGCAGTCAGGCCTGTGTCATTGAACTGAATGTTGTGGTCGTAGTTAATTATAACAAGAACAGCAGCTAGTTTCTATGCTGATTTTTTCCATCAGTAGATCTCAAATCTCTTTACAAAGCAGGAGGTATCATTAATCCAATTTAGTAATTTGGGAAAATGAGGCAAAGAGCTGGGGCTTGATTTGGTCTATGTTTTCCCAGCAGCTCAGTAACAAAGCCCGGTATAGAATATCTTAACCCCGTGTCCAGTCCTTCCACAGTGAAGTGATACACTAAATATATTTCATCTCCTTAGGAGACAGTTATCTTTCTAGTTATTTTCAAAATAGGGTGGTGAGCAGTAAAGGCTAGCCATGCTGGTTATAAATTTAAGTGCCAGACTGTGGTGGATTTATTAATTTTTGTTAATTACCATTTTATGATATACTTTGCATTTGAGTCAATCTAATGTACCAGCTTATATAGATTTAATTCATTCTATAGAACTCAAACAATTAAGTTAAAGGAAAAACTTCAGGGAATACAGTGATCTGTATCTCCCATTCACCACCATGTGAATTGCATACATAGGTGGAAGAAAGAAAAAGACACAAAATTTAGAGACTCCTAGGAGCTGCAACTTTGACAGCTTCCTTAAAACCTGAAAGACCTATGCTTAGGTTCAAGCATTCCATTCAAATTCAAGGGCCCTGAAATCACCTTTGTCTCTATATAAACCTGTTGATTAGGTTGGTCTCACTAAAATTAGGCATGTGGGAGGACTTGGTCCAAGAAGTGGTGAGTCTGCCATTCTCATTACCGGTTTCTTAGCCCTGAATAATGTCACATCGAAAAGAATCTCCTCCTGAGACTGTTCCATGTGGCTTGAGCTGGGCTGCAATCTCCTTACTCTCTCAATACCATAACTGAGGTTGGCCCTAACCAAAAAAAAAATATTATGTTTATTTGATCAAAATCATTCAAACAATTTTAAGGCTCAGCTGCCCACTTCCAAATACTTAAATGCATGACATGCAAAAGGGGAAACATAGGTTTAATGACTGTATCTTAATTAAGCAATTCAAGTTGCTGATATTTTTCCTACATGAAGCTTGCAACCCCCACTGTGCCTTCACTAGTCTTGTGTAATGTCAGTAAGTCACAGTAAGTAAGCATTTGCAGGATTGGACCTGGGTTATTTTCATAACTGCAATATTATCTCTCTTTACAAAACAAAAATGTTTTATTTTCCTAACTTAGCTTTTACTTTGGAACTGCAGACCCTTCTGATCACAGAGCATCACTAATATGCCTGTGTATTAAACTACATTTGAACAAATATGAAAAAACTTAGGAAGACACAAGGGAGGATTCAGTAGTCTTCAGGATCCTTATTAACTGCACAAAAATTCATTCATAATTTTGGTGACAGTACCAAAACTTTCATTTACTTGCTTCAAAATTAACCTCCAAAATATCTCAGACCATATTTGTGTGTTTGAAAAGTAAGAGATAACATTTTCAAAATTGGGACAGATGTGTTGTTATTAAGTAGGAGATGCCAAGATACCACTGTAAGGGATATAAAATAGACATATTACAAATCATCATTACTCACCGAAGGTGGTGTTCTTTGTAAAGTGAGCAAAGCATGACAATGCATTTAGCAGCTTTTTTAAACCTGAACAGAAGATCTGACTGAAAGAAGACAGTAATCAATAGCTGGTTACTCTTATTACTAGTTCCAGTAGTTTTGTAGTTTCATGATTAAGTATTTTGATAAAAATCTTACTGCTGGAGAATATTTTTCATACTTGAAACCCCTTATTACAGCTGTTTCACTAAAAGGCTCATGTTTCCCTGCAGAAGTACATTCATGGCAGATACTATTACAGCAAAAGCAGCATCTTCCTGTTCCCTATCCTGCCTTTTACAGGAACCTAGAAATTACCATACCAGAACAGCCTTGAGATCACAGATTGTCTAATATCCTGATTTCATTAATGTCAGATCCTTCAGAGAAAAACCTCATAGTGTGTTAACTGGACAATACCGACCTTTCGGGAAAGATTCTTTCTTGCCTTATTTTGCAATCAAATTATGGCTTATAGTATGAATCGCCCTAAGCTAGCCTAGTTCAAGTAAACACCGGTGCAAATTTGAACCCCTGGATGCATGAAAGATGAGAAATACAATAGAACCATCATGGTTATGGCTACACTGGGAAACAGGGAGTGGACCAGGACAAAGGAAAATTCCATTTTCTCCAAGGCAAAAGGATGCACAACTACACAGACCCACTGGTAGTAGCTTGACTGCTACCAGTCTCAGCTGAACAAAACATTGAAATGCTTCATTAGAAGAGCTGGAAACATTTGACTAGCGAGCGAGTTTTCTTTGCATCCTTCCCTCACTCTTTCCATGGCAATAAACATGTCTTACCTGCTACCCCTTAACGTGTGATCCTATAATAAGACCCAAAGCTCACAACTGAAATGCCTTTAATGGAAGATAATTCCTGGTGTATTCTCCTCTCACGTACACCAGTGTAAATCAGGAGTAGCTAAGTGAAGGAACCCTATACTGAATGGGGAGTAAGTGGCAGCAGCAAATAACTTGCTCAGAACAAAACCCTTTCTACTTTTAACAGACAAAATGGGAAAGTGAGTTTTCCACAAGGGGTCACAAGTCTTTGGTTAAAAGATGTTAAGCCTTATGTTAAAATTCAATAAAATATCATCTGGAATTTTAACATAAGGCTTCACACTTCAGATGCTCACTTCTCAAACCCTCTCTAATTGTTACTGCTGGTACAAATTACATCATTATACCAGTACAATCTGCTATCAGTTTATTTGTGAAAATTAAAGAGAAAAACAAATATTGTTTCTTACATTTGGGTGAAATACTTCCTCCTACTATAAAGATAGGGGCCAACTATATTTCTAAGAGAAGCTCACTGAAATCAGGGCTATTATACCTAGGTTGAATTTGCTCCTTAGAACCAGTGTTATAAGACTAACTGTTGATAGTCCTCACCGTGAATCTGCTGGGTCTCTCCTTTGCCTGGTGCCCCAGGGGTGGGGATAGGATGTGCTGCAGAGATTGGGAAGGTGTCCATGTGCTGTATCCTCTGCCCTTAGGAATGTGAGGCTTTTTTCCCAGATTTGTCAGCTTCCATATTCCCAGAGCAGATGGTCCTGTGGGGAGATTTCCCTTCCAGTGGACTTCATCACTGAAGTTGGATCCAGGCATAAGTTTCCCAGGGGGCAGGCAATGACACAGAGAAGGACTTAAATCTGAGATCATCTTTCTTCTGGAATTCTTACTCTTTCTCCCTTTTGCAGAATCCTGTCCCAGTGCCTGCAGAGAGGCTATGATGCTAGCTTTCCTTTTTTCTTGGTCCAGTAGCATCTCACTGCTGGAATGAAAGACAACATAAACAGCCTGTCAAAAAAATACCTAAGAACACTTAGCTGCTATAACCACCACCACATTTCTCATGGAGGTAGGGGGTATATGCAGAAGAACATGCAACGTTTCTACTGGGAAAAATAATAATTATTCCTTTTTTCCTAAAACACTAAAATAGATCAGTGCAAAAGACTGATGCTCAAAAATTAAAAACAATTACTATCCAATTTCTTAATGCTAAATCCTAAATGTGGGAACAAAATTGAAGGATCAAGTAGCCTAGTAAGTTACTAAATGTTGCAGGGAGACCTGTCAATTATTGCTAATAGATCCGGCCTGTGAAAAGGGAACTATAAATACAACATCCGATGCCTCTTCCAGTCACCGATCCGTGCTACTGCTTTGCTAATTTATACCGACAACAAACATAGCCAGTGTCAAATGGCTCTGGATTACGTTGTCCAATAAGGTGGTCAGAAAGGCGGATCTTCACAAGTTTTTTTTTCCTATTGCTTTCAAAGTTACTGTTCAGTATCCTTGGAAATGCAGTTAACATAAGGATGTGATGTCTGCATCATTTGAAGCGGATTCACTCCTCTCAGAAGAGTGCAGCATGGTGCTTTTGAGATAGGGACTGTTGTCCGTTTTGGAAACTTCTGCACACATGCACACTATACATATTCATTCCCTCAGATATGCATTTTTACCACTTACACTCACATAGCACCATGTCAACAATCAACTTCTGTAATACCACCTCACATAGACCCTCCTACCTACACCTACCCATGCACAGTATCATTTACTTCTATTTTACACCATTATTATATTATATACTTACAGAGTCATCAGAAATAAACATGATCTATACAAGCTCTTTCAGCCTTCTCATCCTGCAAAACACATACATGCGCAAAAATTGCCAGTAGTGCCTACACTCTAGAAATGATATCAGCTGCCTATACACATGCTCAGGGTGGGGCATTTTAATTAGGGCAGTTCCCGGAGAGACGCTGTAATTAAAATGCTTCATCCTCATGTCTGCTAAACCCTGCATGTTTAAAAATGGCTACAGGCCGCTTTAGCTGAGGTTTAGCTAAGCATCCCGTGGCCATTTTTAAATTTTCAGGGCTTAACAGATGTGACGATGAGGCATTTTAATTGGAGTGGCTCTTCAGCAACCACCCTAATTAAAATTTCTCATTTGATGAGGTTTAGCTAAAGTGCTCCAGCAGCCATTTTAAAACACATGGGGGCTTAATAGACACGATGACGAGACAACGCTAAAGTGTTTTAATTAGAACACAGAGCAGACTTGATTAATCTGTATTGCGTATAGGCACCTGATGCAATTAATCCAGGGGTTGTACTGTATTTTCCACGGCACATTTCTATTTCTAAAACAAAGAAAAATTACTCCTTTTAGCAAAGGCTTGATCCTCACCTAGAAAACAGAAATTTGTGCTGTATCCTTTTGGAAAGCACGCTCAGCGCTCCTCTCCCTTCCTGCATCATCCAACCACTTCTTGATACAGCAATGCATACCCGCTGTGCTCTGCCTAAGAAAAAAAAATACTTTCCAGTTACTTAATTAAAACCTGTCACAATGCATGTGCCCGAGGGGACGCAGAGACGACCACACTCCGATGTTTTCCAACTTCCAAAGGTTTGGCTTTCTAACCTGAACAACGCTGTTCCAACACAGACACTTAAATATTAGGTCATACTTGCCTGCCAAGAGCTGAAACCGCTGCCAGCGTTCACACACTCGGTACGGCTCACTGGAAAAACCATAGCAAATACTGACGTGTAGAAATCACGGGGTTTTTCTCTGAAACTGCAGGTGACACAAGTGACCGTCTGCGCTGTTCCACATGAAAGGCAACGTGGCTCGATGGCAACCTATGGGGCAACGCCGTGTCCGCGTCTCAGAGCAGGAAGCAACCCAGAAACACATGTTTTGAAGAGACTGTGCTGGCAGCCCACGCAACGCGATGCTGCCGGCTTTGCAAGCTACGTCTGTAACACGGGTGGGAGCATCCCAAACCCGCGACGCTCGAACCTCCATTGCAACGTGGGCCCCGCACCAGACAGACCCGCTCCGCTGACGCGTGGGCACCACGTGCAGAAAGCCTAAAAGGGGTGGGAAAATTGGGCCTGATCTGCCTGCCCTCAGCACCCCTTATTCTCCATTTCGTCTCACTGCAGACCCTAGTGCTTAAGACTCAGGCTCGTGCTTAGTTAGGACCAGACTTAGGGACTGGGACAGCCATCACCCGCCCACCCCAGCTCCAACACGCTGCGCATGCGCACCTAGCACCAGCGCGGGCCACGAGCAACGGGCACCACCCCGCACATGCGCAAAGAAGATGCTCCCCCCCGCCCGCCGGAGTATCATGGCGGCCGGCGCTGCTCTGCGCATGCGCGCGGGGCGGCGTGCACTTCGGCCGGACTGGCGGCGCGGAGATGCCGCAGGGCCCGGGGGAGGCGGCGGTGGCGGTGGCGGCGCCGGGCGGCGGGCGCGGGACGCTGCGCTCCCCCAACAGCCGCGAGCCGGCGCAGGTGATCTTCCGCAACTGGAGCCCGCGCCTGGTGCTGCCGGTGTGGCTGGACTTCGAGGGCAGGCCGCAGAGCTACCCCGTGCTGCAGCCCGGCACCGGTCGCCGCATGCACAGCTACGTGGGTGGGTGCCAGCCCCGCTGTGGGTGTGTGGTGTGGGGCACGGGAGGCCGAGCAGCCCCTTGCGGGCTGGCAGAGCTCCCCTGCTCTTCTCCTTTCAAGCAACACCCGTTTTTTTTTTAAAGTTTGGCCGTGCCTTTTTCGTATGTTTTCTTGTGACACCCTTTTGGGTCGCGACACGTGGGTTGAGAGGCGCTGACCTCGAGCTGCGCGGACCCGGGCATTCGCTTTTCAACTCGAGGCCCTCCGTCCCCAGCTTGTGCGAACTGAGCGGCACCCCCGTTTCGTAAAACGAATTTATCTGCTGCGGCAGAGGTTCCCAAGCCCCAGGCCACAAAGGGTTGGCAGCCAGACCGTGTGTCCAGAAGTGGCCCGCATACTGTGTCCCGGCAGCCAACTCTTTTTTTTTATACTGAGTATAAAACTGAGTATAAACAAGGGTTGGCCGGTCTGTGGTATGCCGGTCTCTTCTAATCTGCAGCTTCCTGGTCCACGGTCACTTCCGCGGTTTGCCGTTCTGCCATCTAAAAAGGTCAGGACCCACTACGCTATGGCACTTGCCTCCTTAGGGAGCTGGGCACTGCCCAGCCAGGCAGGGAGAAACCTGAGCCTGCCCCTACCTCCTCACACCTGGCAGCGCCCGTCCAAAGGTCGCGCAGCGCCCCGGGGAGCCCCCAGCACCCCGGTTGAGAATCGCCGATCCAAATTCTTCCTCCGCTCCAATCCTCCGAGATCCTGCACAAGCTCTGAGTCTGCTAAATCTAGAGCTGAATAATACTGTACACTATCTTGTGCTCATTCGTATATTATTGAAAGGTATCATTCAGATGAACTGGATGTACGTCTCCTGCATTACATTTGATCTCTGCTTTGTTCTAGGGCATCTTTGGCTATTCAGAGATGCGGGGACAGATGACAGACTTCTTGTCAACAAGATGGAGCTGTTTGAGCCTACTCGCAACGTGGATGGGAACTACATATTGGCAGACATCACACTACCTGGTAAAATAAGTTAAATCTGGCAGTGTTTAAGGGGAAACCAGTGAATTAAGACCACACACCTTATTCTACTTTAATATAAAAAATGGGTGACTGAATTAAAAATTCAATAAATTGGTAGACGCTATCTCTAAAGCAGAAAAGTTCTTGAAGGACTTCCTAAAGCAACATTGCTGATTTTTCTCTTCAGCATGGTGGTTAACGATCGGGCCTTGACTTAAGCTCTTCATTCAGCATTTTTACTATATCTTGCATAAGGTTTTGTGGTTCAATTGCTACATTTCTATTTCTAGCTTGGCCAGTCATTCCATGGGATGTAGGTAATATCTCAATATCTGATTTTTCCCTTTATATAAAAATGTGAGAAAAATAATACCTCTCACATGAGTTGTGGGCTAACTTCAGTAAAAATACTTCCACATTTTGATACAATGAGCTTCTCTAGCACTTCTCAGCCAATCTTTTCTCTCTGCAGTGTTCACCCTGAAAGAGAGATGCCTTCAGGTTGTTCGCAGTCTGGTAAACCCAGTGGACTACAGGAGATTGGACATTGTTCAGTCTTTATATGAAGAGTTAGAAGATCATCCCAACATTAGGAAGGATATCATTCGGCTGTCTCTGGAAAGAAGTGAAATGCTAAGGAATGGAGCTCCTGAATAAAACTGAACATCATTCATTCCAAACTCTTGAACAGGAAAGAAATCTTCCCTGGCAAACTACTAAGTTTAAATGGTGTTCATCACACTGAACCATTTCAAGAGCTGAGTAGACATTTGCATTTCATGCTCTGAAGGGTGTCTACGCTCTGTTGGTTTCAATATGTAACACTTACTAGGATGGACCAGATTCAGGAGGCTAAACAGTATACATATGTAAAATGCCAAGGGGAGCTGTTCAAAGGCAACTGACCAAATCCTGCTGCCCTTTGTACACACGTGAGCTAACTGATGTTAGTGGCCTTGTGCAGGTGGAACCAAGAACAAGATCTTGTTGTTTCTCAGAATAAACATAGCTGAATGCATTTCTGATACAGTAAGTGTAATATAAAATGGGTTTGCTCATTATCATTCTCTTTTGAAAGATACAAATACAGATGATTTCCACAGGCTTAGAAAATAAGCTACACAGAAGATTAATTTGACCTAGGCTGTGAAGGCTATAATTGCCTGAATGATTAAGAACCTAATACTCTTTTTACTTCAGTGAAGTTTCACCTAAACACATCAGGGTTTTAAGTTACTCCTAGTTCAGATCCTAGTGCTACCCCTTCAGGGATACAGAGCACTTGTGAATTAAATATCCTACCCATGTCGTTTGTAGGTCAGTTGATCCAAAACATGCTGAAATCAGTGGAAAGCAGATTCATATGAGTATATGGGGGCTTTTTTGCCCCTTTTCTTCATGCCATGTATCAGCACTGAGGCTAGCACAAAGTGTCGGACAACATTTCTGGATTAATTTAAACTATTTTTATAGAGGCCATTATCAAGGTTTCCTGTTCGTCTTTTCACTGTTGGATCTTATCTACACTAGTTCCATACATTGGTATGCACCAAATGAACAGAACACCATTTTCTTAACCAGCATTGTGTCGTGTGTGTCTGTCCGTCTGTCCCCGTCCCGTTCTCCCCCCCCCCCCCTTCTTGATTGGATACACACAAACTATATTTTTTTTGTTTAACAAATATTAAGGTATTCATCAAACAGCACTATGCAATGTTAGGAGCAGATCTCCAAAGAAACCATTCTGTCAGTGTTTAATATTGCACATTTATTTCCTATGAATTCCATACACTCCAAGGAAACTGCTGTGAAACTAAATGATTGATATAGCCTGTACAGTAATTTTTAAATGTCTCTTCCACTTTTTGTAAACTTGTTAGCTTTTCTTAAAATATCAAGTGTCTGATCTGTTCTTTATTCTCTGTTATAAAATGTAAATATGTATTATCTATATATTTTTTTTAACGATTCTGTTGTTTGTCAAATACCTTCATAGTCATCTCCTGTTTTTGCATTACTGAAGAATAACTGATAGCAACTTAAGCAAAAATGTACGCTTTAAAAGTTATCAGTCTTGCTGGTGACAAAATTTGATCCCCGCAGACTTCCTACCTATGGCAGGCGGGTGGACTCGATCTCGCAAGGTCCCTTCCAGCCCCTAATGTTTATGAAATCTATGAAAATGTAATTAGTACAGACGCTGCCTATGAAAGTAGCTAAATATTTTCCCTTGAAATTCCTTGCATACTCCAACTTGTGGCCCCAGCTATTGCTGATGAAGCTACAGTGATAAGTGTTCTAGCATAGACAAAAGCACTGGTAGTTACCAAAATATGTACCATGCTCTCTTTTTGCTGATAAGAAATGAGAATAATATTGTGGCAAGAAGCCCCAGTGACCCTAAGGCTACACTAGAACTCACACACTCATCTATCACTAGTGGAACTCTAATAAAGGTATTAAATGAGAAATTTTAAGCCTGTTGTACATCGTGTCCTATATACTAGATTCAAGTTCAAATATAACATTTCATCCTTGACCTTCCTTTCTGTGTCTTAAAATGTAAGTTGATGCTTCAAGTCTTAATCCTAGGAATACTGAGAGATACTTTGATCAAATGTTCTGCCCCATTCTATGTACTCGGAGATGTGTTACAGACCAAGCTGACTGACATCAAAGATAACAAGAAGTCCTTTTTTACATACATAGGGGGTAAAAAGAAGGTACCAAGTAATGTGGGGCCTCTGCAGGACACGCTTGGTAATCTGGTGGTTGCACCAGATGACAAAACTAACCTCTTTAACAGATCTTTGCTTCCATTTTTTCTGAGCAGGGACAGGGACATCTGCCACACTGGGATCCCAGACGGACCCAGGGGAGACAGCCAGGCCCAGGATCAGTGAGGACCTAGTCGGGGAACTTCTGGTTGGACTAGACATGTTCAAATCAGCAGGTCCTGATGATCTCAACCCCAGAGTGCTTAGGGAATTGGCAGAGGTCATTGCAGGACTCCTGGCACAGCTTTACGAGCACTTGTGGTGCTCTGGCAAGGTGCCTGATGACTGAAAAAGGGCCAATGTGGTCCCCATTTTCAGAAAAGGGAGGAAAGAGGACCCAGGAAACTATAGGCCTGTTAGTCTTACCTCGGTCCTGGGAAGGCTGTTTGAGAAAATTATCCAGGGGCACATCGGCAAGGGACCAGCAAGGGAGATTATGCTTAGGGGCAATCAACATGGTTTCATTCGAGGCAGGTCCTGTCAGACCAACCTTCTACGACCAGGTCACAAAAGCCTTGGATGCAGGTGCTGCAGTGCATGTAGTCTTTCTGGACTTTAGGAAGCCCTTTGACACTGTCTCTCACCCCATCCTCATTAAAAAATTAGGCAACTATGGTGTCGATGCCTACACAGTCAGATGGGTTGCAAATTGGCTGGAGGGCAGCACCCAGAGAGTGGTGGTAGACGGGTTATTTTCAACCAGTAGGGTTCCCCAGGGCTCGGTCCGTGGGCCTGCACTGTTCAATATCTTCATCGGTGATTTGGACAAGGGGGTGAAAAGCACCTTGTTCAAATTCGTGGATGACACTAAGATGTGGGGCGAAGTGAGCATGCTAGAAGAGAGGGACAGGCTACAACTAGATCTGGACAGGTTACAGACGTGGGCGGATAAGAATAGGATGAGTTTCAATACTGACAAGTGCAAGGTATTGCAGCTGGGAAAGAAGAACCAGCAGCATACCTACAGACTGGGGAACTCTCTTCTTGTCAGCACAGAGGCTAAAAAGGACCTTGGAGTCACTATTGATTCCAAGATGAACATGGGCCGCCAATGTGGGGAGGCAATCAGGAAGGCTTACTGCACCTTGTCATGCATCCATAGATGCATCACGAGCAGGTCCAGGGAGGTGATCCCCCCCACTATGTGACACTGGTCAGGCCGCAGTTGGAGTACTGCGTCCGGTTCTGGGCGCCACACTTCAGGTGGGATGTGGACAGCATCAAGAGGGTCCAGAGGAGGGCCACCCGCATGGTCAGGGGGCAGCAGGGCAGGTCCTATGAGGAGAGACTGAGACTTCAACCTGTTCAGCCTCCTCAAGAGAAGGCTGAAAGGGGATCTGGTGGTCGCCTATAAACTTGCCAAGGGGGACCAGAAGGCAATGGGAGAATCCCTATTCCCCCGAGCACTACTGGGAACAAGAAATAACAGCTATAAATTGACGGAGAGTAGATTCAGGCTAGACATCAGGAGGCACTACTTCACAGTTAGGGCGGCCAGGATCTGGAACCAACTTCCAAGGGAGTGGTGCTCACTCCTACTCTAGGGGTCTTCAGAAGGAGGCTAGACAATCACCTTGCCAGGGTCGTTTGACCCCAGCATTCTTTCCCGCCCATGGCAAGGGGTCGGACTTGATGATCTGCTTAGGTCCCTTCCGACCCTACCAGCTATGAAACATTTCTATTTTTTTAGTCGATGTTCATTATACATCAGGTTAGAATGTACTTTTTACAAGTATTAGATCTGATAGTCTGTCTAATATATTTCAAAGCCATATAGGGTCCATGTACTCACATAACTATCAAGTTTTAGTTCTAAATTATTCTGCTCTACTAATTTGTGACTAACCATGTTTATGCATAGTAGTTATTTAAGATATAAACCTATTTAAGATGTAATAGTTTGGTATAAAACTGATTAGAATTATACAAAACTGATTAGAATTATAGAGATTCACTGGGCTTTGGGAGTGGTGGAAGGCAGTGGAGCATATCAGTGCTGCTGTCCCTGAAGCTGTAGTTTGACCAAAATATAATCTTGAAATCTATGCAAGGGCAATCTCTCCAGCATCATAAAGGGGGAAATAACTATTTTACATGAGCCTCCAGAGCTTTATGTTAATGGAAGTTTTACCCACTGAAATACCTTAGTCCCCTGCCCAACACTCAAGGCATCTAAACTCTTTTGACTAAGTTACCTAGATATCTAGAGTCCACCTCTGTACCTGTCCAGAACTTCCCTAGTTGTGATGAGGTTGAGCTGCTCAGCTTCTGGCTCACATCTGTGCTCACTCAGGATCCAGACACCTATAATTCTCCACCTAAATCCCAGCAGAGATTGAACCCTCATCAAGAAAGTGACAGATTATGGATTCATTTTCTTCTCAATCTGTTGGAGGTAGGAGACATGCAACATCGCATCTGCTGCGTCTCAGGAAATTGCCCTACCCATAAGCTAGAGCCTCTTCTGAATGGAGATCTTCTCAACATCTACTGAAGAAGTGTTGTATGCATAGTAAAGATTTGGAGAGTCGTTGGACCAGAGAAAGAACGAGAGGGAGGTTGACTTTAGTCTACCGAGTACTCAGAAGGCAAAAGTTCTGGGCTCTGGTCTTTGCTCCTAAAAGACACTGGGTGTCTAACAGGGACGTCGTGATGCGTTACGTCACTGTACAAAGCTGTATGGCAATGTAGTGATCGCGTAGTCTACGTGTGATCGGCAGCTGTGTTGCTGCAGCGGCACACTCCCCTGTTGTTGTGCGCTACTATGGCAACATAGCTGCAAAATATAACTGTGTGCCATGTGCATGGTACACTAGTGTCACAAACCAGTTAATCAGTGCCCATGTCACTTGCAAGAGATACCATTCAGACCATTATCTGATCAACTAAGGGTTAAAAAGAAATCCTTGCCAGAGACTTAAATTTATGCCCACATCACAAACAAGAAAAGAAACTTAAGCTTGATTTATGATTGGTCAGAGTAAAAGGGGACAGCCCTGCCATAAATCCCTGCGATTGGTCAAGAAACAAGCCCAGACCCCTCTCACGTAACAGGCAGGAAAACCTAACCCACTACCTTGTAACCTGATAGCAACCTGAGAGCACAAAGAACTGCTGCTTGCCAGAAAATTAAAGATTCTACTTAGCAGTTCATCATTGGATATCTCTGAGAGACACCTCTGTCTATAAATAGTTTAGCAACTTCCGCCTAAGTCGGAGACTTCTGGGGAAATCTCTGAGGAGAAACCTGAGTCCATCACCAGAGTAAATTGACAGTCTGATCAGCTGTCAATAGCTCCCCGCCAGCGTAAATATTGACGTATCAAAGCCCTGCAGGCACGATAGCAGGTTTTTCGGCGCCACATCCGTCATCGTTAGCTGTAACCCGAAACTGTACGCTTGATCGTAATCGCTGTATCGTTAGCTGTAACCCGAAACTGTACGCTTGATTATAATCGCTGTAACCGGAACAACTGCAACGAAACAAAGGCTCAGCCTGCGTCGCACGTCACTATCTGGGTGACGTAAGTAAACAATCTCCTATAACCAACACGCGTCTATACCTGGTTAATTCCACTCCATCCATTAATCACCCGCCTGTTGAGGCGACAGTTTTACTGCTCCGGTGGTGGGGGGGTCAGCAAGCAGCTGCCGGCGCTGCTCTGATCTCCGACAACTAGGAGTAGCTACTGAAGGAAGTGCCAAAGCACAGCACCGTAGCAACACTGCCATACAGTGACTTGTAGACGCGCTATTTACATCAACAGCCACTGAATTAAATGCAAAGCCAGCCCCGGGAGCAGGGATTAAAACCAAGGATTTCCCTTTCCCAGGAGACTCCCCTAATCACTAGGCCATGCAATCATGTATCCTCTTACAGCAAAAAAGAAATGGCTAGCATTTTTCTTCCCTTTCAGCTTGTTGACAAAAAGATGCCTGATCTCAGTTGAGGATTCTGGGGAGTGGGTCTTAAGTGGATTGAGGCACTTGGAGGACTCTTTGGAGTCCTAGAGATAAGCCTTAGTCCTAGAGATAGGCCTTCCTTGATATTTCTTGATGGCTAACTACTTCGCTCTGTTTTACAGGTGAACTTGCCTTGTCTAAAACTGCACATGAAGTCCAGGAGACCAAAGGACTGAACCCAGATCATAGGTTCTGGTTCAGTGCTGCAAGCCTGCAACCTCTCTTCCTACCCCTCCTCAGAATTGGCACTTCTTACATAGTCTGAATTAACTAAGATTTTAAGTACTTTCAGCTTCTGACTGTTCAGCTGATGTAATCCTGTTTTCCTTTTGCCAAAGGACTGAAACATCATATTTTTCTAGCACATAAGAGAACAACTAGTTCCTCTTCAAAATGAGAAATGCAAGTTTCCCTCAGATATTCATTTACATTTTTTATACTGAACTTGGAGTCACACATGCTGTTACCACAGCGTGAATGTGCCATGGTACGTCTTTGTGACACTTGCTATCACTATAAGTCACATCAGAATTTATTTTCTGTATTAAATGCCACTCCATTTAACCAAGTTAGTCATAATAATGTAGTGGTAATACTGGCTTTTATTATCAAATAATCACTATACCCTGCCATATACAAGTTCAGATCATAAGAACTACTGCAGATTGTATCTCATTTTTGAAGCTCAGTGTGGCAAAGTGGGACTCCCCGACTAGCCACAGTGCTACCCACTTGCCTTTGGGCATGCCACCCACCTGACTCAACTGCCATGCCTTGTTGTTAATTAATTAAAATATTAATTAAGGCAGGAGGCTGCCCATTCTTGCCCCGATGCCAGGGGGCGCTATCTGCGGCTCCGTTCCTCCCCTGCACCACAACCCAAGCCTTGCAGATGCATCCAGATGACACATTGTTCCTGGCTTACAGCCGGACCAAGCTTAGGCCTCGTCATCAGGCCTCAGGTCACACACATTTATACCGCCTTCCTCTCACTAGAGCCTCTCACACTCTACTCTCTCTCACAGGGTCTCTTTCATGCATCGACAGCTTATTCTGCCTTGCTCCCTCTTGGAGCGGGCTCCTTAGGCCATAGGCTTTATCTAGTTCGTACCTTGGGTGGCAGACATATCGTCTTTTGGGCCTCTCCTGCGACCCTCACTGGGGTAGTGGCTAGCCAATTACCCAACCCGGTCTAAGCTTGCTCTGGCCCCTTCCAGGGCAACTCTATACGCTCACACGTATAGGGGTCCCTCCTCTCTGCCCCCTTCCTAGAGCCACCCCTCACTGGGGCGTTCTTAACTCACACCACGACTGGTGTTCCAGGGTCTCACGGGGACTCTCACTCCACCCCCCAGAGCAGCAGGTCATTGTGCACACTATAGGTCTTGCCCCGCACCATGACAGGGATGAATGTTCATTTTTGTGGGATAATGTATTATCCCTCCTGCCATTGGCCACGCTTGGCCTCCCAGCAGTGGGGGACTTGCCAGGGTCAGGACTTGCCCCTCTCTCTCAGACTGGGCCCCCTTACTCGGCCTCTGGCCCAAACTACAGCCTTGGACATCTGAAGACATACCTAGGCCTACTCCCCTCACTGGGGCTCCAAACCGCCTCCTTCACTGGGGCTACGAGGCTTCCCTCCCCAGTGGGCTCAGGTGGCCATAGCCATGCCTGGCCCAAGCTACCTTTCCTCAGGGTCCTACACCCCACAGGCTCAGATGGCCACAGCTGTGCCTGGCCCCAACTCTCGCTTCTCAGGGTCTTGCACCCCACAGGGCTCAGGTGGCCACAGCCGTGACTGGCGCCACTCCCTCCAATGTTACAAAACCCACCCAAAAGGCGAGGGCTAGAGTTAAGGCACCCCTACCTGCCTTTCACCGGGGTGATAAAACTGGCCTGGCATTTCCTGGGGGCTCCTGCACCACTGAGAGCCCCACCAAGCCACCCACTCCCAGCAGGGTGCAGTTTTAGGTCATGCCCAGGACCAGGAGCCTCCAAACCATCCCCTACAGCTCCTGCCCTTACCTCCAGGATGTTGCATGGAGCCTTGCAGCCAGACAACATTACTACCTGCACTGCCAGCAGCGAACTGCCCTCTTTATATAGGCAGCCGGAGATCTAAAATGGCCACCGCAATCAAGCACCTGCTGGCTGCTTGGCTTCGCTCTTAAAGTGGCAAGCACCAACAGTGCCCTGCCACACGTGGAAACAGTCTGGCATAAGAATAAATGTGTGAGAGGCAAGAGGGTATTGTGATACCCAAAAGCTTGCCAGTGTCATTCTATCCCAACCATCAAGTTGGCCCAATGAAAAATATACGCCACAAAAATTCCTGCCTCTCCCATGTGTTGTTTGTCATTGGAATTACAAGTGGCATATTTTGTAATAGTCCTCCTTTTAGATCAATTTCAGTTGTTACCTAAGCTCTTGGCCTCATTATTTTTTTTAAACTTCAAATATAAGGAAGTTGTTGGGAAAATAAATTTCCTGTGCTGGTTGAGGTGATATTTTTCAGCTTGGATACATAAAGCACATATTAGCCATATATAATGACATCAGTTTGATCAAAATTACATTTTCATATGGGATATGGCCATGTTGTACAATGGTAAGTAACATCATCTGACATCAACTCCAAGATATGTTAGAAAAATATTTAAGTAAGCCTGTATATATGAGAACATAAAACTAAGGCTGTCCCCCTTCCCCTCAGCTCTGTAAATTGGTAATTGTATATGGAGCCTTTCAGTCCTCAGTTACTCAGCCAGTTCAGTAATGAATGAAATGCTGTAACTCCCATGGCTATGAAATGAAAGAAGGTGTTTCTCAATTCTGCTCGTAATTTCACTACTTTAAAAGACAATGACACAACTGAAACTACTGTTGACTGACTGCAGAAGAACAATGATTTGAGAGGATCCAGTTCCTCTGGAAGTTCTGCTACTAGACTTTCCTTTAATAGCTGGGGCAGTTAGGTTTGAAATACTGAATGGCTGCCAACCACTCAATAACAAAGCAAATCTTTTAAACCAACATAAGTCATGACCAAATCCCAGCAGAGGTAATTACATTTGATCTCCTGAAATTTCCTGCTGTTTCAGTTGGACACACAATAATTTTATAAATAATAATAATTTTGTGTCTTAAAGTTGACCTCCCACATTTCCACCTACTTGAAGTCACATATTCATTATCATTTTATATGAGATGATTAATTTTTACTAGTAATGGATTTTGCAGAGGATTTCAAGGAACCAATTAAAATATTATGCTCAAGGTGTCTTAATTTCTTAATTTAAATAGTCCTGATTTGGCTGCATGTTGCTATACAGCTGCTGCAATCTCCCCCTTGAGATGTGGTTGCACTGCAGCCTTGGGTGAAATGGTCCCTATATTAATAAAGGGCATTTGAATTTTTGGAATTGAAAGGCACTACAGAAATGTTAATTACTCTTACTAAGTTCCTAATGGTGACTGTCCAAGGGACTGAGAAGAGTAATATACTTTATACTATGCCATTACTTTAAAGCATTATAAAATGTGATCCCAACACATGCAAAGTCATTCATAGTCTCAGCCTGAAAAAATATTCTTCAGTTTGCTTGCCAAAGTACCCAGTTGTACAAAGAGGCTAGTACCAAGTCAAAGCCACATTCCCTCACAGAGGTAGACACATTTCAGTGATGAGTAAAATTTATTATTTTATTTCCTAGCTTGCCCTGTGAGGCAATGAGCCCCAAAGGTCTCTCAACCCTGGCTTCTAAGTCCCATGGCCTGCAAAGGTCTCCTTCCCAACTCCCTTTTTTAAGTAATTTATAAAAGGTCCAGGGCTGCTATCCCTTGGCTGGGAAACCCTGTCTTTGTGTCTCTCACACACATATATGAAAAAGAGAGAGATAGTGGAATGGACTGCATCATTATTTAATCATCATAACATCAGTATTGCCCAACCCTCACCCTCTCCCATGTACACATCATGCGACTAGCTTGAAAATCATATTTTAATAGTGAACCATTTGTGGTGGCTTTTCTTTGCTCTCTGGTTTTTAGGTTACATTCTGGGCGCATTTTTCCAGCTTTTTTTCATGCACATGAAGGCAGGAAACTTAATTATGTTTTTAATGAAAGGTAAGATTCACATGACTCCACATCCAGGAGCTATCAGATAGCAATTAAAGATTGTCAGGCTTATGATAAAATTATGAGCATGGCAATATCACTTAAAATATAGGCAAAGTAAAAGAACAGTCAATTTAAAGTATCTATAGTAATATTTAAAATGAAGAGAAAATATTAGAGTTAAATATGAATATAAAGAATAGGGAAAGGAAAGGATATAAATTTACATATGTATATGTATATTTTTCTGTATTATATAAGCTGTTCAATCAGGAGGGAGTGAGGTTCTCTGAAGGTATAAAAAATTGCCCAGGTAGGTGACTTTACAGGACTGGAGCAGTGAATGCAGATAGTCAATGCAACCACATGGGCCAGGTACAGACATTACACTTTTACCAGTATAAGTGATTGGAAACCAGTTTATACCCATAACAGAACAGAAGTTTGGCACGCACAGACTGGTTAAAAAATGGCAGAACCCAGTCTAACATTTTCTTCCCCCGCCAAAGGGCAAATGTGTGTTCTGTTGGCTACTGATCTAAATAAACGATGCCACTTACAAACAACCACGTGACTTGGGTCAGTTCCACCTCAGGCTTTTTGAATGTTTGTACCTAGCCATGAAGGCAATGTTACAATCATTGTAAAGATCCCGAAAAGGCTGGAGCTATGTAAACTTAAGAAACAAAGAATTCAGGGGAAAATACTTTAAAATGTCACACAATGCAACACTAAAATACTTTTAAGGAGTTAAAAAATAAAAATATAAAATATAAAATATAAAATAAAAATATATTTTGTCACAACCCAGTGATTTTGGTGCCTTGGCACGGTGGAATTTTCCCGCCACATGAGAGCCTCTTGCAAAGTAAAGGCTTTCTGTTGCTGCAGAAAACCCCCGGTGCAAGAGAGCTCCCGCCATTCGAATGTAAATTTGTGTCCTGCTATTGGTTAGCTCTAAATTATTCCTATGTGGCGGCTGGTAATTGGCTTGCTAGCCATTTAAAAATTTGCGCGACTTCCGCCCAAGTCGGAGAACTTTGAGCATGCTGCAGAGTGCTTCTGAAGAGATCTGACTCGTGGCTGATCTGATCGATAGACTGATCACCTATCGATTCTTCTCCCCGTCGCCGAGCGCAATCCCAGATGTATCCTTTTCCCTGCCGGCAAGATTTGTGGACGGACATGCTGGCCTGAGCCCTGCCAGCTGGAACAACTAACGTAGTTGTTCAGACGACCAGACCGTTTTCGTTGCAACCGCAAGCGACGTAAGTAAAGTTTTACAACCATAAAGCTTTCTCGGCCTCTCTATTCACCAGCCTGCCCCGATGAACGAGCAATTATTAAATCACCTCGAGTCGGCTTTGGCCGTCCGAGACATATTTAAAAATATATTTAAAAAATAATAAAGCAATACAGTCAGTAAATGCAACAGAGAAGGTAAAGGGGGATTATAATATCCAGAAACATATATCTATATCCATATCTATATATCTATGGGGCTAACGTTAAATATAAATTGTAAATAAAGCTAGAACCAATAGTTCCTGGGCATAGCATTGCCTCGACCTTCTTGATTCTCCAACCTTTTCATTACTTTATACATGGCCTTGTTATACTGCTGCTCTCCTACTATTATGCTTGAACAGCACCTAACACAATGGGGTGTCAATCTCGATTTGGATCTTTGCTTTGCTACCATAATATGAACTGTACTCATGAAATCTCTAATGCCATGAAGCCTATAACAATTTGATAATGGCTAGGCAGCTGGCATGCTGCGACTCAGGTCCAATATCAGCTTATTGTTTCTTTGCGCCCCCTTGTCCCTCTCGCGCTTTACGCTTCAACTGTAAGCTCTTTGGGGCAGCGACTGTCTTTGCGTTCTGTGTCTGTACATCTCTGAATGAAGCGGGGGTCTTGGTCCAGGCCCGGCGCTCCTAGCTGCTGTAATAAATGCAGATCAGTCACAGTAACAGAGCATTCAGTCGGCTGAGCTGAACCAGCGCAAGCAAGTACAGTTCCACTGACTGCCTGTTATTACCTTAAACTTGTGTCTTTTACCACAATCGAGCTCTTTCGCACCCTGTTGGCAACACCAAGTGCAGTGTAACACGTGGGCTCTGTTCTCATTCAGATCAGGCATGTAGCTAAGCAACGTGGCTGGAATAACAGTGACCTTAGCGAGAAAAAGCTACTTTTCTTTTGGGGCTGAAGGGACCTGACATCACCCAGGCAGGAAGCAAGGAGGCCTGAGCTGAGTCTGCCTGCCTCCTTATACCCGCCTTCTTGGTTAGGGCCGGTCCTGATAGGGAGGGCAGAGTGCCAGCCTCAGCCCCTCCCAAGGAGAGGACACTTTAGCAAAGTGTGACTCCTTGCCTCATAGCAAAAGGAAACAGACAGCACACACAAGAGTCACTGCTCTTGCGCAAAGAGAGCCAGCCCCAGCCAGCTGCTATGCACAGCTGCTGTTGATGGCCGGCGGGGGGAACGGGACGACACCTGCATTGGCAAGTGACAGCAAAGAGATGGACCTGCAGCCGCTTTCACTGTCGTCCACAGGGAGCTCCCTCCAGTCCCTCCGAATTTACAGCCTGCCTGCCTGGGTGCTGGAGGATTTCTGCCAGAACATGGACTGCCTGAGTGACTATGACTGGATGCGATTCGGTGAGCAAGGGCGCAACGATGGCAAGAGAAGGAGGGATGAACAGCTAAAGAAGTCTGATCTTGATTAATAGCCATGCTGACAGAGGGGGAAAAGGGGTGGCAGGGTTAAGGACAAAGTGAGGTGTAAACACAGATAGATGGATATAAGTCAAGGCAGTGAACTGTAATATTCTGGGATCAGGTTGTTTTGCTCACATGGAGATTTCTGTTCAGCTCCGTCTCAATTAAAGGGACATGGTAAATGTCACACATTTCACCAGCTGGATAATACTATGATTAAGGGGAAAAAAAACTATACAAATAATATAAATTAAAATGGAGAAATGGGGCAAAAATTGCCAAGCAGAGATTGTGACTAATGGGTACAGAGCACGGGCTCAACAGTGGAAATAAAAGATGATGGCAGTGAGGCAGGAAGGGAAGGGAAGGTCACAGTGACCTGAGGCAGAGAGGGAGCAGGAATTCCACAAGTGTGACTAAGTATCAGGAACTCCTTGTGCTTTCTGGATTTATTGGAGCCACTGACACATTTAGGACTTGATCCCAAAAATATATTTGACTGGCCAATCCCTAAGCCCCACCCATCCATTTTTGGAACAAGTTGCCACTATTTTCTTATTATGTATTTCTCTGGTCCCATTTTCTAACCCTGTTTATCGTACTCTATGTTCTCAGATTCTATACCTCTTTTTTTTGCCTTGTTTCTATATTTTCTTACTGATCCACATGATTTGTCTTTTTTCTTAATCTTATTATCCAGTTAGGGAAACATGCCAAATTTACCTCTTATCTTTTGATTCCATTTCTACTGAGATGACTCAGAACCTGAAAAAAAATCCCAGATGTGAACCACTCTCACCAGATTTCTTGCTTGGCTGATCTCACTTTATTTTACTTAATTTGATTTCACTCAGCACTTGTCATGGTATGCTTACTGCATTCTTCTCTACTGAAGTGATTATTTATACAATCATGGAGATGTCCTTAGAAAGATGGGCATGCCCTGATCAGCCAAACCCTGGATGTTCACATCTCCAGTTATCCAACATTTATCTGTATCCCCCAAACTTATTAGATACCTCTCGTATCAGATCAAAGATAGTGAAGATGCCTGAAGCTTGGAATTTGCAATCTAGTGGAAAGAGGGAGTTTTGAGAAAGGACACGGGCTGCAATAATAGGGGATTCTGAATTAAAATACTTGCCTGTAATGACTATTAGAACAAATGAAAAATTAAGGGTTCATGTGTAAGCAGTATAATTTAAACTCCCTTTCACTAAGTTAGACCCAATTATTAAGTGTAAAGGAGTTGCCACAGCAGCTGGTGACCACAAACAACTGTAATTGCAGTGGTGCTAGCACAGACAGGCAAAAATCACTTTAAAACACAAATAACAATGCAGGTTGCCCCAGCTTCACTCTAGGCTCAGCTACAGCAGTAAAAATTAGCAGCTTTACCTGTCTACCATAAGGAACTGCACTGAATGTATTCATTAATTTCAGTGGAATCAAACATCAGCAATTCAAATGAGTTTTTTCTGTGGTGCAAAATATTAGGGGTACTGGAAAGTTAAATAGATTTGCAAATGTAAACCAAATGTGTAACAAACCTGGGCTTTGTCCATTTGTACTTATTTTGTTCCTTTCCAGTTCTTTAACATGAATATCTCTTGTTTACCTTTAGCCTCTTATGTGATAACGGATCAGACAGAGCTGAGGAAAATCAAGTGCATGGAGAAGACGGGAATTAGCATCACACGAGAGCTCATGTGGTGGTGGGGAGTGAGGCTTGCAACAGTCCAGCAACTACTAGAACTACTGCAGGGACTGGAGCTCTACCGAGCAGCACAGGTCATTCTGGACTGTGAGTAGATGCTCCTTCTTGCATGGAGAGACTTCTCCTTTATGTTAGGAAACCTAACCTAAACCAAAATAAGCCCTTTTTTTAGTTGAGAAACCTTGTTTTAAAATTCACTGCCTGATTTTGTAATGTCACAACTCATGCTAAGCATTAACATTGGAATTACCATCCCAGACCAAATCACATATCTATTTAGTATACTGTCCTATTTCTGACAGTGTCTAATGCAAATTGCTTCAAGAAAAGGTACAAGTAAGTTCACTGATGCTCTGAAGCAGTGGTTTTAATACAATCTAAATCTTTAAATGTGAATGTTCTCCTTTCCATAGAAAAATCTGGTCTTTTTTTTTTTAACTCTTGATCACAATGGAAGCTACAGGTTAATGCTGCCTTTTAGTTTCGTTGCATATCCCCCTGCTCTTGTATTCAGAGGATGGGTATTTAGAAGAGTTTTGCCTGGTTGTCAGATTTGCCTTTTCTATGTCCCATTCAGTAATTTTTGCATCTCTAATACATTTTCTGCTACCCCTTACTCTTTGCTGTATCTTGATATGGAAGTGTTCCTCTGACTCAAACCACTTTTATCATCTGTCTGATCTGCCTCTCCTTTGATTATATCACTTTTGAGAAGTCAGCTAGCATTTGAGGATAAACCACTGCCTTATAAAACGGCATTATGGTATGATTGTTTTCCTTGCCATCCCTTATGTGTTTAAGTTACAGTCACTTTGCAGCCCCTCTATTATTATTGCATTTGATCCTTGAGTTCTTACCTCCACCTACCAATGACTCCTTGTGACCCAGAACAAGTCACTTGAGGTCTTGGGGTGATTCAGTATAGAGGAGTTATGGGCAATTTTCATTCCTCTTCCCTTCATGCACTTCCACACAAAAACACATTTATTTGAGCTTTAAGTGTCTATAACAATTTTCCTTTTTTATGAAGGAAATAATAATAATTGCAGATAGCTGCTAATGTGTAATGATTCCTGAAAAAAAAATATCCTGGCAAATGCAGAAAAAAGATAGGCACCGCAATGACACAAACTTTCACAATGTCCTGAAGCATTCCTCACATCTAATTTTTTCTGACACATGATTTGTTAGCAGAATGATGAAGTACTATTGCAAAATCTGCAGATGCATGACAGTCTTACTGGATGTGTCAGGGCAAATTATAATAACAACCAGAGATATACTTAGAAATTACTGCTTGAAAGCTCCATGGATGCCTTCTCAATGGAAATTTCCAGGATTTTGCTCACTGTTTATATTTCCCCTTCTAATAATTCTTTTCTCTCTCCTCATTTTAATCCTAGTTAAAGTATCATCAGTGGGTGCATTTACACGTTGCTGCACAACGTTGTACAGTGCCATGCTTTAGTACTTCCTATCTCCTACATGATATGCATAGGGTGGCCATCATAGAGGACATTCCGGTTTTCTGCTAGTCTGTCCTCCGTCCTCTCTTGATACGAAACCCGACACCTTTATGTCCTCTATTTTTCTCGTAAAGAAAGGCATAAAAGCATCCGGTTTTGTATCGAGGACAGAGGACAACCGGACAGTCCTCTATGATGGCCACCCTAGATACACACCAGTAAGCATAAGCCACTACATGTGCAAACCAAGGCATCCCAGTCTGGAGAAGAATCATTTAGTATAGCTGGGTGCATCTATACATCACTGTACGGCGCTCTACGGCAGTGTAGTGATCACATGTGTCTACATGTGATCATCAGCTATGTTGCCATAGTGGTGTGCTCGCCAGCTATAGTGCCGCTGCTACAGCAACGTAGCTGCAAAATCGAAGTATGCGCCACCCACACGGCGCAGTAACAGTCCATACGGTGCCATGCTTTAGTACTTCCTATCTCCAAGAGGAAGTATTAAAGCATGGCACCGTATGGACAGAGGGGCTGGGCAGTGGAGGTGAGGGATTGTTCAGGCAGGGGCAAGCCTGAGCCTGCCCTTGTATATACTTAGCTTATCTGCCTATCTTCTCACAGCTCATGTCATCCTTCAAAGGATCTGGGGGCACAGGAATCCTGGTTGAGAACCAGTGCTGTAGGTACTAGCATTCAGTTAAGCCACATTTTAAACACTGAATTAGTTTATTTTTAATAGCATTTTCTGTACTTTACAAGAGAGAACTCCAGATGGAGAACAGACTCAGACCCCTAAGAAAGTCAGGGAAAGAGAATGATTTATTTCAGGGAGTTTAATGGCATTTCATTTCAAAGTTCCCTGGGGGAATAGGCCAGGTTACTGTTCAGGTTTCTGTTCCTTGAACAAGGTGACAGTGGTTCAGGTACTTGGAAACTGAGTTAATTCTGGGATAAACAGCTAATGTGAAAGGAGAATGAATGGCACATGTGAAGCAGCCTGGGGAGTCCTTTTTAAATTTTTCTTTCTAGTGCAGTTCTTCTCTTAAAACTGACACAGGGCTAAACTCTACCTTCCTTAATCAAGCAAAATTATCGTTCATTGTTAATAGGAAGTTTGGTCAATTAACGTCACAGGTTTTGGCCCTGTACAAAAATAACACCTTCTTACTCATCAGATCAACCTCCTGTTTAAATTCAGCTTCATGTTTACCTACATCATGAGTCAGAGACCCGTTACTCCTACCAACTCTCAAAACCAACCTAGCTGTGGGAAAGTAAGGTAAAGTCTATTCTGACATGCCTGTATCAGCCACCTAATTTTTAGCTGATTCACAGTAACGGTGACTTTTGGCATCCAGATTGATTTTGCAGGATTGGCAATCAGAAGAAATTGATTTCTCAAGGAATCCATTTGATCAGGAAGACCACAAACATGAACGCTTTTTCAGAGTCACTTTTCAGAGTAGCTTTTCAGCATTGTGAGGCAAAGATTATTTTGTATTGTTGTTCTGTATGTGTTCAGCAGCACCTAGCACAATGGAATCCTAGTCCAAGACTAATGCTCACAGGCACTACAGTAAATGAAAAGAAAATAATAATAGACTGCACTTCCTCGTCTAATTAGAAACAACCAGCAAAGCACTGAACTCCATCCCAGGGCTCCAACAGAGGAATCTGGAATCCACCTCGGTTTTGTATTTGTTCAAAAACAAACAGGGCCTTCCTGAGCACAAACTACTAGCATGTTTAAGGAATCCCATAATTGGGAGACAGCAGTTTGCGACCAAAGACAAAAACTATTAAACACTCTCTTCAGTTACATAGGAGGAGCAGTTGCCAACCACATTTGGTATCTTGTATGGGTGCAGTCTGACCATTCAGCTAAGCTTGATGTGTTTTGGTTGCCCAGGTTATTTGTCTTTATCACTGTTGCCAAAGTTGGATTCAAAGAGTGTAGGGAAGTAGCTGTGTTAAATTCTACAATATCGGCTACAATGATGTCACTTCTCTTCCAGGGTAGAGATATTTGGCAGCTCTCTAACAAGGCATTCCACAAAACAAGGTAGAGCTGATTTCCAGCTAGATTAGCTGTTTTACTCCTACAGACTCAGGCCACAGAAAGCTCAGTTTATTGTCACAGAGAGCAAGGAACCACAAGACTCACCGCCAGTTGCAGAAGTGATCAGGGGAACTACATGGGGCAAAGCCATGTGCTGTGTGGTGAACTATTCTCATTAGATATATTCTCGTGAGTGTTTGAAAATGGAAAGCAGCACTGAATGCAACCTTGACACATTGTGTTTTGCATTTACTCCATCCTCACTCACCAAAACTCACCAGAAAGTCCACAAAAATCTTGCCTGAAAAAAGTCCAAATAAAACTACTATCTCTGAAGACTCAAGACATAAAACAATAGAGCATCACTTTTCCAACTGACCCCTGCATTCAGCAGCAGACTCCAACACCAACTTCTTTCTTGATAGTGACTTTTCTTTTAAATAGCATGAAAATGTTACAGTAGCTTGTGTTACATTGTTAAATCCCAAGTATTCAAGCGAAATTACATCAAAATAAATTCCTTCCCGTATGATCTCAGTCTTGCCTGAGAAAGTTGCTGCCTTGCTCCTATGGTCTGCCATATATTTGAATGTTTTTGAACTTCCTGAAGAAATGTTTATTCAGCAAACAGCAACAAACCCAAGGGTTTCCCCATTAAGAATAAAAATCAAAACAACTTCCTCCAAACTCAGTGAGAACAGGCTGTCTGTGAACTCTATTGGACACATTGGTTAAAAGAATGAATTTGTCCAATTCCTTCGCATGGAAATCAATGGGAGTCTTTCTTTTGACTCCATGAGCTGCATCAGGACTTAAGAAAATCAAGTTTGAGCCATTGGTGTGAAAGCAGAACATACTTGAATTAGGAGCAGCCTGAAGGCCAAGAGTAGCAAAGCAGTGCCAGATGATCCAGGGAAATGAGACAGTGGACCTTCCTATCTTAGAGATGGACTGGAACAAGAATCCCAGTCTGAATTCAGGTGGAGAGAGAGGGAATACAGACCTCCCTTTGGCCCAGGTTTAGCAGCAGACACTAGCTCAGCCAAAAATCAGGAACCAAATTTGGATCAGGAACCAAATTTGAAATTCAGCTCTGAACTTCAGGGTTCATCTCCAGCCTGCTATAATTGTGAGAGAAATGAGAGTCAGGAAGGATGGTCTTGTAGGTAAGGCACAGTAGAAATCGAAAGCCAGTCCCTTGCTCCACCACAGATTTCCCACATGACACTGAGCAACCTGCAGTGCCCCATCCCACCTAAAGAGAGAACAACATGAAACAGCTTAATTAGGAGAGTGTTTTAAGGCACATCTATTGAGGTTTTCATATGCTATAGTCCTGGGGCCATACAGCAAAAAGGGCTTTATTTTAATAGTTGACCTGTACAGAATTTTGGAAGTGCCTAAATGACTTGCAGAGGGAAGCTGAGCGCAGGCTATGGCACATACAGGTTCTGAACTTTGGAAGAACTCCCACATATGCGTAGGTGACAGTGCAGACAGGTATGCACATAGGGCTGCGTAGTGATTATGTTTTGGGAGGGGTCTGGCCTTGAGAGTGAAATCAGGTGTGGGCCTAATTATTACTATAGACTTGCCCACGGGAGCCTGAACTCCATTTTCACAAGTGATTTAGGCACATTAGAAGCCAATGGGATGTAAGCACTTAAATTATGAATTATACCATGTGTCCTGTAGCATGGCATGCAGACCTGTTTCTAAAAAACCCAAGGGATTCAGCTTCCACCCTTCCCCTTGGATAAATTCTTAGCTACATTACAAAGATCTGCTACCTCAGCTGTGCTGGCAAAGGGTGTGAATGCTCCCATCCTATGACTGACATGGTTATGCCAGTGTGGTAGCTTCCACCAGCATGGCTTTAATTGTTCAGGGGAGCTGGTGTCACTCTGGTAACAGAAAAACTCTTTCTGCCAGCAAAACTGAATCCATCTGAGGATGCCCAGCCATGTAGTATAATGCCTAGCAACAACAGGCTGAGAGGAGATATGGTTGCTCTCTACAAAGACATCATGGGGGGGACAAGAAACTGGGAGAGAGAAGCAGTATTTAAACTAAATCATAATGTTGGCATGAGAACCACTTGGTATAACTGGGTTGTGAATTGACTTAAACTGGAAATTAGAAGTGTTCCATCATCAAAGCAATGAAGTTCCAGAACTGCTTCCAGAAAGAGTGAGGAGGGCTGATAAACCTAGCAACTTTCAAGAGGGGGTCAATCAGGTTAAGGATGGGATTCTATGGTAGTCTGCAACAGTTGGGAACTGCACTCAGTGATGCAGGCAGTCATGTCCAGTCCTAAATTCCCAGGTCTATGGAGAAGCTGTTATAATCCCATCCATCTCATTACTAGATAGTACTTGATGTTCAGGCTCCATTGCTTTTTTCTGAACTGACTTACATCTGAGATAAAACAAACCATAAGAGGAACTGTACCGCCCACCGTGCACGATATCTAGAAACCAACTATGCTAGTGCCAGCTGGAAAATAAAAGAGCCCCTATCGTGTCATGTGACCTTGTGGTTGTACTTCCAGTGATCGTGTGTAAGATTCAGGTTCCACTGCTCACTACAGCTTCCTGTAAGGATCAGCAGGGGTTAAAAATACTGCAAAAGCTGTTGCTTGGCCCCTGTCCTTTCTGCTGGACTTGAGATGGGCTTCAAATGGAGACTGGTCTAGCTTTTGACCAAAAGGTGGGAAAAGAAACAGTCTGGGGCAAGAAAGGGTTAATTTGTGGAGGAAAATGATGAGGACAGCAAGATTCAGAAGGGAAGTTATGCCCAAGCTTATATGTGCTTTGATGACCATATAATTAACACTGTGCTTGATCAATATTCACTTTTGTTCAATAACCACTGTAATTCAAATGCAGGAAAGTGCAGAACTGCAATGTAGCGCCATTACAGTTCTTGAATATCTTCCAACAGGCTTCCCTGCACTTAAGCCCATGGGGAAACTTCCCACTGATGTCCACAGCTGAAAAGCTGGGCCATTGTTTTTTCTTTGAACATGCAATAGTTAAGTGGTTAGTATTGTTATTACACTGGGGGATTTCCATAGTGAGTTCAGCAGTGAGCAAAACCAATTTCCAGCAGCCTGCTCTAATTTTCAGAAAAAAAGCAAGGCTTTAAAGGCACTCTAGTATCTGAATAGGTTTATTCCGCTGTTATTCCTCAAGCAGGATGGAAGAGGAGGGTGTATTACCTTTTTTACTAGGCGAGCAATTTATAAAACTCATAGAGTCTCATTGTCAAAAGGGCTATTTCTGACCTAGTTGCTGCACATTTCAGCTGCCATTTCTGATAACTCCTCTGGGCTCTTATGCTTACGTCATTTCTGTAGCTTCAGTGCTGACCTGTTTGACTGTTCAGCAGGAAGTTTCAAAATTCAGAAAAAACCAACAGAAAAGCAGTGTGAAAGAGGGAAGCAGCTCCAATTTTAGAGTTTTCATGTCGTTAAAGCAAAAACTCCCTTAATAAGGTGAGGATAGTCAGGCCCTACTGGAGTTATATCCAGATATCTCATCTGCAGTTTCTCATGTCGTACTAAAATACCATGAAACCTGTGCTTTCGCACACTGCTGACAGACAGTAAGAGGAAACGTAGTGGGTTCGCCTGAGTTTTAGGATGAACGCTTGGCTTCTTTGAAACAAAGGATCAAATCAAAATTCAGCTGTACAAATGCAAGCTCCGGGCAGACTGAGTTCACAGAAAACATGCATCTGAAATTAATTCTGCAGCCCCATGCTCTCTCTACTGAGGCTGAGGGAACATTTGATTGTCACATAGAGAAAGAACAGAGATTATAAATTAAATATCCTGTTTCCTGATGGCTTCACATCTAACCACTGTATACATAAATAGAAAAACACGAAGAGATTACCTTACTTTATAATTAAAATGACTTCTGTGGCTTGGATTACTAGTAAACTATCTTTAAGATAAAGAAACCTGATAAAATAGTGTGATAAAACATTATTTATATTGAAAATGAAGCAGTAACTTGCATTTGTAGGAAATGTATTCCTGAAGAAACTTGCCAGATTGACAAAAACAGCTATAGAGGCCTACCCTAGAAATCTGGAATGGAAAAATCTGTAGATCATTTAGTTTACATGAAAGCATTTCCAAGTTTGTTGTCCATCCCAGTCCAAAGAGACCTCTGGAGGTCATCTAGTCCAACCCCCTGCTCGTGGCAGAATTATTGCTATCCAAACCATCCTATACAAGTTCTTGTCTAATCTATTCCTAAAACTACACAATCCACCACATAGGGATGGCTACCCAGTTTAACCTCCTCCCACAGATATAAAAGGAAATATGTGCCTGGACGATTAATATTCGATTTGAACCACGGTCTGCTGGCATTCCAAGTAAGAACGGCGCCAGTGGATCAACAAGACATCTGAGAACTATAAACACATAGAGAGTCCTTTTTTGAATTCTGGTTTTTGATATAAATTATAAGCTAGTAGGAGTATGAAGCATGCACTAAACTGGGATGGTTTGGGTAGCGTTTGGGGTTACTCATCTTGTTGATTAATCTACTTAGTTCTGCTCTAATTTCACACTTAGAGTGTGATTTCCTGTTTTTACCTGCTGAAGTGTGTGTGTTGGAAATGGAATAAAATGCAAAAATATTACAAGGTGATAACTTTGTCTAGACAATTGGGTTAAAAAAATTGTAACTTAACCCATGATTAAGTTTGCCCTTGCCACCCTCTCAGATCCAGTCTAATACCTAACAGTTCACTACATCTACATTTTATTCTTGCGACACATTCATAGAAAAAGAAAAGAAAAACCATGTGGCATTTCTCTCATTTCTAGACCCATTAAAAGCAAGTGGAGTTTTGCCTGTGAATTTAATTAGTAACTGACAGACAGCAGATTTAGGCTAGATATCAGGAAAAACTTCTTCACAGTAAGGGTGGCCAAAATTTGGAGTGGGCTTCCAAGGGAGGTGGTGCTCTCCCCTACCTTGGGGGTATTTAAGAGAAGGTTGCATAGGCATCTGACCCCAACACTCTTTCCTGCCTAGGCAGGGGGTCAGACTTGATGATCTGTTGAGGCCTCTTCCGATGCTAACATCTATGAATCTATGAAATATGGGGCTATTTTTTCCCATGATTGCAACATGCTGTAATCCAAGGAGGGGGCAGCATGGGTGCCACAAGTGGCAGGGGCAGCCTGTGTGTGTGGCACACGGCAGACTGGGGAGGGGACAGGCTGCACTGCAGCAACCAGCTCAGGGAGCAGAAAGGAAAGCAGCAAATTGGACGGGCAGGGGGGCACAGGGAAGGAAGCAGAAAACAGAGCAACAGATCAGGGAAGGGAAAGGGATCCAAATGGAAGTTGGGGAGAATGTGGGACTAATTTGTGGCACTCCTGCTACAAACCTAGGCCTCACTGCTGTAATCAATGCTCTAGAACAGGCATAGGCAACTTGTTCCAGCTCAGGACCAGGTGGGTGCTAAAACCCAGCCACCACTACCACTTGTCTCTACGAAGCCACAGGGAGAGCACCCACAACCAGTGCTTGTCTCCTGAGGGTCACGGATGGAGTGCCTGCAGCCAAAGCCCTCTATGGCTGAATACCACTACAGCCCCATGTCTGCCAGTCAGATCCAATGGTTCCACAGACCAGATCTCGCCCATAGGCTATAGGCTGCTGACCCCTGCTACAGAAGAGCTAAGTGTTACCTTTATTTTACATATGGTTTAAATAAAAACAAAGACAAAATGCTTCTTTGTATACAGACTTTTGTCAGGTGAGGGACTGATCTTCCCCTAAATTATAACATCAAGATGACAAATTATCCCTGCATTTTACAAGTCCTTTGGTAAGACCCATAGGGTGAAACCAACAGGATTTTATAGAAACTATGCTTAGATCCTATGGAATTCAGTAAGGAATGAGGCACTTTCTTTATTTTTTATAACCAGCCAGAGTAC
This sequence comes from Alligator mississippiensis, assembly GCF_030867095.1. NCBI lineage: Eukaryota > Metazoa > Chordata > Crocodylia > Alligatoridae > Alligator > Alligator mississippiensis. The sequence goes on from NC_081835.1 coordinate 14,990,551, forward strand.
AAATAGCTATTAAATGCTGTAGAACGATTAATAAAGCTTATACAATAAGTAATTGTCTGTTAGGTTCTATATGTTCCTTATAGGAAAAGATCTATGAAAAGAGCTGCAATGGTTAGTGCAGATTTCTTGGTTTCATTAGTAACTTGTCTATTGACTAGTTGCATGACCTTGAACAAATTGCTCTTACTAAAGTGTTGGAAGGTTTATTTGTTGCACATAAAGTGCTTTAAGATACTTAAATGAAAGACACTAGGTGCATCTATACATGCAATTAATGCGCACAAATAAACTCCAGAGCTTATTGCTCCAGAGTTTTTTGCTCCCAGGTGCTCCATTTGAACATACACCTGGGATAAAAAGCTCCAGAGCATATTGCTCCAGAGTTTATTCATGCACAGCACGTACAGCCCTGTTGCAGTAGCCCTGGGCTGGCTGGGGAATGAGGGTGCTTCAGTGTGGGGACTGGCTGCCGGCTTGCCCCACACTGAACACCCTGTGCCCCAGCCAGCTGGGGCAGTGTCTACATGTGCTCTGCTGTGCAACAAAAACTCCACAGTAAGGTAGTACTTGTATTTACAAGCACTTATATTTACTTGCAAAAAAGTATTGTGCTTTTTTGTGCTGCAGAGTTTTTTATGCATTTTTTTGCACTTAAAATGAGGCACACAGTTTAAGCAATTTGTTCAAGGTCATGCAGCTAGTTAATAGACAAGTTACCAATGAAACCAAGAAATCTGCACTAACCATTGCAGCTCTTTTCATAGATCTTTTTATCATATCCATTGTATTGGTGGGTAAACTGAGGCACTTGTAAATTGTATTCACAAGTACTGTCCTTCTGCAGAGTTTATTAGTTGCATGCACTCTAAAAGGGGCACACACGTAGACACTGAGATGTTTACTGCACAGTTAATTAGCCAACTGTGCAGTAAATGTCTTGTGTATACGCAGCCACTGTGTTGAGTCTGATAAGATCAATGTGTTACCATTATCAGATCTTTTAAGAGTTAATATATCAACTGCACGGTTATGACTGTACAGCTGGATTAAAATACATTTTCATAAGCATTAAGTAACAGTTGTAATGTTACATGCAGATCAGTTTGTTTTTTACTAGTTTTAAAATCTGAATGTAATAGATTCATATATTCATAGATGCTAGGGTAGGAAGGGACCTCAACAGATCATCGAGTCCGACCCCCTGCCTAAGCAGGAAAGAGTGCTGGGGTTAGATGACCCCAGCCAGATGCCTATCCAGCCTTCTCTTAAAGACCCCCAAGGTAGGGGAGAGCACCACCTCCCTTGGAAGCCTATTCCAAATTTTGGTCACCCTTACTGTGAATAAGTTTTTCTTAATATCTAGCCTAAATCTGCTCTCTGTCAATTTGTGACCATTGTTCCTTGTTACCCCAAGAGGCGCCCTGGTGAACAGGGCATCTCCAACCCCTTGCTGCGTCCCCCTAATGAATTTGTTGGCAGTCACAAGATCACCTCTCAGCCTTCTCTTGTGGAGGCTAAAGAGGTCCAGGTCCCCTCAGTCTCTCCTCATAGGGCTTGTCCTGTAAGCCCCTGACCATACGAGTGGCCCTCCTCTGGACCCTCTTGAGTCTATCAACATCCTTCTTGAAGTACAGTGCCCAAAACTGGATGTAGTACTCCAGCTGTGGTCTGACCAATGCCACACAAAGGGGAAGTATCACCTCCTTGGATCTATTTATCATGCATCTGCTGATGCACGATAAAGTGTGGTTAGCTTTGCTGATGATTTCATCACCTCATGTTCATCTTGGAGTCCACTATGACTCCAAGATCCCTTTCCACTTCTGTGCTGCTGAGAGGGTCGCTTCTCAGCCAGTATGTGTACTGGATACTTTTGCGCCCTAGGTCCAGCACTCTGCACTCGTCCTTGTACTGCATCCTATTGTGTTCTGCCCACTTTTCTAACCCGTCCAGGTCTCCCTGCAATCCTTCCCTACCCTCCAGGGTGTGTACTTCACCCCACAATTTAGTATCATCTGCAAACTTGGACCGAGTACACTTCACACCCGCATCCAAGTCACTGATGAAGATATTGAAGAGTACAAGTCCAAGGACCAAACCCTGCAGGACCCCACGACCCACATCCTTCCAGGTCGATACCAACCCGTCTACTACCACTCTCTGGGTGCACCTGCTAAGCCAATTTGCCACCCACCAGTCCATGTAAACATCTATGTCACAGCCTTTTTATTTATTTATGAGAATGGGATGAGATACCATATCGAAGGCCTTGCTAAAATCCAAGAAAACAACATCCACCTCTGCTCCTGCATCTAAGCGTTTTGTGACCCTGTCATAAAACGAAACCAGATTGGTCAGGCATGATCTACCTGCTACGATCCATGCTTGTTTCTCTGCTGCATTATTTTTCCCACTGGACTCCCACAAATATGATCCTTTATAATCTTTTCAAAGACCATTCCAAGGACGGAGTTGAGACTGACTGGCCTACAATTACTCAGATCCTCCTTCCTCCCCTTCTTGAAAATAGGGACCACGCTGGCCCTTTTTCAGTCCTCCAGGACCTGCGCCAAGCGCCATGAGCGCTCAAACAGCCATGCCAGTGGTTCTGCTATGACACCAGCCAATTCCTTCAGTACCCTTGGATGCAGCTCATCTGGGCCTGCTGGCTTGAACACATCCAGTCCATCCAAGCAACTCTGCACCAAGTCAGAGTCAACAGTTGGTAGGCTGGTGTCACTCTGATGCCCATCTAAGAACCCATTAGGACTTATCTTGAGCCCTGTTCAGGAACACCGAGGCAAAAAACTCATTGAAGAGCTCAGCCTTTTCCCCTGTCTGTCACTAATTGCTCCTTCTTGTTCAGTAGGGGTCTTATGCTGCCCTGCACCTTCCTTTTACTCCTTACATACCTAAAAAAAGACTTTTTGTTTTTATTTTGTGTCGCCAGCCTCAGCTCTGTAGTTGCTTTGGCTTTTTTAACTGCCTCCCTGCAAGTGCGGGCCAAGTAGGTATACTCCTTGGTAGCTTCTCCCTGCTTCCACCGCCTATATGCCTTGTTTTTTGCCCTTAGGCTCCCATGGATTTTCCTGTTTAGCCAAGGAAGTTTTTTGGCTCCTTTCCCCCTTTTCCCTCATACTGGGATAGTCTCCCTCTGTGCCCGAAGGATCACTTCCTTTAGAAACGACGGCCCTTCCTGGACTTCCATCTCGCCAATACTCTTATTTTGCAGTGACTAAGCTCCTGAGCCCACTGAAGTTAGCCTTCCTAAAGTCACGCACTTCCACCCTACTAGTTATCTTACCCACTCTAAGCCATATGGTGAATTCAGTTGATTGGTGATCACTGTCCTCAAGGTGACCACAAATCTGCAGCTCCTCTACCAGGTCCTCCCCCGTAGCCAACACCAAGTCCAGTAAGGCATTCCCCCTAGTGGGCCCGTATACCTCCTGCATTAGGTGAAGGTCCTGCACGCAGGTTAAGAACCTACGTGAACGGTTGGATTTGGCTGACTGCTCCTCCCAGCACATGTCAGGGTAGTTTAGGTCCCCCATAACAACCACGTCCCTAGACCGTATGGCCTCTGAGAGCTGCCTCAAGAACTCCAAGTCTAGCTTTTCTTCTTGGTGTGGGGGTCTGTAGCAGACCCCCACTACCAAGTCCCTTTCCCCTCGACCTCCATGTATCCTAATCCACAATGCCTCAACTTTCTCCTCCTCTGATCCCATTTTGATTAGGGTATATGTATAATGCTCCTTTACATAGAGAGCAACCCCGCCCCCTTTCCTCCCTACTCTGTCCCTTCTGTACAACCTGTAGCCCTCAATGTGTACCGCCCAGTCATGGGTAGGGTCCCACCAGATTTCTGTTAGCCCCGTTAGTTCCTTTAATAACTAAATCAAAGTTATTATTTGCAAGCAGAAGTGTGAGTTCTTCCTGCTTGTTCCCCATGCTCCTAGCATTAGTATAGAGGCACTTGAGCCCTCTGAATGGTGCCTTTGGTGCTCCCCCCATTCTGATGCCCAAAGGGCCCCTTGTTACTTACCTGAGGTGTACTGCTGCATGTCTCACAGTTTGTAGGTTCAATAGTTTAAAAAATATATTATACATCAAGTTTTAGTAACCTCTCTCTTTTTTGTTTTGTGCTGTTTTGCAGGGAGTTCATCCTCCAATGTTACTGATCCTGTGAAAGCTCCATTAGAGCCACCTAAGCAGGAGAACATATCTTTATCTCCCACAGAAAACAAAAGTAAAGCCAAAGAAAATGGGATTGGATCATCTTCCCTACCATACTTGACATACCTGCCAAAACCATCAGCTAGTAAGTAAAATAATGTGAGATATGTTTTTTAAAGGGGGAATGAATCTGTAGAGCTGGTTCATACAGACTATCAATAACATACAAGCAAATGTAGCTTGTTCCAAAATGACTACTACCTGTTGTTTGCCTTTATTCTTAGGTAACAAAAACTCAAGTTCCTTTCTGACCTGTCTGTTCCTATCATTCTCACCACACAACATCCTATCCCTCCCTCTGCCTCTCTCATTTCTTTGAGAGATCCTGAGGTTTTTATATTGCTGAAATTGAACTACTTGTCCTTCTCATTTGGGAGTCAGAACAGCTCTACATGTTCATCTTTGGTTCCAAATCCTGACAGGCCCTCTTAAAAGGTTTCACCTGGTTTAGGGAACTTGGGAAAATAAATGAGGAAACTGAATTAGACACCATGCTTGTAACCTCATAAAAATAACACACATTCCCCCATGAACTTTGTTTTCAGGTCCTGTTTTTAGGGAAAGTACCTGCTCACTCCCATGTCCACCACCTCCCCCAGATGACCTTATGAACTCCCTACACTCAAACATCCCATCAAGCGTAAAGGTAAATCACATAGTACTGATTTGATGATGATTATGTTAAAATGCCTTTCATGCCATTCTGCCTTCCTTTAAGGAGAATTTGTAGGGCTGTATAAAACAGGAACCTGTTGAAAACAAGGACCCTGATTTTGATGTCATACAGCTTTGATATCAGTATAACTGCTGCTCTAAACTGGGTTATTTCTGATTGGTGCCATTGTAAGAAAAGAAACAGGATGATTAAGTCCATTGCATAGGACAAAGCCAAGCATAATTGAAAATGCATCTGGATGGCAACTGATTCCAAGAGAATTCCCAGGGTAGACCTGGATGCAGAGAAGCTGAGGATGCTTTCATGTTATATTGTGCTGCGACCACACCACAAGCGGCTGCAAGAGTGGAATATTGATTGTTAGAATGTGAAGACCCGTTCTTAACAATACAGTGGGTTTGGGGACATTTATTAGAAATACTTTAATCTTTAGAAAAGCTTTAATCAACATTTCTCACTAGACCAGAGGCGGGCAATTTTGGGTGGAGAGGCCACTTACTGAGTTTTGGCAAGCCATTGAGGGCTGAGTGACAGGGCAGATAAATATTAATTTTCTAAATTTTTTAGGAGCTCCATGGGCCGAATAGAATGGCATGGCAGGCCACATCTGGCCCGTGGGTCACATTTTGCCCACCCTTGCACTAGATCCTGACATTTTTAAAGCAAATTCCATTTGAAGCCTCTAGCCCAATAAGCAGTGCCCAGCACAGCAGGATATGAGTTTCTGGAATAAGAAAAGTCTGCTGTTAATACAAGCAGTTTAAATCCAGCATTCCCTGATAAGGAATGAGCTTTGTATAAAGGAGGAGCTTTGTATGAGGAGCTGATTTACCAAAGCTGCATGCTTTTAAAGTTATTTATCATTACATATGCAGGGACTATAATAGCCAGTGTAGCTGTTCATCCAGTAGAAGAGGAGCATAGGAATTATCAGACTGGAATGGGCATGGGGAGGACAAAAAAAAATTTCAGCCAAGTCCAGATGCTTCAGACATCGGTGTAATGCTCTAATGAAATACCTATACACACAATATTATGTCCTAGGAGAACTTCCTCCTGATCCAGTTGCTGATTATTTAATGTCCTGAAACCTGAGAATTAATGGTTATTTTAAGTTTATCCTAGTGCAGTGATTTCCAACCTTTTTTCATTTGCTGATTCCTAAAAGATTTTGAATTGAGGTGCAGATTCCTTTGGAAATTTTGAATGGAGTTATGGACCCCTTTGAATTGTAAGTGTTGGTATTCATATAATTTTGATTGCTCAGTCATCTTTTGTGGACCCCTTGGACATAGTCCGTGGACCCCAGGGATCTGCAAACCACAGCTTGAAAACCACTGCCCTAGTGCCTCTTTAGATGCCATTAATTTCTTACATAAAACATATGATTGTTTTAAACAAATCCAGCTGGCTAAGCTATTTATTGAGAATAAGTCAAGGTAGAAGAAGGATAAGACATTTGTTTGAGATCTCTGTCAAATATTAGTTATGCAAATGAAAATACTTCATGTCCAAACTTATATCTCTTGGCAAACTCTGTAATTGCCCTGTTTTCAAAAAACAAAACAAAACAAAAACAAAAAACCCTCAACAAAGTCAAGAAATTTTCACTTGGAAATAAGATACATTTCAGTGAAAAGGATCCATTCTTGAGCCAAGAGAGTGATGTTCTACTCAAAACTGAGCAATATTTCAAGCAAAACTAAGTCTCACTTTTAAGCAAAGTTGGACCTACAACGAACTTGGGTAAAAGATACATTTTAAATTGTTTTCTATGCAAAATACCCAAGAAAAAATAGTTTCTGAACTGAGCTGCCAAAACAAAACTGGGGAACACACTGTGAGTGAGTCCGTGGGAAAGTTGTGTCACACAAGCCTTTTTTTTTTAGATCATATTGATCATCAGTTAAGTCACGGAAGAGTTGTGGGGGTAGAAAATGTGGGAGTAGAAACGTCACCTGAAAGGCTGGGCGGAAAAGAGCCCTGGGTGTGTATTTCATAATTCTGGTATGCTGGTCTGTTATCAGAACTATGGTGATGATAACACTGCTGTCCAATAAGACATAAGGAGTTTATCTGTGTTAAATATACAGAGCTAGACTTCTTAGAGACTATCCACACTATCAGTTGGTTTTGAAACTGTGTTGTAATTAGGTGAGGGGGGGAATTATGTTGTTGTATCTGGGTCCCATGACTTGGCTATATCAAAAAGGTTTCTGAAACTCTTAGCAGAGAAAGAAACCACAGGTAGCCACTGTGTGAAACTTGTGTATAACTTGTTTCTTCTTTGGAATTTCTAGCCCTGTAGTTCAACCACTCAGCAGGAAACAAATGTTGATCTCCCCAGTGAAAGCCTTTTGTGGACTTCAGGGGAGGTGATAAATGCTACCCAGGGTTTCTGGAAAGAAAACAGAATTAATGAAGGCATTTTTGCTGATGTCTACAAAGGTCAGAGAGACAATGCAGTATACGTCATTAAAAGGCTTAAAGAGGTAAGTGCCCTAGCTTTTCTTCCTCCGAGTTTGAAGAGGAATCATTTGTTAATGTTCCTTAAGCATCAGTGGTTACCATTTAATAACATTAAGCTAGAAATCAGACATATCACACTGTAGTATTTCTAGGAAAGGAAATGCTGCAGTCTGGAAACGTGTGTGAAAAAATAATTAGCCCCATTAATATGGTCCTGTTTTTGTGAGTAAAGATTCCTGCATGTATAAATGTTGGTACAATTAAACTGTTAATTATTTATTCTATGTCCAAAAAACAGTTGATTCTATTTTAAAATTAAGCCATTTTGTGGGACAAGCAGTTGATATGAATGATGTTAGCCTTCTCTGTACATTGCCTGATGAATTAAGCTGCTGCTTACAAAAGCTTGTGCTATGTATCTCTGATTTAGTTAGTCTATGAGATGCATATCTACCCTGCCTTCTGCCTCCTTTGTAAAGCCATTTGAGATGAAGAGATGGAATTTAGAAAATACTTTTATCTTGTTGATTATTAATATTGTTATATTATACTGCACTTATGTCTCTGTTTGCAGATGGAATGTACAAGTCCAAATTCAACCCAAAGATTCTTTCATACAGAAGTACAGATTTCTTTTCGGTAAGCGGCTCTTTGGAAGCTGGTTCTGATGACAGTCATTCCCTGAGTTATCCGTTCTTCTAAACACTAAAGGCTGATTGTGTTGAGGACTAAATTTTGCCTTATATAGGCACGGCACTGTATTGAAGGCAACAAGGACCTGAACTGTCCCACAGGAATTCTGGGAAGCAGCTGCTTCCCAAATTTACTTCCCTGCTGAGCAACTGTAGCCCATGTGCCATTCTTTATAACAGCAGAGGGATCCTTTCTGCCTTTAACTATCCCTTCCAGCTACTTTGTAAGGGAATGGCACTATAAGCCCTCCTTCTTGCAGCTCTGCCTGCCTACAGTCCTCATGTTTGGAGCCATGCAAGAGGCATAGTTTGGCTTTGCTTCTGTGCATCCAAATCCAAGACCCAGCCTAACCCTATATTCTCAGTTAAGACTTGATTCAGTGCTGGAATTTTAAATTGTTTTTGTCTGTTGCTATTTCACTCACTAATATTTGTTGATTTTTGCCTGCAGGTGTTGTCACATTAACATTTTACAGCTCCTGGGGTTCTCAGTAGAAACTGGATTCCACTGTCTGATATATCCATACCTGCCTAATGGATCACTGGAAAACAGATTACAGTGCCAAGTAAGCAGTGGAGCCGGGTACTTCTGCTGTCTTTGACAATGAGTCCTATTAAAGTATTGTTTGAAAAACAATTGAATCTCCTTGACCTCTTGTATGGTGTTCACTAGGCTTTGCACCAGGTCCCTGCAATTTAAGCAATATCTGTCTTCCCATTTTCTATGTGCTTGTCAGAAATTTGTCAGGGAGAACTTCTTTTTTTCTCCTTTTCACCAGAAAAGCAATTTCTCTTCTCTCTTCCCCTTCTCAACCCCTGCACATTGTGAGCAACAGGAAAAAGGTGTCTGAATATGCATCGGTCAAGCACTGAAAAGGGCGCATATCTTTTTGTACAAGAGACTGTTTTCTGCCACAAGATCAGCAGTAGAGGGCATGTCTGCCTTGCAACAGTGAAATGTGTACATATACGGCACAATATTAATTGGATTTGGGAATACATTGCTATAGAGAATGTTATAATGGTCAATTCTGTCAAAGCCCTGCACTCAAATAAGGCATAACATTTACTGCTGTGTTCGTTCATGTTCATCATTAGAGCATTGGGCAGCTGAAACTGCAGGGCAGTGGAAAACCAAAACTCCACTTAAGTACTATTCATCAGGAATATAAGGGTGCCTGTAGATGTGCTCGTTCACGTTCTAATTAGAATGCTCCTGCGTCACTTCAACACCACATGTATTAAGCCCCGCACATTTGAAAATGGCCGCAGGAGCGCATTATCTGAAGCTCGTTGAATGAGCTTTAGACAAAGCGTCCCATGGCCATTTTCAAACATGTACCTATGTTAATAAACACGATAGTGAGTTGTTTTAATTACAGTCGCTATCTGGGAATCACTCGAATTAAAACGGCCCCCCTCCACCTCTGAGCATGTGTATAGGCAGCCCCTGGTTTGCTATATCACATCAGAGCGGTAGTTCAGGTCTTGTATCCTGCCCCAGCAGTAGCCAGTACCTAATGCATCAGAGAACTGTTTACTCTGCCTTTCCCCTCACTGTGTAAGTTTCCAAACAAATTGTGCAATGCTGTATACTGAGATAATAGGATTCCTTCCTGATCCTTGCTTTGGCCCTGGTGCATGAAATTTGATTACTGCCATCTATTTTCATTTAGCAGGGGGGAAGAGGTTGTAACTGACTGCTGTAGGAGGAAGAACAGACCTCTTGATTGCGAAACTACTAAATGATATGTTACGTTTTCATTCCATAAGGAGCAAAATACCAATCCTCCTCTTCCTCATTCTGTTGCAGGGTGGTTCCATGCCATTAACTTGGGAGAAACGCATCAGCATTGCTATAGGAGTTATCCGGGCCATTCAGTATCTACACAACTTTGGGATTCTCCACGGGAATGTCAAGAGGTGAGGGAGCTGGCTTCCCAACACATCCTACAGTGCTCCATCATTATCCTGTCATTCCTAGGATTTTGTGAAGCAGAAATGTCAAAAAGTCTTCCAACCTGTATATGTTCTTTGACTTGTTTCCAATGCATATCTTTTTTTTTTCTTTCTACCTCTTACTCTTTTTGCATGGCTTCCACTTCACTTTTCATGTCTCTTTTCAGTATGGTGGAAGTATATATATCCTAAGCACCTTTTTTTTCAGTATAATCCCTCCCATTTTCCCCATAGGAAATTTCAGATATTCTCCACATCAGGTCTGTGCTAGGGAGTTGCCTGTTCCTTAAAATGTTTAAGATTTGCCTAACTAGTAAAAGCTTTACCTCTACCAGTTTAGTTAAAATGGTATAACCCTCTAGTGTAGATGTAGTTTTTGCTATATAAAAGGCACATATACTGAAATAGCTGTTCGCAAATAAGAAGGCAAGTATGCTGTTCTAGATCAGTTACTGGTATAATTATGAGTCAACAACAGTTACACTTAGTTAACTATTTTATTTACAAAGATATTTATATACAACATGCCCTTATAACCAACACTGTTGGACAAAATTTGTGCATAAATCAGATCATACTAGTACAGGGCAATTATTTGGTTGGAGGCCACTTGATGAGTTTTGGTGAGCTGAGGAAGGAAAGCTGCACCCACCACTCTGCTCTGCCACAGCTGGGGCCAAGCCAGGCTGTGCAGTGCAGAGACCCCCTCCATCCCCCACTCTACACAGCTTCCTGATGGCACGGTGCAGTCCTGACATCACAGCTGCTGGCAACCAGGCCCGCACAGGACAGGGTGTAATGCAACATGCCAAGTACCCATCCTGCCTGCATGCTCACCTGCTGCAATGAGCCACTGCTTCCGTGCCACACCAGGAAAGTCAGGGGTGGCTGCCCCAGGCTGAGCACCCCCGTGGCTGGCATGGACTCATCTCCTAGTGGCTCTGAGGCGGCAGCAGCTAATTGCAGTGGGTGGGCAAGACATTTACTGAGCATGCTGCATCACGCCCCATCCTGTGCAGGCCCATCTGACAGTGGCTGTGGTATCAGGACTGCACAGCCGCAGCGTCAGCAGGAAGCTGGGGGGGGCCGGTGCAGGTGGAATGGATGTTGGGCAGCAGGGGGAAGAGTCTGCACACTGTGTGCTGCATGGCCTAGCCCAGCCCAGCCCCCACTGTTCAATGTTTTTCTTTCATGGAAACTCAGAATTTAAGAATAAAAAAAGACCTTTAAGACCAAAATGTCCATTTGCGTGTGCTCCGCAGCATGCAGCCTTCCACATATCTGAATATGCAATAGTCAGTAGCCTGTAAGTACTGTATAGTCTATCTCAAGTAATCATCAAGAACATGTCTTTCTGTCAGGCTTAATACTTTTTGTATTACCACACTTGTGGAAAGAGCACATTCTGGTACCACGTAATGGCAGAAAAGTTTGAAGATACAGAAATGTTGGGATATCATGTTTGTTTTGTTTTAATGCCAAGAGCTGTCTCAAGAGTTCCTTACTCAGCTCTGATTCAAGCAAAACTCAATTTTGAGAGCAAGTAGAGCCAGTTGAGGACACAGAGATTTGGTTGACTGAGTAAAGCCTGAGGAAGGAACTTAGGATTTTACCTTGTCAGCTTTTGCTACACGCTTTTCAGAGAACTTCAGAAAATTAGCATATGTTCAGAAGTCTTCAGCAACAGAGTTTCTTGAGGTTCACACAGCTGTTTTTCAACCCTAAACCAAATAGCTTGGTTTCATCCCTGGTGTTAGCTCTCTGGTGTTGAATGGGCTTTGAGTAGTGGTGAATATTACCAGCTATGCACTGCAAATAAAAATGAATGTACATGGCCAGCTAATGTCAAAATAGATTAGGCTGAGGAAAAAACCAGCGGTACTGGGTGGCTTGCTTAAAAAAAAAAAAAAAGCATATTCTGATATAAAATTATGTTGTATATATGGAAATTTTATTTTTATCTTAATTTGTCACATCTTTCAACACACATGTGCTGAGAAGCTAAAAGACAGTTTGTGGAATGAGCTCTTAGATGTTACCTCTAAAATCATATATAACAACATTCAGGTAAGGACTGACTAACCAGCACTGGTATTTTTCTTACCTTACACAGCTCCAATGTTTTGTTGGATGAAAACTTTACCGCAAAGCTTGGACATTCAGGTCTCCGACTGTATCCTGCGGATAAAAAATCAGAGTATGCTGTGATGAAAACCAAAGTCTTGCAAGCTTCCCTTGCTTACCTGCCAGAAGATTTCGTCAGGCATGGACGGCTAACAGAAAAAATTGACATATTTGGATGTGGAATAGTAGGTTGCCTTTTTTCCTTTCCTATTAGATTTTACAGACACTTGGTTATATCTGTGCTCATAGTCATTTCTTACTTATCTGATTAAGTTTTTGAAACATAAGACAGTCATAACTGTCTTTGAAGTGATGGGAGCCCAAGAAGGGTGGCTGTGCCTTAAGGAAACGATCCTTCGGGCACAAAGCAAGACGATCCCCGTGCGAGGTAAAAGAGGGAAAGGGGCCAGGAGGCTTCCCTGGCTGACCAGAGAAATCCAGGGCAGCCTAGGGGCCAAAAGGGGAGCACATAAAAAGTGGAAACAGGGAGAGATCACCCAAGATGAATATACCTCCTCTGCTCATGCTTGTAGGGAGGCAGTTAGACGGGCCAAAGCTACCATGGAGCTGAGGATGGCAACCCAAGTAAAAGACACCAAGAAATTGTTTTTTAGATATATAGGGAGTAAAAGGAAGGCCCAGGGAGGAATAGCACCCCTGCTAAATGGGCAGAAACAATTGGTGACAGACAGAGGGGACAAGGCTGAACTCCTCAACGAGTTCTTTGCCTCGGTGTTCCTAAGCGAGGGGCACGAAAAATCTCACGCTGGGGTTGTAGAGAGGCAGCAGCAAGACGCCAGACTTCCATGCGTAGACCCCGAGATGGTGCAGAGTCACTTGGAAGAACTGGATGCCTTTAAGTCAGCAGGCCCGGATGAGCTCCATCCAAGGGTGCTGAAGGCACTGGCTGACATCATTGCAGAGCCACTGGCAGGAATATTTGAACACTCATGGCGCACGGGCCAAGTCCCGGAGGACTGGAAAAGGGCCAATGTGGTCCCCATTTTCAAGAAGGGGAGGAAGGAGGACCCAGGCAACTATAGGCCAGTCAGTCTCACCTTCATTCTTGGCTAAGTCTTTGAAAAAATTATCAAGGCTCACATTTGTGAGAGCCCGGCAGGACAAATTATGCTGAGGGGAAACCAGGACGGGTTCGTGGCAGGCAGATCGTGCCTGACCAATCTAGTCTCTTTCTATGACCAGGTTACGAAACGCCTGGACACAGGAGGAGGGGTGGATGTCGTATACTTAGACTTCAGGAAGGCCTTCGATATGGTATCCCACCCCATACTGGTGAACAAGTCAAGAGGCTGTGACTTGGATGACTACATAGTCCGGTGGGTGGCGAATTGGCTGGAGGGTTGCACCCAGAGAGTCGTGGTAGATGGGTCGGTTTTGACCTGGAAGAGTGTGGGCAGTGGGATCCCGCAAGGCTCGGTCCTTGGACTGATACTCTTTAATGTCTTCATCAGTGACTTGGACGAGGGAGTCAAATGTACTCTGTCCAAGTTTGCAGATGACACAAAGCTATGGGGAGAAGTGGACACGCCGGAGGGCAGGGAACAGCTGCAAGCAGACCTGGACAGGTTGGACAAATGGGCAGAAAACAACAGAATGCAGTTCAACAAGGAGAAATGCAGAGTGCTGCACCTAGGGAGGAAAAATGTCCAGCACACCTACAGCCTAGGGAATGACCTGCTGGGTGGCACAGAGGTGGAAAGGGATCTTGGAGTCCTAGTGGACTCCAAGATGAACATGAGCCGGCAGTGTGACGAAGCCATCAGAAAAGCCAATGGCACTTTATCGTGCATCAGCAGATGCATGACAAATAGGTCCAAGAAGGTGATACTTCCCCTCTATCGGGCACTGGTCAGACCGCAGTTGGAGTACTGCGTGCAATTCTGGGCACCACACTTCAAGAGGGATGTGGATAACCTGGAGAGGGTACAGAGAAGGGCCACTCGTATGGTTAAGGGCCTGCAGACCAAGCCCTACAAGGAGAGACTAGAGAAACTGGACCTTTTCAGCCTCCGCAAGAGAAGGTTGAGAGGTGACCTTGTGGCTGCCTATAAGTTCATCACGGGGGCACAGAAGGGAATTGGTGAGTATTTATTCACCAAGGCGCCCCCGGGGGTTACAAGAAATAATGGCCACAAGCTAGCAGAGAGCAGATTTAGGTTGGACATTAGGAAGAACTTCTTCACAGTTAGAACGGCCAAGGTCTGGAACGGGCTCCCAAGGGAGGTGGTGCTCTCCCCTACCCTGGGGGTCTTCAAGAGGAGGTTAGATGAGTATCTACCTGGGGTCATCTAGACCCAGCACTCTTTCCTGCCTATGCAGGGGGTCGGACTCGATGATCTATTGAGGTCCCTTCCGACCCTAACATCTATGAATCTATAGCATTTCACATGGTATCCAGAGCAAGAACATCACATCCTGTCCTGAGTTGCATACACGAGTCCCATTTGGATGTCATGATTTTTGCTCAGATCTGAGTTTTGGTATGTGCCCATCTCTTTAAAGAATGCAGGAGAAATAGCCAAAAAAATGCAGTAGTAGTTAAATATTCCTTTGGCTACAAAGTCTTTATTCTTTTCAAATACATTCTGCACAAGCAATTTTAGCTAAAATATGTTCTTTCTAGATTTTAGCGGAGATTCTGACTGGTCTTCGGACAACAGATGAAGGAAGACACCCCATATACCTGGTAAGGGAAAGACAGAAAAAAAGAGCACTTGCCTAATATTACTATTACACTTAGTGCTATTGTAATAAAATGAATTGAAGTCAAAACCAAATCAGCAGTTTGTTGCAAAGTTATATTTACAGCTCCCATTGAGCTGCTGTCCTGTGCCCACTAAAATCAGTGGCAATACTCTAACTGATTTCAATGAGAGCAAACAGGCCAGACTATATAGTACTGCAATATGTTAAACACAGGAACTGGTCACAACCTGAAATTGGAACTGTGCAAATTCCTTTAGTAAACCCTTATATTTGGCCTGAAGCCACGCACTTGTGACAGGCTGAATAGTAAGATAAAATGTATCTTAATAAATGAGCAGACCCTACCTTTATCCATCTATCTGTGTGGCATTCTCCTTTTGTTCTGCCATGCTCCTGAAACCTTTAGGGAAGAGAAGAGGAATTGAGCCTTATCATTCTGTCCTTGCCAAATGCATCACAGTAATTATCATGTGGAAAATTAAGATGAGGAAAAGGGAGGAGAAAAATTCCTGGTCCTTTCATAAATGTTTGAAATGAGATCAGAAGGCTGCCATATACAGCATCAGAAAAATTCTTAAAAGACAACTATCAATATGCTGTTAATACAAAGAGGCCTACTTACACTATCTAGGGCCTCAGGTAATAAATAGGTGGCTTCACATCTACAGCCCTCCTCCAAGATGCTCTGTTGGACTTCCTGATCTGAAAGCAGAGATTTCTACCACCTGTGCTAAAGGAGAACTTCCATTATCTTCTGCAATCCATCCATAAACAGCAGGGAGAGCAATAGCATACATTTGCTAGCCTACATATTACACCATGCATAGGGGAGTTTCTTAAAATGTAGTGGCTTGGACGGAAATTAATAATGTTCTTTGACAAACCTATTATTGTTGGCATGTCTCTTTCCCTTGAACAGAAAGACATAATTGCTGAGGAAATTCAACTAGCAAAGGAACAGTTACACTCCAAAGACAGAGCATTTGAAAAGCTAGCTGCCAAGGAAATATGCTCTAAATATCGAGATGGGAAAGCAGGACATGTGCCAGAAGAAATTGCTGTTCCTTTTGCCACTGCCCTCTGTCTTTGTTTGCGGAAAAAGAATTCCAACATCACAGAGGTAAATGCCGAGGGCACTGCTAGGAGTTCTCACCTAGACACCAAAAGGTCACAGCACCTAAATATGTTTTATTTATTGTTGAGGGGTTCTTCTTAATGTTCTGAAAAGGGAATTAATTAACTGATATTATTGTCACAAACAGGTGCTTGGAATCATGGAAATGATTGAACATAAATCAAGAGATCACAGCTTACTTGAAGACAGCGCTTTTTCTGGATTCTCCATTAATACTCCAGAAGAAACCGATGATGAGACAGCCTGCCTCAGCCTCAATGGCTCAAGTGACAACAGTGAGGACAGTGCAAGACCAAGGTCCCTGAACTGTGCAAATTCATCCCCACCTTTAATAAGAATTAGGCCTCCTGAAGTTTACAATGGACATATGACAAGGGTCCCTTGTGAATCAGACGAATCAGGTAGTTTTGTTTGGGATCCTATGGAAGGTTCTGCCTGTGGCCCATCTGCTACTGGCTGCACCCATCCAGAAAATGCCATGCCCTCTAAATCCAGGAAAAATGATGAAGTATGTGCTGAAAGCTTGCAAAAGAGAAATGCAGTATGCCACGGAAGTCAGAACCGCTTGGAAATGGCGTCTCCTGCAAACAGAAATACAAACCCCGATCCTTCATGTTCTTCACAAGGTAAATGTAGATAATTCTAGGGATGGGATTTAAAAGGGTTCAGTATTCTTGCAACAGAAGTCCCTCATTCCTGGTACAGTGACCACAATATTTATGTAAGGTGCTCAAGTACTACAGTGATGGGCACAGTATAAATGACTGCACAGACAGACTTTTCAAAGACCTTTCAGCAAATTTTGTCTCCTTGGTTCTGATGTTAACAGTCTATTAATTTCACCAAAGTTTTCTGATCTAATTCTTTCTTATGAGGCCAGAGATAAGCTATCTGAATTGTTATTCCATCACCACCCACACATTACCTAAGTTTCTTGTAATGTTGACATGTTAGCCATAAGTGGAAATTTTGCTAAATGTCTGGGGGGATTTTGTGTTTCAGCATTAACCAAAGAAACCTCTTGGGAAATAAGGATCAATGATCAGAAAAAGAAGCTTATGGAAAATATTTTACTATATGAAGATGACAAATTAAACAGCTCTGAACTCTTTGAATCTTAAACTTGATAAAATTATCTGCAATGGCCGTCTCTAAAGAAGAAATTAAGAACATTTTTCTATTAGCAAGATGAGAAAAGCCAAACTGCACACTTCAGATACCTTAGCCCTCTTCGGAGAAAAAGAATGTGATCACATATGAGATTATTCCAAGAAAATGGCAGCTACAGTGTAGATTAAAGCAAAATGTACTAGGACCTCTGTAAATTAGCAACAGCCTCTTTCTTCTCCCATGACGGTGCTGGGAAATCAAGAGTATGGGAAGCTAAATTGTTTAAACTGGATCCAGAGTCTTGTCACTGAACCTTGCAAGTCCATCTGTATGTACTGTATTTCTTGTATTAAAAATTAGGATCCTGGAATCTCTGAGGTAAGAATTGATCATTTGGTAGTTGACAGTACTCTGTACTGCCAGTTGCATCTAAAAAAAAAAAGAAGTTAAGACTTTAAAAGAAAAGGAAACTGGTTTTGTTTTTCAAAACAAAGAAACCCAGTGTACCTAATTTTATGCGACTGTGTTTCATATCTTGGAAAATGGATCCATCCTTTTTTTAAATTAAGCCTCTGCTAAACTCCATATGACTTAATCTCAAATTACACTGACCTAAAAAGAGTTTTCTGTAAACTCTGCAACTATACAATTGTCTCTGAAGCCTCAGTCCTGTATAAGTCTTTCTGTGTCTCGTTTATTGCCTGAAAGGCTACCTCCTGGGGTATTTTGAGTGTTAACTCATTGTTGTAAAGTGCTATGATGGCTGTTAATGTAATTTGTTTCATACTTTTGCTTTTGTTATAAGTTTTGCATTATAGTGCAATTTAATATTTAATTTAAAACCTATTTAATTTTTCATGTGATACTTGAATTTGGATTTATAAGCTTCTGGCGGGGTCGGTTAGCTAAAAAGATTTTTAATGGACATTATCTTGCCAGGAAAGTACCCGCTTCCAGTGTGAATTAGCTATGAACTGCAGAATGAGGTTCAGCATTTATAATCCTTTGAAGAGGAAAAAGCTAAGTGTTATAACAAGTGCCAATAGTATCTATTTTAGCATCAGCTTCTCCACTAGTGATCTCCTCTCTAACCAAAGGGGAAAATAACTTTATAACCTACATGAAGGATCACCAGAATTGTATTTCTCAAGTTACTGCTACTGTAGCAAACAGCATTTGACTTATTTGATGTGGACTGAGTATGGATTTAATCATATATCTTCTCAACTTTAGCAGGAATTTTCTTCTAGTAAGGAATGTAGGATTGGCTTTTATATGTTATTCTTCCTTTGGAATTACTGAAAGGTGAAATTCTTCTAGATTGATCATAGTCTATTATATAATATGCTCTGTGCCTTCCATAGCTATAAAGTATGCAGCACACCAAAGCAAACAATGACAATTTAACTTGTGCTGTGGACATCACAATTCTATACTAGTTTTTCAGGTAAATATTTACACTAGTTTTTGACTTAAGTTCCTGAGTTTAACTGCATAGATATCCAAAGCCTTATACTGATGCATATTTTTATATATTTTTTTATATTTAAATTGCTGTATGCTCTAGGTTTTAAAGTATAGAAAGAAAATACTAAGCAGTGCTGACAGTTTCATAAAGAATTACCATTCTGTTTATTAGAGGTGAAAACATTTTTAACTATATTTTATTCCAGTGAGAAATAGGGAGGTGGAAACGTTTTGAAAGGATACATCAATTTCAATTTCACTTGCATCAAAAAAGCTACTGAGCGCCCAAATGGAATCTCTTCCAACAGCCAGGGAGAGAAAGCTGAACTGAACATCTGTCCTTTAGCAGAAAAGATAATTATGTCAAAATGCTGTTGAAAGGTGTTGTTCTCATTCCAATGTAGAAATAAAAAAAACATTAAAATCTAAATAGTTGTTGCAAAATAGAGTGATCATTCTTCAGCCAGCTCTGGTATTATACTTTTTAAAATATATCCACTAACAGGCTCTACACTATCTAAAGGACAAAATGGTACAGGGTTATGTATCTGCTGAATCTCTGTTTAACTTGCCTAGTGAAATGTGCATTATAATTTTCTTATGGTGAACTGCTATATTTATAAATAAAATGGGGGGGAGCCTTTCTGCACATGCAGACACAGCTGCTTACTGCCAGTAATTAGTTCTACTGTGCAGTCAAGCATCTCGTGTAAACGTGCCTGCTGTGTATCAGAAAAGCAACCAGCTATCTCATGTGCCTTTTATACTAGAACATTTTACATCTTAAAATTAAACTTTAGGGTCAGGAAACATACATCTTACAACAAGCTAGAATTTTTTTCCTTGGGCAATGGTAGAATAGGTGCACATTATACAACCCATCATTTGTTAAGAGCCAAACTTAGCATTATAAATTGTACCATCATAATTTGCCTTGCTTTAGAAACTGGTTATGAATTCTGGAGGGTGAGAAACACAAATATGTTGTAGAGTCTTACAGTACAATCAGGGTACCCCCCCCAAGGGAAACTGAACTACATAAATCATTCATTTATGATTAACGATGCTGGTTATTAATGAACTAAACATTTAAGCCTAATTCTTCAACTGGAGCGTACATGCATGTACAGGTACTCCTCACTTAATGTTGTTCCGGTTAACGTTGTTTCATTATTATGTCACTGATCTATTAGAGAACATGCTCATTTAAAGTCGCGCAATGTTCAGTTATAATGTTGTTTGGCCACCGCCTGCTAATAGGTAACTATTGTGACGTAACTGGATTCGCTTAACATCATTTCGCTTAAAGTCGTGTTTTTCAAAAATATAACTGTGACATTAAGCAAGGAGTATCTGCAAGTAAGCAGATATTTCACCCTTGTGGACACATTTACATGAGACACTTACTGTGGAGTTGCCTAATTAGCTCTGCAGTGAAGTCTCAGGGCGCCTATACACGAGCAGTGAGGCTGCTCTGATGCACAGCAATTACAGTGCATTGGAGCACACTCAATTGAGTCTGCTGAAGCATGGGAATTACCCACAAGCTTTAGCACCCCTACTGCCATTTTTCAGCATGGGGACACACACTCCAGGCGATCTAATTAAAGTCTCTCTCCCCCTCCCCGCCCCCCCCCCCCCCCCAACTCCTGGAGCACCTGTATAAATGCCCTCAGTGTCTATACATGTAGCCCTATTAGGCCATAGGAAAATTAACTCCACCAGAGGTCAGTACTTGTAAACACAAGTATTCTATGCTGGCGTTATTTAGTGCACTGCAAGACACTGGCGACGCTTAGAGGGAGTGCACGTAGGTGCATGTGCACCCCTTAAGATTGGTGATGCACCCCCCAAAAGAAGCACTGCCAATGCTGCCAGCAGTGCCTGTGGAGTCTGCAGGTGGTTGCTGATCACTGCTGGCCGTTGCCACCGCATCTGTGGGTGGTCGCTGACCGCCTGTTGGCACTTGCCAACCTCCTCACTGCCAATACTGCCACGGCTGCCTGTGGGAGCTCCCCGCTTGCTGCCGCCATGCCTCCACCACCAACACTGCTGCTGCTGCCTGCGGGCAGTTGCCGTGCTCCCCCAGCCTCCGGAGGCACGTGTCGTTCATGCCGCAACACACATATAGACATTGATGGAGCTGGGTGGGGCATGGGGGTGCATTAGCAAGGGGGCTGCCTGCTGGCTACCCCTGCACTGGAACACCCTATTGCCCCAGCCAGCCCCTCCACAGCACATCGAGCTGGGTCAGAGCAGCTCCAGGCACGGGCGACTGGTGCCTCCTGATTCTGGGGGAGCACCAGCTGCTGGTCGCTGACTGCAGGGGGCAGCGGTGAAACCAGAAGTACCAGTGGCACTCCGGTTTTGCTGCCGGCGCTTCAGTCAGTGCAAGGGGAGGGCACGACAGTGCTTCTCCCAGCGCCCCATTTCCAGGGGTCAATCTGAGGGGGGGCACATGCCCCCCCATGCCCTTCCCTATGTGTCACCAATGGCCCCAGGCTGGCAGGTGGACCCCTGGGCCTGCTCTGAGCCAGCTCAACGTGCTGCGCTCCTAGGGTGTACATGTAAACACGGTGCCCAGGAGCAATAAACTCCTGCACAAGATGCACCAGTTTATTGCCACACGTTCATTTCACAGGTAGACGCACCCCCGTAAGGCGTTTTTTACACTGCTGGGAAAATACGTACTACCACACGCACGACGAAGGAAGTTAAGCGTGGCAATAAGTGAACGAGTAACCTCTAAGCACCGTCTTTTCTTAGCAAACCTCGTAGCCTTCAATATGAATTTTAATTTCTACCTAGGACCTTTTACAATCGCTGCAATCCCCTACGCCTGACACGCGGCCGGTGCCCGAAACCTTGCAAATACAGACACTTTTTTTTTTTTGCAAATATCTAGTTGATCTAATAAACGAGATCACCTCTGCCACGGCTTTCGGTTCCTATAGCTTCACTGTGCTTCCGTGGGCCTTTCGCTGCCCGTCCCTGGGGCCGGCTGGAGTTCCCCAAGCACGGCAGGGAAAGGGCAGCGTACAGCCCCCGTCACGAGGCGCCTGCGAGCGCAGGTGAAATGTCGACGCTTAGTCACGGACCGCAGCGTGCGAGGGCGAGCGGGAGCGGGAGCAGGAGTGCGCTGCGCACCGCGGGAGGGCGGCCAGGCACGGGCCGAGAGGAAACATCTCGCGCCCCCAGGCGGGGCTGGGGAGGTGGCCGTTGCCCCGCCCAGCGCACGTGACCGCCGCCCAGTCCAACCCGGGGCCAGCGACCCCGCCCCCTCTCCGAGCGGAGCCGGAGCCGGAGTCGGAGCGGGCGCGAGCGCGAGCCGGCGGGATGGAGGGGCGGCGCGGGGCTCGCGGCTCGCCCAGCGCCCAGCGCAAGCGCGCCCGGCCCGGCAGCACTGGGGAGCCCGCGGGGGCCGGCGGCAGCGCCCCGCGATGGGGGCGGCCAGGCCGGGAGCGGGGCTCGCAGGTACTTGCCCTCCCGCCCGCTCGCCCGCCCCGAGCCCAGCGCTGCCGCCGCCCGGCGGTTGCAGGGCCCGCGCTGCCCCCACAGGGCGCTCGTGCGGCGGGAGCCAGAGCCGCCCGGATAGGCCGCTACCGGCCTGTGTGTGTGTGTGTGTGTGTGTGTGTGTGTGTGTGCGCGCGCGCACGCGAGCACACACATGGATGCTGTTGCATATACACATATATATGCACATACACTCGCCTGCATGCGTGTGTGTGTATGTATGCATATGCAGCGTGTGTGTGTGTGTGTGTGTGTGTGTGTGTGTGTGTGTGTGTGTGTGTGTATATGGGGAGGGGCAGGTCTTCTTCAGCAATCCCTGGCAGTTGAGGATGGTTGTCTTCGGTGATCGTCACATCTGGGTGTCCAAAGAGGGCTGATGAGGTCTGTCCCGGATGGGCAGACTCTACTGCAGCTCAGACATGTTTCCCTGTGGGGAATGTGTGTGTGTGGTGCACGTGTGTATATACATGCACACAATGTGTGTGTGCATGCATACATATATGCATGTGTGTGCACATAAACACGTGTGTGTGTATATATACATATATATACACACACACACACACACACGTGTATATAATATATGGGTAATTATTTGGCTAAGTTCACCAGCTGCCAGTGGGCTCGATACAACCACTTGGTGGGTTGGATCCGGCCTGCAGGCTCTGTTTTGCCCACCATTGTGATATAGTGTATGTGTACACGTGAAAGTACATATGCCCATGCATATGTGGCGTGTGTGCATACATGCACGCGCATATGTGGCGTGTGTGCATGTGTACAGGCACGTGTATATGCATGGTGTGGGGGTGTGTTCATGCACATATATATACATAGTATATGTGTGTACATGCATATATATATGTGGTGTGTGTATAGAGCACAAGCTTTTGTGGACCCAAGATCATTTCATCAGATGCAGCGTTCCAAATAGTATCATCGTGGCTTCACTAGGACGAGCTAATTTAGAAACCCCAGTGGTGTTACCCCAAAGGCAAGACGTGCTGAAGGAGATGGGAGTAACAGCCCCCTGGGGAATGTGTAGCATGTAGTAGTCCCCTGAGTTTGCAGAAAGGAGCGAAACGAAAATGTGATGGGGAGAACTGGCTACTAGGGACTTAATAGAAATTTATTGAAAAGTGTTTCAGCTGAAAACAGTATGTGGTGTATAGAGGGGCAATGGCGAGAAGTAATCCTCTTCCAGAGAGGTACTTCTGCTTTTGCCAACTAGGCTGGCTTTGCAGTTACCTGGAAGCCAAGAGGCTGCACATGTTTTTTTCAGAAAAAGAAGCAGATTGTGATTTTCGTAGGTGTAGTCGTAGTCTCCAAACCATAGGTCTCAGGACATTCCATCAGATGCCAGATCCATTAGCTTCCCTGAACAGGTTTCACATTAGTCACCTTTGTCATATCCTGAGAGGAATTCTTAGTTCAGTACTCCTCAAACATAAATGCTTTGTGATTGATAAAATGACTTGGTATTTAATGAACAACTGAGTAATATCATTTTTTCATTTGTTACACAGATTGAGAATAAGTCCAAGGATGATGCAGACTGTAACTTGGCACCAAGGACTGAAAGTAAGGGTGCTTCAGAAGAAGAGGAGACTGTAAGTCACAGGAAAAAGAGAATGAAGGACCAAGGATCAACAGTAATATATCTTAAGGCTCTCCAGGGTGTGTTTGGGCAATTGATAAACCAACTGCCCAGAAGGGCGGCACCTCCATCGGATGAAGTTAAGACTGAAAGCCCTGACCATAGAAAAAAGCCTTGCCAGTTGGGTGGCAATTCAAGAAGCTTCTGTACAGCTCCAAGGGTTGAAGAAGATCAGCATCTCCCACTAGACTTAGATGGACAGAAAACTGCCACAGAGGAAAGTAGTTGTGCTAGGTCAGTTGTCATTTTGAGTGACCCCAGAAAAGAGCCTGTGACTTTCCAGAGGACGGTTATTGCAGAACCCCCTTCGAAGCTTGTATTTGTTGATGAGCCCTCTTCGAGTTCAGAAGATGGCCTTGAGGTGAGAGTGCTCATGTTGAGCTGTGAAATAATGTTTCTTGAGTAAGACACGCTGGCATGGGATTGGAGATATTACTAGCTAAAATCTTAAATGAGCAAAATAAAAGTTCTGACAAAATGAAGAACTCTTTCAACAGGGTGCAATCTAGTAAGTGACCACTACTGAAAATTTGTCTTGATTTGTCCACTAGATAATAGTGTCATTAGGATAGAAATCAATGGCTGTCCTCCATTTCCTCAATACATAAAGAATATGAATGTAGGGTCACTTATCTTTGACTCAGGACAGGTTTGGAAGGTAGCCCTTGTTAGCATGCAGTGAAGTTTAGCCATGCTGCCATGTAATACACAGAGTCCAGCACGCCTTGGTTGATACCCTCTCATATTATGTGTAATCCTGTAGTTAGTTGTCTTCTACATTAATGTAGTCTAAGCAGTGTAGAAGTCTGAAATGCTAATTATGAAGATATAGACAACAAAGAGTTACGGTTGCACAAAAGGAGTCTCTTCTTAGTTTCTCAGTTCCTGGATGAGCTATTTTCTGCTGGAAAAATTCCAGGCACCAGAGTAGCTGAACTCAAGGCAAAGTATACCTCTCTGCATTAGGCAGTGATAAGGTACAGTATTTAAAGATTGTCAGTATATTTCAGTGGGTGCCAAAGCGCACAGTTGACAGCCCAGAGGTCACAAGTGTGAAGACATAGCGGAAGTGCTCACAGCACGACTCTATCAGGTTCCAATGAATCTGTGAATTATGTTAAAATACCTTGTTACAAGGACACAAGAAAGGAAAGAAGTTTCTGCTGCTCCTTTTTACCCATTGTCCTAGGCCTCTACCCTAGATATGCTAGTCTAGCCTGAAACTGATGTGCTTGCTGGAATTGCTCTGTTCTTGGTAAGATACAGCTGGTCTATAAAGCTAAGTGTCTAAGGCCCCTGCTATGTGTCACGTATATTATACAATTAACTGGTTAATCATGCAATAAATTTGACTGGCCACACATCCCAAGTAAGGCTGGCCACATGTGCAAAGTAATTATCGTACAACCAATTGGTTAATCACACAATACATTTAGACCAGCCACACATGCAAAGTAATTATCACAAAAAAATGTAACAATTCTATAGCTGGTTTCTCTCCAGCTTGCATATGAACACATAGCGGGGCCCTAATTGATATTCTTGCAATTCACTGTCCACAAAATTAAGTTTATTTTGTTGATCGATTGTGATTTTTGCCTTTTGGTTTACAGTTTGAACAGAAAAAAATGCCAGAGAAGAACCCGTCTGTAGGAAGCGATTGGTCTGATGTGGAAGATGTAGAATCTTTGGCTAGATTCTCCCAGGAGGATTCACTTCCACAGCTTAATAGTCCAAGAATTTTGGAGACTTCACGAACTTTAAGTGATAACTTAACATATCCTACTAATGTGAATAGTTGCATGTGGGATGACTCTGTAGGGTCCTGGACAAATAGTCCCAAACCACCTGAGTGTTGTTCGTTTTTGAGCCCCAGCCAGGATACTTCCTATCTAACTGGCTCGGGTACCAATTCTCTCTGTGACATTTCTGTAGAACTTGCAACAAATGCTTCTTTCAATGCATCTGAAGATGTAGAGTCACCAGTTGAAGGTGGACATTGGAGATCACGTTCCCGTGATTCTTCTGTGGTCTGTAGGGAAAGAAGTAGACCATCTAGGGAGGAAGTGGGATCCTGTGCTCCCGTTGTCCGTAGAGTCCGACTGTCAGATTCTTTTAGTAATGAATACATGAACAGGGAAGTGCCTGATGAGCTGCCTAAATATTTGGAGGAAGGCTTTGTTGATACCCATTGCCATCTGGATATGCTGTATTCCAAGCTGTCTTTTAAGGGGACCTTTGCAAAGTTTAGAGGGGTTTACCACAGCTCCTTTCCCAAAGAATTTCAAGGTTGTATAACTGACTTCTGTGACCCTCGCACTCTGAGGGACTCTTTGTGGGAGGACTTGTTAAAAGAAGACATGGTTTGGGGAGCATTTGGCTGTCATCCACACTTTGCACGTTACTACACTGAATTTCATGAAAGAAGCCTCCTACAAGCCATGCGGCACCCTAAAGCTATTGCCTTTGGAGAAATGGGACTGGATTATTCATATAAATGTTCTACAGATGTATCCACACAGCACAAAGTAAGGAGCTGAACTTCTAGTTTATTACGTTATTTGTGCTTATTTCTAAGTTCCGCCTGTGAATTTCAAGCCCTTTCTTCCCCATACATATGGTAGGATAACTTTATAGCCTTATATTGCCTTTAGGGTAGGAGAAAACCATGATAGCATTGTGTGAATTGGACCATGAGTAAGATGTCAGTACCTGGATATCTGGATAAAGTGTCCTATAATACAGCAGGGGAGCAACATGATTAAATGGACAACAGTGAAAATCAAGAACAGTCAGTTTGCATCCCAGCTGCTTGTGCTTTCCTTAAGAAGCTTGGGCAGATCAGGTAACGCTTCTGCACCTTAGTTGTGCCATCTGTTAAATGAGGATGGCAGTTGTGGGGCAGTGTATCTGAAAGTGTAGATGTAACGTGGCTGGGTTCAGGGAATTGAAATTTCAATCATTCTCTTCTTTTAATAGAAATTTAATCTACCCATTACCATCATACCTCTGTGCCGTGTCTGATAAGGTCCTGACTTAAAACGTAGAATTACTAGAAATCAACTGAGTTCGATAAAGTGCTTCCCTCTGTCCCCCTGGCCTCCGTATTTTCTTTTCTATTATAATAATTCCAGTAAAACTTAAGGCTGTCTTAATTCTGACTTTATTTTTTATTCAGGTATTTCAAAGGCAGCTGCAACTGGCAGTGTCCTTACGGAAACCCTTAGTAATACATTGCAGAGAGGCAGACGATGATCTGTTGAAGATCATGAAAAAGTTTGT
Organism: Alligator mississippiensis; assembly: GCF_030867095.1. Classification (NCBI taxonomy): domain Eukaryota; kingdom Metazoa; phylum Chordata; order Crocodylia; family Alligatoridae; genus Alligator; species Alligator mississippiensis. Next base: position 15,017,598 of record NC_081835.1, read on the forward strand.
GCCCAGTGACTACAAGATACACAGGTAGCTAGCTCTCTTCACTGTGTTAAAAAGCACTTTTGATTCAGTATTGGTCAGCATTAATACTGCCATGAATAAAATGACAAATAATCAAATGTGTAGAAATTTAACTAGGTTTTTATAGGTTTTCTTTCCCTCACTTACACAGAAGAATGTGACTTTGAGCCGGGGGTGGAAACTGAAAACAGAGTGAAAGTAAAAAAATATGTGAGGAGAGGAAACTTTTTTTCTCTAATCCATTTTGATTTTCTTAATTTTTAAATTAAGATATGTAGAAGTGATTTATTCCCTTTAGGCTGGGGGGTGGGGAAAAATACAGTTTGTGGGCTGAATCCATTCCACCAACTGATTGTACCTGGCTCACAGGCAGGTGGCCACAAATTCACAGGGTCCAGCCCATAGACAGCCAGTAGCTCCAGCTGCCGCATGGTGTTGGGTGGGCACAGCTGTTTCTGTTGTGCTGGTCGGGCTGGCAGGACTGCTTCTGCCCAGGACTGATACAGTAGTGTTAGCTGTGGACCTGGGCAGATGCCCTGATCCCCACCAGGAACCTGCTGGCCACGTCCACAGCTGATGCTGGCACCTGCCGGGGGCTGCTTCCAATGGGCTGGGTGGGTGCTGGCATAACCTGTGGATGTGGCTGGCAGGTTCCGGGTGGGGTGGGGACTGGGCATGCTGCAGCCCCAATCGGGGTGGGAACATCCCAATCCTTACCTGGAAACTGCTGGCCACGTCCGACCCTTATGCAGGGGGTCGGACTCGATGATCTATTGAGGTCCCTTCCGACCCTAACGTCTATGAATCTATAGCTGATGCCAGCGCCTGCCTGGGGCTGCTTCCACAACATCAGGAGGGTGCTGGCATAAGCTATGGATGCAGCCAGCAACTTCTGGGTGGGGTGTGAATCAGGGCATGCTGCAGCTCTGGGCAGGGTGGGCATTGGGGTGTGCTGCAGCTCTGGGTGGGGTGGAGATCAGGTTGCAGGGTGAGGGGGGAGAGAGAGAGGGAAGTGTGGTCCTCTAGAGGATACCAAAACTCATTTAAGTGCCGCCAAATCACATTTCTTTTATGCTAAAACGTTTGCTTGGTTATTTTAAGAAAAAATCACACTTGTACAAATCACAAATTAAACCAGAATTCTATTGCAGGGAATGGCAAAATGGGAAGTCTGTGGCTGATAGAATCCATTTCCACTGGAACATTGAGACTTGAAATGGGATTTGTAAAATAAATATATAAACACACAAACAGGATTCTTTGGATCCTTACTATGCAATCTCCTTCTTTGGCCTCTCTGTCACCTTCTTTCAGAACTGACAGTTGTTACCTTGGAGAATAACCAACACTTTCTTAACCTTTAGGCACTGTTTTACTGGCAGTTACAATGTCTTAGAGCCATTGCTAAAGCATTTCCCAAATCTTTCGGTGGGATTCACTGCATTGCTGACCTATTCATCTGCCGCTGAAGCAAGAGAGACTGTCAGGAAAATCCCTTTGAACAGAATAATTGTAGAAACAGATGCTCCATACTTCCTTCCAAGACAGGTAAGAATGTTTCTATAAAATGCTCAGTAACTCTTCTCTCCAGTGTTGATTACAAGGTCTTTCCGTCATGTTGAGGCTGACTGATAGGACACCTACAAACAAGCAGCTAGAAGCATGTGTAGGCCTATATTTTGCCCCTGGTTTCCAAAAAGTGTATGGCTGGGAAGGCAAGTTTTAGCCTCTCTTGCCTAGTAGCTTCTTCTCTTTACAAGTAGTACCCAAGCCTCAGTTTTGAATTTGTAGACACTCTTGCATCCTAGATGCAGATTCCAGCAGGACCAAATCAGCCCATTGTCCAACTATGGTTGATGTACTGAATTTTGCACTGGTCTGTCAGACAGAACTTTAAAAATGGAAGTTTTGTCTTCTCTGCTGTCCTTTTAAGACAGGGATGTATTCCAGCCTCTATGGCCTCTTGTGCTGTTATGTGGGTTATTTGCTGGCCGCTGCTTTTATGAAGTGCTCTGGGAAAAAAGGCTGAACCAAAGCATCAAACAGCATTATGGAAAGATGCTTGCTGGCAAGTGTCCAGGCCCAAATAAAAGGCTTAACATGAAGGTAACTCCTGATTAGTCTTGAGTATTGCAGAGTTGAAGAGATTCACTGTTCCTGACTCTGCCCTTTCTTTAATGTTTTCGCAGGTTCCCAAAAGCATGTGCCAGTATTCTCACCCAGGACTCGCCTTGCACACAGTGAGAGAAATCACCCATCTGAAAGGCCTACCACTCTCCCTCACCCTGGCTAATTTAAGGCAGAACACAAAGAGTCTCTATGATGTCTAGGAAGGTGCTAGTTAAGGTAGAGAAGCCCTAGGTTGGGAAGACTGCTGTTAAACAGGGAGAAACTTTGAAGGGACACTTATATCACATCCTGTGACTCTGGTCCCAGTGGTGACACTTAGCCCCTCCTGACTTGTCATTTCCACTTGCCTCATAAGAGTTACACATTTCTATTTATCCATGTCCCTTCACATCTCCGTTTAATTTCCTGCTGGCTTACCTCCCCTTGGAGCACACCCCCAGAGAAGGTGCCAGTGTCTGTGAGATCAGTTTTCCTTGAGGTGAAGACAAGGAGAACTAGTGTTGGGAAATGTGGAATGTTGTCCAGTTTTATAGGTATTGGTCCATTCAAAAGAGTAAATAGCTTGTAACTCCTGAACCATTCTTGACCTGAATGATTCGAGGACAGCTAGAGCCCAAAGGGTAAATGGGCATCAACCATAGCCTCTAAAAGCACCTAATTGCTGAGACCATGCAGTAAAGAGAAAATACTGAAGCAGAGAATTTGATGCAAAACTGTACCCTGTTCCTTGCACAACACAATGAAAACGCTGTACACAGTTAAGTTGGTGTTGTTTAGGTATGGACCCCTTTCCTTGAAAGGTATAATGAAGTGCATGTGCTATAGGTACTAAATAAGCTTTTAAACCTTTTTTAGCAAAATGTTATGACTGCTAGAGCTGATCCACCTACACATAATTTTATGGCTGCGGTGGGTTTTAATTTCAGGAGAAACGAAGCTTGGCTACACATTACAACAACCCTCTTTAACCTGACTTGTATTTTGTTTTGTGGAATCCCATCCCAAAGGTGGTTCTGTGGGGCTGCGATCAAACTGTTATGAAGACAAGTGCCTCTGTGAAAGAAGTGCCAAAAACCTTGATAAATACAGTTCTCAAACCAGGGGTTTTTTGTAGAATTCTTTCTTTTTTTTTTTCTTTTTCTTTTTTTTTTTTTTTTTACTATTTCATGTCAACTTTTATCCTTGCGTTCAGAAGACTTTTTAACATTTTTAACAAGGGATAGTAACTTTTTAAATAATATTTGGAACTACAGTTGAAACTTTTTTTAAAAAAAATTAAATATTTAAAAATGTAAAATAAAAATTTCTAAGAAAGACTGCAAAATCATGAGCATGGATCTCTATAAACTAAATGCATTTCTGTAAATTGATTCTGCCTGTTTGCTTAGCCTCCATTCCAGGCAGGAATTCCAAACCCATCTCCGAACCCTGAAATAATGGTATGAAGGCAAGTTCCATTCCACCCCTCTGCTTCACAGACTTTCCATTCTGATATTAGCATCAATTAGGCACTTGCTTCCTGTTTTATATGAAGGTTTTGGAATATATAGGGTTGTTTTTTTTAAGTATTCCCTTTAAAAATATTGTTAAAGACACATGGTCTCTCTTAAATCAGCCAATTGAGAGAAACAGTTGAGTGGGAAACCATCCTCACCATTGCATGAGAGTGTATCTCAGTAGTGGGGACTGCCTGCTCCTAGGGCAGCTGTCGCTCATGAATTTGCCTGATGCATTCAAGGGAGGGACAGTTTATACCTTTTACACTGTAAAAATTACATTGTGAAAATATAATTTGATGTTCTCTTTGTAGAACCACTAAGGGCACTAGTTTGTCTCTAATGAAAATGACAGCTAGATCCTCACTAACTTCAGAAGAGGTATGAGAGGGTGTGATACCCTTTGAAACAGATGCATCAACAACAGAGTAAAGTGAGTAGGCTAATTGAGGGTTATTTTTATGTGCAGCTCCTCATATTAAGCTGATGTGTATAACAGAGACTGAAACTTGCATCTAGTTTCTTCACATAATCTTAGAAATGGCAAAAAATTACTGCAGTTTCAATACTACTTTTATTTTCGGCTGTAGAAGCATACACAAGTCTTCTCCCTCCATTGGTAGAAAAGGTCCAAATGGCTTACAAACACATCCTAGAACATTTGTGATACAATTAAGAAAAAAATAAAAGTAAAACAACTTAAAAGTCAGGTGGCTGCTGGTTTTCTTTACCGAGTTATTTAATCTCTTGCCTTCCTCCCAAAAAGGTCTGTTTTCACCCTAATGGTTTAAAAATGTAAACTATTCAGCCCCAGGCATCTGTTTTTTAAAAGAATATTATCAGGTGTACAACTCGAAAGCAGAGTTTTGTTGTAATAACGGTCATCATGTGCTGCTGGTGTCCTTCAACTCCTGTCAGTTTTCCACTTGGATTTCTGAAAGGGCAAAGGACAGAGATTTATTTTGGTTTTTATATTGTAATTCCCAGAAGCCCAACCAAGATCTGGCTTCTGTCAATGTAGTCTTGTCAGAAGAGGAAGGAGAGGAAGACACTGATTTGGGTTTGTGTATGCTTACTGCTGTTATTATAGCGGCAGACATGTATGTGACTTGGAAGATGTAGGGCTTGAGAAGGGATCTGAAGGACAGTAAAGTAGCTTTTCAGATCCATTTATAGGAGGTGTTGGCAAACAGCGAAAAGACATTTATAGCGAGAACAAACAACTGAGTGATGAAAGCTGGCATTGTTGGCAGAATAGGGGGTAAAGAGCCAACACAATAAGGACAAGTGGATGAGCAGGGAAATGCAGAAATATGAAGGGTCTCAAACACAAAAATAAGATGACTGATTTTGATGTGGTGGTATAGTCAGCCAATTTGCCTCTTTTGCATCCAAAATTATTTTGTTTGCCTTTTACTGGTTTAAAAAAAAAAAGATACTGGCTGAAAGCATATGGGAATACTGACTCTTTTCAAAAGTGGCTTGTGATTCATTTTTTTTAAAGTATTTTCATATTTTGGTGCTCAACATAAGGTTACTTAAAGCCTCCTTACTCAATTTCTGAAAAGTAGGCCTCTTTACAGGGTTTCATAGTGGGCACCCAAAATGGCTAGTGGCCATCTAAAATCATAGTGTAAAGCAGAGGTAGGCAATGTTTTGGCCAGTGCCAAAAAAACTGCAATGTCTACCTTGTAAGGGGCCAGACGGAGTGCCAGCATGCCAGAAAAACAAAGCTGGGGCGGGAGGTACATGGCAGGACACACTGCATTTTAATATAGTTAATAATTACAAATGTTGATTTTTTTTACAGTAAATACCAGGTTTTCTAAAAATTCCAAACCTGGTGACAATGAATAAAATTTCATATACTACCTCTGTTGTGTATTTTTTTTGTTAAGCATGTTGTGATGAGAAAGAGAAAGAAGAGAAAAAGAGGGAGGGAAAGAGGAGAGAAGAGAGAAGAAATAGAAGATGAGAGAGGAAAAACAGAGAAGAGAAAAGCACTAACTGCCTGAGTGGGAGTAGGGCAGGGTGGGTGGTGGCGGCCCTGGTGGTGCAGGGTGGGGGGGAGGCCCTGTGGTGAATTTTGGAGTGGCTATTTGCCCCCAAGCCCTTCCCAGCAGTGCCCCTGTGCCCTGCACTCCAGAGCCTCAGTGATGGCTGCACGCACCCCTCGGGGCGGAAGAGAAGCCCAAAGCAGCGCAACCCCAGGTCCCTCCCCCACCATCCTCTTGGAGGTGTGGGGCACAGGGTGGTGGGGCTGGGGCAGTGCAACCCTGGCCCCTCCACTGCCGTCCATGTGGAGGCAGGCATGCATGCGTGCGCTGCCTCAGGCCCCTTCCCCAACTTGTACCTCGAGGTGCGCGTGCAATCGCCAACAGCAGAGCTGATGCCGGCACTCCAGAGCCATGGCTCCAGCTCTGTGTTGGCGGTGACTGCACGTGCACCTCCAAATTTGCCTTAGGCTCCCCACCCTGTAGCCACCCCTCCAGTGCCACTTGGGCCGCCACCACCCACCACTCCCAGCACTGCCTGGGCCACAGCCCACACCTCTCAGCACTGCCTGGGCCACACAGCCCACCCCGTGCAGCTGAGCCCACCTCTCCCAGTACTGCCTGGGCCACCACCACCTGCCCCGCACAGCTGAGCCCACCCCACTCCCACCAGCAGCATAGCCCCTCCACCAGGAAGAGGCTGGTGCTGCCCCTGCAACCAGCCCAGACTCTGGGTATCTGCTCCCAGCCATGGAGCGAGGCTGCTTGCAGCCTCCCAGCTGCCTGTTGGGAGCAGCCCAGGCTGCGCGGCTGGCAGTAGCTGTGTGGAGTCCGGGTGGGTAGTGGTGTGCCAAGCAAAATGTCCTTGCGTGCCATGCTCCGGTGTGTGTGCCAGGGGCTGCTGATCTCTGGTGTAAAGGTTTAGTATCCCACAATAGGTAATGGCCTTTTGGCAAGCCTGCCTGGCAATCTTATCTTTCTCTGAAAGATTTGATGGTGCAGAAAATACCTTTTGGCTCCCCTGTAAGCATGTCCTCTAAGATCCTTTCGAGCTTTTGTCCATACTCCTGGTACTGTCCTTCTGTTATCTTGACACCAATTTCAAAGGGGACATTGCACTAAAATGAAAACACCAAATCAAAAGAATGGCTTAACTGTTCCTTTTAAAGAGGGTTCAAATTCTTTCTGCTCTTGAGTGCACAGAGATTGTATGCTATCTTCAAAAGAAGTATGGTAACTGAACTGCCTGAAAGTTTGTCTTCTCCAAACATCAGCTTGTCCTGAAATAATTATTACTCACTACCTGAGCAACAGTGATTGCAGTGGACAGCTGTTATGGGCAAATGCTGCAACAAAGTATGAGGTTACTGAAAGAAAACAATCCTAAAGTAAAATACTAGGAATTCTACAGTGAAAATAAATATTGGTATTAAGTTGGTAGCAGGTTGCAGGTGTATTCTTTGCAATAATTCTCAGCCTCTTCAGATTTTAAGATTATCAACAATTTAGTCTCAAGTGCTCGTTTTAACTGCTCAAACTGGCTATGAATATATGTTACCTTTCGTGACAAATTTTTCTTCCATTTTGTACTGTGTGACGATATAAAACAAAAAGCCACAATTCCACCCCACCCACCCAGCCTCATTGAATCCATTGCAAAATACAGACCTTAACTTCAATTTCATTGCTGTGTCCTTTTGCCTGTTTTTCATCTGTATCCAAAACTCCTTCTGTGCCCCGGCGGTGTAATTTGGTGTTAGGCTTCTTAGCATCTTTCTGCTGCTGAAAAGTAACCCAGTGTAAATTTTTTTTTTTTCCATAGGCAAACAACCCTGGTCTGTGCTGGAAAATTTGCAGTTTGCGATACGGACTTTTTCACTAATGGAAGTTGTTTCTTCTCCCATTGTTTTATCTTGGTTTGAATGGGGATAGACAGTGGCAACATTATCAGAATCCTATCTACACTCTAGTTCTTTATTACCGCTGGAGACACTTCAGGAGCCCAATCTTTCAAGTGCAGATACAGCCTTAACAGTTCATGTTCATTTGAGATAAATCTCAAAGGCCTTATCCCTCGTGATACTGAGGCAGATTGACCTTTTTTTCTGAGTATTGCTTTAACATAAAGTCATTTGGTTTCAAGTGGTAATTCTAAGGGAAAGTGGTTTGGATTAAGAAGAGAAGAATATTCTTAATTTTACCTGTGTCCTTGGGTATTCAGGGCTTAAAAAACTGGAGCCAGCCAGAGTAGTTTCTGTATAGAGAATGCAGAAAAGGAGAATTCCCAGCAGAGCACTTCTGAGAAACATGATCGCCTTGGGCATGCGCTGAACCAAACCTGGGAACTTAACAAAGAGGAGAAGTTAAAAACTTTGCAGTGTCACTTGATTGCAGAATCTGGATACAGCTCCTCCAGTTTCCCCTGATTTGAATTAGGCTTTGTACTGCCTGGAAAACATAAGAGATTGGTATTAAAGATATGAATAGAGAGAATCCCCCTTAAAAGTGAAGTTATTATTTTTTACTTAGAATGTTTTTTCTTACCTTTTTCACTTACCTTTCTTCCACAAGTGGAAAAATGACAGAACTGAAGATGGGACAGGAGAGAAGAAGTATACAAGAGAGAAGGTGGTGAGGGTGGAACCAGCCTGAAAGGTTGCTTGCCTAGATTTGGTTCACCAAATGGCTGTGTGGGGAGTTTTTCTATCACTGGAATATTTGTTTTGTTTTAAAGTGCCCCTTGAAATACAACCTAATACGTATTTGGAATTCCTTGGAAACTTGCTCTGCTTAGGTCATAACCAAATCAACAAAATGTGGAATACAATGCATAGATCTGTCGCTGGATTAGCTTTCCTGGGGGATTAGATAGCAACTCTCTGAAAAAAGATCCAGACGTTGAGAATGTTCCATTCATTAATGCAGGTGAAATGCTTACCTTGCTGGGATCCTATGATCCCTGCTGACTTCCTGCCCCTGGGGCAGGGGGCTGGACTCGATGATCCTCCAGGGTCCCTTCCAGCCCAAATGTCTATGAAATCTATGATTGTGGCTTGAATTCTCCGAAGAATACTTTTCAATCGGTACCTGAACTGGCATAGCTCAGTAACGAAATAGAGAAGTTAAGTTTATATGTGACCTATTCTAGAAAATGTTTTTCTGTTCTTTTACTAAGTGGGTTATTCCATCTTTTTTAAATTTCCCTTGTTAAAGACCTCAGGCTATAGTGGGGGTTTTCAGCCATGACGTATGGGGGTGGGAGCTTGTTTAGTCTTCCACGTTTGCCAAATTGGACATTGGTTCAGGGAAGAACAGAGAAGGGGTGAAAGCCTGGGACAGTTCTCCTGTGGACTCCCAGCTCAGCCAGAAAGGGGATTAGGAACCACAGTGGAGGTAGCACGTGTGGAGAAGAGTGCTGATGACACAGCTACAGCCGACTGAGCAGAGTCAGAATTTGGGCAAGCGAACAAAGAACAAAATGCCTCTGGGAAGCCAGGACTTCAAATCTAATCTGAAACAGAAACCAGCACTTCACAGCCTTGTGGCAAAAAAAGCTTCATGATCTCTTCCTGAACAGTTCTCCTATGGACTATAGAAAGACCAGGGTGTTTAAGAGAAGAGATGAATAAGGAGGGACATAAGCATATGATCTGAGGAAGGTAGATTGGGAACTTCTGTTCTCCCAGGTTTGCAAGACACGAAAAAGTGGAAATTCACTGTTGTTGAAAGTGAAAAAGACAAAACCCGTCAATAAAAGAAATATTTCATCTTCACACAAGATGCAGTTAAGCTGTGGAACTCACTGGTATAGGAAACCATTGGTCACAGGAATAGAGGGGCATAAAACTGGAAGAGACCACCTGGGTCACTACCCAGTGTCCAAGAATTCAACCAGATTTAGCATGGTCTATTTTTAGGATTACAGATTCTGACACAGACTCTTTGAATCTGGTGGGAAACTGGGGGCAGGAGAAGCATCCTTTTTTAACAGGTGGGGCCAGCCATGGTCATACAAGCTTACCTGGAGCAGGGTGGGTAGGTCAGCTATTCAGAGAACAGCCACTGAGCTACAGAAGAGGTGTAGGCACCAGACCAAACTGACTGAAGACAGGTACCAAAGCAGTGAAGAAAACAAAGGAGGAAAATGGAAAAAAAAATATTTTTGCCTATAATAAAAGTCTTGCATTGTATTAAAGTAAGAAATAACTTGTTCTGAAATACTGGGCAAAGTCCTTGTTATGTTCCTACAGCCATTATGTTTCTTTGGGTTAAGTACAGATAGTCAAAAAACCCAAGGCTGAATTGATTCAGTCTTTGCAGGTTAGTCTAAGCGGCAAAGATTGAACCAATAAGCAAATGAACAGACATTCACTTTTCATTCGGGAAATGCAGCCCACATGCCTGCAGTAGCTGAAGCCAGGAGCTTGGGGGGTGCTAGAGCATGGCTCTCTGGCACATAGGCCAGCATGGGTTGTGTGTTCACTTCCTCTTCGTGTGCACCCAAGATCTCTGGGATTTGCCGTCCAGAATCACAACAAGACTCTGCACAGTTGCTCATCAGTCCCTCTTCCCACTTCCAGCTGCCTCTGGGATTTGGACTAAAAGCTGTCATTTGGCAAAGTACAGCTACAGAGAAATTTCAAAGCTAGAAAATGTTTGGTATTACAGTATTTGTTTAAACAAATGGATTCAAATATCCTTCTACTTCTTCACCTTTTGTTTCAGTGGAACAAAGGAGGGGAAATTAAATACAATGCAAAAAAACCCCACTCTCCTCTTTTACTTCATCTTGGAAGAAAGTTTGGAAACATCTAAGGAATGGAAAATTTTGGGGGAATCCCACTGCTTCAATTTTTACATATGTAAGTATGAAAAAACTGAAGTGTTAACTGCTTGACACAATGATACAGGTCTTCCTTCCTTGGCAAACTTTTTCCTAGCTAACAATACCAACTTAATTTTCCCCATAGCTCTGGTGTTTCTCTGCATCAGAAATGAAGTTCTGTCATCCAGGTTTGTGCTGGTGAATTAGGGTGACTAACACATGATCTTAAGACATAAGACATTGAAATAGGAAGGGTTTTTTAAATCAGGTTGTTTGGATGCTTTGGATTGTGTACTCGGAAAGGGGGGGGGCCTGTATCATTGTATCAAGCACTTAACACTTCAGTGTTTTTCATACTTACACATGGAAAAAATGAAGCAGTGGGATTCCCCTTACTTTTCCATTCCCTAGATATTTCCAAACTTTCAAGAGGAAGTAAAAAGAGGAGAGTGTTGGGTTGTTTTGTTTTGCACTGTTTTATCTCCCCTCCTTTTTTTCCACTGGCACAAAAAGTGAAGAAATAGAGGAAAATCTGAATCCATTTGTTTAAACAAATACTGCCATGCCAAACATTTTCTAGCTTTGAAATTTCCCTGTAGCTCTACTTTGCTAAATTACAGCTTTTAGTTCAGTGTTGACCATCTCCATCTGAAACCACTGAAGAGGAATTTGTAAATGTGAGGTGATAAGCTGTAAATGTAAGGCCCAGTCACATGCTGAACTTCAAGCACAATTGTAAGCTTGGTTAGCTGTAAAGCTTTGACTTGTGAGGAAGGGAGAGGAGCATCATGCCTGTATTTATAATCCCTGATCTATAAAATAGTATAGGATGATCTGAAGCCCGGTTCCCCTGAGAAGGTACCTCACCTTATAGCTCCTAAAAAGGTTAGGTTAATTAGGACAGTTGTTTTCACTTGCACGCTTGGGGCTGGAGTTGTTCTGCTGCTGTAGTGGACCCCAGACTGTTGGATGTTCTGGTTATAGAGACCTTGTCTACTCTGTTTTGGATGACCAGAACTGTTAAATCATTGCATGGCACCTATGGGACAAATAAGAGTTCACAGCTCCGATGCTGACAGGCTGCTGTTAATAGTATGTTTTCACTTTCAATTTGGGATGGGGCTGAAGAACTATCAGAGTTTTGCAGGGGGGAGTTTGAAATGCTCTTGCACGCGGTGCCTTGCAGACCTACTCTCCTGGTGAGCTGAGCCTGGTGGCAGGCACTGGAATGCTGTTAGGTGGGGAATGACAGGGTTCATGTCCCAAATTAGCCTGTTTTTGAACCAAGCACTTACTCCATCTGTACACCTGAGGAGCGAGGCAGGGATACGCTGAGTGCCTGTGGTTTGAAAAGAACCAGCTCACATTCAAACAAAGGTATTTTGAAAGGTGTGCAAAGATGCATATCATTTGAGTAAAGATCAGCCTCAGCTCAAGAATGGGAATGCACTTTCAAAAAAAGGAATTATTTGCGATGTCACAGGAAATGTTGTTGATCTTAGATAACTTTGTTCCTTTTTGTACAAATGTATTCTGTTGCCACACAGGTAAAGAATGGGGCATATCTGTGGGGCATGAATAAGTATAACATCCATTTGCAGCATCTCTGAGCAACCAGGGAAGGATTAACAAAAGTCTGGTCTTTTTTTTCTTTTACCTCAATATTGAAGAAATGTAAAGAAATCACGAGAACTGGACTCAGCAGCCTTTTTGCTGTACATTTTGCCAGATGCTTGGGCTGTATTTACTGTATTTTAGTCCGGGCATAGTACATTATGGTTAGGGCAAACACCAAGCACTTACCAGCAACCTCTAGTCCTCAAGCTGATCCTCAGCAGACCTTAATTCATATTCAAGTGAAGAATATAAAATGATATTCTGATGAGACAACCCAAGTTGAAAATTGCATTAGATGAAATTTATCAAGTTTTGTTCCTCTCTCCAAGGGCCCTGCCACAAGTTCAAATTAAAGCTGACTAGAAACCAGCTATAAAGTTGTCACCCATTTTCAAGCACTAACTCTGTAGCAGGCTGGCTCTTTTTATGGCTGGGTGACCATTTTATGGCAGGAGGATCATTACTTTGCACCATGGTTGGTCTACATTTATTGTGCGAGGACTCACCCACGGCAGGTCCTTAGCTAGCAGTTGAAGCCAGTACAGCACATGGTATTGATTGTGTCAAGAGTAACGTTCATTATCACGTCACTGTTAAAAGCAATTACGTCAAACACCCTTTAGTGCACCGACCCCTCCCGTCCCGAGCAGCGAGGGGTGCAGGAGAGGAACACCGCACCCAGCAGGCTCCATGCCGCACTACCCAGACCATGCCACTAGGGGGCTTCAGGTACTGGCAGCAGTACTGGCGGAATGGCTTCCACTGCCCTCTGCGCCTGCGCACAAATGGCTGCTAGTGCTTGAAGGCCAGGTCCTGGCAGCTCGGTATAACTTACCTGATGATATTGTAGCTGGGGAAAAAACCCACGCGTGGCCACGGCTGACATCACCCCTGCAGCAAACCGCCTCGAAGCTGCGCGTAGCTCCCCTGTTGCCTGGCGGCCGCCCACCCCACCTCCGCTGAGTGCGTCCCGCGGCTGCACTGACCTGCCAGGACCCGCGGCAGTGTTCCCATCACCCCCCGCGGGCCACCCCCTCCCTCTCTCCGCGCTGCCTGCCGCGGTGGCCGCAGCGCTCCCGCCGGTGAGTACGATCCGCCGCCATCCTGCGCCGGGGCTGCCCGCAGCCCGCTGCCGCCGCCTCCCCCGCGCTGCGGGCGGCACCCCCCGCTGCCGCCGCCCCGTATTGCCGCAGCAGAGCCACGGGCCGGGCCGGGCCGGGCCTCTCTGCTGCCCTGCAGCGCATGCGCCTTGGTGCTAAGTGTGTGCTGCGGGACTCAGGCCCTGCGGAGCCCGGGTGTTTAGCGCTGTTAGTACGGGCTCTTTGGGGTCCCCCTTAGCACCAGGGCTGCATTTGCGACTGGGGGGGCTGCGGGACACGGGGCCCTGCAGAGGCTGGGCTAGGGCAGAGATTGGGGGTGCGGGCAGGGAAGTCTCTGCCCCTTTCTCACCTCTTTGGCCACCCCGCAGACACCATGCCTGCCCTCCGGCCGCTGGTGAAGCCCAAGATCGTCAAGAAGAGAACCAAGAAGTTCATCCGCCACCAGTCCGACCGCTATGTCAAGATCAAGGTAGGCCTGTCTCTCCCGTGCGCAGGGAGCTGTTCGATGCAGAGTTAAAGCCCAGAAAACACTGTATGTGAAGGGGCGATTAAGAATCGCATTGGGGGGAGGGGGGGCTTGGCTCTGCAAAGAGCGATGTGCAGTTAAGCCCAGGCTGTTGTGTTGGGCATGCTGTTGGGTCAAAACATTGTTCTCGCATCGTTCACAGCGCAACTGGCGTAAGCCGAGGGGTATCGACAACAGAGTCCGCAGGAGATTCAAGGGCCAGATCTTGATGCCCAACATTGGTTATGGTAGCAATAAGAAGACAAAGCACATGCTGCCCACTGGGTTCAGGAAGTTCCTGGTCCACAACGTCAAGGAGCTCGAAGTGCTTATGATGAGTAACAAGTAAGTGAAGACAAGCTTTCGGCCCCTTTAAGAGGGGTGGGTGGGTAGCTGCCTGCCTAGACACGCCAGTGCTGTTTGGTCAGTGGCAGCGGTCAGACCAGGAGGTTGGGGCCAGAGGTAAGTTGCTAATCGGGGGGGGGGGGGATACAGTGAAATGACCAAAATCTAGCAGCAGTTGAGCAAATGCTGAAGGGAGGAAGCTGCTCCCCTGGCTTTTACATGGGTTGGGCCCTGCTCTTACCTCCCTGTACTGCACTTGACTCCAGGGAAGTAGCCTGCCATTATACAGCGTTTGGAGCCTACCCAGGAGTGGCAGCCCTGAGGCATTACCGTGCTATAAATACAGGGAATTTCAGTAGCAAGGCCCCTAGAGACAAGTGTACTTGTCCAAGTATACTCGACCTCCTTGCTCCCTTAGCACTTACCCTGGAGCAAAAAGTGGGAGACAGGCCTCGAAGGGTACCAAACCATGGTCCCTAATGCCTCTGCCTGCTTCTCAGCAGTCTGTCAGATCCCTGCTGCTATCGTATCCATTTCAAGCTACTCTCCAGCCACAACCGAAGTGTGGCTTCTGCCAACTTACGCCCATGGTTCTTGGAAGCAGGCAAAATAATGACCAGAGAAGCCTTCAGTGTTAGGGTAGAAAAACGGTGGCTAGTTGAGGGGGATGAGGAGGTCTTTGCTGGAATGACTTTGACAGATTGGGGCCTGAAAGCAGCAGAACTTGGTTGGATCACCCTGACTTGCTTCCTGTTGAGCTGTCTTAAGTACATTAAATAGTTCTAGTCAGCATGCATGGTCCTCTTCAGGAAAAAATAGAGATTGTATTTAAAGCGCTCTGTTTTTCATCAGGTTTTGAAGATGGGTATTAATGGAGTAATTCACGATGGTGGAGTGTTGGGTAACATCTGGATTCAGTGTCTGATTTTTACAATGGGCTGAATTTCACATCAGTCTTGCCTACAAACTGTGCTTTGAGAGAGAATAGTGCTAGAGATCAATTCTAATGTGGTTACCTTGACTGCCTAGTCCTAGTGAGAAGCTAAAAAACAGTAACTATGAAGTTTCCTTTTAGAAGCATGCTTTTTCTTTAATTAAAAATGCAAAAGCGTAGAGGCACTAATATACGCAACCTATTTCTAATAGATTTTACAAGTCTCATAGAACTTGTTAAACAATAACTTCTTAACCTCCTAAATGGATCAGATAATTCCAGCAATACAGGACATGGTTTTTATCCATGCTTCTGCATATACCGCTATAGTGAAAGTGAGCAGAAAACAAACTCGCTGAACTGGAACTATCCAGGGGAGGACAGACTCCTCTGCTTAAGTCACCACTGATGTAAATGGATACAACTCAGCAGTCTGTAGTAGAGTTGTGCTTGCTTAGCCCAGCACTAGCCTGTCTTGGTGGCTGTCCTAGGGGAAAATGTGCAGAAATGGGATCAGGAAACGGTATGCAGTTGGAATTTGAAGGAGACAACTATGGATAATAGGCACAGAGGGGTGGTAGTATTCGGGGAGAAGGCTGTCATGAGCTATTCCATGACTTTTAATTCTTCTGCTATAAGGATTAATGCTGCCTGGCATTAATCTCATCTGTGTAGATGAGAAAATGACATGAGGGCTGTTCAAACGTTTGAATGCTTTTTAAAATATGACATTCAAATCTAAACTGGTGCTAGCAGTAATTATTTTTTTTTTTTTTCAACTAATGCTTTTAAATTCTAAGTTTTAATGAATGTTTCTTGTCAAGCTCCCTTTGTTATAAGAGAAATTCTGTGGTGGACATGTCCTAGTAGCACTATTAAACTCAGACATGCAGTTGTGCATGGCTGATAAAGGCAGATAGTCAATCACATATTGAGATCAGCATCGCATAACACTGCGTATTGAATGTACAGTTCTTGAAACAAAATATTTTTGCAAAACCCAGACCCTATTATTAGAATTTACTCTGAAACTTTGTTCTCTTCTCATGCAGAGCTTACGTGCTCAGTTCACCTTCTGTATTTGCCTTTTTAAAGTACAGGTATCCTGTGTGTAGTTTACACCAGCATTTCTCAACCTGTGGGTCATGATCGAAAAGTGGGCTGCAAGATTTCAGAGAGTTGTGGCTGCAGGTTGAGAAATGCTGATCCTGGGAAAGTGCTGAAACTGTGGCAGGGAGAAGGGTGCATGAGAGAGATGAGGCCAGGCTGGGTGTTTGTAGTGGCAGAGAGACACTGCTTGGGGGGCAGAATAGGCTGTGACCAGGCTGCCTGGCATGGCGTGTTGTGGTAGTCCCAGCCTACGGCAGGGGCTGCCACAAGCCTCCCCTCCAGCTCACTCCATTGCTGCCTGCATGAGCTGGAGCCACTGCAGCCACTGTTCTCTGGCTCGAATGGGACTGGGGCAGCTGGGGGCTCCCCCAGCAGGGCTGCAGCTTGGGAGTGAGGGGTACCAGCAGGGCTGGAGGCAGGAGAGCAGAGGGCAGTGGCTTGGGTGTGAGGAGCACCAGCGGGGCCAGGGATGGCCACGAACCTTTGCAAATGGGTCCCAGTAGGAAAAAGGCTGAGAACCACTGGTTTCCACTATATAAATAGTGGCTGTTGCTAGCTACAGGTAACAAGAATTTTCTCAAGGCTTGAATTGGCTTTGCTGTCTGCTATTAAGATATTGGTTATTGTGTATTGATAGGCATTTGTAATGCTAGATTAACTTTTGTTATTGCGCAGGTCGTACTGTGCAGAGATTGCTCATAACGTTTCCTCTAAGAACCGCAAGGTAATTGTGGAGAGAGCAGCACAGCTTGCAATCAAGATCACCAATCCAAATGCCAGACTGCGCAGTGAGGAAAACGAATAAGTTGGCTCCTCTGTTAATGCAGATGTATTAATAAAATGTAAAAAAACCCAAAGTGTGGTGTGGGGTGGTTGAATGTCTCTATACTACTCGAACTAGAATGTTGAGACTCCTTTCTGTAACATCCTGAAAAATGAGACTGAGATAGACAATCGCTTACAGTCTTTGCTACACAAGGTCATACTAGAGACTGCAGGGGAGGGGAAGGTACTCTCCTCCCCCTTTGTGATCCTATGTTTTGAAGCTGAGCAGGTCTTGGAGTTATTTTAACTGCACTGAAAAAATAGGCTTGTAAATACACCTTCTTTGAACCAGCTAGTCCATTGTTATGGAGGTGGCTGACTGCTGTAGTACTACCTGTTGCTTGTTAAGGCTAATGCATGCAGTGGTGGTAATGCCACTTCCTCTGCTACAGCCTGTACTCTTGCAAAGCGTGCTACATGGAATTAAGCTTTCTATTAGGATAAACATGCAATCCAGAAGTAATAAGTAATGGTGGTTATTTTACCCCCACATAAATTCAGTAGCAGATGGGTAACAGCTTCATCATATCTCTTTATTTTCTTTGGATGCCACTCATACAGCATGGAAATTCTCACACTCCGCACTATAAATAGACCAGTTCAAATGTTTCACACCAACCACTCTTGTCAAAAACAAGGAGAAAAACCCTGAACTGAAAGCTTATTACAAATCCATGGCTACAAGAGGTATGTCATGGTGGCTTCATTCTGTAGTTTACTATTACTCTATCCATCGCTTACTGTTAAAGAACTTTCCCTGCATCCATCACTTCCTAGGACAGGGTAGGATTTGAGCAAAACCATTAAAATAATGTCAAGTGATGTGCAAAGGTTCTAGTCTTCTGAAAAGTACTTACATTCCTGCAAGTTCTCATTTAGTGGCCCAATACAAAATATCTAGCAAAAATAGGAGAGTACTGAATGCAGGTGTCTGACAGCAACATGCTGTATTTTACTTCTAAGATGACAAATTTGGAATACATCAGTGCTTTGGCATCCAATGGTCACCCAGAAGAACACTGCTGGCAATTTAAACAAGGTAAAGAGGCTGTTGCACATACAGATTAAGGTAAAGAAGACTCTGGAAGGTTAAAATGTAATTAGCAGGTGACATTCCATTTTGGAAGACAATTGATTTCAGAGACACTTTGTGCAGCCAAACTCCTTGACAGTGAAATCAAGGGGGAAAAGCCTTGTTATCCACCTGCTTCCACAAAAGTAACCAAGGATCAGTTCTCTTGTTTTATGCATTGACCTACAGGGAAAGTCAAGAAATTGTAAGTAATAAATAGCAAGTGCAGCTTATAGCAGACAATTCATTTAGGATGAAGACTCTTTAGACCTAACAATTTTGAAACCAGGAGACAGTGAAACTTTATTGGTGGCCAGTTCTGTCACAAGACTAAGATGCTTAGCCACTGTTCTCTAGTGAAAAGATACAGAAATTCCTTCTGTTGACAGGGCAATTGGGGTGCAAAGTGCATGTGCAATGGTAAAAGTGAGAACTAAGTCACCTTGAAGCTTTTTCCCCCCTCGTGCTACTATTTCAAACAAGGCGCTGTGGTGGGGAATCATTCTGGGAGAAGGGTTCCATTTTGCAGCACCGTACTAAAACAAATTTAAAATGGTCTCATTCCTCCCATCTAACAACTTGCTGAAGAATTTAATGCACTGTATTTTTCAATCCCTCCTATCAAGGGCTTTTTACCTTAGCCACATCTGCAAGATTAGAATTCAGCAAGAGGGAGCAGACGCCTGTATTTGGGCAGCTGGAACTACATAGCCAATTTCTGTTTGGTTTATATGGCTCCTGCAGTTGAGCCCAGCTCCAAGACATTTTTTCTTAGCCTGCCTACAAGAAATCCATTTCAGCAACGCATTATGGGGGCAGGAGGGTGATGGGGGCGGGGAGGTGGAAAGACGGGGCAAACTTTAACTCATCTCCATGGATTCTGTGGTGGACAATGAAGCAGAATCCTTCTGAATACTCTCGAAGAGTGAAGCCATTTCAGGATTGGCTCTGATTTGAGAAGAAAATTCAGCCATCACTGGACTTTTCTCCACTTCGGGGATGGTTAGCAAAGCAGCAACTGCTCTCATTGCTGAACGTTTCAGCTCATCCTGCTTTTCAAACTCCTGTTTCACAGAACCAGCTTTTACCTGAAAGTCCAAAACAGCAACAACTTTAATGGGGGGACCTAGAAAAGGAAGCACATACATGCATGCTGGAAATATGAGTGGTGGGCATTGAGAGCTGTGTTTTCTAACAAGAGAGGAAATGGGCAAGAGGGCTTTTCAAAAGTTGGTGGCATAGACTCATCCAGTCAGAGATCAGCATGAGGCCAACATCAAGCATTTAAAATAAACCCAACATCTTATACCAGTGACAAATATGGTATCTAGAAGCTTATCTGAAATGCTTAGGAACAAGCTGGAATGTGTGTGTGTGTTCACAAAGGGCGATTATCTCCCTTGATAAAGTTCAGCAAAAACTCCATTAAAGCATGACAGAAATGCACATCACAATGTATGATGAACGTATCTGAAACCTAAAATAATTTAGCCTGGCTACATACACAACATGCCCCACCAAATTAATAACCAAAGTCAAGTCTTATTGATAGCTATGCTGAGTATGTGTCTTCATGAATTCAATTCTAATCCCTTCATCTGAGGTGAAGCTAGACTTCATTTTATGCTAACAGCTGGGGTTGCTTGTTCCTGGCTCGCTTTAAAAATGCCTCATCACTAAAAATCTACAGTAGTGCCTGATACAAGCATCCCATGCACTGGAAAAACCAGTTTGGTTACCTGTGGAAAGCTTGTATAGGAGTAGGAAGGATAAACTGCATCCTGCTGTTCCATGCACACTAGCAAAACTTCATTCCGATTACAGACTATTGATTACAGGTCGCAGCATGGCAAACCGGGAAGTGCCCAACACAGACAGTCGTCAGTGCTGAGAATTAGAAAGCCTATCCTTTCCACTTGGTAACTGAGCAAGTTTGATGTAGAAATCATTGAAAGTCCATAAACATGCTCCCTTCACCTCCCCCCTACATTTTACAATCATTTTCTCCAGACTAGACTCGCAATGGAAGTCCCAAAACTAAAACAGCCCTGAAACCTTTCAAACTTCAAGGCTGAAAGCCAGCAGGCTGTTACACTAAAGAAGGTTCAGAGTTTTAACTTCAAGATCCCTGGAGATGCATGGGGGGGCACATTTACACATGCATTAATGCACTTTAGTTAATTTACATTAAATCTAGTACTGCATTTTCTTAGTGTGGAGTACTAAGAAAATGTGCATTAGCTTGTCTTAATGTACATTAACTAAAGACATAAGAAAAACTAGAACTCTTGGTTCCAAAATGATGCCTTTTATTAAACCAACTGGAAAATGGCAAGAAAATTGATCCCTTTGAAACTATGATCCCGAAAGCTTGCAGAAAAGGACAATTTTCTTGCCATTTTCCAGTTGGTCGAATAAAAGGTATTTGGAACCAAGAGTTCTAGTTTTTTGTGTGTCTTTTTGTCTCAGACCAACACAGCTACCAAGTATACCCATTAACTAAAGAGCACTCTTCAGCTGCCTTAATGTTCATTAAAATAGGCTAATGCATATTAAAAGTGCACATGTAGACACACCCACGAGATGCATAATTTGTTTTTTCAACACTCCTTGCTATGACAAAAGCCCATTCCAGAATACATATTTTAAATAATATATGCAAGCAAAACAGCCCATTGTTAGTAAGATCTGACCAGGGTGAAGCACTATACATTTCAGAAAGCTGCTATGTTCTTGTTGTTACAGAAAACATAAAATTATTGCAGATATTAAGACCTGATTATCATAACAAGGGCAGTGGGGCTTGCTAAACTCCCCAGCTCCTGGAAAACACCAGCTGCACACAAAAGCACTGCACTAGCTCTCCCTCCTCCACTAACTGTGGGCCAGCAATCTCATAGTCTTACCTTAGTAGAGCAGGTTGCTCGCAGTGGCTCAATCAGCCGCTCCAGCCTTTGCAGAACTGCATTAGGACAAAGGGTGGAGAGTCGAGCCAGCATAATGAAAGTCAGCATCTGGAGGAAGAGGTTGGGAGAAAGAAAAAAAAAAAAAAGATTTCTCAGGTCCTGCTTTCCCAAGCTTAACACACAGAACCCTCTCTGCTGCACACATCCTGCAGCTACATACTGTTTGTGGACTTGGTCAGAAATTACAGCTCCACCTCCTGCTGTTCTTACATGGACGGGTTGCTTTGTGCTTATAAAACACAGCTAAAAGGAAAAGCTAAGGTTCTAGAAGACAAATTACGTGATGAATTGCATTGTGTCAATGAATGCACAATGCAGATCTAGAAAACAGAATCCTGCCAGGCCTAAGGACCCTCCTGCAAACATTTTAAAAACATTTGACAGGAGTTGTTCGACTAAAGGCATGGGCATGCAAGCAAGTTACTATGAGGCGAAGGAGTGCGTAGCTTTGCCCTGAATCAGTTGCTGTTACCATAAAAGTCAGACCCCCTGCACAAGTTAATTCTGAGTGTGTGTGTACACGTATATGTGCGTGCACACATGTATATGGGCACAAGTGCATGTGCACCTAAGCTAGTAAAGGTAGTGATACAGGGAAACCACAAACATGAGATGCCATTTATAGGAGATGACGTATCTTCAGGATTCTTCCTTCTTAGAGCTGCTCTATACAGAGCTTCTGTATTACAAAAACATCTGTTTAGAAGCCAGCATATTTCTACTGCCTTAGAAGCCATAACGAGCAGCAAAATCATGTACAATATTGATAGTTCAAACACCGTCACTGGGCACCTCAGTTAGCACCTACCAAAATGAACAAAGGAGCCCACTCCTTCTAGCATTATTGTTTTGGGTTTTTGCAAGCCTCTGCACACACCACTGAATCAATTAGCCTAAGGTCACGTTTTCAAGGCCACATCAGCAACAAACTAGAAAGTTTAATCTATTGAATTAAAAAAAAAAAAAAAAGCAAAAAAAAGCCAAGACCCCCCAAAGAACAAAAAGGCAGCACAAAAAGAGAAGCTACATGCCTTGCCCAACCTATTTGCCTAAATCCTACTAAGTGCAGTAAATAACATCAAAACTTTTTATTTCCAATACACTTGATCAGCTACCCTAATGTCATAGTGATCCTTCAGTCCATCCTCCACGTGGTTTAAGTACTCATAGATATCCAGTCGGTCAAGGCAGCTTTCCAATAGTGTGTACATACATTCAAAAGCAGCTTTCCTAACATCCAGGCCGTCATCCACAGTGTGTTTGAATGGCCCCATTTCTACCTTAAGAGAAAAAAAAAATTACTGATGATTAGGCCAGTAATGAAAGTCTCACTTCAGGAGCGCTAGCCTACAAATCTAATGCCTTAAAGACAGTTCTCTCTCCATCCAACCCTGAGAATTCCACCCAACTCTTTACTCGTAAGAGCATCACAGCACATTCATCTCCAGGATGACTGGGACCTTGACATACAGAACTCAAAAGACAGCATAGTAACATACCTCCCGTATAAGTTCCCTTCTGATTTTAGTTTCATTGTATAAGTGGGGTAGGACAGTGTTCAGCAGGTCTCTGATTAACGAAGGCTTGTTGTGAGCAGCAGAATTAAACATGGCTAAAGCAACACGCCGGACATTCAAGTCAGAATCCTGAAGTGTCTTTAAGAAGTCTCCTGCAGGATAAAGGCACATAGTCAGATAGATGGCACCAAAGGCAGTATTCTAGCCGTCTTCCAAGATCTACTGACTTCTGGTCTTGAAAGCAACATCATGTATTTCAAGAAGTATGGATGTGAAAAATATTTTGTATATAATAATTTTAAAACAACTAAGTCAAAACCTGTGTATAGTGATGCATTTAGGTGATTTGCAGTGTACTATTTAAACAATCTGAAACAGGCTGTATCTGGGTATAGAAATACCAATGTGATGCTAGCCACCAGTGACTTCTCATTTTGACAAAGTCAAAATTAGGTAAAGGAAATATTTTCTTGCTGCTCATCTGTCTGATTCTCTGGAACAGAAGGGCATACTCCATCAGGCATATGGGTGTTTGAACTGAAAACATATTTTACAAGGTGTGCATCTGTGAAGCCCAGGTCCTAGAAGAGCTCCAAACAAAGAGCAGAAGAGTTCATTCTTCTCTGAATGTAACGTTTCTATTGCGTGAAAGAGGAAGTCAAAAACGTTTCACATGGGGCTTGCATTGTAATGCCAGTGCAGAATTCTTGCTACAAAGAAACACAGATGAACAACCCTATTTCGGATCAAACAGATACAAAAATCTTACTTATGAAACAAACGACATCAGCTACAGAGTCGCTGACAACATGCCAACATTCACAGCTAACCAGGATTTCTACTGGAACCGAAGCTCACCTATGCAACCTTTTAGAAGTCTGTCTATAGGTTGAGGCTGATCTGAAATTGTGAATTTGATTGCAGTTACGACAGTGCTTCGTGCATGCGGGGAACCTGCAGAGATGGAAAAGGGGTAAGAGACCAGACAGAAGTGTACACAGTACAGTGCAAGAACACATACAATATGCTCTTTACACATTTGTACTAGACAATGAACTATTCAGCAGAAACAGGAGAAAGATTCTCTTTGTATAAGAGATGAAGGAACAGAGGATTTCCATAATGGATCGGATCACATCACATGGCTGGATTCTGTCTCCAGTATCTTCTCATGCAGTACTGTGTCCCTGCTAACATTCTCCTTAATACTATGCACCATGCAACTTCGTGCTCCTTTGCTCCCTCCACAGCGTATACCTCTTTCAATTAACCTCCCAATACTGATCTTTCCACCCAGCCTGGCTTGGTTCCCTCAGAAACTGTAGTATACTGTAGCAAACTGTAGTATATGAAAACAGCGACAGAAATTAATTCACTAGGTGATTAAGCAACAAACAGAGTATGCCCTGGCTTTTTACCATGTCAAGCCTTGACTTTTCCATTACCTGATGACAGCTGTTTTTTCAGCCTGGGCAGCAGCTGAGACGGATTCACCAAAGTCAATTTCCCCAAGCACTCCGAGACCACGTTGCGTGTTCCTTCCTCCGCACACTCGCAGTGTTTGAAAAGCAGAGCCCAAATATCCTCCACATAAGGTTTGAGGCCATCCGCTGGGGAAGAACTGATGACTTCCTTCAGAGAATGCAGTAGCAAGTATTGTCTCCTGGGCTGGCTTCCAATCTCCTTCAACATGAAGGGAAGATATTCTTTAAGGTTTCCAACGCTGATGTTCCCAAGGGCATAAGAAGCTGCCGATTTCACCTCTTCGCTGGGAGAAGCAAAAGCTTCCAGAATGACCATTTTGAGCTCCTTCTGAGCACTGAGGTTCATGGTGCGCCCCATCTCTGCCAGGGACAGGAAGGCCAGCATTTTAACAGCTGAGCTGGACTTGGGATTCTTCACATCCTGAATAAACTGGTTCACTACCCCAGCGGCTTCTTTTGGGCAGGCTGTTGAAAGGGCAGCCACACACTTTGCTACAGAGTAATAAGCCTGTTTATGTAAAGTTACAGGTGCCCCAGCAGAACTCAGTGAGTATATAGGACCAGTCAGCTGCTTCATCAGTTCTGTATAGCCCATGTTGGCTGTCTTCGTTATAACCAGAGCTTGGAAGAAGTCTATTATGGCATTCAACGCACCACCTTGTAGCAAAGGGGAGTGGACGAGCTGGAAAATTTCAGAAAGAACCGAGCCACTTATCTTGGATAAGGATGATGGATAAACCTTAGCTAATGTGGTAAGAAACACAATAGCAACTTGGGAAACATGCATATCATTTTCATTAATTAAAGCAGGAAGCTCTGTGAGAACAGACTCTATCATGGCTGGCTTGAGGCTGTCACTGTAGTTCTTAATCAAGATGTCCAGAGCGGTCAGTGTACTCAGTTTCAAGGCACGTTGATTCTTTCGCAAGAAGGAAGCTAAAATGGGGAATCCTTCCCCTAAAATGGGTCTTAAGTCTATTTTAAGTGGAGAACTAGCAATTAAGGTTACCGCTTTGACTGTTGTCAGTCTGGTTATTTCGTTTTTAAGCCTCTCTAGAAATATCTTCAAGGTTGACTGGAGATCATTACTGAGATGGTCGCCAAGATTGCAAATAATCTGCCCCATGCAAGAAATAGCACGTTCTTTCACCTCTTGATCAATATCTGCAGCTTTCAGTCTCTTTAGAGTCCCAGAGAAAAGGTCTTTCACATATGGCTTAACATCAAATGTACCAGGCTTGTCCAAAGGCCGGATGACTTTCACAAGCTGCTGAGTAACCAACAAAGCTTCTGAAGTGATCTTATAAAAGGGGTCTCCAATACAAGTCACAACTGGAGGAACCAATGTCTTAATATGAAGATGAAATACTTCTGGCTGGTGGTTGCAAAGAAGAACGTGAAGGAAAGACAGTGTATCAATCCTCATGTTGGAGGAACTAGACTTATCAGCCAAAGAGAAGACAATACCTGTGCAGAGAAGACACTGCATTTACCATTTTAGCAGTTCAAAACAGTTTTAGCAAAAGATAAAAAAACAATTCTAACAATTCCATCAGGCACTGGTCAGACCGCAGTTGGAGTACTGCGTCCAGTTTTGGGTGCCACACTTCAAGAGGGATGTGGATAACCTGGAGAGGATCCAGAGAAGGGCCATTCATATGGTTAAGGACTTGCAGGCCAAGCCCTATGAGGGGAGACTAGGGCACCTGGACCTCTTCAGCCTCCGCAAGAGAAGGTTGAGAGGTGACCTTGTGGCTGCCTATAAGTTCATCACAGGGGCACAGAAGGGAATTGATGAGGCTCTACTCACCAAGACGCCCCTGGGGGTTACAAGAAATAATGGCCATAAGCTAGCAGACAGCAGATTTAGATTGGACATTAGGAAGAACTTCTTCAGTTAAAGTGGCCAAAATCCGGAATGGGCTCCCAAGGGAGGTGGTGCTCTCCCCTACCCTGGGGGTCTTCAAAAGGAGGTTAGATAGGCATCTGGCTGGGGTCATCTGAACCCAGCACTCTTTCCTGCCTATGCAGGGGGTCAGACTCGATGATCTATTGAGGTCCCTTCTGACCCTAACATCTATGAATAACTGGATACAATCAAAGTAGTTTCCATAGTTCACCTCACTGATCACCAGAAGTTGTAATCTGGTTGCAAAGATGCCTGTTCAGGCCGCTCAGTTATCCAGCATCCTCCATTCCCTGTGGGTGCTGGATAACAAAGCTTTTACTGTACTTGAGAGTAAACACTCCCAGGCAGGCATCTGCAGAGAAGTGGAGCCCCCTCCCCCACTCATGATGACTAAGCAGGGGCTGGGAGATGAGGATCTCCCAGTCCCCACTCCCTGACTGCGGTCTCAGAACAGGGGGCTTGGAGCTCCCTGCTGCTGGGGCAGGGGGACATAGTTCCACTCAGGCTTTGCCACTGGAGCCCACCCCGGCAGCAGGCAACTCCCAGGGGCAGAGAGCAATCTCCTGCCCCCTGGAGAGAGCAAGCCAGAAGCAGATTCTTTCCCCTGTCAGGCATTTACACGAGTACTACTGTGCAGTAAGTAATCACAAGTAAAATTTGCTACTTGCATTTGCAGGTAGCAAAATTTACTTGCTATTAGTGAAGTTTACTGCACACCATGTGCGCGTGTAGACTGTGCAGTAAAGTATCTTGTGTAGACACACCCACTGACAGGGAAGTGGGCTGGAAAATATAAAGGGTCTTTGCCACCTCTGATTTGTATAATTTTTACGTTTTTCAAAAGAGGGCGCATCTGAAAGCTATTTGCAAGGATTCTACTTTCCATCCCAAAGCAATTAAAAATGGCTGCTGCTTTTGTATTTTCTCTGCAGCCTCTTGTAAACATATGGGAGTCAGCATCCCAGGATGATCAAAGCTATGGGGAATTGACTAGGGAGTTCCCCAAACATTTACAGTGAGATCAAGCCTGAGGGCAAGGCAGGAGCTTACAGCTGGGCATTTCAAACCTTACTTGGATGAGCACCTCCCACTGCTCTACAGCAGCGGTGTCACAGATACAGCCCAAAGAGCCATAGGATCTGACCTGCAGTGCCACCTCTGGGCCTTGTGTGCCATAAGCAACACCTGAGGCTGGTCCAGGGTGTGTGCTGCATATGGTGCCTGCAACAAACCAACCCTGTGCACAGGATCCAGCGCATGGGGCCAATCTGTGGGCCTGATCCCAGCTTACAGACCAGCTCCATGCCCCTCATCCAGCCCAATGGGCTGAGCAAGTTAAATACCTTTGATCTCCAGGGAGAAAAAGTCAAGTAAGGAAGATACAGGTCTGCAGGTAAAACCCTCTCCATTTAAAAAACAACCCCCCCCCACCAAACAAACAAAAAAACCACACACCAAAATTTGGAAAAGGATTGAAAATGTTATATCACCGATCTCTATACTGACCCCAAATCACTAGCAAAACTCCAGCTGACTTCAACAGGAGCAAGAGTGGACTTTGTTTCTTTAGCACATATAAATATCCAGAAATAAGTTTAAAAAAAAAAAGCAGGCGATGCTTATACATCTCCTAGAAATGATACAGAATGGGAACAGGGTTGTCCTTAACATGAGATGTCCCCATGGCACCGCCCCAGCCCAGGAGCCAGCCTTACCAGGCACCAACGCAGGGATGTGATCCGCCAGGCAGCCGGGGAGAACACTGGCCAGTTCTGTCAGAAGGCTGAAGCACCCTTGCCTCGATTTAATGCTTTTCTCTTTGAGCTGCTTGTGCAAGGCCTTGATGATGTTAGGGACCTGCAGGGAGAGGAGGGAAGTCAGGAACTACATCCTTGGGCCCCTTGGGACTCGGAGCGGGGGGGGCAGCAAAGGCACCAGTCGCAGGGCTCAAGTGCCTATATACTAATGCTAGGAGCATGGGGAACAAGCAGGATGAAATAGCGCTCCTGCTTGCACTAAACACCTATGACTTAGTAGGGCTAGCAGAAACCTGGTGGGATTCATCCCACGACTGGGCGGTACATATTGAGGGCTATAGATTGTACAGAAAGGACAGGTCGGGGAAGAAAGGGGGGGGGGAGGTTGCACTTTATGTCAGTGAGCAATATACATCAACCCTCATCAAGACAGAATCCAAGGTTGAGGAAGTAGAAGGATTGTGGGTTAGGCTACATGGGGGGCAAGGAGAAAGGGATTTGGTGGTAGGGGTCTGCTACAGACCCCCACACCAAGGGGAAGAAATAGATTTGGGGCTCCGAGGCAACTCTCAGAGACCGTAAAAGTTAAAGAGGCGGTAGTCATGGGGGACCTAAACTACCCAGACATCTGCTGGGAGACGCAGACAGCAAGGTCCCATCGCTCACGCAGGTTTCTAACCTGTGTACAGGACCTCCACCTGACACAGGAGGTGCATGGTCCCACTAGGGGGAATGCCATACTGGATCTGGTATTGGCAACAGGGGATGACATGATAGGGGACCTCCAGATCAGTAGCCATTTGGGAGTCAGTGATCACCTAATAATAGAATTCAACATAAGACGTCGAGTGGGTAAGGTAACTAGTAGGGTGAAAGTGCTAGACTTTAGGAAAGCTGATCTCAATGCACTCAGGCGATTAGTCAAGGACGCACTGCAGAGTAGGAGTTTAAGGGATGGGAGCCCAAGAAGGGTGGCTGTGCCTTAAGAAAACGATCCTTCGGGCACAAAGCAAGACGATCCCCGAGCGAGGCAAAAGAGGGAAAGGGGCCAGGAGGCTTCCCTGGCTGACCAGAGAAATCCAGGGCAACCTAAGGGCCAAAAGGGGAGCACATAAAAAGTGGAAACAAGGTGAGATCACTAAAGATGAATATACCTCTTCTGCTCGTGCTTGTAGGGAGGCAGTTAGACGGGCCAAAGCTACCATGGAGCTGAGGATGGCAACCCAAGTAAAAGACAACAAGAAATTGTTTTTTAGATATATTGGGAGTAAAAGGAAGGCCCAGGGAGGAATAGGACCCCTGCTAAATGGGCAGAAACAATTGGTGACAGACAGGGGGGACAAGGCTGAACTCCTCAACGAGTTCTTTGCCTCAGTGTTCCTAAGTGAGGGGCACGACAAGTCTCTCACTGGGGTTGTAGAGAGGCAGCAGCAAGGTGCCAGACTTCCATACGTAGATCCTGAGATGGTGCAGAGTCACTTGAAAGAACTGGATGCCTTTAAGTCGGCAGGCCCAGACGAGCTCCATCCGAGGGTGCTGAAGGCACTGGCCGACATCATTGCAGAGCCACTGGCGGGAATATTCGAACGCTCGTGGTGCACGGGCCAAGTCCCGGAGGACTGGAAAAGGGCTAACGTGGTCCCCATTTTCAAGAAGGGGAGGAAGGAGGACCCGGGCAACTATAGGCCAGTCAGTCTCACCTCCATCCTTGGCAAAAGTTTTTGAAAAAATTATCAAGGCTTACATTTGTGAGAGCCCAGCAGGACAAATTATGCTGAGGGGAAGCCAGCATGGGTTTGTGGCGGGCAGATCGCGCCTGACCAATCTAATCTCTTTCTATGACCAGGTTACGAAACGCCTGGACACAGAAGGAGGGGTAGATGTCGTATACTCAGACTTCAGAAAGGCCTTCGATACGGTATCCCACCCCATACTGGTGAACAAGCTAAGAGGCTGTGACGTGGATGACTGCACAGTCCAGTGGGTGGCGAATTGGCTAGAGGGTTGCACCCAGAGAGTCGTGGTGGATGGGTCGGTCTCGACCTGGAAGGGTGTGGGCAGTGGGGTCCCGCAGGGCTCGGTCCTTGGACCGATACTCTTTAATGTCTTCATCAGTGACTTGGACGAGGGAGTCAAATGTACTCTGTCCAAGTTTGCAGATGACACAAAGCTATGGGGAGAAGTGGACACGCCGGAGGGCAGGGAACAGCTGCAGGCAGACCTGGATAGGTTGGACAAGTGGGCAGAAAACAACAGGATGCAGTTCAACAAGGAGAAATGCAAAGTGCTTGCACCTAGGGAGGAAAAATGTCCAGCACACCTACAGCCTAGGGAATGACCTGCTGGGTGGCACAGAGGTGGAAAGGGATCTTGGAGTCCTAGTGGACTCCAAGATGAACATGAGCCGGCAGCGTGACGAAGCCATCAGAAAAGCCAATGGCACTTTATCGTGTATCAGCAGATGCATGACGAATAGGTCCAAGGAGGTGATACTTCCCCTCTATCGGGCGCTGATCAGACCGCAGTTGGAGTACTGCGTGCAATTCTGGGCGCCACACTTCAAGAAGGATGCGGATAACTTGGAGAGGGTCCAGAGAAGGGCCACTCGTATGGTTAAGGGCCTGCAGACCAAGCCCTACGAGGAGAGACTAGAGAAACTGGACCTTGTCAGCCTCCGCAAGAGAAGGTTGAGAGGCGACCTTGTGGCTGCCTATAAGTTCATCACGGGAGCACAGAAGGGAATTGGTGAGTATTTATTCACCAAGGCGCCCCCGGGGGTTACAAGAAATAATGGCCACAAGCTAGCAGAGAGCAGATTTAGATTGGACATTAGGAAGAACTTCTTCACAGTTAGAATGGCCAAGGTCTGGAACGGGCTCCCAAGGGAGGTGGTGCTCTCCCCTACCCTGGGGGTCTTCAAGAGGAGGTTAGATGAGTATCTAGCTGGGGTCATCTAGACCCAGCACTCTTTCCTGCCTATGCAGGGGGTCGGACTCGATGATCTATTGAGGTCCCTTCCGACCCTAACATCTATGAATCTATGAATCCTCCTCAGTACAGAGCTCTGTAGCAAAGCACTTCACTGCTTTCCACTGAAAGCACTGATTCAGTGAGAGAGCAGACGGATCCAACAGGAACAGGTCCAACTGTTTATGAGAGAGACACTAGAGAAGGGAACAGAGATACTATGAGATGACTGGGACTGTACACTAGGCATTTAAAAAAAGGAATCAGAAGGACTAAAAACATTTTTAAAAAGCCTTCCTTTACAGCCCTACAACCCCTCCCTGTTGGAAAAGGGCGAGATGGTAAATTAGCATAAAATTATTTTCTAAAAAGTGGGAAGAAGTCAAACCAACTAGTCGAGCTCACCTGCTTGACAGTACAAGAATTAACAAAACAATTGACAATGAAAGTAGATGACAGGCTTAGAATTTCTTTCAGATTTCATATTGAAGGCCCTGATCTTGGAATCATATCTGAACAAGCAAACCTCTGTAAAGCTCCAAGAAAGCCTCACACACAGGAGATCCAGACACAGGACTGTTCTTTGTACAGCTAATAACTGATGGAACATTTTTTTTACTTAAATATTAAGTCTTATTTATGTAACAGTTAGCACTAGGCAGGAGAAAACTAAGATCTGGAACGATTGCAAATCCTTCTGCTTCAGGGCATAAGACAACCACTAACCGAGTGGGACCGGGAAGGGGCTTTCATTAAAAGCCATTTTCCCAGTGTATGCCATTACCTTATGAAGCAGGTGGTACTGGCTGCTATTGGAAATGGGTTGTTGGGCTAGATGGAGCCCTGGTCTGCTAATCCAAACAACAATATTCCTTTAACATATTTCAGAATTAAACAAGTAAAAAGTGAATGCTGCCTTGAATGTTTATTTTATGTGATTAGCAATGAAGTACATCCCCCCTGTAGCTGAAAAAAAAAAAAAAAAAAAACAGGCCCAGAAAGTTTTTACATAAGCCATTAGTTATTCTTTCGTGAGCACACTTGCATACACAGTGTTACTGTTCTAGTACACCTATACACTGACACTTCTCCAGCTTCTAACAGTTTAGATCCGATACAATTAAGCAGTAAACTATTCAACAAGTCCCAGAACAAAAGATGTCTCCCTGAGGCAGCTCCAAGGCATCCCATGAACAACTGGTGCAGCACCATTTATAGGCTGAAGCAGGGACTGCCCACAGGTGGCGGTGGCAGAGGGAGGGGGGTGGGGGTGGCAAGAGGGGCTACCTACATTCTGGTCAACTCAGGACCATTTTCTCACATTGACCCAGGTGCTAAAACAAAGGATAACACATTGGGAAGAGTTGCCATGT
The DNA here is from genome assembly GCF_030867095.1 of Alligator mississippiensis. Taxonomy (NCBI): domain Eukaryota; kingdom Metazoa; phylum Chordata; order Crocodylia; family Alligatoridae; genus Alligator; species Alligator mississippiensis. The sequence continues at coordinate 15,049,542 of NC_081835.1, forward strand.
GGATTAATGCACTTTAGGATAACCGCCCACAGAATAATCCGAGAGGTGGGAGGACTGGCTAATCCCTTTTGTGCAGACAGTTATGTCTTCCCATCTACACAGCAGAAATACCAAATCAGAACAACCCAACATAGTCACATTACAAAAAGCCTTGACAGGGCAAGAAACCATGTTAACCTTTCTTTATGTAGACACAACTCATCCGTGCAGTGACAATTTTAGAATCTTCTGAACCTGGACTGGACACAAGCCCTAAAAACTACACATCTTCCAAAATGTTGCTGTAACCCCAATGGTCAGCCAGAGATGAACACACAGTCCTGCAGTTAGCCATATTCTTCAGTTGCGTTACTGGACATTATGGAAAGTGCAATATCTGCTTCTCTTCACTATTCCATTTAATCCAACCTACCGCTTCCTCACTTACCTGGTTCTGAAGCATAGTGAGGGGTATATCTTCCTTGCCTGCTGAGTCGGATGCATGGAGCCAGCTCTGTATAGGAAGCGTTTGCTTTAGCAAGGAAATATAAGCACAGAAGATGTCGGCTTTGACATTCTCCTCTCGTTCCTTGAATCTGCCTATCAAAACTGGGGAGAGATTTTTATAGAAATCCTGAAGGAGATCGTGTCTGGTGCTGACAATGGCTTCCAGGCATTTTGCTGCAGACCTGCGGACTTTCCAGCTGATGTCGTCATCATCACTGTACTCATCATCGCTCTCTGGAAAGGATGAGGAGAGGAAACAAGTCACATCTTACAAGAAAAAACACAAGGGAATCAATACATCCTGATGTTTCCCATTCTCTTAAGCATTAAAATAAAATACAAGATAAACAGATACCAATAACTAACATGCATCAGGGAACAGTCGGATCCGAGTTATTCTGAACAATTTCCACCAACAATTATCAGCGTTCAGTGAATTATGATGGCTGCTGCACATCCCTACTGCCCTGTCCTTAACAGTGTCAAGGCCTGGTGCCATGTACTGGTTGGAGCATGACCCTTAATATACCTACAGCTCAAGGCTGTAAGGGATTTACACTTCGAAGGTAGAAATCAGTTCCCAAGTTGAGAGAGAGCAGGAATAAGAGGAAGCAGTACCCATAACTAAGTATCCTTGACTGCTAAAAATGTATCCAGGTCTGGAATGGGCAACTCATTTACCCTGAACACTCATTTCCTTCTGAACTCCATCCCATTCATTAAAAAAAAAAAAGAGGAGGGAAAAAAAAAAAATCTTTGACACTTGTGATATCAAGATATATCTAGTGATAAACCCAGAGGGCCAATGGATATTTTTAAGGATGTCCCTTTCTTTGGATTTTTAGAAGTATGCTTAGTTCCACAAATTTACCCATGTCCATTTGATAATTCTTGTTATGAGCGCGTTTAAATCATGTCAAAATTGGAAGGTTTTAGCTTGATATACAATAGCTGTAATAAGTAGACATCACCCACCCAAAAACAAAGGCATATCCAAGGATACTCAGCATCCTGCCTGGCTAGTTTGTCAGTTCTAACAAATTCCACCTTATCTATAACAAGCATAAAAATCAGGAAAGATGCAGTAATGAACTCCAGGTTTGGCCGGGGGAAGGGAAGGGGGGGAAATGTGTGTGCGTGTATGCACACACATGCGCAGGCACCTTGTTCTTCATCCTCCCCATTCCCAGTCTCCATCATTTCTTCTTCCTCCTCCTCTTCCTCATTATCATAGTTATAATTTGGGTCATAAGTGATATACTTCAGGCACAATCCCATCACACTAGGGATGTGAGGACCCATTTCCTTTGGACACCTAGCAGAACAAACAAACAAGAAAAACCCTTAAAAACTGACAATTACTGCTTTATGTAAAACCAGCACCATCCATCTTAAAGTCCTTCCAGATTGCTGAAATAAGTTATACAGAGTACAGCATTCCCCTTTGCCATGGAGCACAAAAGCAAGGTTACAATATAAGCAGAAAAGTAAGCTTCTAATTCCCATTCTCCACTACCTGAAATTTCTCCTGAAAAACAAATTCCCACCACGCGCACACAAATAAGCCTCCTCTCCATAAGACCCTTTCCTTCAAGGTCAAATCACCTATGGAGAATTTCAGCATGTTAAGAATGGGCTGCCATGTCCCAGTCTTCAGAGTACTGTTTTCTCACATTCATTGCTCCCAGCATCAAAAGTCTGAGCTGGCTTCCTCTTGTTCAGCCCCCACCAAAAACACTGCTTAAGCGAGATCCAGCTGGAACGAGTACTAAACTGCCATTTGTAATATGTTTCTTTTGCCCATTTCATCTTAGACTCCTTAGGTCAAGAACATTTTCCTTTTACCTACTGGCTAAAACAAATATTTAAGATTCTATATAAAAAGCCCAACTGCCTCTTAAGAAAGGATTCTGTTACTGGACCTCAAAAAATGGTCTAGACTGTTTTGGTTTTCCCTTCGACCCCTTTGCACAGGAATTTCCAGGAGGGAGACAATGGAACGGAAATAAATTAAATATATTATATTCAAGGGCACTCACCTTCTTACAAAAGACTCAAAGGCCTGAAAGCAGTACTCTCTCAGTTCATCATCCTCCACATTACAATACTGAACAATCAACGGGATTATCTTCTCCAGATGTTCTCCTGAACAGGGCAGAGTAAAAAGCAACTTTGAGCTTGAATCACAACTTAATCATTAGCCATTCTGTTCCAGTATCTCTCACAACATTTTTAAGCTGGATGTCACATGTAACGTCTTGCGAGCTGCTGTCCAAAGAATTAACAGAACTGACTCCTGCTTCCATACAAAGCAGTTACAAAGAGAGAGGGGTCATCCAAGAAGCTGAAAAACTCCCAAAATCTAATCCCAGCTCTGACAGCACCTCTGACCAGTTACTCAGACGCACATGGGATATGGAGAGAGAAAATAAAATAAGTCTGTTCATGATAACCTACCATCATGGATGCTGTGAGGATTAATCTTTAAGTGCAGCATTTTCCCATCCAATACCTTGAAATAAAAGGTGCTACAGAAGTACAGCTAGGGGTCCACTTCCCTTGCTAAGCCTGAGTGGCAATCAGAAACAGTATGCTGCATGGAGTTATGAAGTGCTAGCTACAAAAATACTTGAAATAATGTAAATAACCTTTGCTTCTATGATTTAACAGGAGCAGATTTAAAATGTGTGTATACATGTCTGGATCTGTCATTCTAAGTGACTGGTCTTACCTATGCGGTGTCCAGCCTGCCTGCTGATTCCAGCAATACACTGGATGTATGTCCTCGTGGTAGAAGTAGACTCGTTCCTCTTCAGCTCAGCTAACAGGTGCTCCATGAGTTCTGAGAAGATGTTTCCATTGCATGTCAAGACCAGGTGGCCCAAAGCAATGATAGCCCTTTTTCGCACAGCCAACCTGGGGCTTGTGAGCTGAGGAAGGAGGCAGTTCAGGATGGAGGAATGAAAAGAGTAAAGGGTTGCCCCTAACCTGCAATCAGAGGCAAGATACAAATGAGAAATTAAATCCTCAGAACTGAGGCTCTCTTTGCTGGTAAGACTGAAGGACAGAGTAAAATTAAGTGACAAGTACATCTCTAACAAAAAGATGGTGTTTTAAGTTTAAATCTCAGGTTGCTCCAAGTAGCTCATTTCCCTCTTCTGGGAATCAAAGAGTTTGATATTGATGATGTCCTTTTGGTACTGAAATCCTGAGGACAGTGGACAGGTTTACACAGAATGCTGACACTGAGGTATGTTAGTTATAGATCAGAGAAGCAGTCAATCTAGAAAAAAAAAACCCTATGAAAGACCAAGTCAGACATGCTAAAAGTGATTTATTTTTGTCCTTCCATTCTCCACCCCTCCCAAACATTCCTGGCATTCAGTTCAACTCAAACTTCTTGATGTTCCTACATTGTTCCCAAGCACAGAAGGAACTATTTGTGCGCCTCTTACCTCTACTGGGCCATCTTATCCTCCCAGCTTCTTCCCAAATGGCAGCCACCCCAAACCCTTTATATTCTAGTCTTCAAAGCAGTACAAGAAAAACAAAAGCTGTAAGGAAACACCCTCCGTGCAGCCCCCTGCTGTACACAGCCGCTTGAAGGAAATCCTTTGGTACCTGCTCAACATATCTGACAGGATGTCAAGAGCCTCTAATTGAACAGATACATCCTCCTGCTTGCCAATGGCTCCAGTCAGCTGGGCTGTGATCTTTTTGCACACATTTGCCGTCATGGTGGAACCTAAGAACAGAGACAAGTGTTTCTTAGCTTTAACAACATCTACATCTGCCTTTCTTCCTATGTTCCAATGTCCAACTTAATGGCTGCTTAGAGCCAGCAGCTTAGTCGACAAGGGCCTAAGGAACCCTCCCATTCAGGAATCACCAGAGAGGAGTGAAGCTGTCACCTGATACTCACTGGGAGGGAAGGAGGGGGAAATATGGGCATGGGACACACCATACAAACCCACTGCATTAACCGCTCGGAAGAGCTTCCTCTCCTTGGCGAAGTGTGGACTCCTTGATGTGGAACAGAAACAAATTTAGTAATTCTGAAAATTTTCACATGAAGTGGAACCTTGTTTTGCATCACTGTAAACACATAGCAGGGCCAGAGCAGCAGAGTGCTAGTAGGAACATCATTAACTCCTGTGTGAAGGGGATGTTTGACAGGAGTATACTACAGCTACTGTGCTTACAGAGCTGTTTGTTAGCTCCACTTTTTCAAATGCTAAATCACCCCTCTTCACTCCTGCCATATCCCATACCAGAGAACCGATGATCAGTTACAGAAATATATTCATGAAAAAATATTTCACAGGGTATCATTGCCAATTAAAAAAAAAAAAATCAAGGCAAGAAACGCTGCCCTGGCCACCTGCTACAAGGGAATAACAGATGCATGAACAATGGCATAAGGCACAGGAGCTGCTGCAGAGACCGTTCAAATGATGGGACCCTGGGGATATATGTGTATATTACTGTATAGAGCTGCTCTTGCATTTTCTCAATACAACTGTTGGGCTGGGTAAAAAAACTGGGCAGGAGGGGCAGCCAGCAGAGGCTGTCAACAGCGAGGTAACACAGGCACTGAAACAGGCTGTATGTGGAGGTGGTAAAAAAACTGACACAGCTGGGATTCCAGCAGAGAGTGAGAGAGAGATACTTCATTGGAACCAGACCAGGAGCAGCCCTGCCAGAAGGGCTCTCTTAGTGCATCATCCAAACAAGAGCACTTGGATATGGGGTTTGATGCTGTAGGATCATTCTATAGAAAGGGGTTGTTTACAAAATTGAGATGCAAGTTCAAATTTTAAACACACCCCGGGAGATCCAACACCCAGTTTTATTTTGCATCTCATCTCTGAATTACTCCTGCATATCCATTTCTATTATCTTAAAATCATTATTCTGATCTATGATCTTTAAATTGTTACATCCCATTACTAACATGGTTGGGCACGGGGCAGGGGCTCCCACACAAAGGTAGGCTCTGAATTCCAAGCTGTCCTCTGCTTCTTAACAGGCTTTATGGCCTTCTCAGAGGGAAGGATCATAATGATGGACATTAGAAGGAAATGGGTGGGAAATGTTTTACCTGTAGATGCTGGAGGCAATTCTGAGATGACAGTTTTCAGTCCAATGCTGGAGATATCCCGGAGCTGTTCCTTATCCGACAGCATGTTTGTGCACAGCGTATCCACAATAGTTTCCACCTGATATTCTTTCACTTTGCTGACCAAAGGACCCAAACTGCAGACGACAGAGAGAAAAGAGACCAAATGGAAAGAAGGCTGTCCCCCTGGTCACAAAAGGTTCAGCACTCGCTGGTCAGGTTTCTTGGAGCTAAAGGGTATGCCAGACCTAACGCTGAAGATATTGCCTTCATTACCAAATCATAATTAAATTCACAGCAGGTGCCCTAAGGTCTCCATTACAATTCTAGACTCAATATATTTCATATTCCTGTCCAGTTAGTACATCACAAGGCCCAAGCAAGGACCAAAGAACTCAGTGGGGAGGCTCATGGATTTCAGATCAGTTCTATCATAGGGTACATCTATTGGAGAATGCAGCTGGGCAGGCTGGTGCATTTTAGAGCGAAGAAGATTAATTTAATTGCCCAGGCAGCCTAATAACTAATATGCGGTAGACAATGTTGAGGTCACATAGGCATCTACAGTCATGGTTTGAAAAGGTGTCAGAAATGGACCAGCCTAAAAGCAAAAGCCAAAATGAGTAAGTGTTTCCAGATGAAGTTAACCTTCTATTGCCCTTTGCTGTATGTACAAAGAACTCAGCCTCTGTGCAGTTACCCTCAGGGCTGAGTGAACACTGGTTTCAATTAACCCCCGTACTTTCCTCTTGGCTAAGAGCATAATATTTTCTTTAACTCATCTACTATGCAGAATTATATGTGGAATAATTTGCCTCTGGTTGTTTGTGAGCAGTTCACCACAAATGACTGGTATTTAGAGTTTGGGTTGTACACATCAATGTTCCTTCATTTTGCCATGAATATTTTACACTGTTTGCTGACAACTGGTGTTTCCATCAGTTCCTTTCCCCAGCAAATTCAGTGCCTAAAATATTTGTGAAAAGCAAACATGAAGGAGGGCAAATCCAACGCTGCAAAGCAAAGTCATCTTTTATTCATGCAAACATGGTCAAAAAAATATTCTGACCAATGCTAATCATACAACACAGCGCATTGATAGATGTCATTCCCACTCCTGTGCCTTAACTACCAGACCCTTTCCCCCCCTCCCCAGGTCTTGCAGGGGAAGTGACTCAGAGAACCAAGCACCTAGTTCATGTGGACCAGATTCTACCTGCCTTACACAGGGAATGGCTGCAGTGGGAATCCTGAATGAGGACTTGACTATGGATTCCCAAAGTTTTTTTTCCCTATTATTTCCTATAAGCTGCCATACAGACAAGCAGGGGGACTTGATCCATAATATGTGCCTTTTGTGTAACCTATGTTTCATCAGTTCATTTTTGGATATGAAAGATTACATCATTCTACATCCTTAGCTGTAAAGGAGTCTCCCTGTCTGATGCAGAAGCAGCAGTGAGGTATCTGCCAATTTGGATTCCAATTCCACCTCTGAGCAGAGTGTCACTGTGCTTGGTTGATTCCTTGGGGAGACCATATTTGTTCTCTTTCTTCTAGTCTACAGTGAACTGTTCACACACAGTAACATGCAATTTGCACAGTGTATACAGAAAACAAATCCAAATTTAGCAGCTGCCAGCAGATTGATAAACACTGAAGCCAACAGGCTGCCAAAATTAAAGAAACATTGCCAAGTTGATATTACAAGGCAAAAAGTATGAGATGACCCTCCCCAAAGATAGGAGTCAGCAATAGCACACACTCATAATGCACACACTTAATTTGGTGCAAATGAAGAAAGGATCCATGTGTGTCACTTGTTTCTAAGACGCTGAAACTGAAGTTGGCATTAAGTGGGATATCCTACATCAGACTAGGGTAAGACTGTGCGACTAGTGTTGCCATGGGATTATCGAAGCCAGTGCGTGCAGATGAGGAATAAAGCCTGCCCACAAGCTCTTGAGAATCCAGAAGTGCAGCAGCACCTTACCAACATACTCCAATGTTACTGAAGCTTACTCAGAGGCACAGCTTGAAAGATTCTGCTCCCACCACAGCCTATGGCAAATTGTCCTTTGACATAAATGAGAGCTGAGCAGCTCCCTTCAAAGATATGTTTTCACCTTACATTTTTTGTCAGCTATTAAGGATTTTGTTACTAAGAAGGGTCAGCCAGCTTCTCTGCTGTAACACTGACTTCAGTCCAACATTTATACAGTCTCAAGAGAGCCTGAAAACATCTTTTCCAAATGCATTTTTTCCTCCTCTGTTTGGAAACACTGAATTTTCCATCTCCTGATGCTAATTCTGCAAAATCTGTATGGACTTGCTAGCACACCAAAAACCCAAGACCCAGGTCTTTTTACCACACTCTAAATACAGTGTCTGTCTGGGTTAGTAGTAAAATGTTTCCCTCCCCATATCCCCCTCACCTAGATATTTTATTCCATGATCAAGATAAAAAACAAATAGTCATTCGGACTCTAGACAAGTTTCCTAAAATATAAATTCCTGAAAAAGCAATACTCAATAATAGTTTGGCATAGTGTAAATGCTTTTCTTCCATAAATTTCTAAGTGCTGCACAAAAGAGTACCTATCACCACCCCCATTTTGCAGGCAGGGAAACAAACACAGAAGTTATATAACTTTCCCAGTTCCCGTAACAAATCTAAGAGAGAACAAAAAATAGAACAGATTTCTATATGGGAGTATTTGGGCCCAGGGCTTTAAGCTAAGTCTCCCTCTGTAGGAATAAAATCATAAGAATGCTAGTTTTAGCTGAAGTAAGATCTATACTATAAGACTTTCAATTTTAAGTAACCTACTGAATCCCAAACCTGTGCCCTATATGGACCATGTAGGTCAGACAGTCTAATCAGGCTGTCAGTATCCTAAGGGATGCCCACATCCATTAATTAAAGATACCAGCCTTCTGATCTGAAACAACCGATTGGCTGCTAAGTTTTACAAGTTTTTCCAGCCCCGGTAATAAAAAGGAACTGCTTCTCCCTTCAGTTTGAAGATCATTTCCTCGTTGGTTCATCCAGCATGTAATAGAAAGTCAGCAAAGACAAGACAGAAATCAAAAAGAGTAAGGACTCATGTTACAGTTGATCCAATTGTGGACAAGCAGGCAAATAAACATCTCTATTTGTTCAGTGTCCTTACTTTGAAAACAGGGGAAGAAATGGAACCAAAGAAGCTAAATACAGACAGGAACAAGGCCAAAGACAATTAGGGAAGGATCAGGAGAGCGGTAGGCAAAAAACATCCAAGGTCACAGGGAAAAATAGAGGAGGAAAGCAGTTAAAGATGAGAAAAGAGGGGAAAGAGAGAAAATCCACAGTGGGGTTGAATGCAGGAACCCAAAATGGTCTTTAAATGGCCCACCTTTTTGGAACCCTGTGCGTGAACTGACCCATTCAATGTCATGGCTAGAGTGAACATTCCAATTAAGCTAGGGGAAAGAGACAGGAAGAACAAGTCAGCATCATAATCACTTTTACAGAGGATCCTACAATCCAGGGACCTCTACTACTTAAAGGAAAAAGATTTTCTGAAATGAACAAAAGTGAATCCACAGCACAAGCTACACTTGGGAGTAGAATCAGGGAAAACCAAATACATTTTAGTGTCACTTGATACAATTCAGGTCTGGAATTCAAACAGCAATGCTCAAGAAGCATTTATGTCAACACTCTGGTGTGATACACTATAAAGATGGGACCCTTTGGGAAAATTTAGCTTTGAATTTCTAAGCTCTCCAGAATTTGTGAGCATGTGGGTCCTGAGTTTTGATCCGTCAGAATCAAATCTTAAAGATGCCAGTTTAGATAGGAGACAGGTAGTCCACAATATCCAACTTTTAACAGTGTTCCAGGTCTCCAAACTTTTCCTACGAAGACTTTTACATGCTTATTTATACATTATACCCCTGTGCACCATAACTAGAGGCTGCCTCTGCTCTGTCAGACACACGGAATTTGTAAGGGAGAGCTGAAAGAACCAGAGGCACCAAATATATAGGGGTCTCTTTTAGGGCATTTTCTGGATTCTTTGATGGTTTCGTTCCTGACAATAAGCATGGCAGCTGATATAAAGGCTCTTACCACTTGACAGCCAAGTTCTGCACCTCCCCATTTTTGTCCTCAAGCAATTTTAAAAGCATTTTCACCACCTTTTTCTCACTATCTTCATCCAGCTTTATGGAGTCCTTCTGAAGTTCCATCATCAGGTCATTGGTGGCCATAAATCTGAAACAAGGCAAATCAACAACAGGTTGGACAACATGTAGATCCAGGTGCTTTATACCTAGCAATATGGAGAGTGCTTGACACAGAAATTTATTATTTCTCACAACCCAACTGCAAGTGAGATAAGGGAGCAGCGACCCCCACTGTAAACACATGGGAGAATTTAAGCAGAAAGACTTGGTGGGAAAAGATCCAGAACTAAAGGAAGTCAAAATATAGGAGAAATAAGTGACTCCTCTCCTCACCTCCCCGACTTTTTCTTAACAGTGTAGGTATAGCTCTGTAACATGACTAAAACGAGCAGGAAGGAATTCCACCTTTGTATTTTGTCTCAATGAATCCAGGTCAATTTGGCTCCAAGCACTGGAAAAATGTGTGTTTAACAGTCATACCTGCAAAAATGAGCATAGTGTCTAAAAATGTGCTTCTGCTTTCTGGCTCGTATTACGGATTGTTATCCAAACACTGCCCATTGCTCCAAGTATAAAATTGAAGGCAGGATTTGGTCCTAGACCTTGGCTAAGAAGTGTGTTGACAATGCCCCCAAGTCAAAACAGCATCTAGTTGACCCTCTTACAGGGCTGAAGTAAGAACTCTTTAGCCACCAAAATGAGCAACAGTTTCTACCCATCATAAATCACACAAACAAGATCTGTAGAGTAAATAGTGGCACTTTTCTATAATGGCTCCTTAGGCTTTCAAGTTCTGGTCTATATATAAGCTTCTATTGTTCAGCCCAGACAGTTTGTTTATAGCCTTCTGGAGTGTCTTCACTAGCATGAATAGCTGCCTCCTCAAAGTTAACATCTCCTTCTGCTAATTTTCCTGTTAGAGCCCTCTTGGGAGCTAGAAAGAAGTATTAGACATTTTGCTGTGCTAATGTCTCTCCACTAATAATGGGAACTTTATTGTAGGTGGGGCATCGGCATTTTTACAATGGTACAAATGCAGTGAGCATTTAGATGATACAGGGACAAACAAAAGGACCCTGGTTATGTCACAGCTCTCACAGATGGTAACAGTGATGCCAAAATGATGTTCCTCTGACATTCATTCCCCACTAAACCATGACAGTTCCTCAGTTTTCATAAGAATGAAAGTCAGTTGTTTCTTTATCCACTGTCTGACTATTAGGTCTGCTTTAAAGTTCCACATGGCAAACCAAGTATTTTCAATGGCATTATATTTCAGCAACAATACCAACCTTAGAACAATAGTTTGTAGTGAGCAAGTGCGATTTCATGATACGGGGAAACCATTCTCCTTTCTTTCTCAAGTGACAAACTACATTTTAAATCAGGCCTCTGATGTAGCTCATTCAGCATTAAAAAAAAACTACCACAGTAGTCTAATGCTCGTATCTTTACTGCATAAGCCTCTTCTTGAGCAGTAAGTAACTACATTTGGACTTAGATAGATGGAAGCTTGTACAACCTGCCAGAAACTGAAGAGGAGAAAAGCAGAATTGTTGACTTACAATGTTAACAATACTTGACATTTTTTGAGTCAGTAAGAGCTATTTAGCTTCCTTTGAAAGCAAAGTCTGCAGAAAACATTGGATCACATAAAGATCCTCAGCCAACCACTAATGAAGCAGCTCCATCATCAACTTTAGTTGGAAAAGGATCTGTGTTTTGTCTGCAGAAAACACATAGAAGTAACTGCTGTAAACAAATGTTTCCACGTAAAAGTACTTTGCATGGAAGGTCCAATGTAGTACAAGCCCTTTTGCCCCAGATACAGGGTCAAAAACAGCCAGTTTTAGTTTTTTTAAATTCATTCCACTTTTTTTTTTAAATAGAGCATCTTCAATGCCAACCACTGACTCTAAAGTGCAAAAAGATTTTAGCTGATTTTCTATAAGCAAACATGCACAAAATAAGCACAGCATGGCATGTTAGTCTGTTTACAGAGGAATGCTGGCTGCATCAAAATACTAGCCTACCATGCAAAATAAAGGTTTTGAACATGGTGGGTACTCATAATAGCCACAGCCTTAGATGCATGTTCCAGATGTCACTGGAAGTGTACAATTCTTTTTAAAATAGGAAGCATTTGACAAAGCACAATCAAAAACATTAACATGCTCCTTGGTAAATTAAAAGAAGTATTTTAAAACTCAACTGCAGGCCCAGATGGTAAAGTAGTACATCTGCGTAAGAGCTACTGGTTGGTTAAGTGACATCAAGTTAGAGTCATTTTTAAATATTCTGAACAACGCTACTAATAATATCTTGTGGTCAAATTCTTCTCTCCGATACCCCTGCGCAAGTCCCACTGACATCAGTAGGGGCTGCTGGAGGGAAAATGTTTGTACTTCAATTATTAAAAGGGAGAAATTATTTTAAGCTCCTTTTCCTGTTGCCAAGTGGTTTGTCAAATAAGAAAGGCTAGTTGGATTAATGTTTTTTTCCAATCCATTTCACTACAAGCAGTTCCTGAAACAGCCACCTGCTGCAATAAAGTATAAATATAAAACTTATTTTTAAAACTGCATTTAAAATGGTTTTCCTCTGAACTTTACGTTCTGTATTTGGGGCCTCTGAACTATCCGACTGTAAGGGCTCTTAGTTCCTCTTTCATGGGGCAGCCAAATTACCTCTCGCCCCTTTCACTTCAGGCCCCTCCTGCCCAAGATGTTAACTACCTACCAGTATCCCCCCCCCCTCCCTCCAGTGGTCTGGCTACTCAGGGGTTTCCCCTACATCACTGGTTCCCAAACCATGAACGCTGTGTGCCCTGGGAGGCTGGGGAGGCACAGTGACAGCAAGCAGGGAGCTCCCGCAGGTGACTGCATCAGCCACCCGCAGCATCGGCCAGTGGGAACTGCCAGAGACGCTGCTGGCTGCGGCAGTGGTTGGGGGGTGGCAAGCAGCTGGCAGCATCGGCAGTACTTTTTGCACGGGGTGCACTGCCAATCTCAGCGTCCAATGTCCCAAACTGTGGTACGGGGACCACCAGTGGTACGTGGACAGCCTGTCAGCAGTACGCGCGAACAGATTTGTTATAATTATTGCACATGACAAAAATTTGCTGGTGGTACTTAGACTTTTAAATTGGTGGTGCGCGATCTGTCAGAGTTTGGAAACCGCTGCCCTACAGAGCTTCTTTAATTGCAATTCAGTGGGCTTCCTTCATTCTCCCCCCAACACCAGTACAAACCAGACACTGGCATCTCCTAACCAAGCCACCAGAGGCCTTTTCCATTTTACCTGAGCAGCACTGAATACACAGCACAGGATTTCCAGTGATCACTAGCTGCCTACAATGACTTTTTTGTTTTGTTTTTGCTGGCGGTGACAGTCCAGTGCTCCTCACCCCAACTTCCCCGGGGGTGCACGCGCGCGCACGGGATCTACAACCGGAGAGCAACGACCAAGGGCTCAGTTGTGCAGAACAGACGAGATCAACCTGTTCCCCCGCCCTCGGCCGAGAGGCTTCAACCTGCTTCCCCTTCCCTTCTTGGCCTCTTGAAGGCTCAGATCAAGCCTACAGGCTTCTTAACCAGGCAGGGGAAATACCACGCATCTGCGTTCAAGGCAGTTTTCCTGAACCGCCTCGCAGGAGAACCGCTCTTCCGGCGCGGTTCAGGACCCGCCGAGGCGCAGCCCGGTTTATGGAAACGGGAGTCTCCTCCCTCGCTTGCTCCAAGGGCCGCGTGGCCGAGGGCAAGCGCAACTCGGGGGCATCCGAACCCCAAGCCAGGCCTGCAAGTAGGATGCCCGCCAACGGATTTGGAAACAGCGCAATGCCGGGGAAACACCACGTATCCAGGTCCACCAAGGCAGGTTTCCTCAAGCGTTCCCGGGGATACAACTGCTCTTCTGGCGTGGTTCGGTGTCGGGGCTTAAAGCACTTTATGGAAACGGGAGGCTCCTGTGGCCGCTGGGGTGAGGGCAGATGAACCCCGCGCCTCCGCGCTCGGGCCTGCACACAGCACAGCACAGCACAGCACGCCGCCCGCCCGCCCGCGGTTTGGAGATATCCGAAGCCCCACACACGGGTGGAGGATGATGCCGGCTGCGGGTCGGCACCGACTCCTGGATTTGGCCGCAACACCAAACATTTCTTTACAAAAAAAAAGTTTGGGAGACACCGAGGCGGGGGGCGGGCGGGGACAGTGGCGAACTCTCCGATTCGGCGCTCGTTTGGGCCGATTCGGCCACAGCCAGAGCCGCAAACGAGATGTAAATCGTGACATATACAACGAAAAGCAAACAAATGATATGAACAACAAGCGCCGCTTCCCCGCCGGGGCAGCGCCACGGCCCAGGCCCCCTCCCCCCGGGCCGGGCCGGGCCCTACCGAAAGTCCTTGTCGGTGGACGTCATCTTCTCCAGCAGGTTGGAGATGTGGTACGACACGTTCGTCATGTCGGCGCCGCGGCCCGCCTGGGCCCTGCGGGGATCCGCCGGCAGAAGATGGCGCCAGGCCCCGCGGCCCGGGGTCCGTGTCCGTGTCGGGCTCCCTCTCCTCTCCCCGCCGCCGCCTGTGCCCGGCTGGAAGGCGCTGGAACAGCCCGGCCGCGCCGCCAGAAATAGCCCCGCGCCGCCCGCCCGCCCGCCCGCCCCGCCCCGGCCCGGCCCCCGCCCGCCGCCGGGGACAGCCGCGCTGGCAGCCCTCAGCCTCGTCCTCAACTCCGCGCTTTAACTGGGAAAAACTCCGCCTGTTCTTGTATCCATCAGCTTAGGCTGATGAAAGAATGGCTGTTTTCCCCGTCGTGCCTAGGAGCCTTTCCAGTGACCCCTGCTTCCGCCTGCGCTGTGTCAAATGCAGCCCTTAGGACTGCTTTTTGGGACCTCCCAAACCCTGTGGCGGCAGGGGGCCCCGCAGACGAGGGTCTCCTGTGTGCGTCCGCTCGCCACCCCCTCGCTTCTTCACGGCAAAACTGCATCTTGCAGGGGGCCCCCAAACAACTGAGTCAGTAACTTTGGGAATTAACCTCCCCTGTCCTGTGGGTTTGTCTCCTCTGCTCCTCCAACAGGCCTGGGCCTCTGCGGTCTATTTGGCTGCTTCTCCACCAGCATCTTCTCTCCCGCTCCCTCGGGACAAAAAAGCCCGCTCGCCTAACCCAAACGGTCCAGCCCTGCCGGTCAAATCCTCTCCGAGAACACTGTCCACAAGGCCCAGCTTCTCCCGCAACATCTTCTCTCCCGCTCCCTCGGGACAAAACAGCCTGCTCGCCTAACCCAAACGGTCCAGCCCTGCCGGTCAAATCCTCTCCGAGAACAACACAAGGCCCATGGTAAGTTGCCAAGCAATAATGGCGTGTTCAGCAGCTCACAGGAACAACTGGTCTCAGCAACAGCATTTGTTGGGACTATTTCAAAATTTGACTCGAACGTTGCAAACTGCGCACGTGCGAATGGATCCAACCGTATGTTCTTCTCCTGGTGAGCTTTGTCCCTTCTTCCCTCCCTTTTTCCATCTACACTTCTCCTGTAAGGAACACGGGACTGGAAGGGGTCTCCCAAGCCATCGCAGGTAGCTCTTTGTCCAAAAAGCATCTGCAAGAACATCTTCTGGTGCCTCAGAGACAGAAAACACCTGATTAAAAAAAGGGAGGGGGACTAAAACATGCCACAAGAGAACAGGAGAAACACAGGCATCACCAGTGCCTCTTGGGTTATATTCAGTATATGGCACCAGAACTTATGGTGGCAAAGAACAGGCAAGCAGCCACCACTGCCGAAGTGATGGCCGTCACTGGCCAAATCGTATTAGAACTTCCATCACAAGATCGTTTTTGTGAGCAGCTCGTGGTCCCAATTTCCAAAGCATTTAATATATCCTTAAGGCTACTTTGGTCCCGTTTACAGCTCACGTTCTAAGCAGGCAACACAAACAATTAGAAGAAAAAGACAGCATTATAACTCATTTTGCACCTGTATCATGACTTGTTCCAAGTCAGTCAGGAAGTCTGTGGCAAGGGTAGGAATTAGATCCATATCTCATAAAAACCACGCCCTTGACTACAAGACCATTCTCCCTCCTTTCAGTAGCAAATCATCTGAATGATCTACAGATCTCATTGATACCACTTTATAAATGGTTATGCTTGTAAAGGGAACAGAGCCCCAATATGCAATGACAGGGCTGTAGATATGTTTGTTTTACAAACCAAAATTGGAATGGAAACTTTTCTCCATTTAAATTAAACATTAGCAAAGCTTTTTGTTTGAATGTAAATGTTTTGGAAACTCAGACATTGCATCTCTGTGCTATTGCAAAAGAATCAGAAACAGAAAGTGCCAAGCGGATTTTCTTACCCAAGCTGCAAGACACGCAGCTTGGGTAAGAAAGTCGACAAGTAGAAATAATAGCAAGAAGTATATTGCACTGTAAAATGACTTGGAAGAATATAAGCAGGAACACTGCTTTTAAATGGCAGGAATGCTGAAAAACCTATCTGTTTCCTTAAAGTCCACCTGCTACATTATCACTGTGGCTGTGCTCAGGGACCTCAGTCAGGGACCAAAACCCTGGTGTGCCAGGCCAACACTGTCCGAACATAAGGAAGTGCCTCATCGTGAAAGGACAATGAAGTTCACTTTTACCAACTGTTGTTTTGCTGAGCCCAGAGCACTTCAGAGATAGTAAGCTCAGCTCTGGGAATGCATGAGGGGGAGGATGTGATGATGATGAGGCTGCAAGGTGCACTCAGGTGGCCATAATGCATTGAGAACAAAACAGGTGCTTCTGGTTTTCTCCTACAGCAATACACTATCTCCTTCCCTATCAAGCTGTCCCAAATACAGACACACTGTCTTCTGTAAACCATGATCAGATTGCACCTGCCTTTCAATCTTTACACTGTGGCCTGTAAAGTTGCAGATTAACATTAACTCCATCCTTTTGGCTTTTAAACATCTGGGGAACATTATTAACTTTTACACTTTCATCTGAAGGTCCCAAAGCACGTCACACAGGAAAATAGACATCATTCTCCCCAGTGCACAGATAGAGAAATTGAGATGGAGAAACAAAATTACTTACCCAAGACCTCAGAGGAGCCACCTGCAGTGTCAAAACTAGAAGCATCTGGCCCCCAATCTATTGTCCTCACTGCTGTTTCCACAAAACAAGAGCAAAGGCTCTAGATTAGATCCCATCCCTTCTTGAAACAGTTCCTGAAGGCCCCATTGTTGTTGTCCGAGTTCAGCAAATTACTGCATCTTTGCACATCTCTCTGAGCCTCCCTTCTTTTAAATATCAGCTCACAACCCCTCTTAGCCCCTGAAATAGTTTCTCTCTGTTATGACTGTTTGATGAATGGATATATTCCTTGTTACCATTAGATGCCTTTTTTAAAGGATGCAAAACTGTCTTTTAGGTAATATTTTAAAGTAGATTAGTGCTTTTTTTTTTTTTACTTGCTGTTGCTCTGAGCCTTTTGGGGGAAGTCAAGTGGCTAACCATGAAGTAGTAAAAGCCCTGGGAATGCAGCTGCCACATTTGCAGACTTCTCTTCAGATTTCTGAATATGGGCTTAATACCTGTTTGCTTCTCTCTCCCAGCACCACCTCCTTCTCCCCCTTGAATGTTGTACTCTAATTTTTCTCTCCTTATTCCCAGCTTTCTGCACCTTCTTTCACAGGATGAAGTGAACCTTAGCCCCCAAAAGCTTGAGTTATATCTGCCTACCTACCTAGATATGCCTATAGCAGTGAAAGGCTAGCTTGAAATCAAACAGAAAGATTTGCACCTTATCTGTATCCATCGATCAATACTGCTATTTATACAGCAGCATTTGTGAGCGGAGGTTTGCTTGTTTTATCAGCTGCTGTGCAAGGACAGTTTGCGTGAAGTCAAGCACGGAGGTTTGCACCTTACAGACTCAAAGCAGAGATGTGCAGAGAGAGCTCTCTTCTTTACTCAGTCTGTATAGATGTCTATCTATCAAGATACCTAGCACAAGGGTTTGAGCTGAGGCTGCTTGTGCAGAATCATCACGTGCAGGAGACACCGCCAGAAACAGCTCCCGGGTGAGTCTATGGGCGCAGCACCTCCCCGCTTCTGGGCTTCACGCTCAGCCTGTGCGTCTCCACCCCAGGCGCGGGGGGCGGGCGGAACCCGGGCGCGGCCGCGCTTGTTCCCGACCGGGCCGCTTTCGCCGGCGGACCCGGGCGCTGGGGAGGACGAAGCCGGGCGCGCCCGCGCTTGTTTCCGGCCGGGACGTCTTTGCCGGCGGACCCGGGCGCTGCCACGTCTGAGCGCCGCCGCGGGAGCGGGAGGAGGAGGAGGCCGGTGTCGCCGCCGCCACCATGGTAGGCGCCGGGGCCGGGGGGGTGGTGGTGGTACATAGTCTGGTGGTCTGACCCTACCCCGCTTGTTCCCCGCAGGTGTCGGTCATCAACACCGTGGACACGTCGCACGAGGACATGATCGTGAGTGTGGCTCGGCTCGGCTTCCCGCAGGCCGGGGCAGGGGCAGGGGCCTACCATAACCCCGCTCGGGTCTCCTCATCCTCCGGGCAGGCTTTGCCCTCCCCGCCCCGCGGTGCCGCCTGCGGGCGCCTCTGGTGACAGCCGGGCTGTCGGAGCTGCCCACGAGCGCGGAGGGGCACCCTCGTGCCGGCCCGGCTGCCGCAGGGGGGTCTTCCCCTCCTCCTGCAATCATGTCAGGTTTGGCAGGGATCTTGGGGGCTCGCATGTAGGCCAGCCCCCCGCGCCGAGCAGGGCCAGCCCCAGCTGTCTCATGGAGGGTTGTGGCTCGGTTTAATCTATTTGGGGAGGTTTCCAGAACGGCAGTGTACCCGTGACACGCGACGCGAGCGTGCCCGCATGCGTCAGTTATGGATTTTGATATGTAGACTTTACGTCAGGAAGGCAAAATGCACGCGACTGTTATGTTTAAAAAACATACGGGATTACTGTACAAATCTGCTCCAGCATTTAATATTTATTTTAATGAATGGTCTATTGTTTATCTCCTGGGTGACTCTTGGCATCTCCTGGAGATTTGTCTCTAATTCCTAGAGCCTCCAGGGCAATCCTGGAGGGCTGGCTACCCTCATCGCATCCCAGCCAAGGCTTTGTTCACCTGGGTCTTAACCTCTAAGGAGAGGGACCCCACCACCTCTCTGGGTAGCCTGGTCCTGTACTTTACTACCATCTTTGTGAGAGTTTTTTCCTAATATCCAACTAAACTTTCCTTGCTACAGCTTGAGACCATCGCTCCTTAATGTCATCTGTCACCACTGAGAACAGTCCAGCTCCATCCTCTTTTGAACCCCCCTCCAGGTGGTTGAAGGCTGCTGTTAAATCTCGTCTCAGTCTTCTCTTCTCTGAACTAAATAAGCCCAGCTCCCTCAGCCTCTTCTCAGAAGTCGTGTGCCCTAGCCCCCAAACTATTTTCATTGCCCTCCACTGGACTCTCTCCAACATGTCCACATCCTTTCTGTAGTGGGGGGCACAAAACTGGACACAGTACTCCAGATGTGGCCTCACCAGTGCCCTTGTTGCTAAGAAGGCTAGCAGCATACTAGTCTACATCAGTAGGAGCATTGCCAGCTGATCGAGGGAAGTGATGATTCCCCTCTAGGGAATCATCCCTAGGTGCTGGTGAGGGCCGGAATCCAAAGCTCCACAGGCCACATTTGGCTCGCAGGCCAGAGATTGAGCATCTCTGTTCTAGATCCTTCTTTCTAATGCCTGGGACTTGCTGCTAGAAAACATGAGATAACAGTGTGCACCATTGCTGGAGGGATGAGAAAGAGGCAGATCAGTGTGTCAATTTGTGGGAAGAGGGAATAAAACAGCACTCTAAACATCGTCTTCAGATGGGCAGGTCTGTCTCTCAGTGGTCTGTACAGCTTTGCTGCCTCATATTGTAAAACCCCTTAAACTTACTTGCATGTATAACCCCTTGCCTGGTGTGGCTGTGGGAAGTCAGTGTCCCCAAACATTGCTTTAGTAAGAAGAGGGTACAAACAAGTCAGATAAATTTATGTGCGTAGGCATTAGAACACAATGTGTAATATAAGCCATGAAACCCCACACGGAAATCTGATAACAAAATTTCCCTTTTCACCAGTATAACTTAAAACCTCAACTCATCAGTCTCATACGGACCCATTGGGTTGAGGCTCTTTACCTTGTGCACAGGTAAGAGCTGTTCCAGATGGCACAAGGACTTTCAGCACTTCACAACACACTGACTACGCTAACTTCTGTGGCCTTTTAAGTGCAATTCACTGGGCGTGTCTACACGAGACACTTACAGTGGAGTAGACTAATTAGGTGCGTGGCAAATGTCTTATATCTACATGTGTGCCCCCATTAGGCTACAGGAAAGTAATAAACTCCACAGCAAAGAGTATTTACAAGCACTACCCTTTTGTGGAGTTTTTTTACTTCACAGTACTGCATGTGTAGTCTAACATGGCTGGCTGGTGCACGAGAGTGCTTCTGTGTGGGGGTTGCCTGCTGGCTAGCCCCACACTGGAGCACACTCATGGCCCAGCCGAGCCCCTCCACAACACATTGAGCTGGGTTGGAGCAGCCCCAGGCTGGCAGGCTGAACCTTTGGGCCCCCTGCCAGTTAGGGTTTCTCTGACCTGGTTAGCATGCTGGAGACTCAGGCTCACATTCAGGTGGTGTGCCCAGGAGCAATACACTCCAGTGCGATATGTACCAGAGTTTTTTGCGTGCTAACAGCATGTGTAGATGCACCCACTCTATCAGCAGTCAGGTTCTCTCCCTGCTGGTGTCTCTTCTGTGGGGAAGTTGATCCTGCTCCCAGCTGTGCTCAGACTGGGCTCCTCCACAATCTCCCTGGGGCCCCTTTAATGGTGCTGGGAGCATGTCAGGGAACAAGGCCTCTCCCATGCTCTAATTACACTGGCTCCAGGTAAAAATGGCCTCCATGTTGCAGCTCTTTTATTTTTTCCACTTCCACTCCTGTTAGCCCTCAAAACAGCAGAGGGCCATAGTTCAGACCAACTCCTTGGGTTTGGTTTTCCTAGACTTTGAGTGGCCTCACCCCACTCTGCTTATCTCTTCAAAACCCAAGGTCAGGGGTTACACAAGCATAAGTGATTGGTAACATTGTGTGGGGAGGTGGATCAAAATTTTTGTTCCCATTTGAAATATAAAGAAACCAGAACCAAGATTAAGTAATTTAGCTGAGGCCAAGAAGAGTCAGTGGCAGAGAATAGAAGCCCAGAGCCCTGACTTCTTGTCTCAAAGCACTGGGTTTGACTACTTGTGGTAATTACCTTATTACAGGGGTTTTCAACCTTTTTGGGTCACTGTACCCCAGTGACTGGATGCAGGGGGGGGAGGGAGAGAGGAGGTGGTGTGCAGCTGGACGCCAAGCAGGAGGGGGCCAGAGTGGTGCACAGCTGAACGTGGAACTAGGCCGCCAAGCAGGGGGGTGGCACGTGGCCTGATGGGGAGTGGTAGCAGCTGCCACGTTTGACTTCCCCTGCCTCCCATGTCTGGCCAGGCAGGCAGCACCTACACAGGATGGTGCGTGGCAGCACTCCATCCCTCCCTGCCTGCACCTACCCCGTAGGGCCTTCTCAAGTACCCCCAGTTGACAACCTCTGCCCTATTAGGAAGGTGTAAACTATAGACATTAAATATAATATTGTCTACTTACTGCAAGAAAATAATTTGGAACAAATGACCTGCATGAACACAATAACTGAAGTCTTTTTATCCTATCGTTCTGGTACCTGGTAGGCAGTTCATGAGCGTTCTAGCCACTCTTGAAACTTAGTGGAAATCTTTCCATTCCCTTCCAGCATGATGCTCAGATGGATTATTATGGTACTCGGTTAGCGACCTGCTCCTCGGACAGATCTGTGAAAATCTTTGATGTCAGGAATGGAGGGCAAATCCTCATAGCTGATCTGAGAGGGTGAGTGCTTTAAATATCAAAATTTAGGTAATGTGCTGACTGTTGGCATAACACATCAATCATCTCTCTAGTGAGGAGGGGTTTGTAAAAACTGATGTGCAACTACTCACCAAATATGTCCACGTTGCTGTAGAGTGATGTTACTGTGCTGTGCTTTACTACTTTTTGGAAGTACTAAACAATGGTGCAGTAACCACCTGTACTGTGCCATGTGGGCAGTGCGCTATAAGCGGGAAGTGTGCCGCTATGGGGATGTAGCTAGTGAGCTTGTGTAGACCCATGTGATCACTACATCACTGTTAGCGTACCCACCTTGCACTATACAGTATGTATCCTGGGAAGCAGTGTATCTGGTTGTCTTTAAACTTGCATTACAGTGAATGGGGGAGAGGGGAAAAGTGAGTTACTTGTAACTCAGCTTTTAATCTCGCTGAAACTTTGACCCCCATGTTCCCAGAAATAAATATATTCCTAATAGCTGACATGTGAGCAAACATTGGAGATCTTATCCCAACTACTGTATCCTAAAACCAGTTCCATTGTCTAGCAATAATGCATACTTTTCATTGTTCCCTCTTTTTTCCCCAGCAAGACATCATAGAGGTGTTTACTTGAATTAATTTCAAACAAATATTGTTGTAAAACAAGCAAGAATAAAAGGGAATGATTCTCTCTCTCTCTCTCTCTCTTAACTGACACCTTTTTCTTTACAGCCATGAAGGCCCTGTGTGGCAGGTTGCCTGGGCACATCCCATGTATGGAAATATTCTGGCTTCCTGTTCCTATGACAGGAAGGTTATCATCTGGAAGGAAGAAAATGGCACTTGGGAAAAGACATACGAGTACACAGGTCATGACTCCTCAGGTATGTGGTGGTCTAGGTGGACACAGAGGGTCAAGTTGCATCTGACTGAACCTTTCTTCATCTATTCTGTAGTAAGCAATGCATGTGTTCTCTGGGGACAGGAGAACATCACCTCTTTGTCTCTTCTCCCAGGGCTGCACATGCTGGCAATAGCTTCCCAGTCCTGATAAGAAGGGACAGTTTTTGGAATCTAAACACCATAAATACACAGGGTGTTGTGTTGTGCTCCCACAAAGCACCAATCTGGTGCAAATACATGAGAACAAAAAACCTGATAGTGATTTTTTTCCTCGTTGCTTGCTATATCTCATAGCAGAGGTCTGCTTTGGTCAGCTTCTCAAGTTGATGCTGAACATTCAGTTTCTTTTCTAGGATCAGTGGTGTTCTCAGCAATGACAGGAAACTTAAGATTTTGAACTCTGATTTAAAAACTCATCCCTCCAGCTTATACCTTCTTTATACCCCTTATTGGTTTTAAGGCAGCTTCTTGTTAACAGCACGAAGTCAGACAAGATAAATGATTCTCAACCAGGCTGCCTAGAGATCCTTTCATGGGTACCACTGGTTGCCATGCAGTGTTAGTTAGGTCTGTTAGGTGTGCAGACATGATTCGTAAGACACATGCAGAATTTTCAAATAGGAATCCATAGTGATAAAAACACTCTGACGCCTTAGGTTTGTCAATGTGTCTTGGGTCTAAAAAGGTTGAGAATCATTGGATTAGATGATTAAAGAAATACTTTTTATTAACATTTTTTTAATTCAAGTCACTCATTCATGGTTTCCAGTGTCTTTGCAGCTGGTCACTTTTATGACAATCTTGTATTTACTATTTCTGACAGTGAATTCTGTCTGCTGGGCACCACATGACTATGGCTTGATCCTGGCCTGTGGGAGTTCTGATGGGGCCATTTCCTTATTGGGTTACACAGGTGACGGACAGTGGGAAGTAAAAAAGATCAGCAATGCACATACCGTAAGTTTGTATCTATAACATATGTGTTGCCATATAGATACATGCTGTACCCCAAAGAGTCTAGGTAAAGAGAGAACAAAGTGATGTACTGGTGGCAATAGGTAAGTTTCCTAGGATAAAAGAGTGGCAGTTTTTTATGTTAGAAGTAAGCATTGGGGGGGGGAGGAGGAGAGTTGCTTTTTGTGGACACTGTGTGATAAAACATAGTGACCCCAAGCAGGTTAGATTTTTAAAGGGTAAAAACTTTAACACTCAGATTCTGTTCTGGCACAGATTGGGTGTAATGCTGTTAGCTGGGCCCCTGCTGTTGTACCTGGAAGCCTTATAGAACAGCCATCAGGCCAAAAACCAAACTACATTAAAAGGTTTGCATCGGGTGGCTGTGACAACCTCGTCAAGATCTGGAAGTAAGTGTCCCATCATCTGATATCTATTCTGCTTCCTTCCAAGGGATCAGTTCCTTTGTTGATCCACTAGATGGCTTGCTAGAGGCCACTTACCACAAATAGTAATTAAACAATGCCATGTTTTCCCCTGTCACTTAAAAGTGTCTGTCTTAGAGGACGTTGAATGGAGATGGCTCTCTGGGATTTACATCTTCTCATGGGCTAATTCTCATTCAAAAGATCCTCTTTCACTTTGTATCTTAGGAAGCAAATACTTTCTTTGTGATTTAATTTTCCCTGGCTGTGCTCAAAGCAGTAGCAATATACAGGTGACCCTTGCCATTCACGGGGGATACATTCTTGAGATCCCTGTGAATGGCAAAAAGCACGAATACGGCACTACGTTCATGAACATCATGAACACAGTGGCTGGAGGAGTGGGGCACAGCTGTGCTGGCAGCAGCAGGAGCCCAGTAGTGGCAAGCATGGAGCTCCCAAGGAGCTCCTGTAAGTGTATTTAAGGTGCGGGTTCAGCATTTGCAAATATTTTAAACCACGAATACCAAACCTGTGAATAGTGAGGGTTTCCTGTAATTCCAGTTTTGTTTGTAGGCTATTGAAACTGAATACCTCTTGGGTAGGCCCTTCAGGTTAAACATAAGAAAGTGGGTGAGGAACATTTGTTTCTCTTATTTTGTGGCTAAAATGGCCACTTTCAGGAGTATTGAGTACATTGCAAAACAGTGTTCCAAAGTGGGAGGCAGAGTAGACGTGATTGTTTGCTACCCCTTCAGGGAGGAGGATGGCCAGTGGAAGGAAGAACAGAAGCTGGAGGCTCACAGTGACTGGGTCCGAGATGTAGCTTGGGCACCCTCCATAGGCTTGCCAACAAGTACCATGGCTAGCTGTTCACAGGTAAGACTGTCACTGGAACAATGAATATGCTGGCTCTGAATGCTCTCGTCTGTGTAGCCATTCATGTGAAATGAAGTCAAGAGGTGTTAGAGCTATGGTAGATATAACAAATCATTCTAAGGAGGTGCTGGCAATTATCTATACTTGTAGGTTTCTGGCTTTCCCTTCTTTTAAGAAAATGATCTATAGAATTGAAGAGCTTAGATCTGTAAGAGACCTTATTGGACAAAGGAGAGGAATTGCAGTGGAATCTGGCAGTCTTATTTTCCCTGTAGGCAGGGAGGGTTCCACTATGATCATACCTTGAGAAGGGGAATGGACTAAGATGACCTCCAAAGGCCCCTTTCATGCCTACTTTTTCAAATGTTCATTCTGTGCTGAAAGGCTCTTGGTGACTCTGGGTCAAACATACCCAATTCACAGAGAAAAATACTTCCTCTGATCTCCAGGGCTGCAAAATGAGGGTGGGGTCTGAGAAACCAGACCTTTCTGGCTCAGACATCCTCACCAAGAATAAAGGTTCTGTAGTGGTACTTATTGAAGCAGCTGTTGCTGCTCATGCTGGGGAAGAATCCATCTCTCTCTCCTGTAGCTGGATTGGCTCTGTAAGCTTAGCAGACATAGTGAGTAGCAAGACATTAATTCAGGCCAAAAGTTAGATAATATGGCTTATTATTGGAGCAGATCTTTCTTCCAACCTACTCTTGATGTGTTTTTTTATATT
Organism: Alligator mississippiensis; assembly: GCF_030867095.1. Lineage (NCBI taxonomy): Eukaryota > Metazoa > Chordata > Crocodylia > Alligatoridae > Alligator > Alligator mississippiensis. The sequence goes on from NC_081835.1 coordinate 15,075,136, forward strand.
TCTTAATTAGACCATGTAAAATACTCAGAGCTGTGACTGGTGTTTGTTCAAAATAGATGCTTTTTGAAACAAGCAGTATGTCACTGCATAGCCTCACTTTGGCATTGCCAAGGACAGCCATTAGTCTAACAACTTCTTTTGCCTTATCTAGGATGGCAGAGTGTTTATCTGGACATGCGATGATGCCTCTGGCAACTCATGGTCACCAAAGTTGCTACACAAGTTCAATGATGTTGTCTGGCACGTTAGCTGGTCTATCACTGCAAACATTCTTGCTGTGTCTGGAGGAGACAACAAAGTGAGTGTTGTATCTTAGAGCTGGCTCTTGCATGCAGATAAATAAGTGAACACAGTGGACAGTACTAGTTTAGTCTCTCAGACAGCATCAAGTCTTTGTCCACATCTTGGCCCCAGGGGATGCACAATCCACTCTTCCTAATGGCATGCTTTTTAACACCAGTTTGAAAGTAGGAATTGTGTTCATGCGGTAGAAGCATTTTAAATAGTTCTATATTTTTAAAATAAGGTAAGATTGAGTATTTTGAAGGCAAATTATCTTTCCAGGATTCCAGTGCACCTGGAATGGGATCATGGGTGTAGTTTGATCAATAAACAAGATACTTATTGACCAGTAAATGAGGTTCTTTCCTCAGCTGCTCTGTAAGAATTAGGGACGTCATCAAATGCTCATTAAAGAGCAGCATCACCTGAAATCAGGAGTATGTGGAAACTTTTTGAAAAGGTTTAGGAAGGGAAAACTCCCCTGTGCAGTGGACTCCAAAGCAGGGGAGTGGAGGGTATTGTGTTAAGATCTACTTCATGTTTTGCTTCCAGGTCACCCTATGGAAGGAGTCCGTAGATGGATTGTGGGTGTGCATCAGTGACGTCAATAAAGGCCAGGGCGCTGTGTCTGCTATTACAGAGGGTCAGCAGAACGAACAGTGACAACTGGATTAACAGCAGCCTAGGCACAACGCGAGGGACTACGATCACTAAATCCAATTTGGTTGGCCTTTCTCAATCTGATATCCAATCTGATGAGCATTCTGTAACCATTATTGATAAACTACAGTGATCATCAGCCTTAATTGACATTTGTCTGAAATTAAAGATGAACTACACTGCAAAATGCAGTACTCTGTACTGTTTCTCCATTATATGTAATCCCCTCATCACAGGATTGAGTTCTCTCAGATGTACCAGGATCCGACTTCTTTTTTTGCTGAAGGACTTTGGCACATGAGAGTGGGGCCATCACTGCTCAGCACTGAACTGTGAGTTGCAGCTCTCCCAGATCATATTAGAAAGACATGATGTATGTACCTATGCAAAGTCCTGCATCCCCTTCTTTGGGGAGCTGGGAGAGCTTTCAGCTTCAGCTGTGATCTCACCATCCAACTCTTCCAAGGCCTTGAGCAGAAAGACGAACTCAGATTTCGGTTCTTTGATGAAAGCAAGTTGGGAGGGAGGGAAGCCAAGAGACAGCCTTCCCATGGAAAGGAGCAGTGAGGTGTGCACAAGAGTGTTTTTGATTTACAGTCCATTAACTTGGTTAAAAGCTCTTATTTAAAAATCAGCCTCTAAATGATCTTAAAACCTAGACGTTAAACTGTTTCTTTTTTTAGCTACTTTTGTGTACTGGACCTCAGGTAACACTGTACTGTGTTTAGGTTTCAATTAAAAAAAGGAATAAAGTCCTGTTGGTTACAAAGTCTGGTGTGTTGTACTAACTCTTTAAAAAAGGGAGTTATATTTGTAGCAGCTTTGCCATGGGTGTAGCAACAGTGTCCACATTTAGCCATTCTATACTTGCGTCTTTCCTATGACCAGCAGTGGTACTAGATCAGGGCAGGCAATGGTTTTTGGCCGGAGTACCAAAAAACCCACAATGTCTACCTTGGAAGGTGCCGGAGCGCCAGCATGCCAGAAAAACAAAATTGGGGGGCTAGGGGGGCGGAGCAGGGTGGTACATGGTAGGACGCACTGCATATTAGTATATTTAATAATCTTAAATGTTGCCTTTGTTGTTGTGTACTTTTTTTGTTAAGCATGTTGCAGCGAGAGAGAGAGAGAGAGAGAGAAAAAAAGAAATAAGGGAAAGAGGAGAGAGAGAGAAAGGGGAGCAGAGAGAGAACCAGGCACATGCACGCGCACACAACCACATGTGCACAAACACTGAGAACTAGAACAGATACATGCACACATGCATCCAGACTCAGACACCTGTGCACACAGACACGGAACCAGATGCATGGGTGCACAGAACTGGGCTGCCGGGCCACCAGATGAAGTCCAACCCAACAATGCCCTGGGCCTGCCAGAGCTCCTATGCTTCCGTGGAGCCAGCCCCCGGGCTGCAGCATGGCCAGCCGAGGCCCCGGCCCAGTCTTCCCATCAGCCCAACCACTCCCCCACTCCACACAGCTAAGCCCACAAAGGTGTGGCGCTCCTGGCAAGGGGCAGAGGCAGCGCCAGCCTCATCCCAGTAGGGTCTGGGCCAGTGCTGGGCTTGGAGCAGGTAGGAATCGGGTGGGCTCAGCCGCAAACCCTGCTGCAAGCTGCCCAGACTCCATAGTTGGCAGCAGCTACCCAGAGCTGAGGTTGGCTACCGCCAGGAGTCTGCAAACAGCTGCATGCCTGCCTCACAGTGGATAGGGGTGGGGGGGCCTGAGGCAGCACAACCCTGGCCTCTCCCCTGCTGCTAGCACAGAGCTGATGCTGGGCTCCAGAGCCCAGAGCAGCTGCTTGTAGCCAGCCTGGGCTCTGGGTAGCTGCAAGCAAACAGCTGGCAAGCCGCAAATAGCTGTGCTGGGCTCCACAGCTCCAGCATCAGCTCCATGCTGGTGATGACTGCGCGCAGAACAGACAAGAGGGATAGGGCCTGGCCCTGAGGCAGCGCAGCCCTCCCACTATGTGCACTGAGGTGCATATGCAGTCACCACCAGCATGGAGCTGATGCCAGAACTGTAGAGCCTGGCACAGCATTCACAGCCTGTTTGCTGCGGCTGCCCAGAGCCCAGGCTGGCTACAAACAGCTGCGCCAGGCTCCAGAGCCCTGCCATTACCTCTTTGCCAGGAGTGGGGGAAGAGACTAGGGTTGCACTGCCTCAGGCCCCTCCCCCACCACCCACTCCAAGGCACATGTGCACACGCTGGTAGAGCTGATGCCGAAGCCTGGCACAGCTGTTTGCAGCCTGCCTGCTGCACCCAGCCCCTGCTCTGGGTAGCTGCTGCCAGCCACGGAGCCCGGGCTGCTTGCAACAGGGCTTGCAGCTTCCCAGCCGTCTGCTGGGAACAGCCCAGGCTCTGTGATTGGCAGCAGCTACCCAGAACCGGGGCCGGTGGTGGTGTGCTGAGCAAAATGGTCTCATGTGCCATGCTCAGCACGCGTGCAGGGGGTTGCCAACCCCTGTACTAGATGGTTCCTTGGAAACCTTTTGACATGCTGAATACCATATGCTGTACAGGCACTCCTCACTTAACAACCGAGTTCTGTTCCTGCGACTAGGTCGTTAAGCGAACTGGTCAATAAGCGAGGAGCCGCCCCTTGATACTGCGTGCCTTGGCTTGAGACACCGCGCTGCCGTTTCCATGACCAAAGTTCTCGTACTTACGACCAGTTCTCGCTGGTCGTAAGTCCGCGCGGTCGTTAAACAGGTAGGTCGTTAAGTGAGGAGTACCTGTACTGGCTTCAGTTCATTGCTAAGGACCCACCCATGAGTCCCAGAGAAAGGAAACAAAACTTGGTGCACTTCATCTAACGCAATTTTCAACTTGGGTTGTCTCATCCTGTGAGCATTTTTTTCTTCAATATGTGGTCTCCTGGGGAGATAAAACTTAAGGACTACAGGTTGTTGGTAAGTGCTTGGTTGTAGCCCTAACCACTAATGTATTAACCCCAGACTAAAACTGAATGCAGCCCAAGCATCTGACTATACTTACAGCTGAAAGGCAATTGAAGCCAGTTCTCATGACTTCTTTATATTTTCCCACTCTTGAGGTCAAAAAAGGTCAGCCATTGGTTAATCCTTCCCCAGTTGCTCAGAGACATTGCAGATGGATGGACTAAGTCATGCTTGACACAAATATGTACCATTCATTTTCTGTGTGGCGACAGAATACATTTTTGTATGGAAGAACAAAGTTACCCAAGACCAACATTTTCTGTGACATCACAAATTTTTCTGTTTAGAAAGAATACATTTCCCTTCAATCTTTCCATTTAGAAAGAATGCATTCCCCTTCTTGAGTTGACACTGATCTTAACTCAAACTGGGTGTATTTTTGCACACCTTTTTAAAATACCTTTGATATTAGCTGGTTCTTTTCACAGCACAGGTATTCAATGTGTAGGATCAGGGGAAAGTAGGGCTGGAACGTCACAAGTTCCTTTATTCTAGCCCCCCTGCTCAAGGGAGGATCATCCCTGACTAAACCATTCCAGAGTCTGTGTAATCTGCTCTTGAAAATGTCCAAGGATGGAGATTCCATAACTTCTCTGGCAGGCTGTTCCAAAGCCTGACCACCCACATAGTCAAAACAATCTGATCTCCAACCTAAATTTCCACTGCTGCAGCTTGAGGCCATTGCTCCTAGTCCTGTCCCCTACAGCCACAGAAATAAAACCCAAACATCTCCATCTTCTTTATAAATTAGCTTTACCGCTAACAAAGCTTAAAATTCTGCTTCAAGTTAAGCACACGCCAAATTGGGCCTTACACTTACAGGTGATCACCCCATTTTTACAAACTTTTTCAGTGGTTTCAGGAAGACCTCTGGGGAGATCTTTGGCTGCCCTGGCAGTTCCACTCTGTACTGGGGGAAGGCCTGACCTTCCTGTCTTTTATCTAAAATCTGCAAAATTCAGAAAAAACTTAGAACAGCCAAAGGCCTCTTTTTTAAAAGCAGAGTGTCCAAGAGTTTAGGTCTCAAACTTAGGTTTGATGAGTGCTGGTATTTTCCAAAACATGGATCTGCAAAAGTCAGTCTCTCACTGCACTGTTATCTCAACTGTTTCAAGCTTGAATCTGTTCAGCCTAACAGAAGGGTAGTTGTGGCTGAGAAGGCAACCTGGGACTAAAGAGGTAGACTACATTTGTGGGGGCTCCTACATCTTCCAAAACTTGACCAATGTAAAGCAGTTGAAGACAAACTGCTCCTTCATACTGGCTGTGTGTGGCTAACAAATGTAGCTGTCTGGTGGGACCCAGCAGCAGCCTGGGAAGGGTTTCCCTGTCTGGAAGTGCTAGCCTTAATCACGGTTCACAGAAACGATTCCTCTAGTTGTCCCCTGCTGCCAACTGCTTTCTGCTCTCTGGTACAAGCAACTGAGCAGATGCACCCCCCTGAGCTTGGCTCCATGTTCCATTTCTACAAGTCACAGCTCTTCAAGGATCCTCAGGGCTGGTTGTTGGGAGGTCCCATGGCTCCATACTAACCTCTTGCTCCACTTCAGCTCCTCCCACCTGGAGAGACTTCTGCAGGGGTGTTGGTGGGGGCGATAAATAGTGCCACAGAGACAGAACATCTTCCTGCTGTGCTCCCTGGACAAAGATCTTCCTGCTACCTGGACTGTAAAGCAACTCAGACAATGTTTTAGAAAAATAAAGTCACAGACTTTTCAGCCAAGGGTAGGACCCTGATAACGTGAAATGTTTGATGTCAGTGGGAGTTGAGTTTGTATCAAAAGAAAGGACTGCTATTAAAAAGTAGAAACATTTATTTAAAAATATAAAAAAATAGTTATCAACATTTAATTACAATTATTACCTACATTGCAAAACATATTTGACAAAAATACTGGGATCCAAGCACTCAATGATCTGAACTGTAAGTGTGTAGAGCAGGCATTTCCACTTCATTTTATTGGGATATGAAGAAAGAGGCAAGGAGTTAAACGCTGAAGCTAGTTAACACAGTTTTCAATCAAGACTCAGTTTTTCATAATTTTCCCAGAGCCAGGCATGATATATATTTAGTTTGTGATCTTGTGGGTGTACCTGAAAGATAATCCAGGCATAAGATTTAATGTTTAATCAAAAAGTTTTGTATTAAAAAATTCTGTAGCACTGAAGCATGTCTTTGAGAAGCCTCCATACCCATAATCTAGGCATTAGATTTAATGTTTAATTAAAATGTTTTGTATTAAAACACTGTAGCATTGAAGCATGTCTCCGAGAAGCCTCCACACCCAACTCCAACCTGCTTTACAGAGCAAGGATAAGAGTGCAGCATGTTCCTGAAATAAAGGGAGTAATGTTTGATCACCTACGCGATAGTACTTGCACCAACTGAGAAGCCAAGTTATATGATAATCTTGCTGTATTGAGTACAACTGCCATGCCCAACAATTTGTGAGCAGGAGAAAGGCCTGGTGAGGGTGTGGAGTTTGGACAGAGTGAAGACAGAAGAAATAAAGGCAAGTCAGAGAAGACAGTAGGCATTAGAGCTGACATGTAGAAAGGATACCCAGGGAGGATCCAAGAAATGTAAAAATAAAGCAGGGAATTAAAGATAACTGTCACAAATTTAGGGCAAGAGCAAGTGTTTCTAAGATCAGGGCCTTAAAAGTATTCTGCAAGTTCTTCCTTGTTTCAACCTGAAAATTTATTATTTTGTCTTTGTTTTTGTTTTAATCCCCAGGGTTATGCCAAACAAAGCCAAAGCCAGCTGATGTCAAAGGCAAGACTCTTGCTGCCTTTGACAAACTTAGGATGCAGCCTATTTGAATGGCAGCATCACTTACCTCCTTCCACTCATTAACACAAAAGATTCTGTAGGAATCATTTCCATATTTTCCAATTCCATGCAGTTCAATAGGGTACTTCCATTGCTTGCTCAGATACTCATCTAGAGAAAATAATCCCATCCTTTACCACATGAAAACAAATGTACTTATTGAAAAGCCTCACAAGAAAATATCAATAAATACTTCAAATCTGGACAAACCCTTGATTTTTTCCCCATTAAAAACAGCCAAAGTTCCCATTTTATATAAAACCTCTAAAACTTTAACTAAGTTTTTTACATTAGCAACAGATGGAGAATTCAAAACAACCAGAGCTGGGGTTTTAATGCCATTTCCTTACTGACATCTATTTAGATCAGTGGTTGCGAACCTGAGGTACAGGTGCTACCAGATATCATGTGCAGCCTCTGTATGTGACATGTGGCAGATTGAGGAGAGGACAAGTAGCAACAGCCTGGTCAGGGAGCAAAAAGCTGAGCAGCAGCTGAGGTAAAGGAAAGGTATCAGAATGGCACTCAGGGAGCGTTTGGAGCTAATTTGTGGCTTGCCTGCCAAAAAGGTTGACCTAAATCAGGGGGGAGCCATTCTACCAAAATGTTCAAAATTACCTGAAAACTTGATAATGGCCTTCGCTCTCAGTTCATAGAGGCCAAGAGGTTTAAGCAACTCTGACACTTCCTTCCAATCAGCTGTTCTTGTGACTTCAGGAGAAGGGTATTTCTCCAGAAACTCCCAGAGTGCAGGGATTGCCATTTTACCTAGCCAGAGACAATGTGGTGAATAAAGATGGTACTTTCCATTTGCAACTATCCTAACTATTTTGAATATCAGTGACAGGGAGGAGCTACAAATCAGGTAAAGTTCTTTATATTAATACGGCTTGGACTGTGTTACCCTCTTTGCTCTTTTCATTATTGTCATAAAAGCCTAACTAGCTAAAGCTCTGATCCTGTAACACCAGCCACGTTCTATAGCCCACCTCAGGCCTTAAGTAAGCAAAAACAACTTGCAGACAATTACAAATTAAACTATTCTGTCAAGGCTAAATTCTGCATTGTATAACTCTGTTTACCTGAAGTTTTGTTGAGAAATATGGTTGCAATGAGGAGTTTCCAGGGATCATGAAAGAGTATTTCCTGGACCAAATTAAAAGGAGACCGAGGAGGAGTCCATTTTCTCAAGGCCTTCCGCCTAGGTGGGCTTGGAGCTACACACAAAGGCAACATAGAAAACCTTTATTGAAAAGTATATGGCAAATATTTCTTGAAGGATACTGGAGCAGATTCAGACCCACGGAGGCAATTAATGTCTTCTCTCTTACAAACTATGAGGGCATCTGTGGCCTGGCACTGGCCATGACGGCTTCCATAATTCACACCTGTTTCAACACTGCAGCAGTATAGAGCTGCCAGGACATGTCTGACTAAACAATGTATCCTGCAGCTTACCCAGGCTCCACCCTCATTATATACCCATCTTCTCTCCCTAGGGAGGTAATGGAGACCTGGATCAGCATCAAGGCATAGAAGCTCTCTATGAAGAAGGCCTTAGAGGTGCCCTACAGCCATTTGCATCATCTAAGCACAGAGTGGGTAGCTAGATGTGGCTGTCACATTTGACATTGAAGAAAAGGCTCTAAGGGCAAAAATGTATCTCATTTAGTGCAGGATGTCTCAACTAAGACAGTAACCAAGAAGGACAGATAATATTGAGGAAAATGATTGTGTGTATGATCTGCTGTTGAGTTAAAAATTAGAAAAAGCCCTTTCAGATATTCCACAACAAAGCTATCAAGTGTGAATAATATTCAGATATGACCAACAGTGGCTGGATTAAGCCAGCAACACTGAAGTGAAAGACTCTATTCCCCCATACTCATTCTTGATCTATCTACTTCCCCAAAACAGGGGTCTATTTCTATAGAGACTGGTGTACCTTCTTTATTGTATTTACTGGAAAAATATGGGCTGGTTCTCCTTCTGTCCACCTGTGTTCTTGGGCCATAATCTTCTAAAATGGAGAAAACACATTGGGATTATCATGTGCATTCAGATCAAATGGAGAAAGACAGAATTAAGAGATTAATTCTCAAGCAGGTACTCTGAGGTACTTTGAGATCCTTTCAGAGGTGCAGTGGGGTGCTACACAGTATTAACACTGTTAGATGCACAGTCATGAAGTAAACAGATTTCAATAGGAATCCACAGTATTAAAAACGTTATGACCTGTTGTGCTCAGAGTTCTTTGCAACAAAAAAACTGTTCTTTTATTTTTCCATGGTCAAAAAATCTAGGGAAAATTAAGTGGTATTTTATGAGGGATGACTCGTCTAATAAGGGGTGCCTCAAGTCTAAAAAAAACCCCTGAGGTATCCTGTTATATTTCACACATTATTTTCCTCTCTATATTGTGCATGAAATACAAACACTTGTACTGGCACTGCTGCATGGACAAAAGCAGTGGATCCACCCCAGTGTCTAGTGTATTTCAACATCTGCTAAAAAAAATAATTAAATGACACATCCTTAACATAAATTTTCAATGTAGTGAGCCCCTGGGGACTACAAAGGAGCACCAGAGACCTAAATTTGCTCCAGGAATTACTGTATTATCACCAGAAGAAAGCTGAACAAGTTTAGCTGTATTACTTGAATTAAAAGTAGACAAACTTCTCAAAACGAGTTCTCAATATGAATAGAGCACTTCCAGTACTAAACTACAAACAAATTATCATGAGGAAAACAAAGTCAGGGATTTAATGTACAGGAGCTACTGTGTAGTAATTGTCTGTGTGTTCAGCCTGACTTAGTGGCATAGGTAAATTATCCCACAGTAACTTATGTCTCTTTCAGAGGAAAAAGTTACCAGGGGTTAGTTTCATGTGGTTTTACCACAGAGAAGCTGCTACCGTGAATATCCCCGTCTTCCTTCACCTTATAGTAACTTTTTTGTGTACCTGTGTCCTTAGATACAGCAATATGTGATACTGTACAACACCAGTGCTAGAAAGGTTATATAGACTTCCATGCAAACACACCTCAACAATATTAGCTACAGCCAATCGTAGAATAGGGAAGACTGAAATACATACTTCTTTTTTATTATTACTTAGAAAGCATGCTTGACTGAATTCTAAAATAGCGCTCTGATCCAAAATGCATCTACCAGTGATTTCCCACCAGGGTGCTACATTTTCCTTGGTTGCCTGGAGATTCTTTCCAGGGTGCCAAACATCAGTTAGGTGTGCAAATATGATTCACAAGAGAAACCCAAAGATTACAAATAGGAAACCACAGTGTTAAAAACATTCTGACCTGCAGCCTTTCTGAATTCTCTGCACCAGAAAAATTGCTGTATTATTTTCCATAGTGAAAAAAACAAGAGGAAATGAACAGTTGGTATATTCCAAGACCTGCCTCGAGTCTAACGAGGGGTGTCCTGTATCAAAAGAGATAAGAAACACTGGTATATACCTTTCAGCAACTTAACTGATGTCAAACTTTTCTTGTCACAAGGCTGTGAACTGCTGATTTCTGTTTGAGCATTAGATTTGAAGTCCTGGCTCTGCAAAAGCATTTCATCCTTCCCCTGCCCAAATTCTGATTCTGCAGAGTTCTCCTCAGAGTCTTTTGTAGCTGTATCATCAGAACTCCTCTCTGAGCAGGCTAACTCCACTGTGGTTCCTGATGCCTCTTCTGAGTGAGCTAAGACTGCTCCAAGATTCACCTCTGATTGGGAGTCCGATGTCAATGCGTTTCCTGAGTCTCCCCCACACTTTCCTGTATCCACATCATTTGAGTTCTGATCACCACTATCAGAAGCACAAGCATTATTCTTTCTCTGGAATGTTTTGCTTTTATTTATGTCAACTTCTTGTTTATTACACGGTATTTTTCTCTGTCTTTTGTTCTGGGTACAAGCTGGATTCTTTTTTTCTGACCTTTTTCTAGCTTTCTTAATTTGAACTCTTTTTTCAATTATCCCATTTTCTTTAACCTCCAAAGAATCATCCTTTGGTTTACATTCTTTAACGACCAAGTCTTCTGTTCCCTGGGTGAACGTGACAGAAATGTTTTCCTGCTCTTCATCAATAGTCTGAAGTACCTGAACACTACCACCGCCTTTACCATTTTGTGCACTAAACTCTTGTTTTGTATTGTCATGTTCCTTTTTCTGTATTGCGGTTTTCACAGCTTTTGCACTGCATTTTTTGGCTCTCACCTTGGTATTACTTTGAGCAGGAGTAGTAAAATCAAAATCTTCTAGTTTAAGACCGGTTTCTCCAGTTTTATGAAAATACTCTACAAGTGCACGTTTCGATCTTAACTTCACTCCTTCAGGACTGAGAAAGAAAGGTATATGATCAGTGATTACTTACTGTTTCTGTTTCTTAATCTAAAAAATATGCAATGCAGCCTCCTTTTCTAAACATAAGCTAAAATACTGGTTCATGTTGCAAGAAATAATCTAAACTAATATTTAAGGAAAAGGAAGGTTAGCTGAATATGCCTTTATAGATAATCTTTCTTTTAATAATTGATCAAAAAATACTTGTTATAAAACAAGAAAATGTGTGATAGTATCCTACACACTTGATTAAGCATTTTACAGTCTCACAACATGCTTCTAAGGCATATCAATGTTTTATTTATAGCTTTGCATCTTATTAGTACGAGGCACAAAGTCATAACATGACTCATTTTAAATCATGCAGAACTTTTCTCTTGACTTTAAGCTAAGCCTCACAGTAACCTGTGTGACAACTCGGGAAAGAACCCAAGACATGCAACAGCAAGGCCTCTGTTCTGCAACACATACTTTCTGTCTAGTAGAATAAATCAAGGGCACAAACATTTAAATTACTGTTCCCCTTTCATGATGGATTGCTAGAAATGTTTACCTGATAAAATAAACATCATATTTTCCTGCAGTTTTGCCTGATTGTCTTTGCTTTGTGATCTTCTCCCATCCATTTGGAGCGACTTTGTGACATGCAACAACCACTTCAGAGACAACAGCTGCATCTTCTTTACGCAGGAGACTGTTCTCGGCTATGGTCTCAGTACCTTCGGTTTGTGAATCAAAATGTTCTTCTGTCTCTGTCACTAACTGGTTTCCTTCATCTTTTGTTTGCATGTCACTTCGGTCACTGAAGGCAAACAAAAAGAAAATTTATCCTTCCAGACAGGTTTTCTAATCAGAACTGCTATATTTCAGGAGCTGCAGAGAAATGAAAAAAATAACCAGCCAACAGCCAGCCACGATCTGATATGCAAGATTGAGCTCGTTCTCTCTGACAGCAGATGTCCGCAGAGCTACAGAAATAGCACGATCAGCCTTTCCTATGTGAAACAAGCATATATTTGTATGCCTACGTATGTATGTGTGCATGCACATACACGCAAAGCTGTGTGGTTGCTCTGATCTTGGATCTGACACGAGCCACCCCTCGTCCTGTACTCTGTAATAACCATGAGGAGATAAACGAGGGCGATTCGGGACTCGACCATCTCGTGCCCTCCAGAAAAAACTGCCGAGACCGGTCTTTTGAAAAAACAGGTTTCTAGCTGTGCTCCTCACATCCTTTTCGAACATAACCGGTCGCCCTCCTGAGAGCCCAGGGGTCTGTCATGTACCACGTGAGCATGCTGTTATTTGAAGACATGACACACGCGTGCCCGTGCCACGTGGGCTGGAGAGGAAGGACCGGCTGGCTTGGCTCCACGCCCTCTCTCCGATCCAGGCTCTTGGCGTGGCTCCGCCGGCGGACGAGGCGGTGCCCGAACGGCCCCACAGGGGCGAGGAAGGCACTCATATGCCCCTCGCTTGAATCACAGTGAAGATGCCTGTGGGACCCTGGCACTTGGCTGCTACGTTGGGGCACCTCAGCAGCATGTGGGGCTCTGGACCCCCTGGCCCAGCACCCGCTCCAGCCTCCCCTCAGGGCTGCAGCGATGCCCAGCGCAGGGTGCAGGCCCCGGGTGCTCAGCACTGTGTGGGGGGGAGGGGGGAGCGGCCCTGAGCCAGGGGGGCAAAGCCGCCATCAGCACCCCTCGCAGGCGCGAAGCCGCACGTCACAGCAGTGACGTCACTCCTGCGTGCCCTCCCCGCTCCGTGACATCACCTGTCCCCCCCCACCGCATGACACCAAGCTACGGAGGACAGTGGTGGGAACAAGCCCCGCTTGTAGCCATAGCAACCCTACCTGCCCTTTCCTTGCTCCCCTACTTCCGGGGCCGCCATGTCGCGGCATCTTAGCGTCACGTGATGACACGCAGGCTCGTGCGACGCACGCGCGGCCCCGATCCCGCCAAAAGCGAGTAGCACCGCCCAAAAACATCCTGCGCATGCGCCCGGACGAGACGTCCGCGTACTCCGCAGCGGACGCTCCGCCTTCCGCGCCTGCGCGGTGTGGGCGTTGGCTTCACTTCTCCCCGCCCCTCCCCGTCGGCGCCGAGTGGGCCCCTTGCGCATGCGCGTTGCCTGGGACGCTGCCATGTAAATAAACGAACGGCGGCGGGGGAAGGGGAGCCGCGGCGGCGGGGGGGGGTGGGAGCGAGGAAGGGGGCGAAGAGGGCTGACGGGGGGGGGACCGGTAGGACGGCCGCTGAGGGAGGCGGCGGGCGGCATGAGGGCGGCGCTGACGTGGCGGGACAAGGCGGAGCAGTGGTAAGAGCCGGGCTGGGGGGAGGGCAGCGAATGTTGGCATGCGCCCCGCCCCTTTCCCTCGAGTGACCCCGCCCCCTTGTCCCAGGTGGCCACGCCCCTTGCCCGAGCCTCTGCTCTGCTTGTTGCTCTGTCCCCTGGGGGACCCCGGCCCGGGACCTGGAGGGCTGGGGCCCCCTGCCCAGGGACACGGGGCTCAGCGCGATGGTGCCTTTCTCATCGCACTGGCACGCTTCTGTCCACTCTGGTGTGGCTCTGCACGCTTCTGCCTCGCTGGCGGTGTTTTCCATCCCGGTTCAGCCTTGCGCTGCCCTCCGCCCCGGTTCTGCCACTGCCCCCAAGAGCGGTGGCTGAGAGGGTGCGGAGAGCAGCCCGCGTCCTGGTCTGTCAGGTGGCATCAGCTGGCAGAACGGCCTAGGCGAGGCCTGGGGCACGTTCTCGTTAGCTCGGGGAGATGGGTCGTCGTCACCCACGTAATAACGGGACGCGAGACCTGCTCTGTGGAGCTGGGCCATGGCCGTGCTGGACCGCGGCATGTTTCCGCGATCGCTCCCCGTCCTGTTTCGTGCTCCTGTAAACCTTCCCTTTTGGGTTTCTCTCTGCAGCATCTACGACCTTGCGTTTAAACCCGATGGGACGCAACTGATCATTGCAGCGGGAAACAGACTGCTGGTAGGAGAGCGCTTTAAGTTTTCCCAACGGCAGCGATACGGTGGGGGCTTGATGTGCATTCAGTTAATCTGTTGAAACAACTGTCAAGAGAGCTCTCCTTTCTTTGCCTTCCCAATCTGCCATTACCTGTCGGTGGCCTTCAGTTATAGATGGCCTCAAAATATACTAACATTTTCCAGTGTGTCATTTTTTGGAGTTTGTTTGTTTTAAATGAGGACTCTTTCATGTGACTTTAGGCCAGGGGCGAGCAATTACTTCAGGTGGAGGGCCGCTTCATGAGTTTTTTGGTGTGCTGTCAAGGGCCCCATGGATAGTCCAGCTCCTTGTCGGTTGCCCAGCCCCCTTGTCACCATCTTGGGACTGGATGTCCCACCCCCCCTAACCCTTGACCTTTCCTACTGGAAGTCCTTCCCCTTGCCCCCCAGAAATCCCCCTTTTGGGAGGTGGGGTGCCATCTTAGAACTAGAAAAAAAACCAAAATCATACACTAGAAGTCAAATGCCTACTATAGCATCTTTTAACTTTACTACAAAAAATATTTTTGTCATGGTTTGGGTTTGTGTTGTGTGTATATAGAGGCGATTGTATATATTGCATATAAATAAAACCTTATTTTTGAACATTATGGGGTGGGGGGGTGTGGATGTGTGTTTGGGAGGTTGTGAGGGGGTATGGCTGTGTGGAGGAGCATAGGGTATGTTGGGTTGTGTGTATGTGGGGGGGTGTGGGTGCAGAGGGTGGGGGTGGAGACCCCCCCCACACTGCCCATGGGTCATCGCTCTGGCCAGCACTGTACATTACAGCAAGGGGCACAGCCTCCACCCAGCTGCCTATATCCAGAGCCTGAAACTTCTCTCCCATGCTGAGCATCCCCAACAGGGAAGGCACTTGGCTCCAGTACGTGGGGCTTCCTCCTCTGCTGTGCAAATGCAGGGGCTGCAAGCGAGTGACTGGGAGCACTGGCTATACAGGTAGGTGCACGGAGGCTGTGCCACTCCTTGCACTGGCCAAAGCCATGTCCCGCTGGGCACCTGTGCCCTAAGTGCCCCACCTGCTGCTGCTCCCTCAGCCTGCCAGGGCTGCACACTATAGGGAGTGGCAGGGGTGGGGTCCCACACCCAATACTGTCCCCCACACCCAATACTGTCCCTCACACCCAAACACTTGCCCACCCCAGCTCTGCGCTGCTGCCACCCCCTGGGCACAGGCTCCGCACTGCCACCAGCCCCATGCTTGGGGCTCCCTCCCAGCTGAAGCCCCGCCCCCACTGCTTTCCTACCTGCAGCTGGGGGGAGCTGCAGCAGCAGCAACTCTGCATGGAAACTGCACGCTGACCTGCCATGCCCTTCTGGTCACGAGGGTGGAAGCGAGGCCATAGGGTACATTTTTGGGTCTGTGTACATGCGAGTGCCTCGCTCCGATCCTTGTGGGTGGAAGGGCTGGGTGGGGCACAATGTGTTGAGGGGCCCCAGGGGCCAGATGACAGTGCTTGAGCTGGATCAGGCCCACAGGCTGTATTTCGCTCGACCCTGCTTTAGGCCTAAAAAGATTTTGATGACATGAGGGAAGGGGTTAGTATAAAACAGACTATCCAAGTTAGCTGCCTGAGAGCATTAGATAAATGACCTTTGTTTATATGATCCTTTAACCTTTATTCTCCCATGACATAATACCTGGCTGTCAGTGCTTAGAAATAAATGCGTGCTCTAACCTTGAGGTCAGCAACCTGGAAACATTGCAACTGGTCCACAGACATAGGGCTTTGGTATTCAATCATGAAGATGTTTGACTGTGGGTCCTCTCCCTGTGTCACTAAGAGGGACAGAAGTGGTGGTTGTGACTGGGCCCTAGCACTCATCAGCTTCTGGCTAGGGGTGAATCCTTCTGGCCTACAGCTGGAAAAGGTTTTCTACCCCTGCTCTAGTATATTAAAAGGCAGCATCTACTTAAATGCTAGCCATTTTCAAAAGACAAGTAGTTGTAGCTACCACAACTAAAATCTGGTATGAAGATTTTAGAATAAGGTCTTACTTACGTTTTTGTAGATATAAGTAAGATCTGTCTCTTTTTGCTATGTAAAAGGTTCATTCAAACAGGGGGAAACTGACTAAATGGGGAAACTGCAAAAAAAAAAAAAAACATGCACTTTGAAAATTTTAAACTCTTGTTTAGTTCTTTAGTTCTTATACTTCTAGGCCCCAGTTCCACAGAGCTCCTTGGAGGACTAGGGCCTTATATTATTCTTTGTTTATTATTATTATTATTTATATAGGTATATGATACATCTGATGGAACCTTAATTCAGCCTTTGAAAGGACATAAAGACACAGTGTACTGTGTGGCTTATGCTAAAGATGGTAAGTGACACCTTTCTGGCTTTCTTGGGGAATGCTCAATACCAGTAACTTCCTGTGCCAGCTGCTGCTCTGTGTACATCATCTCCTGAAACACAAGTAGTGTATCTGTCTTAGCAGGTGGGTTAATTCATTCAGCAGCAGATGAAAATAGTTTTAATAAAGCTAAGAGCCCACTTGCAGCCTGAACTAAGGCAGCTGCTCCCAATTCTGGTTTAGGACCTGGTGAGCAAGGACCATTGAATATGCAGCAGCATGGCACTGCCTGGTGCAGATATAGCTGTTTCCTTACATGCTTTAATTTATAAAAATGAAAAGTAATTGGTTTCTTCCTCTTTGTATTGCAAACTGAGCAGTGAAAATACCAAAGAGTTCTAATAGTCATACTCTGCCTTTCATCCTGTGGTTTCAAAGTACTTTATGAACCCTAGATGCAGAAGAAAGTTACCAATATAGGTCTCAACATAATGTCTCTGTAGTTGAGTGGGGACTTAAGTGGGGCTCTGCATGAGAGTAATAATATTCATGTCTGCAGTGCCCCATTGAGATCAGGGTAGCTTCATATGGATGCAGAAGTACAGCAATGTGAAATCAGTTAAGGATTGCATCCATTAGTGTTTGAGCTCTAGAGCTCAAACTGTTACAAAGAACTTCCTGCATTCACTTTGGTTAAACTGAGTATTTGGAGAAATTATTCTTAAAAGTGTGGGTTTCAGTACTATATTTAAATTTCTAGGCAAACGTTTTGCATCTGGCTCTGCTGATAAAAGCGTGATCATTTGGACTTCCAAGTTAGAAGGCATTCTGAAATACACGTAAGTGAGCCCTTTCACTTCCTTGCCTTCTGAGCCTACAAAATTTGGTTGTGGATTTCTGCTCTTAATGACTGTGAGTGGTGCTGGGAGAGATGGAGGACTGTTAAGTTAATATAGTTATAGTTCAAAGCCCAGCTCAGAGATGAGGGCTGGTACTTGTCCCTCCCGAGTAGTTCTGACTTCTGCCCTGATTTGTATGCATACATGTAATCAATGTGGCATTTACTATTTATTAAGAGGTTCACATGTAATTGGTTTTACATATTCAAGGCCAAATTCCTCTAAAGAACTACACACAATACTTTCTAAAGCCAGCAAGATGCACACAGAGATATTGCTGTGCAAATTTGGCATATCACACTTAAATGAGATTAATAAAACATGCTGTAAAACATGATTAACTGGCTGTATTGGATCTAGTCAACACACTTGGGGCTTTGGTAACATTCAGTAGCAGGGTGCTTCCATGGAGATGAGTGGTGGCAGTGGCTGTGTTGCAGCACTTGCCCACCTGCCTCTGACCCAGGATGGGTCATTCCAGCCCACATCCAAAGAAGGTTGCCTACCTCTGTTTTAAGTAATTCTTGATGTAGTCTGATGAAAGCTCTGTTTTAAGGACTGAGTGCTATCTTTAACATAGTAAGCATTTCTTTTCAAGTGAATATAGTTGCAGGTTAGTGTGATACTGCAGATAATTGAACTAAGTGGTACTGTATCTGTCCTGCCAGAAGGTGGGGCAGGATGGCACCGTGACAGGGGGCCACTCGGGGCCGAGGTCTGCGGCCCGCTCACCTGTCACTGTGAGCAACCTCCCGCCTATCTTGTCCACCATGCCTTCGATGATAATTGATTCAAACTGATGTCAATTAAGCGGGAGGCTGCCCATTGTAACGCCCCAATGCCAGGGGGCGCTCTGCGGCTCCTACCACCCAATACCGCAGCCCAAGCCTCGCAGATGGCATCATGGTGTTCTCACAATCACCGGCCCCACACTGGGCCCCAGAATCATCCACACAGGACCCCTCTCTGATCCTCTCCAATCAGGCAGCCACTCCGCTGTCATCCGGGCTACCTCACCCCCCCCCAAAGCCATGTTCCCCTCTCGGGTGTGGTCCCCCTGGGACCTTCGGCCACTTGCCCTGGCCCACCTCCAGGCCGGTCGGGACCCCAGGCCTCCGGCTCTTGGGCGTCCCTCGCGGTGGGCCCCTAGCCCTTTCGACTACTGTAGTCCTGGCCCCAGCTTGGGCCAGTCGAGGGTACTCTCCCCTTCGGGCTGGGTCTCTAGCTGCTCACTCGCATCCTCAGGTCTCACCGTGCCACTACTCCCTTTCTCCTAGGGGCAACCGCAGCACCACGTCCTGTACTCAATCACGCTTTCGGGATCCGCCCTCTCTGGGCCCCTCACAACACTGGCCCTCCAGGCCCCCCAACAAACACAAGGGGAACCCACCTAGTGGTGGTGGGAGCTAGGGGTTAAGGCCCCCCAACCCATCTTTCACTGGTGCGGTAACTGGCCTGGCATTTCCTAGGGGCTCCCATGCCACTGAGAGCCCCACCAGGCCACCCACTCCCGGCAGGGTGCAGTTTCAGGTTATGCCCAGGACCAGGAGCCTCCTTACCATGCCCTTGCAGCTTCCCCCTTACCTCCAGGTTGTTCTCAGCAGCCCTTCAGCCAGACAATGTTGTTGCCTGCCCTCCAGCAGCTAAACTGCACTGTTTATATAGGCAGCCCTTGCCTCTAAAATGGCTGCCCTCGTCAAGCACCTGGCGGCTGCCAGCTCCAGGCCCTTAAAGTGGCAGACACCCCCTGTGCTCTGCCACAGGCACCTTAGGGTTGCATCCAGATGAGTGTGGCTGTGTAGTATGTGGTGCTGCAGACCTGTCTGCAGTGCCACACATCGACATGCAGCCATTTCCAATGCTGCTACTTTGCAGCGTGGGGATGGGAGGTTGATTCCGGGAGATCCTGGGGTCAAAACAACCTGCGTCAAAAAAAGAAGGTGGGGCAGAGCATGTGACAGCAGCACACACCACCCAAAATCAGGCTCTGGCCAGCCGGAGTCATGTTCCAGCTACTGGCCAGGATTCCTGCTGCAGGAGTGCCATGGCTGCAGCTCAGAAGCCCCCAGGACGGCAGATAAGGCTGCTGGGGCCAGCATAGTTGCCCGCTCCAGCCTCCCCTATGCCACCCAGGATAACTTGCCGCGTGCCAGAGCACGTATGGCTCTGGCATTCCCTGGGAACAAGTAGCAGCAGCAGAAGGTGTGCTGCTGCTTATATCTGGGGAAACTCACATTCCTGCTTGCCTGCACATGCCCTTAGAGTAACTAACTCATTCAGAAATGCATAAGTTTTTGTAAGCAATATGCTACTTTATCAGATGTTATGAATGGACTAGAAGAGAGGAAGGATACTAAATAGAAAGGAATAAAGTAATTTTAAATACAATGGATAAAAGAACATGGAGGAAGGAATAGAAGGAGGGGGCATTGCTCAGAGAGGGAAAGGTGGATTGAGGTGATCAGAAAGAGTAAACAAAGCAGTTAATCAGCTGAGGGACATAAGGATTAGGTTGGATTTCAGATCTGCTGTTAAAAGTTAGAAATATGGTATTTAAAAAAAGATTTATTGAATTGTGCTGATTACTTTGTTTTTAGGCATAATGACTCTATACAGTGTGTTTCATACAACCCAGTTACTCACCAACTAGCATCTTGCTCCTCCAGTGATTTTGGTAAGTCTATTTCTTCTTAGATGATTTTTATAAGCTAGGGAGTATGGTTAAAATGGGGCAATTAATAATCCGTGAACAACATACAGGTGCAGTTTTTCTTTTTCCTAATGATAAATGTAGACCTAAGATGATGCTACTCCATTATGTAGGGTATGATGAAAATTTAGAAAATATTTTATTTAATATCAAGTAACACTTAACCACAGTTGGAAAAAAGCTGTGTACTTCAGTGGCATAAAACAAAGTGTGTCTTGTGGCAATGCAGTTTTTCTTTTGCCACCCTTTAGAGATGCTTCTTTCTACTTCTTTTATTTAGAGGTTTACTTTTTTCCCCCCCCCATGCATAGATAAAAAGCATTTATTTAAATAAGTTTCCCCAACATGGGAAATTCTCGTCTCACTGCAACGAAAGGGAGGTTTTATTTGCTCACTCACCTTTTTACTAGTTTGAAAGGTGGTTTTAATGATGAGGAATATAATTTTAATGTGGGGGGTGGGGGGTTTCTGGTGGTTTTTTTTTTTTTTTTTATAAAGGTTTGTGGTCTCCTGAACAGAAGTCAGTCTCCAAACATAAATCAAACAGTAAAATCACCTGCTGTAGGTAAGTGTTAAGGAATCGATTGACATTCACATTAAAACGTCTTTTTCTCTAATCACAAGAATATGAAAGCATTAAAACATGAGTCTGTGTAATTAGTTAAATATGCAGAGACAGTGATTAGGGGTTGGGAATTAGGTTCTCCATTGATTGATGTACAATCTTTATACCTACATAGGCAATATCATTGTAGTTGCTGGTAGTGCAGTAAGCTACATGGCTATCAAATGAATCCTCTGTGATACTTTTTTGTTTGTTATCAGCTGGACAAATGATGGCCAGTACCTTGCTTTGGGGATGTTCAATGGCATTGTAAGCATAAGGAATAAAAATGGTGAAGAAAAAGTTAAAATAGAACGTCCAGGTGGAGCTTTATCGCCAATATGGTCAATTTGCTGGAATCCATCAAGGTAAGTTCAGTGCGAAAAACAAAAAAAGAGGAATGGACAAGTAAGCCCTGGTTTACTGGTTCCAGAAATCATTTTATTCTTTGTCCTTGCAGGCTTTTCTTCAGAATCCTGAGGGCCTTTGCTAGTAGCCAGTTTCCATTTCCAAATGTGTGTAAATCTGGAATTCATAGAAATCAGTGCAGATACTGTGGATTTAGTGGTGTAAATGAAAAGCAAACTACACCTAGATTCCACCCTCCTCCCCCCACAACATTAACATTCCTTTACATGGCACTTTTATAGGCATCCCTTCCTAATGTTCTAAAATCTCCATATAGGCTGCTGCTGATTGAAGAAAGCTTTGCCCTTTTTCTTGAGACTTGAATGTGCTGCCTTCTGTCCCTTTTGAACATACCTTTGAATATATCTACACCACAGCCAGTGTTAGGCATTGGTACTCTGTTAACGTGGCTGTGCATTTTCCAGTTCTGTGGGTAGCACATGAAGAACATGGGCTGTGTCTGAGCAGACCGCTGCCTGGTGCAAAGAGTTTGCAGTATAGACATGTCCTCCGTGACTAGCCCAGCGGTGAAGGTTTAGTAACTTTTTTGAGGCCAATTTTATTATTTTCTGTTTTACCCCTTTGTTTTTTCCCTACTGCAAGCTCTAACCCAGAATTGCAGGTGGGGGGATACTTAGTAATTTGTATTTAAGACAGAGACACAAATTTAAGAAATTCTAAGATGAAATTCCCAAGGTT
This sequence comes from Alligator mississippiensis, assembly GCF_030867095.1. Taxonomy (NCBI): domain Eukaryota; kingdom Metazoa; phylum Chordata; order Crocodylia; family Alligatoridae; genus Alligator; species Alligator mississippiensis. Next base: position 15,096,872 of record NC_081835.1, read on the forward strand.
GGTTTCTAGAGCTACCCACTTCTACCATATAAGCCCTATGCTGTATTTCACCAGGGTGCCTGATTTTTTTTTTTCATTTTTCTTAAACATATGTTAATTAGGGGTGCACTTTTAACCATACCAGCCGATACCCTTGAATGCATTAATAGCAGATGCATTCCCTTGTTCAGCCTTACTGTCAGGTTCAATAAGTAGAAAAAGAGGGTACAAAATCCATTAAAATCTCTGGGAATTTTTTTGTGGGGGTTTCTACAGAGAGGGACGGTTATCTCAAAATAGTAGGATTTTGTGGTGGGGGGGTGGCATTTAAAGACAGCTTCAGTAAGTTCTAGGGAAAATGAATGAACAATTAATATTGCAGTCGGTGGGAGAATTTCTGGAATGCTAGAGCAAGTGAAGAGGAGGAAATGGAGGAGGAGGAAGACGAGTCAATCCACAACTATATAAAGGAAATACCAGCTATAAAGTCCAGCATGTGCAGTAGTCAGAGTAGTGAGACAGAGGAAGAAGAGCATGAGGAAGAAGAGAGCCCTAGGGACACCAGCTTGTGAGTGAAACTTCTAGGGAACAAAACTTTTTTCTAAAGACAACATAGATATTTATGTTAACATTCAGACATATGTGCCCATACATCAAACAAGGCCACTATGATAAAAAACATAATTAGGCTTGCAAAATCAAGCTATCAAAGTTGGTAAATTCCAGAATTTGGTTTTTCTGTGTAACCTTGCTTCACACTCCCTTGTGCATATGCATTATGATATAATCTCTAGGTGCATAAATTACATGGTATTTTTTTTGTGAAGGACTCTCTTGCATTCAGTAGACAGGATGGTTGGGCTCACTATTGACTGTTTTTTGTCTTACTTCTAATACCTTATTTATACTACACTTACACATTTCAAATTCTCGCTTGAGTAGCATCTTCCCTTTCCCCAGGCAGGTACATGTGGGGGGAGAGAGAGGGCATGACCAAGGACTAAAGTGGTCAGACCAGCCAGGGTTCAGGCACCTTCTAAGACAATGCTCTGCCTCAAGAATTGAAGGGCCAGACTTTATTCTCAGATATGCTGGTATGCAATCTGGTATAACTTCCCTCATCCACAGTTACTTTGGTGTTGCTGTGGATATGTCCTACTCTAGGGGAGATCAGAATCTGGCCTCAGCTGTAAGTGTAGGGACTGTTAACTTGAGCACTTCAGCAGATATTAAGTGCAGTGACAGTATGCAAAATGATCTGTTAATTTTCCTTTTCAAGGGGAAAAAAATCAGAAACATAATGACAGATGTGGTGGAAATGGTGAACCTTTCTTTCCCCCTCACCCAAACTGTTAGTTCCCTGGCTGTAAATGTTTATTACAGCCACTCCTCGCTTAATGTCGTAGTTACGTTCTTGAAAAACATGACTTTAAGCGAAACTATGTTAAGTGCATCCAATTACATTACAGTAGTTACCTTTTAGCAGGCAGTGGCCTAATAACATTGTGCGACTTTAAACGAGTATGTTCTCTAATAGATCAGTGGCGTTATAATGAAACAACATTAACTGGAACAACGTTAAGTGAAGAGTACCTGTATTAGCCAGGACATATGTCTGCTGTCCTCAATGTTTATGCTTTTTAACTTTCTACTTTCTGGGGCTGTAGTTGTTGAAGTTCTTTTAATGAAGTTGCTTTATCTCACTGCACATCTTGTTAACTTGTTTCTTATCCGTGTTAGAGATGAACACAATGACATCTTGGCTGTAGCCGACTGGGGTCAAAGGCTTTCCTTTTATCAACTTAGTGGCAAACAGGTAAGTTGATTTTTATTTTAATACCTCAGAAAAGTGAAGTAATTTTTACACTCAAGGGTAGAAGGATATATTTGTTCCTGTTCTGTGTTGTCAAATGCAATGATAAGTTTTGTTTTTTGGGTGTTTTTTTTTGCAATTTGTTTCTTAAGTCTTGTTTTAAGTCTGCATTGAAATATCCTTCCCTCCAGCTCTGGTTCCAACCAGACATAGGTGCTTAGTTTTTTCAGTTTTATAATGTAATTTTCTGTCCCAGATCCAGCTGCAGTGTGGGACATGTGACTGCAGTAAAGATCACCATGGTTTTGAACAGACATCTATTGGGTGGAGTTGATTTTCAGGTGTAACTTGGAATAATTCTCAAGGGTCTTTATTGTCGGTTCTGGATTTAGGACCCCAGATGCCTTGTTTGGGGGGTGGGGGGGAGGGGATGGAACACACCCACCCTCAGACCAACCACGACTTTCCATGCAATAATGGGCAAATTTATTGATGCACAGTGATAACAGAAAAGAAACAATGCAAGCAATCAAGCAACTCTAATATTATAGAAGCCTACGCCTGTCTGTCTGTCTGTCTGTCTGTCTGTAACACTATATTCGTGCTCTGACTGGCTGATGGAAACAAGTGTGCTCCAATTGTGGGGGAGCGCCGCCATGATTCCGAAGCTCCCCCACCCCTCTCGCTGCAAGAGGCAGAACAGCTGCAGCATGGGGCATTAGGTGGTGGCACTCCATCCCAGCTTCCCCCCACCCCCTTGACTCTACGGCTGTCATCGGAGTCAAAGTACATCTCGCCAGGACGCAGGCTTCACCCTGAGGTTCTCTTAGCTGTCAGCATGTCACTGGTCTGGAGGTGGGATGTTGAGGCCCACACCCCACTGTCCAGTGAGGTGGATGAGACAGGCTGGTGGTGTGCCCTCTGTCCATGGTGGCCTCAGAGAGAAGGACTTGGGCCCTTTTGTTACTCTCAAGTCTCTACTTTTGTATTCTCCTTCCCTCTTGACGACTCCTGATGACTTTTCATCCATGGCTATCACTGATTGGTTTCTCTGTTTGTCACACTGTCTACGTTCTGTTCTGTTCCGTCAGCATATTCCAAGCCCATCGCATGCACACCCTGCCCAAAATGGGAATTTCAGGCCCCCCTCTTTGGTCTTGTGAGCAGATGCCACTTTATTCATGTTATGGAACAATGTGGTACATGCCTCCAGTTTCTCAGGCTGTGTGTGTATCCATTGGTCTTGCTGTGTTAGCCTGTCTGCTTCTGAAGGCTGGGAAAACTGCATGCGAGACCCAGGCTTTTAGAAATCAATTAACCCCTGCTGCCTGTTCTACACCTATAAGCCAGTTCCCAAAAAGCAAGCCTTTAAATACCATTTTTAAGCCATCATTTATAACAGCCAATGCTTGGGGAATGTAAAAAAACCACATCACCAGCTTGGATGAAGGGAGGGGAGTTGTATCGAGACATGAAGGCCAGCTGTGTGCCATCTGAACATTCCCATGTACCTTGGAGCTCATCTGGTTAATTTATCCCCTGTTTTTACTGTTTCTTCTATGATCTTTTTCTCTTGCAGATTGGGAAGGACAGGGTGCTTAATTTTGACCCTTGCTGTGTTAGCTATTTTTCTAAGGGAGAATATATATTACTGGGAGGCTCAGATAAACAAGTCTCTCTGTACACAAAGGATGGAGTACGTCTCGGTACCATAGGGGAGCAGAGCACTTGGCTGTGGACATGTAAAGTTAAACCAGATTCCAATTATGTGGTAAGAAGACTCATTTCACTTTTATTTTTTGTTTGTTTTCTGTGAAACTGTTTAGCCATTTAAGGTGCTCAAATCCGGGTATCTCAATTCATAATGACACCGCTAAATACAAAAGGCATCAAGTAAACAACTGTAATACTGACTGCTGTTTAAAATGGTCAAGGGAAATGCAGCCTGGTTGACTTTTTTTTAGATTGAAAATCTTAATTGCCTTAAAACAAATGTGGAGCCTCTTGTGATAGGGTGACTGTCACATTGTGTCTAGAAGTAGATGCGTAGATGCACTGCATTTCAAAGTTTTAGTAATAAACCTTGTGGAGAATGTGTGGACTGTATACCCTATAATCTCTGTATGGCAGAACTCATGTTGACATCAGCCGACCCAGTGGCTAGGTACAGACAGTCAAAAAGCCTGAGGCTGAATCAATTTTAGTCTTTGCAGGTTAGTCAAAACTGCACAGATTAAATTGAAACAGAAGTGAACAGACATTTCCCTTTGATTCAGGAAATGCAGCCACATGCCTGTAGTGGCTCAGACCAGAAGCCAGGGGGCAATAGAGCATGGCTTTCTGGCTGTGTGTTCATTTCCTCTTCATGCTGCCCCTGAGGTCTCTGGGATTTGCAGTCCAGAATTACAGCAACAGGACTCTGCAGGGTTGCTCATCACTTCCGTTTCCTGCTTTTAGGTGCCTCTGGGATTTGTAGTCCACAGTTGCAGCCAGCAGTAAATTTGAGCAGGGGAAGAAGAATTTAAAACCCCTCCCTGGCCCCAGACTAAAGCCGGGGTTTGCCTGGGGGGGCAGTTCCCTCCCCTTCCTGCAGACTGGGATGCATCCCCAGCCAGGCTTGTCCCCTACCCCCTTGTCAGCCAGCCCTCACTGCTCCAGCTAGGGAAGAGAGGGGTGGGGCCAGCTGTCTTCGGAGCAGCCAGCCCAGCCCAGGGCTGGTAAGCATGCTGGGGGACTATGAATTAATTTGAACCATGATGGGGTCTAGGACAAGTTTCATAAACCGGTGTGACCCAGATCGGTTACATCTCATACTACATTCAACCAGGTTTATCTTAAACCAGCTTCAGCCATTTTGAAACTGGTTTATATGCACTGAGCTTCTGTTCTGTTACAGGTTTAAACCAGTTTCTGATCACTTAAGTCGGTTTATTTGTAACTTCTGTCCCTAGCCAGTGTGCTAACAAACAGCATGCATGATTCTTGCTCATGTAAACCCTCATCCTACATTATAAAGGTCTGAGAGTTATGCTATTGAAAACATGAATCCAAGCGTTATGTAAATGTTAACTTCTGTTTGTAGAAGTGTCATGTGTCTTTTTTGCTTGTCATTAATAGATGCATAGAGGTGATCATGTGTTTTTAGACCTTTTTCCTTCTGTTCAGGCAGTAGGGTGCCAGGATGGAACAATTTCCTTTTATCAGCTGATTTTCAGCACTGTGCATGGTCTTTACAAGGATCGCTATGCTTATAGGGACAGCATGACTGATGTTATTGTTCAGCACCTCATCACTGAGCAAAAAGGTAAAGTCTCAGCTTCACTTCTGTTGTTATTATCTTTTAAGAGCTGTCCCATGTTTCGCAAGCTGTATCCCCTAGAGCTTCCTGACAGTAGGGAAGCTGAAGCACACAATTCACAGGATGAAAATGCAAATACAAACTGGTGCTTATATCTCTGGAGGATCAGCACTGAAGGGCTTAGTGAAAGACCTAGGGATTTGAAAGAACATTAAGAAAGGGAGGGACCTTTTAAGATAAAATCTTCCTCTCTGAAAGTGTGAGAAGCTGTTATGGTACATTACATTTGTCACCGTTGGTCTTATTAACAGTCTCAGATTTGTGCTAACTTTATATATTTTTTAGTATTTTTATCTGCTTTTTACGTCAGGAAATGAAAACTGGAATGTGTGTCATAACAGCTGATATTACTTGTGAATCAGCAAAGAATGTGTGATTTGCTATGTATATAGTGTACGTAGAACCAAAGATTATTCTCATAGGGGTCACTACTTTTCAGTGTAGAAGTATTTCATCAGGATTAAATTTTAATGTAACTAGTCTTTAATATGATATTAAACTGGCTTATTTTCAGCCTTCTCTTCACCATGCTTTTTATTTTTTTTTCTTTTCAGTTAGAGTAAAATGCAGAGAGCTTGTAAAGAAAATTGCCATATATAAAAACAGACTAGCAATCCAGCTGCCAGAGAGAATCCTGATTTATGAGTTATACTCAGATGACTCTTCAGACATGCATTACCGTGTGAAGGAAAAGATAGTAAAGAAATTTGAGTGCAACTTGTTGGTTGTTTGTTCAGATCATATTATTTTATGCCAGGTACGTGCTTGAAAATTGAACGAAGTCTGGGTGAGAAAGAGTGTGCCATTCATGCTTGAAGGCAGTGGTCGTAATAAGCAGTAGGGTAAGATTAGTATCTTGGAAAAAAATCTTTAACGGCTTATGCTATTAGACAATTTGATGTGTGGAGTAATGTAATCTGCAGTGCTGCTGTAGACTGTTAAATAGTAGCTGTATCATCTTTCAGGGGTCTGTATTTCATTGCCCTACAGCCTAGGGATCAGTTTGTAAAGTTCTGAGGGATGTCTGCTGCTTGAAAAGGTTTTAGTATTTTCTGCATCATACCAAGAGAAGACTTTAAAATAATTATTTTCAGTCTGTTACATTGATGTACTGTGTATCTGTCCATTTCTGATTTTTACATGTATAGTAGATGTCTGGACATATGCATTACACGGTAGTCTTCTATATTTGTTTATCGTCATGTGATCTACAGTATGCTCTTGGATTTTCAGGAGAAAAGATTACAGTGCCTCTCATTTAGTGGTGTTAAAGAGCGAGAGTGGCTGATGGAGTCTCTTATTCGTTACATTAAAGTAATTGGAGGACCTCCTGGAAGAGAAGGCCTCTTAGTAGGTCTAAAGAATGGCCAGGTAATTCTTTATAACTGATTTACCTCTCCAAGTACAAAACAAAATCTGTTTATAGTCTTTTGAGGAGACTAAAAATATTTAGTGCTGACCATGGAAGCAGTGTGATCTTGTATTACCTGGATACTGTAGGCCTGGATTGAGTCTAATCCAGAATTGAAAAAAAAACAAAACCCTAGTTTATTTATATCCTTTGCCTATGGGCTTAGGTTCTTGATTTTTAGCTATGCCCTGGTAGGTTATCATAGAATACAAAAATGTTGTTCTTTATTTATTACTCATGGTTCCTAGGTGACTCTAGATCTCATACACAGTTCACTGATAACTCCTTATAAATATTGCCATTAGTGAGAATGGCCTTTTGGCATTTATTCTAATCTAGCAATAACCAGTGTCAAAATCAGACAAGATTGCATGTAATTTCTGCTACAGTCACATTTGAATAGGGAAAATTTATATTTGAAAATTGTATTTGTATATTGAATAGGAAAACTATATATTTTTTTTTTCTTATTCTATTTGATGGGACTGTAGTGGAGAATTGCATGCAATCTTGTCTGATTTTTTTTTTTTTTTAATGTATATAAATCATATTTACCCTTTTAATACAGTAAAAGTTCTGTTATCCAGCATCTTATAAGCCAGCATGCTCCACGAACCTGCATGCTGGTTTGTAAGATAAAGTGAAACCGGAAGTGCCTGCCATGCCACTTCCGGTTTCTCCGAGCCCCCATTGCTTGGGGCAAAGCAGCTTGTGCTGCCAAGCCCCCACGGCCCAGGAGCATAACGGGCTGTGCAGGATGACGCCGTGGGAGGGGCAGAGGGACGCCCCAGACATGGCATGAGAAGCGGTGGCCAGGGCCACTCAGTTAACCAGCATATTTTGTTATCTGGCATCCCCTGTTCCTGGGGGATGCCGGATAACAGAGCTTTTACTGTATCAACTTTAGGGAAGGTAAATGAATCGTACAATTAGAAATTCTAAATTGTTTATCAAAGATGTCATCTGTCATCTACACGGTCATTCAAACTATAAAATGTCACACCATGCCAGCAGCAGTTGAAACTTTCTTATAAATGTAGTTATTCAGTAGAACTTAAATAAGGGCTGTACTAAAATTTCTATTTAAGTGTATAGATTGTTGGCCTAAGTGTAATGACCTATATTATTTGTTCTGTGCTTGTCCCTGTAGTATTAATACATCAATGTACTTGTTCTATAGGTAGAACAATACATTATCTAGGGCCGTGAGTACGTGTAGAGTATGTTATGTTTTACATTAGTTTGTAAACAAGCCAATATTGCAGAACAAGGATATAAATGTTTTAATTCATTCTCAAATTGCCTTTAATTCTTATGCATGCTTGATAGTTTAATATTCAATAGAGTATATAATTACAGGTCTGTTTTCAACAACAGCATTAGTACCGGCTATTCTATTGCTAGTTTTTACTAACTGTAATTTTGACTAACTCTGTATTCAAAATGCATCCAGATTCTGAAGATATTTGTGGACAATGTCTTTGCAATTGTCCTTCTGAAGCAATCTACGGCTGTGCGTTGTCTAGATATGAGCGCATCCCGAAACAAACTGGCAGTGGTAGATGAAAATGACACCTGTCTGGTGTATGATATTCACACCAAGGAGCTCCTGTTCCAAGTAAGAATTCAAAACCATTACAAAAAAGGAAAGAAAAACTTGTTAGCACAGAATAAACATAACCTGATGAGTTGTGAAATATGGTTGGTTTTAATCTATTGAGTTGTCTTATCAAAATGCTCCCTTCACATAATATATTGTCTAGTGAGTGAAGAAGAGATTGGAGGAGAGAGACTTGTGCTTTTGACCCAGTTCTCCCACATTTTTTCCTGGCTTGACCACACACAACTCTTAGAACATAACAGCTGCTTCCCTTTTGAAATGGTTCCATATGTACATGCTTCTGTACCCCATATGGGAGAACTAGGTTTTAGGGCTGTGCAGCATTACATGTAACGCCCCCTCTCCCCACCCAAAGGGACGATACTACTTTCCTCAGAGGGTATTTAACACAGTCTCTCTGAGCCTTAATCCATTAATGTTAGTAAAGCGCTCTTCAGAGAGGATCTTGGGTAGAAAGAGCACAACATCTTTAAGAAAACCCTATGAAATTCTTTTTCTGCCAAAAAACAGAACCATAGGTTAAATGATTCTAGTACTCAGCAGCCTTTTATTGCAGAGAGACTTCAATCAAACGGGTGATCAGCAGAGTATATGACAAACATAACGAGCAAAATTATTGCTACTGAATAAACATAAAGTTAGTACAGTGAAACTGTTTTTAATGTTCTAAGTTTAAACATCAGATCATACAGAAATTAATTAAAAGAACTGCATATGTAGGGTATAACATAATTAAATGCCCTGGGGGAAGGCCGTATATTAGGGAAGAACTGTTGGACAGCAGTTTAACTATTCTTGTAATATGCTTGTTAGGAACCCAATGCTAATAGCGTTGCTTGGAATACACAATGTGAGGACATGCTTTGCTTTTCTGGAGGGGGTTACCTCAACATCAAAGCTAGTAACTTCCCTGTCCATCAGCAAAAACTTCAAGGCTTTGTTGTGGGATACAATGGATCCAAGATCTTCTGTCTTCATGTTTTCTCTATGTCAGCTGTTGAAGTTCCACAGGTAATCATTTAAGCCAGTCTTCACTTCTTTTTTTTTTAATAACATGAAGATTTTAAAAAAGGAAAGTGTATTTTTTAAAAAGAACTTATCATTTTACCAGAATGAATGCTCTCCAAAGTCCCAGGATATTTGTATCTCTCATTGCTATTTCTGCACTTTGGCTAGTATAATATGAGCCATTTTTAAAACTATTGAAGTTCATTCACTCTAAATGAATCTCACCTTCTTCCTCCTCTCTTGCTGAGGTGTTCTCTGACCTTGTTAACATAGTTGTCCCCACACGCCAACTTTTGCTTGCAGATGTATTTAATTTAAAAAATATATTTTATTGTAGGAACTAATTTTACTCGTCGTTCTTCTGCCCTCCTTAGGTTTTGGTTAGGCATATTCTTGCAAAATAATCCAGATATTTACTGGTTCTGAACCTAACAAAGCTCACAAGAAAATAGGGTTTGGAATTCAGTTATCTAGTTCCCTGTTTATATTTAAGAGACTACCATATTATTTTTCAAAGCTCTCATAATGTTATAGACTCTGCTTCTAAAGCAGAAAATGTAGATAGGTTCTGTAGTGGGATTATAGTAGGACTGATAAACGAATAACCTCATCTAGTAAGTCTTAAGAATTTACTAGTGTATCTCAATACTGTGCTTTTGATCAATATTTCTCTATGGCAATCCTCAGTCTGCACCTATGTATCAGTACCTGGAGCGGAAAATGTTCAAAGAAGCCTACCAGATTGCTTGTTTGGGAGTAACTGACACTGACTGGAAAGAGCTGGCTATGGAGGCTTTAGAAGGGCTAGAGTTTGAAACTGCTAAAAAGGTAAAGCATTTATTTGGATGAATAGCAGAAATTTTGTAATTTGTATTAATCCATGTGTGGAGGAAAAAGTAACATACATTACATTAATAACTTCTGCTAGTATTTAGCTCTTCCGTTACATTACTAGAAGCTGATGTTCATATATCTACATCACCTTTTTTGTAATTTCTTTCTTAACAGTGTTATTTTTAGACCTTGTGCATATGATACAAGTGAAAAATTACAGTACTTCAGTTTTGTTCCTATCAAATCATGCAAAATAACCAAAATAATTTACAGTATTTCAGCTCCTGAATACAAATGATTTTCAGTTTCAGCTTGATAAACTAGTAAATGTGTTAATAAATTAGAATACTTCTGCAATGGGTCCAATAAAAGATACCACCCACAAGAATTTTTGCCTTCAGTGTCATTTCAGTGTTGTATTTTACAAGGTGTAGCACTAGGTGGCAGCAACGAATTGCTCAGTTGAACTGTAGCATCTGTCTCCCAGTTCTTGTCCTTCCATAATACCCTGCTGCTTAATGCTGCCCCAATCTTTTTTTCTTCCCCTATCTAGACTATATCTTGCATGTAGAGATTTGGGAGGGGGGAGGTTCTTAGTGTTTATTTCAGTTCTTTGTTACTAGTGAAGCAGGGCAACTTCCTCTCTTCTGGCTAGACTGCCCTGTTTTGGTGTGTGGCAGCTGAATTGTTAGATATTAGAGAACATTTTTTACCATGGGGTGGGGGGGAAACTATTGGTCCATTTCTATACACCACATTCTGCAAAGTAAAAAGTAGTGAACTTAAAACACCATGAATATTTATATGAAAAACAAAATTGTTTAAAATGCATAAGAAATGGCATATAACAATAGACATCCTTTATATTACAGAAGATTTTTTAGAAAGCTAAATGTAATTTTTATTTGTTATTTTCTCAAATTGAGACATTGGCATAAATTCTTTCTAGGCAGCTTTGTAGATGACTATCCAAATTGCTAACCTTAAAATGAAGAAGTTCTCAGTGCCTTGTTGGAATTTTAAAGTAATGTCCTTTTAGAATTGGAGCAGATTAACATGAACAAAAGAAGCTTCTTGATATTAAAGACTCTCACAGTTCCTAGTCTGATCTGGTGTAAGCAGCATATGTATGTCCTTATAAGCATTTATTTAGTTGGAGGTCTGAAGGATGCTACTGTCTAAACAGTTACATTTATGGGTTTTAATAATTATTTCTGGCCAATAAACCACTCTTAACTCTTGCATGACTGCCATTTGGGAGTTTTGGTTGCACATTTATTTTTTTGCAAATGCTGTTACACTATCTCTGTACTTTTATCATATCCTATCCTTCCTTTCATTTCTCTCTGCTTTCTAATATTTTTACTTTTTTATAGCCAACTTTTTAAAAACTGATTTAGTACCTCAAGCATATGCAGTATACTTCATTCATGTTGGCATTTGTTTGTGTGCATGCCTAGCTGTTCAAATGGAAAGACCCTAAAATAGCCAGTCAAAATACACAATATTTTACTTGGTGTTTTCCTATCCTGTGGAGGACTGACCTACTTAAGCCTGTTGAACTCCTTCGGTGCTATTCTATTTAATGAACAATTTGGACAGTGCTTTTTTGTTGCTTATTGTAGTGCCTAGGAGCACCTACTATAGTCAGAATTCACCAGCGTACACACTGTAGAAATAAAACGGCATATTGTGTCCACTCTGTAGACGTGAAGGTGAATTTATTCTTCGTTTCTTTTCTGCTGTTGTTTCCCCAATTTTTTTTTTATTATTATTGGGGGGGGGGCCATATAAAGCACCAAAAAATCAGTTGACTTTCAGACCCATCGAGTTGCTACTTTTTCTTTTTCCTTCTAACAGGCATTTACCAGAGTACGAGAGCTTCGGTATTTAGAACTGATCAGCAGCATCGAGGTAAAACAAAAAATATTTAATTTTAACCCGTATGTAAGAAATGCATTTAAGCTAAAGAAAGTTGTTCCTGGAAAGATCTTCTGCAGAACAATATTCCTGATTTGTTAAAGGAATGACAAAGGAATTCAATGTGAAAAATGTTGATTTGAAGTAGTGACTCAAGTTGCTGACCTTATGATTGAATTCTGATTGGAAAAAATATCAAGAAGTTAACCAATTGTGTGGGAATATTGAAACCTTCTTAAAGGAAAATATGAAAAATATACTTCAATATTCAATTAATAATTGGTATAATAGTATAGACTCCTGCAGCTCTGTTCATAGTACTTTACAAACATGAGTTAATTAAACCTTGCTCCACCTCCTCCCCAGAGGTAGGTAATTATAATTATCTCCTCTTTGCAGATAGGCAAATAAGCCCAGAGGAATAAAATGATGTGCTGAAGGTCTCATGACAAGTCAGTGACAACTGGAAGTAGAATTTGGAATTCTTGACTTCGTTGTTTTCTAATCACTACTTTGCCTTCTTTTCCGACTACTTGATATATTTAATTATACAATAGCTGTGTTTATATGCGTACATAAAGAATCTCAGTTGCTATTCTGAACTTCCTCTAGGATTTTATAATGATACAATGTTTGTAGGTCATAAAAGAAATTACACATCCAAATATTAATTGAAAGGTATGTCTCCAGAAAGGAAAGCACATCTTCCTCCCCACTTCTTCCAGTTTTTTTGTTAAGCTATCCTTGCTGTGATGCAATGCCACGTGTCATTTCACAACCTGACATAGAACAAACTACTGCAATAGGAGCCTACTTCCCCCCCCCCCCCCCCACCCCAGAGTCTCACCGGGAAAAAGGGACATGTTCCCTGGTCAGCTGTATCCTCTTTCCTTTCTACATGCTGCTGCTGGTCCTGTTCAGGGTACTGCAGCCTTCATAGTCTTCATTTATTTGACTAGCAGACTTCCTCTTTTAAATGAAAACAGACTTTCCTTGGGATTCCTTGACAAAATTCTTTCATAGAGAGAGAGAGCTCAGAACACTCCATGGCTGCTCACTTCTGCTTCTATTATCTAGGGACTCCTTGGTAGGTTGGTAAGGGGCAACTAAGCACATGTTGCATCAATATGGAGCTTTCCTCACACTCTTGACACATTCCTGTGTCTAACTGGTGACAGTAAGCAATGCAAGTGCCAAATTTCTATGGCAAGATTACTTTGAATTCTGAGAGACTGAGTTTGTAACAACTCCTTTCAATTCAAGTTGCATAAGTGGAACAGTACATCTTGGTCAGTTAAATCTGGCCCTGCTTTAAGTTTGTAATTACTAGGAAGTTCTAACGTATGCTTAAATACTCCATTAAATTGGTACCTTAATTGGCAGGACAATATATGCAGATGTTTTTAAAGTTATTAAAAATATCTGTATTGAATAATAGGCTCTTAAGCATTGTTGATGTATTATCTTTCTGACGGACTGTTCCTGAGCTACTTAACATCTAAAAACACCTTTGTTAATTACTGCTAGTGCTTTTCTGCTTAAACGCTGCTAGCTTGGCCAGATTCTTTGGGCTGGTTTAGTAGACAAAGAGGTGGATTTATCAAAGGTTCATTCGCTTGTATTAGTGTTTGTTAACAAGTATTAATAATATGTTGTTTTCATGGTCTTCCATCAGAAATTAAATTCCATCAGCTGCCATTTGATGATGTTGTTGTTGTTGTTTGTTTCCTTAATATTAATCATGATGAATTTTATTCCTTTTATTTGTAAAGTATATTCGCCCAACACCAAGGGAAAATATAATTACTCTACAGGTTTATCTGTTAATAAAATAAACCTGAGAATTTTCACTTTTCATTTTCTGTGGCCAGTTCTAACTTGTATCTTGCTTGTGATCATCTAGAGCCATTCTTGTCTTTGTTTTTCCAGGAAAGGAAGAAGCGGGGAGAGAGCAACAATGAGCTTTTTCTAGCAGATGTTTATGCCTACCAAGGAAAATTCCATGAAGCAGCTAAACTATACAAAAAAAGTGGACATGACAACCTAGCTCTTGATATGTACACTGATTTACGCATGTTTGACTATGCAAAGGTAATCCTGGTTTTCAGCCGAGTATTAAAACACAAAAATTAATGTGATGGTGATTTTAATTGCAGAAGTTTCCAAAGAGTGATTCTACTCTGAAAAAGTCCTAGGTAAAATGTAAACTTGTGGCTCCAGCTCTTAGTAACTTGAATCAAATTAGTTTTGGCTTACAAGTGAAAAAGATGGATATCTCTTGTAGAAAAGCTTGTTTGTGCACTGTGGCTTCTTTCTCTAGATTCTGGTGTAGAAGGTACAGAGAAAAGCTATATATCAAACATGCTGCAGGGGTATAGGTTGTATATATCAAACATTACATTCATGGAGTCGTTAGCATTTTAGTGGATGTTTTTTACATCATGTTAATTGGATGTCCTTTTTCCTTGTGATTAGATAGTATAGTTATTTGGAACTGAAGCTTTACTTTTGGTGGTTTTTGCTTCCTTCCATGTTATCTTACTACAAAGGGCCCTTTTTATCTTTTTCTTTTCTCCTTTCAAGGGTAATTATTGTGTTACCCACAAGCATTGAAAGGGGACTATACCCAAGTGACTACTTTTCTGAAAAAAATATTTTCATTAACCATTTTTCTTTCACATTTTGAATCTAACTACTGTTTAGTATGTCTTATGTACTGCTAATCTAGGATATTTTGTTTAACAAAGATTTAAGATTTAATCTGTTTTTGCATTTTTAACTGCATTCCCATGTAGTAATAAATTGTACACAGTTTGAAAAAAAGTGACGTTTTTATATGGCGATAAGAAAGCAGTATTAGGCTTTTAAGTGTTGTAATATTTCTTATCAAAATGCCTGAAAATGCATGCACTGTTTAATTTCATTCATCACTCATCACAGCCTCATTCTGTCTAGCACTAGACAAAGGCTTCACCATTACACATGCACACACTATTAAGCTTATGGAAAAAGATTTTTCTGTAACTCGAGTTACGGAGCCTATGAAATCTATGCTAAAATAAACACTTCAGGGCTCTGTTCATGTTAGTCTGACTTCTTCTCTTCTTGGCTGCAGGATCTTTGTAAGCTGCAGTATTTTGGCTCCTTTGAAACATAAATCTAAATCCTAGATTAAAAAGTTTCCCATCACTACTTCTATGAGATTTTTTTTTTATTCTTGGCAATAATCACTTCCTCTTAACCAGTTTGGAGCAAAGTCTTGTCCCATCTATCCAAACAGTGAATTTCAAAAGTCTAAGTTAGAAAACAAAATTGTTTCACTTGTTTCTTTGCTTTGACTTGACAGTCAAACAAAATCGGATGATCTTGTCTTCAGCTGAATCATAGATGTGCCTAAGCAGAATCCACCTGTGAAAAACGTTATTGGCTCCGTTATAATCACAAAGGCTGCTAACAGACATGGAGGGGGAGGGGGAAAAAAAACAGCACTTTTACTGAGGGAGGAAGCATGTTCGTTCAACCTGGCTCCTCAGCATCTGTATAGATTGGGCGCTTCAGTGGGGCTTTTTGGCACGTTTATCTAAAGCTGATTCAGTTTAATTGGCTATTAAATATAAATGCCAAAAAGCCCCACTGAAATGTGCAATCTATACAGACATTGGACAAGCTGGGTCAAACTAATGCAATTCCTCTTCTTGGCATGTGCTGCTCGGTGTGGAGGTGTGCCAAGCTGAAAGTAGTGCTGGGGTTTTTTGGTTTTTGTTTGTTTTCCATGTCTTTTAGCAGCCACATTAAAGTCATAGTTACGTCCCTTTTGGATATCCAGTCCTGGTGAAGAATTGTACCAGAATTCTCCCTTTTCTTTGGGGTGTGGGTTTTTGTTTGTTTGCTTTCACTTACCTCTAAATCTGCCAAAGGACTTTTCTGTCTTTTCTCCCTTTTTTTTTCCTGCCCTCTTGACTTCCTGAGTTTTTCAGTCTTGGATGATATTTCTGATTGATGGAGGCCTGTTGCAGTATGTAGTAGCCTGTTCTGTTAATGGCTGGAAATGCTTTTAATCTGTCTTCTGGTATTCTGAGTATTTTTTTTATCTAGCCTATTAATGTCAACAGATGTGAAACATTATATTGTGCTATGTCACGTTGTGCTAGGGCTTTATTACTGGCAGAAAAGATTGCTTACTCTACCATAAATATATGTAGGGTATTCATCGTAGTGTCTACACATAGTATTTAGAGTTGACATTTGTATTATTATGCAGCAGATTCAACTAGACTAGAATGTCATAATCCAACTAATTCTAAGTAGTCACCATAAGGTCTATGTAAAGGAGCCTCTTTAAAACACTAAGTCTCTGTAGAGGAATAAGGGGTATTTGTTGGAGAGAAGATCCTATTCTTTGAGAGCCTTGTGGCTGCACATCCCAAGACTAGATGCATGCAAGGAAGTTGATGTGCCATCACTAATCCAATAGAGGACTAATTTAACTTCTAGAACAGGCTACTCCTTTCTTGGCTAGCCAAAAAAGTTTGGAACTCTTGAAACTGGTCCTTGACTTGTTTTTAGATACTTCCTTTTTGAAGTCTGTGAGAAGGTGGACAGAGTGAGAGAATTTACCAGGACAGCAAATGGGTGCACATACATATGCTCTGTAGCTATTGGAACAGCAGTGCATGACTGCATAATCACTCTTTGGATTGGGGATTTCAGTGTTACTTGATCATTAGCTAGTGATTTATTCCTGCATTTGCATTTGTGCATAGTATTCTGTTTACTGTATTTTTTAACTGAGGAAGCATATTTGGCTTAATAAAAAATAACTTGGCTTGTTTTAGCATTAGAAACATGACATAATGATTGCTGCCAAAAAAAAAACCTTAATCCAGAATGTTGTCTCTGCCCATCCACAGGATTTCCTTGGGTCTGGAGACCCCAAAGACACAAAGATGCTAATCACAAAACAAGCAGATTGGGCCAAGAATATCAATGAACCAAGAGCAGCAGTGGAGATGTACATTTCTGCAGGCGAGCACATGAAGGCCATAGAAATCAGTGGGGATCATGGCTGGGTTGATATGTAGGTTTTAGCTTTTTCTTGGATATTATCACAGTGCACACTGTACAATGTGAAATTTAAAATCTCTTTTAATTTGGGTGACTTGGATGGAAAGGGTGCAGACATGAACAAGTCACTTAATATTCCTTTGCCTCCATTTGAGGAACTGTAAAATTGGAATAATAGTGGTCTCTAATGATTTGGACTTTGCCTAAGGCTTGTGTAAGACCCGACTTCCAAGTTCTTAGTCACATGAATAAATAGTTGAATAGTGCTACTGTAGTAATTGCTCACAGGAATAACAACTTTCATGTATGAGTAAAGGTTGTAGGAACTGGCCTTTTTGGTATAAACCCTTAGAATACACACTGAAAGATTGCTAAGCAAAGCATACTATAACATTATCATCATGGTAACTGTTAAAGGATAAGTTGTTGCATTGTTACCCCTCTTCTCTTGTTTTCAGTGAAACATGCGTGCAGGAAAAGGCAGCAATTTAATCAGCTGGATTTTTTTTCTTTTTCTAGGTTAATTGACATTGCACGGAAACTGGATAAAGCTGAGCGTGAGCCTTTGTCAAAATGTGCCCATTATTTTAAGAAACTTGAAAACCATGGTTATGCAGCAGAAACCTATGTGAAGATAGGTGACCTGAAGGCCCTGGTACAGCTCCACGTAGAAACACAGCGCTGGGAAGAAGTAAGCATATCTTTATTTCCAAACGGAATTATTTTAGAATTGCCATTTTATTATGATTTCTGATTCCTCCAGTTCTAAATGCCTATATCACTTGAGCATGTTTTGATAAGCTACTGTCCTACATTTTCAAAACGCACTAGCACTTCCTAGACCATATAGGTGCTTATGAAGATCTTGCACTTAAGTCTTTTTGACTGTTCAGTTAGCAAAGTAAAGAAAAAAAATATTTTTTTTAGGCTCTTAAATTGTACTCTAATTCACCTGTATTTTAAAACTAAAGGATTTAACCAGTGGGACGGCATGGTGTTTTTAACAATTAATTTATTCTGTATTTCAGGCCTTTGCTTTAAGTGAAAAGCATCCTGAATTCAAAGATGATGTCTATGTTCCTTATGCTCAGTGGCTGGCAGAGAATGATAGATTTGAAGAAGCCCAAAAAGGTAGGAATGCACCTATTGATATGGTGGTAGTAACTGAAATGTGCTACATGCTTTGGAGATGCAAAAATGGCAATTTGTCCTGGATCACTTGTAATTTCAGAACACAATATGGGCAAAGGGTGTAATAAAGGGAAGGAATGTGTTCATGCTAATCTTAAAAGACTATGTATTAGCTTTGTTATACCAGACCTAATGAGCCTAATGACTGAGGATCTGGGGTTTCCATTCTCCACAGAAAAACGCAGTAAAACCCGGATTTTCTCCTTTCAACACAGGAAATGGTGGGTTTCCCCTTCAGGCTGGCAGAGTTCTGTTTTGGAGGAGGGGTGCTGGCTCCCTGTTGCTGCAAGCATTCCCATTGAGCCTGTGGTTGGGGAGTGACAGATTTGGGGGGTTTTTAATCGGAGCTTTTGCAATGCGAAGGAGAGGGTTATCAGAGAACATCTAGATTTTTTCCTGTCTATACCACAAGAGCCCAAACAGTGATCTGATGTACTATGTATTGCATTATTAATAATTTTTTATTACAGTAATATTCAGAACACAGTGGGTTTTATCCAAACACACAAAGAAGGGGCACCATCTCTGCCTTTTTATTTGGGAAGTTTATACGAATTGAAGTTTCATCCTTGCTTGCAAGAATTCTTTGTTTTGTGGATTTCTGTCACTTATGCAACTAGTAGTATACAGAATTTGCAAAATACATATTTTACATATTGAGAGTTCAGGATTGAACTTGAATGGCACAGGGGCTAGTGTAAAGAAACTCTATTTTAAGAGTTGCATTTACTGAGGTTTTCTTTATCTCCGAGTTCTTTATGATACCCAGCACTATAATACCAAAGTGTTGCCTTGAAATGTTACCAAAGAACATCTGAAAGTTGAGTTGATCCCATGGAGTTCAGCAGTTTCCCCTGTTCATCCAAATGTCTAGTCATCAGAATGGTGTTTTGTTAGAAAAACAACTGGCTTTGCACAACTTACGTATATGCAGCAGTTGTGTTTCTATATCAAGTCCTCCAAGACGGTACAAAAGCCACAAAGTACCTACAGATGCCTCTCATGTTCCATTAGTATCGCTGCCTTGAAGTAGAATCCCTTTCATCCTGTCCTGGTTTTACTACATTGACTGTTTTTAATTTGAAAAAAATTAATTTCAGTTAATTGGTATAATCACGCTATTAAAACTTCTTTGTTTTGGCCTCCTTTGTAGCATTCCACAAGGCTGGCAGGCAGAGCGAAGCTGTAAAAGTGCTGGAGCAGCTAACTCACAATGCTGTGGTGGAAAGCCGATTTAACGACGCAGCTTATTATTACTGGATGCTCTCCATGCAGTGTTTAGATATAGCCCAAGGTAAGTAAATGCAAGACGGTTTACATTTGTTACCTGCTCCATGCATGCAAGCAAACACTTAATGAACTGTGATAGCTTAATTAAAACCTCTTGTTCAGTTGTTATTTGCTCTGTCTATAAATCTGAGTTTATGCTTTATTGTAATCCAAAATTAGATTGCATTGTAATTTTTTCTTTCTAGTCTTTCATCTGTGCTGCTTTATTATTTTTATCTTTTTTTAAAGAAACTATGTACAAGCCTCATAGTGAAGTTAAAACGGAATCACAGTCGCATCCTATAAGACCACTATATATCCTCAAGCCTGTTCTCTCAGCATACCACCTTGGCTAAAGTGATGACTTGGGGGCAAAAATTCTAATTAATAAAAGATAAAATTGTAAGCTACTTCTGATATTTAAATGTGGAGGAGATTAACTGGGGAGGTGCTTAATAAATCACTTCAGCCAGTCAAATAAGAAAGTTAGTATTTTAAGTCTATTTCACTTGTGTAGCGATAATGAGGACAGGAATTGATACTGTCTGTTGCCTGGCACTGAATAAGCATCTCTTCAGTTGTCCTAATGCACTGTAGTGCTGCTCTCAAGTCCCTCTTGTACTGTACAGAGACTGCAGATTCTTCTAGATTGTTAACGTGGATAAGAAAAATACCATCAAACTGATTTGAATTTTAACCTCTAAAGATGGGGCTAGGTGTCTAGTGATGGAAGATAAACATGTTCTGGCAGTATGTTAAGCCATTAACCTCTGGCTGTATCAAAGCTGCTTGCCATAACTGCCTTGGATCTTAACAGGCTTGCTTTTAAAGCAGAAAATTGCACATAAAAATGGTAAAATTACATAACTATATTTTGTAGCACACTTAGTAAGTTGGGTAAATTAATCTTTTGGAAGAATTGTGTTTATATTATGATTTCCCTAGCGGAGTAACTCTTCTTACCGTTGACTGTAGAAATATCAAAGGTTGTTGTACTAATGCCTTTCCCTTCTATAGCAAATGAACAGCAGAAGACTGAAATGTTACAGAAGTTTCATCACTTTCAGCACCTGGCAGAACTCTATCATGTCTATCACTCTATTCAGAGATACACTGTAAGATATTTACACCTGCAATTATGTTTTACATTTACTTAGTAATTTGCTGTGGACACTTCAGAAATAACTGGAAACATTGTTACTAGCCTACATTAATGTTTAGATTTCCCGAAGTGCAGCTATCTAATTTGGCTCTCATTTTACTTTCTGTTGTACTTTCCTGGCCCTATCAGTATCACACCCCCAAAACTGTCTTTCTGTGGTGCAGAAACAGCCTGGGCAGGGCTGTGCTTCTCATCTCGGTGTGCAGGAAGAGAGCTGGCTTTCCATCCTGAGCTCTGTTTGCTAGTAGAAATATGCTGGTTCCATTGTTTTGGGCTCTCTTCTTCCATGAAGGTTGGAATGAGGGTTTTCCTGTAAATAACTTTTGTTGAGTGAAGCCCTCTTCCCTTTTTCTTCAGGGACAGGGTATGAGCATTGGATAAAAGGAATGTAAATCCAGCTGTTTGTCTTTTTTTCTCAGGCCTTATTGTTATGGTTGTGTTGCTTTAATAAAGCAAAGTATGGGAGATGGTAGAAGTAACTTGAAGTTTAGTGTTATGAAGTATTGCTTCTCTAATTTAAAACCCACTTTTCTTTTTTTAATGCTCTAGGAGGAACCCTTCAGTTTCCATTTGTCAGAAACACTCTTCAATATATCCAGGTTTTTACTTCATAACCTAACTAAGGAGACTCCGTTGGGCATCTCTAAAGTGTATCCTTCCAATACAAAACAATGTCGAAAAGTTATTTTGTAAACTGAATTAAAGGAATTTGTTTGGCATTGATCTGCGATACGCAGACCCAGTGTTGCAATATGTATGCTTCCTGGTTTCAGAGTCCCATTGCCATCACCTAACGGTAATATTATGGTGGATTGCCTTTAATCCCTGATGGGGATGATCAGTACTACCAAACAATCACGCACTTGAGGTCAGCTAGTCATATCTGTGTACATTAGGATAGGCTCATGGGATAGCAAATCTTGCTCTGTGCCACCCATCTAGACTGGTTTTGCTTTTGTAAAATGGCATCTTGGACATCCCAAAGCACCAAAACAAAGTGATTGGGTATGAACATGACCGTTCCCTGTTCACACGTTGAAAGGGAAATGGGAAAAAGACACAAAAATCAGACCCCAGAGAATTTAGCAAAACAATTCAGTACTGAGTGGCATCTAAACAACTAATTTTTATGTGACTCTTTTTGCTAAATCCATTTATGTTACATTTTTTTTAATTGCTTTGCAAGCTGTATACACAACTCTACTAAACTGTAATTGCATCTGCAGTAAACAGCATCAAGAAGCAGTGCTGCCCAGTGGATATGACTGTGCAGGGAGTCAGGAGACTTGGGTTCCACTTCATCTCCCCCATTCATTTGTTTCATAACGTTAGATAAGTCACTAGCTTCCCCTGTGCCTGTTTCCTCTCTTCTAAGCTGGTGGCAATAACACTGTCCTTTATATAGTGCTTTGAGAGGGATGGTTAAATACCTTTCTAAATGTTGCTTGCTTTATTTGTTAGCTGCTACACATTTGGGGGAGGGAGAAAAGACCTGTTGGCCAAAGACATTGAGGTAAGTCCGGCTCCTCTTGGTAGGAGTTGCATTATCCATGGGCTGGTTCTTTATCTTCTTCCAATCAACTGTGGTAATTAAACCAATATGCTTATGTAAATACACTTATGTAAACAGGTTTCTTTAGTTAAGGCTGCTTCTAGAGAACTAAGCTTGGTTGTGCTTCAATGCACAACTTCTCTGATTAAAAGTAACTTTGTTTCTTCACAAGTGCCATATGTGTGTTTATTCCTTAATTCGATTATAGCAATACATTATTTGCATTGGCAAAGCAGAGTAAAGCTCTGGGCGCATATAAATTGGCTCGTCATGCCTATGACAAGTTGCAGGGACTGCAGATCCCAGCTAGGTTTCAGAAATCAATTGAGCTGGGCAGCTTGACAATCCGATCCAAGCCATTTCATGACAGTGAAGTAAGTTATATTGTGTTGTTTAATTATTACTCTGTGGTCTAGTGCAAGAAGCTCCATTCTCATGTCCAAATAAGCCTACAATACATTAATCGGAGGTCAGCAATTATATTTCTGCAGGAAACATTCCTTGTTGTTCTTCATGCATGAGTTTCTGCCTCTCTCCAGCCTAAATGAAAACCTTCTTTCCATGGGCAAGTCCTATTGTGTCTCTGTCTTGCAGCCACCTGCCACCCTGCCTTGCTCGCTCCATTTCTTAGCTTAACCTTCCCTCTCAACTCCATATCAGCATACTGCACGGTTGGCTTGGGTCTTTCTCCGAGTCTGTATCCTGTTGGAGGTCACTTTTTCAATTGGTCTGTCTAGTACAGCTCCCTTCCTCCAATGCTTTGAATGATTTGTTTTTTCCTCCCTTAAATCTTACTTTTAATACTTTTTTTGGGTCGAAGTCTGTCTCCGCAGTGTTCTAAAAAACCTGTCAGATGGGGTGCTTGCTGAAAATAAATTTGTATTGTGCCAAGGTTTAACTGAAAATGAATGTGCATCTGGCCACCTGAAATAATAGAAACACAATCTTAAGATGTACAGAAGTGCCTAAAATAATTGTGTAGTTTAAAAGAATAGAGATGAATGAATTGTATAACCTAAACTTGACCAGACCTTCAAGCAAAAATTATATTGTTTCAGTAACCTTTATTTTACATCCTTTTGGTGTACAGGGTACAGGATTCTGCTTCTGCTACAGCAGAAGCAAATAGAAGATTGTAGCCCAACAGGGAGGTAACAGCTAGTTTTAAAGGGAAAACTTGCTGTTTTACTGTGGTGGAAATTTATTGCGAAAGTTTTAAGGGCCTGATTTCACCACTCTCTTACTCCAGTTCTATTATTATGTTGGTTGTAACTCCATTGATAGAAAGCTGAAGCAGTCTAGCGTTGAATCAGGCTGAAAGCATTCAGAATATGTTGATGTGCTTGTATTTATCCTGTTTTCTATGTGTCTTTGCAGGAGCTTGTGCCCTTGTGTTATAGGTGCTCTACCAACAATCCCTTGCTAAATAATCTGGGGAATGTTTGCATTAACTGTAGACAGCCTTTTGTCTTCTCTGCTTCGTCTTATGGTGCGTTGGAATATAAACCTTGACTGGGGACAAATGTGTGTTAGTTGTACGTTTTCTTAACATTGAATCAGTAGTTCCATGGCCAATAAATTCTGCCTCCCCAGCATTTCCCATGTAGCATTTTTTGGAGAAAACGATCTTTTCCTTTGGTATTGATACCATTCAGAAAGTGCTATGTCCCACCCTAGAGAGTTGCCCTTTCATTGGTGGGTTATAGAGCACGAGGTTGAAAGCTGTATCCCGTTTTTGAATAAAACACATTTTGGTGTCCAAGGCTGTATATGTTTGCTGTCTGCAAAATGGTGCTGCTTTGCTTGTGATGAGGCATCCTGAATGCTTGAACCCAAATTCAAACTGAAGTTATATTTTCTGTACACTAATTTGAATGGGTCAAGGAATCCCACTGCATAAGTCTGAGGTTATGTATCTCTTTTATATGACATGGTATTTCCTAGCACGCCTTTCTAAGTTCTTGTGGGTAACTGCTCTCTCCCTTTTCATACGTCCTTCAGAAGTATTGCATCTAGTTGAGTTCTATTTGGAAGAAGGGATCACAGATGAAGAAGCTGTAGCTCTTATTGATCTTGAAGCACCAAGACTAAGTAAGAGAGAGAATAAATGGCAAGAGATGACAAGTGAGAGTATCCTTTCAATCCAGAACTATCTTTGGTGATTTTAGAAAAAGCATGGCAACTTGCAAGGCAACACTTCTATGTTCTTTCATAATCTACTTTAGTCTCTTGAGTATGGTACAGATTCACAGTTGCCATAAGTTAGTATAATTCCATTATGTGTTTTCTTTTCAAGTTGCTATAACAACTGAAAAAAGCAGTAAAAGGAAAAAAAAAAAACCACAATAAACCCAGGATTTTTTAAAAGCCTTTCTTTAGGAAAATCTGTTTTATACCCTTGTCAAGTATTTCTAGGTTAAAAATAATACAACTTTTTTTTTTTTTTTTTACATATTTTTCATGTAACTGCTTTGTATTTTCCATAAAGGATGGTAAGTATGTGGCAATAAATTATTCTTTTATACCCTTACAGATGCACAAGACAACAGTGTCTCTGCTCTAAAATTGTTTAGAATGTCATTTTGAAACGCTCGCTCATTGCAGTCTAAAGAAGAGTAAGAGACTGGAGGAGGAGGGTAATGCTAAGGTCACACGTAGTTATGTAGATTAGTTATTGCTCATAGTTTGCTGGGCTCAGCTCTTCCATAACAATTGCTATTTAGGTAAGTGATGCACTGTTCTTCCTGGATCAGGGCAAGGTCCTTCCACAGCACTATCTAGTATAATCTAGGTATTGCTTTAGTGATATCTAAACACTCTGGACTCCTCAGTCTGTGAGAAATTATGGGGTGAGAGACCTTACTTTAAACCATCGGACAAATTCTGTGAGTACCAAGGTAACGCATCTTGATTTTAGAGGAGTCCTTGTTTCTTCCTTAGCAATCTGCCTAGATGCTCAAAGTTTGAGACTGGATGACAACACAGACATTATTGAAGAAGACGATCCCTTTACAGCAAAATTGAGCTTTGAGGTGGGAGGCTTTCTTGCCTTTTTCAAGATAAGTCATTTGTCCAGTCAAATGTTGCTGTTATTGGTGCTGAAGACTGAGAAGGCAACAATACTACAACGCACAAACACCTCTACATCACACTCTTTTATCTCAGTTCAAGTGGCATCCCATAGTTCCTATCTTGCTACAGATCAGATTGTTAACAAGTTTAGTTTGACACAATGTAGCATCTGCAAGGCCTTTACAAAGTTTTACCAGGCTCTGTAGATCACAGATGAAGGAAAGTGAATGAATTGGAAGTTGAGGGAAATGGTGACCTTCTGTGGACCAACCACTTTATAAGAGAAAACAAAAGAGCCCCTTGCTGTATCTGAATGTATTAAAATAAATCCTCCCTCTCTGGTCCCTTCACCATTGGTTATCTCTACCCCTCGCTGCAAAAACAGATTTAAAATTTCACAGAAGTTACTTTCAAGGTACACTGGAATAACTGAATATTTGGATGAGGATATGGTTAATTCAGAGGAAGTAGTATTTTTTTTGTATCAAGGTCTTGTGTAGGGACCAACGCACAGGCTTCATTGTGGTGGCATTTGTACCGGAGCAAATAATAGAATGTCCTTGCCCCCAAAAATTTGATGTATGAAAGGGTGGAAGGGAGGTAATGTAGCATGCAAGTAGAGGGATCAGTATGATTGTCTACATGTATTATTTTAGCTTCACAATATTTTTAAGAGGTTTTGCTGGGGAAAAAAAATTAAGCAGGAAATGGGAAGGGATAATGGAGCAGGCTACAATAGGAATATGAGAGAAAGAGAACTTAAAGTAGGTGGAGGCAAAGAGATTGGGAAGGCTGGAGCAGCAGCTCATCTGCGAGGGAAGAGAATGTCAAGTGTAAAAAATTGTAGGAATCAGTGGGGTACTGAATATTTGTAACCCCTGGTCCCTGGCACAGCTGCTTATCTCCCTGTCAGCACAAGTTCCTGGCTGGCTCCTTCCAAAAGCTTTTCTACCGCAGTTTCACATGGCTGGGAGAGGGGTGAAGCCACTTGCAGCCTGATAACATCAAAGTGATGTCTCTTTCCTGCACAGGGCTGGGTGTGGGCAGTGTGTCTGGAAAAGAGGCATTTTCTGTCAAGTTTTGATAAATGCTGCTTTTTTGTTACTCTTAAAAAGGCCAAGGAAAAACCACTAGCTCATCCTTGTGTGCTCACTCACTTTACAGAGAGTTCTCTAATTTTCAAAATGCCTTACAACTGGTAACCATCATTTCTTTCTTTGGTATGGTCTGCTGCAGCAAGGAGGCTCAGAATTTGTTCCTGTCGTGGTGAATCGTGCAGTTCTCCATTCAATGAGCCGGAGGGATGTCCTGATTAAACGCTGGCCAAAGCCATTACGGTGGCAATACTACCGGTCCTTGCTGCCAGATGCCTCCATTACCATGTGTCCATCCTGCTTTCAGGTATGAGTAATGCTTTGATGGAAGCCCTCAAAAATCATTCTTCCTGTGAAACTACTTGAAATGACTTCCAAACACTAATTTCTAACCCTGGTCATTTATTTCCTGGAGTCTCAAAGTAAAAAAAAAAAAAAAAGTAAAATAGAAAAACAGTCTGAACCACTTTCGGAGAAAACAGGATGTCTTCAGAAGAGCTTGGAATAGCTGAAGCAATAGTCATTTTACATACTGGATGCCCTCATAAACCAGGCTTTAAAGTTGAAGAATCAAAGGAAGTTCAGCAGTTTCTCTTTCTGGGTTTATTTGATGCCTGCTTGAGTGGTTAATGAGGGCATCCAGCAAGTAAAATGACTGTTTTGTTTTTTTTCCTTTGTAGTTCATCTTCATCGTCTTCCTGAGACACGTTCTTTTAAAATTCCTGATTGGTGGGTGTGGGGGGTTATTGTAATAATAGTAAAAGCCTCTAAACTCTGCCCATCTTCAGAGGACAGTTGGTTTGCACTCCTTGGGTGAACTGACTTATGTGGTCTGTACACTTTATTTTAAATATTTGCCCCTGTTTTTTCAAATTACAGCTGTTACAGACAGCTGGGAATGAAAATCTTACCCCATCATAACAGTAGCGTATGACATTGGCTTGACTTGGATTTCAATTTTTCCCATATGTGAACCAATTGCAATATAAGTGGGTATAACTAAATCTTCCTAATTCACAGATGTTTCACTCTGAAGATTATGAGCTCCTAGTGCTTCAGCATAACTGTTGTCCATTCTGTCGGAGGAGAATAGACGAGTCAAACCAGTGAAAAAGGCCAATGTTCATACCATCTCAGTGACTTCTCTACTGTTACGAGACATACTTGTGAGATTTGTAGAGTTATCTTGTTCTATGTTTGTTCTCCCTCTTTTTCTGCTACTTAAGAAACATAGAGGAGCTGTTAAATATCAAACGTTGTCTTCTCCAAACGAAATGTTTATTTTTTTTAATGATGTATTACAGAATTTATATTTATTGCTTTCTGCTTTGTACATAATCAGAGTTAAATGGAAAAATATACATATATATATTTTTAAAGGCAAATACTAGGCCTCTCAAATGCCTGTTTTTCATAATATGCCAGAGTGCCACAGACTTGACAGGAATATTTCAGGGTCAAATTCAGTCGTGAGATGATTCGTTTTGTATCTGTTTATGGTAGGACTGGATTTGGTCCTTAATGTGTACTTCATTGTTGAAAGAACTTCAAATAAAAGGGGCACTTTTTTCATCAGTGTTTGTTTTTTCTTTGAGAATTTTGCTGTAGTCTTTTCCTTGAAATGGAAATGCCCTAGGGATTGCACCTTTTAATAAAATATAGGCAGGGAACAGCATTTGTGATCTAAATAGGCACTGTCCTCATTAGTATTGAAATATTTCTTGAAGTTATAGGTATTGGAAGCCTAAAGGTGTGATTTTTCTAATCTGTGTTGCCTAATGCTCCTTAATAAACATGATGATAAAATTTTAGTGCAAACAAAATAAATTGTAATTCTAATGTGTCAGCTGCTCAAGGCAAATCCTAGTGTATTCACTGGGGTCTGCCCAGACCAGCTAACATGCTAAGCAAGTTGTCTTGTCTGTGGTAGGATTTTGTGTTAGCCAACAGCTATTGAAAAACTCACTTGATTTTCCTAGTGAAGAAAAGGTTGCTGACTAATGGACAGAATTGAATATTTAGAAGTACTCATAAAACATGCAGGGTTAATAGGGAGGGAGACCAAAGACCTGTTTTCACAGAATTGTTATGTTAACAGCTTGTCTTCATGGCAGAGTTGGCACAGGCTCTTACTAGGATATTTGTCACTAATCTTGCCCTCGTTCCCAAGTGCAACCCTCTGACCTCTGTAGTAGAGCTTTCAAGCTATGCTAGCTAAACTATCCTAAAGTATAGGCTCAAATCTAAGTGTTGCCTACAATGGGTTGGTTACCTTCCCACTGTGCAGTGGGACAAGGGCTAAACTGGGTCCTCCATGGCCATCTCACAATTTCCACCTGGGTGAAGAACAGACTATCCCTCACAATCTATCAAGTATGGCAAAGCAGTAACACTCACTGCAGCATTAAGAAGCATGATGATAATACCCTGGAAGTCCTGCCACCACCATTGGAGGCTCCTGCAGCATTTTATGTTGATCCAACAACTAGGGCCTGGTTTTGTAATGTGGTTGCACACATCTGATCTTAGCTTGATCGGTCATGTAAACCCTGCAGTAATGACGTACCCTAAAAATTAGTTGCTTTATATATTTCTAAGCACTTGAAGGAAAAGGTGATTAGGAACAGGGAGCATAGATTCACCAAGGGCAATTCATGCCTGACCAACCTTATTGCCTTCTATGATGATGTGGCTGGCTCTGTGGATGCAGGGAGACCAGTGGATGTGATGTATCTTGATTTTTAGCAAGGCTTTTGATATGGTCTCCCATAACATTCTTGCACGCAAGCTAAAGAAGTACAGGCTGGAAGAACGGACTGTAAGGTGAACGGAAAACTGGCTGGAACATTGGGCTCAGAGGGTAGTAATCAACGGCTCAGTGTCTAGTTGGTAGTTGGCAGCCGTATCAAGTGAAGTTCCCCAGGGTTAAGTCCTGGGGCCGGTTTTGTTCAATATTTACATTAACAACCTGGAAGATGGTAAAGAGTGCACCCTCAGCAAGACCCAGCTAGATAAAGGTCCAGCTGGGATTATCTAATTAGGGATGGTCCTGCTTTGAGCAGAGGGTTGGGCTAGATGTGACCTCCTGAGGTCCCTTCCAACTCTGATTTTCTATGATTATTTTTTCTTGATGCTATTCCACAGTGAGTTTTGTCATGACCCAAAGGTCTGATTTTTTTTGTGTGCGCTTCGGCACTAAAAATTATCCCCGTGGGTTTACCGCTTCGTTGCACGGAGGAGTTCTGCTGCGCAGAGAACCCGCGTGCAGGGGAGTGTTCCCGCCACTTTGCAGCGATCTTTGCAGGGTGCATTTCCTTTGCAACACAGAAATGCACGGTGCAAAGAGTTCCCGCTCGTCGTATGGAAATTTGTGCCCCGCAATTGGCTAGTTCTAAATTATTCACACGTGGCGGCTAGCGATTGGCCTGCTAACCATATAAGAGGCTTGAGCAGTTTCCGCCCAAGCCGAAGAGGACTCCGCATCCATCTCGTGGGGACTCTGGGTGTGCGCAGCAGGGTAATAGAAACCCTGTGTGTCGCTCAGAGGGGTTTGGCGGCCTGATCCACCGCCCACCTCTTCCCGTCTTCGAACGGAGCCTACTATAAGACGTAACGACGAGTTTAATGCGCGCTTGTCCTGGACATCCGGAGTTTGTCCGCGTGGAGCCTAGCAAGCTCCACGTGATTGTTCG
The DNA here is from genome assembly GCF_030867095.1 of Alligator mississippiensis. Classification (NCBI taxonomy): domain Eukaryota; kingdom Metazoa; phylum Chordata; order Crocodylia; family Alligatoridae; genus Alligator; species Alligator mississippiensis. The sequence continues at coordinate 15,126,912 of NC_081835.1, forward strand.
TGTTCTGTCTGCGTGGAGCCTTGCAACCTCCACGTGTGTTCGTGTTTTCTGTTGTAACCGCAACTCAAGCAAGTTCTCAGCCTACACCACGACCATCTCGGTGTAAGTAAAATAATCTTAAAATCAACCGTTACGTGTCTGTGCCTAATTCTAGCTCGGCACCCGCCCTCTCCGATCCGGCCTGCCCGGGCTGCTGGCCACAGCCCGCGTGCAGAGCGACGAAAGCAACCCGGGGTCAGACCCGGCACGCACAAGTTTCAACTCCAACTCATGGAGAGCCATGTTAGGAAGTCAGGAAGAAGTTCACCTGTTTGTTAGTTTAGACCTCCTGTTTTTCTGCTAAATTTGCCAATCTGGATTAATTGTGATGGTGATTTTAATGCTGTGGGTACTGGATTATTTTACTGCTGGACTATTGAACTCAAATTGGTTGCAGAACAGCCATCAGATGGTCTCGGCTGTGGATAGCTAAGCACCTGGAAGTGATAAGTCTCAATATTTTAAGCAGATTTTAAATACTCAGCTTCAGCATTCATGTTTATTACAATTCTGTTTAGCAGAAGTCTCTCTCTCCAGTTGGGCCATGCTATACTTTGCTTACTGTGCTAAACTATTGGCCAGTGTTCCCGTCTTCTGTTCAACAACTATTATAAAGCAGCTGCATTTCAGAAGTGATTGCAGCAATTCCTGTATGTGCATTAAACTCCTTTGAAAAGTTCTGTAAGAATGACATAATGGTTTTTTATGTCTCTCTGATTCCTGATCAAAATTTTCTTATTTGCAACTTAAAAAAACCCCCACCCCACATGCTGTTCTGACTACCAGTTTTGTAAACTGGGACTGATCTTTAAGTCTAGCTACGTTTTTCTGCCTCCTGTATCACAGGCTGCAATGAATACTGTATAATTGGCATTCATACATGAGTCAGTACAGAATTCAGCTTATTCTCCCATAACTATCTCAGCTTTGCAAAGCCAACAAGAGTGAGAAATAGCAAGAAGAAATGGATAAAATTTATAACAATACAGGAGTAAGATGTACTGAGTAAGGAGGTTCTATTTTTTTTTTAAAGAACAATTTTTCCTCACTGTAAATGCATTTTACATTTCATAAAGGTTTTTATAGAATCATAGGAAGTTAGAGTTGGAAGGGATCTCAGGAGGTCACATCTAGTCCAACCCCCTGCTCAAAGCAGGACCATCTCCAGCTAGATTATCCCAGTCAAACAGATTTTGAAAATCTCCAAGAATGGAGATTCCTCCACCTGAGTAACCTGTTCCAGTTTTTTCCTGCTGTCCTAGTAAGAAAATTCTTCCTAATATCTAACCTAAACTTCCATTACTGCAACTTGAGACCATTGCTCATAGTTCTGTTATCTGTCACTCTTGAGAACAGTCTCAGTGTTTTTTCATGTCTCGGTGATTCCTGATCAAAATTTGAATATCCTCTTTCAAACCTGGAGTTCCCTGGATCCTCCTTTTTCCCTTTCTTTTCCCTTTCTTAAAATCCCATCCTCTTTCAAACCCCGCTTCAGGTAGTCGCAGCCTGCAACTATCACATTCCCCCATCAGTCTTCTCTTCTCTAGACTAAATAAGTCCAGATCCCCCAGGCCCCAAACCATTTTTGTTCCCCTCCGCTGGACTCTCCAATTTGTCCACATGGTTTTTTTTGTAGCGGGGGGCCTAAAACTGAACACAATAGTCCAGATGTGGCCTCACCAGTGTTGAATAGAGGGGAACAATCACTTCCCTTGACCTTCTGGCAACACACCTACCAATGCAGCCCAGTATGGTGTTAGCTTTCTTGGCAACAAGGGCACACTGCTGGCTCATATTCAGCTTATTGTCCACTGTAACCCCCAGGTCCTTTTCTGTAGAGCTGCTGCCCAGCCAGTCAGCCCCCAGCCTGTATTGGTACATGAGATTGTTCCATCCCAAGTGCAGGACTTTCTGCTTGTTCTTGTTGAACCGCATGAGATTTCTTTTGGTCCAATCTTCCAATTTGTCTAGGTCACTCTGAATCCTAGTCCTACCCTCTAGTGTATCCTAGTCCAACAACCTCGAAGATGGCATAGAGAGCACCCTGCAGCTTGGTGTCATCTGTAAACTTGCTGAGGGTGCTCTCTATGCCATCTTCGAGGTTGTTGATGAAGACGCCAAACAAAACCGGGCCCAGGACCATCCCCTGGGGTACTCCACTTGATACCGGCTGCCACCTAGACATCGATCCATTGATTACTACCCTATGAGCCTGATGCTCCAGCCAGTTTTCTATCCACCTTACAGCTCATTCATCCAGCCCAGACTTCCTTAGCTTGCTTGCAAGAATGTTGTGGGAGACCGTATCAAAAGCCTTGCTAAAATCAAGGTACACCACATCTGACGGTCTCCCCGCATCCATGGAGCCAGTCATCTCATCATAGAAGGCAATCAGGTTGGTCAGGCATGGCTTGTCCCGGTGAATCCATGTTGACTGTTCCTAATCTAACCTAACCTTTTTCTCCTCCAAGTGCTTAGAAATGGATTCCTTGAGGATCTGATCCATGATTTTTCCATGGGCTAAGGTGAGGCTGACTGCTCTGTAGTTCCCTGGATCCTCCTTTTTTCCTTTCTTAAATATGGGCACTATTGTTTGCCCTTTTCCAATCATCCAGGACCTCTCCTGATTGCCATGAGTTTTCAAAGACTATGGCCCATGGCTCTGGAATCACATCAGCCAACTCCCTCAGCACCCTCGGGTGCATCCCAGCCAGCCCCATGAATTTGTACACGTCCAGATTTTCTAAGTAGTCCCTAACCTGTTCTTTGACCACTGAGGGCTGCTCACCTCCTCCCCAAACTGTGCTGCCCGGTGCAGTAGTCTGGGAGCTGACCTTGCCTGTGAAGATTGGGGCAAAAAAAGGCATTGAGCACTTCAGCCTTTTCTGCATCCTCTGTCACAAGGTTGCCTGCCCCATTCAATAAGGGACTTGCACTTTCTCTAATCCTCCTCTTGCTACTGACATACTTGTAGAAACCCTTCTTGTTACCCTTCTCCAAGTGTGCTTTGGCCTTCCTGACTTCATCCCTGCATGCCCAAGCAATGCTCTTATATTCTTCCCTAGTTATTTGTCCAAGCTTCCTTTTTGTGATTTAGTTTACTGAAGAGTTCCCTGCTAAGCCAAGCTGGTCTTCTCCATCCTTGCTTGTCTTGCTTTGCACTGGGATGGTTTGTTCCTGCACTCTCAGTAAGGCTTCTTTGAAGTACAGCCAGCTCTCCTGGACTCCTCTCCCCATCAGACCGGCTTCCCAGGGGATCCTGCCCATGAGTTCCCTGAGTGAGTCAAATTCTGCTTTTCTGAAGTCCAGGGTCCTTACTCTGCTGCTCTCCATCCTTCCTTTCCTCAGGATCCTGAACTCCTTTCCTTTGGATCCACAGGGGAGAAAGATGCTATATAAAAATACACCAAGATGTGACCTTGGGTTTGTAATAATATCTGGTGAATTTTTTAAAGATTTTGATCATTTCAAACTATCCTTTGACATTGAGGCTGTTCTTACATAACTTCATGGTAAGAGGGTACTTTTGGAGGTGTCTGGTGAAGCTTAAAGACTGCCACCATAGATGACATTTGCTGCTTTGCCTTCTGCCATCCACTATGGTGTGGATAACAGCATAAACCACATCTTGAAGTTTGTCCCATACTTCCTTTACCCTATTGCTTGCCTCTTCCACTGAAACTTGCTACCTGTGATGCACTTCAAGCGCTAAGCTCTGAACAACAGTTGCTACCTCAGCAATGGCTTATTGCATCAAAGCTTAATGTGACACATTTGTGTATCCGGAAGATAAACCTTTAAGCCTACTGTATGCCTGGATATATGTGCTAACAGCTACATTTGCAATTAGATGACTGCAGTGCAGCTGGAAAGTAGCCTTGGGAACACGTGTGAAAAGTTAATTAAGCTGGAGTTTTGATGTGGGTAGTGTGCTAGCAAGAACCATGGTGTCTTTATTCAGGTTACCATACTGTATAAAAATGTGTGTTTAAAACTAATAGTCTCTTCATCTGTACAAATGTTCAAAGTGCCTATTGTCCTACTTTTTCAAGTGCTCTATTATATATAAATGGCTCAGTCTTCCCGTATTCTTGTCAGCCACAGCGGTTCTTGTGATAAAATCCTGTCTTCAAGCACTTAAAACCTTATGAAGCATTCATCTCTCAGACTGACGTGTTCCAGGGTTGTTCTTTGCTGAAGACTTGTCTTCTGTATGCTCCTATGTAAAGTTTCAGCCGAATCCCAATAAAAGAATGGGGTGGCTGCAGCTGTCATATAACTATGTCCATTTTTCTTAACTGGACTGCCTATACTATGGTAACCCAGCCCAAAAGCAGCGTGGTATGGAGCAAACAGACTAGATACTGCCTAGAGCTGGACAGGCACTGCCTGGTGTTCTGGCTGTACCTGACAACCAACTGCAAGACCTTGAAGTAGTCATACCTCTTCTCAACCTTCACTTCAAAATGGTGTCGATTACTATCCCAGCTCCCAGGGGAGATGTGAGAATAAGTTCAGACTTGCTCAGCCCTTACATACCTTAAAGTTCTTAACTAGTAACACAAGATGTAATAAAAGGGCAAAGGGGGAAAAAATCTTTAGGGTTTAAAAGACTAGGGCTGGTGTATCATTTTTTAAGAAAATTGCCTTCTCCACAGGATAGTCTGCTACTGATTTCAGTATTTTCATTCCATTATACCTGCTGTCCTATTTTCTTGCAAGCTACTGGCCAGTGATCTTCGTTCCAAACAATGACTTAAGTGATGATGAGGACACAAAGAAGTTCAGAGCCTGTGGGAGTTTCAAACAGCCATTTCACCTGTAGCTATACCTGTCTTATCCATTTAATAAGTTGAACTGGATGCTTCGGACAAGTTCCAGAGTGATAACCTGAGAGTTTTAAGGCTCCAGTCTTCTTGCAGATTAAACACAACCCTAGTATCAGCCTTGTCCAATGTACCCATCAGTGTTGAACAGTATGAGGGAGCACATCTCAGGGGAGAAGATGAGCATGACTCTTTGTTGGCTGTTGATGTTATGGTTAACACAGTACAGATGGCAAATAGATGAGCAGAGAGGATGACCCAACAGGAGAAGCAGGGTTAATGTATCTTTCACAGGTACATACTAGGGCAAAAAAGGTCTGTGGCAGTTGTGAGCAAGAGCTGGTAGCACTGTGGCAGAAGTCTTTACAGAACTCATTCAGTCCTTGACCTCTGTCCTGCTCAGGCTCCACCTGGTTTACCAATTGTGGTGGCAACTGGTGGGACCACCTGTTTGTTTCGCATGTAACCCAGGCCAGCTTCAGATTGTAACAATGGTCTTGGGCCAACCTACAGTATATGACCCAGAGTCCAAAGGCTGCAATTCTCCATACCAGTTCCCTCAACCTGCTGCATACAATGCTGAGGTGTTAGATTATAGTAACACATTCCTTAAAGCAAGGGGACAGAAAGGAGCTCCTGTTCCCAGATGTGGGCTCACAACTCATCCCTGTCACCTGTCTTTGAGAAGCTACAATTCAGATACTGGACAATATATTCAAAAAAAATTAAGCCACCACATAGACACACCTATACTTTGTCCTTCTACCTATAGTTCTGAGGCTGCTTTACAACCATTAAAGAATTCAACTTCAAAATATCCCTGTGGAATAGAGAAGTGTTATCCCTATTGCACAGGCAGTGAAACAGGCCTGCAGCAGCTCCTGATACTGGAGTCTTTGTGGGGTAGCTTACTTTTCTGAGTGCCCAGCTTGAGGCACTTGGGATCTGGTTGTCAGCAGTGCTGAGTACCTACCAGCGCAAGGGAAGGCAGCATGATCTGTGGTGGTCAGCCCTTCATCTCTCAAATGGGGCACCAAAACCAGAGCCCCAAACTTGGAGGTCAGTTCTGAAAATTTATCGCTAAGTGAATTATGTAAGGCTGCAAAATAAGGAACAAAACTAATGAGGTTATGCTTCCTTGCTGGCTCCACATCTATGGTATACACAATAGCTGCATATTATACATAAGGAGTTCAATGTTCCCAGGTAACCACTGCACAGCGCAGAAACAGGTGTCACCTTAAACCTTCTTGGGAAAGCCAATTACCACTTGCAATCCTAGCTTGGATTATTATGATTAATAATGCTGTAAGTCCTAATCGTGCTGACACCAATGTTGAAAGCTTACCCAAGGTGGTACTTCATAAAGGGCGCTGCACTGACAACAGTGTTGCCAACTTCTGCAAGTTTGAGGAAGAAGCAGAGATAAGAGGAGAGCAGGAAGAGGAGATCTTGAAAGAAAGCAAAAAATATTTGTAAGACCATAACACCTCGGAAGCCGCAGCCATGAATGGAACAGAAGGTCCAGATTTCTATATCCCCTTTTCCAACAAGACTGGGGTAGTACGGAGTCCATTTGAGTATCCGCAATACTACCTGGCTGAACCATGGAAATACTCCGCGCTGGCCGCTTACATGTTTATGCTGATTATTCTTGGCTTCCCTATCAACTTCCTGACTCTGTATGTCACCGTCCAACACAAGAAGCTCCGTTCGCCTCTAAACTACATCCTTTTGAACCTGGCAGTTGCTGATCTCTTCATGGTCCTGGGAGGCTTCACCACTACCCTGTACACATCAATGAATGGGTACTTTGTCTTTGGGGTAACAGGTTGCTACTTTGAAGGCTTCTTTGCTACTCTTGGTGGTAAGTTCACTAACTGAGTAAATAGCCAAATATGTTCTGTCAGAGTTCCCTTGAGCTGTAGGAAGGGGAAGCCAGGGCCAGGTGGAGGGGCAGGGGGGAAGACGGGAAGGCAGCAAAAAATGGCTTTCAATGCATCACCAAGACCTGGAGGCACTTGGAATTTATATTTTCAGGCTGTATGTTTGGCTTTCAGTGTTGTAGAAAAGTTATATTTCAGACAAGAGAAGTGTGGGAGGACAAAGAACACATGATGTTTGCCATCTTCCTTTACTGCTTTGGGGAAAACCCAGTGGCTGAAAATGGTTGAAACTGGACTGTGGTATTGAAACGTGACCTGGAACAGTATTCCAAAAGTGGTTTTATGCTGACTTTTAACCTTGGAAATGGCAAGCCTGGTCTTCCCTGGTTTTGCTGGAAGAATTTCAGAAAGGTCCCAAGGTACTTTACTGTAGATCCCCATACTTAAATTGAAGGAATAGACTTACTTACCCTTTAAAAGTAATCTTCTCCCCCATGTGTCAACTGATTGAAATAGCTGTTTACAGGAAATGGTAGGCCTAAAACCCTTTCTTTTCTGCATCCAGTTCATCCTTCAGGCAGATAAGTCTGCTCAGGTCACCATCTAACTAGTTCTTTGGTTACCAGAGAGTCTTCTAAGGTAGATGAGTTCTAAAATGTATACTGAAACACAAAAAACCTCCCAACATCTTGACAACAACCTCTCTACCTTTGTTTACCACTGGGTGGAAGGTAAGAAGGATGTAGACCCAATTTCCACTTTACTGTGAGCTTTGAAATATCCTACTAATGTTGTTCCCAAACCTGAGATATGCTGGGCAGAGGGCAGAAACCAATGAGTGGTCAATTCAGTGTGCATTCCCTAGCACAATCAGGCGCATGGAGTTAATAAGTAGCAAAACAAGTGTGGGGAGGACAGGTTGGACTCAAACATAAGATAGGGCATTCCAGTGGAACTCAAAATACTGCAGCAAAATGAGTGTACAATGGGTTAGTCAGCCATTTGTGCCTTCCTTCCCATGCTTTAATTCAGATTTTTTTTTCACATTCAAATCTTACTTGCATTCTTTGATCATTCAGAGACTTGTTTGGAATCCGTTATCCAAGAAGCTTTCATATACAGGACAACACGTTTTTCTTCTGTTGCAAGCAGTATATGAATATGTGTGTGTGTGTCTCCTACACAGGTGAAGTGGCTCTGTGGTGCTTGGTAGTCCTGGCCATTGAAAGATATATAGTGGTCTGCAAGCCCATGAGCAATTTCCGATTTGGTGAGAACCATGCCATTATGGGTGTCGTTTTCACCTGGATCATGGCCCTGACTTGTGCTGCTCCCCCACTGGTCGGATGGTCCAGGTAGGCATATTATACATTTTCTGAAATAAGGCATCATCTAGGACAGCATTTTTCCATTCTAAAATTGCAAAGCCTGATTCCCCAGTGGCACCAGTGCAATGCCAGGTACTAATCTCATCGGTTTAATGGCAGGTACATCCCAGAGGGCATGCAGTGCTCATGCGGGGTTGATTACTACACCCTGAAGCCTGAGGTCAACAATGAGTCCTTTGTGATCTACATGTTCGTAGTTCACTTCGCCATTCCACTGGCTGTCATTTTCTTCTGCTATGGACGCCTGGTCTGCACTGTGAAAGAGGTAGGTTGACCTGCTGGTGACGGACTGCCATCAAAACCTGCGTGTGAATGCTAATGCCAAATTTTTGGAAAGCTCAGATGCAGCTTGGAACTCCGCAGCTGGCTCCATCCCTGTTGTGGGAGGAGATGCCGTTCCAGCCTTTTTTTCCCCAACACTTTCCCATGGAACCATCATAATTTCTTTGTTCTTTTGCCTTAGGCTGCAGCCCAGCAGCAGGAATCAGCTACTACCCAGAAAGCCGAGAAAGAAGTTACCCGCATGGTCATCATCATGGTCGTTTCTTTCCTGATATGCTGGGTCCCCTATGCCAGTGTTGCTTTCTACATCTTTTCCAATCAGGGATCTGACTTTGGTCCCGTCTTCATGACCATCCCGGCATTCTTTGCCAAGAGCTCTGCCATCTACAACCCAGTGATCTACATTGTCATGAACAAACAGGTAATTAACAAGTGCAGTTTTTTCTTCAATGTATTTCATTTCTTAAAAGCTTGAACCTTGCTCATAGATTTAAAGGTTAATGTGGCATGAAAGGAACTTTTAAAGTCAAATGTGTTCCTATAATACACAGGGATGACTCTATTAATTATCTCACTATCCTTTGGTATTACACAGATGTGGAAGCTGTCAAGCCGGTCTGCTTGAAATGATCCAACTACTTAAGATTTAACTAAGTATCTAGGCCTCTGTTCTGCTCTCAGCCACAGTGGCTCCAGTAGGAAAGTTAGGATAATCCTGAATCAGAGTTGTAGCTAGTTTTAAGGAATGAGACATGTACAGAAGATAAGATTTGGCACATTGGATGAACCATCAGTCCATCACATATAAAGTCTTACCTCTGCCAGTGACACTTAAATCAACTTCCCTACTTTGCCATCACTGCCACCTTAAATCAGGAACGAACATTTCTTCCACACCCTGTCTTCATCATCATCCCCTGCCCCAAAAGCATGAGGTTAGCCTAGGCTCATATTAGCAAAAGGTGCAGCATGTCATGCTCACCATTTAAAAATCAGCATTTACTCGCAGTGGTACTGGAGATAGGGCAGCATTTCACTCTGCTTATAATGGGATGTCGCTGTGGTATCAGAGAGATGTTTCCATGCTAGCAAAGGTTGATTTTTAATGGCTACCATTGCCTATCCTGTTACCCTAGATTAAAAGAAAGGAAGGAAGGGATTGCTTTTACTTTCAGAACACTAGAATACTTGATGAGAATACATTCTCACTTGTAGAACAGCTATGTAGTTGTGAAGCAAAGTAGGTTTTCTACCACCATCTCATTATTAACTTTAATCTTTCTCAAGAGCATTCCAACTAATGACTCCCATGGATGGTGAAAAGGACATGAATATAACAGTGGGAGACAAAGGGCTGCTCACTGCATGCGAGAGCTGACAATTGTGTCTCCACTGCTCTTTTGTCAGATTTTTAGCTGTTAACAAATTGTGGTCCTTCGAAAGGTCAGATCACTCCTGCCTTATTCACAGCAGAAACTGCTTTTATTGCAAAAGCCCTATTCAAATGAGGATTCAATCCAAATCACACTAAAAAGAATGAGAATCTTTTAAATTGGTTCTTCTCAGAGTGGACTGACTTTTTAAAGGACATTTTAGTAGGGCTGACTTGGGTCAGTCTTTGAGGCTCTTCTTTACTTAGAGCTCACTTTCATGCACACGCACGTGCAAGCACGCACACACACAGGAATCTCTTTGGGTAAGCCACTGACCCATTTGATGTAAATAGAGAGTTCTCAGTGAATCTGATTAGTTGACCTTTGTCACCCTGGTCACCCCAGTAAGTCGACTCTCCTGACTTTGTGCTCTCTTCCAGTTCCGTAACTGCATGATCACCACCCTCTGCTGCGGGAAGAACCCACTTGGTGATGATGAAACTGCTACTGGCAGCAAGACGGAGACCTCCTCGGTGTCCACCAGCCAGGTTTCTCCTGCATAGATTCCTCCTGGAAGCAGCTGATCTCAGGGCTGGCATGCATTGTCATCATGGACACTCAAATCCCATCTGCATGAATGTAGTCATGTTACTGTAATGACCACTGCCACCTGCATCCAATTCACAATTGACCCAGAAGGACGGACTTTTCAGTTCTGATAATAGAAATTATTTGAACAAGGCTGTAAATATTTTTAAAACTTAAATACAAAGGGTTAGCGCCTCAGCTGGTGTAAATCAGTGTATATCCGTTGACTTGTAAAGAGTTATGCCCATTTACACCGACCGAGTACCTGGCTCATCATCTCTAGCTCCGCACAGATGGCTGGATGTTCCCCTTTCACCGAATGGAAAAGATTAGTGAGACAGCAGCCTCAGGGCTCAATATATACCATGGCATCTGTTTTGTGCGTGACTCGCAGAGCCCATGATTAGGACAACCCATTGTAAAGAGCCAAGACACAGATACCTGGTAGAGGTTGAGATATATCCATGAGCCTGTAACCATAATCGGGGGCCAGAATGGTCAGGATATATGTCAGCTGTGAACATTTTTGAGCTCTTTCTAGTAAGAGATGGACCCCACTCACCATCACAAGAGTCCTGTGTCCTTGGGAACCCAGGGACTTATTTATAACATGGCCAATGAGGTGCATATAGCTGCTCATAGCAAGTTATTGCTGCTCAAGGGTCAAATCCTGCACCCCCTCCAACAGCCCAGAAGGCCCAGTAGATAATCTAACAGATGTGGCTCTGCCTGCAAAGGAGGGGGCAGGATTCAGGGGGTTCATGCAGCTGGATCCCTTCCATGTTTCAGAGCTGGGCTCAGTGGAGCTGCATGAAGCCTAGTGAGCAGAGGCATTTAGAGGGTTGCAGCGGGGTAGGACATGGCCATTAGCAGCATCTCTAGAGTAATTTTGGGGGGTGGATTGTGTCCTTTCTTCCACCTCCCCTGCTTGCAACCCAGTAGTTGTGCTGTGTACAAGGACTTGGCTTCGAACCTTAAGCATCAGCTGACTTAAAAATGTCTTTTCTGTAGCATGTGATGTTAGGTTTCCATAGCAACATCTATAGTCATTTGGCTTCCCCCCGACTCCTCCCACATGTCCCTAGACCACACCCCTATAGTTTGAGCTCTTTATGGTTCTCATGTGGTTCACCTACCAATTTTCAGCTGTAATTTGATTTGGCATCAGACCAAGTAGGAGGTTTTGGCCAGCGCTTGTGCTTTTGAGGGTTGATTGGTAGCAAATTGCTACGCTTTTCTTCAACTCTGTAGCAAGCAAGCCATGGGAGCATATGGCTCAGAGACTTCAACATATGTTTTGAGCACTACAAGATGGCATATTGCAATTGTAGCAATGTTCTTTATTTTTATTTTTAGCTCAATTATACAAATAAGATGTTTTTCTCGCTGTTCAGTGTTATCAACATTTGAAACTATTTTTGTACGTTATTATCCTCTCTGATTTCTAATCCCATGCAGCTTTGCAAGGTCTGATAGGGAAGGTATAGAAACCACGCAAGTTAAACCTTTAATAAAGAGCAATTTGCAAGTACAATTCTCTCATTATTTTTTTATCGATACTTCTACATATTCATTGAAATCTAAAGATCAGAGGTTCATGAATCATTCAGTGTTTTGGTTAATGTCTCATTTATGTACTCAGGATCTGAAAGGCTTTTTTTGGGAGAGCAGAAAAGGAAAGAGATTTGATTGCCCAGGTATATTTCCCCTTACAGAAAGAATACAGTCATTGAGATGGTTGGCTGAAAGCCCCATCATGGTCTTGACAGTGACCAGGCCAATGTAGCCAAGAGGAGGAGATGACTTGCACTTAGAGCTGATCTAGGGAGTAAGCAAAATGCCATGCCCTCTTCTGCTGCATCTCTCCTTTTGGGATCTCACAACATTTCTCTGCGGCACTCTTCAATGGAGAGCTCCATCTGTCTTTGCCCACACACAACAAATATTTGAAGGGTGCTGCAGATCCACTGCCCTGGTTTGCAGAACATCCTTCATCCTGTGTCCTGCCTGACAGGAATTGCATACCTTTGCCTGGGAGCTAGCTGTAGACCAAAGACACGAGTTCACCTTAAACACTAGTGGAGTATCAGCAACAGCAGCACAACACTCCCATAACCTGTTCCTTAGAGGTGCTTCACCAGCAGCCTCAAAGGATCACTGTAGAAGTAATTCAGTGGGCATTGATCTTTCAGTCATGGAGCCTTTATAAAGCAGACACCTGGATTGGCTCACAGACCCAGGGTATCTTTACTCTTTGTTTCAAACAACAGGATATAACTCCAAAGGCCCTGGTTCAACTCTGCTGCATTGGCTACGATGGCAGCTGACAGCCACACTTGTAAGGGGTAACCCAGACAGAATTTGCACCCAAAGTGACAGATGATGGAGGCAGACAGAAGAAATAAGTGAGACTGGGTAGCAGTTAAAACCAGCACTCTCGCCTAGCAGGCAGTGGCAGCAGTCTTGGATACAAGCCGAAGTTTTGATCGCTTCCTTCCAGAGAAGAGCTTTGGGACTGATCCCAGGAGCTGTGGCCCCCTGGGGAAACATTCAGTCTTAGCTATTCCCTGTGAGCTGCAGTGCCGGTGTCACAACTGCTCAGCAGTCCTCCCTTTGCTGCTGAAAGGTACAACTCCATCTCTTATTCCAGAGCAAAATCAATCCAAAGCAGAAACATCTGCTGTGGTTGGGGAGGGGGTAGAAGCTGGCACTTATTTTGTCCAGACACATCAGCTGCCTGAAGAGCTTCTGAATTATACCTTCCTTAACAAGGGAGGCTGTGATGCAACTGTGAAGCCAGTTCAGCTTCACCTGCATTGGTTTTGTTTTTGCTGGTTCCTTATAGACATTTAACATGAGATATCTCTGGGCAGATTTACACATTCCTAAACTTCTAATAAATGTATTGAATAAACCAGGAATCAAAGTCTCCTTCAGATAATCCCAGCATGTCCGTGAAGTCTTTGATCCACAAGTGATTTTACAAATGACAGCTGGCCAAACCATCAATGGTCCTATAAAGAAAACTAAGGACTCACATTTCATCCACTACAGATGAAATGTGGCCATCTCTAGCATGAAACCCTGATGATATTTCACAGTTATCAGCAACAGCACATAGTGATTTGGACCAGGAAGGGGAGAGGAACATCACACGCAGCTGAACCCCTGGGAGGAATGTGTGTAGGGCAGCGTGATGGTCCAATTTGAATCTGAGCAGGACTGATGTTAAAAGTTCAGAATTGGTAAAAAATAAAGTACCACAAGTTCCTCGATGACCTCAAATAGCCAACAGCTCAGTTCTCATATCATTTTCTTCTCTTTATATGTCCCATAGAAGACAATGCCTCCCACAATACAAGGCACATGCTGCAGAAGCAGCTCAGGCAGAGTGGAGAGTGCTAGAAGCACACGAATGGTTGAGGATTGTATCAAGTCACCGAAGACACCAGCACAACTCGGCTGGGTGATAGCATCTGCTGCAGGTGTTAGCTGAGGATGAGCAGAGATTACTCTTGTATTTTGGTGAGTTTCACCAGAAAGACCCAAGCGTAAGGTGAGAAGACCACATCTCTGCCCCTTGCTGGAGTCCACAGGGTATGGGTTTGTACCGCGTTTGCAGCATGTCAAGACTGTTGTCAAAAAAACAAGCCCTGCCCACTTGATCCTGCTTCACGTTCACCCCCAAAACACTGTGCAGTAGCTTTACAGTGTGGTCAGGGATGCTCCCAGGATCTCAGTCCAGGGATTGCTCCCGAGATCATCATGAGGCATGCACACCACCCCTCGAATAGCAAACACACAAGTTATTTTCAGAGTGCAACACACCTGCAGGGGGTAGGGCAGGTCTCTTAGCAGTGGTCTCAGGGCCTCTGCGGACACAGTATGGACCCACCCTGGGGCTGTCTGAAATGCTAGTTTGGAAGCCTCATTTACTCCTTCTATCTGAGCACATGCTCCCTTCAGCTCGTGCAATCTCTCTCTCTGAGCTGCTGAGTTACATGCCTACAGAGACCAGCCTCTGGCCAGCACTGGCACGTTCCACTTACACACGTAAGCAGGCGCAGCGAAGGCTGCAGCTTAGGCTCCTGCTGGCGCTCCCCAATCCTGGTTTCTCACATCCTTACTGTTCCCATCTGGGTGCCCCTGGAGCTCAGAGACTGCCAAAATGCTTTAGACAAATGGGGATTATGACAGAGCCAGCAAACTCATTATGGACCTAGTCCAGGCCTGAGTGTTTCTGGTGCGGTGCTTAGGGCTTTAGCTCCGCTGGGGTGAGCGGCCGGCAAGGCCAGCCAGCAGGGTGCAGGCACAAACCTCCTGTGCCCCTGGAGAAGGGAAAACATAGGACTGGCACTCTGGCCTCACCCAGCCTGGGGTGCTCTTTGCCAACAACTCCCAGCTCATCCTCAGTGTCCTTCATTTCCCTTGCTGCCTCCTTAGCTCAGTCTCTGTGCACAGAGAACAGGTGCACTGGGCAGCTCGGGGCTCCCACAACACAAACCTCTGCCCAGGGGCATGTGTGGACAGACTCACCCCACCCAGGCATCCCACAGCCGCTTGGTGCCAGGACCAGACTCCCTGTGCAGCTGCACCTGCTCCAATGAATGCCGGGACTTGAATGCCACGCGCAGATGAAAGGTGATGGTTCGATCAGCAGTGGAGATGGCTCAGGTTTCGAGTCTTCCCTGCACCCGCTCGCCTGTTCCTCAGACCTGGCAAACTAAACTCAGCCCTGCTGCTGCCACCTGTTCCCAATCTCACTGGCACTGGGACTTGAATGAGAATAATTAGCAGCTGCCGGCTGCAGCCCTCTCAATTAAGATGCTAATCAGAGAAATTAGCAGGAAAGTGAGGTGAACCTGTGAATAAAATCTGCTTTGCAGCCAGCCTGGGATGGGCTGCCATGTGAGGCAGCAGACTGGAAAGTTTGCTGTAAGCAATGGCTGTTGTTGCAATGGCCTCCAAGCCAGGTAAGGCCTCAATTCCACCTGGGTGGTCAGGATTTGGCTGTCTCTTTCTTGTGTGTCCTTTGACTCCTCTGAATATGAATCTCGAGCTCTAATCCCTTCAGTGCAAGTGAATCCTCTTAGGGATCAAACTGTCATTATTATTTTATTCAATGTAGCCTCTCAGGGGGAGGGGGAGCCTTGAATGTGGCTGGTCTTGGTGGATTTTAGGTAACTAAATTAACCCCCCTGAGCCCTTTCTGAGTGATGGGTAAATAGGTGTGGACAGACCTTGGAGCTCTTAAAAAGGCTTGGAGAAATTTAGCTAGTGTTGCCAGGTCCCCATCTGTGCTCTGCTTTGAGGAAGAGCCTGCTAGTGGGGCCTCCACCTGGGCAGATAAATGTCCTTGTGGCTAAGGAGAGCAGCCCAGGGAGCAGAGTCCTATCTCAAGCCTATGCACAGGCTTCTTGTGAGGTCAAGGCCAGACTGCTAAAGGTATTTGTCTTCCTAATGGATGCTGAAATTGGTGTGAGCTGATACTTAAACCTCCCCCAAGTTTCAACGTCTCTAATTCACTTCCCCCTGCAAATGCAAAGGTTGTTTCCTTGGTCTGTGAAGACCTCGAGGCAGAGCTTGCCCTGCATATGGGGCTTGGTCAAAAAGAAGCCTGGCTTGAGCTGAGGGCTGTAGGTACTACTGCTGTCATAACTGCCTTGGGTCTTCTGCTCGTGTATCTTCTTGCTCTGAATGGAAGCGAGCCATGTTCCTGAACCTGATGATAACTGTATTCTTCCCCCATGCTCTCTCCTGCTCAGCCAAGGTGGCCAGGCTGTCCAGCATCTTTAACTGCAAGAGCAGGGGCAGCCACCCACCAACGCTCAGTATGGTGATTGAAGCGCTGAAAGCCCAGAACGAGAGGAAGGGCACCTCGGTCATTGCCATCAAGCGCTATATCCTTACCAAGTACCCTGCCGTGGACTCAATCAGGTTGAAATACCTGCTGAAAAAGGCCCTGACCAAGGGCCTTAAGGATGGGTGCCTGGTGAGACCCCAGAACTCCTCTGCTTTGGGGGCCACAGGAAGGTTTAAGGTGAGCTGGTTACTGGACTAACTGCTGTGGGCTGCATGGTGTTGGATGCCCGAAATCTGTGGGCTGGACCCTGTGTGTTCTGGGAAAGTTGCCTGCCCAGCTGCTCTACAGCAAGATGCCAAGAGCCGGGTGAATGGGGTGACCCCCCCCCTCTCTGGCTGGGAGTCTCTTGTCCCTTGAAATGAGTAGGCAGGGCTGTGGGCCTTGGGAAGGCTGATGGGGCAAGTGTCCCTCTCCTGAAGTGGGAGCAAAGATCACAGTTACACTGAAAAATCGTGGTTTATCCCATAACGTTTTTCAGGCTGAAAGTAGATGTGCCTTGGCTATGGAAAGACTGGATGACATGGGGTCCTGGGCATCCTGGGATGTAGCCAGCTGCCCCATACAGGTCTATTGGGCAGCCAGGGCAATAAAAGGTGCCCATCGAACAATGGTCTGTGGCAGGGCTGGAAGCTGTATGATGCCTATGGGAGCTTTGCTAAGAGGATGGGCTGATGGAAACTGCCTGCCTCTCCTTGGTGTCAGCCTTTGAACTACACCTGCCTGGCTCCAAGCTTGCTCCCACAGCGGCTGAGCCCAGCTGTGCAGGCGGTGATGCTGCTTTGCTCTTGCTTTTTACTAGTTAGCACCTGAGAAGCCCAAGCTTAAAAAAACATTGGGAAAGCTGGATCCAGCAGAAGGAAAGGGCCCCAGACCAGGGAAACCAGGAGCAAAAAAACCCAAAGCAGCTGCTGGGAAAGCTCTCAATAAAGGTGAGAGGGCCCCTTTCTCCTGCACTGCTCCACTCCCTCTGCAGAGGTTGGTGATGGGCACAGGCTGCTGGGTGAATTGACATGCCTCTTTAGAGCGCTGGTGTTGGCCCTCAGGGCCTGGCTCTCCAGCAAACCTGACCAAGAAAGCAGTAAATGCCTGAGCAGACCCTGGCCCCTCTCGTCTCCCAAGTCCCAAGGTTGTGATCCTGGCTCGGTGGCAGCCCAGCCCTGCAGTGCCTGACCCCCCCCCCCGCCCTGGGGCACCTTTCTGCTGGAGCTTGGTGGCACCTGTAGCTGCACATCCAGAATTGCCCAGGGCTGATGGAGCTGCGCAGTTCAGTGCCTCATTCACCCCAAAGCAAGTTGGGGTCCAGAACCTAGGATCCTACGCAAAGTTTTGAGCTGATAACTGTGTGCTTGAGGCTGCCGAACGTGCCCCTGCAGGCCTGGGCTCCTTACCGCATGCAACGATGGCCACCGTGTCCTCCGGTCTGTGCCTGGACACCGTGCTGATGCTAGGCTGTTTCCCTGCATGGATATCCCAGTGGCCAGAGCTGCTGCCCAAGGCAGTGGGAGCCCTGAGCTCCAGCCCCTCCTTTGCCTGGGGGAGGCTTTGACCCCCTCTCTGGCTGGTCTGGAGCAAGGGCCTCCTGCGTTAGGCTAGTCTGGGCAGGTGTGGCCATCTGACCCATGTGCAGGCAAGGATCCATCACTGGGTCAGATAGAGGGGCTCCACAGTCATTGGCTCAAACCTGTGTGGGCCCTGAATGAGGTGCCTGAAGGTGTGTAGGCCTTGCCTGCTCTCCTCCCTCTTGGTTGAGTGCTCTTGCTCCCAGCTCAGTGCTGACTGGATCCTGTCCTGAGGTGCTTGCCTCCTCTTGCAGGGGTCCACTCTGGACCTATGAGCTCGCACTCAAGTCCTTTTATTGGCTCTGGCCTTAGGTGCCTGCTTCTTGACCTAACTTCACTGGTGCTACAGCTACCCAGCACTGCCTGGGCCTCGGTGCTTTTGAAAGCGAGCATTGAAAATCACTAGCTGCTTCTGCTGACCCTATTGACCTCTACTGAACCCATGCTGTAGTGTTCAGCTGGTTGTTTTAGCTACCTTCAGGAGGGAGTCTGCAGTGCTCACACTCATCCTTATTGATGCCCATATCTCATGGTGTGCTGGAACTACCCCGTTCTGCAAGGGGCATCTTTCCTGTAAAGCTGGGGGGTGGGCTATAGCCTTGCATGGAGTAGACAAATGCATGGGAAGAACCAACTCATCCTCCCCCAACATTTCCTTTCAGGAGATGCAATGGAGGGGAAACCCAAAGCTGAGAGCAAGAAACCTAAGGCCAAACTTGCCGATGTAAGTAGTGGCTGCCAAATGAAAGCTTCCATCAGTCTCCTTGATGAGCCTCATAACTGCAGTGCAAAGGGAAGAGCTTGGGAGCAGCTGCTCTTGTAAAGTTGTATGTGAGGAATATTGGCAGGGAAGCAGTGTCCTGCTGCGGAGTCCTGAAGTACTAACTCTTTTCCAAGCTGTGAAGGAAATGGGAGTGGAGTGAGGTGGGGTGGGGAGGGGGGAATATTTGATCTCCTTTGTTCCAAAATGTGTGTTTTCCATTGTGGAAACGGAGGGCAGAATTCAAAGCTGCCGTCTACTAAAACCACTGTACCCTCACCTTGCTATGGGCTTGTGGCTGGTTAAGTGAGCAAGTGCTATTGCGATGACAAGCCTCAAACTCCTCTTGGTAGGGCCGGCAGAAAGCTCCGGGGAAGCCAAAGAGTTCTGATGGCAAAGCGATGCTGGCAAAGAAGCAGCCACGTGCCAAAGAGGGGTCTCAAGGGAAAGCAGCCAGTGAGGCAAAGAAAGCTGCCAGAAAAGAGAAGATGGTCCCAGGAGG
The DNA here is from genome assembly GCF_030867095.1 of Alligator mississippiensis. Classification (NCBI taxonomy): domain Eukaryota; kingdom Metazoa; phylum Chordata; order Crocodylia; family Alligatoridae; genus Alligator; species Alligator mississippiensis. Next base: position 15,145,978 of record NC_081835.1, read on the forward strand.
GGATGGCCCTTCAAAAGCGGAGGCAGGAGACCAGAGGGCCACTACCTCCTCCAAAGCCAAGGCGGCTCCTAGGCCGAAGAAGCCTACAAAACCCAAAGAGACAAAGGCTGAGAAGGCACCAGCCAAAGCCAAGGCAGCTCCTGGTGCCAAGAAAACCACTGTGAAGGGGAAGGGAGAAGCAAGGGGCACTGAGAAAGGCAAAGGGAAGAAGGGGGAGGCTGTCCCAGGTGCCCAGTCTGGCAAAGAGAGAGAGGATGCAGAAGGCAAATCCACCAAAGCTGGCAGCAAGCCTGGCAAGAAAGCAGGCTAAAGTCTCCTGACTCCAGAAGTACTCCTGGGCCAGGCAGGGCAAGGGGAAATGCTTGGACAATGGCTGCCTCCTGCCTGAGGAAGATGGATTGGTGCTTGGCTCTATCCAGACCAGTGTTTTGTTTTTTTTAATGATATTCCTTGACTGGTTTGATCCTGGCTATGCATGGGTCACTCTATTTTTAATCTCTGAATGAAGCAAACTGGTTTTAACTGTGTGCCTATTACTTGTTTTCCAATAAAGGTAGTCAACTGTTCCTGGGAGTAATGGCTTTCATGCCTGGCTTGTAGGTACCCTGGAAACTGCAGAAGACCTAGCATTAGCACCCCGTGTCCCATATTCCTTTTTTACTGGGATACTAGGTTAAACTGAGCTTGAGCCCAGTTGTGGAGTCTGAGTCTTGCTAGTTAGACCAGTGCCAAATGCCAACTGGGTGAAATGGAGTGAGCCAGCCAAGTCCAGGGGCCGGAGTGCCAGCACTAGCAACCCCTTTTGTAGGGGAGTCTCTACCATGTGGGAGTGCAGCTATCTTCTGCCACCTACTCTGGGAAAGGAGGTAGTCCTTGTTCTCTTATGACCCTAATTAACCCATTGGCCCCTGGACTACATGCTGCTCGTGGCAAAGCCTAGAGGTTATGAAAAGGTAAATCTTCCATCCCCAAATCAGCTGTGCTGTAATGAGGTTCAACTTGACTGCAGCCTGGCATGGCCAAAGGGCTGCAAGCAAACGCTTGCCTAGAACACCTAGAAGCTAGCTTCCTGCTAGGACTAGCAAGGCCTGGGCAAGAGGAGGAACTTGCCACTGGTAAAATCCTGGGAGGCTGGGATTCTGCCACTAAACAAGCTGACCTCATTGTTGTCCTTGTGTTAATACCTTGATCAGCTTGGATTACAGGAGGGCTGTAAAAGCTGCTTTCAATCTATACCTGGACGAAGCACCTGTTAAGGGCTCATAGTGAGAAACCTTTACATGTCCTGTAATAGACCCTAATAAAATAAAGGGTTATTTGGCTGGGCATAGCCAGTTTTCATGCAAGTGATACCTGCCAAGTCATACCCTACCTGTACTTGTTCTCCAGACCTCTTTTGGCTACTAGTGCCCATCAATCATCTGGTGAGGGTGCCATAAGGGAAAGCTCTAATACTGGAGGCTGGTATTGCTGAACTTGGAGCAATTGTTGGAAGAAATCAAATGTCTAGCTTGCTTTTGTTGGTTGCATGTTATGCAAAAGTTTCCAGGGGAAAGACCGGTAGTGATAAGGGTCAGACTTCACTGAGAGGGAGAAGAACTTGCCTTCTCTCAGCCTTGGTGCCTAAAGAGGCTTTGGATAATCTTCAGTTGGCCTTGTCAATGCCCTACAAGGCTCCCACCTCTAGGCAGAGTTAACTATTATTATTTTTTTTTTTTTTTTTTTTCCCCCTCATTCTGGTAGGGGCTCAAGTGAGGGGAGTGAACTAATTTTTCTCTCAGTTCAAATTCAATGTCATGTTGCTGCATCCTTAATTGGATTGAGGTTTGCATTCTCCTTGGGGGGAGCTCCACTGTAATAACTGCAACCAGAGATGGTCCTGGTAAACCTCCTGAGATGCGTAAGCCTGTTTTTCACAGTCATTAAGTGCCAGCGACCATGTCGCACATGAAGGTAGAACAATGCAGGAAGGGGATGGGGAAGTGAGAGCGTGTGCACACGCCTGAGCACTGTCTTCCCTTCTCCCATCAGCAGGCCCTATGCTAAGCAGCAATGGACCGCTTTCCAGGCCTTCCAAGGTGACCAGCCTGGAAAGTAATCAAATAGTTAGTGTTTTCCTTTCCTTGATCTTCTCCCAAGCATGTGTTTGCATGTGGGAAGAGAGAAGCCCTTGTTAACAGGAACGACTTCAATGGCTGTAAGCAGTAATGATCCTTAAGAAGGGCATGTCTGGGTGCATGCATTTTAGCAGACCCAACAGGTCATTGCTGTTGAAAACCATGCAGAGCAGATACTTTCTGGGCAAAAGCACATATGCAAGAGGTGCAGCCACAAGTGCCAGTGCAGAAGGGAAGTATCAGTGTTATACCCAGGGGGAGGCAGGGCCTTTGAACTTCCTCCATGAGTCTAGTTTAAAGCTTACAGACTTTCTTCCCTAACAATGTCCTGTAGCACCTGCCCCTAGCCTTTAAATGGCAAAGCCTGACCTCTGCCCCAGTGAATGGAAAGGCTGAGCCTATTGCTCCTGCTCACATCATAGTATTTGTACCTATCTACCCACTTCCATCATCCCATCCGCCAGGGCTGTGGCCTTCTCGAGGCTCATGGGCAGAAACCTTCCCCACACCAAGTCTGAGCACCTTGTTTTATTACAAAGAGAAGTTTCCAAAGAATCTGCCATTTCCACCAAACAGCAGGGAAGGGACCCACATCCACAATACCACCATGCCATAAAAAAAGCAGATCACAAAGGATTCGGGGTTGAGACAACATGACACAACCCTCAGATTTCTGGGCTTGGAAGTAATGACCCTAAATGGTTTTAGTGAATATTTTAGCTCCTGGGGTCTGGGGGGGGGGGGGGGTGTGCATGGTTGGTGGGCTTGGGTTTTTTTGTTTGTTTGTTTGTTTTGTTTTTTTTTTGTGTGTGGTTTGTATGGTTTTTTTGTAGGGTTTTTTTTTTTTTGTTTTTTTTTTTTGTTTTTTTTTTTGCTTTGGAAAAAGAATTAAATAAAGCATAGGCCACACTGCACGTGCTCGCCAATCCTGGCAGCCAGAGCCAAGCCATGCCCAGCACTTGATGCCAAGTGCTAAGGAGCCCAGCTGCTTTCCAGTGTTGCGACATGGGGCCCTCCCCTCATGAAGCTATCTCCTTCCTCAAAACGCAAACCTTTCTCTCTCTCTCTCTCTCTCTCTCTCTCTCTCTCTTTTTTTCTCTCTCTCTCTCCACTGATACATGTCACCTGCAGCTTCCCCATCGCTTCTGCGTGTGTTTCTGGCAGCTATTCACAGTTTGTAAAGGAAAAAAAAGTTTTTTGTTTGTTTTTTTGCAATCTCTCTCAGTAGCATGTAGCCCAGCTACATTCTTAAAGGTTCTGTTCTGAAGCCACTTGTTCAGAAAATATGCTTGAACATCCACAGTGTCAGTGCTTCTCTGCTCTTGTGGGCAAGCCATTTGTTAAATGCACTGGAGTACGCGTGCAACTTGTTAAATCTCTAGCTACAGGAAAACAAAGCCCAACTGTTCATGGCAACGAGTCCTCCAGGAGGATGTCTGTTGGAGCCAAGGAGCTCAATGGCTGGCTTGTTCCTATCCAAGTGATCAGCTGGCTGTTAACGAGGATTGCAGACTCCCCTTTGAAACCTGCCTTTGGCGAGGTAGTAGTTTTGCTTTTAATTTGGCAGTCAAAGTTTGGTGCCATCAGCAAAGGCTAGAGCCAGGGAGAAAGGTTCAGGGTTAGTTTGGTTTTTCTGGGAGGTGAGTGTGGGCTTTGGATATGTATATCTGTGTAAAAGGGGAGCCCAGGATGAATGCTGGGATGCGTGTGGTCCTTCCCCACCTGGCAAGAAGGGGCCAAGAGGCCTGGAGCTCCTGGTGATTCCCTTTGCAGCTAGATGGGTTGAAGGGATAATAGGACCCTGCGTGAGGATGAAACTCTGCCCTTATGTAAATCCAGAGTAACTAGAGAAAAGCTGCATTGAGGTGAAGGTGTTACTCCAGCATCATACCTGTGTAACTCCAGCAATGCTGTGGTTTAAGGTAGAACAGAATATCGCCTTTCCTCTTTACTTAGGAGGCCAAAAATGTGTTGATCAGGCCTGTATCAACCTTGTAGCACCCACCCTAGATTAGGTGGAACTCTAAATACCCACTTGATGTTCAGAGGTCAGCTCAATTCTGCTCTGTGACAATAGTGTGAATGTGAAATAAGTCCAGTTAAAGTCAATGGCATTACTCTGGATCTGCCCTGAGAACAGAATTTGGTTGGAGTGGGGGGGAGGAAGTGGTGTGTGAGCCTGCACACATAGGGAAGATGTAATAAAGGGAAGGATAATTTTCCCTTTGACCCAGTCGTCTGTATTTTCCTACTGTGGGTAAATGACTCCTGTCACCACAGGGGTGAAAGGCAGCTATTTAGGGAAGATTTGTCAATTCCGCTGTAAACTCCAGTTCAGTGTGTGCAGAAACATCTGGGAAATGTGGGGAAGTGGGAACAGCTGCACTGGTTTGTTCTTTTGTGATGCTGCCTAATGTACAATGCAATCCCTCCAGCTAGATAACAGCCACTTCTGTTAGGGGTAAAGTGCTTTCACATGTCTTGACTACTTAGGAAGCAATCACATTGCCCGGTCCATGAGTTCCCCATATCGCACAAGTCTCAGATGAAGGAGTGGTTCTGTTTAAACGTACAGTACAAAAATAAAAGGCACAAAATACACCTAATGCAGCAGAGAGTGTACAGTAAATAGATTCCCTGGTATTTAAAGTACACAGATGTCAGAGGGACATTGTGAATGGGAGCCCTGATGGGCCTTGATATCTCTGTTCATTGTTTCCTGCAGCTGCCCCACTGCTCATGTCCATCATTACCACTTCCATAACTCTGTTGCTAGTCCACAAGGCATTTCTCTCTAGAAACAGGAACACAGGAAACCAATGGCTGCTTGGAAGCAGGTAGTCAGTTCACTGCGAGCATCACCTCTCCATTTCTGGCTTGAAAGAGCAAATAAATTATGGGTCCCAGGCAGTGCAGATAATGAAAGGGATTCTGAGCTCTTTGAAAAGCTGTAGGCAGTGTCTCCTTCCTCGCCAGCCCATCTCACAGGTGAGTGTGCCTGCCACCGGCTGGGTTTCAGAATGACCACAAATGACACAACCAAATATGTATCTATCTAAATATAGAGATGTCACTGAAAGGCATGTTCCTTAGCAAAGACAGTGCACTGGAGAAAAGGTCACTTCCAGGAGCAGGTCTGGTCCTGCATGCCAGCTAAGCCTCGCTGCAGCACTCGTAAATGTTGTCCTCCATAAGTGCAATCACTTGCTCGAACTTGTGCTGTAGCTGTGTGCGCTTTGTCGTGGGGTTGGAGTCCAGGGCATTCACAATCTGCAAGGGCAGGAGTACCAAGAAATTAATTCTCTGTCTCTTGGGTCCCTAGTCCTTGCTGCTCCCCCTCCAGCTCCGTACGAATCCCACTGACCCCTGCCAACTTCAGTGTGGGGCACGAGCAGAAGCGCAGGTCCCTCACAAGCAAACTGAGGTGCTCTCTCTCTGGCAGGTTTCATCCCTGATGGATGCAAATGTGAACCCTGAAGGGCCAGCCTACTGTCAAACAAATAGGCCTTGTTATGACCGCTTAGGCCTGGCCTTTATGTCCACATCCAGTGTTTGCAGCACGAAGGCACCTGTGTGTCTGGCTCCTGGTCTGTGGATGCAGTCAGGCAGACACCCCCACACCTGCACTTACAGCCACCAGGATTTGCAAGCTAATTTGCAGGCCTGGAAAAATGAGGCTGAGTGGTCAGTGGTAGTGTCCTCAACCTGCTGATGATCTGACAAAAGACATGAAATACTGGGTTTCCCATGGAAACTGTAAATAGCTGTATGCTGGGGAGACAACTGAGGGGGCCATAGAAGGGGGAGAAAAACAGTTTAGGAAAATATGGCCATCCTGAACCCTGAGCTCAGGGTGATCTGTAACAGAGGTGGTGTTTTCCTGGGGACACTTCTCCAGGGGCTGATGAGACACAGAACCAATCACCCACAAAAGGTATTTTCCCCAGACACACCAGGTATGGAGCACTGCTTTCCCTTAACAATCAAAGCCGCTCACCTGAGGACGGTATCTCTTGGCGTATTTGTAGATTTCTGCCATGGCGACGTTTGTGTTAAACTCATTCCGGTATTTCTTCATGAAAAGAGACAAATAGGAAAAGTATTAGCATGTCACAAGTGGTGAAATGCAGCCCAGTCAGCTGGGCTAATCAATGGGGCAGGTCTGCCTTTGCTCTAAGTTCACCTTGTTTCAACATGGCTTTCTCCCTTCTTTGCTATTCAAGGTATGTTAATAGTTGTCTGGGGACTTGGTGCCAACGTGTATTCCAGGCAAAAATAGGTGCCATCAATGGGAATTGCATTTGTTTATGAAAGCGGTGAATCTGGCCTGAAGTATCTTTATGTAGCATCACTAATTCCTTGATCTCAAGGTGCTCCACAGTGCCGAGCAAGCACCAGAGCTGATCAGAAATGCCCAGACCATGTATTTTCTGTTGGAATAGGCCAGTTGTGGAAGCTGAAATGTTTTATACAGATAGTCTGATGTTGACACAGCTCCCACAGAACCCAACCACGGTTTGCCAGCTGCAGAGGCTGCTGCCTGCTCACTAAGTGTGGCTCTCTGCTAACCCATCTGGTGTGCTGTGGTGGAGTCTAGGCTTCTGGGGTCCATGGCAGCCCACCAGAGGGATGGCTTTGAAGTTAGGATTGGCAGATGCTGGGCACACCAGAAACCAAGGAGAGCCAATACTTCCAAGCTCCCAGCTTCCAGGCTCTTTGGCACTGAGCTCCATGCTGCTGCCACTGGACCACAACCAGTGCCCAAGCTAGGTAATGTTAGCTTGGGTACATCCACATCCCGCAGCAGTCTGAGCATTAACTACAGTGCACACGTAGTCTAAGCTGGGTTAGCTGATGTGGCTGTAGGTTATAGACCCAGTGCAAGAGATGGTTCCTTTGAAGATTTTACCTTCACCATTTAGCACAGGTGAGGTTCAGTACTGTAGCACCTGCTGTAGTCCCTAACTTCCAGCACTGCAGAGCTGATCACTGCACGCCTTGTCCACAGGCTCCCAATTCAGCAATCTGGACAGGAGTACTCGGCAGCGTGGAGAACTTCCTGTAGTGAAGTCTGTTTGGCACCACTGGGTGTGGGACTGGGCGTCCCCTAGCTCTGCCACAGCTTAACATTTTTCTTACCCGAGACTCCTCGGCCAGGTGTGCATTCATTTCCTGCTCGCTGAGGGGCGGCATGTCATGGATCTGCTTGTAATACCGCTGCACTATCTTCCTGTACTCCGGAATCTCCTTGGCATACAGTAGTTTATTGGTAGGTGAGTCCTAGAGGGAGAGAAAGATTTGATTTTGTGCTGGCTCCAAGACTGGACGTTTTCTGCACAGCTCTTGCCTTGAAACAAAATCTTCATCTACATCCACATTCAGGAAACAGATCAATTTGGGGAGGTGGGGGGCTGATTTTAAACAATGGTATGGAGAGTTCTTAATTGCGTGACTAATCTGCATGTACAACTGCTGACACTGGGCCTGTCAATCAGGGTACGCTTTACATTTACACACACGCAAGGTCCAGCTTGTTCAAAAAATCAGCATCCCCTTGGTGAGAGAGGCTCCACTTTCAAGGGTAAAATACTGACTCAGGTTTTAATAGAATTGATTTAATTTATTTTTAATTTGTTAATAATTATACGACTGTCTTATCATGTGTGGGTGTGCAAATTAGTAGAGGGAAAGTAGCAACTGCGTGTGAAGCATGAATATTTTGGCAATACCATCTTAGCCTTGCTAGTGAGCCATCAGAATTGGTGCAGTCCTTTCATAGCCCCCTTCATACAGATGCCTGAGTAAACTGGTGCCTGTCCCAACCTCTGACACTTAAGTGTAAGGACACTATGGGAGAGGTACCAGCTGATCACCTAGCCCAGAGAAAAGACAGGTCCCTGAATTGCACCTTGCAGTGACTTGGCGGCCTACGGGGCACTGCTGTAATATGCTACAAGGCACCCCTTACGTTCACAGCATTTAACACCCACTATCAAGTTTCGATCTCATATGAGTGCACTGCAGAAATTCAGTCTATTCATATTCCTTGTGAATATCATTTCCTTTGCAAAGAAACCAACCCCAACCTGCTTGTGCTGTTCCTCAGTTTCTGCATATAGAAAGCGTCCTTTCAGTGGGAAACTGGAACAAGGAGTATGTATCCCAGTTTATTATATGCACCATACAGAAGCCCTGAGTCTGATCTCACACTAGTTCAGTCCAAGGCTAATAGCTCATTGGGCTAGTGTGGGTAAAGCACACCAGTTTTTAGCCAATGGTACACAAGGGAGTGATGTGACTATCATCACGTCTAGCTGCCTTTGCTTTCTCAGCCTGAATGACCAAATACCCCATTACAAGTGGTTCAGATAGGTGCAGTCTTTGGCTTGGGACTAGACTAGGGCTTGGACTTGTGCCTCCAGCGCTGTAGTGAGACACCTTAGCTGTCCTGCCACCACACCCCGCACTCTAGTTAATGATGGGAGCAGCTCCACAGGCAGCTGTGAAACTGCATTGGGGTCCAGCTGGTGTCAGTGAGTTGGGCCCGTGAGGGCTTAGGTGACATGTTGTATAGTCAGGACACCTCATTTTTATTCTTATCGAGTAAATGAGAGCTTTATTCTTCCCACATTACTCAACAATCCCCAAACTCCAGTTATTGTTCTGAAGAGATTTCCATCTGCTGCCTGACCCTGCCCGACCTCTCCTCTCTGAATCGACAGCTTGACAAGGACAAATGGTAGGTGTTTTGTAAGCGGCCGAAAAATGTTCACAAACCCAAACAAACAAAAATCAAGGGCTCATTAGATCTTCCTCCAGTATTAATCTCTCCTGGCAAAGATCTCCTGGTGCTTTCAATTTAGGTGGAATGTGCTGCTCTGGCACCCAGCAAGGAGGGGCTGGCTCTGCGTCACAAGCTGAACACGTGCCAGCATTGAACAGCAGTGAATTAGACCTGTGCTCATAAAACTTATGTATGTCGGGAAGTTTCATATGTCAACACTGAACCATAGAGAGAGCAACCTCTCTCACCTGCCCCCCACCCCAACTTTTGGCTTGCTCAGATACAGACCTTGGATCTGATCTCAGGCTGGGGTAAAATAAGAGTTATACTGAGGAAAAAGCTGGTGTAAGTGAGACAAGAACCAAGCCCTAACTCTCTAGACTGTTGCACGCTTAAAGTCCATTACTTCCAGGCTTTCACTTAAACTGTTCACATGGTAAAGGGTGGAGGGTTTCAGGCCAGTAGAAGTCAAGCCACTTAACAGGTCCAAAATCCCAATGGTGATTGAAGTAAAGGAATAAAAATTGTGCAAAAGGAAGCCTCAGTAACATACAATCTTGGGGGGGAACTGACATCTCAGCCTGGAGCCTGGCCTCTCTAAACCAGTGTGCATCAGGAGCAGCTTCTCTAAAAACAGGGGTGCTACATTAGGGTAAAACCAGCACCATCAAGCAGAACCAGGTACACAGGGTCTGCAGATGAAGTTAAACTGTGTCTGTACTAGAAGAGTTTGCCAGCAGACCTCTAGCAACATATGGTGTGGTCTACATTGGGCCCTTTCTTAGCATGGCTATGTCGACTGTCTAGCAAAACTTTTTCAGTGTAAACTAGGCCCTATTGAGACCAATGCACACCAGGCCCAACTTTCTAAGTGTAGACCAGCTCTAAAGAGGCCTGATTGCAAACCAGCTGCCAGCACTCTTTAATGATTTTAATTCTCATCTCACTTCTGACAAATCCAGAGTCACTTGGCTGAAGTCACTGAAGTGAAACTGGGGTGAATGAAACATCCAGTGATGATGACAGTTTTACTTGCTGCACCACTGCAGCTCTCCTGATGCTGAAAGGGGGTGGTCTATCTCAGCAGGAGGTGGGGAGGGGCTCTGCCAATCTGTACCTTGCCCAGCTGCAAGTCAGAAAGAGAACAGGCATCAATGAAGGCCTGGGCAATGACGGAGAGGCAGGCGTCGATATGGTCAGTCTTGTCGATGTCAAAGACAAACTGGGGGTTCTTCAGAATGTTGACCCAGAATCGCAGAGGTAGGCTGCAAAAGGAAGACATCAGAAACACGGGTCAAATGGGCTTCTCCAGGTCACTCCCTCACAACAACAGAATTAGAAAAAGCAATGATGGGGAAGCAACAGGGAAAGAAAATGAATAAAAAGTGTGTGTGTGGTGGGGGGGGGGGGATGATAACAAGACTTCTTATTTAATTGCAGTTTTAACTATGTGCTTTCCTCACCCTGCTGAGCTAGAAATGGAAGGCAGGTATTTTACAGCTAAAGGGAGGTTTCATTTTTAAGCTGAAGAATGAGGATCAGGCATGGTGTGGGCGTAAGCATCCTCCTGACCCAGGTACGACTGGTGCATAACATCATAAATGAATTTGCTTGTCTGTGCAGGGTCCAGGAGGGACTCCCACACATTTCCTTGACATGTGGTGATAATCCCTGTCCTGAATATATGCTGGTTCTTATGGTTGGGCATGGGACTGGAAGAGTTTGCGATCTTCAGGGGTTGGTCAAGTCTCTCTCTCTGTCCCTCTCTATTCTGTCTCCCAGGGTCTGGCCCAGATGGTAACTGCCATGTTGTCCCTTTTAATCACTTTCTCCCTTGTCTTCCTACCCTGGGTTTCTGGAAGTTTTATGTGGAATTTACGATAATTCTGACAAACGCCCTGAAAACACAACTTCCCATTAAATGGTTACAAAAGAAGCAGCAGCAATGGCAGCTTCCTTCCCATTGGTCCTTCCCTCACCCAGATGGACCAGTTCCAGCTCTGGAGAGCCTGGGCCTTTCTGCTGAGCTTGCTACTGCCAGTGTCTATAAGAGCAGAGATGGGTGCCCAGAGCAAGTTGTTGGGAGGCCACAAACTTGGCTCACATAGAGGCCAAGCATCTGATGGGAACAGCCATCCACTAACTGGACCCAGATTAGATGTGGTGGCTGAGAGTGAAAGGTTCTGCAGCTTATTAGCAAACATGTCTGTCCTGGCCCCTCAAAAAAATCTAATACTCAAACCTGCATGCACTTATACTAACTCAGAGGTAATTTGCATGCATTTCCATACTGCTGACTTTCCCAGGCAAAAGACATTTTTTAATTGCCACAAGTTGGGGGTGCTTATTCCCCCTGCAGCTACATCAGGGATAGCTGTTCTTTCCTTCGATGGTGGGCTGAGCCTCTCCTCCAAGTTCACGCACTCTATTCTCCTGAACCTCCTGATTTTTGTGTTTCTCCCCAGTTAAAATATCTGAGCTCCTTCCAGTTTATCCCCTGTTCTCTCTCTCTCTCCCCACCAGGCTCTGTGCTCCTTTTTATGATCTCCAACCCTCCCCTCAGCACTCTGGGCCTCAGCTACTTATCTGCTGGCTGTACCTGTGTTGCCAAATCTTGTGACTTTATAGTGAGTGTTATGATACCTAGAGTTCTTCACACTGCCAACTCTGGGAGTCACATCAGTACAGCTTTCGTGACACGCAGCTTTCTAGTCTTCTTGGTTGCAGAGGTAAGACCGAAAAGGTTCAGAAGCTAGAGGCAACACCTGTCTTACCCTTAGGTTTCCTCCTCATTTTGCTGTCTCTGCCCTAATGAGCACCCTGAGAGGCCCATGTTTGCTACCCAGGTCTCTGCCCCCTGCTTTGAATCTGCTTGTTCTGGGAGCTGGAAAAAAGGAAAGAACAGTCTCCTCTTCCAAACCTGTTAGTCTTCCAAATGTGCAAAGTATCAGGGTCCGTGATTCCCCTTTTCTCTGCTTGCTCTTCCAGGAAGTCGAAGAAATACTTGATGGCCACAGGTGGCTTGTCTTCTCGGATGCTGAGAATGGCTTTGAATAAGTCATCCAGAAATTTCTGCAGGGTGCCCTGTGGGACAAACACACACACACACAGTACTGAGCAGGGAAGGGGAAAGCAGTGACAACTGAAACCAAGTTACAACTCCCTGAAGACTGGTTTTATTCTTCACAAGTAGGAGGCCCTTAGCTGCCAGCTTAGTAAGTTCAGGGAGGAAGGAGTTGCAGAAGTGGAGAGGGAAAGGTTTGTTTGTGCATGGTGATATAATTAACTTTAGTTTGGATCTAATGTCTTTTGGCATTGAGGTTCCCTTTCTCTGCTGCTGGGATCTCACACATTTGTGATGGTTCGGCACAGTAAATAGAAGAGAATACTGGAAACTGCTGGCCATTCTTATGATCTGTGCTCCAGTTAAACATGCTGAGATTGAGGATGGGTGCCAAGCCCTGGATGTGAACAGCCTCAGAGCACAGGGAAGTCCAAATCTGAATCCAGATCAAACAAATTCTCCTCTTCCTCCTGAATCGAACACTCCCAAGCTTGGGGGCCAGATCTGAATGCTGGGTTTTGACTCTCCAAGGTGTCAGAGCCCCTTCCCGGAGTGCACAGTCAGGTGAGACTGCAGGAGGGTACGGCTTGTTTTCAGCAGGAAATTCTGTTGGTTGAAAGTGGTCAGAAAGTCAGAGAACCAGAAGGTTCCCATCTCTTCTACAGTGTGGGACACTTGAGAACCCATCTCTACTCAGGCCAGAAACTTGATCTTGCTTAAAATAACACCTCACTTATCAGGACAGATTACAAACAGCACTTCTGCTTCCCATTACTTGGAACTCACACAACCCCAGTTTCTCTTACCTTTGTAGAAAGCAACCGGGTCAGATAGATCTCTGGTAGGACTTTTTTTCTATGGCTCTGCCTATGAGACTTCTTATGTTCAGTCGATTCATCACTCGGAAGAACCTAGTTCAATGCAAAAAAATATACTTGTGATTCCTGCCTTTGGAGCATCTTGCACTGAGAGCTCTTACCAAATAAACTTATTTAAAGAAATGCTTGGCCTAAAATATTCATCACTATCATAGCTTTTAGCTGGGTGTATGGATTGTTAGCAGGGAAACAACTAAAGTGCAAAAAATATTTTCTGATTCCCATATGCCTCCTTGTTCCTTAGCCTCTGGCTTCTTTATTTTTCATTCCATCCAGGAAGAGCACACACCAACTGCAGAAACTTTCTTAGCCTGACGAAGAGTTTTTGAACCCGAAAGCTTGCTTAATAATTGTTTGTCAACTATTTAAGTTAGTCTAATAAAATATATCAGATTCACCCAAAGAACCTTGTCTGTCCTTGTTCCTTACAACTTTTAACAACACAAAGTGCCTTTACAGTGCTATGCAAATGTTAACTAAGCAATTCTCACCCCCTCTGAGGGGCAGGGAAATAGTATTACTGGTACTGTGATGTGCTCATGGAGAATTTCAGTGGCAGAGCTGGAGTCCAGAGTCAGGCATTTCTGGCTTCTAGCTTCATGCTCAGTCCACTGGACCATGCTGTTTTTCTGAACGCTCTGTTTCTCCAAGGCAGCTAGCATAGGCCACTGGCAATCACTGCTCTTTGCTGTCATCTCAGCAGCCTTGTAAGATGCATACTGTCAATTCCTTTCTCCATGTAGGGGCTCAACCATGCCTTTGGACCCTCTGAGGGGCAGTGGCAAGTGAACATGGAAGGAAGGGAGCCATCAGCCATTATCACACACACTGCTCCAGCCCCATAGTGCTGGCATCACCAAGAAAGAAGATTTTCTCCTCTTCTGTCATATAAGCTAAAATAACAAGAGGCCAAGAGCTGAAATGGAGGGCACCAGTGACATATTCATAACACTGAATATCATTCCTCCCTCCTGTTGGTTTTACACCATCAACTTCAGTGCAATTACTTCTAATTGACATCAGTCTAAGGCTTTGAATCAAGGCTATGTGAACCTGCCTACCCCCACTTTGGGCCAGATTGTCAGTGGGTAGAAATTGCTGTGGCTCCATTGCAGGGAAGGAGGCTACGCTTATTGAGGCCAGCTGAAAACTAGGCCCTTTGTCTCTTGCTAAAATAAATCACAATCAAGCGAGAGAATGGTCAGGCTGGACCTCTTTGTGCCAGGGACTGAGTACTTTGCAGGGATCAAGTTTATATTTTTGCAGTGAATTCAATTTTCTGAAGCATAACCACTGCCTCCCCATATCTGTGCATTGGCAGCCATTGTAAAGGTGAAATATGTAGAAATATGTATGAGATGATGATCAAGATTAAGATAAAACCTCAGCTCTCCCTCTCTCTGCCAAAAGTAACGTGTGTTCAATTATTATCTCAATACCCAAACAATGCAGTAACCACAAAGGTCTCAGCCACCTCCCCCCTGGGCAGGCCTGATCCCAAGCCAGCATGCTGGCAGGTTGACAAATGCATCTGCTCGAGCGTCCTGTACATATGGAAAACATTCCTACCCTTGCCTGTGACAATAAACTACACAGCATTTCTGCTCTTTGATTATATGTTCATCCACTGCTGCAAGGGAGGTTCATTCCATAACTGTGCACTAAAAGTTCCACTTAGCCACAGCCTCCTCCCCTCCCACCACACTCCCCTCATTAAGCAATTATTTTTACAGCCGCAAGAAAGGGCTTGGTGAAACGTTGTTCTTGGGATTTGTGACTGCCTTCTCCCTTCTTTATTTGTACCTTGTCAGTCAGGCAGTTTCCTGGTGAGAGGGTCTTGAATCCAAGCAGACACTCCCCACAGAGGACATGCAGGAGGGAGGGAGGGATGGCAGAAGTGACCTCTAAGAAAAACACCTTGGGCCACACACAGTGGGAGAGCCATTAGCCCTGACCATGCTGGGAATGGGATACTTACCAAGTGGAAGTATTTCTCGGTATCCAAATCCTTCACTGCAAAGAAAAGAAAGAGACTCAATGTTTTAGTTTGCTAGAGCATTCGCCACTGAAAAGCCCAGGGGCTTGTGAGGAGAAAAGCAGATGCTGTGCTTAGTGCTTTGGGACCACGGGAGGGTGGCTAATCCTGACAATACTGCGAGGGAATTGTGTCCATTTTACAGACGGGGAGCTGAGGCGAGTGACATGCCCGAAGACCGTGTAAGTCACAATCAGATCCCAGGAGTTTCTGGCATCCAGGCCAGAGCTCAGCTCACTCAAATAGACCTCATTATGCTTGTCTTTGGCTGTACTTCAGCATTAATCGTTGCCGGACTGCACCTCATTACAAACTGACTCAGATTTCAGAGACGGCCTCTTATCACCTCATCTTGGAAAGGGAACTGATTTCTCTGTGTTGCCTAGTTCAGGCTGCCAAAGGCTGTTGTAACTGTTTGTTTGCAGGCAAGGGCTGCTGCTTTCAGAAGCTTCATAGTTTCGTAGTTGGTCGGGTAGGAAGGGACCCGAGCAGATCATCAAGTCCAACCCCCTGCCATGGCAGGAAAGAGCACAGGGGTCAAATGACCCCGGCAAGGTGTCTATCTAGCCTCCTTTTGAAGATCCCCAAGGTAGAAGCCAGCACCACTTCCCTTGGAAGTTGGTTCCAGACCCTAGCTGCCCTGACTGTGAAGTAGCGCCTCCTGATGTCTAGCCTGAGCTAATGGTCAGTAGCTACAAGGAGAGACCCACCAAGACACACATCCTGCCAGGGTTCGTTTGCTCTGTAGGTTCTACCTCCTTTAGCCTCCGAGTATGTCCTTCAAGGAGGGGCCTGCAGCGACCTCTCTCCCTGAGCCAGACCCCCTGCTTCAGCCACTCTCAGCCCCAGCTCACAGGAGAAGGCTAGGGCTTGGACTCTTCTGTGTCCTTCCCACTCTAGCCCATACAGTCTGCCTCCCTGCCCCAAGCTTTGCAGTGACCTTCTTGCAGCTTAAAAGTGCTCTGCAGAGGCAAATGACACTGGGCCTGTGTCCTTCTTCATCTCTGAGTGTGAAGAAGACCTAAACGATGGTGGAGGGGTGCTTTAATTGTTTCTTCATGTCAACTTCTTGTCTACCCTGGCTTTAGTGACAAAGAGTTGGAGGTTCACAGGTGTTTGAACCTGGCTAAATGAGAAAGGAAGGGATCTGTAATCAGGTGGTTTCAGACTCCTTTTCAGTGTTGTTTTCACTGTCATGTGTTTAGTGACAACCTCGCTAGCAAACACCTGGGAGAAAAGCATTCTCTGTGAAAGATTCAAATAGTTTCACACTGAAGTTTGGGGGAATCACAACCCTGTTCCCTCAAGCATTCTACAGTACAGAGGAGAGGAAACTTGATGATTCAGATATTTCTAAAGTAAAAGCTCCTAAGACTAACCCTCCTTGCTCCTCCACCCACACTGTTCAACAATAAACACCTTGCAGGCGTCCTCTACACCTCTGGGAGAAGCAAAAGCGGGTCACAAGAACCAATGGGTTTTATTTTTGCAAGCAACTTGCAAAATCCTTCAAAAGCTGGAACCAGAAGTTTGGAAGCATCCTGCTTGTCAGGATGTCAAAGGGATTCACACATGGCTCAACCACTGAAATGTCCATCTGCCCATTGGAAACCACTCATCTGGCTAACAGCTCCTCTGCCCCAAGCCTCATGTGAAATACCAGCAGAGACCTGGAACCAGGACAGTTTCTTGACTCAAGGGCAGCCATGCAAGTATGAGGTAAGACATGTGGGCCTAGTCAGCAGCACTGACAGCAATGACCTTATGCCACCCAGCCTGGTAACCAAATGACTGGATTCAGGGCAGCTTCCAGACCTGGGGCTCCTCTACACAGCCCTGCCAAAATCCTGCCGTGGCACTTCTCCCAGAGACTTGGATTCCCCTGGTTTTTTCAGTCTCTTGGCTGCTGTTCAGAGAAAGCCATGGGTTGCCACCAACAGAGCTCTGAGTGTCCCTGCTCTGTCCTTCTGTCTCTCTGGCTGTCACTCCTGCCCGAGGCTGCTGCGCAGTCTGTATGTGCATAGCAAGATTTTATCACAGGAGGTCCTACAGCTTCAGTGTCCTGTGGCCAGTTCATGTCACCCAGGGCGCTCTGCCTCTCGGGAACAAGGAACCCAATGGGAAGGAGGGGGTGTATGAGAGCTGATTGTCTGTTGTTTCCACAGGGCTGAGTGCCTCTTTGCTGATGGTCTAATCAGGCTAATCATAGGCCCCAGTGGGCGAACGGTGCCAGCTGGAAGAACACGGAGGCCCTCGTGGGGCTGGGCGGGTTCCCGAGGATGGAGGCAGTGATCTGTTCCTTTGTCACAGGCTGGCTCAGAAGTGGGTGCTGTGCCAGGCACAGCTGAGAGCACAAATTGAATCCTGAGGCCAAATGCAGGGGGGCCCTTCCCCAGTCTTAATTGTACTGAGTTTTGCCTCCGGCCTTGGCTGCCAATGAGGGTCACAAGGCATGAGTCTGCCACATGGTGCAGCCCTGAGCAAGAGAAACAGGCAGCTGAAACTGAAGGCAGCCAGGCATTGCTAGAATGTGTGCCCTGTCTCCCAGGCTGATGGTGCTTGGCCTGTGTGTTAGCCGCCCGTCCAGGCAGACAGGAGGGCAGGTCAGGCTGATTGTCACCGCTGCCTGAACGGCTGTGAAAAAACGTTCAGAGGATGCCACCACAGGGGCGATGATACTCACAGGACCACAGACAGCACAGAAAGGGTTAACCCCACACTGTGCAGCCAGAGGTGAGAGAGGTCCAGACAGGCACAGCTCCTGAACCCCAACAGGAATCCCACTTCCCACCTCTAAAAACAAACGTCTTGACATCACAGCCAGGGAAAGTGCGAGGAAAGCTGCTTACCTCTGCTTAGCATGGAGTCCTTCTTATCTGATAAACTCATTGCCAGGGAGGCACCTTCAGGGATCTGCAAAGGAAAGGATCGGCCCAGATGAGGCAGAGGCCATTAAACAAGGGTCAGGCTCGTAGGTGAGAGACGGCTCTGTGGGGCGGATGTGTGTGTATATGGGAGGGGCAGCATCCTCCTAATGATGCAGTCACGTCTGGGCTGCTGCAGTCGAAGTGACAATACTAGCTCACGGGAGCAAGAACCCTGACCTTAGGAACTAATAACAGAGGGTGAGAAGCACCATTCATTTCCTCTGACCTCCCAAGAGGATGGAGGGCAGACTGGAATCAAGTTGTGCCATCGAGATCTGAATGCTGTCATCAAGATTAGAACTGTATTTTGTGCCAGGGCCTCTGATAAGGGACCACTGTCCATTTTACATCAAGAACAGTCCAGGCATTAAGACCTGGGCTCCCCATTCAGTTCCCTGCTCTACCACAAGCTGCCTCCGTGACCATGGGCACATCACTTAAGTTTACTGAGCTACTCCCAAGGATAGCAGCTTTTTCCTGCCTCAGACTGCTATTGTGAGGATAAAGGCATTACAGATGGTCATAGGCTCAGGCACAGGAGCCAGACAGGTCCCTAAGATAGATACATGCCCAGGAGGTAGCAAAAAAATGCAACTGAAAAGAAGATGGCATCACACCTCTTAGAAGCCATTTGTTTACTTCGTGCCTTACTCCAAAGGGAAAATGAAGCTAATGTCAGACTGTGAAGTGTTTAGAGCAGGGACCCCAGCACAACAGAAGCCTCATCTGGGACTGGGATGCCCCCACACTCTTGTCACACAAACAACAGCACGAATACAACCGGTTGGTTTCATTCCTGGTTTTCCACCCACACGTACGTTGTGATGGGAAGCATGTTCCCAGCACAACGGGGGAATGTGGAACTGAACAAGCAAATAAACCCTTCTGGTTTTGTTTAATTCTGAATGTTGGAAACGGTCAGGAAAGCACTCCTATCCTGAGTGGAGAAACCTCGCTTGTCTGACGGAAACTTTTCAGCACGCCCACAGCCTCACCCAGCCCAGCCCTCAGGACCCTCATGGGCAACTCTGCCCGCAATTTCTGCAGGAATGGGGATCAGAAGCGGTGTGATGTTTATCAGTGTGGATGGTGGCCACTGGGAATAGAAGCCTTTTCTGTTGTCAGTCATAACTTGTTTTGCAGGAAGAGCGTTTAATTAGCTCCAATGTGTTGCAATATTAACGAGTTTCTCGCCAGGGCAGATGTCTGTTCCCCGGAAGCTCTCATGGAACTATGGCAACTTTCCTGCTTGTTTCTGCTAATCCTCCTTGGAAGGGGAGTCGCAGCTCCTCCCGGAGGACAGAGGCGCTCCAAGGAAGGGAAGTTCCCTGAGCGCTTGCTGGTTTACCTTGTAATGTGCCAGCGTGTTGAGTTTCTTCCTGCCATCCTCTACCACGGACGTGTCATCCAGGTCCCGCAGGATGTAGCTGTCAGTGCTCGAGGCAAACCATTCTAAATGCAGAGACAGGACAGCATGAGAAGCCAGCCGGAGGGGAGCACAGGCAGCTGGGACTGGGGGATGCAAACTGCTTCTAATATGGAGATGCCACACTCACTGCAGAGCACTCAGGCTTCAGGCTCAAACTTCAGGTCTCAGGAGGGCTTTGCTCTGCCATGCAGCTGCAAGGCAGATGCTGCTCAAAAGCCTGAGGCAGGAAGTAACCAGGGAAGTGCCAAGGGCAACTTCCCAGCTGGGGTCCAAAATGGTGTGTGGGGCTGAGCCCACATTAGGTGGTATAGTGTTCAGGAGGGGCAGAGGGCTTCACATGAGGAGACATAGCAAGTGCACACCCCTGAGGCCTCATCCTGCATGAATCCCAGCACTGCAGCCTGACCCCCGTGTCCACACTCAAGGTGGGGTACCACAGAGTGGGCAGGGAGTGGGGATGACTGCATGTGGGCTTCATTGTACTAGGCTTCAAATGCTAGTGCACGTCCGCCATTTGGGGAGAAGCAGAGCCTAGCAGAGGAGCTGGAGATGCACCAGCACCACCTCGGCTCAGCTGCCCACCTGTTGACCACACAAGCGCTGAGCACCCAGCATCTGGCCAGGATGGAGCGCACCCCTTGTGGCTACCTGTGACACTGGCTTCCAATGGCCTTGTCATTCCCCCTCCTCCAGGCACTTGCTCAGTGGCCACAGTCACCTTTCCAAGTCATTTGGAATAGGGCCCAAGGTAAGGCCAGCTGCTGAGCAACTCACAGAGCACAGCTGTTTCTCAGCTTTCCCTTTCTGCCCTGGGTATGGTTAAGGTGCAGATAACTCTTGACTCTCGGGAACAAGAGAAGGTCCACTGGGGCGGTAAATGAAACATCTGAACCTCTAAGGTGATGTCCGTTACCCATCTGTATGTGGGTACCAGTGGCTGCAACTGAGAGGAAGGGATCTACAAAGGGGTAATATTCTGAGGGGACAGATAAGTTGAGTACTGTACAGGATTTCATAAGGTGCAGGTTAAAGGGGCCTTGGCTTTCCTAAGCTTTTGTCCCAATTACTTGATGTGTAAGTAGCAGTGACTCCTCGCACCTTAGCTGACAGCACCCCATGTGTCAGGAGGTAGGAGGTGGCCACACAGCTTGTTCCTGGGAATCACATTGCCTCAGGAGCAGGTGCAGTCTCCTCCAGGTCTGCCTCAATGGTGCTACACCCAGCTGTCTCATATGGATGCCAAGGGCTGACAGCTGCTCCTTGGTGTCACTGGGCACTGTACTGTATACAGCAACTCCTCCAGCCTGAAAACAGGGTCTGGTGTATTCAAGTGGAAAGAGATCCTTACCCAGGTCGACGTCTTCTACCCTCGGCCACTGGGAGTATGGGACATTCTTGCAGAAGGCTTCAAGGATCTTCTCCTTGACTTGACTCAGGGTGTCTGTGTCCATGGCCCGGACACTCAGGGAGTCCATCCCACAGCCTTGGAAAGACACGTTGAGGTTCTGTGGGGAGAGACGGGGTTAGGCTGGAGGCCCTGGGACAGGTCTGCTGGTTAGCAAGGAAGCAGAGGTCAGAGAGCTCACACTGGCACGTTCCATGCACTGCGCGTCTGGATCACACTGAACAAAGCATCCATCTGAGTTCCTGTGCTGATTTACAGCCCTGCAGACTGAAGCCTCTATTTATTCCCTCCAATTATTCAGTCAGGAGAGCAGGGGGAACAACAGTGCAAGCTTCCCTCATGCTGCCCCAGCTAATGCGCCTTTGCCCTGACCTGCAAGGACCAGGCAAGAGAATTCAGTCTCTGTGGCCTATGTCCTTGGCTTCTCTGCAGAGACAAGGGAGCAGTCAGTGCTCCCTGCTACAGCCTTCCCTGACAGCATGAACAGAATCTCTGTTTCAAAAGCACTCTGCTACTTTGGGTCCCAGGTCAGGTTCAGTACTCGGGTAAGGAGGCACCATGAAATGGGAGGCGATGGCACTGTGCTGGCTTACTCCAGGAATGCACTGCCCTGAGGTGCATGATGTGAGCTGTATCTACACCCGTGTGACTGCCATGGAGTGTAGTGCAGACACACCTAAGCTGGCTTTGGGGGTTGGATAGGAGTCCTGCTGCAACAGTGGGGAGGAGGAATTGCTGCTGGCTGTAAAACCCGCCTGAATACTCAGGCGATTGGACCACACTACAGTCACGACAGCGAGCACAGACACTGCAGAATACAAAGCCCTATCAGCCAATCACGGGGCAGGAAAGGTGGCAGTCTCATCAAAAGCCACTTTCTAATTACTACAACCCTAGCCTGTCCCCCAACACCCTGGGTATGAGTCTGAAAGGACCTCAGCCTTAGCTCCTATTTTGTGCCCACAGCTTGGATGCAAATAATTATGGGTGCGATTATGTATGCAATTAATATCATTAAGATGTCGAACTGTCTGATTTGCAGGCACAGTCAGGAAAGCATCTGAATGCCATCATGTTTGCAGGTGTGAAATAAGGGGCACATTCAAGAATTGTGCCTTGAGCTTTCACAGGAGCTCAAAGCAGGTGCCCAGTGCTCTTGGGCTCCTTTGCAGTGTCCCTGGGAAGCAGACTCCTCCAGTGTGCAGGGTGATGAACAGGGTATAAGTGCACAGATAGCATCACATTTTCCTTTAACATTTAATGAAATCTTGTTTTTCTTCTAAAGTGTAATGTGCAGATGGCTTTTAAAGCAGTACTTCAGTTACCAGCAGCCTGGCAGGGGGAAGGGTTGACAATGAGTCTGAACGACTCCTGGTGTCACCCTCCTCCCAGCTGCATAACTTACACTTAGTTTTTATTCCTGTTACTGGCATGTAAAGGGTCAGCAAAACTTCCCCTGCTCAGACATAGGAAGTTACCATCTCTGCTGAGAAAGTTAATACCTAGTGTCCTGCTGCTAACCCCCCTCAGCCTGTGCAGTAAATTACAGGTCAATTGGTTACAGGAATCTGCGGAGACGCAGCTCAGGATAGAAGGCCCGATCTGGCTTTCTGTTACAGTGGTGCACATCTGGAGGAGCCCCATTGTTTTTCGTGGGGTTGCTCTAGATTTATTCTAGCTTAATTAAAACCAGAATTTGGCCAGGCTCTGGAAAGGTCTGTCTGCTGCATGCTCTGTCAGGAACTGACATTAACAAAGTCCCTTCAAGTAGGTATTTTTTATATCCTATTACCTGGGGAAGGCAGTTTGTAAGATCACTTTTCAGCACAATTTCTCTAACAAGCCTTTACACCAGGCCTCCAGCTTTACAGCTGGCAACTTCTCACTGGCAGCGAACCTGCAGATTATTGTTTTTGAACCTTCTCATTGTTGACAAGCAGTCTGCATATCTATTTGT
Organism: Alligator mississippiensis; assembly: GCF_030867095.1. Lineage (NCBI taxonomy): Eukaryota > Metazoa > Chordata > Crocodylia > Alligatoridae > Alligator > Alligator mississippiensis. Next base: position 15,168,574 of record NC_081835.1, read on the forward strand.
CACCCCCCGCTTGTCTGAGCCACCCAAGAGACAGACTGGATACCTCTCTTGTCTCTTTTTTCTAAGTCATTATAAAGTGAGATATACCACTGCCTATACACAGCACCTGCACAGCTGTATGTTTACCTGGGACAAATTATTACAATTACACATTCAAAGTGGGTAACTGTATGCAGATGGCAAATCCTTCCTGTGCACAACTGTCTGATCTGATTGCTAGGTGCACACTTACACACACGTTTTGTGAGTGCAGATGCACATCTTCACTTTAATACATTAACGTCTGCAGACTGCAATGGCAAACTGATTTTTAAATAGTAGTGAGATACTTGCAGAATCCAGATATAGTATCACTTGGATTCACTGAGGTATGCAAGACTCATTTACCCTTGGCTTCGCCTCAATGTTCTCTCTCAGGAGCCATTCTTCATTGAGGGTATATCTGGCTTTTCCAGTGATGGCATCAATGGAGCCCTTGTTGATTTGCTGTTTGATAGCACAGATCAAGAGGAAAAAGGGCTCCCCAACTGTCTCCTGGAGGGAAAGGAAATAAAGTAAATAAATAAGTGCTGGAAAATCCTTCAGACTGCATGATTCTGTGCACCATAATACTGACCATTTACAGTGTGAGTATGGGACTGATTCAGACCTGGTGCTGAGAAACCTGTGGGAAGTACTCAGTGCTCTCAGCTCCCACCAAATGTCTTGGGAGCTGAAGGCATTCATCATCTCATAGAAACTGCTTGGTACTTCTCAGGGTCAAGCCCTGACAATGCACAACAATAGTATACAACAGTTAGGACAGGAAGTGGGAAAGGGTATCATACCCACGTAAAGTCAGAGCTGGAATTTTAGGGAGGCAAAATGTGATTGCTTAAATCAGGCTGACCCATACAACTGCTGAACAAGGTTACCATGGATGGGCAAGACCCTGCCTTTTGGGTCAGAACCAGATTGCAGTCTTAGGTAAAAGGTAGTGAATTGCATACTACATTCGGCATGACTATATCCCCTCTGGGGTACGGTTCATTATGAGGCTATGCAAAGCCAGCCACAATGAGGCCCCGACTCATCAACAACAATAAGGGCCATCCTCTATACAGCTCACCTCAATGTATTTATTCCAGCTTTTCTGATCTACTCATATGCAATACATCCATTCCAGAGGATGCATTAGAAACATAATGTATTTTCTTAAGAGACTTTTCAGTACTGGAGAACATCCCGTCCTGCCTAATGTTCATGTGCAATTTTCTTCAAATGAGACAAGTGCAAACTATTACACATTTATATTTTTTTCTGAAGCAGACACACACACAGCCTCACACATGCATCCCTGCCATCTGAAACTCTCCCCAAGACAACAGATATCAGATTATTTTGATATTTCTGAACTGGGAGCTGCTAGATCCTGTTCAATCTGCTTCTTAATTAAGACTCAGTGATTCTTCTATTCTAATTGCCTTATAATTGCTAAAGCAATTAGTTTGATGTCAGTTTTGATTCTGCTGTACTCAGTACAGTTGACGTGAAGATGCTACAGTAAGGCTGTAGGTGGGCACATGCCATCTGTGCCATGGAGCATATATTTAATTTTCCAAGGGCAACATTTCCTAGGATCAGTGGAGACTTTACTTGGATCTTCTGTGGAAGTTCAGCTTTCTGCCATACTCCTCTGGAACAGAGCAGCATCAGGAATCACAATGGCAGAGCTAACACTGGGCATGGAGGAAGGTATGACTGTGTATTGGATGAGGTTCTTATGGGAGTGAGAGATGTCAAAGGTCTGGATTAGAGATGGGAAAATTGAAGGCATTGAGAGGATTTTGGTTCATAGAGAAGGGCAGGAGTCAGGGATATTAAAGCTGAGTCCATACTGCAGTAGGAACATGAAAATACACCTGCTTACATCACGGGAGCGGTTGGATTTGGGGGCTCTTGTAACCAATACCAAACTACAGTTGTTGCTTATCAATCTTCTCGCTGACCTTGTGATGAATCAGGGATTCCTTTGCTAGGGGTGAAACTAAGTGCTACATTCATACCTACCCCCCACCTCCCCTTGCGACTTTGGAAGGAGCTTGTGGGCATTTGGATTCAACCCCTACCCAGTTTAGAAGTGGCTCAGTCTAGATTTAGATTTCTGGTCCAGAGCCTCTCTTTAAACTCCTTACATCATGCAAGTCATGACTGCTTTTCATTGCTCCTGTTTTCAAACTCTTCCAGAACCTCAGCGAGAGATATATTATACCTTAGTCATAAAGTTGCCAGCAAAAATCTACTGTGTGAATTCTGTTGAGAGAGTTTCTATTTAGTTCTTCCATCTAACCTCTATCTTACTGGCTGGCTCTGACCATGTGGCCAACTCTTGAGTATCTAAACATGCCTTTGAGGAAAAAAAGTGCCTAAGAAATAATTGAAATAAGTATTTCAGACCTTAATGCAATGCTAACGATCAAGGTCTAACCATCAGAACTATTGCACAGGAAATAAACTACGATGCTCAGCCTGTTAGATGCTATTTCTGTGTTTGTCTTCTTGGCTTTGAAACCCAGAAGCTGTGAGCTGTTATGGAAATCTGCAAAAGCGTTAATCAGACAGCAAATTTCAAAGATGGGGAAAGGAGGCTGGGTGGGCAGGGACTGCAGATAAAATGGTTAATTTGGAACCTTACAGTGCTGTTGGGGAAAACGGGCTTGGACACCAGTCAAGACCATCCTTTGAGTTGGCTATTATGGGAAGGAAGTTTAACTAGCAAAGATCAGTGCTGATTCAGGAGAAAAATGTTTGGGGTTGTTTTTTAAACACATTTTGAAGCCTTTTTCTGCCTATTGTGCATGTTTTTTAATGAGCCTTCTTTATAATTTCTGACTGAAGCATTACAGGCTCTTAGATTTGGCTTGGGCACTAAAATAACTTGCAGTAATGAAAAGCATGGTGCAGGTTGGCATCATTTGAACTGTTCTGCGCATGATATGTGCTGCTGGATTTTTTATATGCCAGGATTTAAACAGAGAGTTGGAGAAATAAAAAAAAAAAAAGATGTAGAGCACAGACTGGATTTGCATGTTACTACTGCATTAATGAGGCTGATGTGTCATTAGAGATTGCCTCCTGGGAGTGTATTAGAGGTATTTCCAAAATGCCTGGGGAAGTCAGGGGAGGGGGCAATGGAAAACTCTTGTTTGTTCCAGAGGCCCAGTGAAAATTAGTTCTCACAGAAGATTCTGGCTAATAGAGAGCTTGCCAAACACTGACAGAAGGGAATGCATATTAGAGATGGCCCCAAAGCCAAGCTGCTGGTCCAAAGACCGCTGTGCTGCTTCAGATCCTGACTTTTGGAATAACTTGCCATTTCTGTAATGGGAGGAACCAAATCCAGATCCATGCCCCCACCCAGGTTCTGGGGCAATTTCCAGATGTAAACACTGTATTCCACCTCTAGCTATTCCTTTGCTGTCCATTTTCATTTAATCTCTGAGCTTCCTGGTTCCATCTGGGGTCAGGCACAGAGGAACTAGAGTATCATGTGGCAATGGCTCCTCTTTTGGCATTTCCAGTCTAAACAGCGGTAGGAGGTAGTGACATGGATAATTTCACCCCAGCTGCCCAGCTCAGGTTTGCAGACTCAGAGATTTCAATCATTTGCATAAGCTTTACAAACTTTTAGGTACTTCTCTGAACCTCCCCCAGCCTCCTGAGGTTTCCCCATCCAACATGTGGAGCACACACAACCAAATCCACTGTTATCATAATGATATCTCCACTGATTCACGAGGTGGTATATGTGTTTAGATCCCTCATAACTGTGACCTGACGGCCTAAATTTTGTAAAGAGTGCTTTCTCCATTTGCAGACAGCTATGAAACCTTTCTTCCCAACAACACAAATGGACGAACTGTTTAGCAGAGCATTAATATAAAACAAATGTTTAAACCATGTAACGTTAACTTACAAGGGAAAATACAAGCCGTTGGAATTTTTCCACTGTAGAACTGAAGGGACCTTTAGAGCAGCTGTTTCAAATAGACATTGTGATTAATGTGGATAATTCAAGAACTAAAACCAGACCCATCGTCACATATGCCTCATGGTCCAGTGCTACAAGAAGGCCAGTAAATTTCTTTACCAAAAACTGTGTGAAAGGAAGTGGGTTTGCTTTGCACAAATGAGTTGCACAATGGAGGTGTCTGACCATCGCTGGTAATGTAAGTTACAGACTTTGGGGGCAATTCACGTGATTTGAAGGGATTTGCATTTCCTTACGGCCGAATCAGAACCTTTGTTTCTCCTTTGCCCCGGCCTTGCTCGTTTGTCCAGCAACAGAGTCCCCTCTGCCCCCTCACACTATCTGGCCGATGTTTGCAAAGAAACCTTGTCCTCTGTATCTCTTGTCACTGGGAACAGCCTCCCAGGACCTCTCATTCTCATGGACTCTCTTCCCTTTTCAGCATGTCAGCAGGACACGGTTTTTCCTTTGACGAAGTCTCCTGACTTCTGTCTCCCTCTGCAAAGCATTCTGGGATAGATGCGAGAGGAATGGCTCTCTGCAAAATGAAGCTGATCTTCCACAGTGACCCAAGACATTTATATTTCACAAGGAGTGAAATATGCTGTGGTGAAAAGCAGAACAATAGCTGTTATTTTTGTAGCTTCAGGCTGACCGCATACAAACATCGTGTGGTGGAGTGGATAGAAAAGCAAATGGCATGAGCCTGTCCCAAGGGAGTGAAAACCAAAGGATCGTCCAGCACACAGATCTCTCTTATGGAGCATAGGTAATACTTGAAAACACATTTCCCCAGTAGGCCAACACCTGTGCCTAGCAGTGGATGCTCTGAGCTCACTAGTAACATGGTATCAAAACCTTGAAAGAAGTGACAGCTTCTCTTACTGAATGGAATAGCTATACCAACACCACAAACAATGCAAACCAGCCATGAGGCTGAGTGAAGCAGAAAGAAAAAAAAAAGCCTCCAACACAGCATTGCCTTTTCTTTCTTAAGTACCAGGACTGAGGAAAGACCTAAAGCAATTTTTTTTTCTAAATATCCTAATAAACCTAATAAACTAATTTATTTTTCCATGGGCAGAGGGGTTATTACATGTGGAAAGCTTCATAAGGGAAGCAAAGCAAATAGCCCTGGAAAGCTCTGTATTCACATGCAGTCTAAAGGCCCAGCCTTTCTGAAGTGACTAGTGATTCTGGGTGAGACTTAGGGTGACTTGATGGAAAGCGTTGAGCATCTGTCCTTTTTAGTATCCTAAGTTAGGCATCCAAAAATGGAGGTACTCAGAATCAGTAGGCACTTGGCAGTTCTTACCTGGGTTTTATCAATATTACCTTTGTTATCTGAGACTGGACCAGAGAAGGGAGAGAAGAATAAATCTGCAGAAGACCCAGAACCTGAACTGCTGCCTTCAGGTCACCACTGTGTCTGAGTTCACAGGCTCAGGCTACATCTGGACCTGGCTGAGACATCTGCGCACTGAAGAAAGTTGTGCCAGTGAGTCACTGTGTTGTGCTTGTCAGTCAGTGCCACAGTGTGGGATAGGGGACACTGTTTTTAATGAGACATAACACTTGCACCCTAAGCACCCAGATGGACTCAATTACAGGGATGAGTAATAACAGCACTACTCAGATAGAAAGTCCTTTATGGCATGTTTTTCAGAAGTGCTGAGCACCCACAAGTCAAGCTGAAGTCAATGGAAGCTGCCATGCTTATTTATATTTATACATAATACATGCAAAGGGACTGAGCAGCACAAGTGGCTCTCTGTCATTGCTGCCTCTCCTTCCACTAAAGATTGCAGCAGGACAAACAAGAACTCAGAGACAGCGGTCCTGTTACAGCTGAAGGAGCTTTCCTTTCAGTTTCGTGCTGTCTGCAGGTTTCCCTCAACCTTTGCCAGGTCTGGTCTACTCCCCAGGATGCCATAAAATTAAAGCATTATCACAGTCTTCATTCAGAATAAGCTTCTTAATGTAACATCTGTCTTTTATCTTCCTCTCTATTGGGCTAAAGCCAGAGTAAGGATGGAAGAAACATGCCAGCTTCATGTTTTATATTAACATTTATGAATCACAATCTGTAGCTCACTCTCTTTCAGCTATGAAAAGCAGTTTCCTGTGCCCTCGCTCCGTGGACTGAGCCATGTCTTTGAGGCAATACACCAACCAATCTGATGAGCAGAAGGTGTGATCAGTGGTCTCTATTCATAGGGCTGTCAGATGGCAGCTCTTCCTCTGTTTGTTTAGGGGGCACAGTGCCACAAGGAAAAACAGCACGTTAGAACTTGCAAACCACGTAAGATCTGCAATTGCTGTTAATTTCCTTTGTAAAACTTCCAAGTCCCAAGTCCCGCATGATAAAACTCAACTTTCTGTCTGAGAAAGCTTTCTTGCACAATGTCCATTTTTAGCAGAGATTAGGCAGTTACTTTGGGTTGGATCAGATGCCAATACAATTCCCCTGTCTTGCACGTGGTCTCCAAAAGGAAAGGTCAGCAACTTTTTTTGCAAAGTGCTCTAACTGCATGCATAGACGCAACAGATGTAAACATTTACCTTCCACAATTCCTCCTAGGGACAGCTGGACTCCCATCACCATCAGCCCAGACCTTTCTATTCTGATATTTATTTTTAACTGTTATATTATTGGCTGGCAATGACACAATAAAAGTATAAATTCTCACCCTTCACGATATAAGGGATCAGCTGGGATCAGAAGAACTCATGGTATGTCTGAGCACAGTATACCCCTACACAGTATTGCGTAGCTTCTGTGATGCATATAGTATTAGTTATTACAAATATTATACAATAAGAAGAACTTGAAGGTGCAATTTTTGAAAAACCCTTCATAGTGGCCTATCTGTACTCCCTGACAAGAATACAGTGGGCATATTCCCAGTGACTCCCCAGGGATCAGACTTAGGTAATTGTTCAGTTCTTCTGAAACCTCCACTGCGGAAGTATCCAGAATTGGCAAATGCTGGAGCCGTAAGTGGTGGAAGGCTGGGGCTGCTAATGGGGCTCACCCCCCAAAATGTGGGGCACCAGATAGGGCCGCAAGGCAGCCTGGACGTAGGCTCTGGGCAGCTGCAGCAGAGGTAGGGAGGGGTGCGCACGCAGACTGGCATGTGTATCACTGGCTGCCCAGCATAGCAGGTAAGTACCAGTCGATTCTGTGAAGGGGGAGGGGCTGCGAGAGGGGGAAGACTGAGGCCTCCACAGAGAGGGAGGGAGCAGGGCACAGCTAGGGGCAGGAGCAGGGGCTAATGGGGCCCCAGCTGGGCCAGGTGGTGGGATAACTGGAGCCTGGGAGGCTCCTCTAGGGGTGTGAAGGGGGCTCCCGCTGCTGTGCGCACCCCAGCAGAGACTTGGGGGGCACAAGCCGCCCCAATCTGTGTGCAGGGCGGAGGTGGTTGCTGCTGCGCACTGGGCTCTGAGCCCCGCTGCATCTGCCCTGGGAGCGGCATGATTCCACGTGCCTGCAGCTGCTGCTGCTGGGCTGTGCCGCGCCCCTGCCCGCTCGGTGGCAGGATGCACGTGGTGTTGTGTGGCTCTCGAGGCAGCAGGGTGCAAAGCCCAGTGCGCTGGGGCAGCTGCCTCTGCCCCGCACACAGATCGGGAGGGGGGGGGGGGCATGTGCCCCCCCTCCCCCAGGCCTCTGCTGGGGTATGCACAGCGGTGGGAGCCCCCTGCGTTCCTGGACGAGCCCCCCACAATTGTCCCATCACCTCACCGGGGCCCATTCATCCCAGTCCCTGCCCAACTCCCTCCCTCACCCTGGCAGCCTCAATCTGAACCCCCCCCCCCCCCCCCCATGGCCCTTCCCCCACAGACTTACCTGCTAGGCGGGGGGTGGGGGAGGGGGGGGCGGGTGCACATGTACACATGCATGTGCACACTCAGCCCCCCCAAATAATTTTTTCTCTCTTCGCCTGTGGCTGGAGCTGGAATTCCTAGCAGATGGGAAGTCTTCTGATGGGGCAATTTGTGTTCTCTTGGATCACAGTGGGAAGACCCGCATAGAGGAAGAGCAAAACTTGGAACTCTAAGTCTGCAGACTCCCCTACCTCTCTGCTCTGTTTGACTGAAGTCGATTCACAAATATACTCCTTTTTGAGAGTAGCAACCAGCAAATCAACAGTTTGTACCTAATGTATTTTGTTGTCAGTCTTAGTATTCTGTGCCCAGGCGTTCAAAAGAGAAGGGTATTGAACACTGCCAAGGCGAAAGAAATAACTGGGTCTTTGACTAAAAACTCAAAACCCATTTTGGTTTGCTGCTTTTATATTTAAAAAAAAAATCCCTTTTGGATCTGCTCACAAACATCCTAACAAGTGGTGAGAGAACTATTCCTCTGGCGATTCTGGAAAATCTAAGCCACACTAGAAAATTCGGTTTGACATCTGATCTTCTGAGACATTCCAGGCTGAAGGTATCCAGATAAAAGTAGAGAAACATCTGAATGCAAGAAACATCTGTTTGCTCCACCTGAACCTTTGAGGATCCTAGAGCTCATCAATCACTAGTGACTAGGCAATCAACAATGACCTCAATGTCCTGGCATACCCAGATGTGCAGGCACTCGATCACCAGCTTATGCATACCTCCCACCAAAAACCCAAAAACCTCAGGTGGACAACACAGAGCTTGAACTGCTGTATTTAGCTTACTCTGAGATAGCTGTACATGCAGATGGACATCCAGTTTGTGAGCATCTTTTCCACCACAGACTCCGTCCTCCTCAGCATAAGCTTGGGATTTTTAGAAGCTGAGGCATCTATAAGATCCACCAAGAGGTCCTTCATGATGCTGGTATAATACTCCAGTTTCCCATGTAAGGCAATAGTGAGTGAGGAGGCCAGATTACACCTGAAAAGACAGGTAAGAAAGATTCTTGGGTTAATTCTACAAAGCCATAACATCAAAAGAATTCAAGATCACAGCCATAGTTCTGATCTTTTTCATGAATCCTCACCATTGTATTGAAGTCTCACATTCTCAATGCTATAGGATCTCATATACAGCCTGTGCATTCTTTATGGTAAATATGGTACAAGCCTATACTTAAAGGACTCATATATAATCCTGTATGTGACCTGTGGAAGTAATCATCCTCATCCGTGACATATTGCCAAGGACAACAAGTCTATTCAGGCAAATTATACTAGGCAAAGCTGTCCACTAGACTTTTTTGACACTCCCTTCAAATAAAATTTCAATATTCAGGCTCCATTGTATGAGTAGAAAACCAGTGTATCTCAACTTCCAAAGAAAACAAAGAGTGCTGCATGGTGACTGGATCACTTAGGGTTTGGTAATGGCCTCTTTCATTTGTTTAAGTGAAACTAGCCCAGTAGAGGCCAAGAGCTGTGACCACCGGGTAGACAAGTGTGCAGAGGCCTATGTGAAATAAGTTGTCAAATTTCAGTTCAGAAGCTGGCTGGGTGTGATGCTACCTGGCCCCTGCTGGTAGGCTCAGTGGACAAGCCAGGAAACCAAAAGGGCCACAGGCCCTGACTTCTGCACTGAGGCTTGGAGTGGTTTATCTGAGTCACGGTTAGGCTTGCACTGCTGCAGCACACCCACTGTCCGGATAAAGAGGATATCGATCTCTAGCGCTGGCTGCCCATGGTGCTTTCAGGGCAGCTCTTGTCTCAGGAAGCCCTTACCTGTCTCGAACAGCAAAATCTTTCTGTTGCTCAAGAGCGTGGACAAACACAACAAGGAAGTGCCTGTTGTTGAGCAAGGTGGAAAACAGTGCGATTCCTTCTTCCATGTTGGGCCTGCAGTTTTCTGGAATCTAAAGAAAAAACAGAGACTTAGCTGAGGAGGCCGCTGTCTTTTGACTTCTTCACCAACCTTGATCCTGTTTCACTCACATGGGTGTGCTCAGCAGAGGTTCCCCCTCCCTTGTACCTTGTCCCTTGACCTAATCTGGTATGTGCTTCTTCTCTGCATAAGAACAGGCTGTGGGGAAACATGTTGCTGCAGCATTTTGATCTGTTCTGTGGGAGTCACTCTCACAAAGAAACTGTGGCCTAGATTGAAACAGCATAAATCCTGGCAAACTGTCAACCAGAAAAGCCCAAGACAAAGAGGATCTCACTGGCTACGATTCTACAGCCCTTGAACAGAACTTCACAGCTCCATCTCCTGCCACCAGCAAAAACAGATCAGATGACACATGCCTTTGTTCTCCCAGTGGTTGTTTTGTGCCTTCAAACATTCTTTAAGCATCACAGAAAAGGACATGTCAACACATAGGGCCATTGTCAGAAACAGCTTGGGTTACTCCCACGAGTTACTCACCTTCCATTCTCCAGCCAGTAAGGGATGAGTTTCTTGGACCTGAGACCCCACTTGGGAGTTGAGCTGCTGGGAAGGCAGAATATACCGCTCCTCATAGAGCGAGGAACACTGCAACAGAACAGAGCCAGCATAAATGAGACCACATTCCTTTGCCCCTGGCCACACATGGCCAGGGTAACACTGTCAATAAGATGAAGAGAAATGTTACTGGGACTTGAGGCCACACATCAAGAAGAAATGCTTTGGTAGGTCTTTGAGAGCTTTTAAACAGTTGGCAGGGGCCTTGTGAATGAACAAACAACACAAGAAGGGGGTGGAGGCATATGTCTAAACAGAAACAAGGCTGTTACAGGAGGGAGGCTGTGAACACACTTATCTGACAGCTACAAAATCCCAGTAGAGCACGCATTATATAGGAGGAAGTCAAAATAGATGACTCCTGGGTATTTTAACATATGCATATTTCCAGACAGAAGGGAAAAATGTTGAAATACATGACTAAAGAGTGTAGTGCCAAGATACGTACAGGCATGGGTACCTTTGAAACGTGAACTATAAGCGCTAATGAAATCAGCTGCAACCAAAACTCATCCTTTCACTCTCCAGGCTGAAACGCAGCTGCTTTGGGAGTGAAGTATGCCTGTTGTTTAACAGACCACATCGGCACTGTGCAGTGGCTCAGGCCTGGAGGTAAATGACTTTGTTGTGAGTGGTGTGAAGCTGGAGGAATGATTTTAGTCAAAATTAGTCTCAGAGCTGTGTCAAGAGCATGACACCCCACATCTCTCCCCCAGGAGAGAAAAGCATGTCTGCACTCTGCTACCACAACTGCAGTACATGGGGCCGCAACAGGAACCAGAACCACACCCCACAGATGGGGTTACAGATGGGGTGAACACCTTGCATTTACTTCTCCCCTCAAAGACAACTCTTCCAGCAGCACAGTACCCAATTACATCCAACTGGCACCACTTCGCCACAGGACAGGAGGATGCGTCTACACTGTTGCAGTGCTGTGATGAAGCAGGCCACACCTGCTCCTTTCAGGGTCCACTCAAGACATGGATGCAATGCACCTGCCTCAGTAGGGTGCTGTGTGTCAACCAAAAGAAACTCCCCTGGGAGAGTGAGCCATACGGCATGCCCCTCGCACTAAATTAAGGTGGCGATGCTGCATCTGTTTGAGGGTTAAGTTTGTATAGAGAAGGGGTGGTGTGCTCTAATGCAGTGCTTCCAACATCGTCCCCTGCTTGGTGGATGGCATATAAACACCCTTTCCCATCCAAGCACCAAGCAGGCTGGACTCATGCTGTGGCTGCCATTCTGATGGTGACTGAGTCTGAAATAAATGCCACCTAGGTATACAAGAGTGAAGAAGCTGTGCTTTACAGTGAGCCTTTGTGAAGGTTAGGAAAGGGATGGGAATGACTGGGTGTCTGAGACAGCTGGTGTTTTCTTACTTTGGGGAAGAAGGTCCGAGTCACAAAGTGCTTGTATTCCAGGAATGGGATCCCCTGGCTGCGGTTGAGCTCCTTGGTTAAATCTGTCATGTCTGTCTGGAGTTCAGCGAAACCTGATCCGAAGAGAGGTGCAGACTGTGAGACCCACGGGGACTAGCAGCCAGGGTAGGTGACTGACAAGCCCAGCATTTATGTATGCCACAGCTCATCATTTCTGCTTCCCCACCCTGTTTTCCTTGTGCAGGGCAACAGATTGTATTTAGGGCTTCCACATTAGCACTATGCCCTAAATCCTACACTTTTTACCCAGGCAAGATTCCCATTCCCTATAGATAGGCCCTGGAGGGTTTGGCCCTATTGAACAAAGGGTCAGTGTCTTCTACAGAGATTCACAGGAGACACCTGTCATTGTTTGTTAATGTGAACTTCTAGTACATGGGCAAGCAATTACTTGGGCCCGCAGGCCACATAGGCAGTTCTGGGGAACTGCTGTGGGCCAGTCAACACCCCCACCCTCCCTGAACAGCCTGGAGCCCGTGCAGCCTGCAGCTCCTTTCTGCCACCACTGTCAGTGCCCAGCAGCAGCTGCTGAGTGCACAGCCCTGGCCCTGGCCTTGGCCCACCTGGTACCCACTCTGGACGGGATGGACCACCTCCAGACCAGTGTGCACAGTTCCAGCCCCAGCCCTTTGCATGCCCGCTCGGGCCTGCCTGCCCATGATGTATGGTGGTGGCTGGGCAGAAGCTGCTGCTGGGCACTGGGGAAAAGTGGCTGCTTCCCCTTTGCCGCTGCTGGGCCCTTGTTGCTGCAGCTGCCTGGAGCCCATGCCCAGGCTGCCCTACAGCTCCTCTCCACTGCCACTGCTGCCCCACGGGGTGGCCCAGAGGCATTGGTGACGGCAGCAGAGGAGCCGCAGGGCAGCCCAGACATGGGCTCTGTCCAGCTGCAGCAAGAAGGGCCCAGTGGTGGTGAGAGAGAGGTGGATGTTTTTCCCCCATGCCCAGCAGAAGCTTCTGCCCAGTCACCACCACAGCTGCTGCTGCTCACTGTGGACAGGTGGTCTGGAGCAGGCATAGGGTAAGTCAGGGTCAGCGCTTTGTGCACAGGTCCTAGCCATTCCAGAGCTGATCTGCTCCAGTTGGGGCAGGTCCGAAGTGGGTGTGGGCACAGGCGTAGGGTGGGCCAGGCCTGGGCCCAGGCTGTACATGCAGTTCCCTGCCAGTACCATGGGGCTGGGACCAGTGGTGGCAGCCAGTGAGCCATGGCTGCCTGGGCTGCCTAGAAATGCAGTCCAGCCATGGAGCCACCTGAGCCCTGCTGCATGCCTGGGGGCAGCCAGATGCATCACAAGCCAGCAAGCACCTGGGCCAGGCGGGACTGAGGGACCTTGCCCACCCCTATTCTAGCAGCTCTCTGCTGCAGCTCAGTATCATTATGCACGGTGGATCTCACATCCCCATCTTTGTGTGTGAGGAGAACACCTTTCCCCATCCTATCCCATCCCTGACTCTTACGAATGATTCTGATTTCAGTTTTGCAGCAAAAGATGACAGTTTGCTGAGGATCCTGGGGATCCTGAGAACCTTGAAAGGTGTCACCTCTCCTCCACTGTGGCCTTTCCCCTCTCCTGCACCTTGTTAATAGCACCACAGATCAAAGCTACTCACCCTTTCGGATTTCCTCACGGATCTGGGACTCCATTTCTTCCATTTGGAGCAGTGTTTTTTGCCAGTAGCGCTCTGCCCTGCGGCTCTTTGTGCAAAACACAAACAAGGCTGTGGAAGAGAGAGGGAAAAAGAGATTTCAGATGGAAAGTAACAAAGGGTCCTTTGGTCACTTGAACCTAAACTGGTGAGGGCCCTTAAGGGGAATGCACCTTTATGTATAAAAAATTGGAAGTTTTTGGCTTAACCACTATGAAATCTGATCAGATAGCTTTTGATTATCCACAAGTTAAGTCAAACCAGCTGGAATTTAATGATCACACCACAACTGTCCTCTTACATTTAGGTCTGGAAGTTACCTATATTGCAAGACTTACTGTACATTAATACATTCCAGCTGATTAATAAAAATATATGTAAAGAGATGTAACACCTGCTGTCTAATGTGTGTGTCCATTAAGAGGTCCTAGGCCTCCAGAAATATGTTTCCAATGATCTGTGGTTTCTTTAATAAATACTGTATATAATGATTTTTATTAAAAATAAATGAAATCCTTATTGGGAACACCTCATTGACTGTGACCCAATGCTTTTCTTTCTGCAGTCATTCTGGGCATGTGGCAAAAAAATGAACTGGCCAGAGGACGCAGCTGTTTTGAACAGCTTCCAATGAGAACACAGCCTAGGCTAGTAGATTGTATTGTCTCCTCTAGATATGAAGCAGTGAACCCAATCTTACGATCCTTATGATGTGAACAGATCCTAGCTCTCTTCATTTTCCTTTCCCCCAGTTAGATATGATTTACCTCCATGAGGTGTTTGAGGGATAGAGAAAGAGGCTCTGAACTAGAAAAGGGTTCAAACTAAATTCAGGTTCAGATCCAGGTACAATTCTGGGGAACTTAGATTCAGGGTACAGGCTTGGACCATTATGAAAAGAGAAATCATTTGTTGAATTTTGATCTGGTTTAAGATTTAAAAGATGCCCAGAGTTCACAGGTTTTCAGAGACAGGTCTTGGTTTTGGCTCTGAAATGAAGCTGTGGGGGCAAGTTATCCCATGTGTGTGAACACTGCCACGCAGCAAAAGAGTTCAGGACTCTCCATTCCCTTACCCACAACAGATACAAGCAGCAAGACGCTGCAGATGACTATGGAGACGATGATGGCTGTCTCGCCTCCCCCGAGATGCAGCATAGCAATCGTCTGGTTGAACTTCCCCACTTGGATCTAGGGAAGGAGAGGGAGAAAAGAGGTCATGTGGTAAGTTCACGAGTGGCTAGGAACACAAGAGGAACCAGACCATGCAGCGGAAATACCCGCCAAAAAAAGGGAGCTAACCGCATGTTGTCTCAGCAGTACTCAGTCTTCACGAGGGGCCCTACACTGTACCCACCACTACCAATGCCTGTAGGGTGGGGTGCTCTACATGCATGGAATAGACCCAGTTCCTCTTATGCACACCATAAAATGAAACACCACTTTTGCAGTTGTGCTAGTGTAAGATGGTGTGACAAGGCAAGTCTAAGCCTGCTGCACCATCTGGCCTGCTTCCAGTGACACATATATACCCCACTGAGGCTGACAGCTGCCAGCTAGTGGCAGATGCAGGAGTCCTGTGGACTCTTGGGGTGTTAAGTGAGAAACTCCCTCCAGTATCTCAGGATATGCAAGGGTTAGGTCCTTCCCAATAGAAGCCAGGGGGCACAGACACATTAGTTAATTCACTCCATACTGTGAAACTTGTCCAAGGGACATGCCTTATTAAAGGGCCTCCTCTCTTAATAGACCATCTCTAAATGTTCCCTGCTGTCACAGAATTAAAGAAATTCCTGTTCCAAAGAACTTAAAATTATACAAGGTACCATGTGTTCCTCCTTTATTAGCAGACCGCCTTCAGCCACCACCCACTTTGCCAGTGTCCCTTTAACTCCAGGCCCGATATACTCTCTGCCCCTACCACATGTCAGGGTGAGGAGACTTGAAAGTCACAGAAAGAAGAAAATTAAACTGGGAAATGAAAAATCAATAACTGTACTATTAACTAGGGGAACAACCATATTGTGGTTCAGACACACGACCGGAGAGTCAAGAGACCACGGGTCCAACCCAGGCATGTACTTCACACTTCCCATGACATTGTGGCTTCCTGTGACACCTAATCCCTCTAGACCTCAGTTTTCTCCCCTTGGACAATGGGGACAATAGCATTCTTGCACCTTGCAGGGCAGCTGTGAGGTTTAACTCATTACTTTTTATGAAGGGTTGTGAGATCTTGGGTAGGGGGGAGAGGATGGAGGGTCAAAAGGAAAACAGCTTCATCAGGGCAATGGGAACTCTTGAGTGTGCCTGGTGGTTTCACTTCTGGAAATGGGAATTTTACTTCTCCAATGGAATGAGAACTGAGAGAGAAACAAGAGCAGAAATTTGAGCGAGCTTCAGGAGAGGGGGTGATATAAAGATCTACTGAAAACTTCCTGTCTCAATCACACTGCAGTTGAGGGATGGGATACAGGCTATGGGCTGGATGATGAGTAACTAGCCTTGTATAGCATGTAGAAGCAGGGCAGGGCTGTAAGGATGAGGCCAGCTCTGCCTGCCTGCTAGGACTGCAGAGAAAGAATCCCCCCTGTCCTAGGCTGACATTACAGGGGGGAACTGGGCCTGGAAGAGCCCTCCTCCTGCTCCTTGGCACCAGCTAGGCACTATGAAGGGAAAAGAGCATGTTACACTGTTCCTACCATAAAGCACTGCTCCACATACAGCCCTGTGACCCTTGGAGGTAGCATGATTCCCATGCTCATCAATACTGCCTCTGATCATCAATGCTGGGCTGCACAATTACTCCTCTTCGCTCCCTGCTCTGGGCCATGAGTTGGCTTCTACCTACCTATCAAAACTGAATCTACCACTAGGCAGCTTTTCAGACAAGATATATTTCAGTACAAAGTGTGTCAGAAATCAGTCATTTTCAATGGGAGCAATTTTGCTACTACCCTGGTGCTGTAAAACGGTGTTGAGTAATATAATAGCCCTGTTGTAGGTGGCAGAAAAGCGATCATCAGCTAGCTATAGTTTTTATAATCTAAATAAGAAAATGAATAAAGAAGGCATGGGTTGTTATGATATACAAGTGTGTGCATGCTCACGTGCCTACGCTTGCCTATACACATACACACCATACTTACAGGCTTTAGTGCACGCATGCATCCATAAGCCTATCCAGTGTCAGGCAGTAAGAAGCAGTACACACTGTAGGGAGGATTTTCCTGTATTTTGCCTAAAAATGTCTTATGGGGAGAGATGAATTAGCAGTGCACATTCTGGAGGTTTTATATCAGTCCACCTGCCCCCAATCTTGCATTATTGCCAGGTAGTACAAATCCTAGATTCAGTGTTTAAATGATTCTGTGACAAACAAAAGCAGGTTTGAAGGTCTCCAAAGGCCTTCGGGTTTTTTGGTAGATCTCTATTCAATAGACGTTTTATAGGTGTGTGTCTATGGGCCAAAGGAAATTAAGGTCAGGGTTAAACGGCAAAGTTTCCTGACTCTACCACATGGTGGGGCTGTAGAATGGTGATGTAGGATGCATCTCTCAGGCTTCTCTTCCCATCTGGGGAAATATCCACTGACGTCAATGGAAGATTTGCAGATTAGTTCAGTGATCTTAGGGATCAGAGAATTTTACCCATAACAGGTCACAGCCTTTCCATGTAATGGAATGACTGCTCTCACAACAAATTATGGGGGGTAAATCCAACCATTCAGATAGCTAATGACCAACTATAGCTGCATATCTGCTATTTAATCATCCACACAGGAGCATCTACACCAGTAATGGATTGGGTGCAAATTTTGCATTGACTCATCTGTAATGGGAATTGGGCACAAACCTTTTTATAAATCTGGCCCAATATTAATAGGTCCTATTAATTTATATGCTAAAAGGAACTTGTTGCATATGAAGTTAGTCAGCAGCATATAACTCAATCCACATTTGAAGGTATAATAGCTGCAAACAGGGCTGGATGCAAGTTGGTTATCTGCTTGCACCTCTATTGCTGGTATATGGTTCATAACCAGCTGTTATTTTAGTAAAGTGTTGTTGTCCTCCTTTGCTTAGGAAACTATGTTTGCTTATGAATCGCTAGGGCATTACCCAGAATGTTTTCTGTCAAAACCAAATCTAGCAAGCTGTTCATCACAAGCCCACTTAAAAGATTTCTCCAGGCTTTCAGTTCTCATTAAAAAAAAACAACAGGAATTTCCCCCTTTAGCATTTCCATTAAAATGGCTTAGGAAATTTTGAGTTGTTACTTCTGCTTTTGTTTTGGATCCTTGTAACAGTTTCATGTGCAAAGGCTATACACAACAAATAAGAAACCTTCCCCCATAGAAGCAATGGGTATTTTTGCTGAGGTAATCTGCTTCTGGGCAATAGCAGGCCACAGATTCCTCAAATCTCTCTGCACCTTCTCACTCCTTGCCCATGCTGCTTGTTCTTGCCAATTCAATATTAACACATTTACTGGAAAAAGACTCAGCTGGGAAGGAGACTACAGGTTCTCAGGCCACTGACACAGATGGAGATATTGTCTCCAATTGTGAAAGCTTTAGACTGGCCTCTGAGAAGCCAAGGGACTGGATATGAAAAGAAACAAACTGAAAGCAAAGGAACGTAATTAGGGACGCCCTCTGGATAAAAGAAGTAATGAAGACTGGCAAGTGTAAACCATCCCAGGAACAATCAAGAGTTCCTGATCCTTGAGATCCGTGAGACTGAGAAGGGGCACAGAAGTGAGATTAGTGTTGGGGAAAAGCACCCATTTCATTGTCCATAAGATTTACAGCTGCAAGCATCCTAGTGCTGTGCTCACTGCAATCCACCCCCTGGCGATACTGCCAGGACCCCAGTCCAAGTGAGGAGAGTTTAGCTTAGGTCTTTGTGCTCTTCACAGCAATTCTGCTGAGACTGGTAACAAGGGATCCCAATGACTAAGACTGGAAACTGAAGTGGGAATCCCCAAATTCATGTCACATGAGCCAGCAAAAACAGTGGGATTTTATCCTGAACTGCTGGGACCAAGGAATCTCCCTCTGCAATGTACAGTGAAATCCCATGGTTCTCAGACTAACCCAGCAGGACCAGCTGCAGGCATCTGACTGGATCTGCTCAGTCGCCCACAGACTAACAGCTGCTTTTCTCAGTGTTTTTGATATCATTCAATCATTAGGCAAAACCCTGAGCGGTTTTCATCTCTAGTAACTCCAACTGAAGGGGTGGGGGGTCAGCACCACTCAGTATTTCACCAATGGAAATGAGAGATGGAAACAGCCTCCAATTAGTCCATCCTCCTCGGCCACTGAAGAATACAGTAGATTCATAGATTCAAAGATGTTAGGGTCAGAAGGGACCTCAGTAGGTCATTAAGTCCAACCCCCTGCCCTGGGCAGGAAAGAGTGCTGGAGTCAGATGACCCCAGCCAGGTGCATGTCCAGCCTCATCCTAAAGACCTCCAAGCTAGGGGAGAGCACCACCTCCCTTGGAAGCCCATTCCAGATTCTGGCAACCCTTACTGTGAAGAAGTTCTTTCTAACGTCCAACCTAAATCTGCTCTGTCAATTTGTGGCCATTGTTCCTAGTTACTCCAGAGGGTGCCCTAGTAAATAAACCATCTCTTATTCCCTGCTGCGGCAGCCACAATATCACCTCTCAGCCTTCTCTTGGGTAGGCTGAAGAGGTCTAGGTCCCTCAGTCTCTCCTTGTAGGGCCTTGCCTGCAGGCCTCTGACCATACAAGTGGCCTCCTCTGAACCCTCTCATGATTCTCCGCATCCCTCTTGAAGTGCAGCGCCCAAAACCAGACACAGTACTCCAACTGCGGCCTGATCGGTGCCGCATAGAGGGGAAGGAAGCATCACCTCCCTGGACCTATTCGTCATGCATCTGATAATGCATGATAAAGTGCGATTAGCCTTGTTAATCACTGTCACATTGACGACTCATGTTCATCTTGGAGTCAACTATGACTCCAAGATCTCTTTCTGCTGCTGCGCTGCTGAGAAGGTGGTCAGCCCCCAGCCTGTAAGTGTGTCGGTGGTTCTTTTTGCCCAGGTGTAGCACTTTGCGCTTGTCTTTGTAAACTCCCTAGAACATTTGGCCAGGCCGGTGTTCAGTGAATCCTGAGGATGTTAGGATAAGCATGAAATTTAAAACAATGAGGATTCTTGCCTGGCAAGCTCACTGCTTCCTGGTGGCCAGTACTCACCGTCACGGGCAGCTGTCTTTCCGAGGTGCTCAGCGACTCATTGACTGAGCAATGAATGACTCTGTCAGAAACAATCTGTATCTCACAGGAAATGAGGCCAATTTTCACTTGGTACTCGCCGCTTTCCAGGCCCAGGTTGTCAGACTCTTTCTAGTTCCAAAAAAACAAAATTGGGAAGACAAAATGAATTAGTCATTCTCCAAAGTGCTAGGTCTGTATGCACTGGCCTTTTCAGAGAGAGCCCTGGTTACACTTGCTGTATCTCCTGCTGCCTCTGCAGCTCTGCAAGCCCTTCCAGTCGCCCACCCTCTCACCTTCCCCCATTGTCCTGTTTCCGGTCCCTCACCATTTCTCAGCATGTGACGTAGAGGGGAAAAATGCCCTGATGAAGCCTGGAAAACACTGCTTTTGATTTGCTCTCTTTGTATGTAGCAAATGTACTAAGACCCTGCCAGGGATTGGGGAGGAAAAGGAATAAAGGAGATGGTGCCTAGATAGCATGTTGGTGAACGCATGAAGTTAGAAAGAAGGGACACTCCCGGTTCTCTTTGATCTGTTCAGGAGAAGACTGGAGACTCATCAAAACGTAGTACTAGCTTCAGGAATGAGTTGGCCACTCTCCTGTGAATCTCTTCCTCCCAGTGCCAGCCACCAATTAATTCCAGCCACATCCACTCCTCACCCCTTCCTGATTGCACTCCTAAGGCACTCATTGCCATAGTGTCTAGGCACTCTGCCCACAGAACAGCTTCCCTACAAGGAGATGGCTACATCTCGGTGCCAAGAAGTCAGGATGCCCTGTCAGTGTCAGTCTCTTACATGTATAACCAGAGTCAGGGGCTCCCCGGGATGGTGTTTGATCCACTTCTCCTTCCTGGCTGTGAAGAACTGAGGGTCAGCATAGTATTCCAGGCTGAATTTGCTGATGTGCATGGCCTCCTCGGGGTACATGTCCTCATCGGGAGCTGGCCTGTCATCGGCGTAGAGGCGCTCATTGATGTAGAAGTCCACAGGTGCTGGCTTGCTTCCTGTGGTGAGGTTGGAGGCAGCTGGAGAGGGGCAGGTAATCACAGTGTCGGTGTGAACCTTACAGTTCTGAAAGTAGGAAAAAGCATGCACATCAAACATGTGGACGAGACTTGGGTGTATCCATGTCAGCAACTGTCCTGACAGGCCCAGGGACTTTACCCAGTGGGAGGCTACCTCAGATAGGGTTGCTCTACTTAGCCATGATTGACAAGCAGCTGTGTGTGCCAATCACAAAGCTAGGCACCCTCATGAACCAGGCAAGTGATGGCACTGTAAACATCATAGATGATAATAATTACAGTGCGTGGGCATAAATTAGGTCTGTCACTCTCCTGAGCTAAGGATCATAACAGATTCATCCTAGCCACAACCCCAATCAGCAGTGAGGGTTAGGGACCATGTACAGGTTGTACTATTATTCAGAATATCTCCTATAGCCAGGCCTGCAGACCCAGGCCCTCTTCTAATACTATGGTAAGGAAGGATGCTTACTGTTTTTTCTTTTCCAATGCCATGAACCACCATCGACACATTCTGAACCATCCCAAACCCATTTCCTTCCAGGGTGATGATTCTGCCTCCACTGAAAAAAATGGAAGGAAAAAAAACAGATGAGAATGTGAGAGTAGGTATTGCTGATGACACGCGAGTCCTGCCTTTACTGTGTCTTTGGTATGCTCAAAAGTGTTGACCAGGGGCACACCCTACCCACCCGCTCAGCCATGCTGAGGGCCTCACTTCCCATTGTCCTGAAGTAGAGATCTCTGCCTCTGAGGTGGTTGACAGAGGCAGTTTGGACACCCTTTGGGTACTTTGCTGCCATATCTCTAGGTCTGGCACATGAGCAGTGGGAATGGGTAGGCTGGTAGGGAGCATGCTTGACAGTAATCTTGAGAGTGCTCCTGGCAGGGTATTGATATATCCAGGGGTTGCTGGGGAAACCAGGCACAGGCAGATAAAATGAAGCTGTTCTGTTGCCAGGCAGGTCAAGGAACAGACTGTTCAAGTGTACTGGCTTGGCTCATCGGGTATAGACAGATAAAAGTGTACGTGTGCCAGGTGCCTCACAGTGTTTCAACGGAGTAGGCTTCCTGGGAAATGGCAATGTAAGTGTTAACCTACAACTCGCTGGACATCAGTTCATGCACTTATTCTCTTGGTTCATCCATGAAGGGCTCAGTACTTAGGGAGCCAAGTAGCCCAAGGCACTGAGACAAAGCCTGTGTTTCCCAAACCCCTTTTTTGATTTAGAAAAAAACTGCAAAAATTCTTTTGCATTTTGGACCTGATGCCTCTGGAATGTGAAATGTGGCACCACCAATGTGCAATCAATTAAAGGGAGTAACAAGACGGCTCTGCTGCACGCATTACTGGTGGGGAGGGGATGCAGAAGTGGCTCTTCCCCTCCAGTTAGTAGCAACAATGTCCCAGCTTTGCTCTGCACTGTCTGCACAGGGCCTTTCACTTACCCACTCCAATTGTATTTGCTTTAATGAGGTGGTATATCAGAGAACCAGGCTGAGGACTGGAGGGGGAGAGGGATATTGACTTCTCCCTCGCAGCTCTACAGATTTCATTATATTCAGGAGTATTGTATCCAGGACCCTTCTACTTGAGTCTTTAAGATGCTCCAAGTCCTCGTGTGGTGTTAGCACGCAGGTCTGCAGTTGAGGACTGGTGGCGGAGTGACTGAGGTACCGCACTACAGCTCCAAAGGAATGAATTCCAGCTTCATTCTGGACTTGTGCTGTAGGCTGCCCACAGGCAGCCCAGCTGTAAACGGGTGCACAGTCAGCTGGGCCGGGGCCTCAGAGATAACTGGGTGTGATGCTGGCCAGGCCATTCCTTTATGTGCTATTGGCTATGGATGCTGGAGTGCTTTAGCCGTGCTAATACAGTGGACCTTCTACACTCAGGTGGACAATGACTCGATTGCTTCCTGTGTCTGTGAAACCATTTAGGATCCACAGTTCATTTTAAACACCTTTATTCCTGCTAATGCTGATGTGGTTAGCAATGTCATAAGCCAAACTAATTCCTAATTAATGATGTGTATTCTCAGATACCTGCAGTAATGAACTAGTGTGCACAGAATTCACAAGCAACCCTCCAGTAACAAACTACTGTACACAGTACAAGCCTTATAAGCAGGGATCCTTTTTCTGTTTAAAAATTGCATATTCGCTGATAAAAACATCCTGGATTCTCTGATTAAAACATCCAAAATCCGCATTTTTCTATGATTAAAATGAAACACCACTATATATATTCCAATAGCAATTCCAAATTGCTTTAAAATAGTCAATATATCAATAAAACCTTGTGCTAAATTGATTACTATAATATATATATTAAAATTGATTACTAAATTGATTACTATATTATATATATATATATATATATATATATATATATATATATATATATATATTATAGTAATCAATTTAGCACAAGGTTTTATTGATATATTGACTATTTTAAAGCAGTTTGGAAGTCTACCAGTGCCTCAATCATTATAATTAAATAATTTCTAAATACCTATATATTTTGGCATTTGATTTTGTTTTTATCATGGAAAATCTGAGCTCCCCCTGCCCCCTTCACTCATTAGAACATGAGTCCAGCTATGGCTGTCCCCCTCTTACTTTGTGGTGCCAAGTAACCCGGATATGCTAGTGCCCTGCCCCTGCCCCTGCCATTGCCCCTCACTCCCAAGCCACAGCCCCTTGGCCCTGCTGGTGCCCTTCACTTACAGCCCACAATCCCCCCACTCCCCAGCCCATGCTGGTGCCCCTCACTCCCAATCTGCAGGCCTCCCATTCCCGCCAGTGACCTTCACTCCCAACCCACAGCCCCTTGGTCCTGCCAGTGCCCCTCATTCCTAACCCACAGTCGCCCCAGCCCTGCCGATGCCCCTCACCCCTGATCCGCAGCCCTCTGCCCCCCTACCCAGCCCTGCTGGAAGGGACCCCCAAGTTCCCCCATGTTGCCCAGCCTGGGGTGCAGTGGACTGCAGCAGCTCTTGACTTGTGTGGGTAATGGCAGAGGAGGACCGACCCTGGCATGGCCTGGAGGGAGGAAGGGATGCCTGTGGCACCCCCCACCCTGAGCTGAGGCTCCTGTGCTGCACCAGGTGGCCTGGGCACAGCCCCTCCACCCCTGCCAGGCAGCATCTCCCAGCCACCCTGCCCCTGTGAGCTTTGGTATGGGCCCTGGTGCTGCTGGCCAAGCCACACAGCTCCCCACCACCCCTGAAAGGCCCCCCCCATCCCTTCTGGGGCTGGAGGGGCAGGCAACTCTCCCTACCTCCTTGCCCTACTGCAGCCCCAGCATCAAGACATCTTCCCCCAGCACCAGCAAGCACCACCCCCTATCACACACCCATCCCTTCCACACACCTTTGCCATACACACACACACTCACATATCCCACCCCCCTCTCACCCCCACCCCCCAACACCCCGACAGTCCCCAAGCCCTGGCCCTCCAACCCCCACCCTCAATAGACTTACCTGCATCCAGATGCTGGGGCTGCTCCCACCACCCTGCCTGGCTGTATGCTGGACACTTGTGTGTGCACATTGTCCCCTACCTCCAATTGCCCTCCCCCTGCACCCCTCAGCTCCAAGCAGCTCCTTGGAGGCTGGAACACTGCTAGTCTGCAAGGGGAAACCCGTGGTTTCCTACAGTTTTCTCCTTTAAGGAAAATCCACATTTCTCCCTTTAAAAAGAAAAATCTGTGTTTTTTCCTTCAAATGAGAAAATCCACATTTTTCTGCAGCAAATGGAAAACCCGGATCCCTGTGTCTGCAACAGAAGAAAAGACTGCTCTCAAGTTTCTGATGTTCTAGTAAGTAAATTAAAAAGCAGTTTACAAGTGAAAGAGAAGCATTTTGGTGGTTTCTTTCTGCAACTATCACTCTGTGTGGACACGCTGTTGCTGCCATTCAGCATAGCCTAGAGTGTGATTAAATTTTATGTGAGGAGCTGAGGGTTGGATGAGTCTGTGCTGTTCTTTGTCACTCATTCTTCCACAGCCTGTAGCTTTGGTATTGCCTTTGAGATTATAGACTTGTACCTGTTTGGTAGACTGTGGACAGGCTCAGACTGCCCTTGCCTCCACAGTGCACATGGATTTCCTGACGGCGCAGCTTTTGTTGCATTTGGTCAGGAGGCTCATGTGCTAGGTTCTCAGATTTCTTTCAAGGGACACAGACTTTTCAGATGGAAGAAGATAAATCCATAGAGACATTTCACACAGAAATCCAAAATGAACAGGAGCTTGGGAGCTCCGTGGAGACCAATGAAACCAAAAGCAATGTGTTGTGGCAATGAAACATGGCCCAGGAGCTGAATAACTATAAAATTACAATCTCAGTGGATCCCCAGCAGTTTCGTGGCTGGTGAGAATCCCCAACAGCTATATACATGGCTCCACCTGAAGTTCTCTAATGCACCCAGCAGACTGAGGGAAAGACAGGGAGTAAAGTTACAAAGGATGCTATTCAGCTTTATTGGACTTTCTAAATTTCAGGAAAACTAGTTAGCACCGTGTTCACTGCTCTGTGTGCCAGCTCAAGCAGCTTGGCCACTGCATCCAAGTTGTGATATCTACTTTCATTCCCCTCATTGGGTCACCCCGCTGCTCTGCTCCAGCACCTTAGTTGTGGTCTGCAGTACCCTTTGTTCCTTAAGCATTTTGGGCATAGGTTACCAAGCAGTGGTGCTTAAGTACCCGTACCCACCAGCAACTGGCAGCACCTTTCCTGTACTCTTCAATGGGCAACACATTCACCTCTGCAGTCACACTTCACTGAAGCCCACAGAGGATGCCTGGGAGGTGCTGCCTTCTCTGCCAGTGGAGGTCCCTCACCTGATCTGACTCTTTTTTGGCGTGATGTCTGTTATGACTGGGTTCTTCTCATACTTGAACACGATGTTATCATTTGTGCAAGACTTGTTCTCAAACTGGACGCAGACCCGTGCAGCTGTCGTGCGCTCCACTGCTGGCATGATGCAGGTGATGGTGGTGTCAGCACGACTGGGAAGAGAGAGACACAGCAAATGCAGAGCACATCCTCAAGGCAACAGAGACTGCTCCCAGATTGGAATCTGGGCAAAGCAAGCAGCAAGGACCCATAATCCTGTTCCAGCTTGACGATGGCTTTGGATTTAGGGAGTGCCCTAACAGTGGAAATACTTTATACTTCAAGGCACTTTCCAGCTGAGGCTCTTAAGGCACTGTGCAACAGTAATGTGCTGGGATAGGCAAGTGTTGTCAGCATTTTACAAGTGAATAGACCAAAGCACAGAAAGTTTAAACCAGTAACCGAGAGGAATACTTGGCAAAAGACATCATGGCTCCCTCCAAATGGAGGCACCTATCTTTATAATAATTCTCACATCCCCAAATGGCATGTGGGGTGGTGGTGAGACAGTCATACATTAAATAGCACAGAAACCTTGCCCTGAGGAGCATCTACAAGGACACAAGATGCAACAGAGGAACAGGAATGCAGTAGGGTGGGGAGGGCAAAGGATGGAGTCTCTAACAAGATCAAAGCAAGGCTGCATCCATAGTCTGGTTGGATTCCTTTCCTTTGCTTTTAAAATGACTTTCTAAGAAGTACAGTTACACATTCAAAATAAGGGAACACTAAAAAAATAAAATAAAAATCAGCCTAGGTGATTTGAGTGAGATCTCTGCATCTCTGGTAGAGCTGGAAACAAAGCCCAGGTATGTCTTATCTCTAGGGCTGTGGGTGCAATCAAAGACCACCCACAGAGCCTTGAGGGCTGTATAAACTCTCTGGGAGAATTGGTTTTCCCTGGCTGGAAGCCAGCCACCACATCTTGGTCATAACTAGGCCCACCAGCTTCCTCTATTTACGCCAGAGGAACAAAGTCCACATCTCTGTCAGGCAGGCACATGGCAGTCCTGTGTCACCACAGGAAGGCACAAGATTGCTCATGATGGCTGGGATGGGGCCAAGGGGAACTAAATGGGCACATTTTGATATTACTCTGATGCTGTGGGGTTCCAGGCACAACTGCACTCTGCTGGCTATCTGGATGGCTCAATGAACCTCTTCTTTCTTCAGACTATTGCTGGAACAACACGATCCTTCCTACTAACTGGTTCTGCTGACTAGTGCATCCACAGCCGATCCTAAGTGCCAGCTCAAAGCCTCATGGGTGACCTTGAGACACCACTTACCTGATATCTGTGCACTGTCTGGTGTTGTTGACTAGGACACGGAGCTCAGATCCCACACTGAGGTTATTCCCTCTGATGGTTACTTTGGTTCCTCCAGCTTTCGGCCCCAAACTTGGAGTTATGGAGTGTACCACAGGCAACTAAAAAACATGAAAAGGAAAGTTTTCAATAGTTTCTTAGCCCAGTAACCCATACTTAGCTCACCTGCATATCTCACAAATACATAGGATGTTGTGTTGTTTATCATAACTGCCTGAAGTTAACAGGCCAGAGGTATAGCTGGCGCACAGGCCACTGAGAGTGAGAACCATGTTAAATGTCTCCGTGTTGTAAGAGCAGAGTTCTCCATGCACCTACCTCTTCAGATGTACTTCCATCCTGCTCCAGAAACTACAAATGGGATAAATCAGGACCCCAGTTGCAAATCCTCTTGAGGGGATCCTCAGTAAGGAGCCTGAGATTTTTGAGATCTGGCAAGACACCCACTTGGGTATAGATAACTAAATATCAAAATCATTTTCCCTTAAGCAGGATTCAAACCCAAATCTGCAAAGGTGACACAGTCTAGCAAAGAAGCCACAGAGGTACTTTGCTCCTTGTTAGATTCCTCCATCTTCTGAAGAAATAAAAATCATTTGTGGGCTATTAGAAATTTTACTGAGATCCATGGGTTCAAGGCTTTGATGACTCATGCAGTTCCTACCCACCATGTGACTGCCATATAAAGTACTCATGGAGAGCTTCCCTATTGTGGCTTGAGCAATAAGCATAGGGCATGGCAAATACATGATTCAAGGCCCCTTTCCACAGCGTTTTGTGGTTCCAGTTCCTTATAAAATAGCAACAACATCCCCAAGGAACAAAATTTGCAGTGTTGTAGTGTATGAACTGCATTGGAGACCTCTCTCCTACTGAAATCATTCCAGTAGCTCAGAAAAAAACACATGAGCTGATTGAAGTAAATACCGCTAAGCTGCTTCATATCTCACAGTGCTGTCAATTCCAGTTACACAACATGCTTATTATTAGTTACCCTTGTCTTTGTCATACACACGCAGTGGATTCTGTTCCTTTATATTCTTTTCCTTCTGTGTTTCTGTTCATCTTCCATTTCTACAATATTTATTTTGCTGATTTGATTTAATGCCTCTGTAGACAGCCGTCCTGTGCCCTGAGCCCCTATCCCATTGAAATGCACAATACCACACACAGTATAGAGACTGTTCCTGCCCATCAAACCCCTCTAGCACACAGTTGGACTCCTCTGGAGTCTCATTTCCAGTTTGTTAGCATTGAAGTTCTTGCAAATTCGACTCTGTTCACTAAGATGATGGCCATAAAGCCCTCAAATGGTTGGGGGCATGTTTATCTGGTGTGACATTGTTGGAGCCTCTCCATCTTCACACCAGCAGATAAGACCCGATGGAGATGGACTGCACAAGTTAACTCTGCAATGCAGCTACCTCTGGGGCGGAACACCGTAGCAATTTAAGCCCCTGCAGCTTCACTTCAAGAGCTTGTTTAACCCAATGGTATGTTCAGGTTCCAACCTCAGGACTTAAGCCTTCACAATTTTTTGTTCAGTTCTCCAAACCTTGCTGGGAAAGAAGCTGCTTTGGCAGGAAGGACCAGCCAATGATGAGACAGCTGCCATGCTATGTGAGAGGAGCAGAAAAGGCTCCCCCTGCCTTTTCATGGCACAGGTGGCCTTTGCCACAAGCCTGTCTAGGTTTAGGAGCACAATGCAAAGTTTAAGGTCATGCCATGGGCCTGTGATCTTCTTTCATTCTTTGGTGGTGATGCCTTGGCAGATGTTTCCTCTTACGTTTTTTCCTCACAAACCAAAAACCACTTAGAAAGAGCATATCCCCTGCATTTCACCTCTTTGTCACCACCACAATCACTCAGCAGCCACCAGTATGGACTACATTTTCTGGACTCCAGCCCACACTTCCTGGTGATTAATGCTTTTCTATGAACCCAAATGCTGGAGAAAAAGCCACCGGGTCTCATCAGTGTTTGCAGACTGCTCTGCCCTATGCTATCACACGGGTCTAACTCAGCTGGCTTTTTCCCTGCTAGAATTTTTAGATATGAAATAGTGTTGCTGGATTCCACAGACTGGCATGGATCCCAAAGTATACACATTGCCCCTGACCTTGAAGGGAACTCAAATCAACTACAGAGCGTAATGGACCTGGGACATCTTAGGGGCTGTGCCCCACTGTCACTGGGATAGTCAAAGCCCACCCAGTTTATTATCTTGGAGTCACCCTTGATCAGACTTTAAAGCAGCTTTCTGGAGATGTGATTTGTAAGTTAAAAATCAAAACAAGGAATAACCTACTTGCCAAACTTGCAGGCTCCACTTGGGGTGCCAATGCCTCCACGCTACATTCATTTGCTCTTGCACTGTATTATTCAGTTGCAGAATACTGTGTCCCTGTATGAGCTTGTTCAACACACAGCAAATGAGCAGACATCCAACTGCACACTATAATGTCATAGATTTCATAGACATTAGGGCTGGAAGGGACCTCACGAGATCATTGGGTCCAGACCTCTGCCCAAAGGGCAGAAGTCAGCTGGGGTCAGATGACCCTAGCAAGATAAGCATCCAGGCATTTCTTGAACGTATTCAGAGTAGGTGTTTGCACCACTTCTGGGAAGAGTCTATTCCAGACTCTGGAGACTCAGATGGTAAAGAAGTTTTTCCTTATGTCCAGTCTAAAACGGTCTTCCAACTGTTTGTGACTGTTGGACCTTGGCTTCCCTTGGGGTGCCCTGGTGAACAGATGTTCTCCCAGTTACTGAATCCCATCCCTGATATACTTATAGGCTGCCACCAAGTCCCCCCCAAGCCTTCACTTCTCCAGGTTGAAAATTCCCATGCCTCTCAGCCTCTCCTTATAAGGTCTGCTCTCTTGACCTCTAATCATGCACGTGGCTCTCCTCTGGATCCTCTCAAGCTTCTCCACATCCTTTCTAAAATGTGGAGCCCAGAATTGCATGCAGAACTCCAGCGGCAGCCTCACCAAGGCTGTGTAAAGTGGGAGGATGACTTCTCATTTGGGCTAGATCAGTAGATTCAAGCCAGAGTTTTATTTGGTTTCCCAGCTGCAGCATCGCATTGGTGGCTCATGTTTATCTTGTGATCAGTCGTTACTCCCAAGTCTCTTTTGGTTGTGGTGCTAGTGAGTGTAGCACTGCCAAGCCTATAAGTAGGATGTGGGTTCTTTCTCCCAAGGTGGAGCACCTTGCATTTCTCTGTGTTGAATGTCATCAGGTTTTGATCCACCCGCCTTGCAAGCCTGTCCAGGTTGGCACATTGTGCCCCACTCTACTCCCATGGTTACCAGTCCTCAGTAACATTGCTCCCCCTCGTCTCTGCCACATAAATGCTGAAGTAAACTTACTAGCCAGACTCCATGAAAATCCTACGCTGCCAGTGCATTGGGACATATTCCACCCACCAATAGCTTGGCTCCCATCAAGACGCCCAATACGGTTCACCCTTTCAAAATCCTATGACTTTTCCTTACTTACTAGATGGCATGAATAATGGTCAGCACAAGCACCAATCAATCACCACATCATCTCTGACCCTACAGTCAGCGAACCAGGATTTAACTGGTCATGCTGTTATTGGGCATTTCTCAACCATCTTCGAACTGGACAGGGTCACTGTGGCTCAAACCTAGACCAGTGGGGCGTTCGCAGTGACAACAAATGCCTTTGTGAACAAGTTCAAACCATGTCCCACTGACTCCTGTCCATTTATAATGCTATCTGGTGGCCTTCAAGCTCTTCACACCGGTAATGACATCGCATTAAGATGGCTGAAACAATAAACTGAAACTGCACACGCTAAAAAACTTGGAAATACTGATGTGGGGGCTTATATGCAGAGCATTGTGTAGAGGGCCCTAACGTTAGGCTTGTAAAGTGAGCAGCTGAAGTCATCCCCAATAATGCCGACACCATGAGCTATGTTCTTTCTCTCTGCAATGGTGTGGAGTGGAATCAAGAGTTCCAGCAGGGGCGAACGTAGGCTCTCTGTGGGATGACAACTTACCACATATGTGTATCGCTCCTTGGATTTCCCTTCTTTGCTCATGTTAACTGTCACCACATCGGAGAACACATCTGGGGCTTCTCCAGTCTGGCATACAATCCTGCAAGAAAGAGAAGGATGAAGAATGAGAGGGTCCAAGCTGTAAGGAGTACCCTTTGAGAGCACGGGCAGGCAGGCAGCAGATCTGGGTGAGACCCTGAGCTTCTCCTTACAATCTGCACCACTTCACTAGCACCAATCCAGCAGCAAGCCATCTAGTAACAACCGCAGTGCTTGCACAGATCAGTTTCCTGCCTTTTTACCAGCACGTTGTCTACAGGTGCTTCAAGGAGGATAAGGAACCCAGTGGGGAAGGATTTCTGCATGCCATCTACACTACAATTTCCATCCCACCACAATTGAAGCTGCCCCCACAGTAGTGCCAGGGAGGGATATTTTAAGGAAAAACTAACTAGAGACACAGCCAGAGGCTCAATTAACAACATTAGTCACACAGAAGCTCTTACAAATATTCAGCCTCCTTCAGCACTCTCCAGAACACACTGCTGTTTATTCAGTACCTGCTCTTCCATAGAGCTGTCTGTACTCACAGCATGGGCCAAGATTTTTAATAGCAACTATTAAAAAGCTCCAACTATGTCCAACTATTTCCATAGTGGGTTACAAAAACCTCGTTTGCTGTAACTCAGGCATGGCTGGACTGCTGGTGCCTCTGAGCACAGGCCTTCTGGATGGTTTGACCTGCTGCTCTGTAAGACCTTTCTTCACAGCCTAATATTGCCATCTCTGTAGGAAATTGGCAGGAGGCTTTACTTAAGCTTTTTTGGATGATTTTGCTCCCAATCAGCCTGGAGACAATCACCTCAGCTTTTCCCTCAAGCCCGTCTGACAGTGATAAGAGGGAGGTCTTTAAAAATAATGAAGTGAGTTTAACACCGGTGAAAGGTCTGACAGCTCTGCAGGGAAAAGTTCTTCATATGGACTTAGAACAGGTTCAATGCAGGCAGCAGCTGCGTGAGCTCTCCCGTGCTGTCCCACCCACAGGCCCCAACCCATTGCTGGGGGGACGCAGAGGCATTCAGGCTCCTTGATCCATCCAGTTCTCGGCAGTGGTGGCTAAGAAGGGGCCAGCTAGGGTCCACTTCCATGGAAGGATTTTGTGCATGTCATGTAGGCACTAGGCAGAAAATGGGGAGCCAGACTTGTCTCACTGGGTTGAAAAGTTGCCCAGAGGTGGTAACACTGATCTGTTCCAAATAACTGTGGCGGGGGGACAGTGTCCCACACCATCCAGTTTCCCCATCGCAGGGCTGGTGGGGGGAGCTGGTTTGCTGGACAAAGGGAGAAGTAAACAAGCCCTAGGCACAATCCCCTGCTTTCCAGTGGCATGCTTTGACATACTCACTCCTCAGAGACCATGTATCTGTCCTGGAGTGGCAAGCATTTCACACCCCCTATCTTGACAGCGTGAATGACATCGCTGAACCTACGGCCCAGGTTCCTTCCTCGTATTGTGAGCAGAGTTCCTCCTTCGAGGGGCCCGCTCAGGGGCTCAATCTGCCAAGGAGCCAAAGGGAAAGGGATACAGGTTACAGCAGGACCACAGGAAAACCTTTTGCTTTGATTCCTCCGTGCATTTCTGTTCTCGCACGCATATGTCTATGTGTGAGCACACACGCACGCTCTACTCAGCCTCTCCTTCTGGGGAAGAAAGGCTGCCTTTCACACCCTCGCCTCACCCACACAGGCCATACCCTCAGCATGCTCCGTCTGCCAGAGCTTTGGGAACCGAAAGAGTTCACACGTCTGCAGTTACTTTGGTGCCCACAGAGATTAGGTCACACACCATGGAAAATGCAGCTGACTCTGGGGTGAGACATTATGACTGCACAGCTATTGAGGAAAGAGAGCAGAGAAAAAAAGTAACAGCAGCTATATCTGCGCTAGACACTGGCCAGGGCACCAGTATTAAAGTACTGGTTCAGTCGTGATTGCCTCCCACTGAATCAAACTAATTGATGCATTGGGATTTCTCATCTGTTACTAATCCTGTTTAGTTGTGATGGGACAGTGTTAGGTCTGCAGGCCTTTGTGCCATTTTACTGCAGCCTTGGTTTGCTATTACTATAGCTGCTTCAGCACTTGGCTGTCATTATTCATCGGGCCAAGTTAAGTCCTTACATTCAGGAAGGG
Organism: Alligator mississippiensis; assembly: GCF_030867095.1. Classification (NCBI taxonomy): domain Eukaryota; kingdom Metazoa; phylum Chordata; order Crocodylia; family Alligatoridae; genus Alligator; species Alligator mississippiensis. The sequence continues at coordinate 15,201,807 of NC_081835.1, forward strand.
CTGTTTTCATTTTAGTAAACTTACTGAAACTTATTAAGGCAGCAAAGGCTGCCTGGTAACATCAGCCTTCCTCTGAGTGCATGTGGAGAGGCCACAGCTCGCTGGAGCTGTTGCCAACACAACATGACGTAAGCCAGAAAGGGGAAGGTCAAGAATGGAGGCTCCTTCTTCCGCCAAGCTGGTTAGGGCTGATAATATTACATTACTAAGCTCAGTGCCCCTTCTCTATGTAGCTGTGGTCCTCCTTCTCCTGAGGATGACTCTGTGAAAGCTAAAGCAAAGCTTGTTTGTTTCAGTGACGGAGGATTTGGATTCAGTGTCTTATATTTGCTAGGGACGTAGCCTCACAAGCCTGTCACATTCTGTAACCTGAATTCTTGTGGTTTGCTTCCATTATTTTTTGGCACAGAGCTGATAACATTTTATACGCATTGGGGTAAGGCAGGCTCATCAGAGAACATTCCTTCCCCACTGTTGTGCCTCTGATAGTGACAGGATGGAAAGGGCTTTTGGGAATCAGAGAATTCAAACCACAGTGCTCAAATATGGACAGATATTTTCACACTCCTTCCCCATGAATAAACAGCCCCAGAGCTTGCCAGTTTTGGCAGGTTTTGTTACTGTTTTCTATAGGATCTTTAGTCTCCAGAGTTTTCTCTGTTCCCATGAAGTTTGTTGTAGGATTTCCTGCATGTGCTTTCTTATCTGGGACTCTGCATTAGGAGTGGAGCTTAGTGGCTGGTCTCCTTTTGCTAACAAATGCTCAAACCCAAGGACACCCCAGCTGGGAAATCCAAATCTAGGCCTTGGACCAACCTTTAAAGCATCATTGCAAAAAAGTCATTCTGTCATTCTGGATGGTGATAAGACCACAGTGAGTAGTGGCTGGAGAGGTGAGTACAGGTAATGATTTTATCTATACCAGATCTACCAACAATTTCTAGATAAAGAATCCTCTGGTTGATTTTGCAAAATTTCCTTGCCTGAATCTCTGCATCTCCCCCCTCACTGATAAAAAAAATGGATGGCCTTGGAGACCGAGACAAAGTTTTGGTTTGTTTGTTTTTCCCACTAAAAGATCTGGATTGGATCTCAGCTGGGTGTTTTTTGTAGTTAGTGTGGTATTTTCATGCAGTTCTCAACTTTATCTCGTGTCAAAGATAATGTAGGGTTTCTTAGCTGTCCCCATATCAGTCCCCTCCCTTTAGTTCCCAAATGAAGGGCTGTCTTGTTTGTTATGCTACATGCACAGCGCTGTTGACCGGCCTGTTGCTTCTGGGGGTATGCTCAAGCCTTACCTTCTGAATCTCAGGCGCAGGGCACGTGTTTGAGGTCTGCAGGGATTCAGTGTTTAGTCTGCAACTGGAGCTGCTCTCAGTCCAGGTGCAGCGGTGCCCCAGGTCCTCCCTCCCCAGACACTGAGAACAGTCTGTGCTTCCAGTTGCACAATTATAGACCTCCACTAAATGCAGGAGAAGAGAGATATTGTGAGATCCCAGATGTGGACCCATCATGATCTACAGAGTCAAACACCAAACCCACATATACATCTATACATACACATCATGATCTACATCGACATATACAGAATAAACTCTATGCTGTTGGAAATCAAACACATGAGCAGAATAACTTGGAGAGAAAGCAAACAGAGGGAGTGTTGGCTGTAATGCTGAAAATTTCCCAGAAGTACTGGGAACTTATTCCCAGTGCAATATAATTTAGCAGCACTTTCTTCGTTTTTATTTTTTTTAAAAAGCCTTTTGTCAATTTTCTAATTGCATTTTTCTAATTCTTGCTATCCACTTGGGATGGAGCTTAGCACAGCTGACCCCACCCTGCTAGCAAAACAGTCACTGCTTCCACAACCTGCGACAAGAATATGAGTGTTGCAATGATTTGTACGATGTTAACATTCCCCTTTCTTCCCTTTAGCAGCTGCAAGCTCTCTTTACTGACTTCTCCCTTTAGAGTAGGGCTGTGCAAAGCTTCAGGTGCCGATTCAATTCAGAGGAGATCTGGCCCGATTCGGTGGCTGAATTGCCAAATCCGAATCGAATCAGGGGAACAATAAAAAGGTCCAAATTGATTCGAAGCTCTCCAAATCTTCGAAAAAGATTCGGAGAGCTTCGATGATTCGGACAGTCCCTGCCCACTGCCACGGGGAGGTGGAGCTGGACTTGGAGCTGGTAAGTAGGGGGCGGGTGAGGGGAGGCTGGAGGAGGGGGCAATGGGGGGAACCCTGTCAGGCCCTATCCCCTGCCTGCTTCCCCAGCCCTCTCCCAACCTCTACCCGCTCCCCCAGCCCCCCCATAGCTGCCAGAACCTGCCCCAGCTCCTGGGGCTTTTAAAAAAGCCCTGATTCACTGGGTGCTGCTGGGCCGGGGGGTGATCCCTGCTGCTCCCACTGCCCCATGCTGCATGGGGGGCTCTGCCACAAGCCCCCTGCCCCACGGCTGCCCTGCCCACCCCACCCCAGCTCCTGGCCCTTTTAGAACCCCCCCCTCCCCCCCAAAAAATCCCAAACCCTGGGACTCACCAGCTCCTTCAGCGGTCCCAGGGCTTTGGGGGGGCTTATGGAAGAGCCCCCCACATGGCAGGGGGCAATGGGGGACAGTGAGGATCGCTCCCCAGCGGGCAGGAACCGGTGAGTCTGGGGTTGGGGGGGGGGTTTCCTTAAAGGGCCAGAGCTGAGGCAGGTGGGGCAGCCATTGCCAGGCTGGGACAGCAGGCGGGCGATGGGCCTGTGTGATTCAGAGATTTGGCAGAAGCCGAATGTCCAAATCAGATTCGTCTGAAACAATTCAGGACAGTGATTTGAATCACCAAACCGAATCACTCTCTCCCGAATTGGCCGAATCTGAAGCGAATACTAGCTGCTTCGCACAGACCTACTTTAGAGCACCCAATGCAAGTGCTTTGAGCTCTTTAATAGCTAATGACTGGGTAATACCAATATTCCCTTCTCAGTTAGAAATGCTCTTTTCAGTTCAAAATGCTCAGGCAAAGTGATTTCCACACCCTACTCCCAACATCACACAGTTTTGGCAGTATTATATAAAACAAGGATGCAGCCACATTTTGCACTTAGCTTGCACTGGTCACCAGAGGGAAGTTTAAAGCACGCCATGAAAACTCAGCGTCTCCTCTGGCTTTCTTGTGCAATGTTACTCTAAATTTTGATTGGCTTGGCTTTTGGGTGATCAACATGGAACAGGACAGGCCTAGTTTTCCTCAGCTCTTACTGACTTCACTTGCAACTCAATGAATGCTCAGCACACTTCAGAACCAGAGGGGATGTTAGGCCACTTGTGTGGGTTTTAGATCCTACTCCCCTCCAAGGAGATGCAGAACTCCATGCAAGATGCCCATTATTTTGCTCAGTAAGCAAGGAGCTAGAGCCCTGGCTAAGGGAGTGTTTTAGAGGGGTGGAACACACATCTTTTATTTGCTAGTAAAGTAGGCCAACCACCAGGCCACAAGGCAAACCTCACTAAGAGGACCCTTCACCTTACCTGGTGAGGCTGGCCTGCTGGGCAGCCAATGTATGTAGGACCAAGATGAAAAAAAGCAGAGCAAGAAGAATGTGGCTCAGTGAGATGGAGCCTGATTGACCCTGGGTTCTAATCCTTGCCCTACCTTGCTAGGGAAGAAGCTAGTCTTCTGATATCCATCAATGTAGAAACAGTACAGAAGGAAAAAGAGAAGGGTAGTTCCCCTCCTCTTCAGCCATGCTGCCTCTGGCTTACTTCTTCTCTTTGCTGAGAAATGGGCTCAGGTTAATGAATCTTCAAAGCTACTTATGAAAAAAGTTTCTCCTCTAGTCTCCAACAATTGCTGGTTTCATTTATCTTGAGTCCTGACTCAGCATTAAACTAGGTGCTCTTAATTTGAAAGGTAATAGTTTTACAATTTCCTTGGTTTATTCAGAGACAAAAACATAGTTTCCAACAAAGGCTGAGAAATAAAAATTTAAAAAGTACTGGGTCTCCAGTCAGTCAGGACTAGTTCCACCAGAGATAACTATCCAATGCATACAAGCTGGCCTAGTTACTTTTAGTCTTTGCCTGCAATTGCTTTGTAAGATTTTCTATAGTTTCAAATGTAGCGGTCTGGCTGAAGCAGAGAGGAGGCCAGAGAAATATGGGAAGTGATATGATCCAGGTTAGACCAAGTATCAAAATGTTTGGGAAATCCAACTGGAATTCAAACTCAGGAAGTGTAAGCTGACTGCTCCTCTGTGTAGCAATTAATGTAGATTCAATGCTTGCATGGACTCAGTGAACTACTAGGACATGGGCGATTCCCCTTCTGATTTTTCTGATTACAGCAACACTCACACAGGGTGCTGACAGAAGTGACAACTGTCATGCTATTGGACCCTTGAAAGCGCTCTACAGCCATGCCCTGACAGAACTGCATAGGGGTGCTAAGGAAGAGACACTGATGACACACAGAGTGTCCTGGCTTGGCTCCAAAGTTGAGTTCAATCCCCCAACAACCTGACCCAACAGCAAAAGTTTTCTGGGTCGGGGGAGGAGAGGCAGTCATTTACAACTCACGGCGCTTTCTGTGAAGCGCCATGAGTTACAGCAGGGAGCTGCACATCTGTCACTACCCACTTAGTGTTCAGCATCCTGTGGTGAGAAAACTGTCCTCTGCTATTGCCGGTCATTTCAAGAAGTCAGTGTGCTTTCTTGATCTTCCCCAAACAGCTTACTGGACTCTTTGGCTCCCCCATCTTGAGATTCCTAAATTGTTTCTCCAGTGCCTGATTCCCTTGCAAGATTTCTCCTTCCTATCCTCTGCTACCTACCAAGAACATCACTATCTGGACCCAGTCACCAACCTGTCTGTATCTTAGTCTACATCACTGGTAGATCATCTCCAGTTCTGTTGGCAAAGCAGTGAGTGCATGCATACACAAAGCCTCTCTGCGCTAGCAGAGTTACTAGATCCCTGCCAAGCAGAGTAAGGCTTTGGCTGCCACCCAGTAGCTAGCCAAGGGTGTACTATCATCACACTCCCAAGACTTCAGTTGCCAGCCACAGTCTATCCAGTCCCTCTAGCATTTTGCTGTACTACAATAGAGTTGTGTGGAACCACCAGAAGTGGGAAGGTATGCATGAGCTCTGGCAGCAGAATTAGCTGAGTCTAGACGTATCTTAAGTCCCTTGTCTTAGTCCAGCCTTACCACTAAGGCAGCTCGCTCCAGGGCTCTGGTTCTCTTCTCAAACCAATCAAACCTCTACTGAAACTATTGGAAGCTGCAGTGTAGGAGCACCGGAAAGGATTATGAGACTGGTATAGACACCACATTCAGCAAAAGCTTGTGGTTAGCTAGAGCATAGCAGGCAAGGGCAAGGGAGGGAGGTCAGTGCATTAATATCCTGGCTCCACTGGCTGTTCTGCTAACCTAAATGTACTGTTATATGTGCATTTTTAATCTGGTGCCTTTCCTCTTCCTTCAGTTTGCTGATACAACAGAGGGCTTTTGAAGAACCCTTCTGTCTTTCCTCAGAGATTTTCCCTAGACTAGTGGGGGGAGGAACTGTGGTTACATGTTTTGTTAACTGTGAAGGGATACAAGAGGGCAATTTTTAAAATGCATTTAATGCTGATCTTGTATTCCCATAAAAGCTTCTGGAGGGCCCTTCCCCCCTCTGTGCTTATCGCCTTTGAACTAAATTCCTTCCCTGACCTTGGAAGACACTTCACATATTCGTTTGGGATCTATTATTTCAAAATGTTCTGTGCTACACGCTACTGGCAAGCAAGAAGCCTACACTGTTGTGTGAGATCTGTGTGAGGGTGGCCAGGAGATCTGTGCATGTGTGTGTGTGCGCGCACTTGTATGTCTATGGGGGTGTGAAAATATGCAACTTGTACACACATTCATACTGTGGTTAAAACCACACCTCTCTCTGCATGTATATGAGGGGGTGTGTGTGTGTGTGAGAGAGAGAGAAGAGTGAGTCGAAATTGTGCCCATGCATTTGATACTCAGAGCAATCTCTCATCAATCTTGTTAGCATTTTAGGAGCCTTTAACCTGATCAAACGAGAGCACAGTGAAAAATATCTTCAGCCCAAACCTGTCATCATCTGTGGATTGTCAATAAATCTGTCTGGTCTATGCTTCAGCTGAAGGTTTACCGGGAAGATATGGCTTTTCTCTGATGTGTGGAGCTGCATGAAGAAATAAATGAAGAAGTGCTAATGAAATTTACTAAAATAGCAGACTACCCTCTGCATGCACCCACACACACACACACACACACACACACCCCACATATACATGATGACTAACATTTTTCAATATAACAACGCTCCCATACTTTCTAGCATGGTTTCTCAGACTGCAAGGCTTATGTCTTTAACGGGGGTAGCAGGAAGAAAAGGAAGGGAGGGATATTTTTCTCTCTGAATTAATTAGTTTTGCTGAGACCACGATAAAAGCAGAAGCATTCCCTGCAAATGCATCATTCAACAGGGCTCTGCATTTGCTGATGTCTATGTAAAGATGAAAAAGAAAAATGAACAGGCTACCCTGTTTACATATGTTGAAATGCTTGACCAACATATACCATTGTTCCAAATTTATCTGGGGCAAATTTTCTTCTCAATGCTAAAAATGTCTCACTTGAGGGAAGCCCAGAAATTATCTCCCTCTCAAGGGCATAACCTGTTCCACAGTGACAACAATTCACTCTAAAGATGGGGTCTCTTCCAGCCTTTTCAGTCCTTCCTCTGCATAGAAGTATGGTGCATATCTTCAGGGCTAAGCATACCCTGCTGCACTCTAGAGACTAGAGGAGGACAAAACATTTTCGCAAAATTCTTTTCCAGCAAAAATGCAAATTTGGCAACACTGAAACACACCACACATTTCATTTGGTTTCACGTAAAAATATGAAAAGATCAAATGAAATGCTTCAATTTGTAGATCCCACACAACTGTTCATTAACAGCATTACTTCCAGTTTTATTTTTAAAAGAATGAAGAAAAAACTTATTTGAAATTGAAATGAAATGTTTTGGGTTTGGATCACTTGACCTGCAACAAATTACTTTTCAATATTTTGGCTGACCCAAGACATCAAAAAATTTTGGTTTGGATTAACCTGAAATATTTTTTCCAGGGCTATGAGTGACCAATAAAACATTTTCATACAGCTTCAACAGTGATGCTATATGAACTTGGATAGTTTGGGGGCCTTTACTACGTGATACTACGTAGAGTATATTTAAATAAAGAGCTATTCTTCAGGCCACATGTTTTATCTTCCCGAGTTATAACAGGGTTCCTATCATTCCCATGGGAGATACTGACTCTTCCTTGTTTGTAAGGATACATAACGTTATCCTCAATTAATACAGGGTGAAAGCTTCTTCCCATTCATGGTACTGATATGGATGGTAAGGAGGGAACAAGCAGGCCTTCTAAGGGCCCTGGGTGCTGAGTGCCCTCATCTCCCTGTCATATCAGAAGAAATAGAGAATACTTTATGCCTGGCAGGATTGGGCCCAAAGTGACAAGATACCCTTGTCTGTCATATGAGGCTTTTCCTATGGTCAGTTTAGAAGTAACAGGCTGAGAGGAATCCCTCCAGCTCAGGGGCAGGCAATTATTTCAGGTGGAGGGCCGCTTACTGAGTTTTAGCAAGCTATCGAGGGCTGCAAATTGAGGTTGGGGTGTTTTTGGCACTCTGCCTCAAAATTTTGGTGACCCATGTACCAGATGGTCCCAAGGAAGCTGAAGTAGCCACTCTGAAATGCTCTCTATGGGCATGGGTATGTACAAAGAGCCCTCTGGGGCATCCTTCTGGTGATGCTGAAGGCTGTTCTGGTTCCTTTGCAGTTTGCAATGCTTGAGGGAGGGAGAGGTGTTTTCTTGATTGCATGTGCGGGCAGTGGGACAGCCCCCCACCCCCACATTGTGGACATCCCTGAGTGCTGGGGAAGTCCTTGCAGATCCCTCCTCTGACGCGTACCAGAACACTGCTGCACTTAATGGCTGAAGAATTCACCCATCTGGCTTCAAACGTCCTATCGGTTCCGAAGTGACATTCCAGAGCTGTGTCCTGGAGGAAGGGAACAAAGGGAAAAGCTTGCAAAAAATCGTCTTTTGAGTTATTGCCTAACATTCAGGAGACAAGCAGGGCTTCAACCCTCTGCTCTGCTTTCACTTGGTCCGGTGAATACCTGGAGCATCCCCATGGGTGGATAGGGATCCACCGGTGTCAATCAGAACAGGATCCAGAGTTTTGCATTTGGAGAGGAGGGTGACTGCAGATCCTGACTCACCCTGGTTATTTGCTAATATGAAGGGAGTGATCGAGTAATGGCTCTTAAGCTAAACATCACAAAGGGGCTGGATCCTGGGCCCTCATCTGGCCCTAGTGTCTTGTCAGAAAAGTGCAGTCCAAGACAGCTGCCGACTACCCTCAAAGTAAGAGGATCCCTTGCTTATGTAGCAGGAAGTAGGTTGTCCAGAGGATACTGCTCTGGATATTCCTACTGACTTCTGTGTGTCTGGTATAAACAGGTGGAGTTCAGAGCTTTCACGTGGCTGCTCTAAGTTACATCAAGAGCCACCACTGATCCCGAGCAGGCTTGGCCGGGCCAAACTGTCAGTCAGTCAAACAGGCCAGTCAGTCATCTGGTCTTAAAGCCATCTTCATCTCCATCCCATCACCTGTGCTCATGTTGAGGTAAGGGAGTCTGGCCACAGAATGTTTGAAAAAGACATTTCTCTACACCGTTTTGCTACCACCAGGGGCCAAATCCTGCTCCTGCTTATCCTTGCATAAGCAACTTATGGGCCTGAATCCTATCTCTGAGGCTAGTGATCCATCCTCTTTAATGGATGAGCCCTACAGATGTTCTATCCCAACCAGACAGATTTGCTAAAACTGCCTGAAGTGTGAAAGAAACATCAGATTCATGGCAGAGGCTCGCTGTCTCAAACAGCATGTGAGGGGTAGCAGAGAGAGGCTGAAAGTCTGTACTGTGAGTCATTTATACCAGTGTTAACTGCTGCTTTTTAAACTAACCGGTGCCCTCTCTTGTTTTGTGAACACATTTGTAAATTCAAGAGCAGTAGCAGTGGATCTTCTGCTCTGACAAGGATCAGGAGACTTCTGGCCCAAACTGGAAATGGTGGTGCCTCAGGCACTTTCCTGTTTACTTCATTTCCTATCAGGTTTCATATGGTATTTCTTCCTTTTTAGCCACCTTAAAAATTTCCAGAGGAAGAGCAATCTACCACCAACATTTTTTGCTGACAGTACAAAGGACACATCCTTATTTATGCATGCCACACCTTCAGCAGGAAACAGCAACCAGCTCACAGCACATCATTCCCTTTGCTGGGCAACAAACAGTACAAGATATTATGGAAACCTTATTAATATTGCTGTGTTACACCCTGACCTTGCTTTCTGTTGTTCCCAGAACAAACAAGCTCCTTACATCTGAAGATTTTCCCAAGCTCAATTCATTACTTAAGTAAAAAAAAAAAGAAAAAAAAAAGTCAAGCTACCTGGCTATTTGCGTGTTTGAGTATCTCATTTGTGGTTTTGTGGTTAACTGCCCAGGCAAATCAGGCCCACAATTACACAGGGTTGCTTGAAAACCTGACCTCAAATGACAAATGGCAGCTTCTCATGAGTGCTAGTATTTATTAAAATCCTTTCCCAACCCTTATGTGAATTCCTCTGGTACTTCCTAGCTCATTAAACACATCCCAGGATGCTTCATTTTCTAGCTACTAGAACCAGTTTCCCTATATAGCCCAGAAGTTTTCAGAGAAGGACACTTAAAAAACTACACCTATTTCTGTGATGAATTCCAACACAGAGCTTGGTGAGCACAGGAGACTCTGCCCATATATCTGGACTTTACTCAGTCTCCACATTAGCTTTCACTTCCAACAGTGTTTCTTTTCCAGAAGCAGGGCCTCAGAGACGACCTTGCGCATAGCTTTGTCAGCCCCTTGGGAGCACCAACACCTGCATGCTCGCAGGATGGAAGGTGGAAAAAATATCCACCAGGAACGTGTGAATTTTATTTCCCCCAAACATTTTGTTCTAGTGGATATTTTACAATGTGCATAAATCCACATATTGTGCACATACCGTGAAAGGTCTGACATTAACTGTAATGGATCCCTAGAGAGCTTCTGTATACAAGCTGCATTTTCCCTTTGTTTTTTTGATTTAAGCCCCACTGCCACCTGGGTGGTGACTTTCCTTGAGCGTCCCCTGCTAGTACAGCTATGTCAGAGGCTAACTTCAGGTGGAAATGGTAAGTCACTTCATGCAGGGACAAAGGATGGCACCTCCTCAGAAGCATCCCTTAATCTGGCTCTTGGACTTCTTGGTACATGGGGGCAAAGAATCACCTGGTGAGCTCAACTGAACCTTTTGGCTCTGCCTAAAAACTCAGTTACCTTGGAGAAAACAGCATTAGCCAGCGAGATTGTAATGTCTTGAGACGTCCCCGTGGGCATTGGTTCTAGCGACACAGGTACAATCTGCGGACAGTCAGTGCTGCTCTGTTTTTCAGAAGACAAGAAAAGAAAGAAAGGTTAATGGGAAACTTCTCTGAGGATACATTGAGTCTCCGCAACGAAGAGGAAAGAAGAAACACAGAGAAACCCTGGAAAAGTCACCTGCAGTAAAACCTTAAATCACACTGTAGCCTACAAACCAGAGCTAAGCCTCAGGCTGACGGCTCTCAGGGAGAGTGCGTGGCTTGTAGGACTGGTAATGCCATGCTGATCTTACTACCTCAGAGACACCAGTTTAAGTCCAGCCCAGGAAAGCAGTGGCTAAAAACTGCTCCCATCTTGTGGCTGTTTGGTGGCACAAGGTGGCAGGCTCAACGCAGGTCCCAGCGGACAGTTGTCATCCCCACATTCAGCACTGACTGGTGCCCTCATTAACTTCCTTGGTCTAAGATGAAATCGGAATGAAATACGAATTCCCTTCTTCCCTCTAGAAGGGGCCGCTCCGAGGTCCTCATGTTACAGGCCTGGCTCCCCTTTCAGAACCTGCTCTGTGGCTAAATAGAGGGCTGGGGTCTCCAGGTGACAGGGATGTCTGTCTGCAACTTTTCACTTTTCACAGTAAAATAAATTCACTCACAAATTAAAAGCAAAACCATATGCGCTGCTTAGGTGCCACACCAGGGCAGTTACATTATTACAGGCATTTAAAAGGGGCCAGAGTGACACTAAAAGGACAAGCTGCACTATACAATGACAAATCTTCCTGTGAGACCCTCTTTCCTCAGCAGGAAGCAAAATGTCTTGCAAATTGCAATGCACATTTCTCCAAGCCCCTGCAGAGATTTCACTTTCCAGTGGTCTCCTCTACACATTACTATTCAGAAGTCAATGTGTTTGTGTGTGTGTGTGCACGTTCATATGTGTAGGAGGGAGAGAAAAAGAGAGCAGGAACAGGGCGATGGGAGGGCTGAGAGAGAGAAGGAAAGGCTATAATGAGCTGTAGGGGGCATTGGGAAAACTGAATGGAAGGTTCCAAATGAAGCTAAAAATGATTTCGAAAGGTCATCTGTCCCCTTACTTTTGTTCTCACTTAAATTGACGGCTCAGATACAAGTTGGTCTGAGTCCAAATCATTGTGACAAACCCATCCTATTCTTCCATGAAATGGAGATCACACTGCAAACAGCAGCAAAATCTCAACCAGCCTCTTCTCTCCATTTCCCCGGGATATAACCGGATCAATGCCGTCAGCACTGGAGTGACTAGGGTAAAATGACTATTCAGTTCTGTGCTTGTCCTTTCATAGCATCTGATGAAAGGCGCTCAAGTCCACAAACACTTCTGCTCTACTTATATCTTATTTAGCTAGTCTGTAAGATGCATCTGCCTTCTGCCTGACTTCAGCTTAACATGGCTAACTACCTCTCCCAGCAGGCTACTGGTCCAATTATGCAAATAATTTACAATGGGCACAATTCTCTTCTCACTTACACAAGCTTCACTCAAGTGTGAATCTGCTGGTGTCAGTGCAGTTACTCCTGCTCTACTTCCATGCGAGGTGAGAATCAGGCCTTCAGCATGTGCAGCTGAACACTTAGTTCTGGGTGCTCTGTATAGCAGGCGCTCTTTGCATAGAGTGCTTTGCTCTTGACTCTTCCAACCATGGCTACGAGGTCTCTGAATTATCTTAAAGTGCTTGTTTTACTGTGGAAAACATGCTTCAGCTCTTATCGTGACACTGATCTTAAGCAAGCACAGTCAGTGCTGCCTCAACAAGGAGATTAAATAACAGACACACACACATGATAGGGAGGGGAGAGAAGTAAAACAACAAAGCAAAGGGTTTGAGGGAGATTTCAGTCCAGGGTCTTCTTTATAAGAATCAAAAGAGTTAATACAAGCTCAGCAGGAGACTGAAAATTAACGCAAGCACTCCTACAGTCTTGTGTGCCCTAACGTGTCACAGCGGCCAGCTTGGCTTGCTGGATAAATACACTTTAGAGGACTGATTAACAGGGTGTCTTGCAGACCCTTCCCCTAGAACTTTCCAGCCAATCTGACCTCTGTGGCTGGATCAGGGGAAAAGGATCTGGATTTTTAAAATGCTCCCATGCACAGCTGGTGCAGCATTTGCTTCTCAGCAGATATACTGCAGGTGTTTGTTCTTTTGATAACCTGGAAAGAGTTGTAGCTGTTTAATTAGTTTAGCTAAGGTTGCTTACATGGGGCTCTGTTCTCAGACCTTCGCTCTGCAAGCAGCTCTGCTGAAATCAATGGAAAATTTAGAAAGGATTAGTCCCCTAGTTAGCAGCTATTCCAATGGGGCAAAACTAGAACCAGATACTGAATCAAAATGTACATGAACTCCGAGGAATTGCAGATCCAGATGTGAGCTCAGTGAAGGCCTAGTCCCCATGTGGTTGCTCAGCTCAGACAGGACAACCCCTGGTTTTCAGGCACCAAAGTTGTGGGGGAACCGAGTGTGGAAAAGACTTGGTGAAATGTCCCTGACAGAGCTCAGTAAGTTCTGCCTTCATTATGCTCACTCTGTACCTTACTTGAGGAGCATGTGCTTGGTAAACAGTGATATTAGTAAGTCCAGCGTCTTTGTTGTGTCCCATGCAGTCAATCTATTCTGCCTGCCACAGACAGTGGTACCCACTGCATTCATACTGCTCCACTGGCACCCTCTTCTCCACCTCAGTGAGTTCAAGTGTGTCCTTACCCCCCAGACTCTGAGTAAGGTCCCCTCCGTACATCTCTGCCCTACAACAAACTAGGATCTTTAGTAAAATAAAACCCAAGGGCCTCTAAAATGGTAGCATCTCATCAGGGATAACTACCCACAGGATTAAGGGTTTGTTTCTGCAAAAATAAACTCACAGAGTTTGCTTTCAGGACACAGGGCCCAAGAGCATGAGGGCAGGAGCTTTGTCTTGTTAACAATGCTGTCATTCAATCAATGGCCCACAAGCCCTGCAAGGCTGCTGCAGAGCAATCCGGACACTGATTCCCTTTTTCTCTTGTCAAATTGCACGGGCATACTGGAGAAGGGATAAGAACAAATGCTAGGCCTTGAGAGAGTGGAAGAGAAGCAGACACCAGGACACTGTGGGAACCAGTTCCCAAAATACCCACCAAAAGGAAAACAGAAAAGCTCCCAGTTGCTTCCCAGATGTGGTTTGGCAGAGACACCTGCAGTACCCTGTGCCAGCTTCTACCCCAGCCACAGAAAACACAACTATCCCCTCTTTGCAAACCAATAGCTCGTCTCTTTATGTCAAGGTATGAGCAGCTACTCTTAGGTCAAAGTACACAACCTTGTGTTTGTCAGCAAAGCTGCACGTTCCAGCTGGAGGTTTCTTATTATAAAAATCAATCCAGTAACATTAAATGGTGTCTAAAAAGCCTTCCATTAATTCAAGTATTTCCTCTGGATTTAACAAGAGGTTCCTGTGTACAGGCAGAGCTTGATTACTAAATAATTACGGATTAATTAATTCATATTTGTGGGTTCTCAGTCATCCCCTCTACTGTCCCTCACAATCATATAGCTCCTCTCTTTAGACTGACAATCTGCAGATCCTGGCCCTAACTAAAATCTTAGCTTGTGCCCCTGACATCTCGTGAAAGTTTAACCATAAGCTCAAACTCCATGTGGCTGCAGCAGAGCTCCAAAACCCATGACGACCACCAAGCCTTCCCTGTCATTTATCTTCTCCATCACTGGATAATAGCTTCTTTCTCCTTGTATTCAGGCCCTTCACCTGGTTCATCAGATTTGGCTCAGATCCCTCTAGGTCCTCAGTTCCAGGTTATGGTTTAGCCTTGTTTAACAACCCAAAGATACAGGCTTTCCTATGCACTGACACAGCAAAATGTCTCATCCAGGACCTTCTCATCTGATTTCTGGATTATTGCAACAGTTCTCTCCAGCCCTGATCAAGGCAGGCTTGCCCTACTCATGCCCATTCAGAATGCTGCTGCTAAGATCATTCTCCACCTGTTGCTTTGACCATCTCACCCTGCTCTATGAATCCCTCCATTACTATCCTTTTTTGCATCAAATGTAAACTATTTGTCTTCGCTTGCAAGGCACATAGATCAGGAAAATGTGTTTGAATGGGTATTTGCCTGCAGGCTGCAGCCTGACTGGTATGTTGGCTTGTAGTAATTGTGCATTCACATGCTGGCATACGTTGGCATATGCATCTTTTAATGATTTGTCTTATTTAAACTGAGATGTACACCTAGAAAATATCAATCACCGACTAGCTCTAAATGGGTCCGTCAGCACTGTCTGTAAGCTCGAGAGATGCAAGCTCAAGAGACATCCAAATCCTCAGGATCCTTACCCAGCTTCTCATCTGTCCCTTCCAGGGCCAGTCTCCCATGGACCCCAGAAGGATTCTGGTCTGAGTACAGGCTGAGGTTACAGGCACACAAGTCAGGTACTGTGTGAATTGATGCACCACCGGGTGCTGTCTGCAGTTGCAGACAGAAAACACAATTTCCGCTTAGTCTGGCCCCGAAAGTGCTCTACTGCCATGACCTAACACAAGTGCACTGTTGCAGAGCGCTTTAAAAGGGCTCAATCCCGTGAAAATCTGAACCCTCATGGTATTATGGGGGGGCTCCAATCCACCCACCACACCTGGGTAACCCCCAGAAGGAGCTCCCTCCACTCCTTTTCCCCCCTTCCCATTCTGAAAACAGCATCAGGGCTGGGAGAGGACAGGGGTGTTGCTAGGGGAGAGTGGCAGCAGGCTGCAACCGCTCTAAACAGCAGCTTGATTCTCCAACCCCTGAGACCCACCAGTGAACGTCTGTTAGGTCCAGGGGATCATTGTAACTCATAGCACATCCTGTGAAGCGCCATGGGTTACAATAGGCAGCTGTTCTTCTGTCTGCACTGTTCATGTACACTTTTACCCCCCGCCCCAGTAAATGCAAAGGAACTTGCCCCATTTTCACTGAGGGTCAGGCTACCTCACACTCACCTCCACACTGCAGAGTAACTGAGGTGCTGCCAGGTCAAGCCCTAAGCTACCTCACATGAATTGCTCAGGGGCTCATGCCCTCAGCAAGGCCTTCGAATTTGCCCTTCTGGAGGTGACTTCCTTTGGCAGCACTGGTCTTGTCTGATTAATTTAATCCTCGGCAATTTAGGTACTGCATTCCTTTGGCAGTACAAGGCTTCCAGAGGCTGAAGAAACTGTGAAGTGAAGCTGTGGTCAAGGGGTCACAGAGAAGGCTAGACCTTCCCTCGAGGAGCAAAAGCAAAATGCTCAGGCAGTAGGTGCAAAATGCTCCATGAATGATTTTTTTCTTCCCTGAAGGGTAGTAGCATAAAGCCGGGGCTCGGCGTTCCCCTCCCATGTGCATTCAGCCGCACAAAATTTAGGCTTTGTAATGTACAGGGCCAGCATCTGCCCTTCTTCCCAGCAAGGTGAGAATTGGATCCCATGCGAGCCAGAAGAATGACTCGGGAATTACACCTGTGCGAGCAGAAGCAGAGTGCAGCCCACAGCAGGGAACTGGCCTCTGGGTGGAGGGACATGCACAAGCTGAATCCTAATCCAATTTAGCTTATCTCTGGATTCCTTTTGTGACCATGTAAGATTGTCATTTGCTGTAACCCCGGGATATGTTCTGTGGGACACTGTGATTGTGCACAAACACAGGCAAGATTATGAACATGATGTAATGGTTTGTTATTTTGGAAATGACTTGCATCTCATATTGGGTGCTGAGACGTGCTGTGTATCCCCAACTGAGGGGTTATTTTTAGAATAGCAGGCTGTCTGTCTCTGTGTCTGTCTATGCTATTTCTAAGCATCCATCACTGAACCACACAGTCCTCTCTCAGGAAATAAATGTTGGAGGTGGGGTGTAAAAATGGAAAAGGGTCTTCAGGACTGGACCCTCCAGAGAGATAGAAGAAGGGAAAGGCTGTGTGGAGGCATGGTAGTCCGTTCCCCCTTCCAGTGCAGGATTATTCTCTGCAAGATACTTGCTAGCGCTTTTGTTGTTTAGTTTTTAATCCAGATAAATTACTACTGCGAAGGTGTTGAATGCCCTCACCTTCCAGTTTTTGTTCATATGACTCTTTGGGGAATCACTGTTGTTTGTTCCAATAGCGGTGCTTGTTCAGGAAAAAAAGGCATTTATTCATGAACATAATGAACTTCACCATCAATCTCCAGTGGAGAGAGAACCCAAGGTTTTCAGCACTGCCCTGCACTGCTTGAAATAAAAGGAATAACTCTTTTAACTGGTAGCAGGAGAAGACTCATGACGTCTGCAGAAACCAGGCACAAGCGTCTTGTGAGCAAAGGGAAGTTAGTCACTGTTTGCTTTTACTTCTCCTTTTACTATTGCTTCTCACGTGTTTTCAGCACCCAATCCCACAGAACAAATAGCACATAGTCCACTAGGCCAGATTTTCAAAGGAGCTGGGCTCCCACCTAGGCAGCAAAACAAATGGCTAGATTTTCAAATAGACACAGCATACAGCATGCTGAGCACTTTTGAAAATGCGGCCCTGGGCGATAAGTCATGAACAAAGCCAGGGCTGCGATTTTAAACTGTACAGGAATTACAAACAGCTCAGAGATCTGTAAAAATCAAAATCTCTTCACAAATGGTTCACAATCAGAAAAAAAGGTAAATCTCCCAGGAATATTATTCTCAAAGAATACTTGACCAGCTGTGACCCAACATGCACAGGAAGCCTTTCACACTGTTTTGATATAGAAAGCATTGTGTAAGATAAAGTTGCTATGTATTCATCATATCTGCCTCACTTGCTTAATGAATTCTCAGTGTTCCACCAACTTCCATACAGAGAGTTAGGATACAAAGGGATGCAGATGCACAGCAATCAGATCTCTGAGGTCAAGTCTGGAAGGTGAGAATGGAAAATCTGACAGAGAAGCAAGAGTGCATAAAGGTAACAAGCAAAGGGAGTCTGAATACACTTGAAAGAGGCTCCCAACACCAGTGCCAAAGAAATATTCAATTTAAAATGTGGAAGCTTGGCTTTGGTGTACGGTAGACTGATTGCTGAAAGGCCAATTTTATTTAAATTAACTTCAATTTACATTTCAGAAGCAGGAGCATGCCGGCTGTCTGTGATCTGAAAAATGGTCTTTTTCTTCTGTAGACCAGCACTTGCCAATGTTGCTCTAGCAAGTTAGCTGCCATTTTATTAACGTACCACAACAGCCTAGTAAAAGCTAAATGAATTGTAAAGCAGCGCTACATTTATTTTATTGCTTAAGCCCAGGCATCCCAGGATACCTGGAAATAAAGGCATCGCTCCAATTCTGAATGGTAATACAGAGCCAAGAGACAAAGCCTGCTAAAATGACCAGGAAAGCTTAATACGTTCCCTGGAAATACTCTCCACATGAATGACTATTTACCTTGTTATGAACCACACATTCACACACTCCTTAGAGACCCAGAGATAAGTTGAGGAAAGGTGCTGGACTGAAAGCACAGGAAAATGAACTCTCTAGCTATGAGTGTAACACAGCGTATGCTTGCCTGCCTTTATCTCACTCCTATCCCTCCTTCCTAAGCTGTTCTAGGAAGAAGAGGGCAGACTAGCCTCCATTCCAGCATCAAGTCTTACCCCTCCAGCTGCAGCTGCTAACAAAAGGTGTCAACTGGGGTGTGGGTGCCATGAGGTTTTGTAATGCTGACATGTGCCTGGGAGGGGGAATCCGAGACCACAACACCACTTTGCACAGCTCAGTGAACTGCCATCCTAGCATAAACACTTCTAGTCACTACCTGACATGACAGTGTGACCTAACACAGCAACTAGAAACTACTGGGCTCTACCCTGACTCTGCTACCAACTCTCTATGTGCCTTTGGACAAGTTACTTCACCTCAGTTTTCCCATCTGTAGAGAATACTTATTTGCCCAAGGGTAGGGGCTACAAAAGTGCTAAATCTATTGCTACTAAATGAAGACAGGTTCAAACAGGTGATTTTGATACCAGAGGTTGTATATCCCACGTCCTAAAGCAGGGGTCGGCAACCTTCTAGGAATGGTGGGCCACTTCTATGAAGTAGCATCTGAAAGTGAGCTGCCACTTCCAACCTGATCACCACCACTGCTCCCCCTGGCCAGCACCAACCAGTCACCAATGTCCTAGTTTCATGGGCCAGATCCAATTGCTTGGTGGGTTAAATCCATCCCACAGGCCACAGGTTGCCCACCCCATCCTAATCCATCCAGACAGTGCTCCACAGAGATAGAACCCAAGAGCATGGCAGCATACAGAACGCCACTGCTGCTGTGCGCTGACAGCTTCCCATCTACAAATCACCATGCATGACACAGAGTGGATAAGCATTATTACTTTCATTTTACACTTGGGAATCTGAGGCAAACCACGATGAAGAGACTTAGCAGCATAATGAAGGCCAAGCAGCCAGTCAGTAACTGAGACCCGTAATCCTCTCCATTTCCTAAACTGAGTTCTAAAGCCAACAGCAACCACTCCCAGCTGTCTTTCCCCCAGAAAAAGAGAAAAAAAAGCATAGATATGATGCAGCAAAGAGACAAGATCATTTCCAACAGTGAAATGTGATGTTCCTTACCTTTACATGTAGAGCATCCTCACACTCGGAGGAATTGGAAACGCAGGTGTATCTCCTGGAGCACCAGTGGCACTTCCATTTAGTCGAGAGACAGTTGGTACACCTGGAATACATAAGATCATCTTTACCTTTTAAAGACTGTGCAGATTTTGGTCCTTAAGTGTCAGTGTCAGGTTATAGCTTCACATGCACTTGTCAACTCTATGTTGTGTTTTTTATGGTCTGTAGGACAAATCCATTCACTGAAAATCAGCACTGTCCTTTATCTATGAGGACTACAGAGCCACAGAAGGTCCTGCTGAGTCTGTGTCAGGACTCAGGCTCAAACCCCAGCACTAGGAACCAGGGACCAAGCACCAGCTCAGCCCTTCACTAGGCCATAGCTCATGATGGAAGAGTGTCAAGAAAGGGGAGGAAGGCCTTCTACTGCTGGTCGCCTTCCTTGCCACTGCTTTCCACGAACAGCTGTGGCGTGGTAGAGGGCTAAGCTAGTGCTCGAGTCCCCAAGTCCCAGGGGCAGGGGTTTGGGCCTGGTTCCTAGCAATCTATTCCTCTGAGCCTGCCTCAAGGTGGGGAAAGATTTCTTTACAAACAAATAGAGATGGCAATGCCATTAACAGAGGCCATCCCACTCCCAAAAGCTCTAGGCTACAGAGAGCTCTCTTGACAGCAGATGATCTTTGATTCTTTCCCTGTTTTAACCATGTTTTTTATGCTGAATTTTTCCATTGAGTCAGGCAAAGTCAGTGCGTTAGTTTATTTGCCTCTTGCAATGACTTTGTATAGAGTAGGCATTGATGTCACAGGGCCCTTCTGCACATGCGCCAATACGTTCTGATTCAAACTCGTCAGAGTAGACTCAATTAATCGAGTCTGCTGGACTGTTCTAACCAGAACGCTCTGGTGTGCTGCAGCATCTCATGTATTCAGCATCCCCGTGATTCAAAATGGTGGCTGGGGCGTTTTAACTCAAGCTTGTCGAACGAGCTTTAGTTAACGCGTCCCTGCTGCCATTTTGAAATGGGGGATGCTGAATACACAAGACACTGTGGGCTCTCAAGAGCTGCTCTAATTAAAATGCTCCCCAACACCCACCCTGGAGCACGTGTATAGGTGCCCACACTAACTAGGCTATGTTGCTCTACCTTCGAAAATTCAGGTCAAATTCCAAGGCTCAAATCCAGGGGGTAGCCCCAATAAATTGACAACTATGTGGCTGTTCCCATGCAGCTCTAGAAATGTAGAAGATATGACTCAATCATGTCAAATGTATGGACTGTTTGTTGTCCAACTGTGTCTATGTTTAACTCTCAAAAGCTAGAGGACAAACTTATCCACCCCTGAAGGCTAGAAGAAGAGGGATGGGAGCCAAGGACAAAGACACTGCTGGTCCTAAAACTGCCTGACTCCCTGCTCCAACTCTCTTTGCTCTCCCCAGTGAGGCCTCATCCATCTTCTCAACCCTTTCTTGACACTCCCACTAAAAGGTCCCCTGCATCCAGCAGCCAAATAGCCACGTGCTGCTGGCTTAAATCACTGCAGAAAATGGCTCTGGGCTTCAAGCCCGTTTGTTTGTACCCTAGACCCTGCTTCCTGCTGTGACTCCTCCTCATACCAGGGTGGTTTCCAGCTTGAGGTCAGGAACTGGCAGAGGAATGTGTCAGAGGCAACCATGAGATGATGAGCTTTCTATGGGGAAATGCGGGGGAGAGCAGATGACAATCCACTGCCATTGGCAATCTGAAGGCATGAGTTCAGCTCTTGTATTTTCTCCTCACAGCCAGAAACCCTTCCTCTCCTCAATAAGGCATCCTCTAGACACCTCCACAAAACACTAAGATACTGCCCAGGCCCCAAGGGAGAGGACACTTCCAAGGTCTGATTATATTATGGTGCAAAAGTTTCTATAAACTCCAGAGATTCATTTAGATAAGATTAAATTAATTTACCCCAGATCCCTCTGTGTGCACCCTTCCCATATATTAGGTGCACACGCAGATTAGACAACAAGCGCTAAAGACTTGGATATCAGCCAGCAATCTAAGAGTTAATTTAAAAAATCTTTCAAATAAAAATATTATTCGTGTTTTAAAAAAATAACAAGAAGCCGCCAAGCTATATCGAAATGTCCAGATGGCTTGAGAAGCTGCTAGGACCCTTTCTTTGTAAATCCCTGGCAAGCCACAGTCTCTATCCTGCCAAATCCTGCCCAGGATTCAAACGGTCCTGCTGGCAGGGAGACTGCTCTCACTCAATTAACCCCACACAGCAAGGGCTCTCGGACTATGCACACACGCTTCTCTGAACTGTTCAATTTACTCGGTTCCCCTGGTGCAGTGGTGCTCAACCTCTGGCCTGCAGGCCGGATCCAGCACACAGAGCTATGCCATCAGGTCTATGGGGCTCTGCATGGGTCTGGAAATTTGGTGGTGGGGGAATAATGGGAGCATTAATGGCCTTGGGAGCAATTAATGCTGCTACAGTTTCCCTGCTGCCAAATATGAGGACCCCTGGGGAGACCTGTGGGCTGGATGACATGACCTTGTGTGCTAGACTGTGTAGGGTTGGGCTGGTGCATATGGGTTGCACTGGATTACACCCTTGCATTGACCCGGTGAGGAATTTGGCCCATGGACCAGTCCCATGTGACTTATTGGGCTCACAAGGCAAGGGAAGTTGAGCTCCACTGCAGTCAGTGCTCAAACCCGAGGCAATGCAGAGCAACCTACTGCTTGTCAACGCCCTGCCTGGTTTCCCACCTCCAGCTCCTCCCTCCTGCTGCTTTAATTCATGTACATGGAGATCATCACTTACGCTGTCTTGGGGTAAATGTTGCCAGTTCTTTTGCAATCATAGATGGTGAAATTGGTCCAGACGATATTTTTCCCGTTGACTCGGAGTGCAGTTTCAATGATCACGTGGTCTGAAACAGGCAAGCCAAAAAATATTGGACTGCAAGTGAGGTTCTCTTCAGCACTCAGGCTTAGAGGACACAACGAGCTTCTGAGAAAACAAGCGTCCACATCGGTGGTTGCTTTCTCTGGAGTTTCCTCTGGGCTGCCTCACAGAGTTTGGACATAACCTTCATCACCCTTTGCCCTGTGACTTTAAACCCTGTGCTCTCAAATCAAGGCCTTACAACACAGCCATCCACAGTAAGAAGAAAGCTTCAAAACTTTATCAAAACATTCCAAAGCACTGTGCAAGTGTTAATTAGCAAAGTTAATTAGCGGCTTTGTCTACACTAGGTGCTAAACGGTATTTAAAAATACGTTAATTAAAACATTTCAGTTAACGTCTTTTAAACCCCAACTCATGTTTTCAGCAACGACAAATTGGTAGGAAATAATAAAAGATCCCCTTTTTTGACTAGTAACATTTGTACACTACATTCCTCTTGCCGTTTTACTTAATTGCTTAATTTTCTTGCAATCTAACGATAAATGCACCTGGGTGAAGAGTCAATACTTATTCCTGGAGATGCGTAATAAATCAATAGATTGGATTCCAGAAATTAGTTTGGACATTGCTATAAACAAAAATGCAAAGCAATAATTAACTTGTAAGCTTCCTACAGCCAGAGAGAAAAGCAATGTTTTTTCTTAAACCTGCCCTGCTATGGGTCAAGTTTTTCTGTTGTTCCTATTGAAGTCATCAATAAAAGCTCTGGTGAGTTCATTGGAGCAAGCAAGCCAATACTGAGTGATTCTGAAAATGATGGCCCTACTTTTCAAAAGCAGTTACAAACTTTGGATGCCTCAGTTTTGGGTAGTCAGCATCAGATGCCTCAGGCCCAGTGCTGGAGCAAGGAAGTTTGGTGCCCGGGGAAAGCCTGCAACAGCAGCCAGCTCTCGCCCTCCACACAGATCTGGAGGGCACCCCCCCATGCTTACCCAGGGGTGCACATAGAGGTGGGACCCCCCCAAACAAGCTGCTTACTGCTCCATCTCACTCCCTGCCCCGGCTGAGCAGTGCCTCTTGGCACCCCTTTGCTTCGGCGCCCAGGGCAGTCGCCCCGCTCACCCCTGCCTTGCTACGGTACTGATCAGGCCAGATTTGCAAAGGCAAATGGGCATCAAGAATTCTCATTAGCTTCCAGTGGGACTGCAGATGTTCAGTGTTTTGGAAGTCAGGCTCCAGCAGTCTCCAGCTGGGCACCCAATTTTGGAGGCATGCAGAACAAGAGGCCATGCATGAAGATTTTAGTTTTAGTCTACTGGAAGGAATAGTGTGAAAATGGGACTGGAGTTCCTGAGTTGTCTCCGATCACACTTCAGCTTTGCTTCAGCAGTGTAATGTGCATGTAGGAAGGATGTCAAATAGTAATGATTGTGGCAGAAGGCCATCTCTGTTTCTCTCCAAAAACTCTGCTCTGTGACAATTTGGTTAGGATGGGCCCAGCAGAGGATACACACCTTACCCTATCTCTTTAGGTAACCTGAGCTGGACATATTCCTGAGGGAGGGGGGAAACCTGCTCCCTCTGCCTATGGGACTGGCATCACATACTTGGGTGAGGGGCTTGGGCTTCCTGGGGAGCTAGGAACTGCCAGTCTGCCCAGCAACTAGTGATGCATTTCAAATTGGTTGGCTGACAGCCAACAGGTGCTGGCCTCCATTGGACCAGGTAAATGAGGTCATAAGGGCTATATAAGCTAAGGACTGCCCAGGAGAAAGGGGCAGCATCCATGAGGAAGACTCAGAGAGAGAGAGAGAGAAGAGCTGGACCATCTGAAACTTGCTCTCTCCCTCAAAACTCATGATCAAGGAGCTGCCTGCCTCCAGAGGGAATCTCCACCTGCCTCTGGATGATACTTGTGAGTAAGCTACATGAGATCTAACTAGATATAAAGCTTGCAGTAACTCAGATGCGTGATCAAAGGCTACCCAGCCATGCCAGTTTGCTCTATGGGATTTCTCTGATATTGCTCTACCCTGTACCCTATTTCAACCCTACCCCTTGTAACCAATAAAGTTCTCCTTTGTACCTAGCATGGGAGACTTATTGGGAGTGGGTCTAGATTATACCTTGGGGTCCCCTTGGTTCGGCTGACTAAGGGAGACCACTACTTGTGCTTCCAACTGAGGGAAGCACCCCCAAGTGCTTGAAGTGAGTCAAGTACCCTTGACGGCTACTAGGCCTGTGTTTCCTAGGGTGCGCAGAGACAGAAACAAGCCCATCCCTGGGTGGTGGCAGTGTTACCCCCAGGCTACCGGGTGCGCTCCAGGAAGGGGGTCAGCCAGGAATGAAGCGCCCCCAGGGAAGCACTCAGAGCCTGGAAGGTGGTCAGGCATAGTGAGGTGGGTGGCTCAACACAGGAGCTCCCCCCTGGCCCGCCACAATGATTACAACTGAAAACATAAGGAATGGTTTGGGGGGGGGTTTGTGGACTCAGGCCTGTAGATTTATGAACCTTTTAATAGAAAACTAAAAAAAAAAAAGGGTATTTTATACAAGCAGCACTTGGCAACTCTTAATAACTACCTGAATTGGCTTTTACATTTCATCAGTTAAAAAGATGTTTTTGAAAACACTATCAACTCATGTTAGGATGGTGGAAAGATTTCATGAACATTCAGCAGTGATTACAGTGTGACATTTTATACACTGTAGAAACTGCTTAGCTCTTCTTTTTAAGGTTTTCTATAAATAGCATTATTTGCAAAAAAATGATCTCTTAGCTGCAGTACCAATAGAACAAATTTAAAAATTACTTCCATAAAAGAGCGTTTGGCATCTGCTAAAAGTTAATGCTTTGTTACATACCTTGATTGGGTGGGAATGCTGGATATTTCTCTCTTGGAAAAAGATCACAATAAATTATATCATTTGAGGCAGCTCTGGCTACTGTGTAGATATTATTTCCATAATCACAAAACATCTCTGTTCCATTCAGCATTGGGATACTTCCATTTAGTTGGATTATCGTGCCCTAAATTTGGATGAAAAGTTCAATTAATGCTATAGAAATGACTACAAGACTTTGATGAGGTTATTTAAGCTCCTTAAAAACTAACCAGCTCAGCAAAAAAAAAAAAAAATCTACTGCACATGAGAAATTGCCATAGTAATACAAACTTTGCCACTATAGTTTCCTGTTCTTTCCATAGCAAATATATAGGGTATAATTATAGTCTGACATTAGAAATGAACCATAGGCTTTATTTATCCATATAGTTGCTCAAACACACACACAGCTAAGCGGGCATGTCGCTATATGACTCTGAACTGCTCCCCATCTAGTATATTACCTGCTCTGCCATCACATCTGGACTTTCAGGTTGGTACCAACCTGTATAATAGGCACATGCCAAGCACACCCATCTACTCCCACTGAGGAGACCACATAGTTCGTGGTCTCCCCACCACACATGAGAGATGAGTTTCTCAAGGAAGGTAAGGGAAGCAGGCAGGGCAGCTGTGCTAGCTATGCCATTCTGGCTGGAGGGCTGCTGCTTTTCCACAGGGTAATCCAAGCATATTTTTCTTGGTTCATTTTCTATTTTGAATGTTGATGCACAAGCAGCTCAAGGAACGGAAGGCTTCAAGAGAGGCACTTTCCTCTTGTACCTGATCTTAAAACAAGGACTAGCTTCTTCACAAACAGAACTCCACTGCAGCAGACAATCTGGCTCTGTAAAAGGTTTTTCCTTTTTGATACCAATGAGTCTCCTGTGGTTTTTGTGGATATGGCCAAGCTCAAACCATTCTCTGAACACTTCCCCTGAGCTGTGGGGAAGCTCAGTGACAGATGCAATCTCTGAAGCACTGCACTGTCTCTAAACATTACTAGACAGAAGTGTGCTGAAGATCCAATACTGTGATGAAAATGAGATGCAGACAGCCACCCTTCAACCCCAGGCATGGAGATGCAAAACCAGAAATTGTGCTTGAGCTTTTAATTCACTGAAAAAATAGTTTTTTGGGGGAAAGAGATACAGTTTTATAAAAAAATTTTAAACAAAGGACAGAGCCAGTGAGGACACCCTGGAAGTGCCTTAAGTTGCTGCTCTGAGCATGCTGGACACCCAAGCTTTGGGCTGGATGCTAATGGTGCTTCCATGACATTCTCACCCCTCCTGTCCAGTGCAGAGAAAGAGTTTGTGGGCAAGGTTTATTTCCTCAGCAGTACAACTGAGCACTCTGCTGCTGTGCTTTAAATACCTGAAGTGACTTGAGAGTCTAAATCCTATCTTCAGAAGGGCTTTATGATTTAACAGTCCTCCTGAATGTGTGCCTGTGGGCATAAATCACTTTTGAAAACAGAATTTAGGAACTGTTAAAAACTTTGCCTCAGCCCTGCAGTGTAAATAATGCCCAGGATCCTCAACTGACCAGTCTCACAGCTAAAAGCAAAGCAGTGGGAAGTCACTGGCACCAACAAGAACATCAGATGGGACCAGCCTGGCAAAATGGTTGTGCGGCTTCCAACATGCCTAGAGCTCCTGTTCTAAACTGAGTATTTGTGAGCATATTTGTGAGGACTGAGCACAGACTATGTGCCAGGACCTACAGCATGTTATTAATTAGTGTCTACATTAGACATACCGAGTTTGTGTCATCAATATTAATTTCAGATGGCAGGATGGTCATAGAGGGACAGCGCTCCACACCCTCACTTGCAGTCGTCCAGAAATTTGACTCAGCAGAATTCATACATTCGTGCTGCAGGGAGCACCTGAAATACAGACAGACGCAATGCATGGTAGCACATCGTCAGAACAGTTAAAAAACTGCTGTGATAATGATAAACAAGATCCTAAGGTAATCTCGAGTCCTCTTCCCAGTTCTCCAACCCCTAGATTTGAGCTCAATATGTCTGGCTCTATTTAGTGGATATGATCCCCATGGTATGAAAAGAGCACTCCTGTTAGCATCAGTAGGAACTATGCACATCAGCTGGGAAAAGATTAGAGTGCACTGACTGAATCTGGAACAAGAGAGAATAATAGCTGTGGGTGCATGTTTTGACAAACTAAGAAAGATGGGGCAAATGTTACAACCCTCCCATGCCTTTGCAGCTGAGCAATATTTGACTGGCTTTGTTTGAGCAAGTCTCCTAGGTATGTACCAACAGAAGACACAAGTCCTACCTGGTCTCCATTGTGCACCATCCACAATACGCATCAGCCGCAGCCAGGCACTCCGTGCAAGTTACATACTGGTTACAGACAGCCACCTTCACCCGGGTCATCTGTGCAACAGACCTTTATTATTTCCAAATACTTTAAGATGTCATCAAACAGTTAAAATTTTGGGGGTGCACCCACCTCTTGGTAAGGGCAAGGAAACCCCTTGCGAACAGTAATGAGCAGCGCAACTGGCAGAAGCAGTCTTTTAAATTCAGCTAGGCAAAGCACTGAGAAATATGCAACAGGGAGCGATTCCGCTCTCCTGGGGTCATGGGCAGACTCTTGCACTACTTTGTTCCACGGTGCTGTGAATAACAGGAGCTCTGTCTAGAAAGACCTTCGTCCCTTGTGATCTCATTTTTGGGGACAACAGCAAGACGGGACATTACAGCAATTGTGGTTTGATGGTTTAGAGGAGACATTTTTTACTGTTATTTCATCTTATATCTCTTGGTTACCAATGTGAAAAGCTCAGTTTTCATACTTGTAGAGCCCTTCCTAGACAGCACTGAGCAATGTTTGCATATTTACAAAGTGAC
The DNA here is from genome assembly GCF_030867095.1 of Alligator mississippiensis. Lineage (NCBI taxonomy): Eukaryota > Metazoa > Chordata > Crocodylia > Alligatoridae > Alligator > Alligator mississippiensis. The sequence goes on from NC_081835.1 coordinate 15,229,608, forward strand.
CAGAATTTTCCTGAGAATGCAAAAGATCCGTTTGTCAGGCCATACAATCTCTGTATGTGCAAAACTGTTAGAGGAACCTCTGCTGACTTGTTCTGGAAGAGCCATTTGCTCTGTCTCAGAGTGGAAGAATGAATTTGCCTATCTGCTTTCTCTCCTGGATTCAAACCCCTCGGGTAGGGAAGGATGTGTATAATGTGTTAATTTAGGAGCTGACATGGCAAGGTGCTGAGAGCGCTCAGACTCAGAAATCACTGAGCACCCCACACAAGTGGTCACTCAGGCCAGCACCTCCTCTCATTATCCTGTGTGGTTTCCTGCCCTCACATATGTGGTATGCAGCCTCCTCCACACACACATGAAGTTTCTCAACATGTAAATTCTGCTGGAAAAGCAAACGGACCTGGCCTAACGGAAAGGAAAGGCTCAAGCTAGACAATCTGAGGTCCTGCCCTGGGGGTTTTAGCTGGCCCAGGATAAAGGCCCACAGCATGCATCTACGTGTGCTGGGAAGTGCTTATGAAATGTGGGACGGGTCTGAGGTCTTAGCTAAACAGGAACTCTGGGAAAGTTGTGTCAAATGATAATGACCAATCTCCTGGGAATTAGGGCAGGAAAATATCACTCTGAGGTATAAAAGTAGTGGTTGTGCATCTGTTTCATCAGATAAAAATGCGATTTGGGGCAGGATGGCAGCAAGCGCAGAACTCCTTTCCCCCTCAGCCAGTCACATGACTGATGGCAAACGCAGACCTCGTGCTTGTAGCTGCCGGGAATTATTTACCATTCTTCAAAGAAAGAGCTTTCCTCCTCCAGCTCAGCGTGTAGCATGGTCGGTCCTGTGAAACCTGCCCTCGGAATCGGCTCCTCTCAACCCCGAGGAAACATTTTACTCCAAGTGACCTGTTACAAGCATCCTTAAAGTTTCTAATCAAGGTTTGTTCACTTTCTGTCAAAGATCAGTATCTACTTAGTTCTACCTGTCTCACAGGTGATTGCTTAAAGTATGTTCCCCAGCATATTATATCTTTACCTGTATAGGAAGGGGTGAATAAATTTGTAACAGGAAACACAAACCCTTGCCCCAAACTCCAGTGAATTATTTGGGTTCAAGAGTTTGGTGAACTTTTATTCATTTTTATTCGAAATGGGGCTGGCATGAATCATAACTCAACCCCCCTGAAATCTGAGAAAGTTCAGACCCACAACTAAATTTTGCTCTTGGATCTGGTCTCCATAACAAGCTGAAACAAAACCTGGAGAACGGAACATTTCCCAAATTTTATAACCCTTGGATCTGCACTTTGAAGCAATAAATTTTCAGGGTTTGTTCAGAATTCCCAGGTTTTGTTCAGTTTCTGTATTTCCAAGTTCTGTCCAGATTGAAACATGAGTACAAGATCGTTAGGCTGTGCTCAGATTATTTCTAGCCTGGCCAACAGGGAATGGCACCACAAATCTCACAAAGAAGTCTTCTCCTGTGTTACCTCTAGCCCATACATGCAAACCTGAAGGCAGAGGTAATTTTGGAAAGGTTTGCATCATACTTTGAAGGGATTCCTGATCTGTACCAAATTTCTAAGCCAGCCAAAATTCTTCCAGTCAGGACCTCATATACAGACCATATCCATACAGTAGCATGCATTTGTTTTCCCACAGTTAACAGGAAACTTTACTATCCCTCCGCTGTTTTGCATTACTATTGCTGTGCCCAGAGGGATAGCCAAACTGGGGCAGCTTACTCCTAAATGACACACAGCTAAATCACCTAATTTAGTTTTAACTGTCCCTTATCCTGTAGTAAGTTACCACAAAACACTTAAGGCACAGTGTCTTTGTGCCTGCACATGCAGGGAAACTGCAGACTTAGAGGAATTAGGTTCCCTGGGGGCTCATCAGCTGCCCCAACTGGGGTCCTGATCCCTAATCTGGAAGCTGCTGGGTTAAATGTTTTCCAAGCTTTCCCATCACCGATGCTAAGAGAACATCAGCTAATGCTGGCTGTAAAGTCAAACAGACATTGCCAAATGTCTAATTTACCTGGAGAATATGAGTCTTACCTGATAGGATGTCATGAGATAGAGGTAGCTGGAATCGGAAGGATCGAACTGCATGATGGGATGGACAGGCTCCCCATAGGCCACTGAAATTGACTTCCTGCTGACAACCTTCATGGCTTCATTCAGGTTGATCTAAAACAAGACACGATTCATTGAGATCATTTTCCAGCGTTAGGGGGGAGATGAGGGTGAAATGGGAACTAGCGCGGCTTTACATTTCCACAGCATCTTTAATCCCAAAGTGCTTGTAAACTGCACACACACAGCTTCCCTGGAATACAGGGATCTCCAGGGTGGAGGGAAGCAACTCCCTAGCACACAGAACATACAGGAGGGGAAGAGAAGTACTGCCAGGGGTGAGCAAATCCCATCTCCTGTAAGGACTTCCTGATCTCCAGCTAATGCCTCACAACCAAGGTTACTGTTTAGTAAACTTTCTTCAGTGGAAGGAAGAAGATCCTGCCACTATAATGACCTGCAGCCCTTGATTCTGATCTCAGACTGGGAGATCCCTCACTACAGCAGAATTACCCCTGAAGAACCCCAGTGCCAGTGAAACCAAAACTAGCCCCTCATCATAGATACAGGGACATTTTTATTATTATTATTATTAAAAAGTATTTTACTTGCAAATCTTTATCCAAACAGAGAAGGTCAGTGAAGTTTCTGCATAAAAGGGGATCTTCTGCTCCCCGTGTGAGTCATGTGTGCACACATTCCCGACCGAAAGAATCTTAGCTCAAGTGAACCATGACAGCTATGGGAAAGTGAATTGGAGTGTACTCTGTCTCACGAACCCCAGCTAAACTGTGGGGAATGATGGAAGAGACAGATGTGCATCAGACAATCTTTCTCGTCCCAGCAGGTTAAACGAGGAGTCGTGGAGAGGAAATAACAGAGGGGCTATGCAGCTTCATGGGATGGCTATTGTTGGTCCACAATCACACAGGAGGCAGGGGGAGTTCCTGCTTTACTCCTTGCAAAGTAAGTGTGCTCACAATGAGGACTAAGTATGCTCCCTTCCTGGGGTCTGGCTTCATTGAAAACTCAAAACAATGAAACCAAACATGAGTGTTATTAATTCATATTATTTGTGTTCCAGCAGCAGCCAGAGGTCCACTTGACACCAACATCCCTTTGTGCTAGGTCATGTACATATTTACGTGACAACTTATTACCGGAATAAATTAAAACAAAGTGTAGGACAAGGGAAATGCTGCTACTGCCATTTTATGAGGGACTAATGGACTTGCCAGAGGTCACTCAAGAAGTCTGGGAATGATCTCCTGACTCTTAGCTCAGTGCTTTAGCTATAAAAACAGCATTTTCTTCTTCTAGCAAAGTTTTCTTTCCCAGCTTTAGCTGTTCCTAAGGGGTTTTACCCTGCAGGGGCCTCCATTCCTAGGTTCCTGTGCCTCACTGCCCTTGTCTGCAGTGCCCTCACAACATTTCTATGATTGCTCCACAATGGTTGAGCCCCACCAGCAATTGGACTCCCAGTTCAGACAGGGCATCAGAGCTGTCAACACTGTTGCCAAGGTAGAAGACTCAGAGCAGAGCTGGATGACACACAGGTGGCCACTAATCTACGCAGTGTAACATTTCCACCACTGCAGGTGCATGATGTTACTGTGTATATGAGTTTGAATAGGCCTACCAAACCAATGGATATGACGCCATTCAGCACAGTATTGCACTTTCTGAACTGCACCTTTTCCACAGAGCTCTGGATGTCATCGATGCAGTAGTCACGGGATCTTCTGACTCTCCATTTAAATCTATTGCATCATAATAGAGTATAACTTTCTCCAAGCACTCATTACTTGCTCTATGTCTATAGATTGTGGCTTTGTACAATAAGAAATCATCTAATTTTCTGAAGTGCCTACACATTTGTTCTTTGTCTCTCTCTCTTATAAAAAGACCTGTAACAGTCTTCAGAAGAACCAAAGTGCAAAGGAATGAATCTTTTCTCTTTAGTTTCCAGTACTCAGCAGCATGAGCTGCAAGCAAAAACATTGCCAATCTCAAAAATCATAAGTTAAAGTTTATGGAGACATTATGATCTTCCCAAATTGGGTTCTTATTCTGCAAACAGTCAACCTCTATCTGATGCTTTCATCACTGCTTTCTTTATTATTTACCATAGATTCCAGATAATCAAAACTTGACATCTTTTCAATAGCTTCTTCATCAATAATAATTCCTTTGTTATTTGGGTCATGTATCTCATTAATCATTATAATCTTTGTCTTCCTACCATGCAGTACTAAACCTTTCCTGACTGATTTTTTTTTTAGTTTGCTTAATATTCTTTGTTATTCTGCATTTCCACAAATGACTGAAGTATCATCTGCAGACCATATGATGGTTATATGACAGCCTGCAAATTCAATTCTTCCACAAAATCTTATGGTCCTTCTCTTATTACTGACCTAGTATGCATGTTGAAAAGTTGAGGAGACAGCATGCATCCTTGGCAACCACCACAGCTAGTCTTAAACCTTCTTGCCAAACCCACTGATGTTTTCACTGGTGCTGGCTGGCCAATATACAGCGCTATTATCAGTTCCACAATGTGCTTAGGAAATCCCATTTCACACATCACTTTCTGACAGTATTTCATGATCAACACAGTCAAAGTCTTCTGCATAATTGACAAAACAGACACGAAAAAGTGATACTCTATTCAGGATGTTGTTCAATATCTGTAAGCTGTTGATTTGGTTCTTTGTTCCTCTACCTTTTCTGAAACCAGGCTTTCTGATGCTGCTTTCTCTTCCATTTTCTTGGAGAGTTTACTTTTGATAACATTAAATAAGATGTTCTTTGTGTGGCTTATAAGGTGATGGTTCGACCATTCTTGCACTTTCATAAGTCAACATTTGCAGGGACTGGCATGAACACAGAGCAGTTCCAATCTCAAAGTCAGGCTTTAGAGCTCCACACCTTTCTACGCAGCCTCCATCAAAACTCTATACTACCTTTTTTTTGTCTTCCAGCTTCCCCGAGTGCTGCTGGTATATAATCAACACCAGGTGGCTTCCCATCCTTAATTTGCCAAAGCACATCTTGCATCTCTTCTTCAAGGGATGGGGGCTCCAGTAATCAGCTGCTTCCTTTCTCTTGGGCCTTGTTGTTCGTTCTAATTCCAGCACACAACGTTCTGCAGCAGTCTGCCCGTCTTCCCTTTATATCTTCGCTTTCAATCAATGGGAGACCACATCCCTTTTTTATGATGGACAGGGGCCCTTTCTTTTCCCCTGTTAGCTCTTACACAGTATTGCAAGTATACTTCAGCTTATTCTTGAGGGTTATTTTTTTATTGTTCCGCATCTCTATTCAATGCATGATGATTTATCCCACTATAAAGTCTTTCTCCTCTCTATAGAAGTCTTTCCCACAAGCTATTAGATTCCCTAGACTATCTAGTCCTTTGGCTTTGGCCTTTCTGTGTTCTTCCACTAGATTTTCTGCTATTCACAGTGGCTCCTGCTTTATTTGTTCTGGGTATGCCTTTCAGCTAGCTTCTTCAATACCTGTGTTATGTCCTACCAACACTCAAAGATGTGTTGTTCATCTCCCATTTATAACAATTCTTGAAGCCTTTTTTGTTATCTCAGCTAAGCAATAGAGCAACATTTTAGGGGGGAAAGGGTGGAGTACACATAGTCAGAAAAATTTCTTACACTCCCAGCTTGGAGATAGTTGGAGCTAACCTGGCTTACCCTCAGAAAAATTCCACCAAAATACCTCTTAACTTCTGGGTTTTTATGCCTGGTATCAGGATGAATCAGCATAAAACTCAATGCTCCTGTGGTGGGTGCTAGACTCTGTCATACTTTTCCATTACACTACAAGCTTAGCTGTTTTACAAGTCTTGTTTTCTCCCCTAATGACTCTATTGAATGTGGCACAGATAATGGTCCCCGTGAAGTGCCCTTCTGCAGACTATTTGATTAATTCCCCATACGACTGGCAGTCCTAATTGCTGCTAGGAGAGCCGGTCAAGCACCGCTTCTGCCCGTTTGCTGTCTTTTCTTGGACAGCAAATCTGAATGATAACTCGCAAAGTATCTTGTATCCCAGGCTAAATAACAAGGAGCCCTGAAGGTAAAAAGGCTTCTGGTTATGCAGCTGTGCTGTAGAATTAGATTAGAGCTATCTGAGCAAATTATCCTAGTAAAGAATAGCCAGGAGCCTCCCTCTAATGGAGACTCAGCAGATAAGGCTCCTTTTTCTGATATGATAATGGAAGCAGAGCTGTTAATACTGTGTGAACAGGAGCTGCACTGCGTGTGGTATGTGTTTCCCTCTAGGCCCTGTGCACCTGGCCATGATGTCAGCTTCCTACTGCCCTGTTGTATTACCTGCCCCTCTAGGCAGAAACCAGAGTTTTTCTGTGATATTTTCCCACTTTTCTGCCAGGAGCACTTGGAAGCAATGAGAGAAATTGGATTGGTTTTCTTTTCTCCATGCATTTTGATCCAATATTCCCCATTAGGTACTAGTATCTCCAGTCTGAGATAAAGCAGATTGCAGCCTCATCTCTCCTCCAGGGTCTCTTTCTCCTCTATGAACTTACTGATGCAGGGATTATACCAAATTGCTGTGACTGGTTGGAATTTAAACTTTCCTTTGACAAACCCCAAACACGGAGGTGACTGAAATGCTGGCCTTGCATCTTGGCTCTTGATCAAGGCTATTGCGTTGCTGTACATTGCCTTGGGTATATGGCTTGAAATAGAGCAATTAGGTATATTATGTGCTTGGATTCACACCTGCTGTGGAGTTTAGCATTGGAAAGGTGCCCCTCAGTGAGTCTTCTGTCTACACAGATCTTTTATGTACCATCAAAGCAAGTGGAGATCTTATTAGAGGGCACTGCTAATAATTAAATGCTGTACAATAACATTTCAAGTGCAGGCTTTTAATAAATACCTCCCAATCATACTGTAGACTTAAATACCGATTAACAGATAGCAATTACCAGACAATGTACATCACATATAGATTAAAGCAGCAGCCAATTCCTTCTTTTTTGTCAAATGAAAACATGTGCTCAGAGTGAGCTTTGTCAAGTGATGTCTACTGCAGTGAGTACAGTTCAGAATAAATGTGGTGTACTGAAATTCCCGAATACAGAGCTCCTTATACACAATGCAAGATGCAGCATGGGTAGTAAATCACCCTGCCCAGCCAATGGGTCTCAGCCTCAAATGGGAAGAGACACATCTAAGGGTAATATAGTTTTCTCCTTGCTGAGGAGGCCAACAAGGGCACTGACTATGATAGGGAGCTGTGCACATCACTTTTTTTGTGGGTAACTGAGCCATAGATGGACCATTATTCCTTACAGACTGTCAAACAGCTTTCAAATAATCACAGAAATAATGCTAGTGCCTTTCAGCCGGGGATCTCAAAGCAACCTGGCCACATTGCCTGAGCCTCACAGCCACCTCTGCAGGAGAACATAGATTCATAGATGCTAGGGTTGGAAGGGACCTCAATGGACCATCGAGTCCGACCCCCTGGCAGTATTTAACATAGCAGTTGTTTAACAGTGTACAGCACTACTACAAAATGTGTTTATGACAGAAGCAAATGCTCTGCTATCCAGAAGCAAAACCTGAAACTGCAGGGGGAATTTCAGTGACAAGAAGGAAAGTACCAGAGTAGGCTTTTAACCAGGATGCAAGTAGGGACAATTCCATTCTCATAAAAAGTCTCTTGAGATCTTTAATACCCACATCTGTTTGGGACCTCTGTTTATGCAGCATAGGAAAGATGACACCTCTAGCAGTGCAGTGCCCTTTAACGTTATACTGGAACTGAACCACTAAAACCACTTCCTGCTGCCTCCAGGAGCAGTTTGGCAACCTCCTGTCCAAGAGCTGAGCCAGCCAGACCTACCAAGCTCGTGAGGTCAGAGAACACAACTGCGTACAAGGGCCTGGCAACAATATTCAGATAGTGTCATCCAATAGATCTGTGTGACACAGACATATAGAAACAAGCCATATAGGCAAAAGGCACCATATTACAGTGCCAGCCCCTCAGTCTTTAATTCCCCCAAGCATGGGTGCCGAGTACATGGGGGCCTGAGGGCCCTGGACCCCCTCGGGAAGAGGGATGTCACTTGAAACGCGTAAAACTTTTCACATGTCCATCATCTTAAGCCTGCCAGTTCCCAACCAAAATAAAAGTCAGTGCCTATGCCCCCAAGTCCTTAATTCTTATCTCTTGAGTAACGGGCTACTTTTACCTTCAGGAGTCCTCCATTTGCTGTGCCCAGAAACACAACGGTGTAGTTATTGACGCTGGCAACTGCCACTGAAGTGAGGCCATGGTACTTGAACACTGGTGTTGCCTTTAAGGGTTGCAGGATGGCCAGAGGGTGCTGGAGGTGGGCTGCTCCACAGTCTAACTGTTCTGGCTGCAGCTGCAAAGAAACGGTCGTGTCAAAGAGTCGTAGCAAAATAAAACAGTTCACACCGGGAATATTCTTTTTGGCTCAGGTTAAACAGTCTACCCTGGGCTCCATGCTGTATATGGGGAAACCTTAGCACTAAACACTAAACAGGAAAATATAAACGAGTGGTTACAATTGGGAAAATAGCTATAATAGTGACACCTTATTTATCAGATCTGCTCTCTGGGACACAAATTCAGACCACAAAGGCCAAGCAAATGGATTTCATTTAGCATGACCTGTGGGAACAGAATCCTTCTGCTCATGACACAGGGTATCAACAGAGCAGCTTGCCTGCAGCTCCCTTGCAGACCCCAGTGTGAGGGATTTGGGGAGCCTATCTGTACAGTAATAGATCCAGGCAACACAACCATATACCTTAACAGACTCTGCAACCAGCTGTGGTGATGGAGCAGAGGGGCCCAATGACACACACAAAAGGGGAGACCCTTGTTTAGCCTTCTGCATTACTGGAAGGCCAGTTCCACTGTCTTTGAAAACTTCCCCAGGATTTGTCCCTGTGGATCATATCTGCAGACTTTACTATCAAACCCAGACCCTGGGCTCCTCCTGCTAAAGACAACGGTAACATTTCAATTTGCATCACTGGTAACAGCAGTGGAGCCCATGTTTTCACTGTGAAACATAAATGAGAGGGATCTGGATGCTGTTCATGCATCATCAAATATATCAGCTAATTTCCAATTAAAAAACAGGAGATGTCTGGCTGGATTTTCACAATCCTGGTGGAGTTTGTGGAGTTGGGCAGGTAGAAAACTCACGCTGACTTGTTAGTGAGGCAAATGTGAACAGGGAAGTCCCAGATCGAGAAAAACTCGAGGGGCCCAATCAGGTCAGTTTTAGAATGACTTTTTAATGATTTTTGTCAGATTTGAATGTGTTGCAAGTGAGTTTTCCTCAGTGCTGAGGGTCTCTCTCTCAAACAGGTCATTTTTATTGCTTGTAAGCACTACAATTTGCTAATGTATGCCGACTTATGTAGTTGCAGCCCATTATAAAGTACAGTTTTGGGGGTTTAACACTGTGGAACGAGCAGTGTCTCACTGGGCTGGAAACTGCTTGGACCCTAAATGCAATAATTTTTCTTTGTATCCCCTAATCGTAAAAGGCTAAATGAAAATCTTCAAACAGAGATCTGAAATACCATCTTCCTGTAGGATCCCACCTGCAAGTGTGCAAAGTGGTCAGGAGGGGGAGAGACCCACCTATACAACCTTTGCTGAGGTTCTGAGGATTGTAAATTTAGGGCCTGATCTTGCTCCTGCTAAAGTCAAATAGCAACGCTTTGTCTGACTTAACTGAGCCAGATCCAGATAAAAATCAGTGAATTAAACATAGCCACAGCTGAGCCATCCATGGTGCAAGTTACTGTTCACAGACAGCAGGACTGGACTACTGGAAATGAAAAGCAGCAGGCCACTGGAGCAACCAAGTAGATGTGACCAGTGGGACAACAGATTTTAATTCTTCAGGGTGCTGAGGATCCTGGAGCAGCCCCAGGGCATACTAAAACTCTGGGCTAGAAATCTGTTACCATCCTACTTTCACACAGGAAAAAGAGAACATGAGCTGACAATCTCTGGATTGAAGGGAACGATGTGCATCGGCTGTATAGCTCATTACCCTCAACAGTCTTTACCACTCCTCTCCGTTCTGCAGTCCCACAGGCTGGAGGCTCTGCTTTAAACTGTGTGTGGAGGAAATCCATCCATGTAACTTAAACATAGAACAAGTCTTACACAACTCGCCTACCTCCCATCAACCCCCACACGCTGCCTAGCCAGGGTGGCTGCCTAACCACAAGATGGCAAGGAGCCCTGCGAGGAAAGGAATCTGCTATGGAGCTTCCTGACTCAGGGTTTCTCAGCCAGGGAGAGTGACAGCACAAACAATGCCGCAGAGGCACATAACTGATGCAAAAGCAGACTGGGTCACACACAGTGATGGGACAGGGCTGGGTCACAAGTTACTGTCAGACCTTGGCTTCTCTCAGGCTCCCTAAACAGCTCTGGACAGTACGACTTCGCAGCCAGCTTGGCAGCGCATCTGCATTGTGGAGGTCTGCATGGCTTGGGCAGTGACACAGTGAGGGATTGGGCGTGCAGGGCAGGCTTCGGGGAAAACAGAGCAGCAGCAACCACCACCTCTTCACAGAGAACATCGGCATGCCCCTTTCCCCTCTGCTGCCACCCTCCAGGTGCCTAAAGGAGCCAAAAGAGATTGGTACAGCACTAGCTTTGTGCTGCACTCCCAACCAGGTCTGCTCTGAGCTGTGGATTACAGGTAGCACGAGCCTGCGACCCTCCATCTTCAGGGAATTGGAGCACTAAGTGCCCCTAGCTCAAACAGTGCAAGTCAGTCACCAGAAGGCATGTGACTCCCTTAAAAGATATGTATGTTAGGGGCTAATTTTATTTGTCTCTGGCATGAGAGCTTTCAAGCTTTTCCCCACCATTACAAGGGGAAAAACATTTCTGTGACCGGAAACCCAAGATATCCTCAGGACAGCATGACTCAAGTCTAAGTACTGGCAATGCTGGCATGGGTTTTCAAGTGCCAGAGGACATTTCACTGCCCCTTCTTCCCGCCACTGTGCCCAGGTTAAAGAACAGCAGCCACACTAGCCCCTTCCAGTGCCTGGACTGGTACTGAGGTGGGAGGGCCAAGCTGATAATCGGTGAAATGATCACCACTGAGGTTATACTCACGGCCGACTAGGCTCCTAGTAGAGGTTAGGAGGAAGTAAAAATTCCACCTCATTGCGCTGTTTTGGGAAGCCTGGCTCAGGCGGGCAGCCTTCCTTACCTTTAGCCAAAGTGTAGAGATGGGCAAAGTTAAGTAAGGAAAGGACTGCACACATTTTGGTTTTTGCTACAAAACCAAAAACTTGGTTAACCCTGTACTGTTTTTTTGGCATGCATGGGCCCAACACCCAAGTCCTGAGTGAGTTCTGTCTCTTGAGTTCTGAGCCCAAGGATTGCCCCAAATTATAGCTCCATGTAGAAAATACATCAAGTCAGTGATTTCACCTCCAAACACAGCTGGTGTTTTTCAGCGGAGTTTCATTTTGAGCTTTTGGTTGAACCTTACGCTCAAAACAACCCTCAAAGGGTTTCTGGGACAAAAAAGCTAAAACTGCAAAGGAGGACACCAGGACAGAGACATACCACAATCCAGGAGTTTAATCTGCCCTGCTCCCAAATCCTAAATCTCTGGAGATTTAGAGGAACAGAAACCTAGAGCCAAACTCTGGGCCTGATTTTCCTTTATTCTGTCCTTCATCTTTTCACTTACAGCAATGCAAAAAGGGTATAAAAAGCTCACATTTTGACATGCTGACATATTCCACTCACTTTGTACAGCTGTGAATAACACCACAAAGAGAAAAGGCAAGAAACAGGAGAAAAGGCAGGAAACCATCAGCCCCCATGTGTTTCAGGGCCAACTAAAATATGGCCTCTTGGGCTCACCTCTTGTCCAAGACAAAGTAGCCATAGTCACCTAGCAGCCTCCCTTATATCAGCCCTGGGGGTCTCCTCTCCCACCTAGCACCAGCATGTGGAGGCCCATCTGGGCTCATACCACCTGGTCAGTTCCTCCACCACACCTCCAAGGTTTATGTCCCTTTTACCCTGACTGCCCGATGACTCCCCTTGTCATTTCTCCTCTAGCAATGTGAATGGATTCAACCAAGTTCAAATATCACAGCACTAGCACCGTTAAAAAAATCCCTGGTGACATCTCTACAGCAGCCTTTATGAAGCGATTCACATGATTGGTGCATCTGAAGCTATTCACATGATTGGTATGTTGCTAGACCCATTACAGCATCATCTGAAGTGTCATTTTCCTTGCTCATGTCAAGAGAAATAGCAATTGTACTGTCACCTCCACTGAATGTTGGTATGTGGCTACACAGTTGACATCCTAAAAAAAGGAAGGAGTGGCACAAATATTTATAGAGGTGACTTCCAGCTGTTGTACTAGTTTAAATGAGTAGGAAGTTAAGATCCTGATTCAACAAAGCATGGGAATACCCTCATTAGCTTCAATGAGGAGTTACCTACATGCCTATAATGAAGTGTGTGTTTATATAAGCCACTCAATTCAGGCCTCAGTACAAATGACCCCTTCAAAATAACAAGAAGTAGTGATTCAAACAGATGAAATGCAGGAGCTGAAAAAAATGCATCTTTATTTTACTATATTGTTTGGCCTAACAAACTATAGCTCATATACTACTTTCTCTCAAGGTTCTTAATTTAGGCTATTTGCTTAGACTGTGTATTTTCTATTATAAGTGGTGTATTTCAATATCTTTCATGTTATGGTAGCGTTCAAGTGACGTTGTAGCTATGATGGTCCAGGAATAATGTGAAAGGCAAAGATTTCTTAGGGTGAGAGCTTTTATTGGACCACCTGCATAGTTAGGATACATTTAGACAAGCTTTCAAATGCAAGGCATTTTTCATCAGCTCTGAGCTGTATGCTGTACTGGCTTTTGCTGCTCAGAGCTGATGAAGAATGCCTTGTATTCAGAAGCTTGTCTAACTTTATCCAGCTATGCAGCTGGTCCAATAAAGGCTATCACCCTAAGAAACCCTTGCCTCTCAGTATATAATCCTATACATACATGAGCATATGCTCAGTTGAAGGAGGAAGACCAATATTACAAGTAGGCTGCTGAATGCTGTGAGTTTATCCTTATTTCATTATTAGATCTTCATTGCCAATGTAAAGAGCTGTTTGTATCTCATGGAAAATCTAGACAATTGGCCTGGAAAATGTATATTCTCTGTATTTTAATCCCTTTGTTTTTTTATTTGAACAGAAGTGGACTCACATTGAAATCATGGGTTGGATTGCCCCAGACTTTGGAGTTATTCAAAGTCTCAATCCCAGTTTTGCTTCCTGTCTTGCCTACCACTGCCCAGGTTGAAGTCCTGAGCCTGGCGCACACCGTGAGTACACAGACAGGCTAGCAGTCTCTTCAGAACTGAGGAGGGAAAAGATCCTGTCTTCAGGGCATGGAGTGCAATTACTACCTCAGGCTCAGTCCTCCAGCAACCCTCTCAGAGAGACCAGCCAGAGCCTTAACTTGCTTTCCAAATGTGACTGCACTAAGGAACCCCCTCCCCACGTGCCATACACTGGGGTGGATTTTCTCAGGCGCAGTCAACTCTCTGGTTCATCCCCAATTCCTCGTCAGGAATCCCAGGAGAACGGCCAAAGAACATTGGTGTCCTTTGTACAACCAGTCTCCACCGATACTATCTTGCGGGTATTTTTAGCAAATACAGTAGAGAAAATGCCGTGTCTTCCATGCCTGTTCTGTTGACAGGAGAAAATTCCTGTGCCTTTAAATTTCCAGCCAGATCTTCATTCATGGCAGAGCCAAAGAATTGGGCTTGCAGAGCATTTCTAGAAGTCATTCCCAGAGCTTTGTGTACATTTGTTGCCACAAACTACAGACTAACTTTTGTCCAAGAAAACCAACACAATACTCGCTGTCCTCACCCTGGCAGACACTAGACCATGGGACTGCTGGCTTTGTTGGCTGCATCAGACACAGAGTAACAAAGCCTAATTTGAAAAACTTTTCTGCTAGAGGAAGTGCCTTGGAGTTGTGGCGTGGTTTGTAACAGGGCCGAGACAAGGGAATAAAGCGTTGTGAATGTGAGGGGCTTTGCTAAATGGATTTTGCAGTTTTATACCATTTGGCTCCACTAAAGAATAAAATCCCAGCCTGCTCTCCTAAGAAGTGTTTACATTTTCCCCTGTAACTGGGCAACACAATTTCGTTTTAATATGCAGAGCATATCGCAACATGCTCTTTAATGACCACTTCCATGAGCAGCCAAACTTCTGTAAGTGCATTTGACCAGGGTCTGTCTTATTTGTCCTGGGGATAATTATTCTGAGCTTTTTCACCCTCAAAGCTCTTTACGGATATTTAAGTGATCAGAGTTCCCAGTGCATGCTGTCACAGTCCTCACTGTAAGGAAACTGAGGCACAGAGTAGTTGGGTTACTTGACTGAGGTCACCGAAGGAATCAGCCAGTACTCTAAGAAGTTGCCTGTAATTAAGATGGGGGATCCTTTCCCCTGCAAAGCTCACTTTTGCCCAGCTACAAGGATTTCATTCCTTCCTCTTGTGTATTGCAGTTACTTCATCTTCTGGCTCTGCGTGCTTATACAGCGCATGAGTTACTGAGCTAACAGAGTTGCTAAGTGGTTTTGCGATAAACAGGATGTGACCGTTCTAACAGAGCTAGGAGGTTATTTTGGTTTGCATACATCCTTCCTCCTCGAAACACCTTTCTTCAGATGACATCACCTCTTCCAAAGAAAACCCAGCAGGGAACACACAGCATTTCCCTCATTTGGATCCCAGGGTTTCTGTCTCTGAAGTATAGCACCAAGATGGTATTGTTGCTCTACCATTTCATGGTAAACAGGATATGACCAAGTTACATCCTTCTGACTGCACTGGACTAATCTATTGCTCCAGTTCACAAAGCCAAGAAGCACACGAATCCAAGATACAAACTGAGACAAACTCTCCTCCTAGTTACAGGTTTGAGCAATCCTAGGGGAAGATACCTGAGCACACCTATTGTGACACTTACTATTTCACCACTGCCTTTTTGGTCACATCACGGCCACTCAGGATTCACAGTAATGGTGGGGACAAAAGCAGAAGATGCTGCTACCCTTGAGCTAAAGATGACTCCCTACTGGTTGTATAGGACCTATGATAACATGCACAGCTGAGAAGATTTGATTCCCGTCAGAAGAGGACAGAGGCACACGTGTGCACTCTCTACCAGGGCCCCCACAATATACATTTATATGAATTTTGTTTAGGAGATAGAAGAGGCAGCACTTTCCTGTCTTGTATGAACTGATCTGAACTCAAGGTGAACAATGCTGATTAACTCCAGGCACAGTTTCTTTAAAATTTTTCACTAAGGCTCCTTACCTTATTTCTCCAAGGGCCTTAGTTTTTTATTAGCAGCCTTGAAATTGTGGCTCCTCATCAGCTTCACAAATTGTACACTTAAATGAAGCACAATTATGTTGCAAACTAGACAGTAGGGCCAAAGAGCTCATATGAACTTAAGTAATCTATACTCTTAACTAATATATAGATAATGAGGGTTAGTGATACATGTAAGCAGCATGCCAAAAATTGGGACTGGCATCTTGTTATGCAGGTAAGCAAGTTATGCACTTACCCATACACTGAATGCTATCGCTCACAAATGGTGCACAAAGGCTCAGTCCAAGACAACACTTAAGAGGAAGAGATGATCTTAAAATAAAGTGGGAGATAAAAGAAGAGTTCTAATCTCATCCAACACCTCCAAATATTCCATGGTGCAAAGTCAGCTCTTCTTTATCTCAGACTTAAAAAGAAGCATAAACAGCTAAATGATTTACCACAAAGTTTCCATTATAACTTTTTCATCACCGACTACTCTGAATGAGAGGCGAGAATGCAGGATGTCGGGTTCAGAAGGAAGTCTGTTGGAAACAGAAGGAGGAAGGGGAGCGGTGAGGCAATTCTCAGGAAAACCATGAAATGAACTGATTTTTGTTTCCTGCATTTGTGACCTTAAGAATAGTGCTCGAGCAACCTGAAATACCAGGGTTTATTTTTTAGTCATAATCAGGCTGCTGGTCAAAAAAACCCCATATGCTTTTGCTTCAAGGAGGCTGCTTCTTCCTCTACTGCAGTCAGTTTGCAAGCATGCTAGTGGAAAGGGAGGTTAGACCCCCTCTCATGCACCATATCAGAGTGGATTACAACTGCTGGCTTCTAACATGCCTGGAGTCCTGGGAAAATGACATAGCAAGCATCAGATAATCTGCTCCAAACTTGTTGATTTGTAGGATTTAGCAATCGTCTTCATCTGCTCAATATTTGGCAGTAGCTCCTCCACAACTGACATGTTCAGGCCATTAATGCTGTGATAAAAGGGCACTGGTTTTATCTCTTGCCTTTTTTTAATGTAAACCATTAGCTTTTATTAATGCTTAGGTACAACTCAGGAAGAACTACGATCGGCAGACAGAAGGCTCAGAATAGTTTGGGAAATTTTTGGAGCTGTGAATTCAAGCTAAAAACTGCATAGAGGCCAAAAAACAGCACAGAAGGAGCTGTAGATATTAAAGCAGAATGGGCAAAATAAAGGCCAGTGGCAGGCATACCCAGTTGTATTACCAAAACAAAAACGCACAAGCCCTTCTCTGTGTGCAACAAACCCAGACCCAGCCACCAAAAAGTCCTTCCCCAGGCACAGCCTATTCATTATGAAGGTCTCTAATAATACTAGCAGTTTGTACACACAATCATGCGTTTATCTGCTGGAGAGTCGCAAGCAGAACTGTCAAAATCAGGCTTTTTAGGATGCCCGGAGGAAAATGCAATTCTCAGAAGAGGACTCTACTGTTCAGGCTATCAAGAGCCAACCGACCGTTCTGATTGTAGCTGCTGCACAGGAAAGCATTATCAGAAGGCTACTGTAACCTCCTACCATATTTTTCGGATGAAACATGAGACAAAAACAGTGCTTGCTCTCAACTGTCCATTGATTTTATGCCATCAAGTCCAGTTTTTTGTTCAACTCGGGCTGAAAATTCACTAATAAAACAAAGCCAGTCAAATTCTTTTCCAACCATCGTGAACAGAAAACAAGCAATCCCCACTCTTGCCGCAGAACAGCAGATTTCCTTAAAAAGGACTTGAAATGCAATTCATTCTTTTCCTACTGTTCACTTACACGCCAACCTCTCTGGGCTACGGACTGTCTTGTTGGTGCCTGTATCCTGTGTTCTTATACACAGTGATCAGCACACCCATAATACAAATAATGAATTATAATAATAAATAACATTCTACTGTCAATTATGACTTGGATCACTTCCTGTTCATGCTCCCCATGGGTTGCTTCTGAATCACCATACTGGCTTTTTTGTGTGTATGTGTCTAGACACAGCCATGGGCCAAATGCTGAGGTGGAGTAAATCAGCATCAAGATCAGGGGACCCATGTCAGTTTTGACTAACTAAGATCAGGTGAAATGTTGCAAATCAGGCTCCAAACAATGGAAGGCTCATTTTTATATATGCCTGTACGAATTTCAAGACTAATGAAACCACTAACATCACGTAGGGTCTGTGCTGTTACAGCTCAGAGAAACGTATCAAGTCATCTTCTAGGATGCAAGTTTTAATATTGAAAGAGCTTCAGGGGATAATACAGAAGCTCTAGGGAAGCAGGAGTGCATGGAACTGAAACAATAAGAAATCTCGGTTGCTTCCTGCTTCCGTTTAAGGCCCTCCTGCTAGAGATCCCCTTGGGAAATAAAAGCCTTGCTAATTCTCATGCTTCCCAATGGAGGGACCTGCCCTCTATTTTTTTATTATCACATTGTTGCAGATGGGAGAACAAGGGGTAATTCAAGAAAAACAATGATCCGACAAAATGCCAGAACATGCCATTAATGAATGGTTAAAAGCCGCATTTGTCACATTGCCATGGAATCGATTGTTGGAAAGCTGACTAACTGCAAGGCAGGTGGCAGGAAAGCCAGCACGTAACAGCCACCACAATCAGGCTCAGAGACAGCCATTTTAGCAGTGGCTGATCCAAGCTTCGGACCCTGGACTGGTTTGTTTTTAAATGTATTGTCTCCTAGACTTGCACGTCAATAGTTCTGGGTCTGATTTTGATCCCACATGCCCTTTCCTGAACTGTCTGGGACAGATTCTAATCTCCTGGATACAGGTTTCACAGCATGCAACTCTGC
The DNA here is from genome assembly GCF_030867095.1 of Alligator mississippiensis. Classification (NCBI taxonomy): domain Eukaryota; kingdom Metazoa; phylum Chordata; order Crocodylia; family Alligatoridae; genus Alligator; species Alligator mississippiensis. The sequence goes on from NC_081835.1 coordinate 15,247,973, forward strand.
TGATAGCAGTGCAACAACTCCTATTTGAGCTATGTGGAAGCAAAGTCAGAATCTGAGTCATTATCTCAAGCACAGGGATTAGGATTTGGGGGTTTGGAGCAAATCGGTTAGAAAAATATCAAACACCACTTCGTCTTTTAAGTTGAAGCCATCCAGGTTGAAGTCAGCAGGCCAGACTCTCTGGGACAAGCTGAGCTACACCTGGAGCACAACTCAGGAAGGCTGGGCAGAAATGGGATTACACTGTATTTTCTGCTTTAGCAGGACTTGGGCCAACACAATTAACTTGAGTTGGCTGGTAAGGGTCCTTCAAGGACAATTCCCTCAGTCTCAAGGCACACTCCTTTGCTGGTAGGAGGCTGGCTCTAAACCATCCAAGGATTCCCTTCTGAAAGGGAAGCCATACTTGGGTATTTAAGATGGATTTCTGCTGCTCTCCACATCACTAGAGATGCCATGGAGACAGGGAACCAAGGGCTTGGGTCAATGACAGCTTTGCCACCAAATTTACCAATAATATGACCAGGCCTGAGATATTTTAAATGAAATTCTTGAAGTGACTGTCAGCCAGAAGCCCAGAAGTGTCTTAGTGTGGCCCCTCTGTAACAGAAGGATGAAGACTTTGAAAAAAGCCTGGGTTGGCAGTGGACTCCCCAACTGATAAACCAAAGCAAGAGTTACTAATTTCAACCTGGCATTGCTAAACCTAAGCCAGAAGAGTTCATGGCTCACTGAATGGATGCAATTGCTTATGAAAAATCATTAACAGATTTCTGCTGTCAAATCCTAATGAGTCAATGCTCTGTTTACAAATGAGCATCCACTGTACCAAAGCCAATGACATCCTACCGAATGGATGCATTCTTTGAAAGAGTAATCACAATGTCGGTTCACCAGCTCCCTCCCTCTGCTACAACTGATGCTTGTAATCCCAGTGCTCAAAACCATCTCTGCAGCTTCTCTCATGCTTCTGATGCGTGGGATCTCTTTCCTCCTCCTCTCTGCATTTTAATTTTAAACAAGAGCTGCTTCCCCACTGGTAAAACCCCCCTACCTATTTTTTTCCTCTTTGGATTTGTGTTCCTTTTAGGCCAAATTCGGAAATTCATTCTTAATGGCTGTGATGGGGGTTTTCCCCAAATAAAAACTGAGTGACTTTGGACCTCAGTTTTAGGTAAACAGAAGAGAGGCTGGCAGTGGATGGCATGCATCTTAGGCAGGAATTTTGCAGGTTGATGCTGACACTGTAGATGAGTAAATCACTGGAAGTGTTTTATCTGAAGACAAATTTTAAGTGACGAAGTCCCTGCCTACAAACCCTGGGACAATCAGACAAGGGAGCTCCTAGAAAAGGCTATCAGAAAAAGCCATTGGTAACCCACATCCAGACTGGGTAGATTGGCCATTTACTTCTGGTAAATGGACTTCTGATATTTGCTGATGAAAGAAACAACTTTTTTAAGAACTGTGGATTTGAAGAATTGAGAGTACAGTTTCCAAGAAAACGAGGAGGAACTTTATATTCAGGTCTCACAGCAGACCTACAGGGTATCCCCAGTTTCCTCCTCTGCCACAAAGTCCCCATGTGACTTTGGGCAAATCATTAAAAGCTAGACCCACAAAGATGTCCCTCAGACAATATTTCCAAAGTGGTTTGACAAGGCAGAAGAAAATGCTGAGAGCCCAGGGGCCAAAACCTGATGTCCTTACTCAGTAGACTTCAGGATATTGTCTACTGATTGGTTCAAAACATGGAATGGTTTTATCACTAGCGTCCAAAATATGGATTTTGTGATGCAATGAGCCTGGCACTGGGATCAGAAAGGTCTCTGGGTAGCACAGTGGAAATTGACAGATCTCATCAAAGCTGATTCAGGTCATCAAGATGCATGAGCTGAACTCATGGTAGGGAAGCAGGAGAATGAAAAGAGAAGATGTAAACGAGGGCAGGAAGTGTGTGCAAAACTAGACAAAATGCCTGGCCAGACCTGAGAGCTGGGTTACTAAGGACAGAAGGATCCCCCAAGATTTGCCAGCTGAGACAAATGAATCTCTGTCCTTGCAGGTCCCCACCAACCATAGAGGCTCTTCTATTACAAGTGTTTTGCCTTCAAAGTTTGAGGTAACATGGAAACCAAATGAGGCAAGCGAGAAGGCAGGAAGAACCAACTTCTGCCCTGCAACAATCTTTCATTTAACTCATGACGTGCTCCCCTCCACCAGCCCTGCTGACAGGATTTACTCAGATTCCAACTACCCTGCAACCAGAGGAGTCTCCCCCACTTCAGAGCGACCTGCAAGCAGACTGACTTGCTCATCCAGGAACTTGCACAAGCATTGGGGACATTTTAGCAAACTGGGTTCTGTTAAAGTCAAGGGGAGTTGTTTGGTTAAAATACAGCAAAAAGATTTGAAAGGGCAGAGTTTGTAGCACTTGCATTTCTAAGAGACAGAGCTGAGAGTCAGGCGAGCCCAGGAGCTCCTTTTTAGCACAAAAGCCCTAGCACTTGTCAGAACTGTAGGTTTTTTTCCTATAATGGGATCTCTTCTCTCTCATTGCTTCCTCTGAAAGGGGAAAAATTGACCCAGAGACTGAACTTATGGTAAAGAGAGTGGAAAGGAATGTTAACTTGAGAGCCTGATGGGACCTGTTGTACATGGCCCTCTCCCCACATAACCATGAAACTTGCAGGCTTCCCTGCTCAGGGCTGAGCTGTGCCACTATACGAGTTTCCCCACTCCGAGCACTACGGTCCAAAAGTGTTGTCAGGGCAGGTGTTTTATGTTGCAAACAAGCTAAGGGAATGACCATCATCTCCATGCGACTAAGACAGAAAGCAGTAAAGCCAGTAAAGCTGGGAAATAAAAATGCCTGCCCTTTACTGAAACTGCACATCCTTCATGCTGCCGGGAAGACTGGTCAAGCTTATTATGTTAGTCTTCATCCTGTGTTAAATGTAATATGTCTAGATTATACAATCAAAGCCCTGAGGAATGGGCAGTCTGAAGGATTAATGAACAAGAGCTCCACAGGGGCTGTCATAGCCAAAATAGTGTATATTTAAGCAGTGAGAGGCTGTTTGCCCTCTAGAATCACCCCTACGGAAACAGAGTTCCTCTGCCCAGGTTCCTTGGGGACAGGAGAATTTATCAGTCCAGGAGTGCCTCGGTCCAAGGGCATTCTTGCTAGTTTTGAAAGCTGAACTGAAATGTCCCTCTTGAAATTGTTCAGAATAAGATGTCTGATTTATTCAGACCATATTTTCTTAGCCGCCCTTTCCTCAGGAGAGTCCCTTTTTTACTGCTCAAACTGTGTTTCTCATCTGTGTTTAGCTTTGGCTTTGGTAACAGATTTCAAAATAGTCTAAACTTCTTCCCAGAGGGAAGAATTTTGGATTGACAGTAAATTTGGCTCCTCTGCTTTCAGAGGTTACTTTCTTATTTTTAATAGAGCTGAAACCTAGCATTATTCATCTTCAAACTGATTTGTAGTCACTAAAGTCTGGTTCAAATGCTGAAAAGTGCCTATTAACGAACAGCACCTTCTTACATCAGAGAACTGGTCTTTCCATGCATTCACTCCAATCTGCTTACTTTAGGAACAGAAGGGTTGTTCTGTATTTTACACGTCAGCTATGCAAACCCAAGTGAGGGACCGGAGAGTGAGCAAGATTCTACTCTTCTTTTGTGCATCCTCAGTAGAAACTATTTACTGGATGTAATTAGTTACTGGGATTCAAACCTACTGAAGACAACTGTGCTATACTGGTATCCTTAAGGATATCCTTTGGGATGCAGAAGAATTACCGCTGGTGCTGATGCCAAAGGAAAAACAATTAAGCCTTAGACCAGGGGTGGGTAAAATGCAGCCCGCGGGCCGGATGTGGCCTGCCAAGCCATTGTATCCGGTCCGCAAGGCCCCTAAAAAAATTAGAAAAGTAATATTTATCTGCCCCTGGTTGCCTGTCATGCGGCCCTCAATGGCATGCCACAACTCAGTAAGCGGCCCTCCGCCCGAAATAATTGCCCACTCCTGCCTTAGACTCAGATACTGGGGGTGGGAATGGGTGGGGTGTCTGCAGGTATGAAAGGCAAAGGGAAAATTTTGGTTTACTTGCTAAATGGGTGCACTTCATATGCAAATCACAGAGGGACAAGAAACAGGAAATCCAATTATACCTCTTCTACTGTTACTTCTCTGAATACAACTAAAATACAAAATAGTCCAGTCTTTCAGGGGCAAACCCTGCTTTACTTATGAACAACTTGCATTGACTCAACATTTCTACTAATCAAAATATAGCTGTGAGTGCAATATGTACTAGTCCATCCAGGCTAGTTTCAGTGAGCTAGTACAGGTAGGGGTTACTGGCTTCAGTTTAAACCCCAACTAAGACAGGAAGTTAAAAGACTTGACTAAGGCCTTACTGGGAGTAAGAAAAGTAGGGCTGCTGAGAACTCAGGAGCACCTGGCTTCCAGTCTAGCCCTTAATCCTCTACATTTTTCTGCCTCTCCTTTGACAGGAGTGTATGTAGGACAAGAGATGTTCTCCAGACTGTCTTGAAGTAATAAGGGAGATCAGCTCTGTGCTACTGCACCTCAGCAGCATTTTTTGAGGCTCTCTCTTTTAGTAGGCATATAACTCCCAGTTAAGGAAATAATGATAAAACTAGTTGAAATCCATTGGATGCCACTGGATTCGGCAAATGCTGATCTCTTGTGGTATAAAGAATCCTTTTCTCTGGTCTCCCTGAGCATATTTTTTCTCTTCTGTCTTTAGGTTTTGTGGAAACAGATGTTTCCAAGACCGTCTGGATAGGCCTAGTAAATCTATCAAAATCCATTGGGTCTTAGTGTAGGGTTATCATCTAACATCAGCCAAAAACATCAAACTAGAATTATAAAGTGCACAGGAGGTAACATTACATTTCAGATTCTCCCCAAAACTTTAAAGTTTTCTTTTAGGTCCCTGACAAAAGGAAAATGAAAGGTATTTCCTGCCTATACAGGAAGTGGATGAAGACAGTAAGCTTATTAATAAGGCTTCTTTAACATACTACACAAGAGTGGCCCTTCACAGTTCAGATTATCCCTCAAGAGAGGAATCAGGTCTGGTTTTACACCTGGCTCAACCTTCCCCATCCTACCATTGGTGTAACTCAGCGGGAAGGGCTCAATCCAAACCCCAGGAAAAAAGTCAATAACAGAAATTATCTACATCGTTTGTTCTCCAGGAGATGCGTGCTCCACTTAGCTGGGACCTCAAACTGAGGTCCTCCTCCTGGGTAGTGGTCTTTGAGACTGTGAAACTTCAGGTTGAGAATCCCTTCTGTATGTCATATCAAAATCTCACCCCACATATCTCCTCCTCTAAGTGCTATCATCATGTTGGCAGTTTTTACCTAAGATTTCCTCTAAAAAGAATCCTATGAACAGATACTCGTGAGGATATTTCTCAAAATCAAGAAGCCCTGTTTTTTTAACTGGCATGTTTCCTTTAAGCTTCCCACTCTCTAACTGTCAGATAATAATGAATTTTGGTCACTAAAAGCTCAAAATGCTGCTAGAGCTCAGTCCATGTTGGGATTAAAAATTTAATATTAAAAAATGCATGTCTTAGAAGCAGAAAAGTATGAAAGATCTTAATACTTTAAACAGAGGTGAATCAAAAATGGGAATTGGAATCCTAAATTCCCTTTGAATAACAAGGGGATGTATTTTTGGGTTTGTCTAAACCCAGCCTGGGTTGCTGTGGGTGGGAAACCAAGAGACATACTCTCTAAACTGCTTCTAATTCATATGCTGCTGCAGTCTTGTGGGAACAGCCATCCTTAAATGATTTCTGGCCCAAGATGTTGGCAGCCTTGCTCAAACAACTGGACTGGTCTCATGAGACAGCAGCTACATAAGGCAACTGACCTCACAAGCTAGCTGCATTTTGGACCAAGCTGTCAGAATAACTTGCTGAGACTGTGGTATCACCTCATCCAGACTTGATCCCCTTGCCCTGCAAAGCGCTTAAATCTGAATCTGGACTTGTGGCCTAACCCAATTCAGTTAGGCTTTGCTCACATCTTACTGCCAATGCTTGTTCTGCTCAATGAGAGATGTGCTATATTTCACAGTGTGTGGTCTGAGGTGCTGGAAGGATGTTAAGTAGCTATCAGATTAATTTAGCTGACTAATAACAAATTGCATGGATCCCACAATCACCCTCACTGCTGGGTACAAAGGGGAACAAAACTAAAGAGGCACTGGAGAGAGAGATATGGGGAAGAAGTAAAAACGCACAGCCTGCTTCTTGCCCCTTTCATAGCTGCCTCCTTGCCCAAAAAATGAACTCCGGTGGCCAGATGTATCACCTGAAAAATCCAATAAAGTGGCCAGAGTGCAGGGGGAGAGGGAAAGAAAAGGTCACTGTATATGGCATGATCCCCCTCCATATAAACCCATTTCCATGTAAGATGGAAAAGTTATTAGCCCTTCTGTACTCTCTGACCCAGATCAAATTAGACAAAGAGCCCAGCCATGGCACCGGGCCAAATAACAGCACTGTGAACATATGCTAAGACTGAGAGGACTGAGGAAGCAGAGAGACTGCGCAGGGTTCAGGCCAGGTTTTCATGTGGATCCTTGGTTGGCATCTTTATCCTCTGCCACGGCCCCAATCTCTGATGCACTGCTGCAAACCCCAAAGCCCCAGACACAAGGATACCCAGCTCTGGAACAGCCAAAAAGGTTTAATTTTTACATGGGAGGGGAGCACGGGAGCCATGATGAGTGTCCTGGAGCCAAACTCATGCCTGGCATGACTCCATTCAGTTCAGTGGAGATGTAGTATGCTTGAATTTGCCTCACCCTCCCAGCTGCAGAACTTCAGAGACTGTATCTATGTGTAGTTATTTCTCCTTCCCTGAAAAATAAGGCATTATAAAACTCAGAGAGGGGCAGAAATCGTGGCAGCTGGCAAAGGCAGCTTCATGCTTGTTCCACCCACTAACCATTGTCCCTGAATTTCTGGCCATTGCTGGCCCACTGTGTTTCAAGAATAGGTGGCCTGATTTTCCCGCTTCCTGCAGTGCCAAATATCTCTGGGCTCCATCTCCATTGTAGACAGAGATTTGTGAGAGAAATGATTGCGTGTTCCTCCAACCGGGCAAGTATTATGGACAGCACATGAGTAATGAGGCAAGATTATCAGGAGCTGTGCTATCATCCTTTCTGATCGCTATGTCACTTCTGAAATACACTCATCTAGATTCAGCTTGAGATCAGTCCCTTTTAAAGCAGGCGCACCAGAGAGAGTCTGCTCAGCCTCACTCTGTCAGAGTGGTGGCTGCCAACAGAACTGTTAAGCAGATGTTAGATATTAATACTGTTCTTTCTGCTCAAAAATGTCAATAAATTCTACTGGCCTCCCTTAGTGGGGGATCACTGCAGACAGTCTGCTACCTCCTCCAGTTGCTGCAAGGTGTTACTTCCCAACTGGTAAAAAAAAAAAACCCAAAAAACCACAAAGGAGAACGAGGAGTTTACAGTCATCACTCAACTTCCCAAGAAAAAGAAGGGGGTGGGGAAAAGCACATTACACTTGCAAATTAGCTGTTTTACTTCTTATTTCAAACAAACTTCTCTTCCATTCACTCTTTTTAGGCATACCTAGATATTTTTAGGGTATTCCTTTTTTTCCCCCTAGTTGTATAGCAAATGACCTGGAGGTTGGGACTCATGGGTTGTAGTCTCGACTGTACCACCACTCCTTATTTGACAATGGGCAAATCAGATGGTTCTTAAAGCCTCACTTTAAAGCAAAGGGATTAATTCACAGGGGCAGTGACCCTTCCTTTATAAGCATTTGATAGCTGTGCTAAAATTTACTAATGGACAGTGCTGCAGAAAAGCAGTGTCAATGCTTTTTTCTGTTTCCCTCTACAAACACCAAAGCATAAATAAATGTACAAGGAGTAACATCAAGGGGTCTAGCCATAAGCTCTGCCCTGTTGATCATTAAGAACATTTGCCATCGTTTAACTCTACATTAGTGCAGAAACTGCATCTACAAATGACCAACGAAATGTCTCACTGCTCCTTGTGCGTACATACTGCTGTTGGACCCACAGCTTCCTTTGGCTGCATTAACTGTGCATGCAAATTATCCATGTGTGTTGTACTAAAAGCATAAGCCATTACATATAGCTACATTGCTATCATTGTGCATTGGGTTAAATTGCATTGAAATTCATGGGTGTATTAGTCACCTACCAACTGAGATAAACGTCAGGAATTCTGAAACTCCATTATAGAATTGGGTAGCAGAGAAAATAGCAGTCTCCACTCAAAACACAGACCCAAGCTACTAGCACAATAATGGCACAAGAGGGTGGATGGGGTTTCTTTCACAAAGTATCATTTTGTGAAGAACAGTGCATCTTCATAGCTGGTAGGGTCGGAAGTGACCCGAGCAGATCATCAAGTCTGACCCCCTGCCATGGCAGAAAAGAGTACTGGGGTCATACGACCCTGGCAAGGTGTCTATCTAGCCTCCTTTTGAAGAGCCCCGGGGTAGGAGCGAGCACCACTTCCCTTGGAAGTTGGTTCCAGATCCTAGCTGTCCTGACTGTGAAGTAGTGCCTCCTGATATCTAGCTTGTATCTACTCTCCATCAACTTATAGCCATTATTCCTTGTTACTCCCAGTAGTGCTTGGGGGAACAGGGACTCTCCCATTGCCTGCTGGTCCCCCTTGGCCAGTTTACAGATGGCCACCAGATCCCCTCTCAGCCTTCTCTTGTGGAGGCTGAACAGGTCCAGGTCTTGTAGCCTCTCCTCGTAGGGCCTGCCCTGCTGCCCCCTGATCACACTAGTGGCCCTCCTCTGGACCCTCTTGATGCTGTCCTCATCCTGCCTGAAGTGCGGCACCCAGAACTGGACGCAGTACTCCAGCTGTGGCCTGACCGGTGTCGCATAGAGGGGGAGGATCACCTCCTTGGACCTGCTTGAGCTGCATCTGTGGATGCATGACAAGGTGTGGTTAGCCTTCCTGACTGCGTCCCCACATTGGCGGCCCATGTACATCTTGGAGTCTATAATGACTCCAAGATCCTTTTCTGCCTCTGTGCTGACGAGAGAGGAGTTCCCCAGCCTGTAGGTATGCTGCTGGTTCTTTCTCCCCAGGTGCAGTACTCTGCACTTGTCAGTATTGAATCCCTTCTTATTCTCATCCGCCTACCCCTGTAACCTGTCCAGATCCAATTGCAGCCTTCTAGCATGCCCATTTCTCCCCACATCTTGGTGACATCTGTGAATTTGAACAAGGAGTTTTTCACCCCCTCGTCCAAGTCGCTGATGATGTTGAACAGCGCGGGCCTGAGGACTGAGCCCTGGGGGACCCCACTGCCCGCATCCCTCCATGTGTGGAGGAAGATAAAAAGGAAGGATCAAAACACAAGTTAGGAGAAGAAAAAAACCAAGGAAGCAGTCTAAGGCAGCCTTAAAGCAACGTCCTGAGAAAACCCTAGAAAGAAAAAGCTGTTTGGGCTAATTGTTAGCTGAAAGGGGCTGAAATTTTGACCAGATAACCTACCTCTGGTGGTTTAATTTGTCCTGCATTCAGGGGAAGGGAAATTTGAACACTGTAAATAAACCTGACTGCATCAGAGAAGCACTTGACACTGACAACAATTTCTCCCCACAGCTGACCTACAGGATCATGACTTGTGGTTTGCTGTCTGGGTCCTAAATGGTAAGCACTATCAATATAGCTGGCTGTTGCATGGGAACACGTAGAGGGAGGTAGAGTGTGCTGGCTTCCTGGTGTTTTAATGGATTATTTCTATCTCTTGTATTAGCTGGCCATAAATTTGCATTCAATTACCTTAGCCAAGGGATTACACTTTTAATGTCTCTGACAACCTGCTGGAGAGGGTCACTGGACAAGAATAAATATGCTAAAAAATCTGGATAGGCATCTAGGGGGATTTGCAAAAGTGCCTATGGGAGTTAGGTGTTTTTGTAAAATCCCACTGCGGCCTGTCAACATCTCCAAGTCCATAAATGACTTGTAAGAATGGGCCATTGCCCACTGATCCTACTCTTTTCATTCTGCTTAATGTAAACTGAAAATCAGAAAATTGATGCAACAGTCCCTCCAGTTGCATCTTCTGAGACTTCACATCAGAGCTGGTATCCGCCAAGATACAGAGCTTATCGCTACCGCTTCGTGTTCAGCAAGGGGGACTGGTATAGAGAAACACGATTCCTTTCTTAGCACTAGGAATGAGTCCCATGCCTCTGCACACTCCCAAGCATTACAGCTAAGTACATTCAAAAAGCCTGCAGCTGAATCAATTCAAACTAGGCAGCTTCCTCTAAGCTGTGTAGGTTGAACCAATAACCAACTGAGCTGACATTCAGGTTTCAATTGGGAAAGGCAGGGGGAGGTCTGCACTGACCCAGGCCAGAAGGTGGGGAGCACATCTCCTAAACTGCTGGCCATGGCCAGCCCGGCCAAGTGTCCCCAGCCCCCTGCTGTCCCCCCACAGGGGGTTCAGGAGCCCCTGTCCAGGCGCTGGCCCACCTTGGGGGAGCCTCCCCCTCAGGAAGTTCCCCCAGCCTGCGTTCCCCAGCTCAGACAGCCCTGGGGAGCCTGATTGCTTCAGCTGCTGCCGCAGGAGCAAGGGAGAAGAAGTCCTCCCGGCCAGGTGCCTGCCACTGCAACCTAGCATGGGGGCACTGGGGAGCCCCTGCTGCAGGGGTTCCTCCCACCCCAGCCCTGGACAGCCCCAGGAGTGGAGGGGAATTCTTCCCAACCCCAGCCCTCTGCCTGAGCTGCTGGAGTCTCAGGGACAGTCCAGACAGCAAAGGGAAGTTCCTCTGCTCCCCTGTATTAATTTTGCCTCTGACTCACAGCAACTAAGACAAAATAGCCTGTGGAGGAGCAGGAGAATTTCCCTCTGTTCCCTCAAGCTGCCCGAGTCTTGCAGGGGCCAAGGCAAGGCTCTACAGCAAGGTTTGGGAGGGGAAGATTCCCCTCAGCTCCTAGGGCTGCCCCAGGCTGGGGGACCCTGGGCTGGGGTGGGGAGAAGCCCCCCCAAGGTGGGGGCTCCCCAGTGCCCCAGTGCTGGGCTGCATGGGCAGGCACCAGCCACGAGGACTGTTTCTCCTTCCCTTCTGTGGTAGCCACTAAAGCAATCACCAGCTGGGAGGGGAGGGAGAAGGCTGCCAAGGTCTGAAAAGCCCACATCACAGGGGCTTTCCCTCCTCCCATGTGCTGTGAAGACCCTGGCTAGGGGATTCCCTGCCCCCACCCCCATCCCTATGGGCTGACAGACACAGGCAGGAAGAAGCCAAACAGCAAAGCGGCGAGGCAGTCTCTGCTCCACTGGAGCAGGCAGAATAGACTAGGGCTGCAAAGCATGCTGGGATGCTGGGGGACTGTGAGTTAACTTGAACCGGGAAGGGGTCTGGGACAGAAGTTCCATAAACTGGTTTGACCTAAATCAGTTAAGTCTGATACTACATCCAACCAGATTTATCTTAAACCAGTTTTGGTCATTTGAAAGCAATTTATGTGCACTGAATTTCTGTCCTGTTACAGGTTTAAACTAGTTTCTGATCACTTAAACCAGTTTATGTGTAACTTCTGTCCCTAGCCCACCAGTCTGGGGAGCCAGAGGGGAGTAGAACACGAATGTCCTTCTAGGCAGGCCATGAAACCAACCATCAGGTTTGAAAAACCTGATTCCTTCTCTTGCATTCATATTCCTTTCTACTGAAAACCATTCATCCTCTATGAGAAAACTAGTGAATCTACTGGGCCAAACCTAGCCTGAATTTCTAGCATGTAAGGCTTGGCAAAAGCCATTCAGTCAGTCATGGCTATTTCTCAGATTCTTAGACCCCTTGAAGTTCTGAATGGGCTGTTCTGTTTTCCTTATCTACAAAAGAAAATCAGCAATGTTATGTGTTTTGAAGTATTCACTAGATCTATGAGTTAATTAAGGTTCACAAGCCCACTTTCTGGCCTTTTATTGCTTGTCTACCTAAACCAGGCACAGCTTCTGGTTTCAGGGTGCAGTCAAGTGAAATTTCACTGACTTTGGGATTCATTTGCACCTGAAACGCAAAGCAGGTGTGAGTCAAGCCAGGGCTCTTACGGGTTTGTGCTATGTTGGTAAGAACCTAGGCGTCTTGAACCCCTGCTAAGAAAGAATGATATATGCTTCACACAGCTTTTGTTTTATCCTCCTCAGCTATGTGTCTATGCCATCAAACTGAATAGGAAATTGTGTTTTGAAACAAATCCATGAAAAGCTATACACAACAGCCTCCTACTGCCGCCTACCACTCAGGAGAGATGCGCCTACAACACTGTGCTCAGATCTGGATTCAAGTCTTAACTCTTCCAAAGTACAAGGAGGGATAGAAGTAGGGCTTTGGTTTGGGCTGAAAGGCAATGATCCTACAACCCAGTCTAACAAAGCACAGGGATCTGAGGTTGAGGCAGGGGACTCTTGATTTACTTATCTATGCCACATTCAGAATCAAAGAAAGAAAGATAAAATATAATATATAGATAGATACAATATAGCAAGATAGGGTAGCACTTGCATTTTGTAATATTTTATATCAATGCTACTAAGCCCCAAAAGCATAAAATTCTGTGAAAACAGAAATCAGTTATAGGAACTTTTGCTTTATTTTTAATGTATAAATTAAGTGCAAATTTCCAATTTCCTTTTTGTGGCTAGTCCCCTGGATTTGTCTGAATAAATATAAGGTTAAAGCAAATTTATTTTCATGTTTGGAATTTCTGAATTAGTATAAACCAATACTTCAAAGTAACAGAGCTCCTATAAAACCCAATCCCACTGAGACGCGGCAGTATATTTGGACAGCAAGTAGACGCTTTGTCATATTCCCATGTGGATACAAGTTTTTCTTTGGGAACATTTTCTTACTGGTTTTAGGAGGCATTTCCAAACCTAAGTATACACATACTGAAATTGTTTATATAATCCGCCCAAGCAGTAGATTTTATTTAACAACCCATTATTGCAAAGTTCATTGCTGGCTATCTAATCATTAAACCACAAAACACTGCATTCAACTAACATGCAGGATCTGACACAAAGCCACAAGAGCCAGAAATTTCAGAGTTAATGCTGAAACGCATTATTATCACATGCCACTCCGCCTATATATTTCAGCATATAAAATAGCATAAGCAGAACTCACTGGAGACCTCTGCAATAGCTGTACATAACTAGGCAAGTTTGGAGTGGTGTTCCAAGCTTAACTCTTTCCTCAATTTTGTATGTCAAGTTTCATTTTACCCTGTTTTCCCCCACCCCTCCCAGATCCTCAGCTATGGCTGAAGCATGCACAGAGGAATGGGTGGTCAGAGTTGGCTTACCATTCACATTTGAATTTACCGTTCCTGTTGCTGAAGGCTCTATGTGCCGGAGATCAGCTTGGCACAAGGACATCCCAGCTGTGTCCCCTGTCCCCTTCCCTCTGCTATGCAATCATCAGGGAAGAAGAGTGCTATACAAGCTCCTATGCTGTCTCCACACAGTTGGCTGGTCCCCCCTGACCTGGGGTAATTCTCAACAAGTTAATCAAACCTTCGTTATGCCCTATTTGCCATGGTGTGGTGTGAAGTGGCTGCATCACACATGAGGATCTAGCTCATAATTTTCCTTTTCAGGCTTAATCACCTGAGGTATGGAGCATGTTGTGGAAATGGTGTGAGTGCCTTGACTCTCACATCAGTGGGAAGTGAGGACTCTTGTCACCTTGGAGGAGTGGGTCCTTAACCTAGTTATCTTAAAAAAAAAAAAAAAAGCAGTCCAGTCACGTGGCAGGAGGTTTAAGAGTCCTTCAAACTTCACTGGCCAGAGCCTGATCCCAGTTGCAGTGATGTAAATATGCAGTAAATCCAGTCGGCTTAGCCAGATTTTGTACCACAGTAACTGAGATCAGGACTGGAACTGGCAGATGGAGGGACCCAACAATATTTAACCATGTTTGCTAAGCTCTGACGGCACACCAGTGGGGACTGCACATGCTAAAAAAAGTGTGACGATCCCTTTCTGTTTGTGGAGACTTTGGTACAAAACCAGCACTGGCTACATGATTCCATAATTCTACACACAATGAAAACACATCGGTGGTCTCATTCTAACACTGCGCGGGGGCCGTTTATTGTCTGTATCACAAAAACAGCATTCAGCCTGAAGCAAATTCTTTTATAAAGGCAAACCACACAAAATCCTTCCTTAAAATCTACTCCTTCCTCTAAGCCTATCAATGTTAATCCACCTCCTTCATAAGTGCTTTAACAGAGCCATTCATAAAAAAAACCATAACAGCAACACTCCGGTAGTCTTCCTCTGCTCAGGTAGAACCATCTCCCCATCCATTTAGTCTGTCTGTTTAGGCTCCATCTAAGCATGCATTTAGTTTTAAGCATGCATATAGTCTCATTCAAAATCAAACGGACTTCTCCCATGCTTAATGTTAGGCATATGCTTAAGTGCTTTCTTGAAGGGCTTAGCCCTACATGGTACTGAGCACACTCTCAGAACTTGATAAATAATAGCTGTTAATAAAGAACCAAAGGCCCTACTGTGGAGGGCTAAGGTAATCTGCACTTGCCTTCAATTCCATGTCCCCAAAATGGAAACTATGTTCTACACAGCTACTTTGCAATTATAGATCCAGTCCCTGCCCCAAAGACTTCATGCAAAAGGGCCTGACTGTGCAATCCCTTACTCACCCACAAACCCAGTGACTTCAATGGGATTAGTCCCACTGGTAAGGGTTACAGGAAGGGGCCTTCTATTTAAACATGATAACATGTAATGTGGTATCCATTTCTTCCCATATGAAATCCCCACACCACTAGAATAGCTGCCACAGTCAGAATCACTTTAGCCTCACCTGTGCTTGGAGTGACTCAGGAAAGTATTTTATTTTTTGTTGTTAAAATAAGAAAGAATCCTAGTCTGTAGGTCTAGGGCTAATGAACAACAACGAGCTAATGAATAACATTTTTGGGTAATATATGAATATTTCTGAGTGATGTGTAGGCGAAAGGAAACTTGGGAACCACTCAGTGCAGAAAACTGGAGCTTACAAAAGAAAGGCAGATAGACCTTTAGCTGTAACACCATGCCAGCTGCTGCTCTAATATATTTTCCTGCTGGGTTCCCAGAGCTGGACACAAGATGTATTAGAATATTTCATTGTCTAGAAGGTGGAAATTGATGTTGGATTTTTCAGTGCAAAGAAACATAATATTACAATCCTCGTCTTGATATAGCTGCTCTGGGAGTTGGAAATAAAAGCTGCTTGTTAACTTGTTGGCAATCCTAATGATTAAGTAAAAGAAAAACCCTGAAAAGCTCTTCTTCCAGCTAAGCAGTCAGTAAGAGGGCTTCCAGCAGGCATGGTCAACGTTTCTTGAGATACATGCTTCAAAAGGGAACCACAGAGAAATATACTAAGCAGGAACAAATACTGGTAGCCGGTTGCACTGATGTAGCACTGCACTTGCCATCAAATGCTCTCAAAGCACTTAACAAACATAATCCTTAACACCTGCTGAGGAGGGCTTAGTAGCAACAGTAAGATAATTTATAGAACAGGAAAGGAAACTGAGGTGCAGGACCAGTAAGTGACTTGCTCAGGGACACACACTGAGTGTGAGTCAGAGGCAGGGTTAGAATCTAGGATGTGTGACGTCCATCCCTAGCCCACAACCACAAACTCTTGTATAACCATACATTTCCTAAACCATCGACCCAGAACTACCAGGCACATTGCTGTTTAGACCTACTTTTGACGACACACCTATTCGTAATGTGCTTTCTTTATAAAACCAGTTAATGGAACTATTCGGTAACTAGGCACGTATATAGGCATATGCAGATAAGATCCTCCATACGGTACCTATTTCTGTCAGCATTTAACCAATAAAATAGGTAAGCTCCTCTGAAAAATATGATTAACCTGTCATGTAATACAAATAAACTGCCTTAAACCATAGCACCTAATCTCAGGCCCGCTCTAACACTGACTGTGTCTCTGGCTTAAAACTATTCTCAACCTCTTTGCATCACTTTTCCCAGTCTGTGAAATGGGAATAAAGGGTTCATAGCATGTTGTTGAGGAGGCATAAATATTGGAAGAACACTCTATAGAGGAACCATGCGAGGTATTTTCAATGCTAATAAAGTATTGCTTATTCTTTATTAATAATTGTTGCCCCCAAGTGACTGAAAGTTGGAAAAATCTTATTATTCACTCAGGCTGGGACTGTCAGAGGATTTTATAGCAATTCCACAATTCACTGCTATGGAGTTTCAATGGAAGTTGGGCTCCTTGCTGTCTTAGAAGAGCCCTTTCAAAGTTTCAGGCTCATGCCCATCTGCAAAGCCTTTACTCAGAGCAGGACCCTGCAATGTGCTGAGGACCCATTTCTCAGCAACACTGAGCTCCAGCTGAAGGCAACAAGCCCTGCAGGTGTTCAGTCACTCTGAAAAATCAGACCCGCACCTTGCAGCAACTTCCCTGAGAGCTGAGACTGCATCAGGACTTCAGGACTGGACCTGCAGCGTTCAATGCACTTGAGTCTCTTGTAGAATTAACTGCGAAGCCCTAATGACTCCCAGATTTCCTGGCTTTCTGGCAGCTCTTACGGTGCCACCAGAGGAAAGCAATTCAACTTTGCTAGTGCACGTCTGTGAACCACTACATTAAGGCTACATTTTTCAGCATAGCATGGGGCTGCCACACTCAACACCTTGGTTACCATGGGAAACCTTTCTATCGTTGCCACCGTATCACACAGGGAAGACCAAACCCAAATGTTCTATCTTGCCTGTGAAATCAAACAGATGTTTTTATGATCTTTGATGGAGCTGAGTTATGCATTTCTATCAGAGGAAGGGGAAAAAATGCAATGTTAAAAGCAGCTCAAATTTTTTTTTTTTTAAAACGGTTTGTGCCTTCTACCAAAGGAGAAAACAGGCGCCTTTATCTAGCATTAGCATTTATGTCTACTTGGTAACAAATGGTGACAATGGCAAACTTTCACCCCACATGCAATGAAACAAGGCAGCCTGTGTCCCCTCTCCATGTGCTGCACACATCAGCACTGTCCCGCTGCAGGAACACACGCAGGGACGTGGGAAGCGGACAGCTGTAACTGCGCACATTCTTCAAGCTGCCTTCCCTCAGTGTCTGCACAGGGAGCAGCAGCCGAAAAGAAAAAGAAAAATAAAGTCTGTGAGTCACCACCAGTTCACTAGGGACAGCGAACGTGGGAATAAAGACAGTACTTGATAAAAGAAGGGGTAGGATTTTTTTGCCTTTTTTTTTTTTTTTTTTTGAAAACCACTGCATGCTTGGCTTCCTAGTAAACAGAGTAGGAATCCGACTGACTTTCACAATGTGACCCAAGTTTACACATGGTTACTGTATGAATATAAATCCCGGTGAAAAAAAGTAGCTCGCTGCATTCAGCATGTTTCTCTTAACCTCCTAAATACTGACTGGTGTGAGTAAATTAGACTCACTCATCAGAAGTGGTTGCAAGACAGATTTTAGCAGAAAGAGGCTGGAGGTGTAAAACCCACATGCAGATCTTTAACCCCTAACATACCTCTGGAGTGTTCAGGGGGAATTTGAGCTTCATTCAACAGCAAAACTTCAGAATCAGACCAAGATTTAACTACTGGCACCTTTCTGCCCACCAGCCTCATAGGCTTTCAGGGAACGTTTGTCAGGCTTTCAGGGACCAGGTTTCAGTTCAGGTTGGGAAATAAAGCTTGATCCTGCCCCACTGGAGTCCACAGAGCTTTTGCCACTGATACTGATGAGACGCAGGATAAGGCCACTAGAAATCTATTGTAATACCTGGATCTTGGTTGGTTCCAGTCAGCACCCAAGCCCTGCAAAGTCCAGTGACCCTCAGGTCAAAGGTTCCAGTTGAATCCCACCCCTAATCCACAACCACGTTAAGGATGGTTTTGTTAGTAGCACTACAAGGGAGACCTGTCACCTGAGGCACTACGACCGAACCCTGAAGAACAGACTCTGGGGAAGTTTTTTGTGCCTCTTTGAATGCTTTTGTTCCTCAACCCCTCCAGACTTCAGCCTGCTGTGCAATAATCACCCACGCAGCTAGCCGCAAAGGTACAAGGTTATATTGTTAGTCCAGTGTGAGACCCACTTCCAAGGGGCCTTACATCCAGTTTATTGGGAGCTTTGCTTGAGTGAGAACTTCAGGATGGGGACCATGGAGAGTACCAAACCCACCCAGAGGGCTCCAGCCTAAGCAGGGCTCCCTCATCTGAGCTCCCACCTGGGGGGCAGGGGGGAGGTTACCTGGGCCCCCACCCTCATCAGAGCCACACAGGGGAGTCTTCACTGCCACCAGGGCTGAGTGGGGAGTTATCTGACCCTGCAACCCACATCAAAGCTCCCACCAGGGCACCGCTGAGGGGTTACCCAGGCCCCCTACCCTCATCAGAGCTGCAGGGTAGGGGGATCCTTGTTCCCACCATGGTACAGGGGGAACAACCCTAACCCTGAGTCTCCATCCCCATCAGAGCTCCCACCTGTATGCAGGTGGGGCGGGGGTGACCTGGACCTCCCCACTCTCATCAGAGCCACATGTGGAGGGGTCCCCACTCCCAACAGTATACAGGGGGGTTCCCCAGCCCCCCACCCCAATTAGAGCCACACAGGGGGTCCCCACTCCCACCAGTGTACAGGGGGGTTCCCCAGGATCAGAGCCACATGAGGGGGCAGGTGCTTGCACCAGGAGGCTGCTGGAGTATAGGATGGGGGGTGACCTGGGCCCCACATCTCAATCAGAGCCACATGGGAAGGGGGTCCCCACTCCCACCAGCGTACAGGGGGGTACCCAAGGATCAGAGCCACATGGGGGTACCCCACTCCCACCAGTGTACAGGGGGGTACCCCAGGATCAGAGCCACATGGAGGGTACCCCACTCCCACCAGCGTACAAGGGGGTACCCCAGGATCAGAGCCACATGGGAAGGGGGTCCCCACTCCCACCAGGTACAGAGGGGTTCCCCAGGATCAGAGCCACATGGAGGGTACCCCACTCCCACCAGCGTACAGGGGGGTACCCAAGGATCAGAGACACATGGGGGTACCCCACTCCCACCAGCGTACAGGGGGGTTCCCCAGGATCAGAGCCACATGGGAAGGGGGTCCCCACTCCCACCAGGTACAGGGGGGTTCCCCAGGATCAGAGCCACCCGGGAGGCAGGCGCTTGCACCAGGACGCTGCTGGGAGAGGGATGCGGGGCTGCCCCCCGCCCGCACCCGAGGGCTGCCCTGTGCCGCGGGGCCGGGGGCGCTACCTGGATGGCCCTCCTCTCGCAGGAGGGCCCGCTGCCCTGCACCACGCTGTCCAGCACGGCCACGAGGCCGGCGTCGGGCGCGGCCAGGCAGGAGCGGCGCGCGGCGCGGATGGCCGCGTCCACGTCGGCGAAGCGGAAGGCGCAGAGCGCGGCGGGCGCGCGGGGGCCGGGGCCGGCGCCGCGCTCGAAGACGGCGAAGAGGCGCTGGTCGGCGGCGTCGGGCGGCGGGAAGACGGACACGAGGCGGTTGTAGAGCTCGGCGCCGGCGCCGCACTGCAGCCCCAGCTGGATGTAGGACTCGGTGAGCTTCTTGGTCTCTCCGGGGCCGGCGGCGGCGGCGTCGGGCAGGCAGATGCGCGCCAGCAGGCTGTGCGCCTGGCTCTCCTTGTCGCCCGCGTTGGCCTCGCTGTTGAGCGCCAGGTAGGCGAAGCGCGCGCGGCGCAGGAAGGCGCGCACGAAGCCCAGCTTGTGGCGGGCCTTGGCGCTGAGCTTGATCTTGAGGATGTTGTCGTCGGACGGGTTGAGGTCGAAGGTGAAGAGCCGCGCCAGGTCCCCGCGCGCGTCCAGGGCGCGGATGGCGATCTCGGGCGTGTTCTCGAAGCGGTGGTCCTCCAGGCTGCGGTTGCGCGGGAAGAAGGGGCTGCCGAAGCCCGTGTAGGTGGCGCCCACCAGCAGGCGCGTGTCGCCGGGCGCGCCGCCGGGCAGCACCAGCCCCACGGTGGAGGCGTTGGGGTGGTTGGCCGCCACGTTGAGCATGCTGGGGAACACGGTCACCGGCTCGGCCGACGGCACGGCGGACGGGGCGTTGGCGGCGTGGGGCGGGAAGCGCACGGCCACGGCCGAGATGTTGGCCATGCTGCGCAGCTGGCACGAGCCCTGGTAGACGGAGCCGCACACCACCACGATGCCCTGCGCCGCGTCGGGCTGCAGGATCTTGTTGTAGTTGGGCGTGGGCACCCGCGCGTGCTCGCACGACGCCTGCGGCAGCTGCGGGGCATGGCACAGCGGGTTGTCGGGCACGGGGCCCACCTGCTCCTCCGCCTCCAGCGTCAGGTTGGGCCCCGCCAGCTGGTACAGCCGGTTCACGGCCGCCACGTACACCCGCCGGCCCGGCCCGTCCAGCGCGAAGTTGTTGGTGGGGGTGGGCGACGGGAACTTGCGCTGCACCTCCAGCCCCGCGCCCGCCCGCAGCGCCAGCGCCAGCACCACCGCCCGCAGCAGCAGCAGCAGCAGCAGCGGCGGCGGCGTCCGAGGGAGCGCCCGCCCCGCCATGCCGCCGCGCCGGGCATGGAGAGGGCACCCGCTGCCTGCGGAGCCGGCGCTGCCTTTGTGGCGAGCCCGCCCGCGCCTCTGGACCGCCCCGACAGGCGGGATGGGATGGGGCTCGGCGGCGCGGAGGCAGGCGGCACCCTCCCCCCGTGACAGCTCCCGCCCCCCTCCTTCCCTTCCCTTCCCTTCCCCTTCCCTTCCCTTCCCTTCATGTCTCGCTTTGCTTCAGGGGAAGGTTTCTTTCCCCCCCGCATTGCTTTCAGCGCTACGAGGAGACCTCTCCCCGCTCCTCCCTCAGACTAGCCGCCCTCACAGCCCTCCCCCCTGCTCGGACGGACTAGAAATAGCCCCCTTTCCTTCGGGTCTAAGCAGGAGAAGACTGACAGACCCTCGCAGGCGATGTCGAGACTGGCTACCGCCTGCGCCCGGCTCGTAGCTGGCCGTCCTAAGGGACAGCCCGGGTGTCCTCTGTTGACGCAAAAACCTTTAGGTCCTCTATTTTTCTGTTCTGGTGGGGGCCACCTACACGGGGTTGAGCAGCCCCTTCTTCGAGAGAAAAACGGAGGGCATAAAGGCACCGGGTTTTGTATCAATAGGGGATGGAGTAGCAGAAAACCGGAATGTCCTCTGGGATGGCCACCCTAGCCCCCCCCGGAAAAAGAGAGTGGGAGAGGAGTGGGTGATGGTGACGGGGGCAGGAAGAGATGAAGGGGCCGGGTACGCCCAGCGTGGAAGGGGTGACACTGGGTTGCTGGCACAGCCCTTGCCCGGCTGCTTTCTAGTCCTTGTGGGGAGAGCCTGGTGCAGCAGTGAAAGGGTCTGAGTCGCCTGGGGACTTCCCCGTGCCTGCCCTCAGCCGGGAGGGGACCTGGGGGGGACAGTGGAGGCTCTTGTCCAAGTTCCCAGGGGAGGGTTCAGAAGCGGGGGCTTCTCCTCGCAGCTCCCAGCTCTGATCTGTGCTGAGGGGACGTGGTGGGCAGCGACCAGGGTGAGGCATCACCCCCTTGAGGGCTCCTCCTGTGCCTCCTCTCTCAGGACTTGCCTACAATGGAAAGTTACTGCAGGGAGAGTGAAGGGTGAGGGGTGTAAAATCCGTGTACAAGTCTAAACCCCGCATGGATACTTTTATTCTGGTAAAAGCCTTTTTTTTCTGGGGTAGCTTAGGTCATTCCAAAAGGGTCAAAGCCTAATTCTGGAAAAAGAGTGTGAGAGGCTATGGCTACATGACTGGCATGGCAGGGAACCTGGGGGCAAAAAGCCCAGAGGGAACTGCCTTAATGCAGCTGTGCTCCAATGAACAGCTGTGGCTGGAAGAAATTGCACTGCCCTGGGAAGAAACTGCCCCGGCTTGGAACCAAGGCAAAAAAAATCCTTGGTTCAGGGCAAACTGACCTCAGTTTTAGGGAGTTGCATCAAGTGGCTGCAGCGTTTTTCCTCAGAGCATCTGGGGTTTTCCAGGCTACCTTGTTCATGTGGCTGCAGCCAGAGTGGCCACTTGAGGGGGTTTTCCCTGTATAAGCATATTGGTTTAACAATATCAGGATACCAGCATATCATTGCAATACTTTAGTCAGTGGGCCCCAGTTGGTGGCTTGTGGGCTCTGAGTTGTCCACAAGACCTTCTGATGTTACTTGCGGCCACAGCTGGGACTGAGGTTGCCCAAGGGAGCCCGCAGCATGTTACTTGCTCAGTGGTGCTGTCCATGAGCCAGCAGAGCCAGGGTGGGAAAGTTGTCAGGCTTTCCCATGAACATAAGCCTTTACAGACAGAGTGGCATGCTATGGTGATACATACATTATAATTGCTGGACATTTGCATTAATCCATCAGTAGGAGCAATGGGACGGCTCACACCTCAGGGTTAGTATATTAGGCTATCTGCAGATCCGTGTGGATTTCAGTGACTCCTGGATCATATTTCTGAAGCTTTCTTTGCAGCCATACCAAAATGAGACTGGCTCTGATTTAATGACAAAATTTAAATTTCAAATGTAAATGAAAGCTGAGATTCTGGAGGGCAAAACGCTTTTATGCTGTATTGGCTGAGTTTGAGTTTTGGTGTTCAGCTTCCGTTCCACTTCAGTCCTGGGTCTTTCTGCTGAGACTGTCAATACCAGGAGTGGTTTGATGTGTGATGTGAACGCTCGCATGCTGGGAAATAACCCAAGGCCCACTATACTCATTTCGTGTAATCTGCATTGGCAGTGAGGGCTTTGTCCCCAGTGTAGGAGGAGACCGAAGGGGTAGGAGCTTTTGCCGAGATTTCTCTCTAGTTGCTCCATTAGGGAACGGGAAAAAAGTTAACCTGAATCTGGCTATTCAGTCTCACCTCTATGGGCTGGAGCACTGTAATGCCAGTCCAGCACATTGTCTGCCCATTCCCCTTGGTGGATTTACTGACCCGCTGAGCACTTTCTGTAGTGTTAGGGGAAGGAATCCTCTGTCCCCAGCTCTGCAATTTCATTGCAAATGTCACAATGTGGTATTTGCTGTGTTTCTTAAAGCCTTCACTCCTGGAGTCATGTGAATCCATGCAACTCTCTGGTTTCTCCTTTTAAGAAGAGGGATGGTTTTAATTGTCATGATTTAGTTTAAAAAACGCAAGTGTAGCGAAACGGTTCCAAAACCAAAGGACAAATAAAAGGAACCCTAAGGGTATTATGAGGGTGCCTCCCTTCATTATGGAAGATGTGAGCCACATGAGAAGGGACATTGCCATGCACAAATAATGGGGGTGGGGTGAGGTGAGGGATGCAATTAAGTCACATTTCTGATCACTAGACATAGAGATGATCTATAAGCTAGCGTGGAAAGGCTCTGTATACTGCGTTCAATTCCCTGAGCCTTTCTTTAGCCTGGACTGTTCTCATGTTACTTGAGTTATTTTCATTCATACAAAACCTATCAGTTAGGCTGATGAGGATTCTGGATGACTCGTTTTCTGGATAGAAAAATCCTCTGTTGTTGTCTAATCTCATTTCTACACCTGCCAGCTCTCTTCACCTCCTTCCTGTCCTTTTCTCCCTCTTCAGAGCTCTAATTAATACATAACTGCAATGGCCATGCCATGCCCACTGAAAAATGTGCATTGAATTAAATACGATGCTTTCCTGCTATCGAACATATTGTCTCTACTAATCACATCCCTAATGGATAGAGTTATTGGCTGTTTTTTAAATTTAGAACACCAACACTGTTTGACTTTTTTTTTACTTTAACTTTTCCATTTTTAAATACAATTGTGACTTTAGCCACCCAGAAATAAACCCATGTTATAACTATAATGATACACATTTTAGCACTGTTCAATCTAGAGCTTCCGAGGGCTTTATCCATGTCAAAGGTAAGGACAAACAAACAATTCACAGCAAGTTACAAGGGAACAGGAACTTACTGCACATCAGCTGCCCCATGGTACCATTTGTTTGTCCACTCTTACCCCACGATAAGTGGAAGCTAATCTACAGGAATTTAGCCCTGAGAGCTAAGGTGCTGCAATTTAGCTTTCATTTATTTCATGGCAAGAGCAGGCACATTAACAGTTACCCATGTGATAAGTCCCTATGCCCTTTTAATTGACTATATTTTGTTTGTTTGCCCACACCCAGCATAATTAAGCTGTGACTGTGAGCCAGCTAAGCCTCAATATCCCTGTTTTCACAGAACTGATGCACAGAGATCCACATTTTCAAGAATGGCGAGTTATTTAAATAACTCCATTTCAGGGACCACAGCCTCTTAAACTATTCACAATAAAGACTGTATACTGCTGCCCGTCTCTGTAGTAGCTGTGCTTCTTCTAAGCAAAATCAGTCTTTGAGGGTGTCTCAGATGGGGTACCCAAAACATGAGGCACCCAAATTTACTAGTCATTTCTGAAAACGCAAGCCAAAGGGTGTAAGCAAATTAGTGGCTTCCCAAATGAAGACAGTCACTGGCCTCATCAGTAAGAGAACCGGGGAGTCCTGACTACCATTTCCTGTTCTGACCACTAATCAAGGCTGATAGTTAGAGCCAAAATATTTGTGGCAGTGTGAAATTTATCTGCTAAATATTTTATTTTTGTTGTTGTTAGGAAACAATCCCTTGATAAGCTGCTTTGAGCGTAATGTTTTCTAGAAATGGATTTTTCCCCTATTATTATCTGTTGAGTTAGAAGCCCTAGCGAATCTTTTAGGATAATGCTGCTAATAGAGGTAATAGAGGTTTTTAAATCTCTAATACTCAGAGCTTACCATTATTTTTTATTCAGGAAGGAAGAAAGGCCTAAAAAAATACACGCCTCCCACTAAGAACAATTGCCCCCTGCCAAAATCCTTTCCTGTTTGACTCTTATGCAGGTTTAAAGATAACAGCTTTTTAGACATCTCTGTGGGGGAGAGGGTTGTGTGTATAGGAACACAAAAACACTTTAATTATTAATAAATATATTTACACAAGAACAATTTCCCTTTGGGGGAAACACGAGTTACTCATGAAATTACTCAGGTTATATTGCCGCAACACTGTCAAAAAAACCAGGATCTAATCTCTTTACTATGCAGACTAGAAACATCCATTTATTTTCTTGTTTTTTCTCTGCATGGAAGGCATAAAGTATTTTGCAGATACAAAAGGAGAGTTCACCATCACACATTGGTAATGGACTGGTTTGATTCAGCAGACCCAAATAAATAACTTGCCGTGTGACAATTTGGAAGGGAGAAAGGGGCTGGTTTCTAGATATAACAGATCATTGAATGTGACAGTGTCCCACTGCATAGGATTGAGTTAGCTCTCTGGCACTGAGGGTTGTCTGCCTGTCTGTCTCTCTCATTCTGTCTCCTGTAGAATATTAAGAGAGAGAAATTCTACAAGGCTCTTTAGCTCAGTAATTGAGCACCTGAAAGCAGGAAAATCTATTTTTTGATTATTATACAGACTGTATCTGGGAAGGGTTGGCAATTTCCCAAGCCTGATTCAAGTGTTGCCTGGTTTATATATGGGAGGGGGAGAGGGAGACAGAGGTGTTGTGAGCAGATCTGTTTGACACTCAGTGTATTCTTCCTGGGAGAACTGGGGGTTATGCAAATCTGTCCTTTTGGCTCAGTGTACATCTCTCTTTTGGTCTGCCAGGCTTGAACAAACTCACGGCAGAAGTTTGTCAAGATCTCCAAGTAACTTCATGAAGTTGGTTCAAATTCTGCGATGGGAAGGTAAGAGCTCCACTCTCCTCAGTTCTCGAAGGGGTTGGGGAGAAGCAGGCACCATATTGGATGGTGTCGTTAGGTTGGCCCCCCAAGCAAGCCTCTCACCATTTCCCTTTCCCAGTGGACGTATACAGACTAGCATGGAAAGCATCTTTGAACTGGCTAAGGCAACTCCTATAACTCCCTTGCTCCATATCTACAGGTGATAGGGGTAGAAAGGGTTTATGGACAATAGGAGAAGAGTGAAGGGAAGGTGTAGATCAGTAAGGATAAAGGGGGATGCATCAAGAGAAAGAATCATGGACCTAAAAAGAGTTATGTCAAAAATAGCCATGATCACTGGGCTTATTTGCTACTTCCTGGTCTTCTCTCCTTTGTCTTTGTCCAGTTAGAACATTAGCACTTTGCAGCTGCTACTCTGTCATCATACAGCACATCTCCGTGAAGTGCCTGCCTAGTGCACTTGAGGGCACTCAGGAATAACAGCGAGATTGTAGATAGACTGATTGATTAGCAACCCTTTAGGAAATTTTTGGACGACTGTGGACTGCGTTTCTAGTTTATTATTATTAATTTGTATTGCGGTCGCAGTATACAGTGAAGCCAGGCAGATTTCATGTGGTTATGATTATTACTGATGATTTAGATAGCCCCAGCAGCGTGCAAGGTGCTTAGCAAAGAGATTAAGACAGGGTGCGTTTCTCACAGATCTTCCAAGCTGAACAGATCTACAGGCCTGTCTGGGGCTTTGTTGCAAACACCTCACACAGCTGTGGCCGTGGGGCTGGAGGAGTCACGTATGAACAGTGTGGTTCCGATGGCATTGAGCTGCAGGCCCGAAGCATTTCTCCTAACAAGGTGGTGATTTATTGAGGCCTGAGGAGTCCTCTGAGTGGAATCATGTTTTTTCCTCCGTTGTCTTCGTTTTCACAGACGAGCCTTTCCCAGTGCAATCCGGACTGTCACATACTGTCTCATGCAGGTTTAACCTTGTCACCAGCATGCATCAAGCTGACACTTGCTGTGAAAGATTCAGCTGCTGCATGGATCCCACACTGCTAGCATACACGTATTTTTTCCCAGGTTAATGATGGTTTTAGTACTGATGAAGATTTGCTGCTCAGTTAACAGCGATGCGATTCCCTATATCTGGCATTTCCAGAAGTAGTATCGCGATGTAATGCAAAAGCCTCTCATAGGCTTTTATAATGCTTTGTGTGACTAGTTGGATATGGGGGAGGAGTGGTTTGGAGCTCAGGAGAGATGGGTTCCATCTCCCAGTCTACTACGGGCTTCCTCTGTGACCCTTGGCATGTTGTAAGTCGTTAATACCTCATTTCATCACCTGTGAAAGTTCCTCCTCCACCCCTCTTGTGTGTCTTATCTAGTCAAGATTGTAAGCTCTTTTCCTCAGGGCCCGTTTCTTAGTACATGCAAGTGCAGCACAGTGGGAGTCTAGTTTTTCTCTCGGGTCTGCTAAGCCTCTATCAGTTAGGTACCTGGAGGTTTCAGACAACTTCAGTACTACTACAAATAAAGCCCCAGGTGTAAGGAGGATCAGGATCCAATCTCAGCTTCTGGGGAAGCTGAGACACGCAAGATACATCTGTACCACTGCTGCAGTGGTCTTGGGACCACTCTACCCCACTGCTCCCGCTGTGCACGTGCCAGATTTGGAGGTGAAGTGATGTGACAGGGGGCTGTCAAATGGCTGTTCTAATCATTGGCCTGCCCACTTGTCTAGGTCAGTCTGCCCACCTGCCTTGCCTGCCACACCTTTAATGCCACCGAAATAGAGGTTTACATGGTAGGAGGCTGCCCATTTACTGCCTGATGCCAAGGGCATAATACATGGCTCTGAACCTTCCCTTATACTGTATCCTATGCCTCACAGATAGCATTGCTATTTGGTTCCAGCCCCATGATGGACCTCCTTCTATGCCCACCTGGTGTTCGGACCCAAACCGGATTGCTCCTTCTCAGGCGGTCTACTCCACCCTCATTCTGGGCTGCAAAGCTCCCTACACCCTTCTCCCTCTTGGCAGCAGCCCCCCACTGGGCCCTTTGGCCATGCAGGCCCTGGCCTCACCTCTAGTCCAGTCTGAACCCCAGGCCCCTGGCTCTGTGCATCCCTTGCAGTGGGAGCTCTGCCCCTTTGACCGTTCTGGTCCTGGCCCCAGCATCAACTAATCGAAGGTTTCTCCAGTCAGGTTAATGAGCCACTCACCCTCTCTCACATACAGGTCTGCCTTCTCGGGCCCCTCCAAACTCAGCTCACTCAGTCTCTAAGGCTGGCCTATGCACAGTCCTTCAGGCCTGCCCATGCAAATCCTACTCTCTGCAGCCTTCTCACACACCCTCTTACTGGGCTCACTACTCCATCACTTCACTGGGGCTCTCAGCCTTATGCCCCTTGGGTCACAGGCCTGATGACATGCCTGGACCCTTTGCCTGTCCCCTCTACAGGGGCTGAGGCTATACAGTGCCCCATACTTGCCTTTCACTGGGGAGGCACTGGTGTGGCATTTCCTGGGGACCAACCTGCCACAGGCAGCCCCACCACACCATCCTACCCTAGCAGGATGTCATTTTAGGTAATTCCCCAGGACCAGAAACCTCCTCCAGCCCCATAGTTCCTACTCTTAACCACCAGATTTTCTGGGCACAGCAGCTCCAGCCAGGCAATGTCATCTCACTGACTCCCTGCAACAACTTCCCACTCAGCTCTCAGAGCCTGGGTTTATATTGAGGCTGCTCAGCACCATCCTCCAATCCAGGAGCCTTCCCATGATCATGTGACTGCCTCATTAAGCTGCATCACATCTGCCGACTGGTTCACAACCTGTTCAAACCTCTTAAAGGTGACAAAGCCTCTCTAGGGTGTTCAGCACCCTGTCTCCTACATGCTTGAAAGCAGCCATGAGTACTGCTAGGGTGGCTTCACTGTCTTGTTTCCAGGTTAGATGCATGGGGAGCAGGAGCAGGAGCAGATGGATGGGGTGTGCTGCAAAGTGGCTCTTGACATTGCTGTGTCTATTGGCGACACGTACGGGGTGCATGCAGGTGCATGTGCACCCCTTGTGATTGGCTGTGTACCCCCTGGAAGCGTCAGCCACAAAACCGGAAGTGCTGGTGGAAGTGCACTTCCAGTTTTGACACTGGTGGTTTCGGGCTCAGTGATCAGCCACTGTGGGACCCCCACCCCATCCGGTTGGCAATCGGCCGCAGGGGGACTCCCCCATCAGCGATCTGGTGTCCCCCCAGACTTGGGAGGCACCGGTTGCCTATGGCTGTGGCAACACAAAAGAACTACCTACAGAGGCTAATGACTTCCCAAAGGTTACATGTGGGTCAGTGGCAGAGCTGGGAATAGATGGCTGTTATGGAGGTTTAAAGCGAACAGCTAACAGGATGTGACATTTCTATTGCCAATATTGTTTCTGAGTGGTGGTAGTAAACTGGCCATATCCCTTTACTCTGGCATGAGATTTGCTTGGTAGTAGACACGTGGCGGCAGAAAATATTTACCTTACCTGTTTGCCAAATGTGGCTTCCATTGGCTCAGCATTTTTAAAGATTAGGACTGTGATTCGGGCAATTCTGGGGCATTACTCAGAATGAGGGGTGCATTATTTGTTAGCTCACTGGCAGTTAACCTGCCTTCCATGGTGCTCAGCAGTTGTCCCCTCAGAGGTCCAGGAGGAAGCGGACATGTAATTCGAAACAGAAGATAGCACACATCAAGCCCTGGTTGGTCCTGAGCAGCTCATATGTTGAAAAGTGCGTGGTCTGATTTGGGAAAATGTGCCACTATTGTTCACAGTGTGGGAGCACCACTGCTAACAGGGAATTCAAACAGTGGGTATTGCTAATGTAGCAAGGCTTCAGGGAATAGAGGTGTCTTAACGTATTGACTAAACTGGTTGACCAAGAGCCTGAACAAGAGCATGAAATTGCTAGCAGCGGCGGGGGGCCTTAAGGCTATCACCCATCCTACCACTCCGTCACACCAGCATCCACAGCTGTAGGGAACTCTCTTCCAACTCCTGTTTGATTGATACCATTTTATAGTCCCGCCATGGAAATAACCCTGCAAGGTACAAGGCAGTACGTAGTCAGACTTTGTTGTTCTGGGCCTGAACTCAGACCACCCTACTTTTGACTTCAGTCCTGTAATGAAAGATGGCTGGATTTGGCCCTTTGTCAAGGAAACAAATGCAGTCAACGGCAGTGCTTTCCAAACAGAAACACAAAGCAGAGGCCACACTAATTCAAGTCAGGTGAAACAAAACATGGGAACTGAAAATTACTCTGATTTTTTCTTAGGATCCATTGATCAGTCTCAGAGGTACCACAAAAAGCAAAACCTGTGAACAGCATCAAGTGGCCCTGATCCTGCCACCTTTATCCATACAGAATCCTCCACTCAAGGCAAAAGGATTTTTTTTCTTCATTAAATTGTGCAGAATCACACCCATATGCTTTACAATATGCTGACTTCCCAATGCTTTCAGTGGAGGCAAGGAGACAGAGTACTGGCAAAAGTTAACCAATAATGAGATAGGAAAGGGTGAAAACTTCCTAAACTACAATTGCTTTCAATTATAGGAAATAGCTAATGCCAAAATATGTCATCAGGTTTTGATAGACTGCATTCTTAACTATATTACCAAAGCTAGTTGTGTTAAAGGCAGCGAAACCCAGACAGAGATCAAACCCCCTGCTGCCCCCACTGTCCTATGTAATAACTTGGTTTTAAGAATATTTGCTGTTGCTATCAGTGTTGCTTTCCTGATGTCAAATAACTCATTTGACTTACCTGGCTTTCTTCATTACATTCTCCTGCATTGCAGAGGGATTTGCTTTCCATTTCATTAGTGAGCATTCATTAAGCCCTCTGAAAGTTAAAGTGTTAAACATGATTAATTATTCATTACTATTAACACTTGCTTTAGGCTTCTTCATCCCAACATAAGCATTCTGATTCAAGGCATATTACCTTTTAAAATGCAGCTGACTGCTTTGCAGGCCTGATTCAGCCAGGTGCTAAGCATGTGTGTGAGTTTAAGTACCTGAGTGTTCCCTCTGTGATATCCTGGTGAACTGAGGCCTTTGGAACAAATGCTGCCCATAGACATGTCCATGCCTCTGCTGTTGAAGTCAAGGGCAGGCAGAATTTGGGCATGGCAAAAGGAAAGCCCCTTTATTTTCATTGCACATTCAGTGTATTATTTCCAGCATCTTCTCCAGCAGGTCTGAGTTGCTCAAAAGTCCCTGTTGTTTGATTATGAGGTAAAGGGTCATCCCTTTTTAGAGCATGTTATTATTATGCTTTCATTATAAATGTATGTTGCTTACATTATTTTTACTAGGGAACCTGAAATGTTTTCATTCCTAGTCTTGAGAGACTCTGCTATCTGCAATTTCAAGATAAATCCTTGACCTTTTGAGTCCAGGCAGCATGTGTTTTACATTCCCTCTAATAGCTGTCTCACATTAGAATGTCATTTGTGGGGTGTCATCAAGTGTTGCATATTTTTGGACAGATTTTAACAGTTTGATTTTGTTCTTGACATCTCCTCAGTGACCCAAATTTTAGGAATCAGTTCTCAAAACTGATGTGTCTATGTTTTTCCCACATACATCCAATCAACATGTGCATTACTCTGAAAGGGAGAGCATAAAGTAAAAAGACACATGTTTAAAAAATACCCAATGAAACCTTCACCTGTTTGGTCAACAGCACATTAGATTTTAAAATAGAAAGGGAGTCAGGAGAAAAAACTGTCAGGGAGTTTAAGTCACCAAATAAGGTTTTATGTGTGTGAGCGTGTCCATATGTACTCACGCCTTACACACAGCTGAGCATAATGACAGTGTTTAAAAATACTAAAGGAAAATATACATACATATAAATAAAGGATGTACAAAACTTAATAGTGACAGACACACTGACTGATTTTTCTCCCTTTCAGTTAAAGCAACTTTTTCTTCAGACATAAATATTCCCCGGTGGTATTTGCTGTCAAAATATTGCAACCTTCTGCTAGTGCTAGTGCATGGGAACTGAAAATTGAATCTAAAAAAAGGGGGGAATTGACCAACCTACTTAGACTGGCAAAAGGGCAT
This sequence comes from Alligator mississippiensis, assembly GCF_030867095.1. Lineage (NCBI taxonomy): Eukaryota > Metazoa > Chordata > Crocodylia > Alligatoridae > Alligator > Alligator mississippiensis. Next base: position 15,279,960 of record NC_081835.1, read on the forward strand.
GAAGTGCAGAAGGGAAACAAAAAGCAACCGCCCAGTACAGTGAGTGGTAAAAGCAATTAGACGGAGCAGGATTGGGGATGGAAGCATCCCTTCTCAGGCTACTGAGCCACCTTGTTCTCAGTCTTTTATGGTTAGCTCATCATTACTTCATTTGTAAATGCCTAGTGCCCCAGTCACCCTAAACGTTGTATGGGGATGGAAGCAAGAGTGTATGTCAGAGGTTATATTATGAAAATACAATTTTCACAGGGTGGCTCAGACGATATGTAATGAAATATGGAGCCTTTTGCCTCCATGTCAATGATTCTAGCGCAGCACAGACTGCGAAGAGACCAAAATGTTTTAGCACCTATCAGCAGTTCAGTGGCTTATGAGAAATTAGTTGGCAGCCTTAGGTCATTTCCCAGTGGAGAAGTGTCAACACCATCACAGCCATTCCAGTTGGCATAAATTAGGACCCTTGCTGGCAGTTGCTAGGGGACCAAAACTGCATGAACCCTGGAGAGGAGGGTTTTCTATAACCTGGAGTCTGACCCAGTACATCTTCCTGATCTTATCTCGCCTCTGTTCTTCTGTGCTTGGTACTCTATCACACCAAACGTGCTTGTTCAGCCTCGTCTCAGAGCAGACTCCTGGCCTACGAAGTGGCAGGATAGTTTTACCTTTTGATCTCTGTTCTTCTTCTCAACTTTGTCAGTTTAAACCCGGGTTAAAAAACTCACCTCTCAGGTCTTAATCATTTACTGACACATCAATTAGACAGCCTCTTTCATGTTAGTCTTGTTTAATGGTGTCACCATTTATGTTTCTCTGTACAGCAGAGTGGTACTCAGCATCACCAAGCAAAGTATTTTAAGGCTGGATCCTGTCAAATGGTTCTGTCTCTCACCCGTTGTCCCACTGATTACGTATTGATCATGGCTTCAGTCAGTGTGAGCAGGAGTAGCAGAATCTACGCCTTTCATGGGCCCATTCATGGGTCTTTCCAGTCGCTCTTTTGTTGCTCATGTGCTGGCTCTAAACTGTGACTAATGACAGGACTTGGTTCCCAAAGGGTGTCAGTCAAAACCTACCTGCCGCACAGATCTCCTTAATAACAGAAACAGCATCTAGGAAGGAATACAGGACTGGGCCCACTCATGTATGTGAAACCAGTGGGGACTGTTCTCACGTGGAGGCCCGGAGGATCAGCATCTGTTCAGTTGCGGAAGGGTGAATAAATATTAGTGGTTAAACTAGTAATTAACCCGCCAGTTGAAATATCCAGCAGATCCCATGTTTTCCTCCCTGTTGATGCAAATGAGACTTGATTGTAAACATCTCATGCCTAAATTATACCTTAGAGAATCCAAGTAACGCAGTTGGCCTTGCCTGAATTATTTCAGTAAAAACAAGGCAGACAAATGAATGTAATTGTCCTGACTTCTTTCACTCTCTAGCTCTTTCCCTGCTTGGAAGTTCCAGCATTTGTAGTATTGGGCCAGGTTTCGAATGTAAATGCGCATCTTGCCTCCAGATTTGGCAGATAAGAGTAAACGAGATTTTTTCCCCCCTTTATTTTTTAAATATACAGCGGTGAATAGAAATGAACTAGAAGGAAGAGATCTTTTGTGGACTATATTTCAAAGGAATATAAAACTACAGCTCCCAGAAGAGCATTATGAAAGTAGTGGCAAATGCTTTTATTATTATGCCAAGGTCTCACATTTAATCAGTTTCAGATCTAATAGCTGGGATCTCAAGCAATGGATGGAGAGAGCATGTAAATTACATCAGTTCCCCCACCCCACTTCACTTGTTGCATGAAACTTTGCATCTGTTTCGCACTAAGGCTTAATCAGACCAACTGCTGGCCAACTCTTTGTGATCTAGAATCACACAGAAAAGCCTACATCGACTTCCTCCCCAAGGAACCAGTTCTGCTCTCCCTGGAGCAAAGCCTCCGTGGATATGAATGGGGGGTTACCCAGGCAAATGGAAAGGGAAGAGGGAAGGCCCAAAGGAAATGAGGCTAGAATTAGATAAAGAAATGCCAAGTGACGTGGAGGATACCTTCGAATTGTTGGGGTTTGCATTCAGGGGTAGGTCTCTATGGCCGTATCTGTGCTGCTTCCCTGCTAAGCCTGGGCCCACTGCTGAAAAGCAAGCCCTGCCCACTCGCTCCTTTTCAGAGTGGACACCTGTGTCCCAGGACAGAGAGCCTGAATGCAGTGCTGGATCATGCACTCAGGACCCCACCTACCTGCCTGCTCAGCCTGATTGCCTAGTTTGCGCACAGGCAGCAGGGGAACAAGTGAAGGGGGCTTGTTTCTCTGAATTGACTGGTGGTATAGACATGGCTTTTAGTGCTCAGTAAAGATGCCAGAGAATAAAGCCTGTTACCTAGAGAGTAGATAGAGCCCAGGCTGCTTCAACCACTGCTGCACAGCAAGGTTGCACTTACATGTCCTTGCACCTGAGCATCCTGCTTTAGAAAGCCCATGAAGAGGGGTGCAAGCACTGTTCAGCTACCCCTGCATCATGTCCTCAGCCTCCCTGCTAGCCAGTGAGTGGTGGGTGCTTGCTGTCAGGTTGCTTTTTGTGGTGTGAGAGCTGCATTCTGCAAGCAGCAAACACATTGATGGGGCCTGTAAAAACTCATCTTCGCATATGTTGTTTACGAGCATGACAGATAGGCTGCTGCCTGTGTCTGTTTGTTGCAGGGCCAGATTTGCAATTTGTTGTGCATAGTGGTAGGGTGTGATTTGCTGCGTGGTGTGAGCAGCTAATGTCTGGAGGGCCAGATTTGCAAGGGAAATGTAAACAGTTGCCTCTACAATACCTGACATTTGCACATGCAGATCCAACAGTTTATGCAGCTAGTTATCCAATGTTCTGGCCTCCAAAAATAAAAAATTCAGTGATCCACCTAAGCTATTGGCCCAGCAGGTTGAAAAGACAACATGCAAAGGAGAGATGTGTCCGGCATCATTTTCTGTTCCCTTAGACTTCCCAGCCACGGTAACTTGGTACCCATTTCCAGCAGGTTCCAAGTGGAAGCAGCCTTTGAGCAGGCCTTGATAATCACAGCAAAACACCTTAACAACTCTGCCAACCCACTGCAGCCATTGTAAAATGTGCTTCTGTACATTTCAAGTTGGGTGTGGCCAAAGGCATCAGGTGAACTTATGCCCATGTGCCTGTTTCTCCTTTTTCTGAAAACATACATTCAGGGCCTGCTCAGCAAGGCAGGTGCCTAAAGGACACATGTACCCCTGTCACTTTAATTAGCACTGCTCACCTAAGTAGTCAGACATGCAGCTGGCTATTACCTTGCTGAACTGGGGGCTTCACCAGGAAAGGAAGGGAATGGTAAATTTTCAAATGGAAACAAATGGGCATGAAACCTTTTCCTTGTAAAAAAAATGATCTGCTTTCGTTTTTTGAATGCACTTTTTCTTGTTTTCTTTTTCATTGACCCAAGAATTCTAGCCAGCTGTCCCTATTGTCTGCACCCTTACATTGCCCTTGCCAAAGTCTACTTGCCATAGTGAGTAATTCTTTAGATGGGTGAATGCTACATCTCTGGGGCGGGCTTTATGTTTGGTTTAAAATGTTGGTGCTTGGGGTAAAGTGCAGTGGGAGTCTGATTATTTTGCACAGCTAAATATTTAACTAAGCATCAAGGGCACAGTGTTGGAATAGGCAATTTGGTTATATGCTGTAGTTAATATTAACTATAGGAAATGAATACTTAAAAATAACAAAATCAAATTATTATTTTTTTTCTAAGATCAATCAGGTAAAGGCTAAATGAGCCTTTTTATGTCTGGGTTGGCAATTTTACAAGATCTTCCTTAAATACCGTTTTTCTCTGGGAGTTCCCAAAGGCTTAGTATCGTGAGATCATCAGAAGGAAGTTGACTTCCACCCCCCACCCCCTTTTTTGTTGTTGTTAATATTCTGATGGACCCTTAGGATCAAGCCGTTCACGTTTTCCCTTGCAAAATGAAAGGAATGGTAACCTTCACTTTTACACTTCAGAGAACAGACAAAGAGACCTTTTGGCAAAATGTCAGTGTGTGTGACTGATAACACCCCCGATCATTGCAGAACATGACTCGTGGCCATGTCTGGTTCAGACGTGAAAACAAAACATGTGTATTTTCCATCTGTCCCTCAATTCCATTCTGTTAAATTATAACCAGTTGCAGAAAAATTAAAAGAAAGAAACATTTGTATCAAAATGAGACAGAGCTGCTGCCCTCTGACAGTCCCTCTTCCCCTCTAGCTCCTTAGCCCTTTGCCTCTAGAGAGACTGGTGTGAAACCAGCTCACGTGACAACTCCAAGTGATTCATAACTCAGCTCTGTTCTTTGTTGACAATCCACATCACAAAACCATCATGCAGATTTTATGCACCCAGGGAGCAGCACTGGAGAAGCTGGGGTTTCTGTGTATACTGTTATTTTTGGGAGAGGACTGATACAACTTGACCAAATCTGTATTGGTAAGATGCAAGCTAAGTGGCGGTCACTTGACAATGGTTAATAATCATGTTTTAAAAAGGAATTTGGTGGGCTAAATCAAATCCCCAAGACATCATTATACATCTTCAGCCTCATTTTTTATTCCAGAGTTTGAGGCCGTTTTATTTTTTTAATCGACATCAATCTTCCAACACAGCGTTAGATATGATGTGGATAAGGCAGGAGGAGTGTGGTTCATTCTAACAACTGCTTATCAATCACTGCTAATTAACTGGTGGATGCAGTTCAGTGGTGATCTTTCTTGTCAACACCATCAAATAAAAAAAAAAAAAAAAGCAGGGCAGGCAGCTTTTCTAAAGCCATCTCTTTTGTTGTAGGCACTAAAGTAATACTGTACAGAGCAAATTACAGAGCACAGCTAGTGGGTAAATGTTTGGAAACATATTGCTGTGACTGCTGGGAGAGCCTAACAACTACCAGCTGACCCTTTTACCTGCAGAAGTCCTTAGATAATACATACCCTGAGCCACAGACAAAGGTTTCTCAGTCCACGGGCATACCTTTTATGTTTACCTCTCACATTGCTAGTGAAGGCTGCTTTCCGCATTCTGCACTGTGTCATAGCCTCTTGATATGAGAGGGACAGACTGTTATAGCTGAAATGTTCATTTGTGTGTACGTATACACACGCATGCACAGTTGCAGGCCTAATTTGTTTGATTATATCCACAAATTGCATCAGAAGTGTGGCCTCATTTGCCCACCCCATTGGGGTAATTGTGCATACAAATTGGACATGCAACTGGGAATGCTATTCCCTGAATGCTGACAGCAGTGACAAATCTGGCCTTCGGTGATTTCCTTTCTGCAGTCTTTTATATGTGCATAGACAGGGATGCTGGCAGATGTCGTTTCTCGTGTTGTGATTTCAATTGACTGCCCAAACTGAATACAGCTGGGCTAGGTCACACTTTCAAGAGTACTATGATGTTCCTATGGCAATTCAGCAGGGGAGGGCTCTCATGTGTCATTACTATTCTAATTCCACATCACAGGGCTAGGGAATGTAATGTTGCAGGGCATGTTTTGGGTGACTCAGGAAGGGGCACTCTGCCTCTTCAGTCCATGTTGTTACCTCGCATAGTGCTCTGCATTGCCAAGTAAGCCACTGGATGATGGGACCTAAAGCTGAGGTTGTAACAGAAGCAAGATTCTGGGCATTCTTCATATGAGCAGAGACACTAACACCTGTGTCCTGATCAGATTCCTGCATCGATGGCCTAGCTCTTCCAGCAGCTCCCATTGGATACAGCGTTCTGTGTCTCCCAGTCTAAGCTCTGGCACTGCATTGCTCTTTATTCATACACATGCTGTATTTCACTCCCGTCCCATGGGAATGGATAAGTGTAGTTTGTCTTGGGCCCCTTCTCTGCTCCAGCTCATCAGTCCCAGCACCATAACTGCAGACGCTTCCTTTTTGCCTCCTGTGTGCTCCTTATGAAGCAATATGTATTGAGAAGCCTTCATTCCATCCAGGAAGAGCACACACCAACTGCAGAGACTTCCTCAGCCTGATGAAGGGTTTTTAAACCTGAAAGCTTGCTAAACTTTTTTTTCCAACTATTTAAATTGGTCTAATAAAAGATATCAGATTCACCCAAAGAACCTTGTCTTACAGAAATGAAAGAACATCCTTTTTGTGCTAGAGCTAGTTAAACATTTCCTGATAATAAAAAACAGCTGAGCTGGAAGCATGTACACTTCTTCTTCCTGTACACTTTGAAGAACAACCTCCTCCCCTTTTCCATCCTGCACTTTCATCCCTCATTCATGGGCCACCCACCTGCTGAAGAATCTGCTTACCATAATGCATGTAACAAATGTAAATGGACAGAAAGGCAGTCACACACCTTGGACGTGCAACCATGACCATGGATCTTTGTTCCTTCCTTTCAGACATGATACAGCATCAGCTTCCCATTCTATTAAATGTAGAGGTCAGTCAGAGACACAGGGCTGCGGATCAGGAAATATTAATACCAGTAAATACCAGATATCCTTCAGGCACATCCCAAGACTCCAGATTTCAAGCATCTGCTTGAAACCAAAAGCTTTGGTTCCATTACAGTCCTTTAGACCAACTGACTACAAATCACCATGGGTATAAGGATGTAGCAGCAGATGAAGGTAGCGGTGGGAAAACTGATTGTGAATAAAATGAGTTTCTTCTCCTCATAGCAAACCTGTATGCAGGATTAGAGCCGAGCTCAGATGGACCCTTTTCTGTGGCTTAGATGTTTCAAGTGATTTTTTAATGGGGGGAGTGCACTTTGAATACTGATGTGTCTGAACCAATGACCTTCACCAGAGCTGCCCCCACTGAGAGGAGAAGTGATATATTTCATACCTCTATTTAAGTGAGCCTTAAGTAGGAATGAGGTCCAGCTCAGTTGTTTCACTTCCTCTGAAGCCTGGAGGTCTACAAGCAAGGCTCAGCAATCTTATGAGAGGATCCTCCCTTGGGAGATTTCCAGCAATTCTGCTTCCAGTGCTGGCCAGAACATGGAAACCTCAGCATGCCAGAGGGGCCTCCATCCCAGCATTCCCAGCTGAAATGGTTCCCAAAGTGACCAGCATCTGGCTGTTTATTTCAGACCATCACTGAGATACGGGAGGCTTGAAGGAAGAGTCAGACCTCCATGAATTTCTTCAAAGTCCAGTGGTGTCTAGCTTACCCACATGACCAGCCCCATGGGCCAGAGCTGATTTTTTTTTAGCAATATTCTTATGGACCCTTAAGGCCAAGTGACCCCCATTTGGCTTTGCTGAGGGATAAGAACAACAGCCTTGGTTTCCACAGCACGGGGGTGCACACAGAGAGTTCAACTGGCAACGTGTTGTGGGGGGTGACTGAGAGCATGTGCCAGCCATTTCACAGCGTGACTCACAGCCATGGGAGTGCTCACGAGAGGAGGGGGCAGTGGTGAGAGTCAGGGGAGCAGAATCAGGCCTCTGCATGCTCTGTTCTGCAGCTGTTCCCTGTGGGGCATGTCTAATGTCCTCATGGGGAATGCCCAAAGCTCAGTGGCCACACTAGGCCTTTTAATTATATTTTTTTTCCCTAAACTAGGACATTAGTGTTTTGCTTTGGAGCTCCATGACTCTCCCAGGCTTGGGGAAGACAGGGTAGGTGTGTGTGTAATTAGTCCTTGGAGGAAAGAGAAGAAGTAGGAAGCTGGGTATAATGTGTGGGTGTGGGTGAGTGCAGTTTGGCATTTGCTTTGTGAAAGCTGTGAGGAAAGAACCCGTCCACACTGCTGTCTTCCCCACGCTACCCAGAACGGAGGGAGGAAGGCAGCAGCAAGAAATGCAGAGGAGGAAAATGAATGATTTCAGAATACTGACCCGGATCGATTCTGACTCTGGAGTAGACGCGGGGAGCTGAACTGGGATCAGCTCCCATCAGATGGAAGTGAGTTGGATTACTTCCCGGACAGATTGGCCCCAGCTGGGAAAGATAGAAAGAATGAGAGGAAGGAAGATGGTTCAAGTAGAAGAACAGCAGCTCTGAGATAAAGGGTGTTTTCAAGAAAGCCAGATTAGATATATTATCAAATCAACAGCATTAGACTCGACAGGCAGCATCCGAGGAGCCAAGAGACAAAGCTTGTCAATGCTGACAGTAAATCAAGGTGGAAAAGTAGCCAGGCACCCTGTGGCCACCTTACCATTTACTGCATGTCTGCCCACTTCTCTTGTTGCCTGGGGGGCAGGTTCACAGTTTGAGTTTGATTAAGATTCTCCATTTTCCCCTGGTTCCCTTGGTGGATTGTGGGCCAGATCCCAAGCCAATAGAAACAGACCATCATTCATTCATGTGACTTGAGATGCTCTGAGTCCGGCAATCTGAGAGGATTGGGCTCTGTGGATTTTAGGAAGACAAATGTAGGACACAACATCAGACTCCAGGCATCAGTGCCCCACACTGTTTAGAGCATCCTTTATTTCCATCCTCTTCAGGGCACACTGCCCAGCCCACCTACATCCATCTAGGATGAAATAGAAGCAGGGATAATCATAAACAGGGATAATAATTCCTACCCCACAGAGACATGCTGTGAAGATTAATGAGTTAATCCTTAAGATGGACCTTGAGCATATTAAATGCTTTTTTTTTTTTTTTTTTTTTTTTTGCTCATAGATGTGATTTAAAAAAATAAACTTACATTGTTCTTTAGAACAACCCCAATCCCTTGGAGGATCCAGCCTGTCTATTAATTTCATTTTGTGGGGTAGGGAATGTGGATTGCAAACATGTGATAAATCTCTGCGTTGTCTGAAATTCCCAGAACTTCCAGATGCTCCAGACTGAAGTGAAACATCCGGGGCCAAAGCCCACAATAAACTCAAGCAAGGACAACAATAAAAGGAAGCTAACAAACACAGTCACTGATTATTATTAGCTTGGTCCTTCTTGAAAACCCCCTGGGGCGCCCACGGATGCAGTATATCCTGATCCCTGCTTCAGCTTGTCCCTTAAAGAGTTACTGAAACTGTTTGTTGGTAATAGAAGAAACAAACAAAGGCAAGTCGGTAGCTAATCTGCCAAACTCTAGGATGGGAGCTGAGCAAAGGGATTTATTTTAGAATTCACCAAAGAATGATCTGCAGTGGGAAAGGAAATGAGTCAGAGCTGAGACACATTAATAAAGAGGGGAAAACAACACCTTTAAAAGCTGTTTGATCTGGCCCTTCAGTGACAGAGCTGCTCCAAACAGAGGAAACGGGAAGTGTGGCAAGGGAAAAAATGTGAGGAGACCATCAAGCCAGCTGACTCCCCCTCCTCACAAAAACATCAACACAGGCATATGGGCTTCCTCCAGGAATCTGGGTTTCACTCCAGATTGGATCCCAAAAATACATTCAGGCCTGCAGGGCCTGGTGATCGGGACTGAGAGATACAGAGTTCTTTTCATGGGCTGTGCAGCTGGCTCACTGCAACATCTTGGGCAAGGTACCTCATTGCTCAGAGCATCAGCTTCCCCATCTGTGAAATGGGGATGTGCCTTCATCCTCTGTCCGTCAGTTTCTCCACCCGGGGAAGATTTCTGGTACCAGCAAGTCCTTTGATCTAACAGAGAAAAACCCAATGGTTGGAAGCAGAAGTAGAACTAATACAGATGGGAATCAAGTGTATATGTCTAACAGTGAGGCTAATTATAATTAGACACTAGTCAACTCACCTAAAAGCATAATATAGTTACGTCTCACTCACAGCGTCTACACCAGCCCTTCTGAATGATGTGCTCTAGACCAACCAGAAGCCGGAGGAATCACGGAGTGAAATTCTTTATTCTGTGGGAGGGCAGGAAGACAGACTAAATGATCATAACAGTCTTTTCTAGCCTATGAACTTCCTTCTTTGTGCAGTGCCCCTGACAGAAGGCACGTGCCACATATGGTTGTTGTTTGATTGTAAAGAACCTCATGAACCTAGCCACACACTGCCTGGATCAGCTAGCCAAGGCAAACACACAGCACAAGCTTTTAAAGAAGGGAAAGAGAAACAATCTTAAAAATAGAAGAAGAAGGAGTAGGTGCCAGCCCTGCCAGGTGCTACAGCACAACTAAAAATAACAGGCAGCACAAGACAATATGGCTACATGCATGGAGAGATGCTACTGGAATCTGAACATTGTTATACCGTGGCATAAATCTGGAGCAACACCAAGGAACTGAGTGAGCCCAGTTCTTCATGAATCTGCATTCTCAATCATCATTTAACCACCAGTTCAAAGTGGGTATGTAATGCGGTATTTCTGCCTGGGGGGCAACACAGGCCTGGCTCTGCATTTAGAGAGTGGCATTTAAGGCCAGATTGACAAAGGACTCCTGTTTGATTTCAGTGGGGGCTCAATGCTGAACCAGAACTTAGGCACCTCGACACCTTGGTGGATCTAGACCACAGCCCCTGGAATTTATCCTGAACCATAGGAATTCAGAGGCATACATTAAATAAAAGGCCCTTAGAGGACTATTGTAAAGCCAGCCTTTTCTCCTTCCTTTCCTGCCTTTGCCTGGCATCGTACATAAAAAGGGTGAGAGGTGATGTTCCCTTTTCCTCTTCCATGCACCTGTGTTGGCTTTTCAGTATAGCCAGCATTAGCAGAACTGCTGCTTCCCTGGATGCCACAATTCTGCACCAGATATCCCTGTATCTACCTTCATAGACTAGCATTTCTGTGGATTTCTTAGCAAGTAACAGTATTTCATTAAATGCCTGTGTATATTCCTGTACTGCACCAATGGCCCTGAAGTGACTGGGAAGGCTCACTGGGCTCCACTCTCTGTTTTTGCTTGTATTCATAGGTAGACCTGGGCATTTTACTCACCTGGAGGCATAAATGAAAAGCTGGGCATGGGAGCCTCCATCCATCTGCCTTAACCTGGTATCTGGCATGCTCACCAGGTGCATGAACTCTCTCTATGAGCCAGGAAGGAGCAAAACCTTCTGGGGGTGTAGGAGGAAAGCTTTTATTCAGGCTGGTTAAAAGGGGTTTCCAGGCTGAGTGACCCTTGGAGCCTGGCACAGCCCAGGAATTGGTGCTTAGGTCTGTGGTCACTGTTGACTGGTAGCCCCCTTTGACTATAATTCAGCCCAAACTCCTAGGGAACCATAGTTTGCTATATGGTTGGTGAAACACACCCACCAACGTGTGAAAACTGCAAAGAGGGCGTCTGGAAAGAATGGTGGGAATTTGGTTCTTAAATTCACTGGAGCTAGGGGAAATGAGGTAGAAAAATGACAGATCCTTTGCTAAAAGTCAGAGTCGGATGCCTCTAGTTCAGAAGAGTGGGCTAGGACAGAGCTGAATGGAAGACATGCCAATGGGGTCATTGCTCTACCCTCTACTCGCTGGGGCTGGATTTATGGGATTTATGGGAAACAATCTGCTGTTCTTCCCACCGTGACAACAGAAAGCAAGACAATAGCAGTATTGGTATCCAGCTTTTGCTAGTGACGTTGCTCCATTGAGCTCCCGGCAGTTCACAGATCTGTGTACCATTACCCCTGTATTGCAGTTGCGGGGAACAGAGGCCCAGCAATGTGAAGGGATTTGCCTAAGGTCTTCCAGGAGATGAGTGGCAGAGCCAAGAGGAAAGAGGATATCAAGTGCTTGCTTGGTGGGGAAGGGAGAGATAAAGGCAGGGCGACCCCTGGAATAATCTTAATGAATAAACTCCCACCCTCCTCATGCCTGATCCATTCCAATCTGGCTCCCTTCTCTTCCTGCCCGGGGATACCACAGTAAAGAGTACCTAGTTGGGCCTTTCTGGAGTAGTGATAGCTTCGCCCTGTCCCCCAGCACGTTCCCAAGTTGGTTGCCGTGTAGACTGGAGTTAGTTCCACATAGGAGTCTCCATCTTGAGAGCAAAATCCTGGGACTAAACTAGTGACCTAATCTGCCCCCAAAGGTCTCCCTAGCTGCCTTCTGACATGGCCCTCCTGACACTTCCAATAGACCATGATAGCCAAGTGATTGTTTATCTGCTAGTGCAGAAACACACTGTTTCCCTGGAGATAACGCCTCTGCCATCCCTAGTCCCTGCACTCCAGCTCTCCAGTGGTCCCCTCCCTCCCCGGGAGGCTCTGGAAGACTTCATGTTTTATCAATGTGGCTGTTGTTTCTGTAACTGCTCTCAGTTTGTCCCCGGAGAACATTTTAGTCTCATGTGATTTTTAGGAAGTCGACCCAAGTTGGAGAAAAGCTGCCTTTGTGTGTAATTTTGCTATCAGAGTTGTGGCCATGACAGAGCAAGGGTGAGACGGGCTTCTGGGGATCCTGGGGTAGGGTGATTTCTTATTTGCTTCTGGGGAGGCTGCTAGAGCATGATGACAAACTGACCAGGAGCCAGTGCTGACTCAACCCCAAGGCAACCAGAAGAGCCAGCACATGCATATTGCTTTGTGATGGGCAAGAGCCAAACTCTTTTCTGGTGCAATGTGGTTGACTGCAGTTATGTCAGGGATGAATGCAGCCTCAAATGCCAATGCTGCTGAGGTCGGCGGTAGCCTTGTTCTGAAGTTTTTTTTCCATTCTAATGATATCATCAGGCTATAGTTGAGGAGCTCCTGGGTGACTTTTTATTTGTACTAGGCCCCCTACTAATGAGATTTTCTGTCACTGGTTTCCTGCATTTCTGTATATTAGCTTAGTAGCATAGAGCCAGATTGGCTATTTACTTTGATCTGTGAAGATGCTGGGTTGTTCTGCGCTATGGTAACTAGAGCAGGACATTCATAACATCACTGACACAGATTTGGAAAAGGCTCTGGGATGGTCCAAGAAATGAAGTCTAGTCCCTTAAGACTTAGAGTGGTGCCTGGCACATCAGTTGAAATTATTCAAAATGGAATAACAAATCATGTGGATGATCACAGTGGGAAGGGGGTCTAAGTAACAGGGATTCAACAAAGGAAAATCATACTTCACTAATCTCCTAGAATTCATTGAAAGTGTTACTACAGGAATGGGTAAAGGAGAACCAGTCAACCTGGATTCTTGTAGGCCTTTGGCAAGGTCTTACAAAATATAATACTGCAGATGCTCAATAGTCAAGAACTGGCTACAAGGTAGAAAGCAAAAGGTAGGGTTTAATGGTCATTTTTTATTATGAAAGAAGTAATGACTGCCTCAAGTTTCTGTATTAAGTTCCTTATTGTTTATTAATGATTTGTCATGTAGGGTAAGTAGTGAGGTAGCAAACTTTACAGATGACAAAATGACCTGGGTTAAGTTGGTGAGTGGGCACCATGATGGCAAACAAAGCTCAATAAATGAGAAGTAATGCAGAGAGGAAAGGGAGAAATGTAAACTACTTATGTAGCACACCGGGTTCTGACCCAGCTGCATCAGTCTGAGAAAAGGACCTTGGCCTCACAATAGACTGATCAGTGTGCCGATGGGTGAGGAATGGAGTGGAGAATCATATATTAAATGTTATAATGACCTTCACATAAATCAATGCTTTGGCCTCATCTGGGATCCTTTGTATCACTAAGGTCATCCCATCTCAAAAAGGGTCTTGCAGAGCGGTTCAGGGGGATGGGTGCAGTGGAGAGGAACATAATTAAGGGCCTGGAAACAAACTCTTATGAGAAAGCTGGAATGATTGAGATTATTTACTTTAGAAAGGACAGGGTGGGTCATGATCAAAGTATGTAACATAATTACTGGCCTAGAGACATTAGATTACGATTGCCCAGTCTCATAATAGAAGAACGAAGGAGAACTAAAAGGTGATAGACTGAAAGCTGATAAATGGAAATACAGTTTCACAATGTGGGGTTAGACTGTGACTCTACTTGAGGAAGTCACTGAGGCCAAACCCTTAGCCAGAGTCAAACTGGAATGTCTTTTAATATGGATGTCAAGGATATCCAGAAGAGGTAGTGAGCCTTATGCTACAAGGCCATCGCCAATCCCTAGCTGTTAAGAGACTGGGATCACAGTGTGAACGCACATTATTTTAACTCTGCCTCCTGCAGGGTAGTTATTTAGTCCATCCTGGGAAAGACCCTTGTTGCAGTCAGGATATTGGGCTAGATGGACCTCTGGTCTTGACAGTCCTGTGAAACAGTTCTGCAGCAAGAACAAAGTAGGATCATGCAAGCTGAGGGGGATCAGGGAACTGCAAGCCCAGGAACTAGAGAAATGAGTGGAAAATGCAAGATCCCTATTTGGAAGGGATAGCAATACACATGTCCCAACAGGCGGACAGCAGGGCTGGATGGGAACGAGGTAGGGAATGATGGGCATGTGTAGTTACAGGCACTTAAACTTAATGCACCTTAAAGGCGCATTAAAGTGATCTAGGCACACATCTACATGTAGCTGCACTAATGCACATTAAAGTGCACTGAATTTAGGCTGGCATAGCTAAGTCTCATTAGCACATGTGTAACCGCGCTAATGCGCATTAACACGCTGTGCATCCATTGATGTACACCACATTAATGCGCATTGTCTACACTTGGGCTAATATGACTTAGCTATGCCAGTTTAGATTTGGTACTTGCTTTAAGCAGGTATCAAATTTAGGCAGGATTAACCTAAAATCACCATTTTTAAGGCACATTAAGGGTGCACACATGTGGACAGGTGCCCTTAATGCGCCTTAAAAATAGCAGGTGTAGACAAGCCCAACGAGCAGCACTGGATCCCCCTCTTCACCTGGGGTGAAAGCTGCAGTGGTCAGCAAACTGAGGGAAGCAGGTTGACAGCATGGGGGGCAGAAAGGCCCAGGGTTCCTGACAGAGAAGGGAAGCTGACTAGCAGCTGGTGATCGAGAAAAGTAACTATCAGCCTGTTACCATGTAACCCTCCTCTGATGCCTTCCTAAACCAGTGTCGGTCACTACTGCCTTGGCAATGTGCTTGGTGCTCAGTACCAGCTTCAAATGTCCAGAAGCAGCAAAAATGCTGCATTAAATTTAATGTCAGGAAACGAGCTAATTCCCAAGGGCAAGGAGACCGTGCTAAAGAATGAACTCCTCTCCCAAAACGGATACCAGCGTATCCCAGGCACGAAAGACTTACTCAGTTCTAAGCCTGGTGGAAACAGCCTCAGCTTTCTTCTTGATGTGCTGTCGCAGTTCTTTCCCCCATAGCCAATCAACAGGAAGCAGAGGTTTTAGATGTGTTTGTACAGGCAAGGATACTCCAGGGGCTGTGGAAACATCAGCAAGATGTTTAGATAACATGGCGGGTCAAGGCCTGAATGCAGTCTCTGGTTCAGAGCTCCTGCACCAAAAGGAAAAGTAAATTATAAACCAAGGGAAACAGTTGTGCTGGGGAATTCTGTGCTAATGGGTGTGTTCAGTCTGCGGCCAGATGGAAATAGACAGGGCTGACCTCTAAACTTGGTCCCACTTCCTTCTCCAGTGATAAGGACTCTCTGTGGAGTTGAGCAGAATACGTTTGGACCAAACGTCTGTCCCAGGGCTACCCGTGACGTCAGGAGACTGGACATGATGACCCAGATAATCCCTTCCCACCTTGTGTTCCAGTTTTTCCAGTGGCAGCTGTGGGTGAGAGTGGAGTCGAGAGTTAGGGCTTGGCCAACAGCATTGTTCACACTTCACATAGCGCCTCTCATCCCACAGTACTTCGCAGCCTCTGCTGATGGTACCACTGAAAGGCAGCCACCCACCCACGGGTGGGATGAGGCTGTGAGTTGGCTGGCAGCCAGCACAGCAGTGGAGGGAAGAAGAGATTTGAGCCAAAGATGTCAGGACAAGTCCTAAGTTTTGTTTTGTTTTGTTTTTTCCCTTCCAAAAAGGCAATTGCAGCACTTCCAGACCAGGGACCAACTTTAAACCAGAGCATTTCATTTGAACAGATTTAAAGCTTAATTAGGAAACGTTAAAAATGATGGTTATTTACATAGCTTTGTAGAGTTGGAAGAGACCATAGGACTCCACGCATGGTAGCATGAGTACATAGCTGGTATGTGTTGATGCAGTCTAAAACATGCAGTTAGTCATGCAGCCTGAGTTAGCCTGGGCATTTTGCCATCATCCAACAAACCCCCAGAGTTGCTCCAGCCCAGGTCACTGTAGAGCCCCAGACTCCACTATAACCACGCTGAACTCAGCCCTTTGACTATCACTGCTTCAGGCCCTAAAGGGCATAGGAAAATACAATCCCGGTATTCCCTCTGGATCTAATACTAAGAACCTCTTATGTTAACATTAAAATACTCCTATGAGTGGTACAAGATCATCAGGACAAACCCTGACAGCCAGCACCTCTATTTACAAGCTCTCTTTCAAAGCAGCCTCTTAGCTTTTATCTTAGAGGCATACAAGGTTGAGTGACCCTTGGGATTTTTCTTGAGTGTCTGAACCCATCCTTTTGCACTGGCTCATTAGAAAGTGGATTGGCTCAGCTACAGGCTTGTTGCGACACTCTGAATGATTTCGCTCCATAGCCTTGTGCCTCAGCTCCCAGCCCTACCATGAAGATGAAGGTGTCATTAAGGGTGCTGAGAGCAAATCATTCTGAGATTGCTATGAAAGGGCTGAGAAAAGTGTTGGCAAAGTAAAGAATCCCCCTCATTCCAGGCAGGCCTACTAGTCCCGCATGGCTGCCAGCTGCTAAAAGTATGCCTGAGTTTTGTCTTTTCTGAACGCTCCCATACCTCCTGCCTTGTCCTTAGCAGGGAGCTCAGTGCCTCTGTGCTGGCACCCCAGGGCAGGGCCTGTCAACCCATTTCCTAGGTTAAAGGCTGAGAAGGAAACAGGGAGCCAGGCTTCTGCCCAGTGCTTTACCCAAGGGCGTGGGGCCAGCTTAATCTTTTTCCTTCCTTCAATTACATCTCTGCAGCGATTGCTGCTCACTCTCCGCTGATGTGGAAAACAAGCGGTTCCTGTGCTGCCCTCTATCTCTTCAGGCCCAGAAAGCTGCCTGCTTGCCCTTCTTCTTACCCTTCTTACCTTATCAGCCACTCCGGCTGTCCAGCCAGGGAGGAGCAAGTTCCCCCTTCCCCAAGCACTGCCTGGTTGTTTCCTCTGAGATAAACAGCCTCCACGGGCCATGTGGGCCTGATGGAAACCTAGCATCAAAAAGAGGCCTCAGGGCCTCCTGCAAGCTTTGCAGGGAAAGCTCAGCTTCCTACATGTCTGCACGTGTTAGATGCAGGAAGGCAAGGTCTGGGGGAGTTTGTACCTTGCCTCACCTGAATCAAGCCCTCTTGTCTCGGTACAGAGCTAATTGCATATACCCCTGCTGCTGAGCTGAAAGATTCAGCCTGATAGGTAGAAGCAGGAAGTTCAAGTCTGTGACATGCCAGCCACTGGAGGGGGACAAAGGCTTCCGTATGGCCCAACCTCGGCTGCAAACCTGGCTCCAGATACAGGTCAGCGCAGCAGCAGGGTCTGGCACCACAGCTGGACCTGGGGTGCTGGAGTTTTGGGTTTGGCTCAAGCTCCCTTCCCAGCGCTGTCCTGTGTGTGGGCTGTCTTTGGAGCATGCCAGCCCCTGTGTGGTCTGCCTGAGACAGCTGGCTTGGCAGGAGGGCCCAGGCTGATAGCAGTTCACAGGGACAGACCCCGGTCTCTGCAGAGGCGTTCAACAGCACGGCGCAAACCGCTCCGCTGGGACCGCTGGCAGTGGTGGGTGGTAGGGGGTTAGCTTGGCAAGGCTGGGGGCTCAGCAAGTAGGGACCACTGGGTTGGGGATGGGGAGGCAGACCCATGTCCCTCACATCTACATGGATGGGGGACATCAGCTCCAGTTCGGGGAAACGGCAGGATGTGGGATTGGCCCAAATCCACAGGATTTCTCAGTCTTCTCCTGGGACAGCCAGAACCATGGAGCTTTTCCCTGCCTCTGTGCTGCGAGGGTGTGGCTGAAGGCTCAGCAGCCTAGCATGCTCATGCGCAAGGCTTGGATCCAACGGGAATAACTGCTGAAGCCAAGAGGCCTTTTCACTGCATCACCAAGGTCCACCCTTGCCCCGACGCTGCGCCTTGATGATGCTGCGCCTGGTGTGGGAGCCCATGCACACTCACTGCCCTGCTGCCCTCCACCTGGGCTGCACCAAACGGGGGAGTGGGACCCTGAACTTCCACTGCCTCAAATCCAGGCTCTTCCTGGTCCAGCTGTAGGCATGAAGCAGTGGAAAGAGGGAGGGAAATGAAAGGGTTTAGATATGGGGAGACCTTCTCTTACTGCCCTTCTGTGACTTCCAGACTGAGAGTCAAAGCAGGGAGAAGGGGAAGGGAAGGAGTGAGAACAAGGAGAGGAAAACGGAATGAGGAACAGGGGGGAAGGAGGGGAGAAGGGAAGAACCGGTAGGGTTGGAGCACCTTTCCCAATGACCAGGGAACTAATGTCATTTCTTCTCCCCTCTAAAAGCCCGGGCTGGTGTCCACCTTTGTCCTTTCGCAGACTGGCACTTCAGAAGCCCACCTCACTTGAGCAGAGTCTCATCCTGCCTCCATTACTGTCGTGCTCTCTTGGTGGAAAGAGGAGGCTTCCTGTCCCCATCAGTGACCAGGATCTGGCATTGCTCCCCCATGTCTAGTTCCTGCAGCTGCTTCTGGTTCTGGGAGCTCTTGCCAAGGGCCCGAGTGCTCTGATGAGAGTGAATCAGTCAAAATTTCCATTTGACAAGACCTTCCCAAATTCTGCATGCATGCATACACCTCCCCCCCCCCATGCACACATGCATACATATGCACACCTCCCCCCCCCCAATACATACATACACAGAACAGCTGTTTTTGGAACAAAAAGGAGAAGTTTGGTTGTTTCCTGTGGATGGAAATGAAAAAAAATTGGTTTTTGTGTTGCTGATTTTGAAACCAAACCAAGCTCAGCTACAGCTTCCCCTTCCACCCTAGTGATTAGCATGAGTCAGGGAGACACCGCTAGGCCAGGAGCCTGAGAACTGAAAGCTGGGGTTTCCTGGCTCCATGGCAGGGAACCTGGTAGGTGTAGTGTCCACGGCCTTGCGGCAGGGTGAGGGCAGCGCCCTCAGCCACCCATCCAGGGAATGAGTAGGAAGCCCAGCAGGGCTAACTCAGCCCCTGCATCTCAGTTGAAGTCCCTTGAAACATTTCACTTGTTAGCAGACAGGTTCTTTTCCAGCACCTGTTTTTTTGGACAATTCCTGACCAGCTCTGCCTGGGGCTTATGTTGTGGATTTTATGGCCTCATCCCCAGCAGCTGCTCCATCCAGACTCAGCTTTAACTTGGCAACAAGCCTCTGCCTAGTCTGACTGTTTTGGGAGCACCCCTTTGCTGTCCACAAGGTCCCCGAGTACTCATTGCAAGGGGGCATTAGGGTCTGAGCAGATGCTGGGCCCAGCTGTGGTATGGGATGATTTTACCTGAAGTGCCTTGTCCAGTTCATCCCCAGAGCCCCCCAAATCTCCACAAGGGAGGTGTGTGTCTTTTGGTCTCAGCCTAGAGAGATCATTGATGTGGAGGGGACGTAAAGCTGGATGGCATAAAAGCTGCAATGTACCTGGAGATCCTCCCATCAAAGGGTTTCACAAAAGTACTGTTATTGCAGGGCAAGGCCCATGCTCTGTCCCTAGCCTGGTCGGTGACCTTGGGCAAGTCCCTTTGCCTCCTTCTGCCTCTGTTGCTCTCCATGAAACTGGGGATGACCTTGGAGCTCTGTGGCTGGACAGTCCGAGAGGAGACAAAGCATTGCTCTTTTAAAGCCAGGGCCAATGCCTTCCAGCTGGGACCAAGAGGCAAGAGAACTGGATTGGTAGTTGGGATGGACACTTTGCTCTAGTCTGACCTCCCTGTATTTTGCCAGCCAGTTTCCAGATAATTCTGCTGTGATCTGGGGTTAACATGCGATTGCTCTGCTGTGCAAGGGATCAGGGATCCCTCCTCTCCAGCTAGCAGTGGCTGTAGCCTCCCCGAAGTTTACTCCTCCCTGTGGGCAGGGTGCCTCCCTGCTTGGTCAGACACCTGCAGCCAGTGAGGCAGCATGGCAGTGACTGCCCAAGGCCAGCGCTCGGCCAGGACAATAGCTGTGACACACTGGAGAGGAAGTGATGGAAGCCAAGCCACTGGTGTCATCTAACACTAGACTGGACATTCAAACAATGGCTCGTTGTCCCAGCCTCGACTCAGATGACCTAATAGGCCCTTTTCTCCTTCTCCAATTCTTATCATTTCCTGATGTAGTTTAGACAGAGGAAAATGAGGGGGGGACTTTCCATATGCGGTGGGGAGGGAGGCTTGTCTGGGACTGGTTTGATGCAGCTGATGCGGTGCTGGGGTTGCTAGCAGAAACCGGGATCCCGAGTGCTTCGCACACCATGACACTGCCTACGCTAGCGACCAGGCCTGGTTAGAAAGATGGTCCTGAAGGGAAATGTATCCAGGGTTATTAAAAATAACTGGCTTTGTCACATCCCTGCATAGCAGAACAAGCAGCACTCGCTCTGCCCACAGGCCACTAGATGTCAGCAGAGGCCAGGATTGATGGGAGAGGCAATGGGTAGGCCTGCCCAGCCCTTCAAATCAGGGTCTGAGAACACCCCTGCCAGGGGGCTGCTGTTTTGGCTTGGCGGGGGCTTAGATCCAGGGCTTGGGCAGGGTATGGGGAGGGGGCGGACCGAGCTCCACTGCAGATCTGTGAAGCAAGGATGTGTCTAACGGCCAGGCAGCGACTCCAGTGCATTTGCAAAAGCAGCATTTGCCCAGAGCACATCCCACCCCACATCACACCCTGCTCTACAAACTCTTCAGCTGTTTGCTACAGAGGCCAGGCTGAGGGGCAGAGATAGCAACCATGTGTAGGACACTGAAACAACCCTGTAGTAGTTCCTACATTCTGCCTCTAAGGGGCACCAAATACCCACGTGTGAAAAATATGGGCGCAAACCGGCTCCGGTAGGGGTTTGGCAATTCGGGCCCCAAACTCGCAGCAGTGAGAGAAGGAGCTTGGTGGAAATTTTCTAATGAACTTGTTTTTTCTTTAGAAAAAAATGCAGATTTATTACAGCCAAAATTGTTTGAGGGAACGGGTGGAGTTTGACACAAAGAAAGAACAACATTTGGAAGTGGTTTGGGAAGAACTGGAGTATGTCCCGTTTCAGTGTTTCTGGGGCAGGGGTTGGTGCAAAAGAACTTTTCATTTAGCAGTGAGTTAACTTCACTTGAAAAAACAAACTTTTAAAAGGATAAAACCTAAAGATTTTTAAAAAAAAAATATTGAAACAAAATTTTTGGACTGAACCAATCGGATTTTTTTTTGGCTGATCAACTTGTGGAGGGGAAAAATAAAAATAATAAAAAACAAAGGATTACAACTGTCCTTCTCTGTTTGGGGCAGGAACATTTTCCAAGAATCTTGTGAAACAAGAAAACAATCTTCCACCCACCTCTAGGAGAAAGTTTGTTCATGGAGAGGAGGAGGAGGAGGAGGAGTGGGGAATGGATCCAGGGAGCGTTGTGGGAGAAGAAATGAGATCACAGAGATAAGAAAACTCTTTTTTTTTCCCCAAGAGTAAACTTTGCTTGTATTGAAGACTTGAGCAGAACAGCTTGGGCTACTGCACAAAGACCCAGAAAGAGAGGAGCTGACAAACAAGGCTGACGCTACCCAGGTTAGGCCACTGACCCAGCTGAAGGGAAGGTGAACCTGAACAGCAGGTGAAAAACAAACTGGAAATTATTTCAGTTCTAGCAGAATCAGGGATCATTAACTGTAGAAGGTAAGACATTGGTACATATGGCTTTTAAATGGGCAGCAGGTTATTTCACTGATGTGTCACAGGAGAGCTAATGCACTGGGGGGCTGTTCTGGATGGATGGGACATGTCTGGTTTACCAGCACTTGTTTTCCAAACTCCATTTATTCAGTGATCACAACCCAGTGCTGTCCCTCCCTCCCACACCTAGCAGTCTTCTCACCTTCAAATCTAGGATAGCTAAGGTGGCTGTCCCCACACCTTCAGCATCTGAGGCATCCAGGGGACAAACCTAGAAACGGATGCAGAGAACTGTCCCAGCGGATCACACATTCTCTTCCCAAAGTGCTCTCCTCCCCAGTCCTCAGCCTCACCCACTCACTGGCTCAGCCCTTTCCTTTCTCACTGAAGCTCTTGGCAGTTGACAGACTAAAGATGGCCCAGCGGCACACACACTTTTACTTGGAAACATTAGTTTCTTCCATGGTGGTGCAACACTTGTTCCTGTTAACATCTGGACTGCAATAACATCTGGGTGAGGTAATGCTCCAGAAATCCTACTGAAGTGACAACAGAAAGGTATAATAATACATCCAGAGTCAAAAGTTAGGTGCCAAGCTGGGGCACATAACTGTTGTGGGGTTACCTTCAGGTGCTCCTCTGAGCTACCTGAACAGACCTTCAGGAGGTCTCCGATGTCTTTCTCTTTCAAGGGAAATGCTTTCACTGCCAAGTTCTGGCACTGAGATAAAATGCCTTGCTCACTTTCCCAACATGGAAACATGGAGATCGGGGCATCTCTCCAGGCAAAAGGGGCTGGTGTCGGATTTTCAGCTCTCCACAGGACGTCAGCAAGTGAACAGCAGGCGAATATCCATAAGCTCCCCCAGGAAACCTGCAGACCTCCAAGCACGTTGACTGCGTGTCTGGGGACAGCATACCCACCTTGCTCAAAGAGCAGGCTGAGGATTATCAGAGGCTGGACTGAAAACATGCCAGACATTTCCACCTTTCCTGCCCTGCTGCTCAGTCATCTTCCCAATTCCCCTGTAATAACTACTCTTCACTAAGGATTGAAACACCAAGTCCATGTGCTTAATGATTCAGGTGTTGAGGTGAGAGCTCCTTTGAGTTAACCCTTTAGCAACCAGGACTCAGTGACAGGGGAGGGCATCACATAGTTTTTTATAGCTTGCAGTAACAGGGGTGCAGAGAACCAAGCCTTTGCTGTTCTTGCCAAAAGACCACAGTGCTCTGTCTAGCTGATAAAAACATCCTGTATCCTCAACCTCTGCAGTTACTGTGGACCTTGCCCATGGAGGCCCCATTTCAGCAATGAACCAGATACGGCCACTTACTTTAAAGGAAGACGTTAAGGTCCTGCTGGGGAGATGCTTCCAGCTAGAGAGTGGATGTCTTGCTTATCCATAAAGATACATCTGGGCCCCTGGTAACCTATGTTTTCATGGCACTGGCACAGCAAAGTGCTTTGTGCTGATCTGCATGGATGGCCTTTGCCAGTGAAAGGTGAAGTGATTCCCAACAGCTGAACAGGAAGATTGTGAGCACAGCTCCCCTCCTGGAGCACCGCATCCTAGGAGTTGTAGGTTCTGGGGGTAATGCCTTGACTCCTTCCTGTGGGGTACCACCTCTGCCTGAATGACACCTCCCACAATTGCATGCATTCTGCTTTCAGACCAAGTTAGAAGGGGCCTCCTGCAAGCCATGGAGCTTTCTCGAAATCAGAGTTTTGCAGAAGCCTGGCTTTAGTGCTTATTCCACCCAGGGCCTTTCTGTTGTGACTGCCTAGGGTGGACATAGCTTTGCAGTGCGGTTGTTTGTTTGCTTGCACTAGGAGTGAGCATCATTAACCAGTTTCCCCACAGATTTCCCAAGGACTACATGGCAATTCCTGAACTGGTTGGGTCAAATGACTGATCTGGGTCAGGAAGATCACTCCCTACACTCCCAGCTCTCCCATCCCACCCTTGTTTTCCACTCTGGCATAGATCATGAGAAAGATCTTGGGCAAGTGACTTCATCTCCTTGTTTCCCTTCGGTAATGCAGGAGAGCAGGAGGGAGGATTCATACATTAGAAGACAGTAAGGTGCTTGCATAAGGTAATATCTGAAGGGAAGTGGCCAAGCCCCTGTACACAGCAACAACCTGATGTTAGGGTCATGGAGATACTGGACAAAAAGAAAGGAAACAGAGAGGAAGGGGATTAGAATGATGACATCCCTCCACCCCCGCCCACCGTATTGGAAAGAAACTAAAAAACAAGAGGCAATTGATTATTGCCCTGCCTATGGATCAGTCAGGTATACACAGGATTACAGGCAGGTTTCCAATTATGGGACTGGTAGAGGGCTTTACTCAAATGCTAAATGGTTATGAAATGGCTCAGTGCATTTTACAGACTTCAGCAGGGCCTCTTCACACCCACCTGAGAACACCCAAGTCACAACACAGTCTTAATAGTTGAGGTCTTTATTTAAATTTTTTTTATATACAGTAAAAGTGTCGCAGATGTATCTGTGACGATCGGACAAGACAAATGTAAATCTCTCTCAACAATTAGCAGCTTAAGATCTATAAACTACAGTGTTACGTTCACAAGTGTCATTTCTGTACTTTTCAACCCGTGCAAGTGAGTTTTGCTGTTTATTTTTTTTCTTACACTTTTAAAAACCACACTTACAGCTAAGTCAATTGCCTACAACGATTCCACCTGGCATACACAAACACAGACACACAGGGTTTTCAACTTGTAGCCACATTCAGAATTCACTTAAAACTGGCAAAGCCGTCCAATCTCAAAAAGACCCCTTTGTAGCTTGGCTTCTTTTTTTGTTATACTGCTGCTTTTTTGTTTAAAAGAAAATGAACATTTTCCCAAAGCTGAAAGACAGCGTCTCTTCTGGCCTTGTGCAACATGTACAGAACTCAATATTTAATTTGATCAGACCAAGTATACTCACTAGATTGGGAAAAAAAACCAATAAAGTAATTGCCGTGAGCATGCTCAGCATCATTAAACTAATGAGACTGAGGGGAAGGTGAATTTGATGAACTTGTCTAAAAATGATAACTTTTCTGCTTTAAGTCTCCCTCCCCAACTTCTTAATTGAGAGGAGACTGGGAAAAGAGATGAACTTCATGTGAACCATGGAATTCACTGAAAGGTCTTCTCCTCTTTGACCAAAAACTGGTACATGACATGCTTCCCTTCTTTATATGCCTCACTGATATGTGCTTAACAATATGCAAGCATTCCAGAATTGCTCCAATTCCAAATTGGAAATGTTCCGGGAAACATTCTGCAACTCAGAGGCAGTCACACAATCTACCAGACATCAGAAAAGGCTCACGCACATGCACACTCATGGCAGATACTTGTCTTCTACAAGTCATCCAGGAATGCTTCATCTTAAAGAGAACGAGCACAACCACTTACAAGAAAAGGGAGCTCTGAAGCTCGCATCACATTTCCAACAGTGTAAATCATTGTTAAAAGTATTAGAGGTTCATCACAGACCTTCAGATTGAAGGGGGTGCGCGTGGAAATAACCATTCGGCTAAAGAAAAAGGCAACTCACATATGGTAGTTGCGTTAGGATATTAAAAGTGGATGCAGCATCATAAATGGCATTAACTGCAGACAACTTTTTGGAATGGAAAACTGTCGAGAGAGAGAGACACACAGACAGACAGACATTGTCCAGGGCCAAATAACTGGCCTTCACAAAACAGTTTTAAGGTGAAGAGTTTCTATGAAGCCCATTCCTTCTGGGAAATGCAGGTATTGTTTTCTAAAGAAGATTAACACAGTCAAAGTGCAGAAATCAAATTAGGATACACAGGAGATAAAAAGGGGACAAATATTTCCTTCAAATATTATTAAAATATGGAGTTGAGTGTAAAAATCTGTTGGCTTTCAACTCATGCCAACAGCTTTGATCATGTACTAAACCTACTGCAAACTGTTACAGTGGGCGCATCTACACAAGTAGCCAAAAAAATACTGTACAGTAGTGCATCACAGTACAGACAGCGCTAATACACTACTGCACAGTATTATTAGGCTGCTGCACTACTGTGCATCACTTAAAAGATGTTCACAGGTGCTACTCTGCAGTAACTCTGGTTATTGTGCATTTATTTAGTACTTGCTAATACAAGTACTAAATAAATGCATGGTAACGACTCTACAGTAGCACCTTGCATAGATACGCCCTGTGCAACCAAAACTATAGAGATGCTAAGACTGCTTTGCAGAAACAGAGGTAAGAGAGCTCTTAGGCAACATACCAGCAGTTTATTACTGTGATTTTCCTACTTCAGTTACTGAGGAAACCCAACAGGAAAGGAGAATCAATCACGTGAATGAATGAAAACAGATTAGATCTCTTTTTTACCAACCAGATAAGGATCGTGACGCCAATGGGTTTCACCTTAGCTGGTGATTGCGATCTAAGAGGGCAATGTTATATAATCCATGCTCCATTTTCAGCTCTGTGGAAATAATGATGCTTATTTTTGGCTCAAGTCAGCTGCAATTGGCAATTTATTTTTTAACAAGGACAGGAACGGATTAGTCCACAATGGCATAGTGAGGCGGCTGGAATAATCGTGGGATACCTGAGTTTAAAGACAGCTGCAGCTAGGGAAATGATATGTTGAATCTCTGAAGGAGGAAGATGACAGCTTGGAAACTGGAGGTCTTTCTTCAGCAACTAGAAGAGTAAGACCTTCTTCCTGGCTGAGAAGGAGGTGCTAGCCTAGTTCTGGGGAATTTCCCCGGGCCTGGTGTTTACACAATAGCACAAATCCCTACACTTCCTATTACGTATCACTCTAGGTCACTTGAGTGTTGTTTAGTTCCTATGTGGAACTTAGGCCAAGTAAAAAGGAAAACAAGGAGCCTGACCAAATACTGCAAATGGTGTGAAAGAATCTACTGGATTATCCAGTTTTTGATTTCCCTGGGATGGAACTAAGAACAGGACTTATTATAGTAGAAGCAGATGCTCAGCCAGAAGGAAAAGCAGAGTGAAGCCAGAGTTCTTAGATATGAAGCCCTGCCTGTAACAACGAGCAACTGCAAAACAGTGCGGAGACAGGAGTTGCATCTGTCACTGACATTTCTTCTAGTGCTCTGACACAGCATCTGCCTTAAGTACTTGCCTTCCCAACTAGAGAAAAAGGGGAGTCTCTCTGTGGCATGCTCAATGGATACACACAGCATAAAAAGGTGTCCTCTAAACAAAGACAGATGATCTTAGAGAGATGGTGGATGGAAAGGGTGGGGGGTGGAACAACTTTGGTTTCAGTTATCAGGGATTTATTTAAAAATACATCTTCAGGGATATTTATGACAGAATCACTCTTCTGAATGAACTTTTTTTTTTTTCTCTTATTTCTTTCCATTAAAAAAACCCTGTCTTCTCCCAAATGGGATGAAAAGAAATTGTTTGCTTGTACTTTAACTACTGTGAGGCCAAGAGTGACAGATTTGGGAAAGAGAAACCTGACACCTTTTCTCTTCCACACCCACCAGAGAGGAGAAAGGAGAGAGAAGCGTGTAACAAAAAAATGTGTGGGAAAGGCGGATGTTGATCATGATGCTGCATCCGCAAGCATGGGAGGACAGAGAAATGGCATGTCAACAGCACTGCATTCCAGCAGACAGGCTCTCACTAGAAACTCCTTCCTGCCCTCTTCAAAACTGTTTCAGGACAAGACGGCTCACAATTATTCACGCATTTCTTCATTTAAAAACATCACTTCTTTATTTAAAAGGAAAAAACGACCCCCCCAACCCCTTCCAAAAAAACCCCCAATAATAATAATAATAATTATAATAATAATAATTATAATAAAAAATCCTATTAGAAACAATAAGGAAGCACTGAGAGTTTGAGTATTACACTCTTCAAGTATGCTGTTCGAATTTTTTTAAATCTGTGAATATACATATATAAAAAAAACCTTAAAAGTGCGACCAAGGGCTCCTGCTTAAAGATAAGTATTTAAAGGGCTACTTCAAAATACTGTAGTACAACTGTGCAGTTACTGCGTACGGCATAACGCTTCCACTTTGTATACTTAGCAAAAGGTAACCGGCCTCACAGAAAATTATTGTACGTCATATTAGCACAAATGGCCGACCCAGGAGCTGAGCTAGGGGGAGGGATCCATGTGTTTGGTTTTTCTTCCCCCTCCTTAAGGAAAAAAACACCCTGAACCCATACATTCGGACATGGAATGTGAGCAGGCTTCACAGTAAAGATTAGCGTTGCAGGTTCGCTGTGGTACCATCACACAAGGCTGTGCGCTAGATTAATCTTGGCTATTTAAGCTAACCGTGTTCTCCTCTTCCTAACCAAGTTTAGTACAGTAGTTCAAACCATAATTTAAATTGCCCATTGGTGTGCTCCACATTTGTGTATTTTCACTGTATTCTTTTGTACACTTAAAGAATCTGAAGATTTGCATCCAAAGAGAACCATGCTACATAAAAATTATCCAGGATTCTCGCCAAAAAGAGTTCTTGAATAAAATCTAAAAAATACTATTGCAATGCGTCTCGCAGAGAAAAACGTTATTCTAAATGTAAACAAATTCACTCGGACACTTTAAAACTTCAGCAGCGTCGGTGCTGACTAATCTTTGCGACGCTCATCCACCAGCAAGTGCTGGGATGTGTGGGGCAATGCAGCCAATGCCTCGTGCCATCATCTGGGAGGCAGCAAGAACCGTTCCAAGTAGCTAGTGATGCCATCCCAGTGCTTCCACAGAAGAGCAATGAAAACCACTATAAATAAAGTGCTGAACGTCCTATTGCGAGTTTTCATGAGGGGGACAACGCAGTTGGCCACGGTGGAGACGAAGACTAGGAGAACAGCCATGACAGCCAGGAGGATGTTGATGAATTTACCCAGCAGGTTCCTGGCAGTGGCGTTCTCCAGCCCCTCTAACTGCACCACTTGCTGCTGTTGCTGCTGAAGCTCCATCTTGGAAATCCTGGTCTGACAGGCTTCGAGGGCCTCCTGTTGGGAAGAAGGGAACAGTCATGTTTTCAGTGCTTGCAGGGCAGGCTATTACACCTCAGCGGTGTTTTGATACTACAAGTCATGATGTGGCTGCATTCCTCAGGCCTTGTACACCTGCTGCAGGATGTGAGTCACCCAGACAGATTTCATATCCTGCAGCAGTAGGAAAGGAGCCCAGGCCAGTTCCCACGGAGTCTTGAATCTTTCACTTACTGGGAACTGTAGGTTGCAACAAAGTATGCAACAACTCTCAATTCTTGATTTACATTGGTGCTAATGAGAGGGATGTGCGAGGGGTCAGGGCAATGTCAGTCTTCTGTCCAACTATGGAAAAGAAATGCATGTTGGGGGTGTCACCAGAATGGCCTGCTTCGCTGTATCCTGTACTGGTCACATTAGAGTGCATCATTCCTCTTCTCAAGTTGGGAATAGTTTGACACCTAGGTGTCTGACCCTGAAAGGAGAACTTACTGAGGGCCTGAGGCCTTCAACAACTGAGGGCCTTTTCCTCTCTCAGGACAGTGGAAGAACCCCTCATTTAGGCCAAAATGAAATTTGAGGTCAAGTACCCTGCCTTGCTGGGCAGACCAGAGAGCAGCCACTAGTGCAGCCACCTGGAAAAATGGATTCTGATTGCAACTTTATTGTTTGATCCCTATTCTCTAGAACGTGAATTAGAAATGCCACTTCCCACTTATCCAAGTTAACCACAGCTCTCTTCTATGCAGGGAAACTCCCAGAGTAGCACTGCAGGATCGATTTGACTGGAGCATGAGAAATGCTCCAAAAATGGAAGCTGAAAAAAGGTTACTGATCAATCCCAACCTCAGTTTAACCTTTCAGCCCTGGTGCAACTAAAAGGTATGTGCAATACAGGCACTGCAGTACACTCAAAAAGTGGCAGCCTGATGCATATCCTAGCAAGGGCCATGACACTGCCACCCTCAAACATTTATCTAACATAATAAAGGTCATTGGTACATGTTGCATTTACCTGCCACTACAGAAAACTCCAATCAGGCTGTGAAGGTCAATAGAGCTTGGGGACTTTCCCATAAAGAACAATACTTGACAGCTTTAGGCAAAACCAATTAGCAGGAAACCTGAAAGGACGGTAACCTGGCCAGCCCCACAGCCCAGTCTAGAGGCATAACCAAAAGGAAAGCACCTGGCAAAAAACTCTTCAGTGAGAAGGGAAAGAGAAAGCACTCTGACCTAAAATTCTCAGCACGCGCTATAAATACTGCAGGTCATCTCAGCAGAACAGAGAAGCCTGCTTAAACTAACACAACAAGGATTTAAAATAGATTATGGGTCTGTTCCTAACTGGGCCTTCATAAGGTTTAGTCAAATCCCAGGTATTTTTACAGATCTGTGTCTGTAAAAACCCCTCCAACTCTACAAATCCCTGCTTTCAAAGCCTATTGGGTTTTAGATGCTTTGCATACCGAGGGCAACTTTTCTCTTAAAAATAGCTCTTTATTTGGGCACAAACAGCAGAATGGATTGTTTCCTGCCTGGACACAGAGGATGCACAAAGCCAGCTACTGTTTTTCCATCAAAACATTTCTGTCAATTGCTCTAAAATGAGTGAGACACACACACAAATCCTGCAATCAGTCTCCTGGAAGTACTGCCGTAAAAGCCTCATATGCTTATGTCCCAGTCTAATAGTTCCCAACGCTTGCACAGAAGCCTATGATATAGCCACTACCAAAGATGGAAAAATGCTCCCACTTGATTTTACCCTGCAAAAACAAATCCCGCTGTGGGACAGCTGACAAGCTCCTCTGAACAGACATAGACATCTTTGCCGGTATAGCTAGCAAACACACACTGGCTTCCCTTGCCTCAGGACTGAACTAGAGAAACAACTGTAAGAACTAATGGCAGATCAAGACCGCTTGGAAGGTCTACATAACTATGCAGGAAAGCAAGGGCTAATATACAAACATGGACTCAAGAAAACATTTCAGAGGCAGGGGGAACTGCTATTGCCATCCTGTCCTTTGACAAGGAGGTGACCTACTCGCTTCTTTCACCAACCTGGATGTCTCGGGCTCGCTCATAAGACTGATAGGCAATTTTCTCCTCCATGCTGGCCAGCTCCTGCTTTAGATTGAGGATCTCGTTCTGGTGGAGCTCTGTCAGATCATTCAGCTGCTCTTCAAGTCGTTCACATCTAGAAATGAGAAATGTCAAAGGAGGGGGTATGTTAATGAGAATGGGCCAGCAGAACTAAATCAACAATCTCAAGGTGAATGGTTGAGGTGTTTTTCAAAGCCAGCATGACCAGCAGCATTAAAATGCTTTGCCTAGCCCTTCTGCTCAATCTCAGTGAACTAGGCCTCCTCACTGTGGGAGAGGTAAGCCCTACCTGTGAAACAGGAAAAGGTAGATAATTTGGGGGACATGAGCACAGAGGTGCTAAAGACCTCGTCCACAGTAACACATAGGAAATCAAGGACAGAGAGTTAGGAAGATAATTTGTATCACCTTCCTCCACCTCTTGTGCGTTAAACCACCAAGCTGAGTTCCCGCCAAGCACCAAACAACAGGTATTTTCAGTTCCACTTGAATCAGCAACAGGCAAGAAAATGATACAGTAATTAGATGACCGATCTCTCAGGCAGACAGAGAATGTGACTGTCTTGTCTAGTATTGCCTCATTATGTGGAAAGGTCACCTGGATGGAGTTTGGTTTTTTTAATTTTTACCTCTGTGAATGGTTCAGTCCAATTCACAAAATTACCACGTTCTGTTATTTATGACAAAAGCACATTAATCATGTGCCTACAGGCTCATTTCTTTAGCTTTCTAGGGGTGAATGGACTGCAAGTGATCCTTACTTCAGGGATTTGAAGCATAAGGATTCTTTTTAGGGTGAAGAAAAAAAACTCTTATTTTATTAACAGTGCTTCAGGTAACTGCTCAGTGCTAATTCTATAATGTCATTTTAACATTGTCAAATATGTCTCCACACAGCTTCTTCATCCAAGGATCTCCAAGTGCTTTTACAAGCAATGAGGTTTCAACACCCCCTCAAAACTGGTTAAATATTTATACAGTTTGTTAGCCTCTCTGTACTTCAGTTTACTTAAGAGACTAGTCCAAGTGTCTAGATATAGTAAATTAGGCACTGTCTAGATTAAAGGATCCTACTGTTTGTTCAGCTACAAGTGGTAGCTTTGGTGGGTACCCGAGCACAGACCCGGCTACTGCTGCTGTTGGCGTTTCACCACCACGTTATCTAACCTTATTCAAAACCAACCTTAAAGAACATGGCAAAAATGTTAGTGACCTTTTTCAGTTAGGCTCTCACCATTTGTACCAACAATGCTAACAAACCACTGAAAAATCTGGAGGGAAAAACTAAAACCAAGACTCATCTTGTTTTAAGTCCAATTCTTCTCTGGTTCCATATAAATAAATGTACAGGAAACAATCCTCAACTATTAGCCTTCATTTGA
This sequence comes from Alligator mississippiensis, assembly GCF_030867095.1. NCBI lineage: Eukaryota > Metazoa > Chordata > Crocodylia > Alligatoridae > Alligator > Alligator mississippiensis. Next base: position 15,312,181 of record NC_081835.1, read on the forward strand.
ACAGCTAATGTTTAAATAGACACAAGACAAAGTACAAATCCTATATTTTTCTTGCAGAGTTACTTGATGTTTTCCAAGCAACTGGCTGACAATCTTAGTTCCTAGACCTGAGCTTTCTTTAATGTGCATTTTGTTTTCATTGGGAAAAAAAAAAAAAAAAAAAAAAAAAAAAAAAAAAAAGAGAATGAATATTTACTACAGAGCAGCGCTTTACTTAAGTCCACTCTTTGATGATTGTTTCGGCTATGAACTACAAAAGAGGTGGCATGTCAGACTGTGAAACAACAGCAATCAACTTGGACATCCAGTTGCGTTGAAAAAGGACATCACTAACTGATGCTGTTCATTCCCAAAACTTCCAAAGCATCTCTGCAATTAAGACAGAGTGTGGGATGCAGCTAAGGGCAAAAAAACCCAACCCAAACCAAAAAAAACCAGACTCCATGTGTCAGCACTAGGAAATCAAACTATGCGATGGCCGACCAGCTATTTAATATAGCCATTTGTTATCCTACTTCCCCCTCCAGATCCCGGATTCAAAAAGATTCTTAATAAAAACCTGCCAGCAACCAAAGCAAAGTTCAGATCTAAACCTACAAAAAATGCTACACGCAGCATAAAGATTAGAGGGAAAACAGTCAATATGTTACATACATACATACATGTCAATACATTTCAAATCTAACTTTTCCAAGAATTTATTATTACACCCAAGGGACTTGCATGTTCATGAAAATAGCGTGATTATGTCTTTATCCCTATCCCCACAGTCTCCATAATACAGCGGTTGCCAAGAAGCTTGAATCCTGTTCTGTTACAGCAAAAAATGGATTTGGATAACTTCAGTACATACTTCAATCTACAAGAAACAAAAGGACACTCTTCAAATCTGCAAATTAAAGAATTTGGGCATAACACAGATTAGAGCAAGGAAGCTGACACAGTGCCTCCCAGGGCCAGGAATGCTGGCTAGGGCTGCTGGTTTATTCCACAATCACCAATAACTTCACCCCACTTGCCTGGCCACAAAGGCTGCTTGCCCCATTACATCAGCCAGCCAGCCACAGCTTGTGCAGACTGACTTGAGCCCATACCACAACTCAACATTTGTCAGTACAGAGAGATTTCCTATTTACTTTTGGGTATTAAGTTTAGTTTGTCTTCTTTTTACTCTTTATTTTGACATCTATGAGTTCAAAGAATTAAAGAGATTGGATGGTTTTTTTGGTCTATCATATTTGAGGAGATGAAAAGTTGGTTTTGTGATAAAGTACAGGATTGGAAGGCAGGTTTTTGAGGAAAAAAGTGGGACAGTTTAGATTAGGCACATTACCACAGCAAATGACATCAAAACAGAAAAGATAAAACCTCTGTAAAGAGAGGCCAGTGCTATGCACACACACACCATATGTGAGAGAGTGACACCACACATACAGCCACCTGTGTAATGCGGCCACGTGATAATCTGCATTCACCAGGCACCTGTAAGTGTTTCACCTGCTCACAACCAGCTCTGTTTGGGCTATTTAACATTCCTAACCTCTGAGCAGATCCTGACAGCTGGCATGTCTTTTTACCTGCTGAGCATAAAATGTCCCGTTCCCACCCCCCCCGTTCAAATGTGCATGGTCCCCTCCAAATTAAACAAGTTGAAATTGAGAGGAACTGTAGGATGAGATGTTTTCAGTAATGGAGGACTGACCAACCCAGCCCAGGTAGGAATAACATCCCATGACACAAAGGATGGACATTACCCTCTCTTTTAGTGGGTGCAATTCTTGTGTCCAGTCCTGGAAAGTTCTGTGATAAAGAACTTCAAACAACAATGCCATCACGTTTTCTAAACAAATTTGGGATTTCTAGAGTGCATGTGTTATATATTTGTTTCCCATTCCTTCTGAGGTCTGTTTAACTGGGGTAACAGTGCACAGCAACCTTGCAGAGGGACATGGAAAGAAACAGTGTCATTTTTAAGATGCCGATGTATTTTTAAACTAATACCTGCAAAATGTAAGCCCAACACAGAACACATAATAGCAGGGATGTTATCAGACATTTTATCAGCACTGAACGCCTTGCCCAGTCGGGCTGAATCAGCCATTCCAAACTGATGCTGACAGATCTTTAAGCACGCTGTGAAGCAAGCGGTAAATCTACCTTTCCAAATGCACCTCTTGACAGGTATCTCATTTTTCACTGTACCCTTATCATAACTTGTTCCCATAGTTCTTTTCACTTCATTGTCATCCAAGTACATTTCTTCTGCTAACTGGCTGCTTTCAACAGAAGAATGGCAGCTAAAAGCAACAAGATTTGCAATGTGTCAAAAGACTTATACCTTTATGGTACACAGAGGCGCACGGTGCTGCTCCAAAGACAGCATGTCCTGCTTTCTGTCCCGACACGTACTTTCAGCTCCAAGCACAAATGTCCACACCTGGGCATGAACATTTTAGTACCTGCTTGCCAGACGATGATGATTTTTAATTGATGATGAGGTTTTTATTGCCCTGAACTCACTTATGCCACATGACACACCACTGAAAATCTGTCCTGACAGTTCTCTGCTTCAAAGGGTAACTGAGCAAGCAGTATTTTAAATAAAAAGGGTGCAATTAAAACAAGGTCCCATCCAAATATAACCACCAACTATCTGGATAAATTAAAGGTGTCAGGTGGTAGAGTTTTGCCCGATGGATCCCTTGCAACTGATCCTGTGAGATCTGACTACACTTTCCAATAACGTTGGTTTAAAAAGAAGAAACAAAAAAAAAGGCAAGCCTCAAATTGGATCCATTCCAAACCTGTGAGCTCATACTTTCACTGTGTGAAAGCAGGTTTCTAATTGGACAAGAAATGTGAAAATACTCAGTGGGAACTTTATTTTGGTTTCTGGACAGCACAGAAAGTCCCTGCTGCTATCAGTAAGCAGCTGCCACCTTTCAAAGGGTGAGATAAGCAACAGGCTATTTTGGAGTTTGTTCCAAATTGGGAAAAAAAATACACAAAGACGGCAAAAAGCCGAGACTAGGATCTTCCTTCCTCCGTGATTCAGCTCCAGGAGGAGTGGTTAAACTGTCTGGGGCCACATCAGCTAGCCAATGGGCAGGTAGCCTCTTGTACAGCCTTGGCACTGTGTCACTAGGACAGCTGGAACAACCTGCAGTGCAGGGGAGGGGGAAGGGAGGCAGATACAGGAAGAACTGGAGTGACTGCACTGGCAACTCCCCCAGAGCTACATCGTACAAGAGAAGCCATGCTGAGTGATAGTCAAGAGCTGTATGGAGGGAGGGAACCAGGCAGGTCATGGAAAGCCCACAGGGCAAGCAACGGCGGGGAGACAGAAATGAAGTTGATGCAAAGCAGAGGCTCTGCACATGCACAAAAGGAGAAGACTCTGGATGCACACCGCACAGATTCAGTGGGGGAAAAAATAGTTAAGGAGCTAGTTCTCCCTTAAGGTACTAGGGCTGATGTGCTCCCAGGGCAGCAGCAGGCAGGTCTCACACTGCACGTTAGAACAGCTGCACATGCTGCTGGTTTCTGAAGGATTCCTAGAAACAGCCAGTTCTGTCTAACATGAATCCCTGGCCTGATGAATCAAACCACAATCTCTTGGTTTCTCTCTTCCCCGAGAAACAGTTTTTCCGTAAGAGAAATACAGATAAGAATAGGCTAGCAGTTCTGTATCCCAGCACTGATTTCTTCTCTGTTCCTGGGCAAATTACTAAGATATCTGTTTCAGTTTTCTCATCTTACAGGGGCACTTGCTCTATCTCCAATGCATTTGAAAAAAAACCAACCAAGTGATATCTTCGGTAATCAGAAATACTGCGAGCTAGTCCTGCTTTGCCACGAGTTAGTCCAAGGTCCTTGCAGATGATCAGATACTGCCATGTGCAGTTAACTGGTCATTTCTGAGGGGCTGTCTACATGGGGATGCTCAGCAAAATTTATCTGAACCAGGTACAAGTTATAATGGGAGTAGGCTAAACTAGGTAGAGCCATTTTCATTCTGAATGAGTGCGTCCACAAAAGGGGTTTGACTAATCCACTTTGAATTCACATCTTTATTTCATTTGGGGTGACCTTCCGAAGTCTTCTTGCTACCTTATTTTCTCCAGTCACTCTCAGATCCATGAATACTTAAAAACCAAAAGATAAGTCTTCTCAAAAGTTGGTTTCCTAAGCTGATTTTGGAGTATACCTTGTGCCCACTGCCCCACTGCAAGGTAAAAAGGTTTTTACCCTTTCTGTGAGGTTCATTAAACTGAAACTTTGAACTTTGTTAAACAATTTCAAAACAATGCAACGATCCCCTGGGATTTCTGATGATGTATGTCAGCCTGTCATTTTGGCAGTGTTATAGTGTGTATGTGGTTCCATAACAGATGACTAATGAGAAGCCGAAGCAGTAACAAACAAGCAGACCCTCTCTCCAAGGTGGAACAGAAATCAGATTCCACAACCCTGGAAAGGGACTGAGGTGAAAAGCATGTTGCTGGGCTGAGCTCTGGTGTCACTTTAAAGGCCTGATCACCCCAAAACAGGACTAGAAACTGACCCTAGCCTGGCTTGGCAATGCCAGGTTTGCAGATGCACCAAGCTCACCATCTTTCACCAGATCACAGTAGCCCAAACCCTTCAGAACTCTTCCAGGACTGTGGCACCAACTTCTCTTGGTGAGCTGAGCACAGCAAGGGCTGCACTATACACCACAACCCCTGTGCCCTGCTGTGGAGCACAGCATGGCCAAGCCCAGGTTGCTCTGGACACCCTGACCCAAGCGTTGCTGAACATGGCGCACAACCCCATAAACAATGCCTGCCTGCTGTTCTCCTACTCCACTCCCTTGTATTTCAAGAGGGAGGGCGCAGTCCCTGAATCCCTTCGGGTTTGGGCAGCAGTGCCTGGATGGCTAGTAAGGACTGGCCTATACACAGCCACAAAAAAGGCTGGTGGGGATTAGTACAGGCTTCCCTATTTGATGGGAGGGCAAACTGTTCAGATGGAGAGAGAGCGTGGCTCTGGTAGGGGCAGCCTACCACAGATATAATGCATCCTAGATGGAGGAGTACAGGTTACTTGTCTCTGTACCCCTGGGACTGGCTGGGGAAGGTGCTGCAAAAGAAATATCTATACACTATACATTAAAAGTATATGGAGCTCTGCTCTGATCCGCTCTGTCCCCCCTGCTGACAGCTTCTTTGTGGAGCTGAAGGCTCTAAGAGATGAGGAACTGCTGCCATTGAAGCAACTCCACCTTCCTGCTGCTTCCTGCCATGCGAGGAACGTTGGCTAGGTCAATACAGGCAAACTGTTTCCACAGCCATGTTCCTCCTGTGGCAGGTGTGCTGATGTAGCATGGAGTGGCTGCTAAGATTTGAGCTTCCTCTGTCACTGTGGAGCTGACAAGGGCTAAGACTTCTGGCCTTGGACTATACTGGCAGAAGACATCTTCAGGGAGAGCCCCTGGACATGTTGGGAGAAGAGCTAGATACTAAAGGGAGATGAGTCAGGTCTCTGCTCCCCACTTTTCTAGCCAGAAGCAGGTCTAGGCCAGCATGGACAGAGGGAGATGAATCAGGGCAGCGCCTGCATGTGCTCCTCCTTTCCCTACCTGGAAGAACAGGAATACTGTGATGACAGCTGAGGGGGGCATTCCTTACCATGAGGTCTCAAAACCTTCTCTAGTTAACTTCTTACCTGAGAATCGCAGCTCCAAGGCCAGGCCCTTCTTTGCTACTCCCTTCTTGTTCTGAAAGGGGGTGAACAGTGAAGTGGCAGAGGACACCAGTTAAAGTTGTGTTACAAGGTCTGAGAAGACTAAGGAGTTTCACACATGAATTAAAAGTTATGGTCCATAGTCTGCAGAATCTTTTGAGATCTGCATTGCTCTGACTTGGAGCAGTTAATATGGGGGCTAATGAACAACATGCTTACCTGTACCGTTCTTCCTGCAGAGTCTGCATTATTAAGGAATAATCCCGCTGATAGTGAACCTTAAGGCTCTCAAAGGATTCTTCCAGTCTTGCCTGTGTGTCTCGGATGTCTTGAATCTCATGTAGTATTGCATCAAACCCTGAGCTCTGCATATCCAGAGTATTTGTTTTGGAGCTGGAAGCTCCCACTGGGCCTCCTGTGGTGCTGTTGGCTCCCACAGAGCCTGATGTGGCACTGGAGCAGTCCTCTTCACTGCCGTATTTTGGGCTTGACTGAAAGTTCTGAATACCCAGAGTCTTCCCATCCTCCTGCCCTTCTTCCAGGGAGTCCTTCAGATTAGCAATATTGTCCGCGCTCCCAAACTTGTTCCTTATCAGGGAGGCAATCTCCCGAGGTTTGGATACCACGGCTCCTGCTGCCGAATGTGTTGCTTGGGAGAAACTAGAAAGCCCACCTTTAACACTGTCCACTACCCCTTCACTAAAACCAGTAACCTTAGCTCCCACATCCTTCAAGCCCTGATGCATATCCCTGAAGACATCCTTTGGCTGCCGCGGGATGCCATTCTGCTCGATTTCCCGGAGCTTCCGGTGGTAGTGTTCTAGTTTCTTCTGCAGCTGCAGGATGGTCTGAGCTGATTTCTGGTTCTTCTTCTCAAACACCTGCTTGATGCGGGCACTCTGCTGCTTGTCCGCGTTGTTAGCTAGCTTCAGGTACTCCGCCACGTTATCATCCCGGGCAGTCTGCTCAATTTTGATCTGCTCTGTCAGCTTCAGTATTTTCTGCTGTAGGTGAGTGATAGCCACCTTTGTCCGCTGAGGATCTAGGGTCCCGTCCACAGAGTCAGCATTGATGCTGCCATCAGTGCTTGAGGCCACTGCGCTGGAGGTCTGTGCTAGGCTGCTCACTTCTAGCCGCTCAATCTACGCAAAAGGAGAGAAAATATGAAGGTTACGCCCTTGCTTTGGCAATCTAGAAAGCTGTCCAGGTCATTGGGGGGAAATGGACATAAAATCTGCAATATAATCTGCTACCTTGATTTTTAAAGTCAGCCTTTTCCATCATATCCCCTGTGTCTTACTCATTACTCTTGCATTTCCAAACTTCCATGAGGCATTTGAGAGCCCATATACATTTTATGAGCATCTAGAAAGATGAGGGTCAAAAGCCGCTTTAGCTGATTGGGCTAAAACTTATGCAGCCTTCAGACCAACTGCTTAGGAGGCTGAGGGAAGTCTGGTCTGTAGTATGTAATGCATTAAGGCTAGGGGACAAATGAAAGAAATGAGAACAGAAAACCCTCAAACTATCTATTTTAAGTGTAATACAGCAAACAAACCAATTCCTACACCATAAGTTAGTATTTGTGGCAATAAATGTAAATGACACTGAAACACACCAGAGAACAAGACATACAACCTGCTAAGCTAGGTCTCACACAGCATATGGCCCCTTCTTTTCCTTTTCTCCAAAGCCTGCAAAGTCGGCTGTTATAACAATATAATACTTAAACCACAGACTTTCTTTCTGCAAAGGGGAAACAGGCAACAGCCTCAAGTCAGTGTCAGAAAATTCAGCTTAAGTTGGGACCCCCCCCCCCAAAAAAAACCCCCAAAAAAACAAAAAACCCAAATGCCTCTTAAACAATGTCCTGCTGTACATAAACAGTATGGGATGAAGAGCTCAAAGCCTGGTTTCCATTCTGAGCATGGAAGGAAAGCTGTTCTTTCAGCTGCTAGTGCAGTTGCTTGGGGGATGCTTTCTGATCTAAATTGGGACTTGCTACATTTTATCCTGCCAAGGACTACTGTGGTTGGCTGCTGAGCATATACTGAAGTAATGTGAGATGCAACAATCAGGATCAGACTGAGGTCTGAGGAAAGCACGCTGGCAGCTACAGAACAGAACTGAGAAAAAAATGAGCAGGTGAAGGATTCTTTTCTTAGGTGGTGAAGAGGATACAACTCCTTTTTCAGGACCAAGAGCAATATATGAACTGGCTGCCACGCACTTTCTAACCTTAACCAAGACACCAATATATTTGCCTTGGTGGTGAGGAGGGGGAAACCCAAACCAAACAAAAATGCCTCAACAATGAAGAAAAATAAAAAACTCAACTATACAGTGCATGTGTGGAGTTTTCCTGCCTCCATCCTGGTGACCATTTCCCAATGCCTTTTAATGCTAGGATACCCATGCAAGCAGAGAACACCAACCCACCTGGCTATTCAAAACTTTGGAAACAAAGAAACTTCATTGCTAAGAAAAGTTCTTGGTGGCCAACAGATGTACCTCTAATCCAAAGATGTTCTCTACAAGAACTGGAGATGAAAGGTAGGTATACATTTACATAGCAACCTTAAAATCTCCTATGGGGTGCATGTAATAGCTCTGAACACAAGTACTGTTCGAGGCAGGGACTACCCGGCTTCTGAACCTATAGGTTTCCTTTGATACTTTTGAACATGGGGACTGTAACCCCCCCACCTCCCCAGCTGGTTTTTGCAGGACTGAATCTACAGAAACAGACAGAAACCTCCCCTCCAGGGAAGAACAGAAAATTCATTCACATTGCAGACTTGCAGCTGATTTGCAGAGCAGGGCATGAGTGATATAGAAATGATAAAGAGTGAAACAAGCTTCTTACCAACGTAGAGAATGCACAGCTATTGCAGTTTAACAGCCTAGAGGATTTCTGCACTCCACAATCATCTGCCCCCATGAAGGTTAAAAAAAAGTTCTCCCTCTTCTGTAGCATACCTTGGCTTTTCTGAGGTGTAACAGTTTTTCCCAGTGCATGGCTTCCACAAAGAGGAGTTAACATGCCTACACGAACCCTGCTCTCATCCGACTCCAGCATAACTACTCAACTCTCTGGAAGAAGGTAGCTCAGTACCTGAAACCATGAATCACTAATTACTCAGTCGCTCCTCCCCAAAGGGGGGTGGCTCTATCCTTTATCAAGGGAAGGGATGTGAGAAACAGCAAGGTGACATCATCAGAAGCTGGAAAAAAAAAATTTTTAAAGGGACAGCTCCTATGCAACTGGGAACATTAAAGCAAGCCTGTGGCATGGGGGCAGAACCTGAAAGCATGAGCTTCAGTCCTACCTATAGGGCCTGGTTACAGCCTTACAGAAGAAGAGCATTCCCACTTCCCATGTATGGTCCTGGGCTAAGGTGCATGAAGCAGAAACTGCTAGAGGGAGATAAAGAGATGCAGACATGTTTTAAATCTCTGCCAGTAATGCTCCTTCCATGCACCCTTGTGCTGTACAGGCAAGAGATGCAGGAGTCACAGCTGTACTGAAGAAACCGCCCGATTCTGCCGCGAGCTGGAATGAACATAGTCGGTCGGGCTGCCAGGAAGGCTGCAGAACAGTTTATTCCTGCCCTGACTGCACAGGACATCAGCATTGAGAACAAGCTGGTCCCAGAACAGAAAGCATACTTAACTGACTCAGGGCTTCTGTTTCACAGCTTCCCTGGCAGGAAATTTGCTTTATAAGGTGCAGTACACACTCTAGGAAATGCTAATGAATGAACGGGAGGGTGACTTGGAACCTCGACTTTCCAGATGCAGCTTTTTCCTGCGTAACATTCAGTTCATTTCCTCCGTCCCGGGGAAGGAATACTGGGGCTCACTTTCAAACAATGCAGCTTTTAACAACTCTCTTCAGTGGTGCAGTTTTCTTCCTTAGAAGTCCCTGGGGCTGTGTATTTCAGGAACCTGGTTACTAGGCCTGCTCTTCCTCATTTACTCACTGCCACCTTGGTGCCAGAGAAGCTTTTCTTCTTCCCTGCTCTCACTGCATCAGCTGGTCTATCTTGAGGTTTTATTGACTTACTTATTTCTCTTAACATTTCCACACAACTAGGAGGGGTGTGAAAAATATAATCAGAAAAACCAAACTAAGGCAGGACTGTATTTTACCCGAGTTAATTCCTCCTGCAGTTGCCATCATTAAAACAGCATTCCTGAATTAGCATGTCAGTCATTCTTTGGCATTCGTTCATTAATAACCAATAATGAACCCTTGTTAAATGTTCTGCAGATTAAACTGCTACATAACAATTACAAAAAAAAAGTCAGCAGACTTGTCTTGTGACTAGATAGACAGCCCTTGGCCTCTGTCTCGGTTTGCTCACCCTTAAGCTACTTTGAACATAGACATGTAGGCATCTTACTACAGCTCCAGACATGAGCTTGACCCTCGCTCTAATTCCAAAGGCTGCTCCCAGTCCATCTACATGCGGAGGGGTCAGAGGCAGCTAAACGTGATTTTAGATCCATTGCTCCCTTGTGCACTGCTGGCCATGGAAAGTCCCACAACTCAGCCAAGCTGGCCTTGTGGTCAGCAGCCCTTTGATCTGGTTCTTCTACCAACTCTTCCAGCCAAGTGTTCCCTTCCCCAGCCTTCCACCATAGAACAAGACACAGCAGATAAAGTGGCATGACAGGTCACTGCCCTATTCACATTTTGATAAGAGCCAATGCTAACAAACCACTGCTGTGAGGAAGGTCACAGCACTGTTTATTCTTGCATTTGTCCTAGAGGACATCAGACTAAAACATGTTAGAGACAGAGCAAAACACAAGGGAAAACATGGAACCTAAACAGTTCTCTCCCATCCCTTCATGCCCTGCACTTGTATAACTCAAGGACAGAACGTGTGCATTTTAAAATCACCTCAGTTCTTTCTTTGTTGTTGATTTTTTTCTGTGCATTTTGTACCATAAACATCCGATTTTGTTTCCAGACCATTTTCTGCTGTGTTTTTCTGCACAGTGTTGCTGTGTTTCGTGTGCAGATTCCAAGGGGGTATGTTTATAGAAGCTGCTGCCACCTTAAACTAAAAATTTTTAAGTGAAACATTTCTATTGGATTGAGGCTGTATGAAACTAGCCAGTGACCCTTTAAAGCACTATGAAAATGGGCCAATTCATGCCCAGCACTGCTAACAAATACATTATAATGGTGTCTGTTCTTTTCTCCCAAGAACCAGCCTATTGTTAGACCTAAACACTGGATAGCACCCTGGGCTAAGCTTATTTAAATAAGGATTTTCATCCAATTTACAGCTTGTTCTCTAAGCACAGAAAACATTTCCACATTTGTCAGAAGGATATACACTGTCAAGCACAGAAGGCTGCCACAGTGAAGCTTCAGTGTTGGATTCCCTACCCTGTGTACCACACCTAAGACAATACAGTATACAAAGAGATGATTACAATAGATGCCCTCTGTTAGATAGGCAGCACTCCCCTGGGCATCATCACACAGGTTGGTGTTAAACTAGGCCAACACGTTCACTGGCTGGTAACCTGGTACTGCATTGCTCTGCTTGCTAGCATGTAAAAAGAATATGGTTTGGCATTTGGAAGCAAAACAGTTGCATCTAGTTTTATTAGCTGGTTCTTCAGTCTGGGGTGACTGCAGAGTGTTCGCCAGTGGCTGAAGTACCCTTAGTCATCACAAACACTCAATATACCTGATGGAAAGATGGAAAGAGTTAGCATTTATGCATTTGCTGACCAAGGTACAGGATACCAGTGCTAACGACAGAGGACATTCAAATGCCGAGATGGACTGACATGTATTTTGACAAGAGTAGTATGTAATTACATTTCCCTATTTAGAATTGGTGGCTTTCGACAATCTTTTCTTAGGACTGTAACAGATTACTTCATCGAGCCTAAAAGCGAGCAATGACCCTGTCTGCGGGATGACTGACCAAGGGACCATCAGCCCAGCCCATCACATGGGCTTAACGGCTTAGCTCCCTGTTAATACAGATTGGCCACGTGCAATTGAGATACATGATTCAGTTTCCGACTTCTCTGACTTGACATCATCCTTAAAGCAGCACTAGTGTACAGTCCTGTTTACCCAGCATGTCAGCCTGATCTTATCACTCCTCTCAATTGCCTTACAAAGCAGTTTGGCTGCTTCAGTGAGAGGAGTCTTATCCGTTCATGAAGATTTACAGCTATTGATGGTTAAAGGTTGATACAACCTTTAATACCAGCTTCTCTCCAAGCTGAGGTTTCTTGTAACCAAAATGGCAATGTGCACATGTCAATGCAACATAGATGTTATTACCAAAAAATGCCACCAATTCTTGGTTTGTTGCAAGTGGGACCCACTATAGTCCTGTAAATCATGCCAATCCCACCGACCCCCTCCCTCACACCCGAGTTGGGCTTTCTTTGTGGAAGAGCACTCTTTACATAATAAAAACGGAGAGATGGGCTGCTCCCTCTTCACCAGAGAGAAAAGCACTCCCAGGACTCTGAGGTTGTACCCGCATGGAAATAAACTATGTCAGGATAGCTATAATACACAGGTACCTGGCGTGGATACTACCCCAGAATAAAAAGGACTTTGTTTGCAGAATGCCACTCTGGAACAACTCTTTCAAGACAGTTTATTCCTGTCAAATTCCTCATGGAGACAAGACCTAGGAGACTCTCATCAAAATCTGTGCAATCAGAAAGTCTTATGGACAGACTACTGGTTTAGGATCACTGAAGATCTTGCCTGGTTAGGTAAGATGGATGTTGATGGGTGAAATAGGAAGAGCACGTTGAAAGCAATGTGCTAAGAGGAGCCAATGTTCCAGTGCTCAGGTAGCTTTTGAAATCAAGTTCTCCAAACACGTTAAATAAACCAGTCCAGATGGAGACAAGTTGTACATTGTTTTGTAGTCCCTTTATTTCCTTGTAGGGGAAATCATCCCCTGGCTGCCTTCACAAATGAAAATGCTTGACCTATTCAAGTGCCTGGGATTGCTCCCCAACGAAAGCTTTCCCTTCAGATCTACTTTACACCACAAAGCTTACGAATAATCTTCTCCACCCCGGTCTTCCTACAGATTATATATGCACAGGTGCTAATTTACTGTGTGGTACAACTTCTCTGAAGACCTCTGTGGCAACGTCTCATACGCATAAAAAGCACCTGCCTGCTCATTAAAAAACAAGACTGTTTGCTTCCAAGTAGGACGGTCGGCTTAAGCATGTAGCAGCAGAACTCGGGACACGTCTGGTTTTGAGGAGCTGTTTGTTTCAGCTTTCCCTCCCTCCTCCCCACTCAGGGTTATATATCTATATCCATACAGATATAGCAAGGTGAGAAAGGAACTGGCTATTGCAAGGGGAAGGATGACTCCTGGAGCAGCCCTGCGAAGGGGCAGAGAGAGATGTGAAGCAGATTGGACTAATCATACGCCCCAGTGATTAAGATCGCTCCATAAATGGCAAGCATCCATGAAAACTAAACATTGAAGATAGGAAACAGTGTAAGGGGGGATGGGGTAGAATGCAAACAATACGCCCAAACCAGCTCACAATATAAGTCATAAGTCTTGAATTTCCTGCTAAGAAACCCCCTTCCATAACTGATTCATTAGTGTGCAACTATGAGAGATGCACAGTAGGTGAAGAAACAGAAACCTGTTCTCTCCTGGGAATGAGTGACAGACAGATACTAGGAGGCTATATATCAAAATTCCCAGTAGCTAAGGGGTAGTAGTTTCACAAGGGAGCAGACAGACAGTCTGTGTTAGTGCCTCAGAGCATACAGGAATGACAGAGACTTGTGGTCTCCAATGCGAGGTATAAGATAGTTAGCTCATTTGTAAAGTGAGATATGTAATTATCACCTTCAGGGGGACAATAATTGCAGGGTAGAGAAAAACCCATCTTTCCTGTTTGACTGAAATGAGCAATTAAAAAAAAAAAAAAAAAAAAAAAAAAGATGGTCTGCAGCTGCCCCCTTCCCCTCAGCCTGCAATCTCCGCAAATCCCAAAAGCAAAAGGAGGCTTGGGTCAGACCAGTAATAGTTCAGCAGACACTACAGCACTTTTCCTTCTGAATTAACAGTTAACTGTGGCCTCACTGTGCTGTTCCCAGCACCTGGAGTTGCAGACCTCCAGACAGGATGTACAAGTGAGGTCCCCACCACTTAAGAGGTGCTCAGGCAGCAAAATGCAGCAGTTAGAGCAGTTAACCAAATCTTCAGTGGTTCACAAACCAGCTAGTCCATTTTCTACATGCAAGCAGGAACTCAGGTGTCCCCACAGAAGAGAAACATATGGAAATAGGCTCTCATCCCTCCTCCCCCCCTCTCATTTGAATTAGCTTTTCATAAAACTGACAAAGGGGACAGACATGTAACAATTCCTACTTATCTGGGATAACCATGCACTCTGCCGTCCCCATATAATACTAAAAATAATGGGGTATCTGATACAGGGCACTGAAAGTAACATTACTCAGACACTACTTCAGATAGTTATATACACCGAGGTCTTCTGTCATTGTTTTAAAGCATCTTGGACAAGGAAGAGGCTACAACTGAATTTTGGTAACACTGCATTAGGTACTGTAAAAAGAACGCTATCTCTCTGGACAGGACCGGATCAGAAGGTCAGGGCAGCACATAGTATCCATGTGTTTTTGGCTGTGCCAGATATTAAAAGATCAGAATCAGCTGACTGAGGTAATTACCATTACCATCATCTACCATCCTTCCTCTTGGATTGTGATCTGGCCTGCATTCTGCATGAATCACTCTACCATGCTCCACACTGATCTACAAATGATTCCAGTCCCTGTAGCTGTAAAAAAAAAGGCAGAAGCAAGGCAAAGGAGATTGTTTAGCTGGTGGTTTGCTCTATGTGCTAATTGCTGGTTGCAACATAACTGTTCCAAATGGAGCCTCTCCCAAGTACCTTTCTGTTGGGATGGTTAAAAACAGGATGCTGTTAGGAGGTAGCACTGCACTTTGAAACATGCCATGCAAATTATTTAAAATAGAGTGCTCTGAAATGAATGCACTTGTTTCCATTCCTGTATTCTTTAACATCAAACATTTCTTACTTTGATGAGCAAAGGTACCTTCAAAACAGTAATTTTCATATCGGAGTACTGATACAATGTAGCTGATGAAAAACAGAGGCACCCAACGTCTGCCGCAGAGTGCCACAGGATGGCACTGATCTCTGGTAATGTCACGGTTCCCTTTGATTCATTAATTTATCAACACTTTATCGAGCTTTTCTGCCAGAGGGGCAGTTTTTCAGACCAGGTGTAAAGCTTTCCATTTACCAAATGGTCTCAACACTTGTGAGAACAGAGGAGATAACCTCAACCTCCTTGTGCCAAACCCAGTGAGGGTAATGATGACACTGTTGTCTTTCATTTGCTCCTGTATTTGCCTTGCTCCCCTTTCATTCCACATTCTTCCAGGGCCCCACCTCCGCATGGGGGTCACTTCTGTGCTCTCCTTGCTCTGTGCACACATACTTGATCATCCAAGCACAGTACGCACAAGAAGTGCTGGGAAATTCTTTTGACCCAGTAGGATACAGGTAAACATCAAAGAATTACTGGGCAACTTTAACACCCACAATGAAATACTCTGGCCAACAGAAGGAACGGTATGAAACTTTGAGAAAGTTCTTCTCTTGGCAGAAGATTTAGGTCAGGAGTAAGGTGGGACGGGACTGACTCTGCAGACAAGTGCAGGTACATTTTTACATTAGCCACATGTTAGAGGCAAAGATAAATATCAAGCCTTGTGGTAGAGGCTCTCAAATCAGTCTGCTTGTGGGCTAAAGAGAGCTGGATCATCACAAGGTGCTGCCAATGCCAAACTGACCTGAAAAGAAATAGCTAAAAAATGCTTCTTTACACAGGCAACTGCTGTAGATGGCACAATCACAAGCTGTAGCAAAGGTGATCCAAGAGATGGAAGGGAAGGGTGTGCCACCCCTCTCCTGTTACCAGCAACAGCAAAGTTTGAAAGCCATTGTTCTCTGCAAACCTTTGTTAAGTTTAGCTCCGGGAGACTGGCACAGAAACAACAAACTAAAGCAAAAGTTTACAACAGACTTTAATCCATCAGGAAGCCTTGGACACACACACCAAAGCTCATGCATTGAAATGTGTGGCACATGTCCATCCTAGCTGACTTCAGATTGCTCATTTAACGGGATCCTTCTCTTCAGCCCCCTCTTCCACTCCACAGAGAAGGAATGCGTGTTTCCTCAAAGGTCTTACATGAGTAGATCCGGCCGGTATTATTAGCCTAAAACTGTATTTTTATACTCCAATCCTGCTGAGAAAGAGCTGCAAATTGCCTGCAAGGGGCACAACAGCTCACCTTCCAATGATCTGAAAAATTCTCTGGCTACCTCAGTATTCATACAGCAGCTCACGGACAGACAGGGTGAACTATATCTGTTGCAGACTTATCTATGAACCAGACATTACATTTAGTGATTGCAAAGCTGGTCAGAGAGGTGGCTGTTTTTAGATATAATAATATATTAATTTTAGCCCCAGAACTTAATATATTTCAGGCATGAACACACAATATAGTAGGTTTTAATGTAGAAACCAAGGTTTTAATGTAAACAATTTTTTGTATTATCTGAAGTAGCCAGCATTGCCAGCTTTGGTAATGTAAAAAGCTATTGAAGAGCCACATATTAGTTCACTATTTTTAATGCTTTTTAATACTATTAATCTGCCCAGAGTATCTATTCAGATAAATGAACATTTGGCCCTGCAGCTCTGGACCATGCACCTTTTCATTTGTCCACTGCAAATTTACAAATTCCTTTAAAAAAAAAAGAACAAAAAAACCTGAGATGATTTTGAAACACCCATCCTTATCATTAAATTCTCTAGACACTTTCAGAATAGGCCCTACAGGACAGACAGAAGAACTAGATGTCAATGAGAAAGTTTGTGTTAATGTGCGAGTCTGGATCAATCTGAAACAGGCTGCAGCCCAAGATGACTAAAGTGAGATATTCCCCAAGATCCCTGAATATTACATGGTTCTCCAAATAAGACAGAGCTAGTTAGCTGTGCTAGTCTGAAGTTTGGCAGATGGCAGGGTAGAGATACATCTTACAGACAGAGCCAGCCTTAGGGAAAGGCTGGGTGAACTTGTATTTTGGCACCCCCCTTTGGTGTCCTTCTCCCTCTATCCCTCCCCCCCACCCCCCAAGTCAGTGCCATTGCTGCAGACAGGCAGAGGTGTGGGGCACAGTCTGGTGAGGAGGTGGAGCGGCATGGTGTGCCAGGCAGGCATTGCTACTGTCTGGCCTTGTTCCTCCTGGGCAGCAGCTGGGGGGGGTGGCAGGCGAAGAGAGTGCTGCTGTAAGCACAGACTTCTTGTGTGTGTGTGGTAACCGCCCCCCCCCCCCCCCCCCCCCGGCAGCCTGGGTGGTCACCCACCCCCGAGGCTGGCTCTGCTTATAGACTAACTGAATCAGAGATTGATAGGCTTTTGTAAGAACTCACTTCAGTTGCTGTCATCATTAGCATCTGACAAAATGAGATCTTGCTCACAAAAGCTTAAGCATCTCTGATTCAGTCAGTCTATAAAGGTGCACCTCTACCCTGCCTTCTTGCATGCTGTTGCCATGGGTGTGCTGTGAAACAGGTCTTCCTATTGGGTAAGTGAGTCTGCAGGCCTAAGCAGCAGCATGCCCATGCATTCTTTGTACCTATACACCCCCGCCGGTCCTAATCCATTTAGGAAGGAGTCTTCTGCAAGTCATCTTTTAATAACTGTTTTGCACAACCCTTACCACGTTGCTTACATTCAAATGCTCACTGTATCCAGCTCTGTATGGTTTGGCAAGCGCTCCATCAGACACGTGCGTGGAAACACAGCCAAGCATCTCACCAAGTATGTTTAATACTACTAAGGCTGGTCAGTCCAGTTATAAATTGTGTGTGTAGGAAAGCTGGTCTCAATGTGGCTGCTCTCTGATCTGCCTAGCCAGTGGTTCTACATGGCAAGATGCTGCCAAAGTGACAAAAGCATTTAGTCAGCAACCAGTAGGAGTCCCAGAAAAGGCTCAATCTTTGAGCATGAGCAAGGAAAAAAAGAATGCCCAAGGCTACTATTGCGGTGTAACATATTTCTTGCCTCAATCAGAAAGAATCACCAGCCACAACACAACCACCAACATGTTTCACATTGGTGCTTCCTGCAGCTTTACACAGTAAACTTTAATCTAAAAAATTCTCTGGGGTTCATTTCCAACAGATCTTACATTTTTCCCAACTCTGGCACCATCTTGCTTGGGGTCCTGAGACCAGCTGCTATCATATACCAAGCTGCTCCAAGGTAACTCAAGTGACAAGAGACTGTTGCTTTCCCCAACTCTCATTTGGTCCAGGAGCAAGGAAGTGTACAGAAAGGGCCACTGAACTCAGGGGGGAAGCCTCAAACATGTCCACATGTTCTTGTTTGAGTCGCAAAGGATTCATTTTCAGAAGTCTGTCTTTTTTTGATACAACAATCATCTAATGAGCTCTGCCTTAACCCAAATCAGACCTGTGCCCATTTTCCGAGTAATTGTAATAAACAGTTTGTGCTAAAAGGTAAACATGCCTTGAAACTGCAGGACTGATGTTTCCTGCGAATGTAGATCATAGCAGTTAGATCTACAGTTTAATGCATTACCCCCCACCTTTAAAAGATATTATTATACACACAGTACAGTCACACATTTCTTCTTTGCCAGGAACCTACCCAGGAGCTTGGATACTTCTGAGGTTCCTTCCTACCCGTATCTCGCTTGTTGTTCCAGCTCCAAATGCTGTAGGGGAGTTTTGCTACCACCATGGCTAAGATCACGACAATTTAAAGAGGCAACGATGAGGAGCTCAGTTGGTCCCAGACAATGAACAGCTCATGTATGCTCATGGTAGCCTCTTCAGCCCAAAGAAAGAGCCTGCCTATCAACCCCTCCTCCTGCTGAGCTGCCACAAGCATGCACGTGTGCCTCTGGAGACCTGAGCGGGCCAGGCTGCATTTAATGAGGCAACAAGGAGGAATTTGTATTGAAGGGCAGGAGGCCTCCAGCAGAGTAAGGCACTTGTGTAAAAGGCTACAGTAAATATGGTACGAGTTGAAAGGCAGAATTAAGAGTGCTTCCCTTCAGTCTCCTTTGCAAGGACCACAAAGCTGGACTTGGACTCCATCTCAGGAGACACTGCTGTGAACAAACACTGTTGCTAACCTCACACAGAAATGGGTACAAGCCAAGTCTGTGCAATAGGAACATTAGAGGGAACAGATTCTGCAACTGTACTTAAGGCACCACAGTCTGAATCAGACTTAAAATAATTAGGACAAGACAGACACAGATGATGGCAGAGCCCTGATTATTTCTCTCTCCAGCTCTTCTGCAGATCCAGGTGCCATGTTCATCAAGAACGCAGGTATCAAACTAGGATCCTGCACATGTTCTCAGCCTTGTCAACACCCACCTAATCACTAAACATAAATAAAATGCAGGTATCAATGGTAAACTCATCTCTTTGCCTTTCTCTGCCACTTCAGCTGTTTGTCTGTACTTTCATACAAGTGTTAAAGTAGCCACAAACGCAGTGAGTCCAATGATGAGTCCACGCAGTAAGCAGGATTAGTTACATCTGCCTCAAACACTATACCAGCGTTGCTAACTGCTTAACTACAATTTCCAGACTTGATATGGGAAAGCCATACTACCTGTATCCTGTATTCACCCTCCTTAATACCCTGGATTTACAGTAAATCTGCAAACTGCTTAAAGAGATGAAGCTGCTGTTTTGCATGCAAAACCCCTATCATAGTTTTTTGGCAATTAACACAGACAGGGGAATACATCTTGCTCTAGGTGATGACTGGCTACATTGCTTTTTGAAGCCAAAGAAAACTACATATTCATTTCTGAAGGTCACTGGCTCCAGGAGAAGCCATATGCCCAAGCTCATTTCTTCACCTGGCATAAGATGATTCTGCAATATGTTTACTTCCTCCTGGAAATGCATTTTGCACAGATGAAGCAGCAAAGCAAGCATTCACATTTAGACATTTGCCTGATCAAAACAGCTCCCTCTGACACTGTTTTTAGCAGCGCTGGCTTTCATCATACACAAAAACATACTTGATTTGGATTATAAAATTGCAACACTCACTCAGACAGAGCCCTTTCCATACTTCCCAGCTTCCGAAGTGAAGAAAAGCTATTGAAAAAAAAAGACCACAGAGATGTAGACAGCCAAGCCTGGAGGAGAATGATGCATTTCCAAGACTAATGCTACAAATGAGGTCAAGTGCTACTGGGGATTTAGATAAAACAGCCCAAAATAGACAGTGATGCTGTTTTAAAGATGCTCCATGATCTTCTCACCTTCACGGGCTCGCAGAAGTGCCTTTCACAGCACACACAGGTACAGCAGCACCACATAAACATCACCGCATGGCCATCTGCAATGCCCTCGCCAGTACTAGGTACTGCTCGGACCAGCTCCCACACTGACTACTCTGCTCCCTACATCTGCGAGGCTGAGGGCTCTGGGCACTTGCAGTATAAACAGAGAGCCTTTGCCAACACAAGCATCACAGTGTGCAGCGCTCCAGCACTGCTGATGCAAACGAACAGTCCACTCAGACCTCATGCATGGTATATGAGCCTTTCCTCCAGCTGGGAGCATTCGGCTTGAATGCCAGACCGTCAGGACCGGTAGATTTAAAGCAGCAGGGCACTCGATTCTAGATTCAAGACAGCATATTTTATGTATGTAGCAAACCT
The DNA here is from genome assembly GCF_030867095.1 of Alligator mississippiensis. NCBI lineage: Eukaryota > Metazoa > Chordata > Crocodylia > Alligatoridae > Alligator > Alligator mississippiensis. Next base: position 15,332,734 of record NC_081835.1, read on the forward strand.
CCAACCCAAAGCATTGGGAATGGAGCATAAAAGGACAATGCCATGAAATATAAATATCAGACAGTCCGTGCCTTAGGAGAAAGCAACTTATTAGGCAAGAGTTTTAAACCGGGATTTAAAATGGAGAATCAAATATGAAATAGCGGGACAGACACACAAGCAAGATGACAGGCCCTGTTCACTTCCCAGTTGAAACAATGTTGCAAACAACTTACAAGGCACTAGGAAGAAATTTCCAGGAGCCTAGTTTAACAGCACCCAGGACCATGCTCCAACATGATGCTAGCCTGGGCTACTACTGTTCTCATCCAATGATCCACAAACGTACTGGAAACGGGCCACTAAGTTTGTTCCTGAAGAACCAGGCAGTAGCACATGGAGATGCCACACGTGCTCTCCCCCAAAGTGCCAGCAGAGCTGACTCAGTGTAGCACAGGGTGGGAGCGCAGCACCAGGATACTGCACCATCCTGCTTCCCTTTCTGGAGCCAGGAGGAGCAGAACTCACTTGGATAACTGCATCAGTGCTGCTCCCTGCTGACAGTGTTGCACCAGCCTCTAATCCTGGCTGCTTCATGTCAGCTTCTTGCTTCCTATTGTTTTGAAAAAATCCAGTTCTTTATGTTATGAGGAACTTGTGTCCTGAAATATGAGTTTACAAAAAAAGGTGGTCAGTTTACAAAGGGGCAAACTCTTGAATAATCCAACAAGTGTGCAATGAAGGAAAGCGCTACAAAATTTAGTTTTATTTCTGAGGATAAGAGAACAGCTTAGCTGGTTCCCCATATTTATTTTGATATCCAAGATGGCACTTCAGGAATGTCAAGTACACTTGGGGAGGTAAAAGAGGCTACTTCCGAAAGGGGTGGGAGGAGATGGCAGACAGAAGTCTGTCCAGATTCAGGCAGAAGACAAACAGTATTGCTACACAGAAGTTAAAAAGGTATTTGCCAATGATCCTGTGAAGCTGATAAGCCTCAGATGTGAGAGATGAGTACCGAGGTACAGTCTCAATTTTGAGTGAGGAGAAGTGGAAACACAGGAAAGTGGGCCAACTACTTCAGGGCCAGACTCTAGAGAAGTTTAAAATTAGTAGTCAAGCATGCAACCCATGTTGCACCCAAGAACAGGACATACAAAACTCAAGGCCTGCTGGATGCTGAATGGACAGGTCTGGCCTTTGTGTTGACTTTCTGGCCTCTGGTCAATCATGGTCAAAACCCCTTCCCATTACTGTATTTCTATTTGGTAAAGGATTACCTAGTTAACTAGGATTGTCACAAGGATGATCTTGTGGAAAGGAGCCCTATCAAGCTTTTAAAGCACTGGTGTGCCCCGTTATTTCATGCAAGAATCTCCTTATGCTGAACAACATCCATGACAACAGGTAGGCTCTAGAGCCAAAACATCTGCTGAGAAAACCAAAGACACACAAAACATATAAAAAATTAAAGACTTGTAGAGAATGCAGCATGGATGCATTTATTATTATCATGCTCCGTGTTGGCTGCATTTAATCAACATCATAGTTGGTTTCCATTACTGAGCACATCTTGGTTTTAGCAGCAGTTCAAAGATTGGCAATGTATTTAATGTGGTTTCCTTGTGTGCAAATGCAAGACAAGGGGCTCCCCCCAGGTTGACTGGGGAGAAAAAAAACATTCTGTAAGACAAGGTTCCCCCCCTGTGTCAACCTGTTTTCCCCCCAGTCAACAAGTAAATTTGGTAATCAATGCTTAGATGCTGTCCACACTGTGAAAAAGCACTGACTGGAACACCGCAAGCATACACTTGTACAGTGCTACTCACAGCAGCTGTCTTAGGATATTTTGCAAGGGTTGCCATGCCTGGAAGCTGATCTTTAGCATGAATCAGGTTGTATAAAGCAGCGTACAGCTGCACTTCTTAAGTGCACAGGCACAAAGATAACAGCTGCATTAACTCAGCTGGTCCTAGCTCCATCCTACAGTATATTGGCAGAAAACTAGGCAATTGCCAGGGGGTCCTTGCTTCCAGTTGGTATATAGTGCTAGCTTCAAAGAGTCTGAGGAAGCAAGAGTACAACCATTGAAGGGACTGTCATTTGCTAGAGCTATACATTTGTACAGCACCTACGAGAATATATGAGACCAACCATTTTGGCTCCAAGTACAACCTTAGCATAAAGGGTTAAATAAAGCAGTGGCATACTGGCACTAAAAAGATGAAAGATGTTATTTCATTCACTTGATGACTCTATTATCATTTTGCCCCTTAAGAAAGCAATACCAAACACACTTAGTCAGGGTGAGGTTTAAAACTATGTAACACAGTACAAGAGTTTCTCCATGCTAGGGTTATGAGAAGTTAAGATTTTCATTCTCCACTTACTAGGAGGTATTACTCTAAGACCACAAGGAGAATGACTTAGAGATTGGATTGTAAAGAAAACCTTGGATTAAACAAGCTAGCACTCTTGAGCCAACAAGCTGTTCTTGTCATCTGCCAAGAAGAAAGTGGTCATCTGGGGCACATAAAGGATTTAGCAAGGCTGCATTTCACAGCATTGTCCTACTAATTTCTTCAACTAAATTTAGGATTTCTCTCATCAGCTGTGTTCCAGTCCATGTAAGAACATGAATTAAAGTACAGGCATCCCACTCAGTTTTACCATCTTGCGAGAAACCTGGGCTTGCACAAATTGTTCTGAATAAACTCCAGAGCTGTTATGGTTGGGTTTTTTTGTTTTTTTTTTTAAACTAAAACTGGGACAAGCATGGAATGTAAAAAGCATCAAACGCCAAATTGTGCGCGCAAAGAGTTTATAATTGCTTCTCGCCCGCAGAGAACGTTCTTGGGTGGAGTTACAGTAGTAAGACAGACATCATTAACACAGAAAAAGTCAGATCGGGAGACATGATTGTGTTTGGATTTTCTCTAACCCAGCCTAGCTTCTTGGCAGCACCTTATTTTTATAGTTTTCTTCTGCAAGAGGAAGTCACTACTTGACGAGGAAAAGTTATTAGCCTTGCCTACAGTAACATGGTACTTACAAGATGTAGCTTGAACAATCTGATCTAGCCTTACTGGCCACATCAGCATAGCAAAGCAGGAAGCAAAGCACCCCCATACCCTCAGGAATCCTTATCAGACTAGAGGAGTGCCTTCACAAACCATACAGCACAATAAAAAGAGGAGACTACAGCAAAATTAACCAATCTACCAGGCTCAATATTACCTCCATTAAGCAAAATCAGTCTCATTCCCCATTGAAGATGATGAGGGCATGCTTTCTTCTTTAAGCTTTGTTAGTTCTGCTTCCAAATCCTGGCCACAGAGGACTGATGTTCAATGATGTTACAGAAGTATTTCCATGTACATGGATGCACTCAAACATCATCCTTAAAACAGTGCCAACCAAGGAGCTTTCATTACAAACAAAGTTTAGGACGATTCTTTCCATTCATTGGCAAGGCATGAGCTGGCAGCGCATGCATGCGAGCTTCACTGCTGCAATGAATTCTGATGCTTCACTACTGAGCTCTTCTCCCTCCCTTCTTCCTCGCCTTTGTTCTCAATAAGCCATGCATAGTGGAGGAGCACTGTCTGCAGTAATTTAAGCACCACAGCAAAAGCCGGAGGATTGAATCAAGCCTTTAACCAATGTGGGGGACATAAATGTTCTGTGTGTCCAAGCCAAGAACAGAAAAAGTCTAATAAATCAATAGCTCCTGTAATGCTGTGGATGAGATTGTTCTGAAGGTCTTATGCAAGGAAAGCACTTAGGTTAAAATGCCTGGACTTTGCACAGAACCCCTGTATGCTCCAAAACACCTCTTTTCCTCCCTCTTCTTCCATTCCAGTCAGCGATTCCCTAATTGCTTCAGGGGCCCAGGAGGCCCAGGGAAGGGCTGCATCTTTGTCTGGCTGCAGCAGAAGCCACTTAGTGGGGCTGGAAGTGGAGGGAGGAGGAACAAAATAAAAGCACAGGAGTTCTGCTGTGGCTTAAATTCTGGTGATTAGCTGCTCATATGACCGTAGTAGGAGGACTCTTTTCAAGGCTGCTTGAAACACCAGTTGAGAAAAAAGGAGGGAGACGCTGGAGTAGTGTATTTGCTGGGACTTGCTCACTGCCAACATTTTTTTTTAAAGCAAGAAAATGAAACAGCAGCAACAAGGGAGAAGAGGATGGGAAGAAGTATTCCATGCACTTTTCCAACAAGGCACTTATATATGAACCAAGTACATCCAGAGGGACTTTTGTTACCCAAAACTAGAGTCTCGCTCTCGCTCTCTCTCGCGCGCGCGCACACACACACACACACACACTTGCCTGCAGGTGTAGTGCCACAGATAAGAAGTTAGCAAGCAAAACACAGACAGAAGAGAATCCCAGAGATCACCAGGGGCCAGCATTGCATAGGACATTATACAACGAATGAGCAAGTTTGAGAGAGTAACCAGAAGTTAAGATGAAATTTAAGATCAAAACACTGAATCAGCAGAGAAATTTAGGGAGGCAGAATGTAACTTCCAAAGATGGAACTTGGCCAACATTTTTGCAGAATATCTCTAACTTCCTGTAAACACCACCAAAGCCTTCAGTAAGGCACAGACTGCAAGCAGTTTATGCTTCACCTGAGACTTGGCACTTCCAGTAGCACCATGCCAGATACCACCACCCAGACACACTGTTAGGACTTGGGGAACTGCGTCACAAACTTACCTTGAACTCTCCCATCTCAACTTCTAACCGTCTAAGACCCTCTCTCCTAACTGCTAAACTACTTGTTTACTTCACAAGTCCTCCTGATACTAGAGCAGAGATGTTGTGGCTTCAGATCACAAGAAAAAACTATTCATAGGGACAACTTAACTTGTTCACTGCTGAAAACAACTGCAACTGCAGGACAGGAGCAGAGGAGAACTGGAGAAAAACAACAAAAATAAATCAGTGCTACAAGTCCATTTTAGCTTGTGTAGCTAGTATGGTCCTCCAATGCTTAAAGCCTGAAATGTGCTTTATAAGTTAGATTCAGAATGTATTATATACTCTTTCATCTAATTAAAATTCAACCTGGTACAAGGCTGCTTGTTTGATTAAGCTTCTAAGTGTTTTACTGCCCAGATTTGAGACAACTGCATAGAAAGAAACAGGACGTCTAAGTACAATTGATGAACAGGAGGAAACCAAACCAAACAACGCATGGCTCAATGCCAAACAACAACCTTGTTAGAAAACACCATGGCCCCTGCAGTTTGTACAAGAAAAATTGGTTTCACTTGATTCAAAGCTGCATCAGGGTGCAGTACGAAGGGAACGGTTATGGGAGCACTGCTCCGCGTGGAATCTGAACCCGGCATGCAAGCTGCAAATCTCAGTGATCTGAGACACAATGCGTGCAAATCCCTTTATCCAGTGTCCAGGGCTAATCATCAGTTGGCTAAGCCAGCCTTTTGTAAAGCCTCCTTAGCTTTATATTTGTACCACTCCTGTTTCTCAGTAATACAGCAGAGATTTCTATGAGGCTGACCCTGAATGCCTGCTCAGCAGTTCAATGAAAGAGTTTGCACTGATTGCATTTATTTATTTAATCATTTTGTATTTGTTGGCCCAAAAGAGCTACAAATCCTGTAGAATTGAGAACTTGTCTTGGGGCTGTTTTACATTCAGCTCTACTCTAAAGGGAGGGAGGGCTGGTAAACCCACCAGTGGTATTGTCCAACTTGGGAGGACGGGGAGGGTTCTCTTTGGCATCAGTACAGACTAAAGCAAGGCTCTGATGTTTTCAAATTTGTCTTGGTAAAGTGCATCCTCCTCTCTTCTCCCTTTCTTACACCAAGTCTGAAGCACTTGGAAAGTCCAACTCCATGTCAAATATAAACAAAGGTGACTGGACAGACAACCCAGGAGACCATCTCCCTTCTGCAACTACTGACAAATTTCAGGACTCCAGGAAGCTCTGTCTCCTGATGGCATTATTGATGACTGCCAGTCTTACAGCAGACAAAGAATTACAAAGTTAGTTCTTGGCAGGTGACTGAAGGAGCAAGTGGAGTTTCAGAATTATTTTATTTAAAATTGTATTTGAATCTTTAAAACTGCTTCAGCAATTTTGAATAATAAATATTAAATATTTAAAAGCTCTGCAAGCATTGGACATTCACTTCCAAGGTCTGTCTAGGTATAAAAATGATCATAGTTTGAAAAACAAATAAACCAACCAGCCAACCCTGATTTAGTAGTGGAGGGGGGCCCCGGTGCGGAAGTGTGGTGCCCCTGGGACTGCCCAAGCCGGGTGCCTGCGGGTGGGTACCACCTTGGGGGGAGGGCCGCCACTGCCGCGGAGGGAAGCACCAGCCCTCCACCGCAGCCCAGGGACTGCTCCGCCTGCCTTCCCCTCCCCACTGGAGAGGCAGGTAAGTCAGCCCGTGTGTGCACAACACCAGGGTTTAATCAGCCCTAAATTGAACTGGTGTTTTTTAAAACCCACCACTTCAATTTAGGGCCCTGTTTCATCTACACACGCCCTATGGATACTAAGAATGACAGAGGAGCTGCTGAGTGAAAAATACATTTGTGCCCTTTTGGCTTCCTTATGACGCACAGAAGGTGGCATGAAAGCTTTTCTCCTTGATCATTTTCTATTTGAGAAGAATCAGGAATATCCTTTGGCTTTGCTTGAGGATCTGAAAGGCATTAAAAGGGTATCCTGGGATGAGAAGGCTCATATAAGAATTGGGTGGTTGAAGCCTTTTTCACAGAGGCACTGGAATCACAGAGATGCATTTTTTTTAAACTAACCCCTTTCAACTGATTTGAATTAGGAGTTACTCCCCACTTCCCTCCAGGTTGTATTTGCACAGTATTTCTGGTACTATCATCCTACCAGTTCTTGACTTGTTCAGAGGCCAAAACAACCAAGATCTGTACTACTTATGGGAAAACAACAACCAGCCTACCAACCATCCAAAAGAAAATCTTCCAGTGCTTCTTTCATTTTTATTAATTGCACACATGTTTTAAAATCCTGCGCCACACATTTGGATGGAAGCCCTTTAAAAAGGATTTTCTTGAGTTTAGGAAGACTAATATCTGATTAATTTTATTTACAAATGGACTTTGCAAACGTAACTCTCCTTCCACAAAAGGTATTTAGAAAGAGACTAATGCTGACAAAACACTCAACTTCAAGACACCGTGAGACCTGGAGCTTTGTTAACAAGTAGGTTTAAGTCAAGCTTCCAAGAACCTATTGCCTCACATCCAGTCTTGGAAAATGCCCCACCTGGTTCTTTGCAAGGAACATTTTTTAAACAACACAGAGCACAGTTACTAGTACAGTACTTCACTTTAACCGCTGGTGGTAAGAGATTTGATAGATAGTTATTATAAACTACAATGACCAGAGAGATTGCTGAAAGTCCAATAGTCTCTAGTGAGCATGGCTCACTTCTGACTGCTGAAGGAGTCATAAAATATGGTTACTCCCAGCGTCTATCATCACTTCAGTGATAGGAGAAACCTTGTGTAAAATTGTTTGATCATGAGGTAATTAGAAAGTTTCCATACTGATACAAGCAGATCAAATCACAACCATCCGAGCTTAACCCACATAACCACCAACACACCAAGCTGGTAGTCTTTTGGTTTCCATGCTTACTGCAACTTGGAGAGGCTGCAGGGGCTTACAAATGGCCCCCTTCATTTCCCTGCTGGCATGTCTTGCTGGCACGAAGGAGCAACAAGCCTGTAATAATCCGATTACTCCTAGAGTGGGTTTAGTCTGGAGAACTTTCATCATATGGTATTTCATAGGATAATAGAAAGTTAGGGCTGGGAGGCACCTCAGGAGGTCATCTGGTACTCAAAGCAGGACCCCCTCCCCAACTAAATCATCCCAGCTAGGTCTCAAACCCCTCCATGGATGGAGATTTCACCACCTCTGTAGGTAACCCGTTCCAGTGCTTCACCACCCTCCTAAGCGAGAGGTTTTTGTCTAATATCCAAACTGCATTTCCCTTGCTGGAACCTGAGACAATTGCTCCTTGTTCTGTCATCTGACACCACTGAGAACAGTGCAGCTCTAACCTCTTTCGACCCAACAACCCTGCATGCAGGGAGGTGAAGGCTGCTATGAAATCCCTTCTCAGTCTTCTTTTCTCCAGACTAAATAAGCCTAGTTCCCTCAGCCTCTCCCAGCCCCTTAACCATTTCTGTTGCCCTCTGTCAGACTCTCTCCAACTTGTCCACATCCTTTCTGTAGTGGAGGGCCCACAACTGGACACTATTCCAGATGTGGTTGCATCAGTGCTGAATAGAGTCACTTCCCTTGATCTGCTGGCAATACTCCTACCAATGCAGCCCAGGATGCCGTTAGCCACCTTGGAAACAAGGGCGCATTGCTGGCTCATATCCAGCTTACTGTCCACTGTAACCCCAGGTCCTTTTCTGCAGAGCTGCTGCTTAGCCATTGGTTTACTTTGGGAAAACTCAAAAGGGCATTATAGGCACTTCACTTTTATTTTGAAAGGTACCATATCTTCTTACATACAACATGCCCCCAACTTTAATGTGCACCTTGTTTCCGAAAGGCAGATGAAAGAAAAAAAATCTCTTTGTAGTAAGTAACTGAGTCACAGCAGCTCAGGAGCTGGGCCTGCTCTTTTGTCATTTGTCAGAATCTTCTCACTGCGCGAAACCCTTCCGCCACCAACCTGCAAAGTGTTCTTCCCTGCTTTCTCCCCACATTTAACTCGGGTAACCCAATATTTGCACTCTTTCCCACAGTCTGTGTAGTTGCAGCAGGGTTTTTTTCCAAGTGACTTTAAGCTTAGCACAAGTTACTGTGCAGCAGTCTGGTATTAAAGGGAGAAAATAGGGTATTTTATAAGCAATTTCCAAGCTCACACATGTGGAAAAGTAGAACAGATCCCCTTCCCAAACTGTAAAAGTACAGTTGTGATTAACTAGTAGAGGGCTCTCCAAACTAGGTTAGATTAGGGCTGTATGTACAAGAGCAAGTCATCCCTTTAGACCCAGTCCGCTTTGTAATTTTTTTTCTTTCATTGCTAATACCCATCGGCCACTTTGGGAGAACCAACTGGCCGTTAATGCCATTTTAGAACTCCTCTGGCCACGGTTATAGAAAAAAGGTGTTTAAAATTCTGGCAGCAGCTTCACACCACCACACTCAACCACACCTGAGCTGAACCAGCATTAACAAAGATATTTTTGAAAGACTTCTCCGCTGCAGACAAAGGATGTAATGACTCTGAAAGCCACACAGCATGCGGAAGACGCATTGCGATTCTGTTTCAGGCACAAATATGAATGAAGGGACTTCCCCTCCGGCCCAGGGAAAACGCACGAGCGTGAGTGTGGAACAGTACTCGGACCCCCTGGAGAAAGAGCAGGCTCAACATGAAACCCCAGGATCCTGGTTTCAAAGCTGAACGCCCATCCAACTCAACTAAGATTTGCTCAGTGTTGGATGCCAATGGCCTGCTTGTTCCACCGCTTCCCGTCCTCGCAAGAAATTGGCCCAAACTGCCGGTGTCACATTCCTGATAGGGAGTGATGGACTTAGTTGCCTTCAGTCCCCGCTGCCACCCACGTTTGCAGGGCCAGTCCCATTCTCAGTACTCCTTTTCTGGGGGAGATTTGTCAAAGTAAGCAGGGAAGGAGCTTGCAACCCCCACTATCCTTTCAGCAGCAATGGGATTCACTTGCTCCTACTGCTTTGAAGCCGCCATGGATCCACTACCTTCTCAGCAGCAGCAAGGGAAAGCCAAGAGGAAGGCCAACGGAGCTGAAATACTCGCTGCGCAGAAGGCAGGGATTCGCGAAGTGCAGCAATAAGAGGCAAAACGAGCTCTCCGAGGCTGCTGCCAGTTGTCTCCCCCTGCTGCCAGGCAGCCCTGCTGGGGAAAGCTCCCACTAAAAGTTATTCAACTGCCGAGTTCAGCGATTGCCAGGCACGCCGAGAGAAGGCAGTCCTTAAAGAAAGGGGCTGAGCTCCCAAGCACCGACCCCTCAGGGCTGGGGTGAAAGGCATGTTAAGTCTACCCAAGACAGCGCAATGCTATATGCCCGCATGAAACTGTATTTTATTCTCATTTTTCTGCTGGCAGTACAGCGATCCTCTGCTTAGGTAGAGGGGGCAAATCAGCGTGTCCATCTGCACAACTACCCACTGCAGATAACTTTCTGGACTAAATATGAGGAGCTAGAAACAACTCGCCTTGTACTTCTCCGGACCAGAAGCCATGCGCCCACTGTCGGTACTCGCTCTCCCAGGCCGGGCGTTCCTGCGCCCGCGCCGCAAACGAACCCCCCAACTGCCGGAGAAGCTTCCGGGCTCCTTCCCTCCTGCTGCCGAGGGAACAAACCCCTGAAAATGCTGACGATCCGTTAACTCGGGGCTGGGCTGGATCTGGCCCGCCAGGCACCTTCGCTGGCCTGCGGCGCCCTGCACCAAATTGTGCCCCGCCCAGCCCTTCTGCCCACAGAAATGGCAGTGAGGCACCCAACCCCAGCCTCTCCTGTTATGTCTCGCTCCCACCCTCGTGGGTGGAAGGGCCGGCCCCGCTAGCGCTGGCAACACTGCTGCTGCAGGCTTCGCGGCGTCCCGCTCCCTCCGGGAAGCAGGTGGGGCTGCAGCGGGGCGGGAGCTCGGGTGGGCAGGGTGTGGGCGTGGGGTTATGGGGACGCCTCCCACACTCCCCCCATGGCGCACAGTCCGGGGGGGTGGGGGGTGCGGCGCAGCGCGGCAGTGTGCTGCTGCCTGGCTCCTGGATCCAGCCAGCGCTGCGAGGAGCGCAGCCCCCGCTGGCCCGTGTTTCCCCGGTGCTCCCCGCACCCTGCATTAACTTCTGGCATCTGATTAAACTCATCAGGTTCAAGCCAGCGTTAATGTTGTACATATGAAAATAACGGTTACAGCTCCCATGAACACTGTTCAGGGTAATATCCCTAATTACAGCTCTGTCCCTTGCCTCTAAGGCTAAAAGTACTGACATCATGAATGTTCCTTTCAATGTCTTTTTTTCCACAAAACAAAGAAAATTATAGGATAGTGGTCATAGCAGTGGGGTGCAGAGCCCCGAGAAGGGAGCACTGACATGACAAACAGCAAAGGATGGAGGGCAGGATTCACCTTCAGGGAGGAATATTCTGCACTGGTCCGGTCCTGCAGGGAGCAAACCAGGAAAGCCAACGCTGCAGCTGAACTCCAACTAGCTTCGAGCATCAAGGACAATAAAAAGTCCTTTTTCAAATATGTGGGGAGCCAGAGGAAAAGCAAGGGCAACATTGGACCCCTGCTGAACCAGACGGGACAACTGACAACTGACGCCCAGGAAAAAGCCAACCTATTAAATGGGTACTTTGCATCGGTCTTTCACCAGTCCCATGGGACAACCCTGCCCACTACAGGACAGGGAGGTCCGGGTGAGGGAGATCCCCTGCCCTCCATCAATGCTGACTTCGTGAAGGAACACCTTGAGAGGCTGGATACCTTCAAGTCAGCCGGTCCTGAACCTACACCCCAGGGTACTCAAGGAGCTGGCGAGCATCATAGCCCAGCCCCTGGCACGGATCTTTGAGAACTCCTGGCGCTCTGGTGAAGTGCCCGAAGACTGGAAGAAGGCCATTGTGGTGCCTATCTCCAAGAAAGGGAGAAAAGTGAATCCGGCAAACTGTAGGCCCATCAGCCTGACTTCTATCCCAGGGAAGATCTTAGAAAAGCTCATTAAAGAGACCATCCTTGTTGGACTGGCCAACACCAACATCCTGAGGGATGGCCAGCACAGGTTTGTTGCAGGTAGGTCTTGCTTGAGCAATCTCATTTCCTTCTACGACCAGGTGACCTATCACCTGGACAAGGGAAAGAGATTGATGTCATATATCTTGACTTCAAAAAAGCCTTTGTTCTGGTATCCCATGATCACCTCTTGGCAAAAATGGCCAACTGTGGCCTTAGGTCCTCCACAATCCACTGGCTGGGAAATTGGCTCCGGGGCCGGACCCAGAGGGTGGTAATTGATGGAAGTCAATCATCGTGGTGTCCTGTGACCAGTGGGGTCCCCCCCCCACAAGGCTCTATCCTTGGACCCATATTGTTCAATATCTTCATTAATGATGTGGACATTGGAGTCAGAAGTGGACTGGCCAAGTTTGCCAATGATACCAAACTTTGTGTTAAAGCATTCACACCAGAAGACAGGAGGGCAATCTAGACTGACCTGGACAGGCTCAGCAAATGGGCAGACAAGAACCTGATGGTGTTTAACACTGAAAAATGCAAGGTTCTCCACCTTAGGGGGAAAAACTTGCAGGATCCTTATAGGCTCGGCAGTGCTACACTGGCTAGCACTACGGAAGAAAGAGACTTGGGGGTCATCATTGACCACAAGATGAACATGAGCCTGCAATGTGATGCTGCAGCTAGTAAAGCAACCAAAACGCTGGCTTGCATCCATAGATGCTTCTCAAGCAAATCACGGGACATCATTCTCCCCTTGTACTCGGCCTTGGTGAGGCCGCAGCTGGAGTACTGTGTCCAGTTTTGGGCTCCACAATTCAAAAAGGATGTGGAGAAGCTTGAGAGAGTGCAGAGAAGAGCCAAGCGCATGATCAGAGGTCAGGAAAACAGACCTTACGATGACAGGCTGAGAGCTATGGGGCTCTGTAGCCGGAAAAGCACAGGCTCAGGGGTGATCTGATGGCCACCTACAAGTTTATCAGGGGTGACCACCAGGATCTGGGGAAACATTTGTTCACCAGAGCGCCCCAAGGGATGACGAGGTCGAACGGTTATAAACTACTGCAAGACTGTTTCAGGCTGGACGTAAGGAAGAATTTCTTTACTGTCCAAGCCCCCAAGGTCTGGAATAGCCTGCCATCGGAGGTGGTTCAAGCACCTACATTGAACACCTTCAAGAGTAAATTGGATGCTTATCTTGCTGGGATCCTATGACCCCAGCTGACTTCTTGCCCTTTGGGCAAGGTGCTGGACTCAATGACCTTCCGAGGTCCCTTCCAGCCCTAATGTCTATGAAAATCTATGAAACAGATGAAAAGGAGAAAGATAGCACACAGGGGTCTACATGTGCCATTAATGTGCTGAAAGCTTACTGCGCATTATGTTTTCCCCGGGAGCATGTCTACATGTGCGCCTGTTGGAAGCAAATTTGCTCCCTATGGGAGCAGTTCAAGGCAGGGATACTCCTGCCTTGCTCTGCTCTCATACGGCAGCCAGGGGGAGCTCTAGGCTCCCCTGGGTGCCAGCCCCTGGTTGGCAGGGGGCTGTCCCGCCTCCATAGCAGCTGCTTCGCACCCCTGTCCTGGGCAGCTGCCTGCTGCTGGGGCAGAGGAGGATGCCCCAGCCCTCACTCAGAGATGAAAGCAAGGGCCGAGCAGCAAGGGACAACGTCCCAGCTTCAACTGGCCAACTGCAGCAGGGGCTGGGAAGCAGGCAGCTACCCAGAGGAAGGGACAGTTCTCCTGCCCCTGCTGACTGGGAGCAATTTGCTCCTGATCAGCCATCTACCCATGCGCTACTGCCTAGTAGCTACTGAGTGGTAAATCTACTACATAGTAGAAAGCCATGCAGTAGACTAATCTACTGCATAGTAGCTGCTGTGCATGGTTACACAGTGATGCTTTGCTGCACAGTAGGTTAGTCTACTGCACAGTAAGGAGGCTTGTGTAGATGTGCCCAGGGAGCTTTTGGGGTAGAGTAGTAGAAAGGAAAGGCCCTACAGCAACAAAGAGCAAGACTAATTCTACATACGAACAAAATAAGGGAATAGTAATTGCTATATTGGGTCACAGCAGCCAGAACCCAATACTGCAGAGGCTGGTGCAAGAAATCCATGGCACACCATTAGAATGAACTAATACCTCCCCAGACAGTTGGAATTTGGCTGTCTCCATGAAGCATGGGAGCTGATGTTAATTTTGGATCCCATTTAATGTAGCTGTGGTAGTTTCCTTATCCATTAGCCTCTAACTAGGTTTTAACCTTACTAAGCTCTCTGTTTTATACATGTAGTGGTCTCCTTGCCACAGGATAACTACATTATAAATTCATATTCAGCAGACGATTGATTTGTTGCCTTTCAATGTTCTTAAAATACAAGTATCTATTTTTTTCTACGCCACATGCACTTGTGTGCGCATGGGGATGTGCCACTTAAAAAAACAAAACAAAACAAACACCCTCCCCGCTAGAATGCCCCATTTGGAAATTGCGTGCTAACTGTATCTTGTGATGCAATACCAAGTAGAATTTTAAATGACCATACTTCACTGCACAAATTTGAACACTGTCCTATAATCTTTAACTTGACTATTTTAGTCCTTTTTAACTTAGACATAACTTCTCCACCTCTAAGGAGTCTGCTACACTGTTAGAGCCTGACTGCATAAATTCTTTCCATCCTTCCTCATGCTGTACTCTACTATATAACATTACTGTAAAGCAGCAGAAACCATACGTAAAGCAAAACGCCCATGTTGTATAATGCTAGGAGTGATATCGTGACCTTAAAAAAAAAAAAAAAAAAAAATCGCAATGGAATGGAATATTTCCAAACGGGCAAGTGTTTCATTCCTAGCACAGACATTTTTGAAGCATCTGCCAGTGAGCTACCCGCTATTCTAATTGATATGGCTCATGCTCTAAAGCGATATTTTAAAATCTTTAGATAACTAGATATTTAAAAAAACCAGGAAAGCTGTGTATCAGTTCACTTTGATTTCCTCTGCAGAATTTATTAGTTACCGTGCACTTCATTAGTTGCTTTTGTACTGAATTGCTATGTTTGTCAAGATATCTAAGATGGTAGACCTTACCTTTCACATGTAGATCTTATTCAAAGGCTAGAAGAAAAAAAAATAAAGCTGTCCTTCCTGACTCCCAATCAGTTTTGCAACTCTGAAAACGAATAATTGACCTGGCTTAACTAAATAAATAGGAAAAGGGGGGGGGGGGGGGCAGAAGGAGGAAATCAACTTTGCCCTATAGGTATGAAAAGCTGGTTTAGTACTTTAATGGGCTCCAGCCAGTGACGTTCACCAGGTCAGTGGTTTGACTTTCTTTAAAGCTATAACTGCCAAACACTGACAAATGCTATTTGGAATTACTTTAGAAATCATCACATGCTTTCCAAAAAGACTTTCTATTTTAGAGCAGGGCAGGCAGCTTGTAAGTAAAAGCTTAAATAGCCAGAATGCCCATGCCAGGCATCAGTACAGATCTGGGTATAGGTGGGAGGAGGGAAGTATATGCATGTTTTAAGAGGAGGAATAATTTGC
This sequence comes from Alligator mississippiensis, assembly GCF_030867095.1. NCBI lineage: Eukaryota > Metazoa > Chordata > Crocodylia > Alligatoridae > Alligator > Alligator mississippiensis. The sequence continues at coordinate 15,348,034 of NC_081835.1, forward strand.
AAGGCATCATTGATGGATTAATCCCCACTGTGGTATAGATTCATCACATCAACTATGAATCCTGAACTAAGTCTTTTGAAACCTTTTAATGAATTAAAATGTTACCCAAGATATGTTCACAAATAAGATGGGAGACAGTATCTAAAATTTGTGTTGGCTTCTTTTTAAAAGTTCTCTTAACTCCTCTTCCAGCAGTTCCTTCTAAAACAACATGGGGAATTTAGATATGATGCAGCAGGAGACACTGGCTTTTGCAGTGTCGACTTTCGCAAGACAACTTTTAATATTATGGATTAGCAATGACCCAACCCTTCTCTCACTGGTCATCTCACCTTTTTTAAACTGCTTCCCTCTCATTTTAAAATGGGTTCTACATCTTGCCCTCTCCATTATGAAAACACAGGAAGGTTATGTTCTTGGCTGTGCTCCTTTAATCAACTCTCTTCTTCCTCTGGGAGATCTCTAAACTAGTTCGAGCCAGGGTCATCTGCCTGTCAGCTCTGGGCTGCACCAAGCACAAGCTACTAAATACTTCCAGAGAAAAGTCTTTCTTCTAAAAGAAACATGTATTAGTCTGGAGGAACAGAACGGCAGTTATTGCCAAGATCAGAAAGCACGGGAATTACCCTTGATCCTGAACAGTCTTTTCCCTCTAAAGCTGCCTTGTTTGCGTCTTATGTCTGCCTCCTTGTGACTTAAACACTTTATCCCATGACAATGGTAGGGAACTTGTAAGAGGAAGTTTGGAGCAACTTTCCCTGGACTGGTTCTCCAGCTTTGGCTGTCTTTCAATTCCTTTCCAAACCATGAAGGAAAGGTGCTTTTGTAATGCATTTTCCATCTCTCTGGACCTTTTTCTTCTCTTCCTATTTCAGTTCTCTTTTGAGTTTCTAGGCATTTCTCCATAAACACACCAGGCAATGTAAACTGCCACATAGAGCAAGTTACACAGGATGTAACATTGTGTCTGCAAAACTGAACTGCAGTTCACACTACTGTACGTGTGTGAGGAATTACTGACCAGATCCATATGATTACAGCCAATACTGTGGCTTCAAAACAAGAATGACTGTGTGCAAGTAAATAACTTGTGTTACCAACATGAGGCAGTTATGATTTCCTGTTCTATAATGGCAGGGAGTGATGAACAACATGGCTTTGTCATGTGCTGACACTCTTAGCAACCTAGTCTAAAGGGAAAACAAAAATCTACAATACCACCAAAAGGTGACTTGGCAGAGTCATCTAATACAATAGCCTAGAAGCTATTTAATCTCAATGCTCAGCTTGCAGGGGTAACCAACAACTTGTTAGCCCAAGTATCACCCTTTCATAGGTATCACCAGAAACAGGTGGACTAAAAATTCCTTCCCAATCTTAATAGCTCAGCTTTCACTCATCTCTTGCACTAGATCCCTGATCGAAGCCTTCCAGCCTACACACAATCCACATTTCTAACATGGAAACAGAAAACACAGTATCTTTAAGTCTTCAAGCTTCTCTCTCAGTCATTAAAAATGAGAAGTACAGAACCAAGCTCTCTTTCCTTTCCAGGTCACCTTTGGATCTGTGATGCCTTTCAATGCTATTCTAGCCATTAATCAGAGTAACATAAAGAAAAAGAATGGCAAAGAAAAAAAAGCGCAAATACTTTGAATGCTTTGGGTATTTTTACTTTTTTTATCCCAACAATGTGGCTCTGTCTTCTAGGAACAAGAGCACAGAGCCCAAATACAGTATGTCATTCTCCTATTTTCCTCCTATGGATCTCCATTTATTTTCAACCGCTCCCCTTCCACTCCCTCCAGTATCTCCTGATACAAGTTGTAGTTGGATTTTAAGCTGCAGGCAGCCAACAGGCTGACCTTTCATAACCCCTGAACAAACGGAGATGTGTCAGGATTGCTGACTCAAAAAAAGGGCATTGCAAGGCATAGAAAAACAAAACCATTTCAAACAAAGCCTACATTGAACAGAATCACCACAAAACAGAAAAGGAAATTAAGTCTATACTTCTATACTTGGGGTTTTTTTGGGAGGGGGGGAGGGGGCGGGGAAATCCTTGTTTCAATCTCACATGAACCAATACATATGAAATATTACTAATGCTATGGAGAGTGAAAAAAGTTTAGCTACTTCAGAAACTACTTAATCTACATCTAGTTTTTGGAAGACAGACTTGACATAAAAGCAGCAGCATCTGCTATTTTTTTGGTTCAAACAGCCAGTTTCAAGTTTGCCCATAAAGAGTGCTTGTAAAACAGATACACACAAGTAGGTGGAAGTCAGGGGCATATTTTGGTTTTGAAGAGCAAGGACTTATTGCACAAGCCATATACATGGTTCATGCTGTAAACAGTCCTAAAGGCTGTCAGTCCTATTACTTCCTCTGGGCTTTCTGGAGGTTACAGCGGTGTTTTGTATCTTTTCAGGTTCTGAAGCGCTCTGTCCTGTTTAAAGGCACCAACTCCGCATCACGGCATTGTGGACTGCTGTAGGGAAGTCCTTCCTGGGGGCTTTGAAGTCAAAGTTGCTTGCTATAACTGCAGCAGCTCTAATGGGCTGCTCAAAGGACAAGGGGCTTTTGTAGTAGAAATCATTTCCAATCACTCAACCAAACAAAAACACAGCTTTCCTGTGCGTACAAGGAACCTCCGACATCACGACCAAGCCACCTACCTACATGCAAAGAACTGAACAAGCGCTCTTAAACACCAGCTGGTTGTCTAGTTTTTAAATACTCTCTTTCAAGTTAGGCAGATTCAAGAGATTTAGACTTGGAATGTTACAATATCACAGGTCCAAAGAGGGGGCCAAAAAAAGTGACACAGTTACAGAAGGCAAAGAACATAAGATCAAATTTAAATTTGGTTTCTCTGGTCCTAGCTATAAAAAAAAAAAAAAAATAGCAACTAGCAAACAGAATTTTAATAAGACAATTGTCAATGCTGGGAACAGAGCCTGACAGAAATGCTGAGCTTTTTTAAGCATTCATTGCCCATCACGAGTCTGTCTAGCAAAATCAGCCACACTCAACAACTAGATACGGGGAGGGTGGAAGGAACAAAACAAAACGCAACATACTGTTTCAGGAGAAGGCAAGAAGGAAGTTTCCATGCTGGTTCGGAAGTAAAAGAAGGAATGCTCAGTCTAAACCCAGCGTCAATCCCTAGCTCGAACATGCTGTACTTCAGAATAACGGTAGCAGAGCCTGGCTCCAGCCGTGTTAGGCTGAATTCACAGTAATCACTGTAATATGAAGCAGGAGGACCCTGGGTATGTTGGCAAGAGCCCTGGGTGGATGTTCTAGAAAGCAAAAGCAACAGAAAACAAGTGATCTGTGCTTGTCACATGAATGCTTTGTAACAGAGTTACTGAGCCCACTAAAAATATTTCCAGTCACTGAATCAGGCAGGAAGACATTTGCAGTTAGCTTCTTGCTCAATAAAGCAAGGAGAAAAAAGTATTTCCACTTGACCTGAACATGATCAAGGCAGTTACAAAAAAGAACAGATAAAGGAGACCCCCTTTTTGTTGAAGCCTAAAGGCACTGTCGAATAATTGAGAGTACAGGACTAGAAGCCAGGAATGCTCGTCTTGCAACAAATCATAACCTCTCCAAGTTTCTATTAAGTGGCGTAAGGGGAATTTTTTTACTTTGGAGATTCTCTCATATAGACACGAGAAACAAGTAAATTCAGCAACTGTGAAGCAACGGACAGCACAGAAAGCTTGTGGATTTATGTGGCCACAGACGAGGCAAATAAAACAACTATGAACCTCTTTTGTCAGCAGAGAAGTTATTTTAAAACAAGGATCAAAAATAAATTTCGGAGTGGCCAGGGAAATGAATGGAAGCATGAGACTGGCTAAAAACAGATTCTCTGATCACCTTGGTCTTAGTAATTTATTCTGTGGATGGACAGAGTTGTGCAGCATTTCTGCTAATTATGCATTTTTCATTAAAGTTAAGAATTACACTGACATGGCTCTGGGACTGTTTCTTCTGTCCAGTCTTCCTCATCTAGAAGCCCTGCATACTTGATTGTGAGGAAGTAAGGACTACAGATCCTGAGCACTCCTGATAAGATGGGAAGGAGATGATCTTCCCTGAAGTGAGACCTGGATTGGGCATTTTGCATCTGTTGAGGTGCTATTAGCTGAAAGCTAAGCAATTCTGACCTATGTTAAGAGGCACCCAATTAAGAGGCTCAATTACAAGAGGGTATTCCCACAAAATATCTTCACTATTAAGTATACATACTGCGAAGAAGGAAGTTAATTTATGGGCTGTTAATTTATTTTCCAACAATAAGTAAGTGGCTGGGGGGGTAAGAGGGGGGAGGAGACACATACAACACGAGGTTATTTCACAGGTCTTGTAATCATCCTAACTGCTACTGCTCAAAGCTTTTGTCTCCCTCCGACATCATATAGTATATGCATGCTTGACTTGAAGAATTGGCAAAACAATCACTGGGCAATAAGGGGGAAACAAGACTCTCTTCAAAACTTGGCTTTACCATTGATCAACCAGCAGATTTTGCTGTGGAATAATGAAAGATGCTTGTTACCATAACATTAGTGCCACTTCTCATTGACATAACCCAGTGGTGGTCAACCGGGGGTACACGTACCTCTAGGGGTACTTAAAAAAGTTGTAGGGGGTATGCAGAACTGATGTGGCTGATAAATGCTGTGTACGTGTGCACAGGCAGCCAGGAGCACAGCCCAGCAGCATGGAGAGCAGCAGGGTCCGGCGGGAGGGAGTGGGGCCAGGGCTGTGGCTGCCTAGGCGGGGTGGAGGCATGGAGGTGGCTCCCGCTGCTAAGTGCACCCTGGGAGGGCACGGGGGGGGGGGGGGAGGGGGTGTGTCCTGGATGTGTGAGTGGGGCGAGGGCGGGCTGCAACTGCTGGCTGGGGCCTGGGCAGCGCCAGGCTGTTCCTGCCAGGGGTTTTGGGTCAGGCTGTGCTTGGGGCAGGCAGCAGCAGCGCTGGGAGAGGGAGCTGGGGGGGCCACGGTGAATTCTGGAGTGGCTGCAGCCCCTCCCATAGTCCCCCTCCCAGTGCCGCTGCTCACCCCAAGCGCAACCTGGCCTAGCCCCAGCCCACAGCAGTATCCACACCACTCCATGTGCACTCCACTCCGGGGTGCCCTCCTGGGGTGTGTGGAGCAGCGGGAGCCACCCCTCCCCCACGATGAGCCGCTCGCCGGTCCGTCTCATGCTCTGCCCTGGCTGTGCAGCACCTACCCCTGCCCCAGCCCCATTCCCTCCCTCACCACGGGGGGGGCTCAATCTGCCCCCTCACCCCTTAAAAACAAGAAAAAGATAAAGGGGCGCATGAGCTGACACTTTGAGCCAGAAGGGGTAACTTGTTAAAAAAGGGTGAAAACCCCTGAGAACCTGTAAGCCAGGCTAATACATGCAGCCAGATGACAGCAGAGGGCACAGTTCTGTGTTCTTGCTCAGGGGCATATTGCCAGCTTTGTGGCCAGGTTACATATGGTTCTTCTCCAAACCTGCCAGTCTTCTACTTGGTGATTCTGACAAATTTTTGAAAAGGAAAAATTCAGCTCCTGGCGCAACCTGTTCTAAGAGATCCACATCAGGCTCCTGCCCCAAAGCGCCGCGTTCCTATTGAGTCCCACAGACTTCATGCTCACATTTGCTAAGACCCTCTGCCCAATACCAACATGAGCAATCTACCTAATTTAGAGAGAAAAAAAATCTATCAGAGAACAAAAATGTAAAAACACCAATAAAGCAAAACCACGGCAGAAGACCTTAAGAGAAAAAAATGATGACTACAAATGATGGCCTTAGAACATGAGCTAGGGTTCCCCCAGGTTAAAACCTAAGCCTCATCTGGGTCTCAGTGGGTCTCCTGGGTTTACAGGTTTTGTCATTGAGGGTAATGGTAACAAGCATCTTTCATATTCTCTAGCAAAATCTGCTGGTTGATCAATGATAAAACCAAGTTTTTAAGAGTCTTGTTTCTCCCTTATTGCCCAGAGGTTGTTTGGCCAATTCAAGGCAGGCATGCATACTATATGAACTCGGAGGGAGATCAAAGCTTTGCAGAAGCTTTGTACAGAAGCAGTTAGGATTAAACGCCTTGTTTTACTATGTGGTGAAATGACTTCCACTTCTGTCCACAGGAGACTAGATTTTTATACTGCTAGACATTTAGAAACAGGGTTTCCTATATGCCTATAAAGCTAACAAGGTTTGTGTTTCACAGCAGGAAATTCTAAATGGTCTCAGTATGACTTCTGAAGAGTATTTAAAACAGTTTTCACAACAGGTTTACAGAAAACTAAATGCCTTCTAGGGCTTACCAATATCATTTATCTATCCCAGTGTACTGTAACTAATCCTCATTTTATCTCCTGGGCCGCACATAGTAGCTCAATATTAAAATGACTGCCTAGGTAAGAACGTTATTTATCCAAGTAGTAGTTAGTCTCAGAATTTAATGCTTTTAGTGGTGTCTACATAAACTTTCAGGACAGCGAGTCATTAGACAGCAAGGGGATATTCTTCAAACAGTGAAAGTGTTTCTGTATCCTGTTTGTATAAACATCAGCCCTGTAACCTCAGTTCCTCTCTACACCTGAAGACAAGTTTGCATGTGGCCAGTGAAGCTAGTGTCGGGATTGTTTCTGGATACTGTCCTTTCAGAAAGGTCCAAGAGACATGCATCTCCAAGAAAATGCAACACTGAAGAGTCCAAAACTCTAAGTAAGAGGTAACTGATCTTTAAGGTTGTGACTCTTTGAGCAGAAGCCTGAACTTGTTAGAGCTAGTGACAGCCAAGACTTTGTATTAAAGCTGTCTTCTATCTATCCTCAAGCATTATGAAGATCTTTCACTGCAAATCAGAAAAGATCCTAGGTTGACAGAATTCATTTGCAAGGGCTCAGCCAACAAAACCTTTTTCATACAGAAGAAGACCGTAAGTCATTAGGTCTGCTTGTGTGCTTGCTTTGGTGAGTCATGAGGAGGCCCTTTTGCTGAGGTATCCTAAGCAAAAAGATCACTTACTTTACCAACTCATGATTGCATGAGAAGCCTTCCAAAGGCCAGGATTGCTGTGCTTTTGGAAGAAGCACTGTCAGAATAAGGGCTTGGTACAAGACCTTAAAGACTATGCACTATTAAAATAGGGTTTCAGAGCTGTATGACAGGGCTCCCATGAAATAGGCATGGGAAGGGATCAATGAGAAAACAACTAAGCCCTTGGACTGATGTAAATTTACTTGACATTGGGAACAGCTCTAAGCAACCAGCCTTCAGTTTACAAGCTTGCCACAAAAACAATTCATCTTAAGAAAGGTGAAAACTAAAGATATGAAGTCTTCTTAGGGACGAAACCCCACCCCTCAAAAACAAAACAAAAAAACCATCCCAAATCTGAGTAATGATTTCCAACAAAAGGATTTAAAATTTTTCGTCTTCTTAAACCAAGCATGCATGTCTGCCATAGTTGTAAACCAAAACAGTGGCATTTAAAAAAAACTGAACCAAGAGTCTGACATCCAAGTGCCTATTCTAATCCTTACACAATTCTTCCTCACTAAAAAACTAAACTTCTCAAAGCAAGTGTAGCGTCTGCAAATAGGTACTTGCTTCCTGCTTCTTGACTTGAGAGTTTTCACAGCTTTTAGTGAGAGAATTCCTTTAATTAGCTGAAGAGTTTAATTGCAAGTTACAATTAAGAGTGCAGAAGACAGATTACACATTCCTGCCCAACTCAAGAAACAGCCAAAAGTTGGTGCATGAAAAGGCACTTTCAAAAGTTTGGCTGGTACATATTTGCAGGGGGGTTTCTTAACAGTTTAAAAGATGGAGCCACTTTCTGATTAAAAAGTCATCTGCCAAGGCAGAATATCCACCAAATCTGGATGCATTTAAGAGCTGCTTTTCCTTGGCATAACAAATAAAATGCAGTGCTGCTTACTGCTCTTTTTATAAATGCAATATAAAAGGTGGTTTGCTAATTATTCAGTAATGAAATTAGAGAGAATAAGAGGTTTATGCTACTTTAGGTACTGTCCAACAAGCTGCTGCTGAAATATTACTAAGACAGCCAAGACATCAGCTTCCTTCTCCAAGCAGAGGCTATTTAATCCTTCAATTAATTAGCCTTTGGAACAGAGCTGTGGTTTAATCTAGAAATCAGGTTTACTCAGTAGGAAGCAGAAGAAATTCTAGATTGTTAATCCTTGATAACTTGAAATGCGTGGTTTAAAAAAAAAGGAAAGAAAGTGACAAAAGTGGCTCATCAGATGTGGAATTTTTTCTTTTGAAAGAATTAAATATAAAATATTTTTAATGTTTTTATCACAATTCAGATCAGCCCTCTCTTCTGTGACACTGGTGGGATTTTAGAGAATACCGTGAAGCCTCCCCTCTTTAATCTCTTAGCCATTCATCTCTATTTGGGCAAGCTTCAAGAAAAAGAGGAGGCTGCCTCCATTTACATATTCCTTATGGAATACTAGAACGACGAAAGGTTTATTTTTCTTATTGCTGCCTCTAGCAGAAATATAGAAATGAATTTATGTGCGGCTTCATTTGAACTCTATCCAAAAAATAGTATTGTATTTTCTTTTGGTCTTGTGCCTCCCCCATTTTAACAAGTTTATGTTTTCAGGCTGTGAAGGATATGAGGGATGTATGAAATAACATGTTGGGTTCTCATGGATGTCCCCTTAATTCAAGTGGGCTTCTAACGCTGTTGGGACAGGATCCTGTAGCTTCCCATGTTTCTATACCTTCAACAAATCACATCAGTTTAACAGTTATCAATTAGACTTCCATGGATTGATTAGTAATTACAGTCTTCTGCTGCTAATCAGAATGTGAGCAAAAATAAACATCTTGCTTTACCTATACACTTCATTATTCATTGGGAAGATATGGCAGATATATAGAAAGGATTGGTATTGAAAGATGTGGGAATTATGAGAAAAACTAGTCTTTCCTATGTGGTTACAAGCTTGCTTCTGGTTAATTCTTTGAGAATCAAAGCAGGGAAGCCCTTCTGCCTTCTCAGAAGCTACTGATATCAATCACCTGAGAATCAGAATCCTGCCTTAGCATGATCCCTAGCAGGTAAATGAGAGAAAATGGAGTGGGAAGTCAGGTTTGTTCTTGCTCCAAAGATGATCTTTAAAATCCAGGCCATAAAACAAACACAAGCTGTACTCAGTCACTGATAAGATACGGATCAAAATTTGAGGCCAAATAAAACTAGTCTATCCAAGATCAGATGTGCAGAAGACATTTCCCAGAGCTAGAGCCAGGACTTTAATTGCACAATAAACTAAATGGCAAGAGGCTGAAGAGCAACACCAAAACACAGTTTCTTCAATAGAAGGTCAGATAATGCAAGATGTTTTTATTCTTGTGTGATCTGCAATCTGCTGCAGAATATGTGCACTGCCCCAGTGCAGGAGACAGTTAGGGAGACAGGAAAAAAAAAGGAGGGATATACAATACTGATCTTTAGAGGATTACAAAAATGCAGTCCTACATCAGATCCCTCACACATCCTTGCTCAGTAGCAGCACAAGAAAACCCCCAAAGTCAACACAGAACTATGCAGTGATTTCACAGCTACTTTATATAGTTTATGTACAGATTAGACCAACACTCATCTGGGCTGGTTTAGACAAGGATGATCCTGCCTTGAGCAGGGTGTTAGATTAGATGACCTCCTGTATTCCCCTCCATTTTACTTTTTAGCCTCAATCCTGCTCTTACTTTTTAAAACAGGAACCATATTCAATAGCCAGGTAAGTATCTCAGTGGAGGAAGAGGCTCTTTGCTGCCCTTCCAGGGGAGTAGACTTGTTCCAACAGTTGTTTTTCCCCATTTTCCAAGCATTCATTAAATGGAAGGGCGGGCAGGGGGACTTAAATGTTTTAAACAAAACTGTCAAAAGGAAGTTCACGGCTGTTCACCTATTGACTGATTCTAACTTTGCTGGGGAGGAAGAGGAAGGTGAGAGGAAAGAGAGGGTCAGACTTGCAAGAAAGTCAAATGCAGTCTGGATATAAGACACGTGTTAGAAATTCAGCTGAAAAGCATTGCTGCAACACAAAAGCTGAATACTGTCTGAGAAAGCTTAAGATCAAAGTCACAATGACAGACACAATATGAAGCCATCTTTGGCCTAGTGTGACACTTGGGCTGCCCAAGCAGCCTGCTCTGGCTTACCTTGTCTCTCTCTCTGCAGCTCTGGATTGCAAAGCATTTTGCTGTAGCTTCCCTTAATTTCCTCCCCCTTGTTTCCTTCTGACCTGAATTTTTCATACCCAGTCCCGTGCTTACAGGTTTGGGGTGGGTGTCATGGTGTGGTGCTAATACAGGAGACCTCATAGTGAAGACTGTCTCATACCGATCATGAGTTCAGATAACTTCCCAGCTCAGCTTTTCAGAGGAATCCTTCTCACTACTGCAACTGCTTTCAGAGAAACCTACAGGCTCAACATGCAGCCCCTAGGGCAGGGTTGCCAGCCATCCTGGTTCCTAGGGGGATGCTCTCTCTCCATTTTCTCACTGTATAACTTCCCTACTGTGACCCACATGCTGCTGTATGCAAAACAGCAGCCCTACATAGTCAGAGAAGAAACAGAAAAGTATCGCTTTAAAATCCAGAGCACAAATACTACTTACTAATAAGTGTTAAGTGATTCTAGGAGCCACAACAGGTTCTCAGTGCAGCCAAATTCTGGACTGAATAAGGCCACTGCCAAGAGCTGTAAAGAATCTGACATAGCTCATCAACAACAGAAATCAGACAGCATTCATAATCTGCCTGTGTACTGCAGCGACTTCATTCAGGCTGGGATTATCCAAGGAGCCTATGGGATTTGGGTGTTCACCTCTTATTGAAATGTCACCATCTTTCCCCTTCAGTAACCACAGCTCCTTCCTGCAGCAAGAGCCTTCGGAAAGCGCATGGGACGGACTTGAGCAAATGGTCCTGACGTGGCATAAGTGAGCTCCAAGCATTCAGTAGAGCCTTGTTGAACAAGGTGATGGAGGACATGAATAGTGACTAAGCAAAAAGTATTTTACAAACTCAAGGCAACAGACTAATGCTACCTTGTATCCCAGGAGGTTTTAATGATAGTGGGGCTGCCCCTCCCATGGGGACAACTTCTGCACAAGAGGGGAAAAAAAAAATGGAAAGTGCGCAAGCTGCTTCAGAGAGGCACACAAACAACAGCACAGGGACAGTGCACTGGGAGCTATTTTGTGGTGATGCCGAGTACACTGAAGCAGAAATAGAGAAGGAAAAAATTGGTTTGTGGGACATGGCTGGAATAGTGCTGACCAAGGACTTCATAAGGAAGGCAACACGTGGTATAGATATCACTTCACTTTACCCCAAACATATGAAAAAGACAACTCACAACTTTGTGGATGTTTATAAGGGCAGCGATTTTATTTTGAAGACACCCAAAAAATGAGCGTGCAGTAGGTTTTATGGGAACAAAGAGGAGATTCACAAAGAAGTTTCCTATTTTAAACAAAACTGTCAAAAGGAGGGTGCAATTTAAGACTGAAAGGTTGGGTAGTAGAGGAAAGGATCGGCATGTTACAAATTGTACTAACAATACCCAATCCTGAATATTCGTGTACAACAATGTAACATGGATGCAGCCCTCTCAGCATGGCAGTGGGGCATTTCTTCAGCATTTATAGTTTGAAGAACTAACAAATGAAAAGACCCCAAACACTTTCTAAAGGAATCCTCTGTTTCTTAAAAGGTCTCTTAGCCAAGTACTGAGGTGGCTCTATCCTTCATGGCTCTCACAAAGGTGGATGGCTATAGCCATCCAGTGAAATCAACTACAGAGCTTTAAAAAGAAAAAAAAACCCAGAAGTAAGTGAACAACACAGGCTGAGAATCCATTAAATCTAACAAGAGTCAGCGGGATGCTACATAAATAATGTGTCTGTTTGCAAATTACTCACTTTGGGGCAAGTTTTAAGTTCTCCAATACTCGTGACGCAGGGATATAATGATGCCAAACGAACCCAAGCATCAGATAGTATTTTATCAATAATTAATCGGTATTGATTAGATTAAATTAATGACTACAAACAGCATCATTAATTGTGAAGGAATGGATCTTACGAAACTGAAAGCCTCAGACTTGCAAACATCAAATCAGGAGGCAGAAGTATGATTAGGCAGTGCCTTGCAATGCGGATCAAGACATCAGCTCTAACAGTAACTCTGGCAATGCAGAAGACTGGGGGCCAACTTTTTTGCCAGGCATGCCATAAATTAGTCCCCTCTAAGTGCCACTCCAGCCCTCCTCCCAATCCACTGCTCTATTTTCTGCTCCCTGCCCTATCTACCACTGTGCTGTCTGCCCCCTCTCCAATCTGTGCTACACACAGAGGCTGCCCCTGCCACATGTTGGCCACTTCAGATATAAAATATGAAGTGCGCACACACACACACACACACACACACACACACACACTTCTTAAATAAGTTCCATGTTTAATAGGGGATCTAGCGGCAGTCTTCAAACTAGTCAAGGGGGACCAGCAGGCATTGGGAGAGTCCCTGTTCCCCTGAGCACTCCTGAGAGTTACAAGAAACAAAGGACACAAGCTAGCGGAGGGTAGTTTCAGGCTAGAAGGAGGTGCTATTTCACTGTCAGGGTGGCTAGGACCTGGAACCAACTTCCAAAAGAAGTGGTGCTGGCTCCTATCCTGGGGGTCTTTAAAAAAAAAGGCTGGACGAACATCTGGCCGGGGTCGTTTTACCCCAGTACTCTTTCCTGCCATGGCAGGGGGTCGGACTAGAAGATCTCCTCAGGTCCCTTCCGACCCTAACATCTATGAAATTAACATCTATGAAACTATGAAACCTTTGTGGAGAAGAGGCAGCCATTATTCACATTTTCTTTAATTTTGGTAAAATACAAGTTAAACCACAAAACTGTAAAGATGACTACATTTGCATTTCATGCTGGCTGCCACCGTTACAGCACCCTGAAACAAATATAACTGATGAAACTATTGAAGACTTTGGTATGAGGAGATGACCATAGCTGTCCCATGAGAACTGGTTGAAGGGAAAGAAAAAAAGGCCAATGGCGTGAAATGGGACAAGAAACAGAAAATTCGAAGATCATATCTAACAATTAAACAGCAGCTCAGACAAACAGGTTCATTCACTGTACTTGGCACCATAATATACCAGCACTGTAAACTGTACCCGTTCCATAAACAATTATGCAGTCACCTTACTAGTTCCAATTACCTTACTAATTGCCCAAAAGGCAACTGTTAACAAGACAGTAGCTGAACATGTACTAGGATTAAACTCTCTCTCTCTCTGCCTTGCAAATGTAGCTTAAGCCATCCAAAGAAAGCTCATAGCTCAAAGTTGTTTCTTATTTCTTCACCAAGGTCCTATCTGCATGCATGAGGAATGATTTCCCCTTCCATCTGTCCAACTCACTCAGCATTTTTCTAATTTGTGCCGGTAGGGGGAGCTTGTCTTCCTTTTATGAAAGTGTACAGCCTCCAAGAGTATTTGAAGACTGACCATTTAAGTTAGGAGCCATTTCTAATAGCCACATGCTCCTCTGACATGGGTAAGGAGAGACAGGCTTTCCTACCCCTCAGCATATGACATATCTTTGGTAATTCAATACTATACAGCTGTCAGCAAGAAACCAATCTGAGCCCCATAAGCATGAAGACAGCATTGTGAATGAGAGATAAATCAGCACATGATACTGATGCAACTAGCCAGGTCAGCAGAAAAAAAGGTGTACAAAGCTAGCCTGGCTACTACGACTAGATACAAGAACACTTCTAGTTCAGAAAAAGGTGTGCAGCACTTCAAATTGAATCTTCTCTATAGACACAAACACCTGAAGAGAGGCAGATGCAAGTGCAGTCTGCCCCAGCTTATGCAGACTTCATGCTGTTTGCAAAAATAAGCCAGAGTGCAGCATCAAGCAGTCAAATTTGTGACAGCAATGCTCTTCCCAGGAGAGTAAGAGGTGGCAGTGATTTAACTCTAAAGGAAATGTACGGAAACAGAGTTTTGTTTTTGTCAGCATTATGGAAAACAAATTCTAACTCTACTTAAACATGGGGGTGCCTGTGTCTTAATGAGAATGTCAAAACATCACTGTAACAATCAGCAAACACAACCAACTTTGGCTGTTTCTCTCAATCACATTTTCCTGGGAGATGAACACGAAGGATAAACCTGTCGCCCTAGACTGTGTGCTAGGAAAGCCAGACGAATTCTTAGCCGTCACCTCTGGATTTGATTAGTTGCTCCTATTACTACAGAGCCCAATCTGTATGAACCACCTGCTACAGTGACCTGCCACATGGGGCAAAGCATAGGGGAGCCCTACCACCCTGTTTGCACTGAGCAAAAAGCCATCCCAGGATGAAACTAAGTAGAGCCGTGGACACAGGACCTGTATTGCACTGGCATACAGTTATGCTTTCAAGAGGTGACTTTCCAAGGGGTAACGTTACCCCACAGCTGAGTAATTTAAATGAATATAGGGCTATACAGTGTGTTTTTGCTCCATGTTTACATTAGTAGAAGGGCAGTTTACACCCATGCAAGTGTCACGTGTCCATACCCACTGTTGAGAGTCGGAGGACAAGGGAACCTTCTACTGCTTAAGAGGCTGTGGAGACTGAAGTGCTGGGCTGGAACGGAGATCAAGCATTCAATGCAGAGAGAAGGCCAGCAATTAAGAAACAACTGGTACATGCACTAAGAATGTTCAGGCCCAATGGAAGTAGGGAGGTACCAGCTCCACAGGATGGAGGTCTTTCTGTATCAGAATCTTCCCTAGGCTCAATATGGACAGCGTCATACATCCGTGTGGGGCGTGGCAGTTAACTGTATTGAGGAACTCTGCACCACAGATGCAACTGGTGCAGAAACACTGAGTACAGCAGCATCCGACACCACACTGCCCATTCTATCTTCATAGCCCTTTACTAAGGACACCCAGGATCCCTGGGTGTTCCCGACTCCTCTCAAGTGCACCAGGACAAGCCCATCAGGAGTGGCACCTACAAAGGGACAAGCACGTGATGAAGCCTAAACCAAAGCGTGTTCATTACAGCACAAGTAAAAAATATCATGCTTGCTGCTTAGGGCAAGGCTTTGTACACGCACATTCGTGGTGCAACTCTAACCTCCTGGGTCCCCTTCATGAGGGACCATTTTATGCCTTGTGTTCATAAGCCACCTATTGCTTCAGAATTAAAATGCATTACTTACGATTTTGCCACTAGCATGAATTCCTCCAACTACGCCAAAATTCATGCAGTCTTTTAGTTCACTAGCACACAAGAGAGGATAAACTATAGATGCTAGTAGTCAATAAAGAATGATTTTTAGAAATTAGTTGCTATGTTGGACATCACAGAATAATTTGCCACTCTGCAGAAAAATGAAGAGTCTCTTTTCAATTATTCCTTTTTGGTCATCAGTATAAACACTGCTGGATTTTAGACCATCCTGTACAGCCATGTCTCTTTACTAATCTAAATGCCCCACAATTTGTAAATGAAAATATAAAAACCTGGTATGAAAACTTCCTCTTTCAGGTATAAGGTCTGTTTGTCACTTGCTGTTTATGATGAAAAGTGACAAGAATTTTCCACCGTTTTTGCACAGGTCACTGAAACAAATATGTAATTAGGCAACATAGGGACTTCCCGGGCCACTGAGTCCAAACCCCTGCTGCTGCAAAGCTCTGTTAATCCACCTCTATGAGTGATGAAAAATTATTAAACTGGAAGCTAACAGGCATTTTCAAAGGATTCTTGCTGGAAAGTACTGCCTTTTTCCTTCCTTTTTTTTTTTTAAACATACAAAGCTGGGGACATTAGGAAGGTCACAGAAGATGATAAAAGAACTCCATCACTTCTGTGTGTGTTGGAGCCCTGTCTAGCAAAGCCAGTCAGCTGCATGGTGACAAAGCCCAAGAACTAAACAGAAGAGAAATTGGAAAATTTCTAAATTTCTCTGAGTCAGAAAGCAGAAGTAACTACTACAAGCGATCTGTGGGGACAATATGCTCCAACATGCTGTGGAGTGATATACAACCTTCTGTCTTCCCATCTCTTTCCCATGTTTCAAGTGGTCAGCATGTGGGGGAGGAGGAGGAAGAAGGGGCAGGAGGAAGACAGGGAGGTTCAGTTCAGTTGACAAGGAAAAGATATTATAATAGCAGTTTCAGTAATTAATCTAGGATCTAAAGTGATGAACAGTTACAGCAGCAACACAGCCTGTTCCAAAAAGCTACTTGAGGGCAGTAAAAAGTCTGTTTTTCAGGTGCAAATTCATGCAGACTGAAGGAACTGCTCATATTGACAAAGAGATTTGAACACACAAAAATACTATTTGTAAGGGATGAATTTGTAATGGAAGGATTATCAGACGAGTGCAATGCCAAACCACGGGACAACAGCAGTCCTCAAGTTTCCAGGGAGGGAGCACAGCTCTACTTTTGAAGCAGTAGTTCCAGTCCTTCACTGCAGAAGCCATTCTGTTTGGAGAGGTCACAAACGACGTACAATGGGATAACCAAAGCTGCCTTCAGTTAAGCTAAGAATGCCTTAGGGTGATTTAACTGAGCAGATCTTATGTTCCTAAATTAATGGAATGGATTTTTATTTGGAACTTGGTGGTGCAGAAAGATTTAGGGGAGTGGAGGGTGGAGAGGGGAATTAAAAATAAGTAAAAGGGAAATGTCTATATTTGATTGTTTCTAGAGAAATGCTTAAATTGTTCTAATACCAATTGTTTTCCAAGTACTCCATTAATACCAAAGATCATTCTTTCTTAAGGACTTGAGAACCTCCTTTCCTTTTCCTTTACACATGAGATTTAAGATAGCCAAGAAATGAAACATCCTATGCCATCTGCTCTATTCCCTGCCTCATTGTTTAGTACCATCTCCCCTCCTTCTAAGCCAACAGCTATGTTATTTGTACATTTATTTAAATTTCACACTTACAAGACCCTCAGTATTGGGGCCTTGCCTTCCTGTGCATCTACAAAGCACACCAATAGCTCTTTACATACAATAAGCAAGATAACTGCAGCATAGGCTGGAGGTGTCTAGATGGCAAAATACCTGCTTGGATATGCACTTCAGGAGATTTTTCACCAATGTCCCAAGCCCCAATTCTTCTCTATTTTTACCACTTATTTCAGTTACTGGGCTATATAAAAATCTCAGGAGTTATCTACTCCCATAGCCTCTTCCCGCAATATGTTGAATGAAGAGTATTACACAATGGTAAGTCTTGGATGGTATATTATACATAGTATTAGTAGAGGGGTACAATCGAGGTGTAAAATTATCCGATGAAGCATTTTAAAAGAACTTTGTCTAAGGAAAGTAACGGCCTCCCCAAAATGTGTTCAGGGATTAATTTCTGAGCTTGGAACCCAATGTTTTCCTGCACTGAATGTTCTACTAACTTTACCTTTAAGCTAACATTTTAAGCAAAAAGCCATCTATACAATAATACCTCTGAGCACCAGAAGCCCTCCTCTGTTTTTGCTTAACTTGCTCCCAGTTGCAAACTAGAGCAGTTCTTTGCACAGGAAGGCGAGGGAGATTATCAAACTAAGCAAAATATGAAGCCACAAAACGTATGACTTTTTTTTGTGCCCTCATCAGGCAGACCTCAACTGTGCTGAGGCTTGGATAGCGCAAGAACATGTTTACAGTGATACCTTATCTACCTAGGAATAAACTGCAGATAAAGTTACATTGTGTGAACTGTGTTTGAACTCCAACTGTCGTGCAAACTCCCTCCTGGTCTTTTTAGCCCAGACTGCAAATTATTTCCCGCCTCAAATGGCACAGAGATATTAAATAGAAGGTGGTACAAGCATTCATATCTGGTGATAACTAAACACCAGGTCCATGTCTTGTGTGCTGAAGCATGAAATAGGAATTAAAAGGTAAATATATATTGGCTTGGGCTATACTGCTGCTCTACAAAAAAAAAAAAAGTCTGAAGTCAGAAAACTGATAAACACATCTCCAGCTTACAGCTAAACTAAGAGCCTCCAAATCAGGGATTGGCAATCTTTTTGGGTAGAGTGCCAAAAACACCTGCAACCTCGACTTATAAGATGTTGGCGTGCCCAGGGCAGACAGAGGAGGAGCTGCAAGGGGCCTGATCCTTGTAGTAGCACAATCCTGGCCCCTTCCCTGCCATCTGACCCAAGGTGCGTGTGCCAAGCAAAATGCCTGTGTGCCACACACTAGCACCTGTGCCAGGGGTTACCTACCCTTGCTCTGCATGCTGGGTAGAAATGCAAACAAACTAGAACAATTACAAGTGATACAACTGTTTCTGCTCCCACCCTTTTTATACTATTTTATAGCCTTAATGAATAAACTGGATATTCTTACTGACACCTCACTGCAATGAGAGGGTCAGCTCTGTTTTACTTCCCAGCTCTGCCCTTTCAGTTCAGTTTTATCCCACTTCACATTGTGCATCTTTTTGGATAATACATAAGCCATTCAGTATTCACAAGGGCTAACAATTTAGAAAAATCACACACAACATTTGGGGGCGGGGTTGTTTTTTTTCTGTCTTTTTTTTTTTTTTTTTTTTTTAAGTAACAGGGTAATTCCTCAACACCCATAAACTAAGCTAAGCTGGTTCCATGCACAGACTAAGGACCCTGCTGCCATGCAGCAGTCAGCACCCACCCCCAGCAGATAAGGGATGGAAGGTGGTAAGACTAGCAGCCACTTCCGGCATCAGTGAGTAGAGAGAAGTAGCCATGTTCGTCTGAAGTCATACAGAAGGCAAGGCAGAGTAGCACCTCAGAGCAGTGGTGTTCAACCTTTGGGTCCCTTGGGTTAGAGGAGTGGCACAGGGGCCAGTCTGCAGGCTGGATTAACCTCTGTGGCACCTTTGCCTGGCCCCATGCTCCAGGATCAGATCCCCTGTTGCCCTGCCCACCCAGCCTAACACAGGGCAACACTATCCTGCCTATGGGGCTCTGTATGGGTCTGGAAATTTGACAGCAGGAGAATGGCAACCACCCCCCTGCCACTGTATTTTCAAACTTGTGGGAGCACCTTGAGCTGGATGACATGGCTCTAGGGGCTGGATTTAGCCTGCAGGCTAGGGGTTGAGCATCCCTGCCTTAGAGTACTTGGCTTAGAGAGGCATAAATTTTCATATTTGGTAACATCACAGAGTCTGATGAAGTTGGCTGTCACCCATGCAAGCTTAAACCAGTGGTGCTCGACCTATCCAACCTATGGGCTGGACAAGTGGCATGGGGCTGGTCCATAGGCCAGATCCTGTGGCCAGGGTTAGTTTGCAGGTGAGATCTAGCTACGACATAAACCCATGCAAGTACTATCTAGCATGTGGGGCCATGTCATCTGGCCTGTGGGGCTCCCCACGAATCTGGAAATTTGGCAGCAGGGGAGCAGCATTTAATGCTGCCACCACTCCCCTACCACCAAATTTCCAGACTACCATATTCTAGAATTAAGGGTGGTTTCAAGGCAAAACAGGACTAAAAGCATAATTTTGGAGTGAATAAAAGAAACTGCTGGTTAAGAGTAATCTTTGTAGTTGCAGAATTGCAAACCCTTCCTCCTGTCTCAGACACCAAGGGGAGAAAATCATTTAAGGCTTATATTGCATTTTGTGCGAGCATGCATGAAGTTGCTCTTGTCCGGCAGCACACAAACGCACATTTTCCAGTGGTTTTTGTCTACACCTTTCTTTGCTATGCAACTTCTAAAACAAATCTTCCTTCTTTGAAGGAAGTATTTATGCAAAAGAACTCTCTTGAATGAATATCTTCTCTAATCCACAGATAAACAAGCAAATCCACTTCGGTATTGCTGCCTGTGTTAAAGCACTTGATTTAAGTTACCTGGAGCTTTCTCAAATGGAAAAAAAAAAAAAAAATCTTGCTTAAGCTGCTCACAGGCCCACAGGAAGCACAGAAAAGTTCATATGTAGAACCCCACCTGTCCCCTACCATCTCCCCCCTGCTTTTTTTTCTAAGAAGAAAATTAAAACAATGGTTTTAAAAGAGAAGGAGATGCCAATGCACCTAAACAACAATCAAGACACCTGGCATTTTTGCCTCAAGAAAAAGTCTGGTAACTCTAACATGAATAATTGTAAATTGCTTTCCTTTCCCCTCAACTGTATGCACATTTGGGTATCTCTCACTTTCTCTCTTAACCTCAAGGGTCATTGGAATAGCCTGCTTTGTTTTGTTTTTTTTTTAAAAAGAAAAAAGTGAGACTTATTCTGTGTTACCCCATATGCCCAGAACAGCATTCAGCACAGCACATGCCAAGCTTTCCCCCATCCTCCTTTTCAAATAGCTCCTAAAAACCCACCTACCATTATTACAAAGAAGCTTCACTCCACAGAGTCTGTGTCCAGTGCTGCTCTGCAGGCCTCTGAATCTTGAGATGGCCATGACTTCCAGACAGGGACCTTCCCATTGCCTGAGTGCCCTATTTAGGCTGTTGTGTGGCAGCAGTAGCTGGTATCAATTCAAAGCCTTCCCAAATACTTTGCTACTATCTAATGCAGTGGGCGCACCGAAAAGGAGGTGTGAAATGTGTGTATGCACAATCTTTATGGTTTAAGCCAATGCGTGAAATTTAGTTTCCTAGAACACAGAAAAAATGGACACCTTCACAGGGCCACTAATTTAGGAAACAGAGGTGCAATTTCCTCAGCTTGAAGGAAGGTTTTTCTTGATGAAGGACGGAGGCAGGGCGGGATGACAATTTAGGAAAAAACAGGTTCAGAGAAGCATAAACCAGTGGTGCTCAACCTTCAGGCCATGGGCCAGAGTTGTCCCATGAAGCCCTGCAATAGGTAAAACAGAATTCAGTCTTGCAGTCTGGCTTCCTGAATGGTGCTGTGGTTGTTGACTTTACAGGGCTATGGGATATCTGGGGGCCATGGTTAATATATGGATTGGTATTACGTGTACTGCAGGAATGTTAAGCTGTGTTGTAGCAAAAGTTTCCCAAGTGGTGGGGTTTTTATGGTGGGTTTTGGTTTTTTTGGATCTTTTATGGTGCACACCACTGAGCAAGACATTCTTGGTCTAAGTCTGCAACCATGATTTGTCTTGCATCCATTTCCAGGCAGTCCTGTTTTGGGAAGTACCTTAAATCATAATGAACATCAATAGCAAATAACACGCTCATTAAGAAATCCCTGTCAGGGCTGGTCTGGGGAGCTGTACTGAGTGATAAACGCATAGACCTGGTTGTTTGCTTGGTGCCTGGTTTCAGCTGCAGCACGTTTAATACCTACAAGGATTTGTTCTAACATTTGGCCTCTCATACCTGAGCACAGAGCTACCCATGGGCATTACACTTTGGAAGTCTCAAAAACACTCTGCTCCCAAGGATAAATGCTAAGAATGAAGCAGAGATGGCACTAATTTTGAACAGGCAGATCAGATCCATGTCCTCAAGATCCCCTGACCTCCATTTCCAAGTGAGAGGCGACAACCATTCACTCCCCATAGTTTAAAATGCAGGTGTGTGTAGGGTGGGAGCAAGTTATTTTAAAAAATATACTGTGCTACACAGAAGTCAGTCTTGCTACCTCAGTCTGGCAGCTACCCTAATTAAAATCATGATTGTAACCTAGAAAGCAGAATCTTTTCTTAACTACTCGGCTTGTACAGCATTAGTTTTACAGCAGTGAAGATGTTAGCGTGAGACATCCCCACCACCAGGGTCATTTACATTTTCCTGAGGTTTGAAGCAAGTCCTTTGCAACTGCAGCTGATTTTAAATCCTGGATGTTACATCTGTTATCTGATTTCCCCTGGCTTCTATAGCTCTCATTTCTTCATTTGTGAACTTAGGACTTCTGGTCATTTGGAACACTCTGCAGAACTCCCTAATAAAATGAAGATTTCTGAAAGCAAAGTTAAATGAAAATGAAGGAAGTGTTACTGTCAACTGTCAGATGAAAATGAACGTATATGCTCATGAAAATACCACAAATAGAGAACATTAGTCAGTCCGTGTCCTGTTGCACACACAATGCACCTCACATACAATAAACTTCACAGACATTGAAAAAAGTTAACTTAAGCTCAAGTTCCTGGGTAAGAAACTGTCTCAATAAGTTCACATCCCTTGTGTGCAGGCCAAAAAATAAAATAAAAAAATTCAACCTATTAGATAGGAATACACACTCAGTCACAAGCGACCTGGGCAGATGTTGAATAAAGGACCAAAGATTCATCATCCCATTTACAATTTTCTGAGCTGTGCAGCCTGTCTTCTATGCACCTAGAAGAAGAACTTGAGACGGCAGGTGCCAGTCATGTTGATTAATGGATCCCGGTATAAAAATCAGAATACATTACACTCAGTGAGATCAAAGCTAAAAAGAAAATATCCTGTACAGTTTTTAAAAAGAGGTCTAACAGAAGCATTGAGATCTGTTTGAAATTAAATAAACCTGAAAGACTAAGCTATAATTAGGTTCATAAAGAAGAAAAAAAAGTGGTACAGAAGAGAAGTTCTCACAATAAGGAAACTAGGTTAAATATCCTGATACCATGAAGAACAGCACTCCTGTTTTCCTCTTGTCTGATTGAATCAAAGTACTCAATAATTCATAATTTGCTCTGATCAAGTTCCAACACAGGTGGTGCTACACAGTCAAACCTTAGTAAAGCGATGCATTACGTGCCCAGCCATCAGACTGAATGTAAATAAAAGCTGTGCAGATCTGGTTTCTACAATTTATTATTGATTACACCGGGTCCAAAAGAACAGCCTGCTTTGATAGGCCCCTTGCTTAAAGTGTGTTCAGTTAACTTCAAAGCAGGCAGAGAAAAAGACAGTGAGAGCGACTGAATCAACACCTAGAGGCAATGTATAATTATTGCATAGTTAACACAATGCCAACTTATTAACCAAAATACCCTAAAATGTTTAGTTACCAGTTCCATACATCAGTCAGTTAATAGCAAGTACTTCCGAAAACAAAGCCTTAATTTCTCACATTCGCTCATTTGTTTAAATGAGCTGGCTTTGAGCACATTCTTAGCCCTGAAGAGAAACTAGAAGTACCTTTCCTTCTCTCCCAAGACACACAATAATATTGAAAAAAAAGCACTGTTTGCAATGAAGGCCTGTGGCTGTGAATGTCACACAAAAACTCAGTTTAAGTATCAAAAAGATCATCAACTGCTACATCAGGTCTTATCCTCAAGCATTCCAAAAAAGCTTCACAAAACATACCCGTGACATTCAACGCACTGCTAGAAAAAGAAGGAAAGTTAAACCAGCACACACACAGCCCTGAAATGAATACAAAATTGTGGCTACAGACAGGAGCTAAGCTCCCTATGTGTATGCAGAGTGCAGGATATTGTACATGGATATTGTTACAGAATAAACAGTTTTATGATTTTACCTGGACTTTCACTGCCTATACATACGTTTCCTTTGATATGCGGGTCACGCCACCAAAATGCAGAGCTCTCAAAAACGCACAGGAAATAACAGAAGGTGGGTCACAGTCACTTAGAGAGAAGTTATGGGTAGGGGACAAAGAAGGAAAAATGGGGGAGAGGGAGGAAAGAAGAGACCTCTCTCATTCCTTTTCCTCTGCAAAAGAAGCCAAGTGTTGCTTTGGTATTCTATAGGTAAGGTAACCATATGTCTGAGATTCAGGACAAGGACAGTCTCAGATTTCATAGGCCATCCTGGCATCCCGGCCAGTCAGTCCCAGACTGGTGACATGCTGCCCACTCTGCCTGGCCCAACTCCTTCTGAGGAGCAGCTGGAAGTGGGGGGCACGCTGGGCTATGCATTGCTCCTCCTGCCTGGGGTGGCTGGGGAGAAAAACATCCCAGATTTCCTTAAAAATAATATGGTCACCCTATCTACAGTTACCCCTCCCCCCCATACTATACCACAGTCAAATCAAAAGCACCAGCAGGTTACCTGTTTTCAACTCCTTTACTAAAGGCTGCACATAGTAAGAGGAGTTTTACACATAGTATTTGAACAAGAGATTCCTGCCTCCCAGTTATGTCACAGGTTCAGCACCCAATCCATCTGGCAATCCATTTAGGGCAGGGGCAGGCAGTTATTTTACGCAAGGGCTGCTTACTGAGTTTTCGCAAGCCATTGAGGGCCGCATGACAGGCAGCCAGGAGCAGATAAATATTTATTTTCTAAATTTTTTAGGGGCCCTGCGGGCCAGATAGAATGGCCTGGTGGGACACATTTTGCCCAGCCCTGAACTAGGGGATGCTAAATTAAGAGCCACTGATCAAAACAAAGCCACCAAAAGTGAGATTCAAGCAAGTGCTAGAGGCTTGCATCCTACCACCTCCCAGATTTCAACAAACCTCATTCTGGACACAGCTCCTTTATTCTGTGGACACCTGAGCTTACAGCTTGAGGTGTGATTGCTCCAGATCTAGGGGAAAGGTTTCTAAATTGAAAAAGCAAAACAATATTGTGACCTCTTTGGAGAAGGAGAAATTTGTTCGGTTTTAGTTTTGGTGAAAAATTTGGAAAGCAAAGAGAAAGAACAAATTAAGGCTGTGTCTACACTGCATTCAGAGATGTGACTGCAGCAGCACATATAAGTGTATTCAAGATGGCCTTAATTTAAGATCATTTACAGAAACAGACCTGGAGCATTTCTTTCCATTTCCTATAGCCAAGCCATGCCAAGAGATTCTTCTTAGTGTTGTGCCTAAAAGAGGCATCTACAAGCTCCGCAACACATGATGTTGAGTCTTACACAATGGTTTGTGAGAATAGAGCACTCAGCAGCATAACGCAGACTCCTCGGTACACGCTATTCACACCCAAGATGCATGCAAGGCCAGGGCCCCAATTGTACACATCAAGCTTGAATCGATTTCACAAAGCTAGAGAGATGAATGGTGGACCTGTCTGCTGAAGTATTAACCCTCGGTTAATTATCAACTCACTCAATCATTTGAATGCGCTAATGGAAAAAAACTCAATGAACGTGACTTTGCTTGTTAGGGTGCAAAGAGGGATCCACTCAAAGCCATGCATTAATGTACCGAAGTCTAAGTTGGAAACAACATTTAATCAACCATCACTAAGCATATGTGCCCAAGACACACAATGTAGGTGCTTTGGATTCAGTACATACAGCAGGTCCCTGGAGGACATGAATCAATAGCCAAGGACTACCAGTGACCACTCCCTAGACGGAAAACATGATCTCAGTTTGCTGCCATGCATTGTTTGATCCTTATCTACAAAGAAACGCTCTGCTCAGTCTCACTGCTTTATAAACAAGCATTTTTTAAATTAATTTTTAAAATCAATTTCTTAAACTACTCCCCAGACAGACATTTACCTCTGAACTCTCTCTGAAGATTGTTACTATAGCATTATTACTACCACTCATGATATCCAACTGGTCCAATTCAAAAACAGATGACAGTGCTACATAGAAATTTAAGCTGTGTACTACTCATGCCTCTGCCTCAAAGACAAACCCATTATCCTTCAACTCATAGGGCCATGAACTGAGCAACAATTGCAAATAGGTCACAACTGATCAGGCAGGACAGTGCTAATGCTTCAATGCCAGTGCCAGCCTTGCATTTTACCACTCCCCAGATTTCAGCAAACCTTAGTCTGGACACTTCCTTTATTTTGTGGACACCTGAGCTCATATCTTACAGTATAACTACAATCAGCAGTTATTGTAGAATTGATGTAGCAGTAAGATGCAAATGTGATTATTTTGTTAACTATAGCAATAGTCCGAAAAAGCAAAACAAGATCTAAAGTCAAATGATGTCATATAACTGACAAGGGGTATTTATTATAAACATTTTTCAAATTTTTTGCAGTCTTACACTCCAGGAAGATCCCCAAGAATTCAGGAAACCATATGCAAACAGGGATCTCTCTGCACTGAAATATGGTCGAGGCAGTGACCACTACTTAGTCTATAAGCTGTCAAGATCCACAGGAGCTCCACACAGGTTGCAACATGATTCAGATCACTGGCATCCACCCATATGGCACAAAGTGATACTCAAGTACAGAGGGCAGACCTCTATGAACAACATGAAAACAATACAGTGCCTCCCCATCCTGCCCAACTATTCCATCGAGTTTTATAACAGTGTATGGACTTACTGTACAAGTCCATCATACACAAGACATTGCATGCTGCTGCACAGTCCAATTGTACTAATCCAAGATCTAACTAAAGACTGCCTTGGGTTTATGCTAATGAATACAAGAGCTTAATGAGACAGCCTGAACGCTGCTTTATGGTTGCAAAATATTGTGATGGTCTCATTTTTCTAAAATGACAAACAACTAAGAGACAAGCTTCCTATCACACTTGCAAGACACCTAGGGCACGAAAGACAGACTACCTTTCACCTCTGGTTATTATATAATGCATCTTAGTTATCAAAGACTCAACATAATATCTGAACTAACAACAGAACTATTGTCTTTTTAGCCACTAGGTTAACAAACATAACTCAGCAACAATCACCTGTGTATGGGTAGAAAGATCTACTTACTTCCTTACCACACCTGCTTGCTTTCCTCTCACAGTATTCCCCACCCTTCAAACCAAGAAACATTCAGAGAAGGAAATATTTCACAAATGGTATCTCTCTGACCAGGTGCTCTCAGATGTATTTGGTTCTGTTCCTTCCTCCCAATAATGTGAATTTAACACTCCTGAAGAGTACTAAATTTCCAGCATAAGAGACCCCCCTGTTCACCACCTAGTCTTATATATCAAGACAGCATTAAAGCTGACCAACAGCTGAACCTCATTCCCTTCCAGAGCATGGAGTGCACTTACACTTGACTTTACAGCTCATGTTTTTGAGGTTTAAGCTGCTCCCACCAAGCTTTCGCTTTATTTAGTGGGAAAAAAAAATTCTATATTGCATCTACTATTAAACCCCCGAAAATACTAAATGCTTTTAAGGTACTACAGGCCATCCTGGTCTAATACTTCCTACCTAACAATCTCTTCAATATCTTTTAACACCACACCAGAAATTCATCTGTTTTTGTGTAATAGTATCATTTCTGGCCACTTGCTCTAGGCAGTAAAGTTATGTTAAAAGTTTGAAGCAGAGTGTTCATCTAAGCAATGTACTCAGTTGCTCAAACCAGTGATATACATGTGTCAGCTACGGACAGTATCTGAGCCACATCCAGTTAGCTGAAGACATGATGGTATGAAATGGCAAGAATAGCTGGAATACAGTCTTCTCTTCTGCAGAATTAACAACTTACTAAAGCAGAGGACAGAGTGGTTTACATTTCTACTGGGGCACTAATGACATTATGGACTGGGACAGTCTCCTTGCATTTAAAAAGAGAGAGAGAAAAAAAAAAGGTTTTGCTCTTAAAACTTCCCTTTGCATACTGCATTAATTCTGCTGCCTTCACAAAAGGGAGGTGCTCACTTAGCCAAACTATTTGGCTAATCTACACTCTTCTGCCTGCTGATCTGATAGGATTACCCATGTTTTACTCTGCCATCTATCACCACTAATCTGAGTCCTGGTGCCTCTCTCTTCTCAACTGCATTAATTAGAACACTGGGTACGGATCATTTTACATAATGTATACTGGCTTGCTTACAGGTGACTACAACACAATCTGAACTGCTGTGGATGACATTGTACAGCCTTTTAGAGAACACAGGGAGCTGCCACTCCTAAAATTGAGCAATACTGAACATGACCCAGTTGAACAAAAAGGCAAAGCGAGAACTGGCTGAAATTATTAGCAGAGTCCTGCTAGCACTGTTTTAAAATTTAAAATAGTCCATCTGAAATAGTTCTTCTCTTTAAATGCCTGAACTTGATCTCCTATCTAAGAGCTCTGACTCGCATTCCTCAGGAAAGAATACTTCTGCAACTTAATAAGAAAATGAATTGCCAGCAAGCATCTCCCAGGCCCCTTCCACCTTTCTGTATGTTAGATATCTTTTCTGATGTTAATGGGCCTTATTTTAAGAGATGCTGGAAACTCCCAGTGAAATTAAAAGTGCATTTACTAACAAAAAACAGGAGACAAATGTATTTGGGGGTTTTCCCTAAGGTACAATGATAAATCCAGCTAAGCTGGTTGGAAGAACAAGCATCCACTGAATGCCAAAGACCACCTCACTGAAGAACAACAGGGAGCTGCTTCTGTGTTTCAGTCCGATTCCAAGACGTACAGTGGGCAAACACTGAAGACCCGTGGGCAATAGCTCTGCACTAATATTTCAAATGCTTGGCAATCCAACCCCTAAAGGAACCACCGCCTCCCTACCAACTAAGATTTTAATTTCCTCTGCTTCTCTTGTCCAGCTGCCCGTGTGATCCAGCTAAAGTAATTTATTTCTGATGAAGGAAGCACTTCTTCCCCCGATGAATCTTTTGTTCTCCACCAACAGGGTCCTGGTTCTTCTGCACTGGTGGCGTAGGCAGCGAGCTCCAGTGCACCCTGTGGGCACACATGCTTAAGCAAGCAAAAGAACTGAATATGTTCAATTTTCCAACCGAGATTCCGCAAACTCAGAAATGGAGCAAGTGTACGGAGTCTTCTGAGCACAGTTTAAGGAGACTTTTAGCTGTAGAGGGACGTGATGGGAACCAGGGTCTTAAAGTGAGGAGGCTTATTATATTTTTTAAATTCATATTGTAGGGAGAAAAATTTCAGATTAACAGTTATAAACTATAAAGAATTCTAGAGATGGTTATTTTACTCTCCATCAGCAGTATTTTAAAATAGTGGTAAGAAAAGCCATTTCCATCATCTGTGTTGCTTACACAATAGCACTCAATTCCATTTACATCCACCCCCTCCACCACATTTTCCCCCTCTTCCTTGAAGAATAGTTTTTTATTTGCAAGGAATAGCTATCCACTAGGGCTGTGTGAAATTTTGGCAGCTGTTTCATTTTGGAGGTGTTTTGGCCTGTTTTGGCAACTGAAACATCAAATCCGAAACAAAACGGAAGACTCCGAAACAAAACGAAACCATCCAAAAATGTTTTAGATGTTTCGGAGGTGCCCCCCCTGGGGAATAGTCCAGCACAGCTCCACAGCCCTCCTTTTAAAGTGCTGGGAGGCCGGGGCTGGGCAGGGCAGCCATGGGGGCTTCTCCTGTAGCTCCCCCCAGTAGAGGCAGAGGGTGGCACAGCTGGATGAGTCACGGGAGAAGCCCCCATGGCTACCCTGCCCGGCCCCAGCCTCCCAGCCCTTCAGAAAAAAAAAATGTCATGCACTCACCGGCTGCAGCAGCGGCAATCGGGGCCTCTGAGGGCTCATGGCAGAGCAACCCCGTGCAGCCCAGGGCAGTGGGGATCGCCCCCCTGCTTGGCACCTGCCCCATGGTGCGGGTGCAGCGTGGCTTGGCAGGGCGCCGCACACTGTCTGGGACCTGGGGCCACTGGGGCTGAGTGATGCTGGGCTCCAGCTGGCACATGGAGCTGCCCCAGCTCCCAGACAGTGTGAGGCCCCCTGCCAAGCCACACTGCACCCGTATGATATGACAGCTGCTGTGTGGGCGCCAGGCAGGGAGGGTAATCCCTGCTGCCCCCCACTGCATGTGGGGGGGGGGAGGGGCTCTACCATGAGACCCCAGAGGCCCTCATCCCCACTGCTGCAGCTGGTGACTGCGGGGCTTTTTGCTTTTTTTTCCCCCCACCAAAGTGCCAGGAGGCTGGGGCCAGGCAGGGCAGCCATGGAGGCTTCTCCTGCAGCTCCCCCTACCTGGTGAGAGGCAGGCACAGCCAGAGGAGCCACGGGAGAACCTGTAGCCACCCAGCTGTGCCTGCCTCTCCCTGGCTGGTCCGAATCTCTGAAACAGCGTCAAAACTCTGAGACAGATTCGGCCAAATCGAAACGGAACAGTGATCCAAAACACCAAAATGAATCACTGTCCTCAGAAACAGCCAAATCCGAAATGAAACACAGCTGTTTCACACAGCCCTACTATCCACACTGGAAAAAAAAGAAAAAGAAATCATCAGGCTTTGATGTCTTAAACCTTGAGCAGACAATGGGAACTTGAGAGAAATGAAATTACAACTGAAAAACTGGGCTAAACTTCCCACTTATTTTCTTATGCAACATGCAAACTCCACGTTACCCTGATTATTTAATAGACCATTTGTTGTTCTGCTAACTAAATATTGGCCAAAATGTAATGTTCATTGTAGGAACAGAGGACTGGAAGGGGCCTCTTGGGCCATCCAGTCTGGTTCTTTGGATTCATAGGCATTCATTTATCTAGAGTCCTAAAAGCTGCACAGTTGAACAACAAAACCAAAAGACACCCTACAACAAGGTAGAAAATCTACCTCCCACGGGATAATTTAATGTGGCTCATGACATCCAGATATTGATGGCAATTTGGCACCAAGAGGCTTCTCCGGTGACTGGGGAGATTTGCACATGTGCAGTGGCTGGGTTGGACATGCCAGCCCACCACAGGGCAAACAAGCAGTGTCATTTCAACCTGCTGTTCCTGAAGGTTGCCAACCTCTGCTCTACAAAATGCTACAACACATAGGGAGAATGGAAGACCATGCTTCTCTGTCACCGTAGTGCCTGTTTGTCAAAATATGCTCAGAGGATCCCAAGATGATCCTAAAAGATCCTCAAGTACGTTAGACAGTATGCATGCACAGGTCACATACCCAACACTGAGCAGCAGGCACCTGTGGCAATTGTACATATTATTTATGTTTCCTTGTTTTCCAGGAGGACTTATCATTTACTTAAACTAAGGAAAACACTAGCACAAACATAGGCTTCTTTGTCCAGGGTTGGCATAACAGGTATTTATTTGCTTCTACAGATAAAAGGGGCAGAGGTCACTTAAATCATACATAGCACCCCATCATTATATCACAAGTACCATAAAAAGAGATCATAGAAGGAAGATAATCACACATACTTGCATCATAATTACTCCCTTCTACCCAAGCTCCAAACTAAGAGATGACAACAGTCAAATACTTTTGGACCAAGAACAACCAAAAACAATCTGCAAAAACCATGTAAGCAAAGGGAAGTGGCATAGAAATTTCCAAGTCATAACTTTTATAGAAGACATTGCACCAGAGCTCAAAAATAGTTCAACCCTTCTTAAGAGATTAATTTATGACCTCATGCTTTCAACACTCAAGTCTGTTGATACTCTAGGATCAATATTGACTACAGAACTGGTTTTCTGTGTTTTAGGCTTCTTTGTACAGGTTGCTCCAATTGGGGGTAGCCATTCCTCCTTCAAGTTTCATTTCTGCTAAGGTTGCTTCAGAATAAAGCATTAAGTCCTACACCCACAACCACAGCTCAGTTAGTGACTACTGCCTTTTGGCAGTTAAGGAATGCATATGCATACAGGATGTAAGGATAGGGAGAAAAAACCTTTCTGTTTTAAGTGGCTGTTTTTCACTTAACAGAAAACTCTAAATCTTGAATATTAAAAAACACTTTTATTCATATGATCATAGCCTTAGTTCTTCTCAAAAGACAGATTGTTTGAACATCCCTTATTCCAAAGGCCAGATGGTGACTTATAACACCAGTTGAGGGTAATTGCTTTTTGAGACTGCAGAGTGAACCTAACAGAGAAATGTAGTGCTGTTTTTAGGGCTTGTTACTGTAGTAATTTCTTGAGGGCTTAAAAATCTTGATTAGTCCTAAGCAAATGTAAGAACTTGCTTTAAATATCCCTGAACCTGCTTAACATTTGAAGAGGGAAAGAATTCCAACACTGCATAAATGCAACCAAATAATATTTAATTTCTTATTAAGCTAAATAAAGTAATAAATAAAGTTGTTGTTTTTTTAAAGAGACAGAAAAGATAAGGAGCCACCTAAAGGAAAGAGCAAAATAACAAAACCAAGCCCCCCCCAACAGTTTTCAAGTAACCCCACCAACAGGGCTCCATCAAATTCACGTCTTCATCATGGCCCATATTTTATTCCTCTGCCTCCTACAAACACCCACATACAAACACTCTTCTGGGAGTAGATTATAGCTCAGCTCAGCAATTACACAGATGGAAAATGATGCCCTCTGTTCTGGAAACCTCAAAGAGTTGATGGGACAAAACTGACAGATACAACTGCTTCGGTGGTCAGAGAAATATCTGTTCGTTCATCTGTGAATATTCTAGCAAATAACGAGTGCAAACACTTGTCAAGAAACATTCCAGCCCGGCCCGGAGAAGTGTGCCCCGCTGCACACACCAGTTGGACTCCGATCAGATTTTCAGTTCAGCTTCTAGGGCACAGTCAGCCCATTGTCAAATCTATTTGTTTTTCCCACATATGTTTTATTGAGGGAGGGGATTTAAGCAGAGAGAGAGACTGCTGTGGACAAGTATTTCATTTTTTAGCCAAGGCCTGATTCAGACACATGCTCTGACAGAGATTCATAGAGTTTTGCAATTCAGTGGCCAGACTGTCTCCTCAGACAGCTGTGGACCATATAATATGCTATCCAGTAACTCCTTGTTGCTAAGAAACCTCCCCACCAATTTCAGCCAGTATCTTGAGCTATTCGTTGGGAAGGCTTGATAAATGGTCTTCAGACATTTGGAAGGGCCCTACGATTTGTCAAACTTCATGGAGGTATGTGTGTTACTTCATTTATTACGCATTTGGTTATGCAAGCAAAACTTTCCAATTCATGATTTTCTCAGGAACAGCTCTCAGATACTAACTTACCTACCATTGTCAATGCATCTGCTCAGAGAAAACAGGCAATGGGCTGTCTCGTGTGCAAGGGCTAAGGCTTTGCCTTCATGCCAACAGTTAGCTTGGGTTCATGTGTTCAAGTTGCTCTGTCTCAGCTAGTTTGGCTCAAGTGACAGCAACCACAGAATAAATCACTCAAGCTACCAGGTGTGGTGACTTGCTGCAATCTGAGGGCACTGCTAGCTCATATGACACTGCAGCCTCAGCTGCTTTTCCCCTCCCTCCCATAAGCTGTTGGCTAGCTTGCATTTGTGTGTACCATTTCACCCAAGTCATAGTTCTTTGCAAGCTGGTGGGATTCTCTCTAGCTGTGACATTTGAGCTGTACATCAAGCTAACATGCTAAGAAGACCAGCCATTACACACAGGAGCAAGCCCTCTTGCTTTAGACAGAACCAAAAATCTGAAAGGCTACTTATCACTTTCGACCTATCTGGCCACTGGCAACTCTCAGAGGTGTGCCAATCACAGTTGCATGTTTTCTTTATCAAATGGCTACTTCTGCAAGAGAACAGGACTGGTATCCTCAAGTTGCTGTACACAGGCAATACAAAATGCTTTCAGAAAATATGGCCAGGTTGACCTGCCAACTTATGAGCATCACAGGTGGTTAAAGGGTGGGAGCCAGAGCTGGTAGGATCCATTACTTTTAAAAATACTTTGCCTGGTAACCAACAAGCCCTTTGAACAAACTTATCAGTCTCCAAAATAAATTTTGGACACAACTGTCTCATTTCTAATCACACCTCATTAACAAGGCCAGTGATCACTGCTAACCAAAACTGGATGCCAGATGAATATTAAAGAAAATGCCAAGTCCTTTCCTCCTCATCTCCCAACTATACTGCTATTAAAAAGAAAATGACCAGGACTTGGGTTTTGTTATCTGTTCTCTTATGAATCATTTGCATCTTTTCAAAGAGGAGTCACTGTGCTTTGTGCATCAATCTATTCCTCCAAAAGGAAAAAACAAAAAAGCAAATTTAGAATATGACCGTTCCCACCTGCAGAGCACAGAAACAGACTGGGAAAAAGCCAGACTGGTTTAACAGAAGGGTGGTCTTACTTAGGACTTAGCTAGGACCCCTAAAGGCAACTAATCCAGAGCAAAGATGCCAACACTTGTAATATTTCCTTTGATCTCTGCTGGTAGGAAATTCCGATTGTTATTGCAATCCACCCCCACGTAAGCATCTATTATAAAGTATGATGATATGCTACAAAGCAAACAACCATGAGCTGAAGAATATCATTACAAAAATAAAAGATGCATTTGTGTAAGCTACATTCCACTTGTAGTCTCTGTTTATAACCATTAAGGTCATAAGTCTATTTGGCAAAGAACCACCATATACAATTTACCAGACCCCCAACTGGCATGTAAATGTGTAGTGGGGCTTATCTGTGAAGTTTTTTTTTCCTTAGAGAACTGCCTAGGCTGACATTCCTACCTTTAAACTCTCTGCAAGTATAAACTTACATTTCCTATACACAGCTAATTTAATAGATTTCATAGACATTAGGGCAGGAAGGGACCTTGAAGATCATCAAGTCCAGTCCCCTGCCCCAGGGGCAGGAAGTCAGCTGGGGTCAAAGGATCCCAGCAAGATAAACATCCAAATGTTTCTTGAATGAGCCCAGAGTAGGTGCCTGCGCCACTTCTGGAGGGAGTCTATTCCAGGTCTTGGGGGCTTGGACAGTAAAGAAATTTTTTCTTATGTCCACCTTAAAACAGTCTTGGAGGAGTTTACACAACCGCTGGCCCTTGTTTTTCCTTGGGGCGCTCTGGTGAACAGACATTCTCCCAGATCCTGATGCACACCCCCCTTATGGACTTATAAGCAGCCACCAGGTCCCCCCTGAATCTGCGCTTTTCCAGGCTGAAGAGTCCCATGGCTCTCAGCCTCCCTTCTTAAGGCCTATTCTCTTGCCCTCTGATCATGCACGTGGCTCTCCTCTGGACTCTCTCAAGCTTCTCGACACCCTTCTTGAACTGTGGAGCCAAAACTGGATGCAGTACTCCAAGTACAGCGGAAGGATGACATCCTGAAATTTACTTGAGAGGCATCTACGGATGCAAGCCAGAGCTTGGTTTGCTTTACATTGCATTTGTGGCTCATGTTCATCTTGTGGTTTTTCCCCCACCCGAGGTGGAGTACCTGACATTTATCAGTATTGAATGTCATCAGATTTGTATCTGCCCGCTTACTAAGTTTATGCAAGTCGGCCTGGATTGCTAGCCTGTCCTCAGGCATGGACGCTATGCCACGAAGTTTAGTGTCATCGGCGAACTTAGCCAGTGCACTTCTGACACCAATGTCCACATCATTGATAAAGATGTTAAAGAGAACCGGTCCAAGGACAGAGCCTGGGGGGGATGCCACTGATCACAGAGCACCATAATGATTCACTACCATCGACCACTACTCTCTGGGGCCAATTTCGGAGTCAGTTTCCCAGCCACTGGACTGTGGTGTAGCCGAGGACACAGTTGGCAAATTTTTCCATGAGGAGGTCATGGGACACAAGATCAAAGGCTTTTTTAACGTCATATATCTGGACTTTAATCTCTTCTCCCTTGTCTAGGTGATTTGTCACCTGGTCATAGAAGGAGATGAGATTGGTCAAGCAAGACCTACCCGTGAGAAACCTGTGCTGGCTGTCCCTCACGATGTTGCCCTCAACCAGCTTATCAAGGAGGGTCTCTTTGATAATGTTCTCTTACTGAGGATTGAGCTCAAGCTGATTGGCCTGTAATTCCTGGGATCTACTTTCTGTCCTTTCTTGAAGACGGGTACCACATTGGCCTTCTTTCAGTCTTCAGGTACTTCACCTGAGCGCCACGAGTTTTCGAATATTTTTGCCAATGGCTGGGGGAGGGACCATTTTCTCCCACATCCACCGGTGCCCATCTTCTACAGCATTATCCCATTTGAAATAGGACTAATGTCTCATTAGAATCTGTCTATCCCCCTCTTAAAATGGATAGAAGAGGTCACTAAAACGTCCTGAGGTTCTCACTTGCCTTTCACACGCTCATGCTAGTCACAACTCTTGCAACACTGCTGTTTTTGGGAGCAAAGTTATACAGAGGAAATTAACTCCAGTCCACGCGAGGTATGTTCAAGTTTTCTAGTTCAAGCCTGCTGTTGTCAACACCGTTGGAAGGCAGCATTCATTCACTAGCCAGCATTGTTTAGAATAAATTTGTGCCCAGATTAATGTCTGCACTACAGCATTAGAATTTCCTCTTGCATTGACATTATCCAGTTGAAAGCTGACAGAAGCTGGTGACCGTCTACATTATAGTGCCCAATGTTGCCAGGATTAGCAGACCTGCATCAGTGTTTGCAATGACCAGAAATTGTCAAGATCTTTTTCTGCAAGATGATAGTCCATTTTCATACTTGCTTTATCACTAAGTCAGCTCTAACTAGCTTGGACTATCTAAACAGTCTATGTTCTGCAATTGGTAGGGTTACCATTACATGATCTGGATACCTAACAATGCAGTAGTTGATACCCTATTAAAACCATCTTCCAATGGATCTATGTAACATGATGTGCTTTGGGCCATGAAGCATTGGTCAGGATTAAAACCAGTATTTTAGACATTTGCCCCCAACTACACTATCCAGTCCAGGCATATCAGAGATCAGCTCAGCAAGAATTATTAAACTTCAAACATGTAGCATCAAAACTTCAGAATAAAGTCATATCATTGAACAAAGTATGTTAAAATAAGCAGATACATCTCTATTCTTCTCTTCTTTACCCATAAAAAATTAGGCATGATCACACTGCACCTGTATATAAATTTATGGGTTAGGTATTAAATACTAGGAGGGTTTTTTTCCCCCTCTGCTAGACAAGTTAAGTCCTGCCTACTTTCTCTCGTGTCCTTCACTGGGAGCTTGCCAATGAGAAAGACATGGATGTAAAAAGTGACTTTTTCATCTAGAAACAGATTCATCTTAAGAATGGAAAAGCACCAAATGGTCTAAAAAAAAAATTGATCCTGTATCAGTAAATGCATTTCTCAAGTCACAAAGGTAACACTGAAGCCAGCTGCTGTTCTATAATACTGACAGATGAGAAAAAGCTGCAAGGCCTGCCCGCTTTTGCCCAGGAGAGCATACAGTCACTTTATCGTTAACTTATTGGGAGACAATTTTGTTGATGAGAAACGAACAAGTGATTTATCTGCACATTACAAACTTCTCTAGGGATTTACCTCTTCAAGCCACAGGCAGATACAAAGAGAGACAAAAAGCAAGAGTTCAAACTGTTGACCATTCAGTTCTCTAGATTACCAAATACTGCTGCTTCCCTTCTTTATCCTACTGGGCAGAAGGATTATTGGCGTCCGAAAACCATGACCCCCACTTTTGAGTCTATTTTAATTAGGGAGTCTTGCTTCAGGCCTGCATGTGTAGATATTCTTTTAAATAATAAACATGAGATACTAGTAAATACCTGTTCATATTGAGGAAGTATATTACTTCCTTTAGACTTCAGGAAGTCTCATTTTAGATGGCATTCCTTTATACAACATTGTTTCTAACCCAGAACAACTGAGGCATGTACTGTTGGACTCATAACAACATTTATGTCTACAAAATGCAGATCAACAGCATCTAGGAGGAAGGGCGTGTTCAGAGACATAGAATGAGTATAACTGGCAGAAGACTGACCCTTGTTGGACATGACTCAGTGTCAACTCTTACCTGTCTGGAGTCAAAGTCGATGCAGAAGTGATGTAGAAGAGACAAAACTGTTCAAAGTAGACACAGAAGAAAAAAAAGGCCCTTACTTACAGAAATGGGAAAGGAAGAATACAGAGTGCACATAGGCAGTACCACAGCAAATGCTGCCCTTGAATATTCAGAATATACTATTACTTCCTTTAGAGACATCATCTCACATAGCTCAGATAAGATGATTTCAAGTCTGTTTTGGCAGATCAGGATCGGTTCACCTCCCATCAGTATGGACCATGGGCGTCTTGTCTTCCTCTGCAAAAGGAAGCGTGGCCCTCTTCCTTGAATCTACTGCTCTATTTTAATGACCTCCACAGCAGCAGGACAATGGCTACCATGGTTCCCCTACTTTACCTTCAGGTAAAGGTTAGAGTGTTATGCCTTGTGGTTGTATCACAGTTGACTGGGTAGTTTTGCTAAGAGGTAGGCAAAGGATTTGAAGAGGATGATTTGGATAGGGATGATTCTGCCCAAGGCAGAGGGATGGATTAGATGGCATCTCAAGGTCCCTTCCAGCCCTGCTTCTCTGCGATTCTATGATTCCAAGTAAAATCAGCCAGAATGAGTGAGGAGAAAGCACCAATGACCCAATTTGGGACTTTAAGGAGAAGCAGTAAAATATCATGTTTGGAGAGGCTCATTTGTCCGTATGAAGTGCCTCAAAAGGTAAGGGTGCTCCAAAGCTTTGTAACACAGGCATACAAATGTGGGAAACACTCCCCCCGCCACCAAACACAGCGCTTTACTTTCAGGTCGGTGCACCCCCACACTGAATGCAGCACATGCCCAGAAGAGGCACCACGTCAGTTTGACCCAGTGTGCCCAACGTCTGTATAGCTCGTGTGATTCAGTGCGGCTTTTGGTGCTTTTATCTAATAGCTGATTGAATCAGCTATTAGATAAAAGTGCCAAAAAGTCCCACTGAAGCACAAGCTATACAGATGCTGGGAGAGCCAGGTCAAAGACGCAATGCTTCTGGTAAAGCGTTTAGTTTCCCCCCATCTCCTCCCCATCTGTCAGCAGCCATAATGGTTAAACAAGTCCCATGTTACTCCACTTTAACTGAACAGTATCACATATTTCAAATCAAACTTGCCCCTCCCCAAGCCAAAGTATAGTCATCTATAAGAGCTCTGCTTGGCAAATCTAAAACATTTCTTCTCAGGCAAGCCTTAAGCATATATACAAAATAAAATGGCAGGGACTAACTGGAAGAGGCATCCTTGAAGACAGTGCAATTTGTCTCCATTATTTTCTTTTTGTAACCCCAGCTAAAAAAACATCTGGACAAAATCATGCCAAATAAAGCTGGACACTGTTTTGCTCCAGCATTTTGAGAGGGAATTCCCCAGCTAAACACAAAGAAATAGCAGCACTTTTTGAGGTTTTCCTGATGGAACAGTAGAAATTATTAGGCCTCTAGTGATTTCCAAACAATTAAGAGATGGTAGATGGAACTATCGAAACACTTGGAAAGGCCTAAAGAAAATGTGTGTAATGTAACAGAAAGTTTAAGACTAAAGCAAAGGGTACCCAAAACCAAGTGTGTAACTGGAACTTGGCATGGTCCAGATATTTGCTGAAACAAATTCAAAGCCATTAAGTATTCTGCATTTACAACGAAAATTCAACAACCCAATTTCAAATGTGGGGGCTTTCTTATGATATTTAGAATTCCATGCAGAAATACTCGAGTTGACAGATTGTCTGGTTGCTATATGTCAAAGGACACACAAATGCCAACATGCACACCCAAATGCCGATTTTGCAATCCAAAATAGGCACCGTTTGCAAATTGGTCTGTGAAAGCCCAAATGCAATTCAAGAATCAGCAATAACACCAGTTTTTCCTTCTGCAGCTTTTTCTAGTTGTGACTTCACAATTTAGTATGCAATTACACACTGCTGGGGCACCCACCAGGGCAGTGCTGAAGCACCTCACACACACCATCATTAATTTAACCTGAGTAATAGAAAGACTAACTCTGTTTTACAGATGGGAATGAAAAGAGGGATTAATGTGACCTGCTGAAGGTCACATAGGATATATGTAGCAAAACTGGAAAATGACGCTAGCTTTTGGAGTCCCAGCCCTGGACCATCAGATCATGCCTTCCCTTTCTGGCTAGTCCTTAGTTTTCTCTGATAGTGTTTTCTACTCACTGGTGATGGTTTCATAAACTGAAAAAAAATCTACATTTGTGCAGTCACATTTGCTATACCTAAATTACACTCCTTTTGATTTAGCTAGAGATTAACATCACTACTTTGTGACCTTAACAAAATTACTGAGTCATTTAAACACATCCTACTGCATTCAATGAAGTCGCTTTGTTTATTGGTGTGTGAGACAATCCCTCTATGTTGTACTATTGTACATGATTTTTATATTCCTCCCCCCAGTCACTACATTTCTGTTGCCATGTCAGTCCATGACAAA
This sequence comes from Alligator mississippiensis, assembly GCF_030867095.1. Taxonomy (NCBI): domain Eukaryota; kingdom Metazoa; phylum Chordata; order Crocodylia; family Alligatoridae; genus Alligator; species Alligator mississippiensis. The sequence goes on from NC_081835.1 coordinate 15,388,078, forward strand.
TGCCACACAATCTCAAAGCATGTTATAAAGGTCAGCAGCAATCCCATTTTGCATATAGGGAAACTGAGGCACAGAAGTTGAAGGACTGGCTTAGAGCAATCCCAAAGAGAAGTGGCAGAGCTAGTAACAGAACTCAGGTTTCCCAAGTCCTGGCCAGTCCACATGAGACATAGCTAGCCATGTTAGTCTGAAGTGAAGTAGAAGACAGGATAGATTTGGACCTTAGATCAGTGGTTCTCAACTTTTTTTGTACCAGGACCTATTTGTAAACACTGATGGCCAGTCCTGACTTAGCGCCCCTCATTCCTGACCTGCTGCCCCCTGCCCCAGCCCCCTAGTGTGGGGCGTAGAGGATGGGTGGGTGCGTGAGGTAGGGTATGGTGTGTGTAGGGCACGGGGGGGAGGGGCCCAAGCAGCCCCTTGCAATCTGGAACTCTGACAACCTGCAAGAGAAAAGCCACAGTTTCCTACGTTTTTCTCTTTTAAAGGACAATCCATTTTTTAAATTTGTTCATGACCTTTTCATATATTCTTACGACCTGTTTTTGGGTTGCAACCCACAGGTTGAGAAACCCTCTTATGGTGTGTGTGCGTGTGTTTGTGATATTGTGCGCATGCGCGTGCACACACACACACACACACACACACACACACACACACACGTTAGTCTATAAGGTGCAAATCCACCCTGTCTTCTACTTCATTTCAGACTAACATGGCTAACTATGTCTCATATGGACTGGCCAAGAATTGGAGACTCGGTTCTGTTCCTGACTCTGCCACGTGTCTTTGGGATTGCTCTAGGCCTTATATATTCTACACAGAGTGCAAGCTTTCACAGCTGCAGCTTTTGTTATCAGATGAAGTGAGTTTCAGTCCACGAAAGCTTGTGCTACATCTACTTTGGTTAGTCTATAAGGTGCAAATCTACCCTGCCTTCTACAGTCCATATGAGACAGTCTGATCCAGTCTGATTGTTTGGTACTGGCTATGCTTTTCCCTTTTATTTTGGGATTTTAAAAGCTGGGGTGAAAACTGAGCGCTTGAAATTTGTAAAGAAGTGCAGGGGATTAAAGCATCAAGCAAACACTGCTCAGTAATTTCCAAAGTATGTTAAAAAAAAAAAAAAGGCAAGTCCTGTTTCTCAAGTGGTGTCTTCTCTCATTTCACACATTAGCTGATAAGCGTCACTTTCAAGTGAAGCAAAGATGCGGACCAGGCAGACTCTGGTTAGGCTCCAGCTGAATTAATTTTGTACAAATCCCTTTGCCATAATTAAGGCTGATTCGGTGTAATACACAGTATAGTCCGCCAGCATGGAAGAAGAGAGATGTGGTTAGACCAGGGAATCAAGGAACAGGTTGCAACTTAGTATGACACCGCTCACAATGTTTGGTTTGGTTAGTTTTAAAAAAAAAGTGGAATTCAGATTGGTTTGAGGAAGATTTTAGTCCCAGGACAAAGAGGGGTTAGATGCTGAGATCATCATTAACTAGATATAGTCACTTTTGAAGGAAAAATTGAATGCTTTATATTGCCTGCAGAGATTTGCTCTGCTCAGAGGCACAGCCCCTGGCACAAAACTAGATAAACTATTAAAGGGAAAAAGTGGCAGGTTTCCTTCTTCACAGACACTTGAAATGCTCAGTTCAGTATTTTGCAGATAATGATGAACTCCACAGAACCAAAAAAACCTCCCAAAAAACCTGACCGGCTTATTGCAGCACTATAGCCTTTCCCAACACGCGGTCTGCAGGGAGCAAATTCTGACCTATTTTAGCTGCTGATAGCAGCATTTTTTAAATCTGAAACCTTCACATACACTTTGGAGGAGAGGAGTGTCAGATGTAAAAGCTGGGCTTAGTTTTAAATCAAAAGTTAATGGTTGCAATACATCTTTGTGGAGCCAGGTCTGACTGATCTAAATGATTAGATGCAAGAAAGACAGAGCTGCTATGTCTGCTCTGTGAGCTCAGCATCCTTACCTGAAGAGCACTACACAGCCTCATTTTATTCATGGGCTGATTTTTCCAAGTGGTTTTACAACTAAACTCGCTGGATTAATTCCAAATGACAAGAAATGCAAATCCCTGTGAATTAAACACTCTCCATTGAAATAACCCCTTAGCACGAAAGGGCACACACACCTTATTACTTAGCAGCAAAACCTTTCACAGCAACTCCTTTGTTCACAGAAAGCCTTGCTCAACACTTCAAGGTGAGGAGCACAAGCTTTGCCCCTCTCTTTCTAGATGGAGGGCTGGGGCACTTCTCTGCCTACTACTGGCCGTCTGACCTATACAAAGATAAAAGGTAAGTGACCACCCTGTCTGCTTTTGTCCAAGTCCACATGCGGGCAAGGCTGTTAATTAGCCTGCCTCTTTCCCCACCCCTCTCACCAGAGATTTAACTGCAGGAGAAAGCTCCAGCCTCCAACGAATCTGTGGTGACAGCTCTGGCTTTAGGGGAGCAGGACTTGCTAATGGCCAGCCTGCCTTCAAACCTTTGTGTCTGTGAGAGGGAAGAACAAAAGGCAGAGCTGCTTCCTCCCACAGGCTCCTCCACCTCTGCCGGAGCAGAGATTCCCCTTGATCTGTCATGAGAAAAGGAGACACCCTGGATAGCATATGGCAAGGAGATGTCCGACCCACCTTTGAGAGCTGCCTTCGGAGGCTAAAGCGCTGAACCATGGTCACCCTCGGTCTTCAGACAAAGCGATCCACAAAGGGGGATGGGGGTGAAGAGAGACAGAAGAGTGACAGCTGCCTAAAACTGTCCGAAGCACCGCATCCTGCAGGCTGCTGGAGAGATGGATCCAAGGGATTCCCCTCGGAGTCTGGCAACTTAAAGCCACTTCATTGTTCTTCAGAGAGATCCTGTAAAACCGAGAGGCAGGCAGGGGAAGAGGGAGGGAGGGAAGGGGCAGGCTCCTGGAGCTGCTTGCCCGTGCCAAGCTTTTTTAGCACTTCCTGTGAGTCAGCTGTGAGGGGTCCAGACAGACGGACCATCCCCCTCCTCAGATTCATTAGCCGAGTGCTGCTGGGGAGCCACCTGAGCCTGCAGACTGGCGGCTCTGGTTATGGCAGGGTGGGGTTTGCTAGCATCTGCCTTAAAGTGCAGTAAGGAGGTTAACAAGCAGCCAAAAAAAAAGAAAAAGAAAAGCAGCAGAAAGCCTTGCAGAGATTAAATCAAAGGCAGCTTCCTGCAGTGGGTGTCTGCCCCCCCCCCCCGCAGGGACTGGCTCAGGGTGAAGAAAGGGTTACCCTGGCTGGGAGGAAGCAACTCACTCCCACCCTTGGGCTCAGCTGCTCGAGGCTTTGTCTGCCACAACTGGCTCGAGACTTCCTCCTATTCACAAGGAGGGGCCGCACCTCAGGAATGAGCTCAGGTGCGGGATGCATGCCACAGCCCTGACTTCAACTTTGCTGGGCTCAACCCAATAGGAGCCAACCGGAGGTGTTTGCTTTTGAGTGTTTAGCAAACAGGAGAGTGATTAATAATTAAGGGGGAGGGGGGTAGCAGGTCATTGTGACTGGTGACAGGGAAACCCAACCACCACCACTGGGAGCAACAAAGGGCTTCAGTTCCACTGTGCACAACCAAGACGAATCAGCTTAACCCTCTCCTCCCCTTCTCATTTCCTCAGGACCTGTTCGCTGCCAAGGGATGCACTCTCTCTTGAGAGTGCATCTCTCTTCAGAGTCAGGATTTGCCCCCAGGCTGCTTACTCCTGCCACATGCCCCCCATGCACCGCTGCCCTTTGGTGGGGGAGCCAGGAAGTTTGGGACAGGACAACGCTGCAGCCCTAGGGTTTCAGAACATGCAGCAGCAATGTGCTGAACTCTGGAAACCAGCAGCCCCTGCACACAGCAGCACACATATAAGGTATTTAGAAGCCCACTATGGTCAGACCAGGGCTTGGCGCAACAGTCAGTACGGGAGTTAGGTTCCCTCTTGTTGGTCTCATTCCCTTGGTGAAGATCCTTCCCCATACAAGAGCTACCTAAAAGCTCCCTTATGCCACACAACGCTCCAGACCTAATCCATGAGTAGCTCCACATGCTACAGAGACCACTACCTGCAAACCTCTGTATCACGCTTCCTAACACAACAGATCCTGACCCAGTGGAAACCTCTGGGCAATACTGCAATAGAAACATCAGAGCCAGCTAATTTAGCATTAATGCAGATGCTGTGGGTCAAATCCTGGCTCACTTAAAATCAATGGGACTTCTGCATGGACTGGCAGCCAAGATTTCATCCATCTTTCTCCCTCTCCCTGCTCCACCTTCTTTCTTTCTTCTAATGTCCCTGGGGCTAAAATGGACAAAGGACATCCAGTAACATTCAGTAGAAAGGAATTTTTTTTCTCCTTGCCCATCATACAGTTACAGCAGCAAATTCATGTGTGAACAACAAAGAGAAAATACATCAGGGATGCTGTCATTCATCTGAATGCCTTGATCAGTCAGGCTGTTAGATTTGTCCTTTCCCCACTGTATTTGTGCATGACAGACACAGTCCTACCATTATGCAGAGAAGGTGCAGATTAAGACACGGATTACAGGTCTCCATTAGTTTGTTATAATACCCTGCACCTATGCCCTAAGAGGTCTAAAGAAATCATCAGGGGAGACTCGCATTTCCAACCTGCTCCATACAGACAAGGAACCACATCTTAATGGATCAATCTTAAACTTCTACCAGGATGCTGGGGGTGGGGAGGAAAGGAAATGAATGGAAAACCAAAATACAATCATCTCCCAAAGCATACTGGAAATAAGTACATTTCTCATATAAGCCTAGCTCAGCATTTTCAATTTCAGGCTTCTTAGAGTCTTACCATAGAGCCTCTTTGCAATTGCCTCCTGCTAACTTACTTCTCTGCTTTCATTTCCTCCTCCTCCATGCCCCACATTCTCCTGCTCTTGCTGTCAAGTGTTCCTCTACGCAGGCCCCTGTGCTAGAATTTCTGCCTTAACCTAATCCCTTTCCAAATGCATCTATGCTGGGAAGCTTTCCTACAATGATCCACTGAAAAAGCATGAGGCAAAATATTAGATAAATTAGCACACAACATATTTTGTTTAAATACTGCCTCATTCTTCAGCCCACTCCCACCCCCACCTTCCAAACAATGTAGGGCAACAGGGCTGTGCTAGGATGCAACCAGGACTCAAAGATTTATCATCAATGGAGACTACAGCCTGCAGGGGTGGAGAAGCAAAAAGTCTCTGTCAAGCTGTATTTCCCTGCTAGGAACCCTGGGGTAGGAATCTCAGGCTCGTTTGTAGTGGGGGGTAGCCGTGATTGGGAGGGGGCATTGGTGGCCCTCTGCTTGTAGCACCCCTGCCAGGTTGTGTCTGTAAGAGTAAACACCCGTCAACTCCTGACTTATGGTGGAGGGGAACTGCACAATGGGTGACAGAATGGCTGTCAAGTGTTCAATGTGAAGCCAGTTAGCCCATTAACTGTTAACTGTTCCTCCCCCTCTGCATTGTTCCACCCTGCGCACACACCTCTATGCAGCTGCTGGCAACAAAAGGTACTTGGGTGGCTTTCTAGGTAAAGTCCTCTAAAGGAATAGCGTGAGGGGGAGTCTGCAGGAAGTCCCAGAGCAACCAGCCCCCAGAAGGAAAAAACAGGGGTCTCCAATAGACATACAGTCTTGGGAACCACCACAGATTTTGGCAGTGTGGAAGGAAATATAGCTATTGGCTGTATACAGATAAGGCATGCAGGGAAACTGAGGCATGTGCTGTGAGTGGGTTGGAGAGCAGCCAGGCAAGAAACTTCTGGCTTTCCATGGCAGGGATTGCAAAAGCCAGGGAGTTCTTGGGAGAAGGGGGGAAAGCACCCAGCCCCCTGGAAACCATAAGTTGGGGTCACACAGTCCTCCCTAGTACCTGGCAATCCAAGTCTTCCTCCCCCTCTAGAGGAATCCTGGGTAACTCAGGGCACTGACCCCTAGAAAGCATGAGTGTCTGGATACTCTATCACCCCTGACAGCATTCTGGCAGCAGTGCAATCACTAAAAGGTGAAGGTTTTACTGAGAATCCTCAACAGCACGTGTGTGAACACTTCCAGAGACAACTGTGAACTGGTTCCCAATCAGTGATATTCTTGCAACAGTTTCACGTGTTGTGTTGGTCTGTACTCTAACAGGGACACTTCCCTGATTTTTATAAAGTGTGAAAAGGTTTTAAAAAATGACATTCCAACATCTGGAATATCTTTTCAGTGTCTTAAGAATGAGCTAGGGAGTTTATTTGGTGTATTGTCTCTGAAGTGAAAAGTAGCTTCCTCCAACACGCCCACAGATCATTACTTTTAAATTGAGAGAAATGGAAAATCCTGCCAATAGTGAAAAAGAAAAAAAGGTGAGATGACCAGAAATGCTTATGGTATGTGGTCACAGGACTAGATTAGGATGCAGAAGAACAAGTTTGTGTGTGGAATGCACTTCCTGTGGGACTACAGGTGAATCACTTCATACCTATGCCTTTGTTCCCTGCCTGCAAAATGATGGTGATATTTCACAGCCTCACACAGGGGTTAGAAGGATAACTATGGACATAGTTATAACACAGGATGTCTGCTGGTGCTCAGGCACTATGGTGATGATGGCCACAGCTGAATACAAGTCAGTTGTGTCTGTAGGACTGTACTCTTGGGTTGTAAATTTGTTTGTTTTTTAAATGCAGGAGACATATTTTCCCTTTGTTTTAAACATCATTCACTACATCAGTAGTGCTAGTTACACAATACCACACCTATTTAAAATTAAGTTCTTGCCCTATGAATTATAAATGCATCAGGAAATAGACCTGGCTAATTGCGACCAATGCCTTGGGAACTATTTTTCAAGTATTTCACACATTTTGTACAGTTGCCAGCTATTGTACAGATGACTACTTGAATATAGAAGCTCACAGTACTGTTTGGATGCAATGAGTTTTGAGAAGTCTGCTAAGCAAGACTATATAGTTTATCGTTTTAGCTGGTGAACAAACAACACTTTGATTTCAGTAACTGAAGTTTCTGATGGTCTCAATCCATATGCATCAAGGCTACTAGATAGTGCATGTACACACATTGTACAATTCAAAAAGTCACTTTCCACATTTTGTAAAGGATATAACAATGCATATAAACATTATTTTCTCCCACACCCAAACACACTTACAAGAGAGGTTTAAACATGACATTACTTTCTACCTAGACTGTCTCACCTGACCAGCTGCTTGGGAAGATTCACCATCCCTCTGTCATTCACTCACCTATTCAATAAGTTAAGACATGTAGGTGGAATTTTGTATTTAAGAGATAAAGAACTAGATTTAAAATTAGATGCAACTTAAAAGTCTCAACAGTTGCATGGCCATCAGAACTAAATTAACCATTAATGGGCACACTAAAAAAAGAGAGGATTTTTAAAAGCTATCTAAAAATTACTATTTGCTAATGACCAAGATTTTGCTCTACGGAATCATCATCATGCACTGGGCTGATCCATGCCTGGGGTTGTATTAGCTAAAGAAATGAGAGAGAGCTGCCAGGCCAGTCTCCCCCAGGGCGCTGCGGCTCTCCGGGCCCGGCTGCCCGTGTGCGAGGCCCTGAGGGGGCTGCTTCTCATGTGCTGCTGGGGCGGGAGAAGCCCAGCCGGGTCTGCACTGGCCAGCAGAAGCCAGGGCGGAGCCGTGTGCCACTCAGGATGGGACAAGCTTCAGCTGCATGTTGCTTTTCCTGGCTGGGGGCGACCCACTTCTGCCCAGGCGGGTCCTGCAGCACCATGTCAACCTGGGCATGGCACCTGCAGGCCAGGCAGGCCCCAGGTTAACCCCGGCCTGGCCCCACGGCTTCTCCAGCACCAGGTCAACCCGGTTGTAGCCAAGCAGCTCCTGCAGGACCATGTCAACCCAGGTATGCATGCCATGTCAACCAACACCATGTCAACCCCTGCAACTTCAAAGGTCACGTGACATCACTTCCTGATCTGATACCACTTCCTGTGACGCCTTTGAACATGGCTGGCCGGCCCGCTGGGTGATAAAAAGTTTGTGATCTGGCCCCACATTCAAAAAGGTTGGACAACCCTGCTCTAGGGAGCCAGCATTTTATTTTCATCCAGTTTTCTATTTGCCCCCCCCGGCAGATTTCATGGACATTGCCCTCTTTCACAGGCAATGCTGGATTTTGCAATTTCCACAAAATTGCAATTTCGGTAGGTCCATAGCGATGAGTGGACTTGCAAAATGCAGGGGATCTAAACAGAACAGAATTTAAAAACAAAGGACACAAGGAGGAAGCACTGCAGAGGTGGATGTCTCCTCTACCAAGCATCTTGTATTCTAAATTAGAAAACTGAATGAATTCAATAACTCAAATGCCTAGAGGATTAAGATGCAACTCCTGTCTTTCCCCACCTTCACCTTCTCTCTAACACATTTCTTTGGTAAATCAATTTTAATAAAACTGCAGCATTAAGACAACTGGAATGGGAAGAACAGATGCTGGTTGCACAAGAAGAGATCCCCAATGTACTGTAGGGTTTCCTAGTCCTGTTTTAAGCAACCATAGCCACACTTACAAATGCAATGGTTAAAATGCACTTTAAAAAGGATTCCAGATACATTTTAGTCTTATAGGTTAGACATTGTCTTGGGTTACCGTAACATAGACAGTTACATTCAATGAAGGAACTGTATGTCCCCAGTGAATCATCCAAACTTGAGCTCCTGGTGTTATTTTCCCATTTAACTCTGCCGTAAGAAGCATTAACAATGACTATAGCTGAGTAAAGTAGCTAAACAGATGGTTAAATTAGCCATTTTAATTCCATTTCAGACCATATATTTTCTCTGTTGATCTCTGGGCCTTGCTCCTGTCAGTAACTGAAAGCCAAAGCCTTTCAGAATAGGTAGGGGTAGAGAAGAGGAAGAGGCAGCTGAGCATTACTGCTTAGCAAAGACCTCAAAAAACAAGACGGGGTTGTTACACAAATGTAGCATCCCAATGGGACGTGGTTTTTGGCTTCCACAGAGAAACGTCTAGGTGTCAACAGCAGCTTGGTGTATTTGTGAGATGTGTAAAAAAAAGTAGCACTTGTGTGCATTATACCTGAACACAGGCGGAATCCTAAGAACCAGATCCATGGGAGAGGGGTAGGTCCAAATTATCAGGAGTTTTATAGGTAAAACTATATCAAAGAACTGGGCTTATGTCAGAAAAGCACAGATGTCTGACAGTGTTGGTTTTCTGCAATTCTAGCAAATAACTGTTTTCATCTTCAAAATACTCAAATCTTCACTAAACCGAGAGGGAATGCATTAATTATCCCCATTTAACACATGGTGAAACTTCCAAAAGTTAGATAATTTAGCCCGAGGCAATAAAGCAAGGTGAGGACAGAGCTGGGATTAGGAGTCAGGCATTCTTTCCTCTCTGTCCTATGCTAAGGGGGTCCATATTATAGGAAATGTAACTGTGAAGTCTATTTGAGCGCACAAGCTTCCTTGGAATTTCAGATCAATGCGGAAAAGACATGGTTGTGACTACAAAGAGACTCAAATATGAGATATAAAAACAAAGAATAGGGAACAGAGAAAGGGAAGTTATAGCAATAGTATCCTGTGATTGGACATCTTCATTATGCACATATTTTAGTAACTTAAGAGTGTAGGACTTTAATAACTGCCTACCATATTTCCAGCTGTTGTGCTTGTGTTTTATTACTGGAACCTATTCTATTATATTATTACAATTTAGCTTCTCTGAAATGGCAGCCAAACTGCTCTTTATGTAAAATCCCATCCATCTTCCACTACAGATTTGTAAACCTCTTGGAAGGAAAAAGTGCCTGGTTCAACTCATTTAGCTAATGTGGCAGGAGAAAGGTTCCATCAAGCAATTATCCTTCATTTCAGTAATAGCACAGAAAGGTGCACAGTATTACCAAGATGATCACGTGCCAGGCACAGGGCTTGAGCAGAAGACACTGAATCCCAGAGAGACTCAGGGTCATTTCTGTATTACTCCCTCCAGTGTGCTTTGAAATCTGTTTCTAAAGTGTAAGAATGGTTTCACTAGTAGAGTCCTAGACATCTAGTTATACACTGAATACAACTAGCAACACTTTGAATCTTCTTGTTATCCTGTCTCACTGGATACAATAGCAAATGTTAATTTTACCACTGAGGCAGCCCAGACTAGCTGAAGGTGCAGTAAGCAGGGCTCTCCTGTTCTGGAAAGCAACAAGGCTTTAAAAACACTGACCACTGTGAGATATCCAAAATACTGAAAATGGGCATAATTCATGATGCTAAGGGAAACAAAATGAAATTTCTAAGACCTGAGCTAACACTGGCTAACAGATAGTTCTTCTCATTCACACTGCTGGTGCCTCATAGTGCAAAGGGCCACAGATCTCGGCAGCTGATACAGCTTTCGTTTATTAAAAGACAAAACATTTGTGCTTTATTTTCAGTCTCTGCTAGTTTTCAACTGTAAATCAGTTCAATGTCTTCTTTGCAGAGATGAAAAGAATAGTGTGTGCTTCCTTACAGTCTTTTATTTCTGTGCTGCTTGACAGTTCTTAAATGATAAAAAGCAAGTCTCAGAAATACACTGCCTGAAGTCAGACACTACCTGTACTGGGGGGTAGGGTGGGGTTGGGGGGGGGGGGGGAGGAGAGCCCAAATACATATACCTGCAGAGGGTATAAATCAATATATCCCTTCCTTTTTGCCCAGTGTTCACAATGTCCTTAGCCAGCATTACGTATCTGGTTTGGTGTTGGTTTGACATTTTGATAGAGTTGATGGGAGATTTAAATTCAACTTTTTCAATTGCAGTTATAAAGATCATGTCGGACCCCCCCCCCTCCTCCAAATCAGAACTCAATGAATTTGAAATGCTACTCAAAGATTCTTTTCATTTTGGAATCAGGTTGGTCACATTTTATCCATAAAATACAGCCAAATATTTTCACTCTGAGACATACCTAAAAAACCATAGGACTCGGCTCAGATATCAGTATGAAGGATTGCTCTGAACTTGACAACATTTGTGTTTTGTCAGTCCTTTGGGGCCACTTCCTTTCTGCCATGTTTTTGAAATCATAAGGATTAATCTCTCTTCATTGTACAAATGTTGTACAACTCAGGACATCTAAGAAAGACGTACCAGCAGTTAGGAAGATAGAGCAGAGAGTATGTTAACTAGCCACTTAAGGCTTGTTACTTTAGGCACAATTAAACAAAACTCACTGTTCATACACAGTTGTGAGTTTCACTTCACTTCAATCGTAGGAGGGCTATTAGCATTTGAATGACTTAGTCTGTTTGCTCACTAAAATTAAGCAGGTTATAAATCTGAGTGAAAACAGAACTCAAACTCTAAGCCATGTCCTCAGCTGGTCCAAGTTAAAATCACCAATGAACAGTGCTGACAGGTCTGCATATGTAGACAGGATAGGAGGTAGGAGCAAAAGCCAAGTAATATAGCCTGTGTTAACACTTCAGTAAAGACACACCATAAACTACACTGAAGCCAATGGAAACTCTTCTCAACTGTTGCAGTTAAGGACAACTAGACTAGACGGCAGAAAAGTTTTGTATGGGTACCCCTCTTACACTTGTTCAAAAACTTAGCTCTATCTGCCTAGCTACTGCTGGCTGTCGGGGATGATGGAGAGACAATTCTGTTTGCAGGGTTCTTTGAGGTTCAGATATAATTTTATATGAACATACACATTTCTGCAGAACCCTGTTTAGAGAGAGCAATTAATTCCCCATCTCTTAACGTGCCTAAGCTCAGATGTGACATGCAGTATTTAACAAAGGCCCCAAAGGAGAGGCACAATGCTGTGGCATTTCTTCCTTTGGCATAAGGCCTTGTCTACACAGGAAAGGGTTCTCAGCTATCCTAAAGTCTGACCTTAAAACAATAGCTAGAGACACTTTGTCCTGGTTAAAGAATGGCTTTCTTGAGTTTAGCTCATGTTACTTGGAAAGGAGTTTCAGATGAACTGGAGGGGGGAAAAAAAGCTAACTGTATACACCAGAAGAGTGTTCACACTGGTACAGTCATAGCAGTATAACTAACTAGGGTAGGTAGACAAGGCAAAATCACTCCTAATAATTCACTGACAGGATTCTTTACTTTTGATGTATACAATTTTTCAACAATAAAACGTAGAGAACACCAGATGGGTAGACCATAGCAAATTTGGAACTAAAATGGACACTGTCCTTCCCAATGAGACATATGCTTGATTGGCAGTGATGTGTGTGTACCCATACAAAATCATCTGCAAAAATGTAGATGGGCTTGGTGCCAGAGCCCCTGTCTACTTGCAACTCACATCTGAGATATTTTAAAGGCATCACATGTGAAAACCAACCTTTCCCCACCCCAACATACTGGTGCAAAAGAGGTTGTGAGAAAGTTATTACATTCCTGTATAGATCACTTCAAGGGAAAGTCTGGACAGCTATTAAGTATAGGTTATTGCTACTTGTCTTCAAAGATCAACATCTAAAAATGCATATTATGCATATTTGAGCATCTAAAACTTCGAGCAGTGACATATCAGATCAGACAATTGTCTAGTGGCATCCTGCCTCTGGCATTGGTAACTTCATACTATTTCAACACAGTAAAGAGCCCCACCTCCTATAGCATACCCTTCAAAGGGAAGATATCCCCTTCAGGCCCCTGATTCATTTTCAAAACGTTCTCCTTTTTGCAAGTGAATGAATACGGTGTGTAACTCAATTACTTGGCCCATATTTTATAATAAATATGCAACGATGGGACTGAAATCCTAGAAAATCTCCCTCATATTCTTGATACACATACCAGACATTCATTGGATACCACATATGGCAGGTATATGGTTTTTGCTACTACAATTGGTTCTGTTCTCTTTGATCTGCAATTTAATTAAATTCAGAACTCCTTGCATGCTCATTCAATTCTTATTGTGGGCAATATTAGGACTAGAAAACACGACATAAGGAAATGTTGGAAGAAATCTGATTATTTAATCCAAAGAAAAAAAGACTGACAGAGAAATTGGTAACAGTCTCCATAAATGAAATGAGTTGTCTTATGAAGATAGTGATCAGTTGTTCTCTAAGTCTCCAGGGGTCAGGACAAGAAAAAATGGTCTTAAATTGCAACAAGGGAGATTTAGGTTTGATGTTTGAAACAACTTTCTATCTATAAGGGTAGTTGAACACTGAAAGAGATTACCTGCAGGGTTCTGAAATCTGCGTCATTGGGGGTTTTTAAGTACAGGTTAGACAAACATTTGTCTGGGATGGCTTAGACATGGATGATCTTGCCTGCAGCAAGAGGGGTCAAACTAGATGACCTCCTAAGGTTTCTTCCAGCTTTATTTTTAACTATTCTATGAAATTCAATTGTAAGTACTCTCTTTGCTTGAAAAATTGATGAACAGTTAATACTTTTCAGCATTCCTGTGGCAATACAATCTCATGGGTAGAAAATATCTTCTCTGATCAAGTCTTCCCTTATATTTTAGTCTCTTATTGTGTCTGAAAGTACATGTGGTAACTTCCACCCAATACACAGAAACTGAATACCAATGGCAAAGTTTGTGAAAAGCAAGGTTACTTCTACAGTATAATTTACAGGACCAACTCTACAACTCAGAGTGTTTGGCACAGAATACCATTCTTCAGGTCTGGTAGAGGAGTAGGAATAGCCTAACCTAAACGCCAGAAAAAAAGACAATGGTTTCATGGCTTATTATAATTTAACTGGTGTCTCTGTATTCAGCAGGTAGTAAGGATCTTTTTCCCTTCTGAATAGTCTTATTTTTTTTACATAATTAGGTTTTTTTATAAAACTGCACTATTCAGCTTGTTTTGAACCTACTTCTGATAACGTCTCTTTACTCCAGTTTGCCACCCCTTTCAGCGTTTGTTTGCATCTACGTATTTACCCTTGCCCCTTTCACTTACAAACTAAGTTAAACACGAGGCATTTATTTTATCTGTTATTTAGCTCGGACTGGTTTGGAGGGCACTGCTGGTAAACTTGTCTGCCATCTCTCCCAATTATACAGCTAGTCCACTTAAAGATATTACCAAAAGGCATCTTCTTTCTTGCATACCCCATGGACCATCACAGCCACAGCACTACTCCTAGCCCAAAGTTTGTGACGAAAGCGTGGAAAGATACTTTCACAGGGTGCATCCAGATGTATGTGGACGTTTGGTTCCCTGGGGACAAGTAGCAGCGACGTACCTTGTGACACCGCTTCTTGCCTCTGGAGAACACCCACGCCGCGTGCGCAAGTTACCCCGCTGGGGTAGGGGAGGCTGGGGACAGCACGGTGCTGGCCCCAATAGCCTCACCTGGCTCCTGGGGGCCTCCTGGGGGTGCAGCCATGGCAATTCTGCTGCATGGAGCCTGGCTGGCAGTGGAGCATGGCTCTGGGCAGGCAACCTCCACTTTTCAGCAATGCACATTGGCTGAGCGTGCATTGCTCCAGTTTTTCTTTCCGTGGTTTTTTTTGATCCCTGGATGTTCAGGGGGTCAAAAAAAACCCCTGCAGAACCCCCCCCAGTACAGCACATGCTCAGGAAGCGTGTCCTTGCAGCATGGAGAACACTAGACTGTGTGGTATGAGGCACTGTCCACATTAGCCAACCTAACTATGTGGACACACACAAAAATCTCCAGAGTAAACAGTGTCATTAATGGCTGTCTTGTAATACCCACTTAACTACTACATCTAAATGTTCTGTTTTCAGCCCTGTTTCACAATAAGTAGAGGTGGCACTAGGTCATTGTGCTCCATCCCCGAGGGTCTGCTGTGGAAAGTTCCACAGGGCTTTATCTCGTCTCTCTTGTTAATGTGTTTGATGCATCACACTTTCAGTATGCTGATGGACACACAAATCAATCTCTCTTCTTCTGCCTCCAGATGTATTGAAACAATGGGAAGATAAGAGTATGGCTCCCCTTTGCCTCTCAACTCAGGGTAGGTTTCCATCACTTTTCACTTCTTCTCAGAACACTTTCTCCCCAACAACCTAGTAGACTTTCATCTCCTCCATAAGTGTCATGAAGATGCAAGTGTAGAGACATAGGAATGCCAAAGTCCAACAGCTGCCTCGAACTACATGGAAAGCATGCCCCTAGGCCTATTTTAGACATCTTTGCAGCTTCTTAGGAGGTGCGCTCTTGATTTATAAAATGTAATAGAAAATGTCAGCCATGTTGTTTTTTTCATAAGCCAAGGGGGAGAAGGGGCTTCTTTTCTTTTGTTTTTCCCTCCCAAATAAGTAATAGCCTCAGTCTTTAGTAAGGTCTCCAGCAAATTTTTTTTTTGGACTGTATTCTTAAAGTGTGTAGTTAGGTTCCCCTTACCTTACCCATTACACGGTTGGAAAAATTTTGCTTATACTTTTCTAAAAGACTCACCTTAAAGCATTTCAGTTCCAAAAGGTGAATGTGTAAAGAGTTCCACATACATAACAGGCTCTATAATGGAGGCTGTGTTGAAACTCAAAGTGCAGCAGGATCTCAAATGCATGTATGATAATAATATACCTGGAGTACATTCATGTTGCACAGGGCAGTGCTGCATAGAAATGCCTGAGCTAACAAGGAACTGACCATATTACACACTTCATTTAGACCAATATATTATGCTTTTTCGTTACCCAAACCAGGTTATTTAGCACTTGTTCAGCTGCAGTGTAGGGCAGACATACCCACAGCACCGCTCCATAGAGCTATCCAAGTGTGTTTAGGGATGTACTTCACATTTGCAGATGAGTCAACCAAAGCAGGGAGGGAAGAAAATGACTTGTTCAAGACTGTGTAAATGAATCAGTTGTAGAGTTAGGACCAGGAGTTCTGCCGCACCCTAAAAGATAACATTTTCTCTCAAGCTAAAGCACAGAAAATACTTAAGTTTAGCTGGCCAATCTGCAGAAGGTATCAGATTATCAAATGTACAAAATAATTTGTTTCTTGACCTTTCTAAGAGACTAAAACACCAGACAAGTAAAATGTTAATCAGATTTTCTATCTCGTTCTTGGTATTTTCATACCACAATGACAGATGAGGCAGCAATTTTCATTACTGAGCATGTTGGCTCTATTTTTCGGCTCCTGTTCCTCCCAAGTGTAGCGTGCCATTATTTGCATTACAATGGCCAGCAAAGATTAGCAGTACAGGCAACTCTTGCTTAATGCTGTTTCACTTAGCACTATTTTGCTATAATGCTCATTTAAAATTGATAGTGAACTTCACTTAGCGCTCAGCAAGTTTCATTATAATGCTCGCAGTCACCATCTTGGGTCATTAGAAACACTTGTGGTTGCCATCTTGGATCATCAGATAGTTTCAGTTTCACTTACTGCTTATTTCGCTTAACACTCAGTTTTTCAGGAAACAATTAAGAGCGCTGAGCAGGGGTTGTCTGTACAGTAATAACAGGATAACAAGAAGTGTCTGGCCTATCCAGTTTCATGGGTTAAATGACATTAACTATTAAGCATAGGCAACATGGGACACAGACGGAAGTGCTCCCCGCTGTAACTGAGAACACTTTGCAGGAAGCGCTCCAAGTTGCAACCATCTCCCAGAACAAACAGAAGTTCACTGTTGGTTCCAGGGGGGAGGGGAATCGAGCCAGCCTGTTTCCCCACAGTGCCTCTTCCCTTCCAGCCTATCCATGTTTCACAATGGGAGGGGGGGAAAGGAGCAGAGAGAGCTTGTTCTAGGGCAGGGGCGAGCAATTATTTTGGGCACAGGGCCACTTACCGAGTTTTGGCAAGCTGTCAAGAGCTGCATGGGTAGCCCTGCACCCTGATTGCCATCTTGGAGCCAGAAGTCCCACCCCTAACCTCTGACCTTTGTCACCAGAAGTCCCGCCCTTGTCCCTGGAAGTACTCCTTTTGGGAAGAGGGTTTGCCATCTTAGAACAGGGAAAAAAAAAAAATTATATACTAAAAGTCATGCATCCATAATAATATATTTTAACTAAATGTTAAAAAATTGTCCTGATTTGTGTGCGTTTGTGCTGTATATGTAGAAGCGATTCCATAATAGTTCAAAATGTAGTCTTACTCTGGTATATTGTGTGGGGTGTGTGCGTGTGTATGCACGCATGCGTGCGTGTATGTACAGTATTTGTGGGCTGTGTGATTGTGTGTGGGGGAGGGTGTGGCTGTGGAGTTTGTGGGAAGGATTTGCAGGCATGTGGGGTGCCTTATCCAGTCAGGCACAAACAGCCTCATGGTCCCAGGCCAGAAGCCTCTGCTAGCCAGGGGCTTCCACTTGGATGGGTGGGGCCTGGCAGGTCTGGCTGCTGCAGGGTCCTGCCATGGCTTCCCCTGGCTCCTGTCATCTTTGACAGGCAGCCACAGGCAGTAAATATTACTTTTCCAAATTTTTAGGGGCCTTGCAAGCTGGATAGAATGGCTTGGCAGACCAAATTTGGCCCGTGGGCTATATTTTGCCCACCTCTATTCTAAGTGTTCCTTAGCTGTCTCTGGACGTGGGGTGTGTGAATTCGAACCCCTCCCACCCTGCAGCAAGGGCTGAAAACCCCTCAGACCCAACTCCCCCCACTCCCTTTCATAGATTCATAGATGTTAGGGTCGGAAGGGACCTCAATAGATCATCGAGTCCGACCCCCTGCATAAGCAGGAAAGAGTGCTGGGTCTAGATGACCCCAGCTAGATACTCATCTAACCTCCTCTTGAAGACCCCCAGGGTAGGGGAGAGCACCACCTCCCTTGGGAGCCCATTCCAGACCCTGGCCACTCGAACTGTGAAGAAGTTCTTCCTGATGTCCAATCTAAATCTGCTCTCTGCTAGCTTGTGGCCATTGTTTCTTGTAACCCCCGGGGGCGCCTTGGTGAATAAATACTCACCAATTCCCTTCTGTGCCCCCGTGATGAACTTATAGGCAGCCACAAGATCGCCTCTCAACCTTCTCTTGCGGAGGCTGAAAAGGTCCAGTTTCTCTAGTCTCTCCTCATAGGGCTTGGTCTGCAGGCCCTTGACCATACGAGCGGCCCTTCTCTGGACCCTCTCCAGGTTATCCGCATCCTTCTTGAAGTGTGACGCCCAGAATTGCACGCAGTACTCCAACTGCGGTCTGACCAGCGCCCGATAGAGGGGAAGTATCACCTCCTTGGACCTATTCGTCATGCATCTGCTGATGCATGATAAAGTGTCATTGGCTTTTTTGATGGCTTCGTCACACTGCCGGCTCACGTTCATCTTGGAGTCCACTAGGACTCCAAGATCCCTTTCCACCTCTGTGCCACCCAGCAGGTCATTCCCTAGGCTGTAGGTGTGCTGGACATTTTTCCTCCCTAGGTGCAGCACTTTGCATTTCTCCTTGTTGAACTGCATCCTGTTGTTTTCTGCCCACTTGTGCAACCTGTCCAGGTCTGCCTGCAGCTGTTCCCTGCCCTCCGGCGTGTCCACTTCTCCCCATAGCTTTGTGTCATCTGCAAACTCGGACAGAGTACATTTGACTCCCTCGTCCAAGTCGCTGATGAAGACATTAAAGAGTATCGGTCCAAGGACCGAGCCCTGCGGGACCCCACTGCCTACACCCTTCCAGGTTGAAACCGACCCATCCACCATGACTCTCTGGGTGCAGCCCTCTAGCCAATTCGCCACCCACCGGACTGTGTAGTCATCCACTTTCCTCCCTCCCGTTTTGAAAACAGCTCAAGACTTGGCACACAGAAGTTACAGAAGATGCTCTGTTGTGAAATGTCTTCATCTGACCCCTCATGCAATGAGGGGTCAGATTTTTTACCTGATCAGATATTTTTGAAGCTATCTGCAGCCATGCGCTTGTATTTGGTCAAGGCTATAAGCTGCTTTCTATGGCCAGATGGGGCAAAAATTGTCATTTCTGTCTGTGCCTGCAGCCCCACTGACTGAGCACTAAGAACTTTCCAATTCTAGTCTCATTTGACACACACTTGCTGGATGGCCTCAAACAATTCACTTTGCCAATCTGTTCCTCAGTTTCCATAACCATAAAATGAGGTTCTCTTTATAGTGTCCAGAACTTTTGAAGCAACTGTAAGTATTGCGATCAGCTCTTGTGGCTGGCAGTGGCAACTAAACTTTCCTTCAATGGGACAGTCTGTTTCTGCTCTGACAGCTATTCCCTCCCTCATAAGTGGTGCTGGCTGGAGTGGGTTGATGGCTACTAGGAAGAACGTTTGATGAACCTTGTAGAAACGGTAGCTGTGCTGGCTACTTTCCACTCAGGGCTAAACAGAAGTGGCAATTAGGCTTCTTTGTATAGTCAGACAGCTCAAATAATAGAAGGCACCCCTGCAATACACTGAACCTAATGGGAGGCTAAGCATAAACTGCCTCCAGTGAATTCTAGGGGTTTCTCTGCAGGCTGCCTGCCACAGAGGACCACTGACTGGCTGAGTGTTTGTTGCACCAAGGAAGAAAGCTAAAGAAGTACTAGTGAATGTGAAGCCAAAAGAACTGTTTTTGAGCACAAGACAAGCTATAGAACAGGTTTGTATTTCTAACCTTGGAAACTATGTCCCCCTATTTGTTTGTATTATAGTCAGGGAAACAAAACTTTGTGTAAGGTGTGAGTGTGTGTGAGCTCCACTCATATTCTGTTTCCTGTGGAAAACCATGAAAAACAAAACAAAACAAAACAAAACCAAACACACAAAACAGGGAGAAGCCCTGATATGCCAGTGCCTTGCCCCTGTCTTTGCCCATCACTCCTGATACACAGCCCCTCGCCCCCCAGCCCTGCAAGTGCCCCTCACCCCCTGGCAGAGATCCTGTCCCCAGAGCCCCAAGCAGTGCCTGCAAGGGACTGCCTGGGGCTGGAGGGAGGCAAGAGGCAAGGCCAGCAACCAGGCAGCATGGTGGAGAGCAGCTCCCTGCAGGTATGTCTGGGGGGTGCGGGATGAGGGGCAGCATGTGCCCCCCAGATTTCTGCACCCACAGTGGGACACAGGGCATGGGGCTGCAGCTTCGCTAGACTGGCATGGGGTAGGAGCTGCCTCCATGGCCCAGGGAGCGAGACCCAGTGCGGGAGGGCGGAGCAGGGTAGGGAGGCTTGGTGCTGCTACCGCTACCACCAGGAGCACTGCACTGCCATGTCCAAGGTGAGCTGCCCCCTGCCCACCTGGCAGCAGCAGGGGGGCACAACTCCGTGCTGCCATGGTGCTTCACCATGGTGGCATGGCTGGTATGGAGCTCCCAGAAGCAGTGTGGAGATGTGCCCTCCCACTGTTGCCAGGAAGGCAAGAGGCACCTCACCCTGTGAGCCACAGTGGGGTAGCACTACCTCCCGTGCTGGGTCCTGCCTGCTGGGCTGCAGAAGTGCTGGTCTGGGGCAGCTGCAGCCCTGTGCCCCACCGGGGGTGCAGAAATCTGGGGGGGGCACATACCCCCCCATGCCTCCCTGACGCATCACCTATGCTCACATACCCTCTGCCTACACCCCCCTTCCCCAACAGCCCCTCCCCCTTCACCACACGCTGGGAGGCTAGAGGCAAGGGGCAGTGGGTTAAGAGTGTGGGGCATCAGCAGAGCTGGAGGGAGGCGGGGAACTGTGGATCAGGAGTGACAGACAATGGCATGGGTAGGGGCAGGGCACTGGCATATCAGGGCTACTCAGCACCACAAAGCAGCAGGGGGGACAGCTGCAGCTGGAACCGCATCCTGGTGAGCAAAGGTGGGGAGGGAGGGCTCTAATTTTCCATAGTAAAAAATAAACCCTGAAATCAAACACCAAAATACGTAAGTATTTAGAATGTATTTTATTATAATGATTGAGGCACTGGTAGGATTCCAGATTGCTTTAAAACTGTACATATATCAATAAAACATTGTGTTCAACCGACATGCACACACACAGAGTGGCATTTCGCTTTATTCGCAGAAAAGTGTGAATTTGGGGGTTTTTAATAAGAGAATTTTGGATTGTTTATTGGAGAATTTTGAACATTTTTTTTTAAACAGAGAAAACCAGGACCCCTGCTTATAACCAAATTCTCCTAAGAGAGAAATCTGTCAAGACCCCAAATATTACCCAACAGCTCTGGCCAAATGGGAACAATATAAGTAACAAAGTGTCAAATTTCTAAATGCATGAAAAAAGAATTCGAATGAGCTTCAACAAATTTACCAACAGACAATTTATTCTTATGCTGGGATAAGAAGAAATTTCTTTAGTCCAAAGTGGACTTCACCCCCAAAAAGCAATGGCTTATGAAGCTAATGCTTCTTCAAGCACAGCTGAACATGGCATCTGCAGTGCTATGGTATCTGCAAAGCTGTGCAACTGCTTAAGATAAAGAAAGCTAAGGTCACAGGTATGCATAAATTTAATAACAATTATTTATAAAATTCACTGTGCCACAAATTTCTAAATTAATCCTCTAGTTAAGGCTTGCTTTTGTCATGTTTACACAGGAAATGGGATTAATACAATTAGACATCAAATTTTGCCTATAAGTAAAAATCAACCATATTGAAATTTTGATTAATATGAAGAATTAAAAAAACCCCTAGAAACGACAGGAAGGTCTCCAATAGAAAAGTGCTGTTTAGAAGCAGCCTAGATCTCATGTTCACGAAGAAAAGGTGACACGGGGGAACTACAGGAAAAGGTGGGAAAGATTTGACATTCAGGTGAGGACAAACTGGTAGAGCTTTTTCAGCAGTGCTTGTCACCACAAACTCAGAGTAGGTTAATTGGACAGCTCCACGGTTGACCCAATTTATTTTCTTTGTGGTTCAAAACATCAAGACCTCTCCTGGGAGGAATCAAGCTTCATCTTCCTTTTTATGGCTTTTGTTAAATTCGCTTTTCTCCATTTCAATAGCACCACTTTGAATCAACTTAAAATTCCCTGCGTTATCTGTGACTTGTCATTATTTATACCTCTAAATGGCAAGGCAGTCCCTTCCCTCTTTTGTTATGGATGAAAGGAGTAGAGTCTTAAACTAGAAGTTACTGTTTCTATATTATCTCACAGATCAATATTCCTTACTTCACTGTTTTCGTAATTCAGAAAGGCATTTCACTACATGCTCTGGATACTAATAAGCAGTGTTTACTAACAAGACTAATAAACCACTAAAAACGAGACTGGTTTAGCCATGAATTCTGTAGCAGGGATGCAAAACTCAAACTGAAGTGGCTGGAAATAGGATGCAAGACCCAACAACTGCACAACAAGCCACAAAATAAGCTAACAGAAGGAGAAAGAGAAAACATCCAAGTCATCACAGCTGAAACACCAAAAGATGGAGCTTGTATGTCTTAAGAAAAAAAAATGCCTATTTCACTATACGCATGGCAACCAGCTACCAGAGAAGCAAGTGAATTCAAAGAGGGGCAGGAAAAGAAAAGTCTCCTCAAGGGAGAAGACAAAAAAAATCCACTTTACATTTTATCAGTACTCTAGAGCCAGACACAGAACGTCTTAGATACAGAGAAAAAGGCTTTTCAAGTCCATGCTATATTAATCAAAGCCTAGGCAATTAAGGTTTACACAAGAGGGTACGTGCTCTCCCCCTCCCTCTAGTTTACCCAGGTCAAAAACCCTTGCAGGAGAATTTAGGGCCTTATTAAGAGCTCTGCCAACAACCAGAGCCAAAAGGAGAGAAAGAGCAAGAGTGTGCTGTGTAATCAATCCTAGCAAAAACAAAGACAGGAATCCTGATTGCAGCGCAGCCTTAAATTAATGGGAGGCACCATGTATTCCTGCTTTAGGATTGATTACCCTAGTGTAAAACTCTTAATGGACTGCAGTTCTCAGAAGCCACACAGCAAGATTTTTCACAGCTTAAATCAAACAAATGTCATTCTAAGGAAGACAGGATTATAGGAGAAATGGGTGCAAGCTAATTAAATAAATAGCTTAAACTAAAATATACTAGATGCAAATTAATTCATGCTCTGTTTAAATGAGCCACCTCTGCAATGACATCTCTCAGTTGTTTAATTTAGCACAATACGTGAACTGGGATTAAGTCAGTAAGTAAAGATTGCCTCTTCCAGTTAAAACTCATAAAGGGAGTTTAGGGTAGAAGACTGTAAATAGCCAAAGCTGCACTTTGGTTAAATCAACAGGATTAATACCTAGTATTCCTGGTAAATCTCTCACTCAAACAGGAAGTTGCTTTTCTGCTAGGTTTCTGAGGCAGAATAGCAGGGGTTTTATGCAGGGACTTGCAGAGGATTCAAATAGCTGTACAAACCAGGAAAGGAAAGAGAGTTTAGAAATTAAGGTAAAAGTGATAATCGTATTTTGCATTTTGAGTTCTTTGCTACTGTGTTTTTTCTACCCCACACAGAAATCATATTGTGGTTATTAAAAACAACCTACCAATAACCCCTTTGCTTTCCAGTGGTTTCAGATAAGGCTTGAATTCTTTCTGCCTTAATTTGCCTCCTGATTGGTACTGGACTCTCAAATTTCAGACCACAGTTTTCTAGCACTGAGGAATACTTTTTACAAAGTATTTTAAGTAAAAAAAAAAAAAAAATCCAGTTACTAATAACTAAAACCAAACATGAATAAATTGGTGGCACCATCCAGATGAGTGCAGCCATGTGGTATGTAGCACTGCAGACATGTCATTCAGCTGTTCTCCATGCTATGAGGTAGCAGTGCTGGGGGAGGGGGGTGTTTGACCCCAGGAAATCCCGGGGTCAAAAAAACCTATGCAAAAAGAAGCAGAGCGGCGCATGCAGGGGCAGCACACACCGCCCAAAACTGCAGCCTGGCTGGCTGAAGCCATACTCCAGTTGCTGGCCGGGCTCCAAGCAGCAGCCCCAGGAGGCCCCCAGGACTCCAGGTGAAATTGCCGGGACCACCCCAATGCTGGCCCTAGCCTCCCCCATCTCACCCAGGATAACCTGCCACGTGCCAGAGGGTGCGTGGCACAGGCATTCCTGGGGACAAGAAGAACCAGCAGAAGATGTGCCGCTGCTTCTCGTCCCCAGGGAAACAAATGTCCACGCTCATGTGGACGTGGCCAATGTCTTACTGGAGAAAAGTTAAAAAGAACCTTGTTTTGGGATAAGCGTTTTGGCTAACTTTAAAGACACAGTGGAGTGGGCACCGTCTACATGTTCACGAATGCACTTTTGCTACTGCACATTCAACTTAGTACCTCTAATGTAAACGACTAAATAAATAAATGCACATTAGGCTTTCCTAATGTGTAGCGGCAAAAGCGCATGCTTTTTTAGTGAAGTTAAATGTGCAGTAGCCTATTTTTACTTTACATTAGTATGGTTTTTGATGTGGCCCTCTAATGCACAGTAAAACAGGCTACTGCGTATTAAAGTGCACATGCAGATGCGCCCAGCAACTTTTTCCATTTGAATAAACACCATAAAAATGAAGAGCTCCAAGACCTTTCTTAGAACTGTATTCATATACCGAGACATATAGCCACAAAACAGACTTTTCCTGTAGTTCAAATGCCTACATGTTAGAGAATAAATGCTTTGAGAGAATGTATATATTTCAGGTTTTGCCATTATATTAAACAGTTTGCACAGGGAAATTTAAAATTATATTCTAGACTGGGATTTGCAAAAATTTTAAATCAACAAATTAATTTAGATAATTTTAATAATGGCCAGTCTTTTATGTCTTGCTGGAAAGTGTTCATGGATCTCACTAGGAGCTCCATGGTGATAAGATTTCATTTTTAAAGTTACCTGTACTATAATAAGTTAACATTATTAAACAACTATTGAAGACCAAATTATTAACTCGAACCTACTTTTAAGCTGGGTATCATGAACCATTTGTAGCATTGTGGTTTTTCAGAGAAGGGCCACAGCTCCCTCTGTTGGCAAAATAACTGCTGGTACAGAATTCAGTTCAGAGCAGATTTTGAAACCATTTCCTTTTTTTTCCTGGTTTACAAAATAAGCTATACAGGAGGCTGTTATCCTGAGCAGAATGATAATACCAGCCAGTGACAATGTTTCAGTTTTCCCCAATCTTTGGAAAAAGCCAAAACTCTATGGTGGCATTAAAACAAAATGCTTTCCCTCTCCTTGGCCCCTTCTAGCTATGGCTTCCAACACATTACCTAATTAAGCCTGTCCAGAGCAGTAACTGTTACCCCAGATCACAATCTTATATACAGACACCCAGAAGTGACTTTCTCCATGGTTTTTTTTTTTCCATAAAAAGATAATGGCACTATAGAGAATAACCATCAGGGATCCTGGTTTTCCCCCATTTAAAAATCTCAAATTCTCTGATTAAAAACACCAAATCTGCAATTAAAGTGAAATACCACTATACCAAGGTACCACTTGAACACAATGTTTTATTGATATATTTACAATTTTAAAGCAACTGCGAAGCCTACCAATGCCTCAATCACTATAGTAAAATACATTCTAAATACCTATAAACATTGGTGTTTGATTTTGGGTTTATCATGGAAAAAAATCACAGCTCTCCCTGCCCCCTTTGCTCACTAGGACATGGGTCCAGCTGTGACTGTTCCCCCCTCCCAGTGCTTTGTGGTGCTGAGCAGCTCTGATATGCCAGTGCCCTTCCCCTGCCATTGCCCCTCACTTCCAAGCCACTGTCCCCCAAGCACTGCTGGTGCCCCTCACTCTCCACCCACAGCTCCCCAACCCCCAGCCCTGCCAGAGGGGGCCGCCAGTTGCCAGGGCTACAAGGCTAGGGGCCCAGAGTCGCAGCCCCCTGAAGCAGTGCCTGAGCCGCAGCTGCTGACTGCAGGAGGTGGCAGCTGCTGAGGCACCAGAGGGGAGAGAAGTCTGGTTCCTCCTCCCCCATGGGCGGCACAGCCATACTGGAGCCTGTGGGGTGGGGGGCTGCAGATGCAGGCAGCCCGCTGCAGTCTTGGCCTCCTCACCCTGCTGCTTTCCCCCTGGAGCCTCCACAGCCTGTCAGGGCCCAGCACTGCAGGGCAGAGTTGGGCTGGGCAAAGGGGAAGCTTGGTGCCACTGCTGTGAGCCCCATGCTACCATGGCAAAGTGCCCCTGCCTGCCTAGCAATCTGCCTTGCCCTGGAGGCTCCAGGGGGGATAGTAGCAGGGTGGGTAGCATGAACCTGCAGCCTGCAGCTGCCCCTTCTCCGCACATAAATCTGGGGGCACATGCCCCTCATGCAGAGGCCCATGGCTCCGTCCTGCTCCCTGCCTGGGCCCTGCAGCTGCACATGGCCCTGGGCCCCAAGCCCCACCCACTGCCTGGGCTGGGCAACAGCCCCAGCCCTGCCCAACTCCCTCCCTCCCTCACCCCCCACCAACCCTCTCCAGACTTACTGCTGGGGAGCTGCTCTCCAGGCTGCCTGGCAGCCATGTGCATGTGTACATGGTGCCTCCTATCTGACCACCCTCCTCCTGCTCCCCCCAGCCGGTGCAGGCTGAAACTCTGCCAGCCTGCAAGGGGAAACCTGCCTTAACCCACATTTTTTTCCTTTAAAAGGAGAAAATCTGGGTTTTACCAATTTTTTTTGTTGCAAATGGAAAACCTGGATCCCTGATAATAATAATAAAAAACTAGATCGCTTGCCTCTTATCTTGAATTTTAAACTAGCAGGTACTGCTTTCTCAAATTAGCATTTCTTTGCTTTGCTGGCTACCTAATGCAACCATGCACAAGGTAGGAACTTTGCTAGGATCTTCAGACTTGTCTCTGTCCAAAGTTGATGGTTTTGGTTTAATTTTTTTTCTAAAGGAAACAAACACATTTAGCACATACTGTACATAAATCTTAAGATGTAGTCATTGCTGTTGAGCTCTTAATGTTTTTCAGAAGTCACGACTTATGGTAAGAAAAAGAATTCAAGTTAACAGACTGAGTCAGAAGACCAGGTTTCTATTGTTAACTGGCCCTGATTTGCTGTGAAACAATAAGCTAATCCCTTTACCTCTTAGTTTCCTCATCTGTACAACAGGATCACAACCTTTCCACTGTTGTAAAACAGTCAAAAGGCAGCCTATTACTATTTGCATCAATATGCTAATATTTCTCTGAAGCCAAGTTACTTGGTCTTTCATTCAGGGCTTCTAGCTGCAAGCAGCCAACACAACACACAATTATACAGGCAGTCCTCGACTTACGACTTTGAGTTGCAACAAACGGCATTTACAACATTTATAAATTGACATCCTGTTTCGAGGTTCCCACGCCAGTTTCGCCTTTACAACAGTCGACACAGCTGCATCCAGCTGCTAAGTTTGTTGTGGTAGGGGGGTGGGAAGGGGCGTGGGGGGCAAATCAATGCCCCTGCAGTGAGGGAGGGATTGGGGCTGGGACAAGTGCTGCCCAGGGAGGGGTTGGGGTGGCTCGTACTGCTGCGTGCCATCGGTTCTGGAGCTGCTCACATGGCAGCTTGTCCAGCAGCTATCGCCATTGCTCCCACCGTCAGTCCAGGGGGGCATGGGGCTGGGGTATGCACCCCAGGATCTGCATGGGGCAGGTAGGGCTAGGGTTGCACCGGGCTGCGCTCCGGTCAGAAGGTGGTGGGAGTGGGGGCTATGCCCCTTGACCACTTCCCCAGCCGGTGCGAGACTGAGCTGCTGCACTGTCTCCAGACATGCAGCATGCAGCAGTGGTAGCCGGCCTGGTCTCCGTGTACCTCCCAGACGAGCAGTGGCTTTGCCCCAGCTGGGCGAGTGGCGGCAGGGCACGGAGGGGAGGGGGACACATGCCACCCGAAAACTTGCTGCAGCCTCCCTATAGCCTCCATTCTGCTGCACCCCCATACCCTGCCACCACTTGCCCAGCTGGGGTGAAGCTGCTGCTTGTCCAGGAGGCGTGGGGAGACATGGCCGGCTCCTGCTGCTGTGCATCGCTTGTCTGGAGGCAGCGCAGCGGCTCAGTCTCGTGCAGGCCCCGTGCCTGCGGGGCATAGCCCCTGCTCCCAGCGCCTTCTGCTCAGAGCACAGCCTGGCGCAGCCCTGGCACCGCCTGCCCAGCGCAGATCCTGAGGCACAAGCCCCCGCCCCATACCCACCCAAACCGGCGGTGGGAGCAGTGGCAAGAGCTGCTGGACAAGCCACCATACAAGCAGCTCCTGGACCAGTGGTGCACAGCAGCGTGAGCCGCCCCACCCCATCCCTAGGCAGCACTTGCCTCAACCCAGGTCCTAACCCCAGCCCCAATCCCTCCCTTGGTGCAGGGGCATTGATCTCCCTCCCTACACCCCTTCCCTTCCCCCTCTCCCCTACCACAACAGACTTAACAGCCGGACACAGCTGTGTCAACTGTCATTAAGGAACCAATCCCCCATTTATAACATTGTTCCTATGGGAAAACTGGTTCCGAGTTGCAACGTTTTGACTTCAGATGCAGTCTTCAAGAACCAATTGTGTTGCAAGTCTGTGGACTGCCTGTATCACAAATCTAGGTATCTTGAGTACCCCAAGAAGAAATGCTATACCTATACTTGGATTTCCTACCCTCCCCGCCACATATCCCTTCTTCTGTTAGAAATAATGATAGTAGGAGTTGGTGCAGAGGAGGTGTCAATGACTGTTGTTGTAACTAACCATGTCATCTACGTTTCAGATTGGGTCCCAGGGACAGTTCTATGATTTTGAAAAGTGGGGTACAGGTGGCATAGCACACCTTCACATATAATACAACACAAATTTTTCACCAGTTAAAGAGAAACTAGAAGCTTTACTAATCTGGTAGGAAGCTAGAACTATACTGTTCAGTTTAAGATGAATGCAAAAACAAATATAAACTCTCTGAATGTGCACTAATTTGCTAGATTAATGTATTTTTTTTAAACTACAGCAAACTAAGCAAAAATAATCAAGAGGTATTGTTTTGTTAGTCCTGTAGTCATTATAGTTAGGGACCTACTTAAATCATGGCAGAAGTTTGTGTTGCTTTTAATGACGCTCTTTTCACCGCAACCCCTCAGCCCCCTCCACCCCGAGTGGCCAAGAGGCAAAAACCGTGGCATTAATTGCTTTTCAGTCACTCAGTGGTAGGGGGACTCGGTGAAAAGAGTGAGATTAAAAGTGTCATGAACTTCCACCGCAATTTAGGTGGGCCCCCAATTATAGATACATGTGCATCTCTTATTTAAAATTCATAAAACAAAAATGTAGCCTTATTAAAAATCTTGACAGTTCTTCCAATACTTCACTGTCAGTTATTTCCACACCTGAATTAAAGTTTTTAGCTAGTGCTAAAGCAAGGCTGTGAAATAGGAGAGAAACACTGCCAGGACAGAAAAAAAGGATAGCTTGATTAGTGGAGACAGGGTCATTTAAAAGGAAAGAGGGTCATTAACAGCAGTGAAGTGAGATTAGCAGAAATCAGGTAGATTATAATAAACCATGAAGTCAATTGTCTCCCTCAGTGCTGCCCAAATACAAAAGCTGCTGCTTCTCTCAGGCACATGTTTTTAAAGTTTGGGTGCAGCAGGAATCAAAGCAGGTGCAAATGCGCCCCCCGGGATTCTTGGAGCACTGGTCGCAGACACTACAGACTATTTGTACCTCAGACATGCTGATAGTACCTGATGAGTTCACAGAAGTGACCAGTATAGGACAGACCAGTGGTTTTCAACCTGTGGTCTGGGGACCCATAGGGGTCCACAGACTAGGGAAGGGGTGGGAAATTATTTGGACTGGAGGGCCCCTTAGGGAGTCTTGGTGAGCTGTCGTGGGCCGGGTCAGCACTCCCCTCCCCGTAACAGCCCACCATAACTCCCTACATGGCTGTTTTGGGGCCCAGCCCCACACTGTCATCATCCAGCAATCCTGGGGTCTCCATGGAAACTGGTCCAGGACCTGCACAGGCAGGGTATGCTCAGCTAGGCAGATGGGATGGGGCCCATGGACAGGCAGGAAGCGGCATCTGGAAGCAGGACAGGCTGAGTTCAGGATCACAGGGTGGTGAAAGTAGAGAGGGGAGAGTGGAGCAGCGATCCATTCCCTTCTTGCCCTGCCCAAGGAAGTGGCATCTGTTGCAAGGACATGCAGGCAGGGGATCATAGCTCTTCCCCAAGCCCCGGCCATGTGTCGTCACTGCCCCATGATCCTGGTCTCAGCCTTGGCCCTTCCTGCCCATCCCGCTCCCAAATGCTGCTCCCCGCCTACCTGCAGCAGCATTCAATCCGTCTGGCTGCACACTGTGCCTACACATCCTGGGCTGGTCTCCATGCAGACCCCGTCCACCCACTCTGGTGGTAGGTGTGGAGCAGACAGGTCAGGGTGCCCAGGCAGCAGGGCCAGGTCTGGCAGCAGTGGCAGATGCTGGCAGTGGCAGCTGGAAGGAGCTGCCAATGCAGGGCTTACCAGGAAGCGAGGCCAGCTGCTGCACTGCCCTAAGCCCACCATGCACCCAAGGGGGCAGGACTGGCCACACCAACCACAGCCCAGGCTGCTCCCTCTGCCTGGGCTGGGTGAGGCCAAGAGTCCCCTGCAGGCCAGACAGAATACCTTGGTGAGCAAGATCCAGCCCACAGGCCATATTTTCCTCATCCCTGGTTTAAGGGGTTCACAAAAGATGACTATGATCAATCAAAAGTATATGAACACCCACACTTACAATTCAAAGGGGTCTGCACCTCCATTTGAAATTTCCAAAGGGATCCGCTTTTCCCTTCGAAATTTAAGGGTCCGCAAATGAAAAAAGGATGAAAACCACCGGGATAGACAAATAACAGTGCTCAGTACGATGGGAAATCTTTTACTAGAGACAACATGGAAAAGGCGTGTTTCTAAACTGTCATGGAATTTGCTTACAATACAATAATTTCAGTATATAGCTACTGGGAACAAGAGGAAGCTTAAAATCAGAACTGCCACGCTAGGTCAGATAAAAATCCTGATAGGTCTAGACCCCCTGCTACTGACATATGACCCAACACCTGAATCCCAGAAAATCATTCTAATCAATTACTCAACCTTTACATTTTTTTGCAAGTAGAGACTAGTTGTTGGAGAAACTTTTTGATTTGGGCACTTCTGGATGGTCTTCTGCTTTTCAAGATGTAAGTAACTCTG
Organism: Alligator mississippiensis; assembly: GCF_030867095.1. Classification (NCBI taxonomy): domain Eukaryota; kingdom Metazoa; phylum Chordata; order Crocodylia; family Alligatoridae; genus Alligator; species Alligator mississippiensis. Next base: position 15,419,128 of record NC_081835.1, read on the forward strand.
TCAATAATACTAGATATCTATAAAAGCAATTCTGTTATAGTGATTGTGTGTTCGCGCATCAGCAGTCTGCTTTCTAGCATCTCCAAAACACCTCAGCTAAACATCTATGGCTGAGTTCTAACAGCATGGCCTACAGAAAATTGAATTTTCAGCTTCATAACTGAGTAACCAAATGACATTTGCGTAGGAAGCAATAGCCACAAGTAGCATATGCTCCGAGCTAAAAATCACAGCATCATATTACAGGGAAACTGGGAGATGAAAACTGCCTATTAGGTCATTCAGTCCACCTCCTGGACAATGCAAAGATTTGTTGCACACCATCCATTTTGCAGAATCTGATCTATGTCAGCTCTCACTGTGAGGAAGCAACCAGCCTTTTTCAGATCCTGCTATTAATTGTCAAGTTCCTTGATCATTGTGAGCTATACCTCTCATTGTGTAACATTTATGTTTAATTTTTTTATTAGTATGTAAACACTTGTTTTTATAAGTGAAGTACAAACTCACATAAAACACTGGGCAACTATAGTATCTCCCTCCTTTTGGGAAGAGGGAGTAGAAGGAATTTATGTATTAACCCACACACTGACCACAAGGGCTAGGTACAGACATTGAGAAAGCCAAGGTGGAATCAATCTATGCTACATAGTTTAGATCACTATGACCAAAACACACATTCACCCTTGGAGAAGGAAGGGGCAATCTTAGACCAGGTTCTGCTATTTTTAAAGTCTATGTGGGTTGAATTTCTGCTCTGTTACGGGTATAGACCGGTTTTGTGTGCCAAACTTTTATTCTGTTACTGGTATAGACTGGCTCCCAATCTCTTAGACCAGTAAATCTAATGTCTGTAAATGGCTAAGGAGTAAAAATGGACCATACGCCTCATCCGCTCCACTGCAATCCCCTAACCTCCACTGCTGCTGTTTTAACTGACAATGCTACATACCTGGATGTAGCAATTTTCCCATTATGCTGTTGTTTTTTTTAAAGCAGGAATTCCTCTACCAAATTAATTTTTGTCTCACCAGTAAAGCAATACTTGCCTATAGTGCGAAAAGTACTTTTTGGCAATGTGGAATAAAGTTAGCTATTCACTGATGCCATGGTCTTCAGCCAGGCACAGACACATACATACTAGCCCAAGGAGACAGGCATACAGCATCTATGTAATTAGCCTACTTCCTATGGAAAACCTGTCTACCTCACACAGTTGTTCCCAGTAGCACAATGTTGTAATATCTGGGTTAAACTGTGAACATTACCTATGAGCCACAAACCTTCTGTACCAAGCTGTAGCAGGAATGGAAAGTTGACAAATTGACAGAAATCTCTCATTTTCCTGTTACTGCTGGAAAATAACTTAATTTTCTAAACCTGAAGCATTAGGCCTCTTTTTACACATCTCAGTGTACAGATATTTTGACACCAAAGACTACTTTCTAAAGACAGATAAAGGAAGGTAGGTGATAATCTACAGTATAAACTCTATTGTTTCTAAACAGTACATTAACATTTTCTGAAAGATGAGAGTTACTTGTAAAAGATGGAAACAAACAGGTGTACAGGGAGAGGGAAGCCTATCTTTACCTCTGGGTCCACATGTGGTGACAGGATTTTTTTCAACCCTTCAAGATGTCATTACTGTGCACAGTAAAGTAATTCTACGTGAGAAACACTGAGCTGAGGATTTAATGGACTTAAATCTAATTGATTTACTCTCCTCAGCTCTTTTATTGTTCGATAAAATGCGAATTACCTTTCCTGACATAAAGCTTAAGACTGATTCTCCAATATTTTGGAACTGAATTAAGGACCAATTGTACATCCAAATAATAACTACGTGTTTTAGGTCCTTACTGCAAACCCACAAATGCCTGTCTAATTTGCACACTGCTCTTGCCCCCGGCAAAATAACTCATGTAAAAAGAAAAGAAAAAAAAAAAAAAAAGGGTAAATTCATTGCCCCTAAAAACAGCATACCTACCATACACAAGTACTTCAAATTATGAAGTCTCTTGTATGATCAGTCCTTTTCCTCTAAAAGACTTTCAAACCCACATTTTCTTAATATGATCTAGCCTCAACTCAGACTTGGTTCTAAATCCTCCTCAACAAGTCTACGGCAATGGAAAAAAAGTTACTTTAATTTCCTGCTTGATCACATCATCTTACTGTTAGAGAATAGAAAGATATTAAATACTCTTCATATTAGCCAACTACCTCAATGTTATTTTTAGTGCCAGCTATCTAAGCTTCTGAGCTGCCACCTGAGTTTTAAAGGTGTTGTTCACGCTTCGTGGAAATATTCTGAAAACCATTCCATTCATCTCCCACGATCTGTATTTCTCCATTTATTATGGAGGACACGCATGAAATCAAGTTTCACCCAACTGCAGCCATAAGCCTGCCTGACGGTTTTGTTTCTGTGGAAATGGCATGCAATGAAAGTTAGAGGCTGAGCTTCTAAAGAGACGGGAGAGATCTAAACTGGACTAAGAACTATTTTTCTCCTAAATAAAGTAGAACTGAGGACACAACATGACAACCATGGTCCTGGAGGAACCTGAGGGTCTTTCCTTTAAAGAAATCCTGATGCGATAGTTAAATGTGAACTACTGCCTACGTACATGCTCCACGAATTATAGTACACATGATGTTAAACAACTGCTGCATTCCACTACGCAGGGGGCTGAAGTGTTCCACATATTGCCTAGCCACTTCACAACAAGGTGTTAATATTTGTAAAACTATTTAATTTCCTCAAAGAAAAGGATAAGAGTCGTTTCATAAATACACGTATTTATAAAGCAGAAAGCCTTGCATTTCCCTATAAAGCTTCCCCTTCCTCCACCCCTATTTCCTGCTACCTTAACCTAAAAACAGCCAGTCTGACTGGGTATCTTTTCACTTAATGCTGACATGATTGGATCCTATTAAGATAAGCCAGTTAAGCTCAGAAGTCTTGCTACAAAATGAGTTAAATTAAGTTTATATGTGGCAGTTATTTAGTGATTTCTAGTTTACTGTGATGCCAAACTGAATAGTGCAGGGCAACTTTCTCCATGAGGTGTGGAGATGAAGAGAAATGCTGGGCTGCTGCTGGGGAGAAACGCAGGGAAGCTGAAGAAGAATTTTGTGCTACGGTGACACTTTCATTCTGCTGTAATTACCTGTCACTATTTCTATAATGAAATCCTATTTTCATATGATTTCTACTAGATTATGAACATTTACCGTAAGCTCAAAAATGCAGCATGGAAAAAAGGTTCGAGTATTAGGGATTGTTTTAAAATGCCAGTTGCTTGTAAATCAATCTGTTGCCTTTTCCCTCATGAAAGAGCAGTTACAATACAACCATAAAACCAGATTTTCAGCCTGAACCTTTTGCAGACTTCTACAAGACCTTAAGTATGAAATATAATTGTTTTTTTGTTTGCATCACAAATAAGTAAGTGCTAGACTGAAATTAATTAAGCTCCAGCTAAATAGGAAAAGGTGACCGGCATACTTATAACAATACAGTTACGCTACTGTGGCAATTCAAATATAATTTCCATAAACAGAAGTTTACCAAAGTTCCACCAATTTACCTATGGCAGCATAACTGTATCTGTAATGGTCTATCTAGGCAAGCTTCCCTGGATAGACAAAGGCTTGACAATGAGGAAACTAGTTCTGTTTCCCTTATCTTGCTCTCAGGCTTTAAGCAGCAGTGTTTCCCTGGCCTGTGTCAAGACGGTCAACTAAATCTTTGGGTAAGAATGAATCTCATATTGCTCAAAGTTTTCTGCAGAACCTTGACAAACCACCAAAATAATTATAATTATACCTACTAATTCTCGCTGAAAAAAAGAGTCACTCAAGTAACTGGTATATCATGGGAGCAGGAAGAACACAGATGAACTGGACAAAGAGAAGACCATTCCTAGTAAAGATGTTGCAAGATTTACATTTCTAGGGCATTTTTATGCACCATGTTTTTTGCTCTTTCTTGTGCTACAACAGCATGACTGTTTGCATGAGCGGGTTTTCCGGATGTTTTAAAAGTCTTTCTAGTGCATTAAACTAAAACTCCTCAGACACAGTTTAGTCTGGCTCGCCGCAACTTAAAGCGTCGTGTCCATGGATTCGTTGCGTGCAAGCACAAAGGCACTCAAAGATGTGTAATGAGCCTCTGTCCACCAGATGGCTCTGAGACTTTTTTTTTCAGTTCACCTCTTCGAATTGCTTCCACTTGTTTTTTTTTCTTGTGCCATGTGCCAGCTCCCTGCTCCCACAGCTGCATGGCAGGGCACAGGGTGGGAGGCCCTTGGCTGGGGGGGGACCATCCCGCTCTCCTGGGGTACCAACCAGGGACCAGCCTTAATTTGTTCAAAAGCCTAGTGCGTGCAAACACGGATGCAACGCTCCAAAATAAACACATTTAAATGTTATAAACCTATTTAATGAGGATTAAACCCCGTGACATGTACAGGCACCCCTACATTGAGGAAAGTGTTCCTTCAACTTGAGGAAAATCCACCTAGAAAATCTGTGACAGCAATGAGTACATGTTAGAAGGATGAACTCTCCCACTTTATTTCTTTCTGTAAATGTATAATACAATCTGTGGATTTCTGTGACTGGAATCTTATGAGATGAAACATATCTAAGCAATTATTTAGCAATATAAAGAATTGTCAAGCATCTGGGACCAAGTGACAGCAAAAATAATAACACTTCAGTATTATACTGGCTATTATTTTCTTCCACAATATAAGAAAGCTTGAAGACTATTAACAGTTAACCAAAATACCAAGAGTTTTATAGCTTCCACTCTTGTGCATCACAAAGGTTACTGTGACAAGGCAGGGAACAACAGTGCCTGGCACAGACATGGCCTTTCAGAACAGTTCAGGCACTGGAAGATTACTTTCTGGGCTTGTAAAATAATCTTCAGCCTAGTTCTGACCTATCAATCTGCAATTAAGCCATTTGCTACAATCTGATAGTATTTTATCTTCCTAGGACACACAAACAATGTGCTCCTATCAGTGTACAAGCTATCAACATCGAGTTGAAGCTTTTTAATTGAAGGAAAAAAACCCAAGGCCTATTGTGACATGGTCAATAACCATGTTAGATTTTTGCTAAAACGAGCATAATTTTTTTTGGTCATCTCTAAAGAATATACACCTTGCTCCATGTGTTTATACTACTAAGAAAATTAATCACTGCCATAAGGAAATTCTTCCTGTATGCATGGCCATTAAGGATTTTTAGAATGCACTTGTTAGGATATAAAATACATCTTATACAATTAAGACTTTTTTCTAATAAATACAAACCCTCCTTGTACTTTCAGTATGACCCCACTCTGCATACCAAAAAGGGTACAGTACCATAGAATATGAGGTAATGACTGCACTCCTTCCAAAGGATTGGTAACTTTTGTTTATGCAACAGGCATTATATTCAATCCCAACTGCCATTTTATCACCAGGAAACTACAGCATTTCTTAAACACTGTCTGTGGTAACAGCACACCAAAATATTTACCAGCCCAACTATGACTATGAATGAGTTGAAGGGTGGGGGAAGCCAGTTGATAGTTACACCCCGCAACAAAAGCAGCATGTTAAGTAGAAGGACCTTGAATGAAAGAATCAAATTGAACCTAAAAATAGCAGTCTTATTTTAACTAATCTTTCTAAATACTGGTTTAACAATATAAAATAAAAATGCTCCATCCTCAGTCCTCGCAGAGACAGAGCCCTCTGGGAAGTTAAAAGGAATACAGGACAGCAGAATTGAGTGCAAAATGCCCTCCCAAATTAAATAAACTTATTTTAGAAGTCAGCTTGTTTAAGCTCTAGATACACAAATTATGTTCTTCATTTCCAGATCTTAGAATCATCCCAAAAAAGCTGTGTAGACTACAAAGGTTTTAAGTCAATGCTCCAGATGCACACAGGGCATTTCCAGGAACTGAAAGTGATGCATCAGTGAAATTTGGTTTGAAGTCAGTAACTGCAAATGCAAAACTGTGTGAAACATTAAAATAAGTGACCATCAAAATGTTTAGGACATGGCTCCTGCATACAGAACACTTGAAAAGGAAATGAGAAATGAACGGGGTCCTGAAAAGCTACTATATGAGGGTCTCTCTAAACAAAAGTTAAAATATACTAGCACTGATAGGCTTTGAAGTCCTGTTGCCAGCTGAATTTGCATCATTTGTACCAGGGAAACTTCTATGTCAAAAGCAAGCATGTTCGCTAGCCTTAGCCCCAAGGAGGAGTGGGACTGCTGTCAGCATTGCAAGTTAAAAATTTTCTGAAACCCCATCAAGTCCTTAACTGTGAAGGCTAGGAAGGACTGACTAAGCTACAGAACGGATGAAAAAAAATTCCAAATAATTGTGAGAAGCTTGGGTCATACAAAGGAATGAATTCAAATCACTCTAAGTGCTTTGTAAGACCAGAAGGTGTCAGCCAAGAGCTTCCACCAACTTGGCTGCCAAGACTGGAGCAGACAATGCTCTGCACAATGTTTACTTCCCAAACTAATAAATTCACACCAGACACATCTTTTCCTAAGGCTGAGGTTTGGGGTGGAAGCTAAAAAAAAAATAGCAACTCTGTGTAACAATCATCATGACAAAGAGAGCCAACACTCCTTTGTAACTGCTTTTACTTTTGAGAAGTTAAGATTAAATTTTTTCCATGAACCTTGGGCATTTGTACACATGGTGCATCACAGAGCCAGGGGCTTCTAAAAGCACCAGGTACTGTGGTGCACGCATCTGTATAAATGGCAAAATGTGCAGCAGCGCTGAGAAAATGGCAGCAGCGTGCTTCTGAACTAACGCACATAGAAGGTGTTTTAGTTCAAAAGTGCACTGCTGCCATTTTCTCAGAGCTGACGCACATTTCATCATTTGCACAAATGTATGTGACGCAGCACTGGGCACATCAGCTCGCGTGGGGAGCAGACTCGATGAATCGATTAAGGAGGCATGTCAGAGCAGACAAACGTATGTGTATAAATGCCCCTTGTGTCCAAAGGCTTAATCCTTTCAGCTCAAGAGCCTAGAAGAAAGCCAAGCAAGAGAAAGAATCTTCTACCAGAAGTGCATAGGATTTTTCTCTTCATTGTTTGATGGACCTAATACCACAATTGCCTGAAGTCTCCCAGTTCCAGAGACTGAAACTACCTCCATTTTTGTTCCTCTTCCTTAAGTTATATGTTAACAAAATGTCTTTAAACTAATCCTGACTATTTCCCCCCAGGCTCCTCTCTTACTTGCTTCCTAGTCCTTAGCTTTTTGGGGAGCTAGTTTGTCACTATGCCTAAGGTTTCAAACAGCAGAAATGCCAAGTTCTGGATATGTCAACTTAATATTGTTTTTTTCTTAATCACTAGCAATAGGGTGAGATGAAGGTACAAAGCTGGGGGAGGAGAGGGAATGGACACATTAAAGACCAACACCTTTACTGTTATGGTATCTACTGAAAGTGTCTCAATCAAATATGCAGGATGTATTTCCTGAAAGAATATGCCTGGGGCACAAGCATGTTGCTGTAAGTTAACAAGTGCCAGACAACTCAACTTCAAGGGTGTGCTACAGGTCAGGCAGTATCACTGCCACATGGCCTTGACAGATTTTAGAGGGATCTCTGTTGTGATGGAGTCCAAAGTAACTTCTACTCCTGATTATCTGGGTATTGGATACTGTAGCCTCACAAATTCTCTGTGTGGGGAAGGTTCTGCTAATCCAAGGGTAGGCAAATTACGTGGGCTGGAGGGCCACTTAGCAAGGTTTGGCAAGCTGCTGAGGGCAGGGTCAGCTGTATTTGGCTCACCCTTGTGCTAATCCATCACTTCATGTGCAACCCATTATCACTAATAGGAACAGTGTATTTGCGCTGCAATGAGAAGAGACCCACGTATGTCAAGCCAATCATTTCCAAGCCACCACCATTCAGATTTTTCAACTCACTGGGTTGCTATAAAAAAAGCTTTATGGAAAAATATTTAAATTCATACTGCTTAAAATACAAATGCAACCAAAGTACTTCAACAGAAGACTTTAATTATTATATTATTTTCCATGCTATGACAGTCTTATTTCTCAGTTTCAGCACAGAGGCTGACAACATACAGAAAGATTATTACACATGTAAATTTATGTAAATTGGGCATTAGAACAAATGCAGTCTGTGGTTTTATGATGACATTTTACCCTTCTATTTCAACAGCAGATTGAGAAAGCAGAAAAATGGAACAATACAGCAGACTAAAAATACTTCAGATGCTTTGAGGATTACTAAAAACTTACAGGCAGTCATGCCACAAAGTACTTCATGTCCTCAATCTTATTGGGAGCTGAGGGTCTCAGTACTATGCAGAATCAGGTTCATCTATTTATTGCTTTGCATCTTCAAAGTGATGTGTACACACTAATTAACCTTTACAACAGCCATCAGATCCAAAGCACATCTGAACACAACTGAAAAACAGTCTTGCAGTTCTCCAAAGGAAATCTTGAAGGGAACATTCAACTTGTTTATCAGCTTCTCCGACTACCCTGTCCTTGGGATAAAATCCGAACAGCCTTCCCAGCACAGATTTTAGAAAATAAACGCTAGGCAGATATCAAGTGAAATGGCCTTAAGTCATAATTGGTACAGTAAGAAAAATACTGTGTTGCCTTCCATAATACTCCTGGCTTTAGTCTGACTTCTATTTATCCAGGTAAACTTCTAATTTACTGAACTCTGATGGAGAACGTTGAGATATAGACCTTGTCCCTAAACAACACACAACAGACAAAGTACCTACAGAAAAACAGACTAACTTAACCACATTGCTGCAAGTTCTTTTAAATGAAATACTTAATTAGTAATTAATGCTAATAAAGCCCCTAGAAGTTTTGTGTATGGTTTAAACAAGAAGAGAAGAGTGCCTCTCGTTCCAAGCCATCAAGGGCAATCTGAAATAAGACATGGAGGGAAGAATGGACAGAGTACATCAGAGAACTAGTTAAGTGACAGTGTTAAGCAGATTAAGCAGTGAGGAGTGGTAAACAACAACAGGTAGGAGCAGCAGTATCAGTTGCAGAACTTAGTTGGAATTTCTCTTCGGTGCCTGCACATAATTCAGAGACATTAAGAGGACTCATTCACTAAAGAGAAAGAAAATGCACCTATGTGCTCCAGGCTTCAGAGAAGGCTCTAGTACACCAAAGCAATCCCAAAGCTTTAGAGCTTCTCTGGTTGAGATGTTGCGCTGTTCACAGCTCCAGTTATGAAGGGCATGTGATTCTTAAGCATACTGGTAAGTACTACAAGCTTTACAGCTATATCTATAGATTTATATCTAGATATAGATATAATCTATATATCTCTATATCGAGATATATATCTATATATAAAGAGATCTCTCTATCAGCTGCTTATTTGAATCAATATGGGAAGAGAGAGAGCGCGCGCACGCGCAAAAAAATAAATAAATATATATATATATTTTCCAGATTCAATTGAAACTCCGACTTCCTGGGGGAGCCTGCGGGGGGGTCTACTTGAGTTGCTTAGAAAGGCACAGGCCAGGCTGGGGTGTTCAGCCTGCCCCAAGCTCCCCTGTAATTCAAACCCTGTATATATTTGCTTTCCCCACTTTGGAATACATTTTATTGGAATCTGCATTAACCGTTGCATCTCATGCAAAAACTGAGGAAGTGATACTTCCACTATACTCCGCACTGGTGAGACTGCACCTGGAGTACTGCGGCCAGTTCTGGGCACCGCACTTCAACAAGGACTTGGAAAAACGTGGGAGAGTCCAGAGAAGAGCCACCCGTATGATCAGGGATTCACAAGACAAGCCATACGAGAAGAGGCTAAGGGACGCGGGCCTCTTCAGCCTACAGAAGAGAAGGTTGAGAGGGGACTTGGTAGCGGCTTACCACTACGTCAGGGGAGTACATCAAGAACTAGGTGAACAGCTGTTCACCAGGGCACCCGGGGAAGACCAAGAGCAATGGATACAAACTCCTGGAAGGCTGCATCAGGCTCAATTCCAAGAAAAACTCCTTCACAGTCAGAGTGACCAGACTGTGGAATAAACTCCCTCCAGAGGTGGTGCAATCACCTACCCTGGAAATCTTCAAAAGGAGACTGGACAGTCCCCTCACTGGGATCACTTGAGCGCAGTTGTCTTTTCCTGCCTAGTGCAGGGGGACTGAACCTGATGGTCTACAAGGTCCCTTCCAGCCCCTAACAATCTATGAATCTTCAACATGGCCAGACCAAGAGAAATAATCCCACTCCCCTAATGTCTGAGAGATGCTTACTTTCCATATCACATATACTAATAGTTTTGAGTACAACCAGCTGAACAAGCCAATAAATCCCAAAATTAGTAAGGCTCAGAATAGCCCTTCTGTTGCCAGTGTCACAGTTCAAGTATAAATTACTAACCAGCCAAGCCTGAGATGGGAGGGCAGAGGTTAGGGCTTGACTTGGCAAAATATAAAGTTTTCTGAGTGCTTGTCACGGCTTGGTTGTCAAGTTCTATATTCAGAAATACTTCAGCACAGTGCTCACCCATGAAGTTTACACAAATGCCTTTGCAGACAGATTAAGTTACTGAATATCATTTATCGTTAGCATAGGAAATACTCCAATAAGCTGCAAAGGCATCTGTAAACATTTTGTAGTGATCATTGTTGTATAAAACTAACTGAAGGAGACTCCCATAAATATGGCGATGTTCTGTTTTCTTCTTATGTTTAAGCGAAGCAAAGTCTTTTACAACAGAATATTCACATGTTGGTAGTTAGTGCCTATAGGTAGGGTGTCACAGGGAGAAACAGAAGGGGGACCCCAAAATACCAGGGGGGAGCCCCGGGGTAAGGAACCTTCAGAGAGGCCGGAAAGAGAAATAAAAGATGAAAGGAGATACTTACCTGCAGTGGGACCGGCGGCGAAGCCAGAACCGAGGGAGGAACCCGCGCGGCTTGTCAGCTGCGCCTTTATACAGTTGTGACCAGCCGGTGACGTCAGCCGTGACTGTCGGCTGGTGGACATAAAACGGGGTGCCGGCAAGAAGGAAGGGGGCAGCAGATTGATGCCAGCAGGAACACCGGCAGGAGGTGCCCTCCCGAAGCTCCTGTGGGAACAAAAGGAGCCAGGAGCTACGATCCTCAGCCGGGAAGAATGCGCTGGCACATGCTGCAAACCAGAGGCTACCAGCAGTGGCAAAAGGAGCTGGAAGCCGAAGGCGGCTCCTCAACACTGGGAACCCAGACAGAAGGGCAGAGGGACGCAGGAAGACCCCGATGCCAGAGGCCTCAGCAGAGGAGCTGAAGAGGTCAGTACAGGTCTCGGCACCAGACCAGGTGGGACTGTTGAGGGTACCAGGGGAGCTGAAGAGGTGTACCAGGTGGGGGGAGGAGTGGACAGGCGTCCGTTGGAAGACCACAGCGGGGCCGACGAAACCGAAGGCTGGGCAATGATAGCTAAGGATCGGGGTGGAATCTGCAGGATACTCCGGCCACATATAGGGCCGAACATAGACCTTTAAGGTCGAGAGGAAGTTGTTAGCAACTCGGCCAAGGGGGATGACGGAGAGGACAGCTGGGTTCCCCAAAGGCTATCAGTAGTTTTTTTGTTGTATTTTGTGTTTCCCACTTTCAGAGGGGTTGAGGGTTAGAGCTTGGGGAGCCTGTTTGGTACACAGGCCACAGGATAGTTGTTACCCTTTAGGAAAAGGTGGCGGCCTCGTGGCCTGGGTAGAATACTGCTGATGGTTTTCGCTTTAGGCAGAGTGGCTCACCCCTCCCATGAAAGTAAGTTGGGAGCAGCGGTCGGGAGGCTGGCCAAGAGGACAACAGTGACCCGCCAAGGCTGGGTGTAAGGGCAAGGTAGAGGGGAGGTGGAGCCTTGCAGAAGACCACCAGACAGACATCCCACCGTCGAGAGACCCCGAGTGGTTCGACCCTCCACTGAAGTAAGATTCAAAGTCGTGGCAGGCGGGACTGGGGAAGACCACACCGGAGGCGAACGCCTACTTGGCGGACCACCAGGGACGGTAAGACGAATATCATCGAACATCCGGAATAGAGCCACACATGACCGGATGTTTGAGGCCAGGCAGGCACAAAAGGAGCTACCAAACTGCTGGCAGAACTGGGCTATGCAGCAGCAACTTTAATCTTGCAGGTTCTCTTCCCCCCCCCCCCCCCGATCACTCCTGATTGGCAGGGAGGCAAAAACCAATGATTTAAATATGATGCTGTTTTGGCCTCCAGGACCCCTCAGCCAATCATAATTTTGCGTGGGAGATCCTGCAAGTTTAAAGGAGCTGCTGCACAGCCCACTTCCACCATAATTTTGGGAGGTCCTTATCTATAAGCTACATGCTGGAGTGAATTACAATGGATTCTGCTTTATAGAATCACTGGTTAATAGAATCAGCTCCTTATTTGAATCAATATAGGAAAACCAAAACCATCTGCACATTATTTACACGTGGAAAAAAAAAAATCGCTCATATTAGAATCACAAATGTTGGAATCATTTTACTGGAGAAACTCGGGGATTTTGCAGTTTTGTGAGGAGCCCTCTGCAGCCCTGGTACTGTACATGCATATGGTTCCAGGCAGCCTGGAGAGCAGCTCCTGCAGGAAAAGGGGGGGAGGGGAACTGCGTAGGGTTGGGGCCTCAGCGGAGAGTGGGATGGGGCTATGGGGGCAGTAGGTTTGAGGGGCACAACCCCATGCTGTTGCTCTCATTGCCCATGCCTGCCCCCACCCTGTGCACAGATCTGGGGGGCTCAAGTCCCCACACCCCTTTGGGAGTATGCGCCGCACTAGGGAGCTGGCCCCAACCCCTGCGCCCAAGCCCATAGTGGGCAGCTGCAGACGGGGAACCGGGATCCGCTCTGCTGCAGCAGCCGCCACCTGCTGCTAGGGGAAGGGGGCTGCAGACCTAGGTCCCTGGTGCCATAGCCCTGGCAGCTGGGGGCCCCCCTCCAGCAGAGCTGGGGAGGGGGAGTGAGAGACACAAGCTGGGCCAGGGGGCTGTGGGGGAAGAGTGAATATTTTTTCTTTTAAAAACAAGTCTCCTTTTAATAGAATCGGCTGGTTAATAGAATCAAATCACCATTTCCCCAAGTGATTCCAATAAGAGGAATCCACTGTACCACTATTTTCAGCATGAAATAAAATTACAAAACATGATTAAAGCAACTGATAACAAAATCTTTGCCAAAGAAGGAAGAAGTACCACTTCTACTACAGTTCAACAAGGAAAAAAACCTGAAGGCAAGAAGAATGGAAAAAAAATAAAGGGAGTGGGGTATGGAAATCAGAGAGGGCATTTCTGCTATAAGATTAAGGGAGTTTTCAAAGCAAATAAAGGAGCAAAAATGAAATCTTTTTGAAAAATATGATTCTCATATAATTGATATGAGCCAATCTTGCCATCACTTCACTAATAGAGGCAAAATGGCTATGCAGTAGCAGGCAATATCTTGCAGATAAAAAATTAGTGTCCCCGGGCCTACTGCTAACAGTTCAACTGAGGACATAAGGCAGAAACCAGAAAAAATATGAGAAAAAGATTAGATAGCTGCAATTCCTGCTTGTTTTATACTGCTACCACTATTAAGTGGCATATCCTTTAGTAATTCTACCATGGAATGAACATGTTGTTCTAGCTTGCTGTTTTTGTCTTCTTACTTTTATGCATTTATATGTAGCTTGATGCCTCTTTCCTTTCTTCCACACCCACCCCTGGTATTGGCAAAATCTGTGGGTGAAAGCTATATTTCACCATTATTTTTCTGATTATATGTCAGATTCAGCTGCTCTTTGGGCTCATGGGAAGAAGAAACATCTAATTATTCTCTTGAAGCAAGTGCCTAAACAGTGACAATGTAAGTTATAGCCCTGCATCATTCAACAGCCATCAGTATCAAGAAAATGAAAACTCTGCTAGGATATTTTCTCAGTTAAGAGATCAGACCACAAAGGGCTAAAAGTGTTCAGCTGAGCAAGATAACTAAAAATGGAGGGGGGGTTGGATTTTTTTTTTTTATTGGAAACAGTCAGCCATCTCAAAATTTGGTACTGAAAGATTTTGATTTTTTTTTTTTTTAATTAAAAATAGTACACATCTTTACCTTTAAGTTTCAAAAACACTTACCAGCCTTTTTTGGTTTAAAGACTCACAATAGAGTCAACTGATATACACTGGAACAATACCCAGAAGCTCTGACTCTCAGACTGTGCTCATTAAATACTACCTCCCAGATATTTTAAAGAACTACGTATGTCACCTCAAGATTTTCTAAAGATTGCAGTCAGAGAAGATGAAGGGGAATTAGAGAAGTCAAGGGTTAAAACTTTATTGTACAAAGCTATTTCAGATTTGCAGGAATTTAAAGACAGGGTTTAAAGTTTATGAGACTGACTGACTTTTAGCTTCATTTCAATTCCATCCTGGTTCACTCTCCTAAATACACATTTCATCTGCCCCTTGCATGTGCTTTCATTTGAATTATGTGGTGACCTGTTCTGCAGTATACATTTTAGTATTAAGAGTAACAGCATTTGGCAATACTAATTTGCAGAAAACAGCCAGTGTGGCAAGGGCTGAATGCTGAGATCGGTTCTGAATTGGTAAAACATATTTTATAATGCTGACTTGATTAATGGCCGAACAGGGGTATAACAGTTTTACTGAATAATAAAACAATGAATTCTGTTAGTAAATACATATCAATGACTGGAAATAAACATGTAGTTTATTTAAATGAATTTCACATTTGTACCTTAATGTTAGTAAAACAATATCACTTACAAATTAATAACATTACACAAACCTTAATCTAAGAACAGATTAAACTAAAATTATCCTTAGTTCAAGAACAAATATGTTTCCTGCCTCATATCTACAGACTAGTGCTGTGTTTCAGATAACTCAGTCATTCATATTTAAGACTCTTGGTCACTTTACTAACTTTACAGCAAACATTATGCTTTCCATTGTTGTATATTCTACAGAAACTGTATTTTTTCCCCACCCCTGTCTTGTACACAGGTCTTCAGGACAGGACAGGTACCTAATAAGACTTAAAATCACATGCATTTCAAAGCTTTCCTGAAGCAGACTGGCTACTTCCTAGAGCCCTTGAGGGTAGAAAAAAATATCACATTTAACCCAGCCTTTGAGAGATGCTTTAAAACCTCTGGCTTGAAGTAGCATGGACTTCTTCCATAGCTCTTCCAGTGGCCTGTCACATACAGATGTTCCATTTGTGCTGGGAGAAAAACCTCTCTCCTGGCACAGAAAGGAGAGAATACAGATGCTCAAGGGTTTTCTTGCTGAAAAAATGGCTCTTCTGCAAGAAGTTTAATCACTTACATATGAGGAAAATCATCTTCTTCCCTGTCTGATTTGAAAGCCTGTACACTTCTTTCAGGAGACACAATATCCCAATCCTCTATTCTCTCCCCCCCACCCAAGGAGAGTAACATACAGTGTCTATCATTTCTGTGCTATAAGTAAGTGCCTGTGATAGGAGCTGTGGTTGTAACATGATTGTAATAACCAGGCAAAGTGGTGGAGTTCTCTAGTTAATCAGTTATTACATTTTTGTTTTCCACAAATGTCCTATTATTCAAGTGCCTGCACAGACCATAATCATACTCTGAACTGAAGGCTTCCACCATTACAAAACCATTCCCTTGTTCTTCTCCAGCTTGCCAAAAGTCAATCTCCCTGTTGGGATCTCTGGTGAAAATAATGAAAGCATTTGAGCAATCCAGTCGGTCTACAGAAATCAACAGACCCTATGGTTTCAAAGATTACTGATGAATCTAAAGGCACTTCCTCCACTGCTGAAAGACAGGTCATTGGCAGAGAACTGTCATTCTTGTTGTTCAAGGCAGCTTATCATAATGTTATCAGTTTTACCAAAAAGAAGAATTTTGGGATGGAGCAATACCTTAAATAGCACAGAGTGACTTCTGGCCCATGGTCACTTGTTTTAGAACTGTTTGATTTCAAATGCTAATCCCCAGTGCCCTTTGCAGCTAGTGATTATGAAGGCCTGGCATGTTACACTATTAATCTTTTTCAGCAACTCCACAACTTGAGTGGGACATGTGCTTTTGCCTTGTTGCAGGACATGAATGAGGCAGAAAAAGAGGAAAGGTTGAAAAGAACACTCTTATCCAGAGGAGGGACAGTGGAGACCATTCACATTACTTAAATATTGTGCATCCATCATAACAGTGTTCAAGTTTATCAATCTAAAAAGCTAGAGAGAGGTGATTAGTACATAGATCATTTGTACTCCCATCTTCTTTGATAAGGGCTCTCTAGTATCCTGCCTTCAAATACCTTCTGGGTCATACATAACCATTCATTTACTGGCCCGTTTTGATTTCTTTATAAACAGTTTTCTACACAGTAAAAATCGACTTGCAATTTGATTTAAGTCTCAGTGACTACTGAGAGCAAGACCTAAAATTAGTTCAGGATGCTACCCATAATGAATTCATTGGTAGTACATGGCACCTGCTAAATGTATTACCCTTGGATTAATAATAAAACTAGTCTGCAACAATAAAACAGGGGACAAATGTTACCTGTTACAGATAAGTTAACCTAGGACACCTTTCCCTAGAGCAGATAACAGTACATCATTACAAAAGCATGTAAAGGTGTTAATTTCTACTGTTAAAAAGTTTCTGGGAATTTCTGGACTCTGAACTGGCCATCACTGGTCATGCTCACACAGGTTTTTCATACTCTCTAGGTCCTTGAAAGCAGAATAAGTCATCATGACCAAACTAGTCCTGGTTTTTGCTTGCACTGGTGTTCTAAAAAAAATAGAGAACAAACCACAGGGGCATCTAGTAAACAGAACTGAACATTCATCTTGCTGACCACTGGAACCACTTGCTCAGACGCAGGAAGATCATAGTTAAATATTTACATTTCAGCGTCCTGTAGGATCACACCTTCCTCAAGGCAGGTCACTGTTAGGACACAGCATAACTTTCCACTTTTCTGACCCCCGCCTTTCTCTATAGTAGTAGTTCACATCCTTCTTAATTAAATAAGAACTTGATGGTCCTTCAAAAGCCAATCATCTCTAATTAGTCACAACCAGGGGGCTATAGTGCTCTTGCCTCCACTAATTATTTTCCAACGTTTTTTCAACTACTTCTACAACCAGTGGAAGCAATTGTGGGAACATCTAGCCACCAGCGTATGAGACACCTTATTGTCTTGGTCTGCTCTGATGCAAAGTTAAATGTATACAGAAGTTGCCAGTGGTCAATCTACACTTCTGCTCCCACTACAAATAGCAGGAGTGGAAAATTTCAGGCAGCAGCCGGAGTTAAGATAGCCCACTGTTATACAATACAAACGTATATTATACTAACTTAGAGCACGGGTTTGGAGAACTCTGTTAGATGATGCAGGGTGGGACACAACTATGGTCAGTAAAAGTATGGACGAATCATGTTCAGCACAGATTCATCTGATTATGTTTAAGTCTAGAGGGCTCACACATAATTAGATGTCAATTTACCATGGTCTACACTGACTGAAAAGTCAGTCAGCACAGCTGCAGAGGTCTCTTCAGGACCATCTTCAAATCACAGCACAGAGAAGTAAACAGAAGCTCTGTATGTCTTCAGACTTTTGCGGTTGGTTTATTCAGCCAAGGTCTGTTGACCGAAGGGGCTCTCAAGGTTTCTGTGCATAGTTTTAACTGGGTTCAATCAAGAGGTCCTTGTTTCAGCTTAGGAAGATTCAACTCTGGATTCTTTGCTCTCTGAACAGCATGCTATTTGTACAAACTATGCACAAGTGCATATTTAAAAAGCCATCTTAACAATGGAATTAAGACACCCCAGTCCTAAAATGTCACTAATATACAATGAACACAGAAAACTTGGATATTCCTTTTTTGATATTCATTACTTTAAGAACAAATCCAGTTTCTGATAACTAACTTTGATATTAACTTTAAAAAAATTCTAGGCTTTTTGCTATCCTGCCAACATTTAAGCATCTTTTCAGGAAAGGAGAAAGATTATACAAGAGAAATCATGAGACAGACCATAACTGTAACAGCTGTTAAATGCCCAAAATAAACCACCAAAAAAGAGAGAGATTCTTTAGCTATCCTCCAATTGTGTGTTATCTATAACTATAGTAGGCACCACACTGCCAGACACACGATTCTTGTCTGAAACACCCCTTTAACATAAAAAGGATCCTGGGAACCAAATCTCTGACGCTTTCATTTACAGAGTAGTATCCTACTCTGTGCCTAGTCAGAATTGAGCCCTGCAACATACGTGGGCTCAAGTGCACACTGCATCACTTATAGGTTTTGTCTGGACCCTAACCAGTAACCAGTGTGTGGGTGCTCCCTAAAGAGATGCCTCAGTTGCCTTTAAATCTGCTAGCAGTGTTGGAGTTGCAGTGGTACACGCTTCAGAACATGCTAGCCGCCCAGGCAATAATGTCTGGGCCTGAGCTGGCTTGTATACACCAGACCCAGTGCGGTAGCAGTGGTACTGATATTAGTACCACAGCATTATATCTGGCTTAAAACTAGGCTGGGTAATGTATACACATACCACAACTATGCCTTTGACTGCAGTGCAGGTAAGGGTTTGCTAAGTCTTCAGTGTTTATTAATAGAGGTTTTCTTTGCTGGGGTATGGAAGGATCGTTTCTTTTTTAATGTATGATTTTCCAAAGGGTAGGATGCCTAGAATTATTTCTCATAATTTATTCTTATCTTCCTATTCCAGAAAAATTAAGCATCCTGGTAAATACAAAAAACATTTGTTCCCGCGAAACGAAATCCATGGTTTCAGACAGGTTGAACTGTTGGCAACTTCCTTTTTTGCGGATGAACCTTAGTTAAAGCTTTCTAATTTAAAATGCCTTCAATGCTGTCTAAAAACGTAACAAATTTAGATGTTGCATTGATGAAACGGACTGCAGAGTCACAAAAAAATATATATTACTCTTTATTCCAAGTAATTACATCTAGCCTTAAATCCATCAGGACCCCTGCAGCTTCAATTAGATACAGTGTTTTTTACTGCCTGTCCTGAATGGTTATAGTATTGCTGTGTGCTACTGAATCACTGCTGCACTCCAGTCAGGCAGGCTCTTGCTGGTTAGGGAACACACCAATGTTAAAGTACCAGACAACAAACTGAGAATAAAACTGGGTTCTCCATAACTAATATACACTCCAGCGTGTTCTCTGAAAGTCCTGACAGCTTCCAATCATATGCTTGCAGTCAGAAAATGAGAACACCCTTGCCACCGCAATTCCAGAATTATTTGTCAAAGGAATAAATACTGTTCTTTTGGCGTGTGCAAAACAGAGGGCTGGCATAGATTTCGAAGTAGCTATTTTCCATCTTTAATTCCATTGTTTTAGCTGATATGAATGCAGCATTTACATGGGCTTTTTAAGCACCATGGGAAAGCTAGAAGAAACATAGCAAAAAGCCATGAGCCATATCAAAGAAACATCATGTTGGTCGTGAAAATGTTACTTGGTAAATTTGGGAATGCCACCCAGACTCTACAGGACATCTTCTCAAAAGCTAGCCTACGTTCATGAAGAGAGACCAGATGATCCTTGCCATATATTCACATTCTGATCACTTGTACATTGCTATTTCTACACATGGAGCGTCAGCAGGTTTAGAGCCTCCTTCCACTCCAAAGTCTCTGCCTCATGAGATCCCCTCTGTAGCCACAGATCAAAAACTTGGATTCCAAGTGCAATCCAAAGATGTCAACATCCAGAATTCAAGCGACTTACACGAGTTTTGTTTTTTTTTAAATTATATTAAACAACAATACACACACAACCCCCATGTGACTGGAGTTTACCACTTGCTGATAAGTCGGTTACAACATGAAGATCTCTCATCTGCTGTTCAGTAGTAGCAATTATTTTTTGGTGTCCCTGAGAATCTAGAAAATCTACACTGCTCCAAGCGACTCACAAACAGTAACACAGCTATCCTATGTAATTACTTTTCTGCCTTTCTGCTACAGACAGGAACTGGCTACTAAACATACCCAGCATCACATCAAACTTAGTTTTCACCTCATTCCTAGCATGCTGCATGTCTGTATTTCAAGATAATACTAATCTTCCAAAAAGCAATCAGTGGAGACAGATTAGCATTGTAATACAAGCACAGTACTGCAAAAAAAGGCAAAGAACTCATTTGGCAGATGACAGCCCAACAGCAAAAATCTCATCATGAGATGTTTCATCCTTGATTCTACAGTCAACAGCGTTATTAGTGTTAGTGCTAGTTAAAGCAAATAGTTATTCCAGATTGAGGAAGGCTGGGGGAAAAAAATCCTCAGGAAACCGAATGGCTCCCAGACTAGGCAGACAAAAATGAATGAAAACATGTTACCATGTATAATACATAACTTCCAACCTAGTGATGAAAAGCAATTAGGACTGTTCACTTCCAGGACAGAGCGAGTTTCTCACAGCGTATCTATACAGTGCCCAGCACAAAGAGATACTTGTCCCAACTGCAACCTTTAGGTGCTACTATACTACAAATAAATAATACATAGTACATACATCAGGGCCTAAAAAGATTATCATGTTATACCACACTTGGCACAAAAAACTGTTTAGAGACAGAATCAAAACTCAGCGACCACGTATCCTCGGTAGTAGGTGCAATCTTATTCTGGCCCCTTTGTACGGACAGGTTACAACACTCTCTTTAATTACCTGGTCACCTACTATTTTTCCCATACGATTCCTACTTCGGTCAGTAATTAAAATGAACAGTATTCCATCACAGGTGCAGCAAAAGCCCTGCTCAGTTTGGGTCTATATCATGCTCGAGGGAGATAGAATCCTCAGGGAATTTCGCTGCAGGTCTCTATTGATCATGTGCACACAGCATCTCTTCAGAGTTTGTAACCTGGCTACATTTTGGCATTTCTCTCTCAGGGACAGTCAAAGGCAACTTTCTTACAAAGGCCACCTCCCTGCCAAATTTAAAGTTCTTATTCAATAGCACTACAAGTTCTTTTTAAATAAAAGATCACCATATTTTTTTTAACGAGGGTAATGCACTATATCTTTCTCTAGCCTCACTCTCAGAAATAACTGAGCAATATTTTGTTAAAATTAAAAAGCCTAATGCAGAAGCTTACCAAGGAAAATTTCAGCCCACATGACTAGAGTTTATCAATTATAAACCTCTAAAATCATGATATATCAGGAAGTGTTAGACAATTTAATAGGTAGTCCTATCAGCCCAGCCAGTAATAGGAGCACACAAGCATCTAAACAGCTGCTTTAGCATGAAAAACAGAACTTTCCATGCTCTTAAGGGGTTTGATCACTTTATGGAAAAAATATATACTGTGGTTACTTGAGACAACAACGAACTATAATTAATAATCCAGGAGCTCCCTTCCAGGCCTACACTCCACAATGACCCACAGTCAGTCTAAATTATTCATTATCCAACAACTATAGTCTAAGACATGAGCAACATTCTGTGCTGATCAATAAGTCTAACAGCTATAGTTTTAAACATCTGTTCCAAGGATAGGCTGTCATAGTCAGCTCAGCTTTGGGCGGTTTGGAGCTCTGCTATGTTTTACCTATGCTGAAATTCACAGAGAAAACATGAGTCACAAGCCTCCAATAAACAGGGAGCCAGGAAATAAGTTAATCAGGTCCTAATGGAAGCATTTAGATTTCAAATGCAAAACGGAAAGATAAAATAACTGGAGATACAGCAAGGGAAGGGGAAGGTGTGTGTTGAGAACTATTTCTGAATAGTTACATTACTCAAGTACCTATAGACCACAACATGATTAATTCCACACCATTACCCATCATTATCACAGAGACATTCCTTTACAAGTAAATCTTTGCAGACTTTTTATGAATGGCACTGCATAAGCTCCAAGGTATTGCCTGGGTTAAATCAGAAGTTCATTTTTTCCATATGATGCATTTTTAATGCATTAAGTAAACTAAAGTAGAAAAGAAGAAACATGCAAGACATTTCTTCTCCCTGCTAGGATCAATATATCAACTGAAATAGCCTTTCGAGAACATATGGTAACAGATGTCCCGAGACAAAGACTGCATCATTTACGTGACATTGTTTTCTATGCAGACTGAGAAACATTATTATGATTTCATATTAGTATGATGCAGTCACTTAGCTGCTCAAAACATAATTCAGTCAGTGAGCAGATATGATGGTAAGAAGGCATTTTAATTTAGTCCCATGCTGGCTTTTAGCAAAAACCCAAGTTTCAGACCTGTCACTCAGAGTTCACAAAGATCTACCTGGCCGGATTTACTGTTCTATTCACACAAGTTACACTTCCTTAGTCTCTGAAATATATCTGAAAAATTAAATAAAACAATCACCCATCTACCTAAGTAAATATTTGCTCCAGCAATCTAGACTGACAGCTATTGGAAAAAAGTAGTTCTTGCAAGGGCTGTTGCTGTCACCGTGATTTCTTGTTTGACTGTGGTACACCATATGACCAACTTAATGCACTTAAAGTGCAGCTTGCCAGCTTTGGACATCAACTGTACATAAAACAAACCACATGCCATTAGAGAAAATGGCTAATGTTGGCATCTTTTCAAGCTGCCTAGCAATGAAGCTATGCAACACAGTAGCTGAAGTATCTGGCAAGAGAAACTTGTTTCCAAATAGAATTCAGAAGGTTTAACAAATACAACACAAACTGATGAAAAGTAAAAAATAAATTTGCCTAACTTACCCGCTCTGCTGCTGTGGTCTCGTCACCAGCTACATAACTGGAAGAAGCCACCTCCATCCCAGACAAGTTGGTAGGAGCATCAGTAGTGGATGATGACCTGGGCCGGCCTGAATTACTATCTTGGGCAGACTTCCTGCTGATCTGTGGGCTTCCCTTTGGGGCTTCTGACTTGCCCCGCCTGCTGTGCAGGCTTGTCCCTCTCTTCATCTTAGGCGGTACTCTAATCTGCTGGAGCACTCGGTTCAGAGCTGTGGGGTGGGTGGAGACACCATCAATTTCAGCACAGGTGGTTTGGTTTTCCAGATCCATTTCAGGTTCCAGATCGGCCTGGGCTTGTTGCACATCATGTGGAGACACCGAGGACCTCCTGCGCTGGTGGTGAAAAAGGTGCTTCAAGCCTTGACCAATCACATTAATGTTCTCCAAAGCATTATGGGTAATTTTGGACAACTTTTGTTCTGACTCATGTGGTCTTTTGCCCTCTTGATCTTGCGATTTGCCTCCAGGATCAGGGTCATCACAGATCTGTTCATTGCCAGAAGGCTCCATGAGATGACACCCAACACGTGTCTTTAGCAATTCATAAATACTGATGTCCCCTGGCTTTAAACAGTTTGTGTTTGTTTTAAGAATGCCAAGATTGTCAGCCAATTGGGTGTGCAATTGCTTCAAGAGTGACTACGCATGCAGCAGTGCCACGGTGATCTCATGCTTATCTAATTTTAAACAAAAGAGCCATTATTACACATCCATGCAGAAACTAGAGGGTTAAAAAAAAATCAATACATGGAACATGCTGTTAAGAAAATAAAAATAAGTATCAGTTTTCCAAGCAACCCTGAACCATGGTATTAGTTGCACGCAGTAGGTAAAGGCTATGAAGGAACAACTCATTTTTTGGTTTTTTACAAAGGGAAAAAATGCTCAAGATAAGACAAGGAGCTTGGGAAAGAAGAAAAAGGTTAAAAACCAGTCTCAGAAGAAAGAGGGGCTGGATGCTGTCTTAGAACGGAGCCTAGAACAGGACCTGGTAACTTGAGCCATTGGGCTGCAACATTTATAGTTACAGCAAATGAGGCATAAGAGGTTAATTCTTCACTGCAAAATTAACCAGGTTTCCTATCAACGGTCTGAGTTTTTTGGCTTCAAATGTGGTAGCTGGTCTACCTACCGTGAATTACAGTATAACACCTATCATCATCAAATTGATGATACATGAGAAAACAGAATATGTACAAGCACACTTGTACAATCTCAGACAAAATACTTAGGAAAGGCTTGTTGCTATTACCATCCATCAATTCCTTTGGCAACTGGATGTGAAAGCCCTGCTTTACAGGGAGGACAGGGAAGCTACATAGCTGTAATTCGTATAATTTCATCCATGAAAGTGCTGAGCAAACAAAAATGTATTTCTGAAAGCAGAGTATTGAGTGACAAGACTAAAAGGGCAGAGGCAGCAGCACAGATGTGCATAGTTCAGCCTGCAGAGAACAGAAAGCATGCAGCTTCTTTTCCCTGCTAAGTCCCAACCCCAATCCACAGACTCTAAGGGGAGCTGCCCACATAACACCACAGTTGAGAAGTAAGGTAGCAACCCATTGCAGGAGGACTGAGGCAAGGGGCAGAGGGAAAGAGCCCTTTTTAATATTAAAAGAATATTAAAACAAGGCAAGAAAGGGAGTGGGAAGGTTCGCATCTTCGACATGGTTAATCAGCTCACATGCTCGGAAACTGGAGGTTGTTTTCTTGCAGGGGATTTTGATTGTGCTTCTAAAAATACAGAAATCAGATCACAGAAGTCCGCTTTCAATCTTGGCAGGAGGCAGCTAGAGCTTGAATAACCCATGATCTTATTAGAAATGCAACACAGGTTTTATTAAAATATTAGGATTTACTAGAATATTCATTTTAAAACCATTGGGGTTTTGTATATGGAGAAGGTGAAGATCCAAAACTTCCCTCAGTTTTGTGCACTTTAAGCCTAGCACAACGGGTTAAACTGAGGTTCTGAAGTGTTGTTTAAATGGGCAGCACAGGAAAAATCAATCGAAAGAGCTGCATCAAATATCCCACCCTCCTGGATGCCCTAGTCCATGGAGGCAAGATGACACGCAGAAAAAAAGTACCTTGCTTGTACAATACTCTACATCTGAGTATTTCATAGCTTGTTGCAAGCATTCAGTTTCAGCACCCCATTGAGTGGAATTAATATTTCCATTTTATGTGGTAAACTGAGGCACTGAAAGCTTAGCCAAATTCATACAGTCATTAACTAGCAGAGTTGGGAACAGAACCTAAGAACCTGGCTTCAAATGTTTTATTTTTAACTGCTAACATGCATTCTCAAATGACCTTCAATGCCTCTACTGCTGGCACCCCCTTTGGATTTTGAGGCTCCAAGGATATTATATATACTGCTTTTATTTTGTTTCATGCACAGTGTGTCCAGAGACAGCCCAGAGCTGGGTCTTCATTCAGTCTGACTTCTGGAAGGAAAAACACAGAACTATAACCTAGTTTCCATTTCATCCAACAGGCAAAATGGTTCAGTGAACAAATCCCATTGGTTAAAACGCAAGAGACCCAAACCCTGTTTGACATACAAAATATGTAACTTGACAGTTGACCCGTAGTGCCTTGTTTATTTTAAGACTTCCCAGGGTATTCAGTTTTCAAAAGTCCTTGTTGAATTTGAGTTCAGAACAAAAATGAAGAATTTATTCTCTAAACAGTACTGTTATCATCTCTAATACATTTCAGAATTAAGTTTACCATGAAAGTTTTTCAATCCAAACTCAATATCCCAGTTGCTGGAGCTGCAGGAATTGGTTGGTGGAAATGAACTTTCTGGCTAATCTAGCCTTATGTTTTATGTACAAACTAATGGCAAACAGATGAGCACCTTTTCTTATTTGATATGAAATTTATTTGCACAAAACTGTTGTGTTTGTACAAACAGGTCACACTAAGTATTACCTGTGTTCATTGCATAACTGACATATTAAACTAAATTGACTTGTTTCTCATTTCTTCTTATGATAACTTACGGGATCCCTTCCTTCCATCAACAAATTAGATGCCTACATTTGTATTTTTTTCATTTGATAACTATTTCAGGTATAAAAGTCCTTTTAAAAATAGATAACCATGCATTTCTGGTGCGAATGTTCTTACTTATTTGTTTAAGAAACAAAAAAACCTGCAATCAGAAATGAAGAGGACTGTGAATTAATCAGTGTATTTTATTGGCATGAATATTCAAGGTGCTTTGCTGTGTTCACTCAATTCGATCCATGCTTAAAGCAAGGATCAACGTTACCTAAAGTAAGCCCTGTTTTTCATATAGGACAACCTTTACTTTATCCTGTTCAAGGGAAAAACAAAAATCAGGCACAGAACTTTTCAAGATACAGCCCAGATGTTTTAAAATTCCAGTTACTCTGGGGAAAAAAGGCAAGATATCAAGCTACAAAATGAATGACTCAACATACCCTGTCAAACTTGAGTGAGCATTTTATGGTACTGTCTAAAATTACATCCTAAAACACTTTCAAATATTCCTTCAACAGGGCAGTTATTTCTTAGCAGCTTTGAGAAGTAAAGCTGTTCAATCTGAGAAGATGGCAGAAACAATGTCAGGGTGCATATAAAAAGCAAAATAAAAAGGCAGTACTTGCCTCCATCACTTGTCCTTAAGCATGGCTGTCTGGCAGTGCTCCCTCCACTGAACAGAAGCTGCAAGAGAAATTGGACATGAGGTCTAGTCTTGGAGAGAAAAGATAAGTCTATGGAATGAGCTGCCATTTAACTGCACCAGAAACAGGTTGGACTATTTGAAACTGTTTGAAAAAGGTGAATATTTACCAGTATAACAGAAGTTGAACCTAAAAAGTCTCACAGGATTAAGTGTGAAGTTCATGTGAAGGACTGTTTTTCCAGGGTTTATGGTTCTCGGTAAGTGCTGAAGGCACAGCCAGGTTTCAGACTGGACTCTGCAAGAACAGACTGGTCTGCACCAACTGTATTTGCCCTTTTATGCATTTATTCACATGTTTTCAACATAGGTTAACTAGCTTTGCTCTGTGTTTATTTTGGGCTCATGTCATGGGCAACACAATGAAATAAGACCACCTTTCAGCTCATTTATCACTGAAGCCTGTATAAGTGCCTCAGTAACCTTGACTGAACTTCTGTTTAGTTAAGTCTAACGGCAAATCTTTGCCAGGAATCACAGCAGATACTGCCATGTCCACCACAGCACCTACACCCACCATCACTTTTCCTATGGCAGCAGCATAAAAGATATAAAAGACTGCCTTATAATGAAGTCTTATTTACACAGAAACATTTTTGATGGACGCTGGAACTACAGCTCTAAAATGGAATGATTTGAGACCAGGGTGGTCAACTGGGGGTATGCATACCTCTGGGGGTACTTGGACTGGCCCTAGGGGGTGCGTGCGGAAGGGTGGGGACGGAGCGCTGCCACCTCCCAGGAGCAGGGTCGGGGTGGGGCAAGGGCAGCAACACCCCTCTGAGGGGTGGGGAAGCTCACACATGGCGGACACTGCTGCGACACACCAGCCTGGTGAGCTTCCCCGCCCCGGCCCTGCTTCTGAGAGGTGGTGGTGCTCCACCCCACCTCCCTGCTCCGTGTCCAGCTGCGTGCCACCCCTCCCACCCCTGCCTGGCATCAGGCTGCAACCCAACATTACAGTATTGCTTTGTTCATTTTTTTTTAAAGAAAGAACAGTATATTTCAAGGGCATCTTGTTCATCTGTTTACCATTACATGTGATAAGGAATGACAAGCTGATGTAAGGATGTTTGCTAGAGAAATACCATTAAAGACAACCACATGGCTCAGAGAATTGGTAATGAGACTGTGCTTTCTGGCCAGAATTTGGAGAGCTCTCATTCCACTTAGACATATACACAGACTGACCAGGTTTTCAGAGTAGTACCCACAAACTCCTTTGGAGACCAACGCTGTAATGGTCTGAAGGGAGTTGCCAACAGGGTGAAAAAATTCTATGGCTCATTTAATCCTTGGGCATAGCGGGATATAGTTAGCTGTGTTAGTCTGAAATCAGGCAGAAAGGATGGGAGATCTGCACCTTACAAACTGAATAAATCAGAGATGCACAGCACATGCTCTTCTAAGTAGCAGCTTACTTCATCAGGTCCCATGAAAGAACTGTGAAGGCAGTTTGATGAAGTAAGCTGCTGCTAACAAAATTTATGCTATGCACCTCTGATTTATTTAGTCTATAAGGTGCAAATCTACTTTGCCTTCATTTAGCCCTTGGTAGCTCTAGTGAGACTATCAAAGAGATTTTGTTTGTGACATTTTAATTTTTTGGTATATGGATACTTATCCATTAGGAACTCAACTAAAACTTCAAAGCTTCATTAACTGAGGTCACCAAAAAAGCTTTACAATTATGAAGACTATCCATCCACCTCTCCAAGCCCCTTTAAACTACTGATTTGGAGATGAACAATACAAGTGGCTAGATGCTGACCTAGCCATCTCAGGGTTTAAATGGAGAATGAATTCTTTTGAAGATCTTGTGCTTTATTTCATTAATTCAAATCCAGGCCAAAGCAGTAGCTTTTTGGTGATCTTTTAAAACTGAGTTTGGTCATCTGTCAGGATCATAATGGACAAAGTTCTGCATACCAGGAACCCTACCACAACCAGACTCTTTTTCAGAAAGAAATCTGAGGAATAATTGGGTTTCATTATCTACTCACTTGTAGAGGCAGCACTGCCCTTCCTTTGTCTTGGCATTACGGGGGAATTTACACCATTGCTGCCCATGCTATAACCATTCTCTGGCACAGGATTTTAATCACCACTCTGCACTATACCCTAAGCCAGTCTCTCTCAACCCATGGGTTGCGACTCCAAAGTGGGTCGCAAGAATATATAAAAAGGGTCATGAACAAAACTTTAAACATGGGAAACCATGGCTTTTCCCTTACAGACTGGCAGAGTTATAGCCTGAAAGGGCCTGCTTGGAGGCCCCCCCTGCCCTCCCCATCCCACACACGGGGGGGCTGGGGCCTGCGGGCAGCAGATCAGGAGCGAGAGGCACTGGGTCAGGACTGGCCATAGATGTTTACAAATGGGACCTGGTACAAAAAATGTTGAGAGCCACTGCCCTAGCAATGCAATGAAAGGAAAACAAGACAAAAACAAAGCAAGCTGCAGGAACACTAATTTCTCAGCTGAAGACAGTTGAAACAGTGCTTGTTGTAGAAATGGTAGGCTTGACTGTTTTATTACACTTCAGCTTCACATCCCCAAAAAGACAATTAAGATAACAAACAAATCAGAAAAAATTGAAGAGGGATGAAAGAATATGAAAAAGGAAGTCGTGGAAACATGAAAAAATCAAGAATGAAGGGAACCAGGGAAAGATGAGTGAAAGTGCCTTGACTTAAAAACAATTACACTGTCATATAAGCCATGCAAGAGTGGTGAATAAAACCCAGTGGGTGACATTGTATTAATATATGTTCTTGTCATGAGACTTCTCAGTTACAGGCTGTCTAGTTTCATAGTAGATAGGGTCAGGAGGGACCTGAACAGATCATCTAGCCTGACCCCCTGCCATAGGCAGGAATGAATGCTGGGTTCACAAGACCCCAGACAGGTGATCATCCAGCCTCATCTTGAATTTGCCCAAGGTAGGGGCAAGGACCACTTCCCTGGGAAGTTGGTTCCAGATTTTGGCCACCCTAACTGTAAAATATTGCCTTCTCATCTCTAACCTAAACCTATTCTCCATCAGCTTGTTACCATTGTTCCTCGTCATCCCAGGTGGTGCTGGGGAGAAAGAGGCTCTACCTATTTGCTGTTGATCTCCCCTGATGAATTTGTAGGCAGCCACCAGGTCCCCCCTCAGCCTCCTCTTGCTGAGGCTGAACAGGTTCAGGTCCCTCGGTCTCTCCTCGTAGGGCCTGTCCTGCTGCCCTCTCACCAAGCGGGTGGCCCTCCTCTGAACCCTCTCCAGGCAGGCCACATCCCTTTTGAAGTGTGGCGCCCACTACTATGCATTGGATGGTTTGCTTTCACAATGTGGCACATTTGCACTTTGATGGATAACCAAAACAATGAAGGACCAGAAAGAACTGCCATTACCTCCAGTGAAGCAGTGAGATACAGCATCAACACTGTAGCTCTCAGTGAAACAAGAGGATCTGATGAGGGCCAGCTGAGGGAAGAGGGCAGAGACTACACCTTCTCAAAGGGGAAACCAGCCCAAGACAGATGCATTCACAGTATTGGGTTTACCATCAAGAACTGGCTCATCAGCAGGGATCCTGGTTTTCTCCGATACAAAAATACCTAATTTTTGGATTAAAAAAAAGTAACCCAAAATCCACATTCTTCTGCAATTAAAATGAAACATCATTATAGATATAGTGGTGTTTCATTTTGATCAAGGAAAAATGTGGATTTTGGCTTACTTCTGGGCAACATTGGGGAACTCTGGAAGGGGTTTAAAAAATAGCTGTCCATACTGTCTGTGCTGAATCCATTAACTATATACCACCCATTGACACCAAGCCTGGTTTGATGAGAGTGACACCAAGATCCAAGCCCTCCTTGATCAGAAGAGAAGGGCTTATTGTGTTTGGCAAGATGATACCTCATCTCAGCAAAAGATGCATCAGCTCCTCAAAAGGAGGATCCAGGAAATAAAAAAAATCAGTGGTAGTAATGTAAAGCTACCTATGCTGACAAACATGATATGCATAGCTTTTTCCAGGCAAAAAAAAGCCACCTACAGCCCCACTTCCAAAGGTCCTACTTTCCTGTGATCACAGGATGGCTTGATGCTCCAAAAAACAATAAATTTATCCAAGCTAGAAGGGAAGAGCACTTTGAGACACTCCTGACTATAAGCTGACTGTGATGGATACCACCACCAGTCCATGACCCAACCCCCTGAAAGGACATCCCTCACCAAACCTCCTGTCCTAGAAGAAGTCTGGCATGTCCTCCAAGAAACCAAGAACAAGACTTCTGGACTGGATGACACACTTGCTGAACTGTAGAAGGCCAGTGGTAAGGAGCTGGTTCTGGCACCCCATGAATTTATTCTCCAGATTTGGAACAAAGATCTCTAGGGATCATACCTATGTTCCATCATAGGTATTTCCCAAGCTTCTGGGCTTTGCTGGTTGCTCCCACTCCTTCCCCACCTTCTTCTGATGCATGCATTAGGGTGTTTTCAAGCCCATAGACATTGGGCGCTGGCTAGAGCCAAGGCTGGGGATTTTGACTGGGGTGTGTCAATGTTCCTGCTGGGACCAAAGCTAGAGGGTTCCTGACTAGAGTCTTGCCCCTCTGCTCAGGGTCAGACTGGATGCAACATTTGGAGCCAGGAAGGAATTTTGCCCCATAGTCAGACTGATATCGATTATGGGGGTTCTTGCTTTCCTCTGTAGCAGAGAGCATGGCCCTCTACCAGGGATCTCTTATGCATATGCTGACAATCCTATCTACTGACAAAAGTAGGACGCTGGACTGCTGTAGTTCCCCTGCTTTACCTGTGGCAGGTTAGGGTGCTAGGTCTATGTTGCATCAGGGTTGAGGGTAGTCTTATTTAGAGTTTAGATTACGGTTTGTATGGGATGGTCCTGCCTCAGGCAGGGGATTAGACTAGATGACCTGTGGAGGTCCCCTCCAGCCCTACTTTTCTATGATTCTATAACCTCAGGAATGCCAACTTCATAACTATCTTCAAGAAAGGAGATAAGTCTGTGCATGGGACCTATCAAGGTTTTGCCCTCCTTTCCACATCAGGGAAAATTCTCACCCGCATCCTCCTGAGACATCTTCTACCACCAGCGCTGAGTCAGTGATCCTCAAGCACCAACTTCACTGGACTGGACAGTGTGTGGATGCCCGACTGTCAACTCCCAAAGTAAGTGCACTATTCCTAGCTTAGTAATGGCTTGAGATCTCATAGTAGCTAGAGGAAACACTACAAGGATACTTTGAAGGCATACCTCAAGAAAACAGATGCTGACATCAAGAGTTGGGAAGAGCTGGTTGCCAACTGACCCCAA
Source organism: Alligator mississippiensis (assembly GCF_030867095.1). Classification (NCBI taxonomy): domain Eukaryota; kingdom Metazoa; phylum Chordata; order Crocodylia; family Alligatoridae; genus Alligator; species Alligator mississippiensis. The sequence goes on from NC_081835.1 coordinate 15,451,068, forward strand.
ATAACACTACAACCCCAACCAAGAGGTAGCCTAATTCAAGGTAAAACTTCTTGCCCTCAAAGCAGAAGAGAGAGCAGAGGAAGGAAGAGGACAGGAATCCCAGTCTGCAGCCTACTCTTCTCTGTGGAAAGATCTGTAATTTCTGCAGATGGATCCGAGCTGAAAGATTGGACTCTTAAGTCACCTCAAGACTCATCAATGAGCCGTTGGTCATTCTCAAATTGAGGGACTGCCATTGACAAATGCTTTGCCTACCGCACTATGAATTTCTTCACAGAAAAATTCATTGAGTACTTAAATTAAAAAAGAGGAACATTAGTATGTACATCTAAAACTGCTATTGTCATTTTCTCTAAATCTCAGCTGGAAAACTTGAACAGCAAAAAATTAGTTCTTCTTTTATATTCAGTCTTTTTTGTTTAGTCAGCCAATTTATGCAATTCTGCAGATTTGAGGCTCATAGAGTACCTGCTAAGTGCAATCAGCATTCATTACAACCTGCTGTATTTCTGCTATTGTAATAAAGGATCCTTCTTAAATATTTTTATGTACTACTTTACCTCATATTGTTTTTCTGATTTTGAAGTTCATTCCTATTACTATTTCTTTTTCAAAAGTGTCATTCCACGGTGTCTAGGAAAGAATTTTCTGCCTATTACCTCTTAATGCTAAAGCACTTGGTGAGTGCAGACTCTTAGGGTCTAACTTAATGCCCGATCTTTACACTGCACATGCTACTTTCAAGAAATTAATCTGAAGATTTAAGAAAGTGACAGTTACTTGCATTTACCTTTTCTTAAAGCAGGCCTTTAACTGGTGAGTATGAAGTCTTTTTCTTATTTTCCATTAAATTCAGGAGAAATTATTTCTGTTTTCCTTACCTGTCAAGGATTGATCTAATAAAAAAGCCTCAGCTTCCTTGTAGGTAGTTTCATGAAGAATAGTTGAAACTCCAGCCTACTTTTCTTGTTTTATACAAATGGACATGTTCTATCAGCAAAAAGACTATGGACAGGGGCACTGCAAAGGCAAATTTCTCTTTCTGCTCAATCATGACTGGTGATATTTTTTTCCAAACATCAAATACTACTGCAGGGTCGACAAGTTACTATATTTGCCAATGTGTAAGATGAATGTGCACTTAAGATGCATCTCAGAAAAGCAATAAAATTGTGGGAAAAAGTTTTTAGCATGAATTTGATTAAATCTGTCAGCTTTTATTGCAATGATTTCCATTATTTTTTTTTAGACAGAATCAGTGTATGAGACGCACCTTAATTTTAGGCCTCCCTTTTCAGTAATAAGAAGTATGATATACATTGGAAAACATAGTACATTTCCTAATGTTTTTACTCACTTCTTTTGTAAAAATGTCTGGTATCATCCCAGTTTCAAAAGCATGCCAGATTTCTACAGTCTAAATGAGTAAAATGTGACTTTGAAGAAAATCAACTTTCTTGGTCCACCAAACTTCGGTTCAGTTGCATTAGATTGCTGTACTCAAAACAAAGTTTCACCCCAATACATTTCCGTTCTCATAGATGCAGACATTTGAAGTAAAATATAAATGGGTGATATTTAATCAAAAAGCAACTCAAACTATTGGGCTATTTGAAACCTGGGATCATTTTCTGAACAAAAACAGTACAGTATTAAGCTACAAGAATTGGGGGGGGGGGGGGGGGGGGGGGAGAAAAAGAGACTTTTATTTTCAATCGGAAAAAAATACAAGAAAAGCTACTTGTCTGCATTAAATGTGGAACATACACACACACACACACACACACACACGAGTTTTAAATCATTTGCTATTGATCCTCAACTCTGTAATATTGGAGCTTAATTAGCCAAAAACTATTGCTGTTTCTGTTTTCAATTTGTTTTATACTCTCAATGGCTCTCTCTATAGAAAAATCAACAAATTCAAAACTCTATTAGAAAATGTTAAAAGTTATGATTATTTACATAGCTTTGTCGAGTTGGAAGATAATACAAAACCCTGCGCATGGTAGCTACCTGGGTACATAGTTGGTATATACTGATGCAGTCTAAAACATGCGGTTAGTCATGTATCCTACATTAGCCTGGGGTAAAGGGGTTAAGAGGCTGTGATGCTAGAGAAGTGGAACAAGACCCTGCTCGTACTAACTGTGTCAGTACACACTTGTCAGATTGAACGGCATTCTCAAACAATGGTTTTAACATGCAATTCACAATTGCTGGGGTGGGGAATATTCAAGGGCACTGACAGTGTTTGTGAGTCTACAGTGTAAGTGAGTTGTTTGCAGTTTGGCCCTCACTAGTGTTTCTGGAGGGTGGTCTCCATTGACACCTGTCCTCATATTGGCTATGGCTTATGATGTGTTTGATGTACATATCTCACGACCAGACAGTACTGGATACCATGAGGCATCTCATCAGTTTTTAGTACTACTCTATACTTTACCACTCCAGAACTTAACTTCGCAGAAATGGGCAGCAATTTTCTGCTCGAGTGGTTTACCCATACTTCTGGCAGGAGAGAATGCACTACTTTTTAGAAGATTCAAGGGACCAGTGATGGTTGTGGAATGAAAGCGTACGTTAAGAAAGAGCCCAGACTACTTCACAAAAGACAGTCCAATAAGGATTCTGGACTAAGACAGGAAGCTTAGCAAATGGCTGGAAAGGCATCATGAAGGTACAATGAAAAAGACATTTAAATGGAACTGAGAACACTAGTCAAGTTGGTAGAGGGTTTAGGGTAAAATATCTTCATTGTTTAGCAGACAGGCTGCACAGCAAAAAAAAAAAAAAGGAAGGTAGTTACAAGTACTCCTGTCAAAAAGAACTAGGAGAAACTGTAATGGGCATAAAATTCTAGATGTCCGTGACTTGGAAAGCAGACAGTAAGCAGAAACAGTGAACGAACTGAGTCAAAAGAACTAAATAATGAAATGACTACATGACTGGAAAAACAGGTGTATTTGACCACTGTTCTACAATGGACAAACTTCAAGGCAGGCTACAGATTAGAGTTACATGAAAAGAGGACAGGGTCAGGGACACAATATCAGAAATTAGACTACTGCTGTGCATGAAACAAAAGGCGTGCTTTTGAAGTGGATTATGGATTAACTGAGAAGAACAGAGACAAAACTCCTCACAAACGTTAAAATGCAGCATCTACAAAAGAGGGAAAAACCCATTTTTCTTATGCATGCAGTGTTCCAGTTCTATTTCAATTAACATAGAAGGTTTAGGAGGCGGCAAAAACTGAGAAACGCCTACACTTGATGAAATGGAAAGGAGAGGCCAGTATACATTTAAGAATCAAATGAACTTATCAACAGTGGTTTGGATAAAAGTTTATTTCATTCAGTGCAACAAGACTGGAGGTAGCAAATGAACAACGACCACTGCAGAAGAGACCACACACACCATGGGTGACTGGTGCCTCCTGAGACTGGGGGGGGGGGCACCATTTGTGGGTGGCAACGGCAGAGTGGCAAGCAGCAACCAAAAAAGGGAGGAAGGAGGACCCAGGAAACCATAGGCCTGTGAGTCTTACCTCGGTCCTGGGGAAGCTTTTCGAAAGAATTATCCTGGCACATGTCCAGGAAGGGCCAGCAGGAAAGGTTATGCTCAGGGGCAACCAGCATGGGTTCATTAGGGGCAGGTCGTGTTAAACCAACCTGGTGGCCTTCTATGACCAGGTCACCAAGTCCTTGGATGCAGGTGTCGCAGTGGATATAGTCTTTCTGGACTTCAGGAAGGCCTTCAACTCAGTCTCTCACCCCATTCTCAGTAAGAAACTAGGAGACAGTGGTGTTGATGCCTCCACGGTCAGATGGGTCACTAACTGGCTGGAGGGCCGCACCCAGAGGGTGGTAGTGGACGGGTCTTATTTGACCTGAAGGAATGTGGGCAGTGGGGTTCCCCAGGGCTCAGTCCTCAGGCCCGCACTATTCAACATCTTCATCAGTGACTTGGGCGAGGGGGTAGAAAGCACCCTGTTCAAATTCGCAGATGACACTAAGATGTGGGGTGAAGTGGGTACGCTAGTAGGAAGGAACAGGTTGCAAGTGGATCTAGACAGGTTACAGGGGTGGGCCAATGAGAACAGGATGAGGTTCAACACTGACAAGTACAGGGTAATACACCTGGGGAGGAGGAACCAGCAGCACACCTACAGGCTGGGGAACTCCCTTCTCGCCAGTGTCAAGACAGAAAATGATCTTGGAGTCATCACTGATGCCACAATGAACGTGGGCCGACAGCGTGGGGACGTGGTCAGGAAGGCCAACCATACCTTGTCGTGCATCCACAGATGCATCTCAAGCAGGTCCAAGGAGGTGATCCCCCCCACTCTATGTGGCACTGGTTAGGCTGCAGCTGGAGTACTGTGTCCAGTTCTGGGCGCCGCACTTCAGGAGGGATGTGGCCAATATGGAGAGGGTCCAAAGGAGGGCCACCTGCATGATCAGGGGTCAGCAGGGCAGGCCCTATGAAAAGGGACTGACGGACCTGAACCTGTTCAGTCTCCAAAAGAGAAGGCTGTGAGGGAATCTAGTGGCAGTCTACGAACTAGTCAAGGGGGACCAGCAGGCATTGGGAGAGTCCCTGTTCCCCCGAACACTCCTGGGAGTTACAAGAAACAATGGACACAAGCTAGCGGAGGGTAGTTTCAGGCTAGACATTAGGAGGCGCTATTTCACTGTCAGGGTGGCTAGGACCTGGAACCAACTTCCAAAAGAAGTGGTGCTGGCTCCTACCCTGGGGGTCTTTAAAAAAAAAGGCTGGACGAACATCTGGCCTGTGTCATTTGAACCCAGTACTCTTTCCTGCCATGGCAGGGGGTTAGACTAGATGATCTCCTCAGGTCCCTTCCAACCCTATGAAACTATGAAACCACCAGCAGAAGCCAGTGGCGGCAGCAGCCAATCTCAAGGGGGCACATGCCACACTGTGCCTCCCCTACCAGTCGCCTATGGCGCACACGCACACACACACACCCACGGGAACCAATGGCCAAGTAAAAATACATTTTTAAATCACTCAGGTTTAGCACATGCCTCCTGTGGTGAGACTTAGTTACAGTTGTACGAATGCCTGTGTACACAAGTTACCATTTATTAGGCCAAATGCTTTCCTAAATTGCTTACAGCGAGTTGTTAAATTCTCCAAGTTTATATCTGACAAAGTCAAGTGAAAATCAGTTGAGTCCAATGCTATCCACTTCCAGTTCTCATACTACTGTATGCTTACTGCACAGACAGTTTTCAAATCCTGTTACAGGCCAATTCCTTCAATCTGCTCAGGTTATTAACCTCCAAGTGTGTCACTACACTACAAGGGGCCTCTCTGAGTCACCTCTTTTTCCTTTTGCCTTGGACCTACTAATAAGGCTTTTTGGGGAGCTTTTTACCTGGCTGCATTACTTGAGAGTGCCAAGGTAAGTAAATCTTATTGCCCATACTGTTTGGGCAGCTGTTGGTAACCCTGCAGGTTCTACAAATCTTAATATGCTTTATTATGTCTGATCATCATTTTACTCTGAATGTCTGGCACATGCATCCACACCAAACATTTCTCTTGCAAAGATCTGTTGTTCTTCAGCCATTCCAATTCACACAGAAATATTGTTAGGACACTTACATGAATAACTGCCTGAGTGTTGCATCCAGCTATTGTCACCCTCCAAGACCTGTATTCCACAGACTTGGCGAATTAAAGTACAGGACAATAGACTGGAGTTCATGCCTTCAAGCCTGCTTTAATGGAGTCTTCTTGAGACACCATGGACAAAATCTGTTGTACTTCAGGTTTCCCCATCCATATAAGGAGGAGAACCCAGCCATCCCAAGAAGGAGAATAGCATTAAAGTTAACAATGATGAAGAAACACTTGACTAAAATGATTTATAATTACAGCAAAACATTTAGCATTTCCATTTAATATAAGTGTACATAAAAATCTTGAATACCTGCATTTTGATAGGAGAGTCCCATGCTTTATAAAATTAGCAAGTATGCAATTATAAGACTAAGATAATCAGTCACAATGTATAATCTGTTAATTTGGCATGCGCTCTCTAAAACAACTACATCAGAAGAACGTTTCAGGAATACTTAGTTCTATTATTATTTTTTGGTTTTTTTTAGAGTAATGAAGTTACAGAAAAAAGAGGATTTCACTACAGCACTGTACTATTAAGCCAGTGGGGATTGTAATTTTGTGTCTATAAATTAGCAAAGTGCATATTAACCTGGTTTTTACTGAAGCCAGAAATAAAATTACATTAAGCATCAATTGTGTTTGGCCTCTTACAAAATACAAGATAGAGACAAAGTGTGCCTTGCAATGCTCACAAGCCTATGTTATATTCACGTGACTAGCATTCTGTGTTTACTAAGATGTGTCACTAATTCTTTGAGACGGGTATACCAAATTCTTTTGGCACTGCTGGGGTGAGTCTTCATGTCATTGGAACAGAATTAATAGCCATCCTCATCTTTGCTAGAAGGGAAAACGAATCTCTCTCCAACCCTGTCCACATCCTCTTAACAATCAGTCATTTAGGGAGGCTTACCAGAACATTTTATGCCTTGGTACACAGAAAATGTATTCATCAGCTCTACTCCTGTAACCACTAATTCTTCACGTGCTTCTACTTTATAGGAGCTGGCAAGCTCAAGAACAGACCTCATGTGCAAGAACAGACCTCATGCTAATTTTTTACCAACTCTAATCCCAGCTCAAAAATCTTTACTTATGTTTTTTTGGTAAATGTCATTTGATAAGGCCTCTAACCAATATAAGTCACACGCATAATCATGAGCCCTACAACACTTAATGCTGAAGCAGAGAAATGAGATGAGATGAGAAAGTTGAAGATAACAAGTTGTGCGAGCAGAAAGGCATTAACTGCTGTGCTCCCAAAGGATACCCTGCTGCTTGTACTGTTTTAAGAATCATACAGTCTGATACTAGAGGATAAAAACCTTCTTTGAGGACAGTTATGGACCTACCTCAACACCACAGTTCTCCATATGACCTTGTCTTTGATTATGCTGCTAATGTAGACAGTTGCAGCTCTATTGCTAGGTTAGACATTTACAATGCACCTTAAACCCAAACATCTAGGATCAGAGTTGCCTCTCCTGACTTTTGATGAAAGCCAGTACGTGAAAGACCCAAGGGATTTTAAAATGTTTGAACTAAACTTTGCTGTCAGCATCCTTCATTCACTGAGTACTGTCCCTTTAAAATTTGCTATGACTATTCTAATACCAACACCTCTGTCTAGGAAAAAAGTTAGAAATCAGAAGCTAATACTTCAACAATTCCAGAAGCTACATAACAGCATGAACTATAAATCATTAGCTGTTTCAGATGCCAATTATGAAAAAGGAGGGGAAAAAAACAAATCAAACCAAACAGAGGTCAAAATGGCATTATTTCAAGGTACCTGGTGATTTGTCAGTGCTAAGTGAAATTTCCAACTTTTTTTCCAAAATTGCAGTATCTGTTTCTAGCATGACTGGTCCAGATGTTGCATCTGGAGCATGGTACTGGTTCCGTCAATTCTGCAGTTCTTGCTCTGCTTTTTCAAAACACTAGTTCAGCCATAAAGCGGTTACGTAAGTCCCTGATGAATCAACAACGGTCCCATTGCTATCTAAGGTACGCATACTGTTCTCTCATCAGCACATTATCTGAGCACCATGCAATCTTCTGTGTATTCATTCTCAGAACACTCCTGTGAAATAGCATATAAATATTACTCCTTCCTCCTGCATATTTGACAGAGGAAACTGAATACAGAGATCTGCCCCCAGCCATGTAAAATCTGTATTAGTCATGAAAAAACCCAATTTCCAGGTCTACGCTAGTTCTGTAACCCCAGGCCCATCTGGCTTCTCAGGGCTGCTATTTCCAACCTGTTGAGAACTTCTCTGAGCTTGGTGCAACAACTCTGACTCTAGCAAACGCGCTCCTAAAAGCTTCCTGAAAAGGTATAAGAAAACACCTCTCCTTCAAGCTCCCCAAATGAAAACACATCAAGAGCAGAGGCCTGGGGCCTATCTTTATCTCATTCTTTAGCATAAATATTGGCCTAATGCTTTCACAATAAATGCATACACAATAAGTGTGCCACAAACAAACTTACTCACGACATCTACATTCTCCTGAGTCACTAGCTTACAAAAAAACCACATCCTCATTCTGGGTACTCTCCCAAAACCAAAGAGAAGTATAAGCCAAAGTACTTCCTTTCAACAACAGCTCAGTTATTTGCTCCTTCCAAGGTTACTTTTGTGTTTAGTGTTTACCGCAAAAGTTTTAGGGAGATTAGGGATAAAATGAGAAAAACAAGGTGGTAGAACATATTCTAAAGTACCTTGTTTAGAACCAAATTTACCCTATGAGGTATGTTCTGACTAATTCTTCATTGAAAAGGACAACTGAACAGCACAGCTCTGCAGTTACGCACTAGTACAATTTAGCCCAGTGATTATCAACCAGGATGCCACAGCACTGTGGGGTGCCTAGAGACCTTTTAAGGATGCCACTCAAAATCAGCACTGTTAGGTATACAAACACCTACACACAATTCACAGGATAAATCTAGATATTTCAAATAGGAATCCAGTGTCAAACATTCCAACCTACTGAGGTCAGAGTTCTTTGCAACAGAAGAATTGTTCTATTTTTTTTTTTTTTTTTGGACTGTAGGAGAATAAAGAGCAAAATCTAAGAGCTGGATTTTTTCAAAGGGGGTCCCCAAGTGTAAAAGTGGTGAGAACCACTGGTACAGCAGGCCAAGCAGGGGTCTAGACAGCTGAAGAGATAGGTTCTAGTCCCAGTGTAGCAGAAAACCCCCTTTTCCTCTTGCCTGCATTTGTTCTCCCCTCTTTGGATATGTTTCTCTTTTTCCACCTTTTCTTCCTTCTTCTCTCTTTCACTTTAAGATTTTAAAATTTGTGCGTGTGCATTTTGTATCTCCCCTTGTAGTTTGGTATTTTTATCTATGTGTGCCTTGGCATTTGTAGCTTATATTTTATACTCCTCACCTTTCAACTAAATGTGTTTTAGTAAGTTATACATTGTAACAATGTTAACAAGGGCAGGAATCAAACTGTCCTTCTCTGTATGAGGCTGGCCCCTGAAAGAGGGAGTGAATCAGTGATTGAATGTGTAACAAGGTAGCACGCATCAATTATCACCTGGAAGCTGCAGATCAGCCAACAGAAGAACTCAATAGAAGACAATGTAACAACCAGGAAATCTCTAAACCTCACTAATCAAGGGCTAGAAGCCCTTAATCAACGCCGAAGACCAACTTTTGGGCTGAATGTCTCCAGATCGACCACTCCCAGAGCCCTATTCTAAATTCATCAACGGACTCCCAAACCTGCATGTACATGCGGACAACCCCTGGGGCTGACAGATGCTGTCCAGCAGCCACCAAGGGGGGGGGGGGGGGGGGGGAGTCCCATGAGGCTCAATGAACCCTGGATTGGGCAAACCAGAAAACTGGGGAGTCACCAAAGCCGCCAGGGACAGATAAAAGGCAGTGAAAAGTGACCCTCAGTGATGCCATCTTGATCTCCAACTTGACCAGACCTGTCTAGCCAGCGACCCCCTTCTGGAAGATAACACCACACTGAAAGAAGCCTCAACGACAGACTCCAGCACTTGTAGGATAGGTATACCTGACTCTGTAGCCTGCTAGTGTGTGTGGGTGTGTGTGGGGACCAGCCCCAAGGTTTATGATTACAGTGTTTCAATCCGCCTAATAAACTAGAATTTAAAGGATCCCGAGTTGGACATTTGTAGCCAACACCAGCTTTGTTGCACACTTATCCATAAAAGTCATTTGCCTCTGGCAATGCAGTTCCCCCATCTGTTATACTGCAATACTCAAATCACAACCGGGCATTCTCACTACAGATAAGAAATGTCCAAAACATGCTCAAACTCTTCCCATAGAGCTGAAATTTGAGGTAGCAACATCAAATTATTTCCAACACCAAAAGGGAGGTCAAAATTTGAGATTTCAAATTGGAGGTGAATGCATAAATAAGAGCCGAGGACTTCTTTAAAGAGCTAAGATCCTTCTTTGTGTATAGGGGAAACATGGAATGAGCAAGTAGAGAATAAAAAGTTGTTTCTTCAGTGATAATGGTAACATATTCTTCATTAGGCACCAGCAAATGTTTGAGATGATCACTGGTGAGAAAATATCTGAATCAGGTTTTTTGTTGTTTTTTTTGTTTTGGGGGGGTTGTTTGTTTGATTTTAGTATGGTCACTCTCAGGTACACAACTTAAAAGAAGTTAGGAAAACAATGACTGGCTCCATTCAAGCTAGAACCAGGCACTCTTCCCAAGGCTGAGCCCGGGATCAAAGGAGGCCTAAAACTTGAGAGGCCCTAGAAAAATGAGGGGGGATTAAATGAGATCAGAGAAACTGACAGGCTGAGAAGGCAGGCAGACAGGGAATGTGCTTTAAGTGGTGCAGGCTGTCCTTCCAAATTTAGAGGTGGGAAATGAGGCAGATTGATTAAGCTTGGGTAAGAAGCATGCCTTCAGTTCTCCTCCTGGTTTAGAATCCACCTCTTTAAAGGGCCAGGAAACTTTGGACAAAATAAATAACTTTTAGTTTTGAAGCATCTGATTTTGAGTCACTTTACTCAACTGCTGCCATAAGCTCCCAAAAGGAGTAGTTGGCAGGCAAGGGCCTGATACAGGCCCCAGTTTGACACTGGAGAAACTGTGGAGCTGCAGGGTCTAAGGGCCTGTCCTTTGTGCTGGATGTAATAGGTAAGACCCTGAGAAGAGTTGTGGAATAACTAATCTAGTAATAACGACACCTGGTAGTTGAGGCTTTTTACAGAGATCAGAAGATTTGTTAGTTTCTGTGAGAGGGGGCCATCCCGGGGCCAGCCACAATGTCAGCCTGCCCACCTATCTATGGCAGTCCACCCTGATTCACCACCATGCCTTGATGCATCTGAACCAGATGGAAAAATGTGGGAGGCTGCCTGTGACAGGGGCCTCCTGGGGCCGAGCTCTGTGGCCTGCCCGCCTGTCACCGTGACAGCAGGCCTACTCAGGGCCGAGCTCTTCGTGGCCCGCCCACCTGTCTCTGGGCAACCGCCCACTTATCTCGCCCGCCACGCCTTTGATGATAATTGATTCATATATCCATGTCAATTAAGTGGGAGGCTGCCCGTTGTAATGCCCCCATGCCAAGGGGCGCTCTGTGGCTCCGACCTCCCCTAATACCGCAGCCCAAGCCTCGCAGATGGCATCATGGTATTACTTACTATAACCACCGGCCCCCCGCACTGGGCCCCAGAATCGTCCTAACAGGACCCCTCTCTGATCCTTCCGATCAGGCAGCCTCTCCGCTGTCATCTGGGCTACCTAGCCCCCCCGAAGCCATGTTCCCCTCTCGGGTGTGGTTCCCCTGGGACCTTCGGCTACCTGGCCCTGGCCCACCTCAAGGCCAGTCGGGACCCCAGGCCCCCGGCTCTTGGGCGTCCCTCGAGGTGGGCCCCTGGCCCTTTTGACTACCGTAGTCCTGGCCCCAGCTTGGGCCAGTCGAGGATACTCTCCCCTTTGGGCTGGGTCTCTCTAGCCGCTCACTCTGTCACTGGGCCTCACCGTGCCACTACTCCCCATCCTCTCGGGGGCAACCGCAGCACCACGCCCACATCACTGCCACTCTCGGGGTCTGCCTTCTCTGGGCCCCTCACAACACTGGCCCATCTGGGCCCCCCAACAAACACAAAGGTAACCCACCCGGTGGTGGTGGGAGCTAGGGGTTAAGGCACCCCGACCCGCCTTTCACCAGGGTGATAACTGGCCTGGCATTTCCTGGGGGTTCCCACACCACAGAGCCCCACCAGACCACCCACTCCCGGCAGGGTGCAGTTTCAGGTCATGCCCAGGACCAGGAGCCTCCTTACCATCCCCATGCAGCTCCCCCTTACCTCCAGGTCATTCATAGCAGCCCTACAGCCAGGCGATGTTGCTGCCTCCCCCCCTGCAGCCAAACTGCCTTGTTTATATAAGCAGCCTAAGCCTCAAAATGGCTGCCCTAATCAGGCACCTGGAGGCTGCCAGCTCCAGGCCCTTAAAGTGGCAGAGACACCCTGTGCTCTGCCACACTCCTCCCCTCCTTAAATCATCACCGCCCCCTCGCTGGGGCCTCATCACCGCCCCCCCACTGGGGCCTTTCTTCTTATCAAGCCCCCTGGTCTTCTAGGCCCCACGCACTACTACCCTCTCTTAACTGGGCTCACCGTCCTGCTGTTCCTTCTCCCGAAGCTACTTTCCCCTCTCGGGTGTGGTTCCCCCGGAACCTTCGGCCTCTTGCCCTGGCCCACCTCAAGGCCAGTCGGGACCCCAGGCCCCTGGCTCTTGGGCGTCCCTTGCAGTGGGCCCCTGGCCCTTTTGACCATCCTGGTCCTGGCCCCAGCTTGGGCCAGTCGAGGGTACTCTCCTCTTCGGGCTGACCACCACAGGACCCTGCCCCCTCGAGGCCTATCGTTGTGCTGGCCTCCTACTGGGCTCGATGTACGGCCCCTCTCGGGCTCCTCGTTGCTGGCCCCCTTCACACTGGGGCCTCTCACACTACCGCCCCCTCACACCGGGGCTATGCAACCCACTGGTTGCAAGTGGCAGGCACACACAGTGCACTGCCACATTGCCCATTTAACGCCCTGATGCCAAGGGTGTTTTACACAGCTTCACCCTTCCTTTTACTGCATCTCATGCCTTGCAAATGGCATCCAAAAATCATTACCATTACTGTACTCCCCCAGCCTCACTGCTGGGCTGCACTCAGCCTCTGGTCCAAACTTGGCCTCCGGTGTCCTTGAACACACCTCAGCCTCAGGCCTCTACTCCCACATGCACTCTGGGCTCCTGCCTCATTGGGCTCCTTGCCCCCCCCGGGGTAACTACTCCACCCCCTCACTAGGGTTTCCGGGCTTTACATCCCTTGGGCCTCAGGTGTCTGTCGATGTGCCTGGACCCACCTCTTGGCCTACGACCCACTCAAGCCTCAAGCATCTGTTGACATACCTGGACCCCCGCTCTCATTTGGGCCTCCCACTAGGCCCCACTCCTACAGGCGTTGGGCCTGCCTGGCCTTTGTGCTATTGCCCAAGCTTGGTGCTTCTCTCTCAGGTGTGCTCCCCTAGCCTTTCCCGTCCACAGGGTCACCCACTAGGCAATGGGGGCTGGGCTTTCCCCATACTTGCCTTTCACAAGGAAGGCACAGGTGTGGCATTTCCTGAAGACGGCCCCACCAGAGGCAGCCCCACTCCGTCATCCTCCCCAGGAGGGTGTAGTTTTAGGTCATTCCCCAGGATCTACTGTAGCCTTTCTTCCCCTCACTGGGCTCCCCGATATTCCTCTTTAGCTGCTTGCTCCTGAACACCATGATGCAGCCTCCACCTCATAACCTGTTTCTCATCCGCTGGCCCCATCACTCCTGCAGGCCCCTTGCAGGATCCCTCCCACCAGGAGGCTGAGCTTCAGGCTCCTTTATACCAGCCTGCTTGTTGGCTGGCTGTCTCTCCTCTCTTGGCAGTGGATTCCCCCCCTGAAGAGGGACCTTCTGCCTCCTTAAGGCCCTGGCTCTGCCTCTGGGCCAGTAGCTCTCCACAGCCCTTGCCTGCCCCTCGCAGTGGGCTTACTTGCCCTTCGGCTTTTTGGCCCTGGCCCCCTTGCATTGACCAGTCGAGGTTCAAAGGACCAGTCTGGCAGCAGCTGGCTTTCCTACTCTGGGTCCCACCATAAAACAGTGATCTCATGCCGGGCTTGCATAGAGCCCCAAAGATCTTATACCGGCCAGCCCATTACTCCACTGGGCTCATCTGAGCCCCTGGCCTCAGTCACCACCAGTTCCAATCAGGGGCTTGCCCAGCCCCTCAGTAGGCCCATATTCTCTAAGCCCCTTTCCTAGGCTGGCCTTGCTCTCCCCTAGGCCCGTAGCCATTTCCTCAGGGCTCAGGACCCACTTGGGTCCCTAGGAACCTCCTCCATCCCCACAGTTCCTACCCTGACCTCCATCCGCCCCTGGGAGGAGCAATCCCCGGCAGGGCGATGTTACCTCGGCAGCATTCCATCAGCAACTGCCGTCTCTGCTCCTCCGCGCCTGCTCTTATACTGAGGATGCTCAGCCCTGCTCCAATCAGGCGGCCTCCTGGCTTGATTGGCTCTGCAGTCACCTGCAGGCTGCCTCACAATCTGCTCAAGCCCTTAAAGTGGTAAGTACCCAAAGGTGCACTGCCACACACCTCCCTCCTTAAAATCCTCCCAAGGGACGGTGTCCCTCTGCCACTCTCTCCTGCAGGCTCCTCTGCAGCCTGCACAAGCCCTTAAAGTGGCAGGCACCTCAAAAGGTGCACCACCATCTCTATAACACCCAATGAGGACATTTGTGGACATATTTGCCCTCCTGATCAAAAGTTGACAGCAGGGAGAAAAATTCCACTGTGGGACTGAGTGAGCAGCAGTTATTCATTTTCCCTCTTTGGTCCTCAGACAGTAGAAATCTTTATTTTCCATATATGTTTATCTGAATATAGCATATGAGTAAGGACCTACCCAATTCAGAGGCTGCCTCCGAATTTTATGGTCCAAGAGCAACATTGGGTGCCGCAGGTGGCCATTTGTCAATCTTCAGGGAGGGGCAGGACTTCTGAGGTCCTGGCCAGAGGAGTTGGGGGGGGGGGGGGGCATGGCACCATGTTCCACCATGAAAATCTCTCCACCTTTCCCCCCTCCCCCCCACAACCATGTTTCAGGATGTCAGGAATTCCCTACTTCTATTTGTATCCCCCACCCCTCTTTTTCCTGCTTTTTCACAGTCCCCACACTTTTTCATGGGGGACCTACCAAATTCAGAGTTTCTGCAGAAGTCATGAAATCACAGATTTGATAGGTCCCTACATATCAGTCTGTCAGGCATTTCACTTTTCTTCAGCTGCAGTTTGCTGGGCTCCAGCTGTCTCCTTGTACTGGTAACATTTCCTTCCCACTCTGTCAGGAGATGCCAGAATCTCCAAGCTGTGGGAAACTGCTACTGCACTGTGCCATGCCAGGTATTCTGGAAACACCTTTATGAGAGAGAGACACTGCTCTTAGTCCTACCACCTGTCTGCCAAACAAGGTTGCCACTTTCAATGCGTCAAAGATGATTCAAATGTCAGGGACAAATAAAGCACAAACAGCAGAAATAATAGCATTTCACTGCACTCCCTCAAGGAAGACGAAAAAGACTTCATTCACCACCATTTCAGAATGTTTGCGATTAGACATATCTTTTAAATGCACCACTCATGAAAGCAAACAGATAAAATAGATTAATCTGTGTGATAACAGCAGTGCATAATTTGGCTGATTTGCTTCTAAAGATGCCCAGGACTGGATTAAGAGCATTAGAAAAAGGTGAAGTGAAGGCACCAGGAGGCATAGGCAGACCATTGCACACTGCCAACCCATATTCCATGTGGCTGTTGCTCCTTAACTTTGGAAAGCCTCACCATTACAATGTAATTTTTAAATAGGGGAAAATAGAACCATCCAGGCAGAGTTAATAAAACCCTCCCCCAATTAGAAAAATCCAACACTGACTAGCAGAGCCTAGCATTCAGCAACTGGCTGAGCTATGGGGACTGTAACTGGAGACCCTTCAAACCAAGAGTAGTTTTCACACCGTTCAGCAAAATGACAAAACTTTTACTGACTTCACTGGAGTCAGTTTCCCAACCTCTGAGATCTGCCTTCAGTAAAAGTAATTGCTCTATACCACTTTGACGTTAAACCACCGTAGAGAGTTGAATCCAAACCAGAGATAAATAGCTCTGAAACAAAAAAATATCCATCACAGACCCCAAATACTGATTTTCCCATTCTCCAGAGTTTACTCTGCTCTTGCTTTTTTGATTTAACTTTAAAATATGCACCTCAAAAGCTCTCATGCTTAGACCTAAATTTAGTATCCAAGAAAGCATTTGGTCTGTAACGAGTGAGGGCTGGCTCTCCTACCCAGTCTAAATAGGGAAAAACTTTATGATCCCTAAGGCATATAGAAAGCTGGCATTTGAAAGGCAACCCACAGGTAGCAAAATGTGCTGCATCACTGTACTTGCAGTTCTTCCCGCAGGATGCACAATATGCAGGATATGCAAATTCTAATGGTAAGTCAAAATACTGCTAGCAAGCCAACGACTTCTACAGAAGCCTGGCTTATGCTGCCTCAGAAGGCAAAGTAAATATACACATTATAGACTAAAAGTCACAGATATATGGCATAACCTTTCATGAGCCTAAGCTCAGAGCTCACAAAAGCTTATTGCTATATACCTCTGATTTAGTCTATAAGGTACAAATTCACCCTGCTTTCTGCCTGATTTCAGATTAAGATGGCTAACTACCTCTTTATGTTGCCTCACTGGTTCTTGAATCTGAAAAGCTGCTACTCTACCCTACCTAACTCTCTCAGTTTTCTTTTTCTGATTTTATTTCTCTCAGACGGTCAGGCAGAAGACAGGGTCTGACTTCAGACTAACATGATGAACCGTTTCTCTCTACTCAACTAACCAGGAAGCAAAACTTGCTTGCTCCTTGTGAGACTAAATTTGTCATTTTAAACTGGTCTGCTCTTGGTTTATTAGCTGGTATCACACTAAAGACCTTGGTTTGGAGCTGGACTGTTTTAATAGATCTGGCCTTCCAGTTTGGACAAAGGAATTAATCCTACATGGATTACATGTAAAATGTAATTTACGTCAGGGAAGAGCAGCAAAACAGGTTTGTAGAAGGAGTATATGCTGAGCTTCATGGAAATGGAAATTAGTTTTGTACAATTCCCATCCCTCCATGGTCTCTAGAGATATAATGTTGTCTTAATAAAAGCACATGATATGGAGCCTGGCTCCATAATTTCTATCCGAGTTACATTACACACACCTGGTAGTATACAGCAAGTCACTAGATCTCTGGCTCCCCATCTGACACGCATCACAAGGATGTCAAAGTTTATTTTATTGTTTGTGCACTGATTTAAGGCCTTTAAATGGCAGGCAATTTAGAAGTGCATGTTTTGAGCTATCATGCCTGATCAGAACATGGTAGTTTCTCAGATCAGCTTTCTTGGCAAAGCTGCAGTGTGCTGCCTTAGAAAAGTTAATTCACTGCAAAGTCAGATACTCATGAATGTAACTGATCTCAGCAGACAGGTTTTTAAAGGAAACCTATGGCTGAACTTCTTTGGTCTGTGATGGTCAAACATTAACAGAAATAATTACACTAATGTTAATTTTGTTCTGTGGGCCTTTTTGTCCTAAAGGTCCAGTTATGTTTGAGGAAGCAAAGGAGTTTAACAGATACAGCTGTGGTCACTTGCACCCTGACTCTAGCTCTTTAAACAAATTTCTGGCAGGCTCGCCTCATAAAAACTGAACTTAACTCACCGATTTCTATGTGCAGAAGGCAGATGTAGAAATTAATATATGCCCTTTAGTTATGAGATAGGCAATGGGATGTTTTATCATATCAGGTACAAGCATGATAATCATTCATGAATCCATGGGTTAAGCAGAGATAGACAGACAGCAAGTGAGAATTTTAATGCTGGCAGGATGCAACTGTAATTGCTGTGTGGGTGCAGTCATTAATAAGTATTGTAACTTTGTTATTTAACATGGTATTTTATTATAATATCTTAGAAAGCTAGTTTTAAACAAACTATACCACTTTTATTGGATTTGGGATTTAATATAGGAATTTTAACTGAATTACTGATATAGTCAGCTCTAATCCAGTTGATTTAAACGTGTATGCGTAACAGTTAAGCATCCAGGCACAGGAAGAGCTCAGAGACTGTTTCCCCCCATTTCCAATGTAACAAGTTTATAATAAAAGCAAATCCCCCAAAAGCAACATAACAAATGAGCTACTAGAGTTAGGGAAGCTGCTAATCTTAATGTTACTGGCTTTGAAGTACACACACACACACTCCCCTTCTTGCATAGCTTAGCCCTACTTAATTTTTTTTCTAGCTTTCATGTGTTGCTCATATTAATTACCTGCATATATATTACACGTGATGAACACAGTAATAAGTTGCAGTATCTCCCCATGGTGACAATTTATAGCTCAGTTTTCCAGACTGCCGATTCCCACATTGTGGTCCATGAGGCTATGGTAAAGAGCGGTTCACAGCTGTTCTTCATATTGTTCTGGACCCAGTGCAGCTTTTCAATGTATAAATTATTTCAAGTTAAAGTCTAATTAGTGGGCATGGTGAGCCATTAGAAATTGAGAGTTGACAAGTTAAAAAAGTTTGGGAACTAACTGTTTAGAAAGCAATAGGAACCTCTCTTTAGCTAACCACAATCCCTACCATTGTGGTTTTACATGACATTGTGCATCTGCCATGGGAACTTCCAGAGTTCTGATGTTGAGAGCCAAAGGCAGCTGTGAATAAAGTGAGGAAAAGTGATTAAGCAGATTAAGCAGTAACTTGTCATTATTACTTGCTAAAATCATGCCTGAAGCGATAGCCAATTCCCATTACAAGAGTCCGCTACATGATCTTTACAACCTGATAGTTTAGCATGACACATTCCTCTTCAATATTACATGAGCATGTGAGATCACAGTCATGAGTATGCTAGGAACAGCACTTCTATTCATCAGAATCTAGTTTCTACTGTTAGTCAGTGATCTGCAAAACCCAATGTTCCCCTAAAAGCTCTTAAGTCTTTATGCAAATTAGCAATGCTCTTCTCAAATTGTCATACACAGGGTATTTAAAGTGCATTAGCTGAGCATGCAGAAAAAAACAAAAGAAAAAACCATACCCTGCAAGCAACTTCCTGTTCAATATGGTGCAGCACATGTTTAAACAGCAACAGTAGCAATCTGTGTTCCTTCTGCTGAAAGTAATGCAATGAGAGCCGGGCTGCAAACGCCTCAAGTCACTTTGTTCATGAATAATTGATCTGTGTCTACCCCACTCCCACTTGGGTGTATTTCTCAGGAAAATGGGGCGGGTGTCACAGCATTCAGAAGAGGCAAACCAGATGGTTGCAGAGATATTAAAAACCTTCTACAATAATTGTATCAAATGATTAAAATGTCCTTACAATGTCAAAAAGGCATCAGGGCTGACCCTAGAGGTGTGTGGGGCCTGTGGGGAGGGAGGAGTGGCAGTGAGAAGCCAGAAAGCAAAGTCGGTGGCATTTGGTGGCCGTGCAAAGTGGTGGCACCCTCGGCACTGTCTGCAGAGCCCCCCAAAGCACAGTGTCCGGGGTGGTTGCCCCGATTTGCTGCCCCCCCCCGCACAAGGGATGGCTCTGTCAGTGGGTTTATACTTTTAGGGGCTGAAAAACATTTTTGCAAATTTAAAAGAAACATTACCCCATAGACTAATAAAATCAGTATTATAAAAGACAAAAAAAAGACATTTCAGAAACCTATGTCATTGTATTGCTTCATAATGACGTTATACAGCGTTTAAGATGGAGCTGTAAAGACATTCCTGAGCAGTCTTGCTTTACTGTAACAGCAAAGAGAAAAACTTTGACTCTCCCAACTCCTGTCAGACAGAATACAAATGGGAAAAGTGTTGTAGTTTACACTGTCAGTGTTTTTAATTGTCCCAAATCCTTTTCAATTATCTTGGTAGGAGAATATGGACTACAAGGGGCAGATCAAGTTTAGGCAGGGGGTGGAAAATTCTCAAGATTCACTATCTGGACTTCATTTTTAGAGCCATTTTCTAGCCTTTCACTATATTTCAAGGCCACATAACTGAATAAGTTGTTTCGACATGCTGTTATCAAGTTTCAATAGCTCACTTAGTCAGTCAATATATAGTTCAAATTCACCATTTATCTTTCCAGAGGAACACTTGATTGATAAGATCAAGTGTGGACACAGCTGACATCTTATAAAAAGAGTCTAGTGGTACCAATCAACTTTACCAAAGAGTACACACACATTGATTTACCTGATCACCTCTGTAACAATTTGCCCAACAACAAACAGATGGGATTTTTCATCATGTTAAATACCGGCATGAAGATTTTGTGCTCAAGAAGGAAGGGCTGGTTTTCCCAAAACTTCTACTTATTTATAAGGAGATGTTTCTACAGGGTTATATAAAGAACTAACTTTTAGGTCAGTCACATTTTTTTTTTTTTTAGAAACGTAACCACTGTTCAGACATCTAGATGCATTCACAATTATACTGCCAGTTCAATGGTCTGATGCCTATAAGCTTGCTGCAAGGACACTTTGGGCTTATAGCTACTAAAATAGAAAAAATGAAACCTAGATGATGTTGTCAGTTACTAACAGGCCCATTTCTAAAGGAGCCAACTTTCCCCACCTACCAATTGCTGGCCAAAGCATGAGTAAATAAGCTTTCATTGATATCATGGCACAATGAACTTGTTCTGTTAAACTTGCATGCATGCGCGCTGCAGAAACATAGATGGTCCACAGAGAAGGCTCGACCTATGTCAGGGGCTCATCAGAACCTTCAGTTAATTGTGTATGTGTGCGCTGAGGGAGGGTGCCTGGGCTTGATCAGGCATTTGGGTTAACTATCTAAAGTTATGATCCAGGTCCTCAAGGATTCTGGACCCATGTTTCTTATTAGAAAATGCCAAATCATGTTTCTTTCACTAACTTTATTTCATGTATTAAAATAAAATAATCAAGAAAGCATACTGCTAAAGCCAAGCTCCTCTTTGTAACATTAAACTAAAACTGAAAAAATAAAGCAATACAACCAGCAAGCCAACAACTCAAAAAAAGAGGTCAGTAATGGACTGGCATGCAACCAAATTAGTCAGAATGACAACTTCACAGTTCCCCCAACTAAAAAGTTATAAAACCCCCAACCATCCAACTAAAAACAATTTTTACTGAAATTACCTCAAAACTTGGGAGCCGGTTAAATATTTGAGACTGAAACCAAAAATGATAGGATGGCAGAACCACAAGTCTAAGATGGAGTAAATTTTGATCTTTTGATGGCTCAGCCTTTCTTCCCACTCCCAGATGTTATTAGCTATAACTCTTTCACATGAAGAAATCCAACAGCTTTTGTTTAGTAGTTTACAGTGGTTAGCTCCAAATTCCTTTGAACTTAGATGGAACACACTTTAACGGCTATTATGAGAGACTATTTTAAGTGAACTCTCTCTCATGCCTTTCCCATATGGACAAGTACTTGTATGTTAGCCTGCACATGCGAATACACACTTTTCATAAATTAAAAAAGGCTGTGACATCTTCCAGGTAATAAAACCCAAAAAAAGACTGGGGGTGAGGGGGATACACCAATAAGAGTAGCATTGCAAACTCTTCAGAAAAGCCTAGAAACTGGAAATGCAATCAAGAAGCTAAATATTAATCAGTCTCCTTACAGGTGCAGCTTCTAGGCCCTACCCTTAATTTTTATGATCTGCAAACTGCACTGTCTTCACCTGGTAGCATCTCCATAAAAAGCCTCCGGACCAGTAAGTGCATGGTTTTGTGCCACCTGATCAGAGAAGGTTGCATTAGGTCACCCTCAGTTAACAGCTCCTCTGGAGTAAATTCTTCTGAAGCCAGCATTTTAAATAATATTTTATGTTTATATGCTGGCACAATTGTGTCTCCACCTAAAAAAAATATAAAACAAAGTTCCTTGTAAGGAAAGTTTCCTGGTCTTCAAGGAACTGTCACCGGTTTGTGGAAATCTTAGTATTACATCCTACTACAATAACTGGTTTAAAAGTTCCTAGCAACCAACAGCCAATCAGCATCCAGCCATCAGCAAAACTAGAAGTACAGCTTAATATCTCATGACCAGCTGTCATCCTCCTCATACAAAGATTACTAAATGGTCTCTTGCAATTTTGAACTGAGTAATGAATGTGTCAGTCCATCTTCAGATATTTCCATCTTGATAGAGGAAAAAAATGCTTGAAATCTTATCAGGCTAAAACCCATTGAAAAATGGAGGTGTTAAAGTTTGCATGAGGCCTGTATTCCAGGCTTGTTAGCAAAAGTATATTGTTCACCTCCACTGCTGAAGGAGGCACAAAGAGAATCAATCAATCGTCAACTAACTTTGCCCCAAATAGCAAATACGAAGCTAGCCGAGATGTTATTAAACATCAAATGCCAACGTGGAATGCAGTCCCTGCAGCCTGCCCTGCTAAGCAACTAGCCATCACATTCTCTTTCAGCAAGTAGCTTCCCATTTAGCCCTGCAGTAACCCAATCTGAAGGTCATGAAGTCAAGGATAAATCTGAGTAGACCACACTTGAGAAGTGATCCCAATCCAGATATAAAATCCCAGTGGGTAAAGCATATCTCTTTCTGAAGCAAGGTGAAACCCCAGGAGAAAGTGGGGCTTCAAAAATACCATTAAATAACGCACCTCAAAGTTCTCCAAAAATCACGTTCCTCAGGCACTAATTATCCTTGCCAAACTAAAGTTAGTCCACTGATACTACCAAACTTCAGCAAACTTCATACTGGGTAGGTAATGGGAACAATGAAACTGTACACTAAGTCATATGGAAAAGGTTTAGAATTGTTATGTAGATAGGGATGTGGCCAGCCTGGAGAGGGTTCAGAGGAGGGCCACCCGCTTGGTGAGAGGGCAGCAGGACAGGCCCTATGAGGAGAGACTGAGGGACCTGAACCTGTTCAGCCTCAGCAAGAGGAGGCTGAGGGGGCACCTGGTGGCTGCCTACAAACTCATCAGGGGAGATCAACTGCAAATAGGTAGAGCCCTTTTCTCCCCAGCACCACCTGGGGTGACGAGGAACAATGGTAACAAGCTGATGGAGAATAGGTTTAGGTTAGAGATGAGAAGGCAATATTTTACAGTTAGGGTGGCCAAAATCTGGAACCAACTTCCCAGGGAAGTGGTCCTCGCCCCTATCTTGGGCAAATTCAAGATGAGGTTGGATGATCACCTGTCTGGGGTCTTGTGAACCCAGCATTCATTCCTGCCTGTGGCAGGGGGTCAGGCTAGATGATCTGTTCAGGTCCCTCCTGACCCTAGCTACTATGAAACTATGTACTCAAATACATAACAAATACACAAAAAACAAATCCAGGAGGTGAACCAGTGCTATAGAATTTGGGAAAAGCAGTTACTCAATACCACCCATGGTATTTCTGATGGCAGCTCTACAATGAAGACTGCATTGTGGTATAAAGATACCCGAGTTAGCTCAGGTATTATAAAATCTGTCCAGCTATGACAGTAAAGAACTTCACACAAGCAAATTTATCTTGCTGAGCAAAAATGACATCAGAAATACTGATGTAGCAAAGACTAATAGTGAAACTTACCAGTGGAAGAATACAACACAGACAACTAAGCTCTACTGATGGGAAATGAAAGAAACTAGATTTCCAGCCCAACACCAACGCTTGAAAATTACTGAATGAACTCAAGAGGCCTCCAGACATTGCTAAACTGTGGCTTTTATCTTTGAGGTTAACATTCTCAATGGGACTCAATGGTCAGGAGATATGACCATTATTTCCATAAAGGAAGGGATCCCAAAAATATTTGTTATAACAAGAGGGGGGGGAGGGGTGAATAGAAAACTTTTGAGCTATTGTCTCCTGTCACCCCATCTCCTCAATAATGTTGCTAAAAAAGGAAAAAACGAAAAGGGCACCACAAATAGTCTCTGATTGGTGATTTCGCTATTTCTTGAGCAAGGCTTATCAGCTATTCATTTGAAGGATGCTGGCAGTCTGGCCTCACTTGAATTGTTAGCAATTACGTTAATTTTTTTAGCAAGCTTAAGGTGCATTAAATCCAACTCTTACGAAGCAGCCGGTATCCTTTAGACACCTTTAACAATCTCAGTGAGCAAATCTGGCCAAAGCTTATCATCATTATAAAAATGTTGTCTACCTAAATGCAGCCACCCCTAATCTGAATCAACACAAAAAAATACTTCATCAACACAAACACACAAAATGACAGCTCAAACTTTCTCTGGACAAAGTGATGATCTCAAGCTAGCTTAAAATAAAAAATTGGAGAGACACTTTATCATGCAGGTAAAAAGTGAGACTTTAGCAAATAAAACAATGACTATATACAAGCATTAGTTGAAGATACATGGGGGGGAGCCAAACTACATGCCCATAATATGACCATGATTCTTTGTTACTGAATCATAAATTTAAAAAAAGCTTATCTGAATAATTGCATGTATTCACTTAAGGTCTACACAAAATACTGTACC
Organism: Alligator mississippiensis; assembly: GCF_030867095.1. Lineage (NCBI taxonomy): Eukaryota > Metazoa > Chordata > Crocodylia > Alligatoridae > Alligator > Alligator mississippiensis. The sequence goes on from NC_081835.1 coordinate 15,475,358, forward strand.
ATCATTTTTAAAAGAAATATTGCAACAGAAAGAGTAACAAAGAGGCAACAAGTTTCTTAACTTACAATTTGTAGCCTCCCCTTAGAGGAAGGCTTGCAAGATGATATACAGCACACATTTTGAGTACATTAGTGAAAGAACCACATTCGCAGGACTGGAGGATCAATCAATAGCCAGTGAAGCATAAAGTTTTAAGTAGTGAAGAATTCATCTATTTTTAATGACAGTGGCAACTACCAGGAAGAGGAGCTCTGGGGCACCCTTAATTGAGCAAAAAAAACCTATAAGAGTTGACAGGTGATTGAAAATGGTATCCTTTTAGCTGCAGCAGAAACAAAAACTGGTCCTGAAAACATATTGGTTAACTGACTTAGACTAGGCTTACATAGTAGTTCTTGAAGTTAAGGCAGAAAAAACATTTTTACGTTTTGGACACACAGGCACATACTTACACACTATCTGCCCAACTACTCAGTGCAGTCTAGTTGTCAGAGACAAAGGCTGGGAGTCAAGACACTTACATTTTAGTCACTGCTCCACCTTGGTCTTGTTGTATAGCGCAATTGTAACCACTTTTTCTTATAGTTAAGAAAACAAATTGCTTACTTTCCAAGAATGCCCCAGCTTTGTTCATAAATTGCTTTAACATTTCTATATGGGAGGCTTTATCTGTTAAAAACAGCAAAGACTCAGACTTTTAATGTTCCAAACCATTATAATATTGTTGGGGGTTCACTGCTTCAAGAACATGACAATGAAGTAAGATTAAGAGACTAATAAGGAAAATGGGACCAAACAAATTCATAACCAAGAAGTGCTGCATTTTAACACTCATAATCCTGCTGAAATAATCATACTGTTGTCCCATGACATCTGCTCACATGACTATAACCCATGTCAATACATCACTCATGCCACACTTCTCAGCCCCATAATTGGAAAGTATTTTTTCTTTTTCCTTCAAGAGAGAGACACTATCTAACCAGTAAGGAAATCTTCTTTTTGATACGCTGTTCCCTCCAGACATACCATACAAAGTCATCTCTCAGACTATCTTTTATTGCAAGCAAAAAAGGTCACTTTTAGCCCCTAATTAACTTCAACTGCAAACTTCTTTAATATTCAAGCTTATTTACAGCACAATCCCGAGTACTGAAGATAAAGCAAAGCAGTATTTAAATAACACCTTTTAGAGAATTGTTTAGTGTTTACGAAGGATTGCAAATCACATTTTGTGCTTGGGTTATCTCAACTGTAAAATAAGGTTAGGTGACTTGCTTAAGACCACACACTTGTCTTGGACAGGGACAGGAATAGAATCTAGGTCTCCCGACGTGCTCCGAGGCACAGCAAGGCAGAAGTTCTGCAATGAAATAAGTTTTTCTTCTTACAGAAAATGCCAATTCATCAGAACCAAATACTTCTATGGGTACACAGTTATTTTAATATGGGCTCAAGCTTTAGCCAAAAATCAATTTCAAGCCAAAAAGCTTGCATTAAAGAAATTATGCTGCAAAAATTTTGTTGGTCTAATAAAAGACATCACCTCTGTCTACGAGCCCTGATTTCTTTAGCCAAAATTCAGACACCCTCATTCATCTCAGAACAGCCAATAGCACAGGGGTCAGGGCACTCACCTGGGATGTGGAAGACCACAGTTTGAGTCCCTACTCTGGCAAAAGATTATGTATTTTCTTGTATAAGCAAAGACACGAGCCATGGTCTTCACATTTCTGGCAAGGGCCCAGCCATGGGGTTACTGGATATTTTTGGATAAGTGCACAGGTCTCTATTTCTTTCATTAAAAAAATAATCTTGAAAAATTTTGAGAGTCAGGAAATCCACTTCCTTCCCAGGTCTAGTCTAATCCGAAAGTGGTGACTGCCTCAGAGGGTAACCTAACAGTAGAGTTGGTTTCCTGCGCTAAAGTTTCTCTTCCCCCCATCATTTGAATTTCAGGGGTTATGTATGCTGCACCATATGCAATCAGCCAGTACAAACACTCATCTCATAAACTGGGTGTAGGTGTCAGTTATACACCACTTCAGTGCACCAGCTTTGTGGGTTTTTAAGCTAAGAATTTCAGAACAGTGAACTGGTCTGGCTAAATTCCACTATAGTGAAACTGCCTGCCGCTTCCAGTGAGCATTAGTGTGAGCACTAGAGGATGAAAGTTGAAGATGGAAAGAAAGAGATTTATAAAAAATCATAAAGGAAAAATGTCAGTAGGTAATATCAATGCACACAATTACTTCAGGGCCTGAAGATACAACCCTAATGGATGGCAGCAATATCACATTTCAGGGTCTGATTTTTTTTTTAATTTCATTTTTTACTATTAGAAAGACTCAGCTAAATATGACCCGAAGACAGGAAGTAGTCGGACAAACAGCTTGCTGCTTTCTAGCCCTTGGGACAGTCGGGACACTTTCACATTCATATCACATTATATGGGGAAGGCAGTCTTGCAGTTAACACAAAGGACAAGAGTCCTAGCTGCTCTAGACTTTTATACCTCAGTTACCGAGGCTGTAAATTTCTATAGGTTGGATATATTTTCATAGCTCACAAAGAGGTACTGTAAGGTATCATGCACCAACAAGCGCAGAACATTTTAAAATCCTGGGATGAAGTGCAATATACTTTCCTCCTGGGTCAATGGTTTTCAAGATGCGTGACCAGAGCAGAGAAATGGGATATCCTGGTTTAGCTACTGTTAATAGCCACCTTCTGATTTTGAGCAAATCTTTCCATTTCCTCCAACTCCCCATCTTCTCCATATATTAGAGATGCAGACACTTACATCACAAGAGGATTGTGAAATTCAGCTAATGTTAGCGAAATACTTTGAAGATAAAAAGCTTTATAACATTTTAAGTGCTACTGAGGAGTGAACATGTGGACAGAGGGCTCAGGTTACACTGTACAAAGTTACTCACTATTCTAAAAGAAACCTTTTGAACATTTCCACAGCAGGTTCAAATCAGGTCAGCTCGCATCTAATGCCGTTTTGATATTCTGGTGTCTGTAATGCACCACTGAACATATGCATATTCAACTAATTTATTCTACTGTGTTCTTTATATTTTAGCAATTTGTATTTAAGGGCAACTGCATGTCAAATCAAAACAGCTCAACTAAGGCAAGGGGAAGCTAATGCAGCAACACCAACTTCTCCCTCCCTCCGCCAAGTGCCATTACTTTATTTTCTTTTCTTTAAACAGACAGGAAATACCACTTTCTTTAAAGAGTACATTATGAGTAATAGATATACATACCTCAAACTAATATCCACACTAGCTCTTCTTTCCTTGCATAGATTCACTCGCAGTTATAATCCAAAATCTTCAAAAAGGCTTCATTCAAAAGACAAAGAAGGATCAGTTCCTTAGGAGATGGGAAACAGTCTGAGGGTTGGGGTGCAAAAATGGTCTTCTGCATTTGTAGACAACTATCATCAATAGTGCAGGTCAGTGCAGAGCAAGCCTTGGCAAAAATGCTTCCTTGTATAGGAATAAGACCTGCTGGAATTAAACAAGCACAGCAAGAAACAGAAAAACCATTAATGGCTGATCAGCTGTGAATCAGCAATGTAGATTCATGCTTTACAGTCTGATGCAGGGGACAGAGTATTAACTATTACTGTGAACACTGGGCTTTTAACATAAGCATCCAAGGCTTGTTAGCTGCAACACAGAGATGAAACCCAAATCCAAGAGAGAGCTTTCAAAAAATTAACTCCCTGCTCCCCTTAACCGTAACAGTTGGGTGAATCTTATATAATCTTTAAACATCCCATTCTTCCCCCTCCTCCCCCCCATTCTGATTATGAACTAAGCAAGGCAATTAGAAGACAATAAGAGAAAAAAGCACTCTCACATCAAGGAGTCTAAGACCCAAATTTTCATAATCTGGTGGCCATAAATCCATTCAGAATTACTGTCCATGCAAAAGCAGTTGTGGTAAATGCTTGTATAAACTCCATATGTATTTGTTTAGAAACATGGTCTGAATTTAGCAAAAATCAGATCAGCTTGTCCTGTGAGAACAAGCGTTTAACTCTTTATTTTTAAGATTAGAGGAGGATTTTTTCCTCACCAGAAATCTGTCATCTGATCCCAGTAAAGACAGGAATGCACCTTACACCATGAAGCAAGCACTAGAAGTTATAAAAATGATTCCCAACATAGTGCCCACACCATACCATATCTCTCACCAGCATGCTTCCTTGAAGCCTGATTACATATTTAAATCTTTTCCAACTTCTGATAAATTTAAACCTCTTTCTGCCCCATAGGTAAAAGGCTGCTATTATTTGCCACCCCATCTCCCTCATGAGTACAGGAGGGTCTCTACAACCTTTTCCTGCAGCCACTCTCCCTGCAAGTGGTTGTCTTCCTGCAAATAGCATAATTATCTGCCTCCATTTAGGTTGGCCGCATACACCAAAGCAACTGCCTATGGTTCCTGAACAGTAGCCATGAAATTGAGCACAAGTTGGCCAGTTTCACACTGCTACTCACTGACAAAAAATGAACCCGCAGATAAGGCACTGTACCGAGGATAATTTAAGTACCGCTTCAATTTACATCCTGAAGACCTAAGGCAGATACAGGATAAAATATTTTACACTTTGGAAAACCTAAGGTCCTTATACAGTATTCAGTTAAATCTACCTAGGATAATGTAATGTTACCCAGAAATGAGGATATCACTTCTACTGCTATTAGCAGCCTGAGAACCAATTCTTATTGATATCTTCCTTCATGCCTAAACAATAGGATGGGCATACTAGCCCAGCTAACATGAATCCTGGGAACAACCTAAACGTTCCATACCATCCTTTGGCACCCTGGTTCCATGACCTATGTTGTCACCACACCACTAAAGAGACGCTATGTCATGCACCAAGGAATAACACAAACTCATGGTAAAAAGGGTCAATGAATAATGGAAGACACTGCAGCAAGGAGAGGACCCAAAATGTGACCTGGGATGTTTTATACTGGATATGCTGTTCTACACGAGCACTCAAGAGTTTCAGCCTTATTAATGAATTTACTTTGAAGGACACATCATACAGACTAATTTATTTGGGGCAGGCAACATCTTTGTGTTCTGCATTTGTCACGTGGCTCTGGTTCACCACCAGGCCCCTAAGGACTGCAATAGGAGAAATACATTTGTGTATTTTGGTACAGCCTTTAGGAGGTTTTTTTGAAACAGCAGCATTTTATAAAAGGAAAGGAAAATAGTCAAAGCAAAGCACGGAAAAGCAGGGCTGGAAGGGACTAGTGCCCTATACAAAGCAGAATCACCCCCGACCAAACCATCTCAGTCAAGCACTATATATAAACAGAGGCTTGAAGACTGACATTAATCGACTACTTCTGGCAATTTAATGTATTTCCTTCTCGCATAGTATGCAGCCAAATTGTGTCCTAAGAGATTCTGCAGGAATCTGCTGACCTCTCATTCTAACTTACCTGAGCAAAAGAGTACACCTTATGAAACATATAGTTGGAAAAATATAGCTGGTAGGGTCAGAAGGGACCTGAGCAGATCATCAAGTCTGATCCCCTGCCATGGGGAGATGTTCATAATCTAGTTTTTGTTGAACACATTCACTGTGTATCAACAATATCTGCGGTCTTAAACATGGTAACATTATTTTTCTTAGATTCTAAAATAAAGCATTTAGGATGAAACTCCCAAGTTTCTAATCACTGACCCCAGGCTGTGTTTACACTAAATTTCTGGCCTCAACTTTTTAATAAAAAGCCAATTTACCAACTTTGGGGTTTATAAAATATACCCCAATTGAATGGAAGTGACATGACTCTGCCATTCTAATACTAGAGGTACATTAAATAAGGCATTTTAACTAGCTTCGTTGTGGGAGAGAAGGGAAAGGTCTAAAAGAAGCTGTTGGCAAAGTGAACTTCACTAGAGGCAATGTGCATGAAGACACTAACGCTGGACAACAGATAGCACATACTCTCGGCAGGAGTGCAACTGAACACATGCAGCCACATTCCAGATTTTGATTTCTAGCATCTGCTACAAGCCAGAAACAAATGGAGACGTTGGAGATGGAGCATAGTCCACACCATGGAGACTGGGTACAGAAAGAGGCTCCTGAATGGCTAACAAGAGAGTCATTTACAGGGATCCTGGGTTTTCTGATAAACCCCCGCCCCCCCAAAATAAAACACTTTTGATCATGGAAAAAATCTGGATTTTGGGTTACTATTTTAATTCGAAAATTGGGGATTTTTTTTTAATCAGAGAAAACCAGGATCCCTGGTCATTTATCAGTTCAGAAGGAAAACATATCTACTTCTCCTTACAATACATTTCCCCCATTTTAGTACAGTGCAGCCTCACTGCATGTTTACAGGTGCCCCAAGTGCTCTGCAATCATTCAGTAGACTTCATGACAACCCTGTAAGGCATATGCAGACAAGAGCAGGCATCCATATATTATGGGTGAAGAAACAGAGTCAAGCGAAGTGAAACTACTCACAGCTCATAAAATGAGTTGTGAACCAAGTTCAGGAATCTCAATCCTCAAACCCAGTTTTTTCCCCTCCTCCTAATTAAAAAAAAAAAAAAAGAAAGAAAGAAAAATATGGGTGGGGAGTAGGGGGGCTAGAATATGAAACTAAGTGAAGGGAGTTTCCATATAGGTAACAAGATAGCTTGAGAAGGATGGAGGCCATAGAACTACACTAGGGAATGAGGAGGAGCCCTTGAAAAGGTAGAAATCTAGCTGAGGAATTCTGCCTTTGAACGCCACTTAGCGTTTCTTTAACTCAGTTTTTACCAGCGATTTGTAATCAAACAGCTGTTGTGCTCGCTTACAAGGATGGCAGAGTACCAGTACACAGTGTAGTATGTAGTTAACTGAAGTAAAAACTCTGAACAGGCAGTTCACTCAGATGGCCAATTTCAGAAGCAAACAGCAAAGGCAGTACAGTAAAGTCATCTGTAAGCACAGCGCAGTGTATAGATCGATGAGCTAAAACTGCTGTCTTTGGAACACACCTAGCATATCTTATCTTGGACACTAGCATGATCTCCTTAAGTCAGTAAATCGACAGCAATTAAAAACTACAAGTAGCTGAGACTCAGTTACACCACAGATTCAAAGCATGAATCACTGAAAGACCTATCATTTTTAATACTTGTTAAAAACTAGCTGGTAGGTCTGGTTTGTTAGGACTAGCTGGTAGGATTAGTATAAATGATATTAAATTTGTATAAGGGGTAGCTTGTTCTGGCAGAAAAAAACAAATATACAGCCTAAAAATGTTAGATATGTCTTCATACTAAGCGCACACCCTTTGCTTATTATTAAAGTGGTGCAAATCCTATGGCTTATCACTGAGCCTAGACAGTATCAAGAACTAAAAGTATCATCAATTTCTAACTTGCTGCCATGTATCTGCCATTTCCAGAGTAGTGCAATTCACTGAGCCACCAGAGTTAACTCTGATAGAAGGCTGTCTGCTGGGGAGCTGAACTTACTTCCCAAAGTGAGACACAAATGATTTGGAGGGAGTGCTTCCAGGGAAGCAGCCCAGCAAAAGAATCAGCTCTACATGTGATGACCACCAGGGCAGAAGAAAGCGCACAGGTTTCCACCAAGTTATATCAACAAATAGTCTATTCGAAGGCTCTACCGCATCCTCAAGCTACGAGCAGTTGGCTAGAACCAGCTATAGGTGAGCAGTTCTGATGGCTGCAAGGGCAGGATGTCCCAACTGTTCTACTTCTACTCCATCCGCTCTAGGACTTTTCCAAGGGGGAAGAAGTCTGTTACGCTAGCGCTGCTCTGACCATCTCAGTGCACACAGGACAGTCTCTGATGCCTCCTCTCCCATGAATGTCTCTACTGATGCTCAAAGCTTGTTCAGGATGATTGAAGTAAGAGCTGATTTTTAGCTTCTTCCTTCAACCTTGCTGAAGCTGGGAAAAGCTAAGAGTAGCCAGGGCAGCACTAATGCTGCCTGCTCAGACGTAGGAAGATGAGACTGCATTGGCCCACTTGCAGATGGCTGCTACCGCAACTGAGAGGGTTACAAATGCAACATGATTTTGTTTCCAGCAAAAGCTTCTACTCCACCAAGATACTCAGTGTCCCACCTTGCGCCTGCCCCATTCTCAAGCTAAGATAGGGGCAGTTCTCCTGGACAACGCAAGGGCATGACATCCAGGCTAATCTACTTCGACTCCATCCCCTCTGCAACTTTTCTGGGGTAGAGAGGAAAGCCTGTTACTCTAGTACTACTCTGACCAGCCTGGTGCACACAAGATGGTCTCCACCACCTCCTCTGCCACCTGCCTCTTCCCAAGGACCCACGGCCTCCTCAGGCTGCCCTCGGGCTGGTTTTTAGCTTTCCAGATAAGAAGCCTGGCTGAAGCTGAAAAGCGATGAGCAGCTGTGGCTCCGAACGCTGCCTGTTCTGGCTCAGCAAGACCTGGCTGGTCCCGCGCCGAGGGCCGTGACTGTGTAACGGGGTTTTGTCTCCACCCAAGCAGGCCGTGGCCAGTGCTGCCCCCTGCTCCACCTATGAGTCTCCTTTGCTTGCTCCCTCCCCCATTACACACAGCGCGCACCGGGGTCTCTACCCCCCCGGCCCCCGTTACATGCAGCGCACACTGGGGGTCCCTAAGCCCCCCCGGCTCCCATTACACGCAGCGCGCACCGGGGTCCCTAAGCCCCCCCGGCCCGTTACACGCAGCGCGCACCGGGGGTCCCTAAGCCCCCCCGGCCCCCATTACACGCAGCATGCACTGGGGTCTCCAAGCCCCCCCGGCCCCCGTTACACGCAGCACGCACAGGGGTCCCTAAGCCCCCCCGGCCCCCGTTACACGCAGCACGCACAGGGGTCCCTAAGCCCCCCCGGCCCCCGTTACACGCAGCACGCACAGGGGTCCCTAAGCCCCCCCGGCCCCCGTTACACGCAGTGCGCACCGGGGGTCCCTAAGCCTCCCCGGCCCCCGTTACACGCAGCACACACTGGGGTCTCCAAGCCCCCCCCGGCCCCCTTTACACACAGCACGCACAGGGGTCCCTAAGCCCCCCCGGCCCCCATTACACGCAGCGCGCACCGGGGGTCCCTAAGCCCCCCCAGTCCCCATTACACGCAGCATGCACTGGGGTCTCCAAGCCCCCCCGGCCCCCGTTACACGCAGCACGCACAGGGGTCCCTAAGCCCCCCCGGCCCCCGTTACACACAGCACGCACAGGGGTCCCTAAGCCCCCCCGGCCCCCGTTACACACAGCACGCACAGGGGTCCCTAAGCCCCCCCGGCCCCCGTTACACACAGCACGCACAGGGGTCCCTAAGCCCCCCCGGCCCCCGTTACACACAGCACGCACAGGGGTCCCTAAGCCCCCCCGGGCCCCGTTACACGCAGCACGCACAGGGGTCCCTAAGCCCCCCCGGCCCCCGTTACACGCAGCGCGCACCGGGGGTCCCTAAGCCTCCCCGGCCCCCGTTACACGCAGCACACACTGGGGTCTCCAAGCCCCCCCCGGCCCCCTTTACACACAGCACGCACAGGGGTCCCTAAGCCCCCCCCGGCCCCCGTTACACGCAGCGTGCACTGGGGGGCCCTAAGCCCCCCCAGCCCCCATTACACGCAGCATGCACTGGGGTCTCCAAGCCCCCCCGGCCCCCATTACACGCAGCGCGCACCAGGGGTCCCTAAGCCCCCCCCCCAGCCCCCGTTACACGCAGCACGCACAGGGGTCCCTAAGCCCCCCCGGCCCGTTACACGCAGCGCGCACCAGGGGTCCCTAAGCCCCCCCCGGCCCCCATTACACGCAGCATGCACTGGGGTCTCCAAGCCCCCCCGGCCCCCATTACACGCAGCGCGCACCAGGGGTCCCTAAGCCCCCCCCCCAGCCCCCGTTACACGCAGCACGCACAGGGGTCCCTAAGCCCCCCCGGCCCCCGTTACACACAGCATGCACTGGGGTCTCCAAGCCCCCCGGTCCCCGTTACACGCAACATGCACCGGGGGTCCCTAAGCCCCCCCTGGCCCCCGTTACACGCAGCACGCACCGGGGTCTCCAAGCCCCCCCGGCCCCCTTTACACACAGCACGCACCGGGGGTCCCTCAGCCCCTGTTGGAGACCCCCATTGCACCGGGGGTCTCTCTGAGACCCTCCCCCTTACACACAGCGCGCACCGGGGTCTCCCTGAGCCCCCCGCCCGCCCGCGTCCCACACACCCCGCCCCGGCTGCCCCCAAGGCCCCGGCCGCCCCCGCCCCTGGCAGAGGAGCCCGTCCCCGGCCGGGCCCCGCGGCGCCCCTCCTCCGCCGGGCCCCTCAGCCGGGCCGGGCCGGGCCGGGCACTCACCGGGGGGCGTCGCGGCCCCCCTGCTGCCGGCGCGGCTGCTCCATCCCCGGCTCCCGGCGCCGCCGCCCCCGCCTCCCGGCGACGCGCGACGTCAGCGCGCAGGCTCACGTGCCGTGACGTGACCGCGCCACACCCCCTAGGGAGGAGTCAGGGCTGCCCCTGGGCCCTGGGCTGTGCTGACCACGCCCCCGCCCCGCCCCTCGGCCGGGAGGCTGCGCCCACGCGGGACGCACGTGCCGACGTAGCTGTTCCGGGCTGTGGTGGGGAGGTTCTGGGACCCTTGCGCTTACCCTGACTCACGTTACATATAACACAAAACAAAGTATCCGCTTCCCTGGTACACGTTACATATGGCACGCAACAGGGTGTCTCTAAGCCTAAGACCCCCCGCTGCCCTGGTACACTTACATATAGTACGCAAGGTGGTTGTCACAGCCCCGGGCACACGTTACACACAGCACACAGCTCGCCAGTGAATTCTGCTATAAATGTTGAACAGCCACACATGCCCAGTACTTATCACGTGATGAAAATGACCCTCCGGCTAGAAAAAGAGCCATCGCACCATGAAGTCTGTGCTGGACGAGGTGCAGCAGCTCTAGAGCGGGTTTCGGGCCAGCCTTCGTTTGGGCGCGAGGCAGGACCTGAAGGCAGCGATTCTCAGGCAGGCAGGCAGCTGTGGCACCCTGTGACGACATGAGAGCCCTTCGCGGTGCCATGCCGTGTCAGGGCTGTTAGGTGCACAGACGTGATTCATGGGATAAACCCAGAGGCTGCAATGAGGAATCGGTCGTGCCAAAGCCACCCTGCCCTGCTGGGGTCTTTCCGAACTCGTGCAAGAGAAGAAGATTATTTTCCTGAAGTCAAAATCTGAGTGGGAGCGAAGAGCTGGCATTTTCCAAGGGGGCTTCAAGCCTAAATCCATCAGAATCCAGCCCTGAAGAGCCAACCCTTTCCCATCTTCTCTGCCTGCTGCAACCGAAAAGTTACCATTTCATTATGTTTGCCTAGTTTTTAATGGACAAGATAAAAAGCACGCAACAACAGCAAAGGCCACAGACATGGCATCATGTTGCAATTATGTTCCTTGGCTTATGTGGTCCAGAAAAAAAGAAGGCATTTGCATCTTACCACAAAATAGCCATTTTACTAAAAAAAAAATCCATGTTTCTCTTTTAAGAAAGAACTGTTCTCCACTTTTTTATGCTCTTCAGTCTCTTTCTTCCTCAATTCCTATTTTTTCTTTCTCTCTGGGCCCCTACTTTCTAAATTTACAACTGCAATAGAAGTAATAAAGGATTCATATTTAAATGGCTCAGTACCCCAACGGCAGTACTACTTAGCAAGCTGAAATGCAAAACCCTAGAACTCTTGGTTCTGAGATGGTACCTTTTATTAAACCAAATAAGAAATCATAAAAAATATATATCTTTTGCTGCAAGCTTTTGGGCACACATGCTCTTCCTCAGGCTCAGGGAAAATTATAGATGGTTAAATTCCCCATAGGTAGAAAATAAACTTAATTTTTGCACAGAGGAAGCTGAAGGTGGAAGTCTGTTCTTATGGATCTGTGAGAGTGTCTTTGTGACACTCTTTGTGAGTTGCTCTTTGATGTGCGGATCAGGCAGGATTCCTTCCCTGGTGGCGTCAGAAGACAGGAAGGTATAGAAATCTTTCTTGGTGTTCAGCAGTGAAGTTTAAATCTAAAGTTGGCTAAAATTCAGCATCTTCCATGTTTCAGGGGTGTATTTGGTAGCTTTGTTCATCTGAGACAAAAAGGTATGATCTCTGAACCAAGAGTTCTAAAGTTTTGCATTTCTTTTGTCTCAGACCAACACGGCTACCAAATACATCTAGCAAGCTGCTCATTTCTGGGGTTATCAGTAGAAGAGCACTTACACTTCAAACTGAATGTGCCTGTGTGCGTTCCAGCCTATTCTCACTGCCAAAGAACACAAAGGCTTTAGCTAATCTACATCTTCCCTCTGCTAAGGGGCCCTGGAGAAGGGGTGGGTGTTGGGGTTGTAGATGCCAATGTCTGAGACTACTTTGTGTAATGGCAAAATGTCAAATAACCTCCATGTTACAGAAGTGTAAGAGTGATGATGTAACTGGGATGGTCCAGAAATCATGCAAGAGGCAAGGATTTCTTAAGGTGAGATCCAGATCCAGAGCTGCTCGGCCTAGAGTGGTGGAAGCTCCCCAGGTACACCAGGGGAACAGGTTTGAGGCACTGGCAGGTGTGACAGAGAAAGACAGAGCAAATGCCCCCGCTGGGGACGATGCCATTCCCCACACGACATGGAATGGGCAGAGAACGAACACCAGCAGGAAGAAACACCAGGTCCTCATCATCGGAGACTCCATCCCACGAGGACTGGAAGGCCCCATCTGCCAGCCTGACCCCATGACACGGGAGGTCTGCTTCATGCCTGGGGCTCGGGTTCAGGACATCACGGAGAGGATCCCGGCCTACATGCGACCTGCAGACCAGTATCCCATGGTTGGCATCCACGTGAGAACAAATGACGCAGCCAGGGGCAACCCTGACTGCATTATGAAGGACCTAGAGGCTCTGGGGGCCAAGCTTAAGGAGATGGGGGCACAGGTGGTATTCTCCTCTCTTCTGTGAGAAGGCAGGGACGGCGACACAAGGCCTGCTTTGGTGAGGTCAACTGGTGCTTATGGAGTTGGTGCCGCCAGGCGGGCCTTGGGTTCCTAGATAATGACCCATGCTTTCGGGAGAGGGACTTGCTGGGGTGGGATAGGCTTCACCTCTCTCCTAAAGGCAAGCATGTCTTCTCTTCCAGGTTGGCTGATCTCGTTCAGCAAGCTTTAAACTAGCCTCGCTGGGGGAGGGGGCCACAGGAAGACAAGGAGACACCACCTGAGCAAGACAGGTGACACATGCAAGGAGTGCCCAGGTAAGAAACAGGGGTCCAGATAGTCTTCCTAAACGGGGGGTGGCACGCACAGCTATGCAAGGCCTTAAATGCCTATATACCAATGCTCGTAGTATGGGGAACAAACAGGAGGAACTCGCCCTCAGAATAGCCAGTTCAAACCAGACATGGTAGGGCTTACAGAAACATGGTGGGATTCATCCCACGACTGGGCAGTTAGCATTAGGGGCTATAGGCTTTATAGGTGGGACGGAGAAGGAAGGAAGGGACGGGGTGTGGCACTCTATGTCAAAGAACAACACACATCCTCTGCCAGCAAAATGGGGTCGGAGGAGGGGCAAGCTGAAGTGTTCTGGGTCAAGATACAAGGGGGTCGAGGGGAAGAAGGATTTAACAGTGGGGTCTACTACAGACCCCCCAACCAAGGGGAGGCGCTGGACCGGGAATTTTGGGGCCATCTTGCAGAGGCACTTAAGGCAAGGGATGTAGTTGTCATGGGTGATCTAAATTACCCAGACATCTGCTAGGAGGAGCAGTCAGCCAGGTCGGACCGTTCCAGGAGGTTCCTGGCCGAGATACAGGACCTCCACTTAACCCAGGAGGTGCACAGTCCCACCAGAGGAAATGCCCTGTTGGACCTGGTTCTGACCACAGGCGATGATCTGGTAAGGGGGCTCCAGGTCCATGACCACCTGGGTGATAGCGATCATTGCTTGCTGGAATTCACCATCCAGGGCAGGGTGTCAAGGGCCTGCAGCAAGGTGGTAGCCCTAGACTTCAAGAGGGCCAACTTCAACGAGTTGAGATTAGTGGGAGAGGCGCTGGGGTTCTCGAGGGCAGGAGAACTCAGTGCCCAAGATAAGTGGTTGTTCCTTAAGGAGACTATACTCAGGGCACAAGGCGTGACGATCCCAACAAGAAGCAAGGGGGGCAAGAGTGCCCAAAAGCCCCCCTGGCTCACCAAGGACGTCCGGGAATGCCTGGTTGCCAAAAAGGCAGCGTACACCCGGTGGAAGGGGGGCGCTATCTCCAAAGAGGAGTATACCTCCACTGCTCGGGCCTGTAGGGGGGCTGTTAGGAAAGCTAAGGCGGACATAGAGCTAGGACTAGCGTCCAAGATCAAGGATAATAAAAAGTCCTTTTTCAAATATATAGGGAGGATGAAGAAGGCACCGGGAAATGTGGGGCCCCTGCAAGATACACAGGGCAATCTGGTGGTTGCGCCAGAGGAGAAGGCAGACCTCTTTAACAAATTCTTCACCTCCGTTTTCTTGTGCAGGAACTGGGACTCCCCCACCATGATTCAAGATGGACTTGAGGGGAACGCCTCCAGACCTAAGGTTAAGGAGGACCAGATTAGAGTGCTTCTGGAGGGGCTGGACGTGTTCAAATTAGCAGGTCCAGATGCTCTCTACCCCAGGGTGTTGAGGGAGCTAGCAGGGGTTATTGCAGGGCCCTTGGCACGGCTTTACGAGCATTCATGGTGCTCAGGCCAGATGCCAGATGATTGGAAGATAGCCAATGTGGTCCCCATCTTTAAAAAAGGGAGGAGGGAGGACCCGGGCAACTGTAGGCCCATCAGTCTTACCTCAATCCTGGGGAAACACTTTGAGAAGATCATCAAGGAGCACATCTGTGATGGGCCGGCATCGGGGATGATTCTCAAGGGCAACCAGCATGGTTTCATTAGGGGCAGGTCATATCAGACCAACCTGATTGCCTTTTACGATCAGGTCACAAAAGCATTGGATGCAGGTGTCGCCGTGGATGTAGTCTTTCCGAACTTCAGCAAGGCCTTTGACACTGTCAACCACCCCTTCCTCATTAAAAAACTAGGTGACTGTGGCATCGATGTCTACACGGTCAGATGGATTGCAAATTGGCTGAAGGGTCATACTCAGAGGGTGGTGGTGGATGGGTCATATTCGACCTGGGAGGAAATGGGCAGCGGAGTCTCCCAGGGCTTGGTCCTTGGGCCCGCACTGTTCAGTTTTTTTATCAGCGATTTGGATGACGGGGTGAAAAGCAACCTGTTTTAAATTTGCTGATTGTGCCCGCCTCTGTTCTACTAGACACTCACGTGCAGCCTTAGCCCGGACTATTGATCGAGCCTGTCCTGGGCTTGCGGGTGGACCCCAAAGACTACCCCGGCTGACGTCAGGGGATCCGCTTGACTCGCCTGCCACGACTTTGAATAGTACCTCAGTGGAGGGGTTCCCCTTTGAGGCAGCCTCCAGGGTCGTCACGCCTCCCGGTAGGCGCTCACAGGGCTCCGACCTCCCCTACACCCCGGCCACTCGCCACCTTGGGTTGCCGGTCTTTGGGCCCCTTAGGCGTTCTTGGCTCCACCTGACCTCTTCCCGCAGCCCGCCAGCCATGCGCCAGTGTCTTCTGGTCATGACTTGATGTGCGGACTTTGAAGTCTTCGGACCTGGGTCCCACTAATCCGAATCCCTAGCATCCTATCCCAACCACCCTGTGACTTAACGTGCAATTCCCACCACTGTGATAGCTGAAGCAATAAGGCCAGTGGGCTAGGAGGCCATGAAGGGTGCCTGTAGCCTGTGGGCCCCGTAAATCCCCCTGTGCCTAGGTACCCAGCCCAGGTTGCTCGCCCCACTTGGGTATTGAGTCCCAGTCTTTTATCCTAGGGCTGTAGTGGGACCCAACCGCCGCTTGTTCCATCCCTCCTTAAGGTCTTCTGCTGCCCTCCACGGTGATACCCGATGGGGTTCCCATTGGCCACACCCCTGTTACCTCCTCTCTGAGGCTTCACTGCTGGCTTGCATGTTGATCCCTGTGTTGGCTTGCCCAATGCTGCTTTTGCTGATTCTGTAACCGGCTCCTCTGCCGGTGCTGCTGCCGGCTCTGCTGCAGGTGCTGCTACTGGAGCCTCTGCCAGCATTTCTGATGGCTTTGCTACTGGTTTCGCTGCCAGCCCTGCTGTAGGCATCACTGCCGGCTCCTCCACTGGCGTCCCTACCGGCTTTGCTGCAGGCTCTGCTGTCGGAGCTTCTGTCGGCTCTGCACCCGGCGTCGCTACCGGCTCTGCTGCAGGCTCTGCTGTCAGAGCTTCTCCCGGCTCCACCCCTGGCTTCCCATGCTCCCTGATGCAGCCGCTCAGCCCCTTGGGGTGTGGGCATCCTCCTCGAGCCTCCACTCATTTGCTGCCCTGCTGCGCCTTTGGGGCAGCTTTTTATTTCCGCCAGGTGGCATCTCCAGCCCACGCTGCCTGGCCCCAGCTGGATATAAGTGCGGCTGATAAGTCGCGGTGGTGGTTTCACTGCGCACGTTCCTTCCTGCTTTTCAAGCTCTGCAGAAGGTAAGTGGGGCTTTCTTTTTGCTTTGGCGTGGGGTCCTCCTGTAACCCCAGCTCCCCTGGGACACTGATGATACCAAAATTTGGGGGAAGGTGGGCACGCTAGTAGGGAGGGAAAGACTGCAGCAAGACCTGGATAGGTTGCAGGGGTGGGCTAACAAAAACAGGATGCGTTTCAATACTGACAAGTGCAGGGTGCTGCACTTGGGCAGTAGGAACCAGCAGCACACTTATAAGATGGGAAACTCCCTTCTTGAGAGCACAGAGGCAGAAAGGGATCTTGGAGTCCTTATGGACTCCAAGATGAACATGGGCCGACAGTGAGAGGTCACGGTCGGCAGGGCCAACCGGACCCTATCGTGCATCCACAGGTGCATCTCAAGTAAGGCCAAGGAGGTGATCCTCCCCCTCTACGCGACACTGGTCAGGCCACAGCTGGAGTACTGTGTCCAGTTCTGGGTGCCGCACTTCAAGAGGGATGTGGATAACATTGAGAGGGTCCAGAGGAGGGCCACCTGCATGATCCAGGGACAGCAGGGCAGACCCTACAATGAGAGGCTATGGGACCTGAACCTGTTCAGCCTTCACAAGAGAAAGCTGAGGGGGGAGCTGGTGACCGTCTATAAACTCATTAGGGGGGACCAGAAGGGTTTGGGGGAGACCTTGTTTCCCCCAGCGCCCCCCGGGATAACAAGGAATAACGGCCACAAGTTGTTGGAGAGTAGGTTTAGATTAGACATCCGTAAGAACTACTTCACAGTCAGGGCGGCTAGGATCTGGAACCAACTTCCAAGGGAAGTGGTGCTCGCTCCTACCCTGGGGGTCTTTAAGAAGAGGCTTGATGCCTACCTGGCTGAGGTCATTTGAGCCCAGTTTTCCTCCTGCCCAGGCAGGGGGTCAGACTTGAAGATCTACAAGGCCCCTTCCGACCCTACTTCTATGATTCTATGATACTTTATTGGACCAACTGTGTAGCAGGGATAACATTAGACAAGCTTTGAATGTAAGACATTCTGCCTCAGGTCTTGGGAAGAAAAATTAATAACCTGGCTGGACGCTAAGAACCAAGGACTAAACACTAATATTGGATTTATGGCCCATTATAATTTGTCCAATTCCTGCATACCATCCACACAAGAAAGGTGAGACTGACCCGCCATTTCCCATTTTGATAGGCCTCGATCTCCCAGGACTCAGTTTCCTTTCTTTTACTAATTGTGGGCACTTACACACGTGCTGGGAGCCTGCTCTGACACACTGGAAATCCAACGTGTCAGAGCAGACTTGATTAATCGCGTCTGCTGGAGCACGTAAATTGATGCACTCTGGCAGCCTGTGTCATGTGCCACATGTATCAGTGGTGTAGCACGCCTCCGTGCTGAGAAAATGGCTGTGGTGTGTGTTGAACTAAAACACTTTCTATGTGCTTTAGTTTAAAGCACACTGCTATCATTTTCTCAGTGCAGAGGTGTGCTCCGCCACTGATACACATGACATGTGGGTGCTTTTAATTAGCACGGCTCACTAATTAAAAGCGCCTGGTGCTGCATCAGGAACACATGTAAAAATGCCCTGCGTGTCTGTTATACCTGAGAATTTCTCTCAGCCCCTCTCCTATGCTGGGCTTAATTTGTTGTGCCTGGTTTCCTACATTCAGAGACCCAAGGAAAAATGTCTTACATTCGAAAACTTGTCTAACGTTATCCCAACAACATAGTTGGTCCACTAAAAGATATAACCCTAAGAAATCCTTGCCTTTCATCAAATAACCTTGACTTCTTCTAACATCCATGCAAATGATCTGAGGTTAAGTCCAAACTAGATGAACCCATAGTTCACATAGTTTCAAGGGTTGGAAGGGACCTGAACAGATCCCCTGCCCTGGGAAGGTACAAGTGCTGGGATCATACTACCTCAGCCAGATATCTATCCAACCTCCTCTTGAAGACCCACAAGGCAGGGGAGAGCACCACCTCCCTCCCTTGGGAGCCCATTGCAGAGCCTGGCAGCCCTAACCATAAAGTAATGCCTCCTGATATCAAGCCTGAACCTGCTTTCAAACAATTTGTGGCCATTATTCCTTGTTATCCCAGGTGGTGCCCAGGGGAACAGAACTTCACCTATTTTCTGCTGGTCCCCCTTGGTGAGTTTATAGATGGCCACCAGATCCCTTCTCAGTCTTCTCTTGTGGAGGCTGAATAAATTCAGGGCCTTTAGTCTATCTTCGTATGGGCTGGCCTGCTGCCCCCTGACCATGTGAGTGGCCCTCCTCTGGACCCTCTCAATGTTAGCCACATCCCTCTTCAAGTGCAGTGCCCAGAACTGGACGCCGTACTCTAACTGTGGCCTGACCAGCACTGCATAGAAGGGAAGGATCACCTCCCTGGACCTGCTTGTGATTCATCTGTAGATGCACAACAAGGTGTAGTTAGCCTTACTGACCGCTTCCTCACATTGGCAGCTCATGTCAACAATGACTCCAAGATCCCTTTCAGCCAGTGTGTTGTTGAGAAGGGTGTTCCCCAGCCTATAGGTGTGTTGCAGGTTCCTTTTCCCTAGATGCAGCACCTTGCACTTGTCTGCATTGCACTGCATTCTGTTCTCATCCACCCACCTCTGTAACTTGTCTAGATCCAGTTGGATTTTGTCCCTCCCCTGCAGTGTGCCCACTTCTCCCCACATCTTTGTGTCATCAGCGAATTTGGACAGCATGCTTTCCACGCCCACCTCCACGTCACTGATAAAGATGTTGAATAGCACAGGCCCAAGGACCGAGTCCTGGGGAACTCCACTGCCCACATCCCTCCAGGTTGAAAATGACTCATCCACCACCACTCTCTGGGTGCGACCATCAAGCTAATTTGCCACCCATCTGACTGTGTAGGCATCAATGCCACAGTTGCTTAGTTTTTTTATGAGAATGGACTGAGAAACTGCGTCAAAGGCCTTCTTGAAGTCCAGGTAGATGATATCCACCTCAGCGCCTGCATCCAAGGACTTTGTGATCTGGTCGTAAAAGGAAACAAGGTTAGTCAGGCAGGATCTGCTCACAATGAACTCATGTTGGTTGCCCCTGAGCATTACCTCCCATGCTGGGCCCCTGCAGATGTGCTCCTTGCTAATTTTCTCAAAGGTCTTTCCAAGGACTGAGGTGAGACTAACTGGTCTATAGTTACCCGGGTCCTCCTTTCTCCCCTTCTTGTAAATGGGGACCACATTGGCTCTTTTCCAGTCCTCTGGGACCTAGCCAGAGCAACACAAGCACTCATACAGCCGTGCCAGGGGCCCTGCTATGACCTCTGCCAATTCCCTCAGTACCCTCAGATGAAGAGCATCCGGATCTGCTGATTAAAACATATCCAGCCCCTCCAAAAGTTTCCTAACTAGATTGTCCCTGACCCTAGGCATGGCATCGTGTCCCCTGAGCCTATCCATAATCCTAGTGGGGGAGTTGTCCCAGTCCCTGCTTAGAAATATGGAGGAAAAGAACTCGTTGAAGAGATCAGCTTTTTCCTTTGCTGCAATCACTAGATTGCCAAGCCAGTCCTGTAGGGGCCCCACATTACCAGGTGCCTTCTTCTTACTTCCTATGTATTTGAAAAAGGACTTTTTGTCATCCTTAATTCTGGTCACCAGCCCTAGTTCCATCTCTGCCTTAGCCTTCCTAACAGCCTCCCTGCAATCACAAGCAACGGAGGTGTAATCCTCCTTGGTGATTGCCCCTTGCTTCCACTGATTGTATGCCACCTTTTTGCCCTCAGGCCCTCCTGGATGCCTTTAGTTAGCCTAGAGGGCTTTTTAGCACCCTTTCCCACTTTTGGTTTTCATTGGGACTGACTCCCTCTGAGCTCAGAGGATCGTCTCCTTAAGGAAAAACCACCTGTCCTGGACTCCCATCTCTTTGAAGCACCGAGCCCCCAATGTCTCTCTTACTAATATCCTTAGCTCATTGAAGTCGGATTGAAGTCGGCCCTCCTGAAGTTAAGGACTTTTGCCTTACTGCTTGATTTCACTACCCTGTGCTGGATAGTAAATTCCAGTAGACGATGGCCACTAACACCTAGGTAGTTGAGCACCCGCAGATCCCTCACCGTGTCATCGCTTATGGCAGGGACTAAATCCAGCAAGGCATTTTCTCTGGTGGGATTATGACCTCCTGGGTTAGGTGGAGGTCCTGTATGCAGTCTAAAAACCTACGTGGGCATTCAGATCTGGCTGACTGCTCCTCCCAGCAGATGTCTGGGTAGTTTAGGTCACCCATGACAACTACATCCTTTGTCCTTACAGCCTCCATAAGCTGACCTGGAAATTCCCGGTCCAGCTCGTCCCCCTGGTAAGGTGGTCTGTAATAGATGCCCACTATCAAGTCCCTTTCCCCATGCCCCCCTTGCATTCTAACCCAGAGCGCCTCAGTTTGCCCCTCTTCTGAACCCATCCTGATCATCAAGAACATGTACTGATCTTTAACATACAGTGCTACACCCTCTCCTTTTCTCCCTACTCTATCTCGTCTATTCAACCTATAGCCCTCAATATCTACTGCCCAGTCATGGGTAGAATCCCACCAGGTTTCTGTAAGCCCAACCAGGTCTGGGTTTTTGCTAGCTAGCAGGAGGGCAAGTTCCTCCTGCTTATTCCCCATACTTCTAGCATTTATATAGAGGCAATTGAGACCTCCTACAGGTGGTTGTGTTGCCCTCTTGTTCCCAAGCTTGCCCAGGCCCCTGTCACTTACCTGGGTTGTTCCTTCTCACATCACCTGGCCTGATGTTGAAGTGTCCTCCTTACCTCTGCATCCCCATCCCCCAACAAACCTAGTTCACCCTTTGGTCTGAGCAGATGGCAAATATTCAAGGCCCTACTGGGTTATTTCTATGAGGTTATTTGCCATTTTTTTTACACTTTGTGAGAGCTGACTGTACATATGAGACCTGAGATAACTACAGTGAAGCATTGCTCTGTTCCCTGAAGGCCCCAGAAAAACACAGGGAGACTAGTCTGCATAGCACCTCTTAAGCCTCTCTGACATCAAGGGCCAACCAAATCCCAGAACACCACATAAGCTGCCTTTGTCTATCCCTCCTCTTCCTTTCTTGTGCTGCTTGCACCTGAGCTGGCACAGAGAATTAGGTCCAGAGAACAAATGTGGCCCACAGCAGCTTGGCCTGGATTTTAGTTTCAGCACTTTTCTCCCACTCCTTTTACAATTAAATCTTTTTGAAGTGGGAACAGCATTATTAGTACTATACAGTAGACTCCACTGGGAGGTTATATTGATTACTAGGATTCACAGATCAAACAATGTCACTTTTGAGCAAAGGAGAAACCAACACAATGGCTTTATTTGAAGACAAAGCCAAAAACCAGAATCCAGAAGAGATTACATTAGGTGGATTGGACATTCTCCTTTCATGTGAGCAGTGATGTTATCCAATGTGACTGTGCCTATGTATTTTTAGAAGGCTATACACCCTTTGTGTAGAAGCTGATCTGATGAAAAAATGGCCTTGATCTATGTTTGTCTGATACAATTAATGTATTAAGAGAGGAAAAGGCTGGAATTTACACAATTTGATTCTTTCTTTTAAAGAGATACCCATCTCATTTGATGCCATTTCCTTTGTCCTCGTAAATCACACTTATTAATGTATGTTGGCCAATATTCCTACCCCCTTATCCCAAAATCACATGGGTCTACTGTGGCCAGAGGCTTAAACAGAGCTTTGACTATACTGGGTTTGGATAGGGGGGAAGGTGTTAGCTGCATTTTGAATTTAAGCCCTGCCAGTTGAAGTTACAGTCACAGGAGGAAGAGCAAGTACATCACATGCCAAAAGAACCTAAAGGCAGGAAAGAGAGAAACTCAAAAATTTTGCCTGCTGAAGCAAACACCAGTCCTTGGCATTGTCAGTGCCCATCTGTGGAAGCAAAGTATCCTGGTTGGTGCATTGCCCCTTAGCTGCTCCACTCGTTAAGGCAGCTATTGGTTTCTTCATAAAAGATTGGTCATCTGTGGCCTTTGGAAGTTTCCCACCTTGCACCGTGTCAGGTCACAGGATCTATGGGTGATGCTAAGTAACTTACAGCAGGGCTCCCCTTCTTCCTCCCCCCCCCCCCAAAAAAAAACCCAAACAAACAACCCAACCAAACAAAAAACCAAAAACCCCACAACATTTTATAAAATTGGATATTAACAAATGTGTTTATATCATTTTGTAAAATTTTAACATAGACCTTTTTTAGAGAAACTCCTCTTAGGACTGAAATCCCAAACACTGGGAGATTGTGCCACTGCACAGGAACAGACAATGAAACTGTCTGGTTTAATTTCATTGACTAAAACAGGAGACATACAATGTAAGAAAACAGCATAAATGCTGAATAGCAAATTAAGCTTTCTTCTCATTGTACTACCCACCATCCACTCAGTAACGGCTTATTGATGTCAGATCCTAGGTAGGTTGGATTTACGTGGGTTTCAATGTGGGTTTACGTTAACAAGGCTAATAATTATAACATCACTAACAAGAGCCTGTTAAAGCTGCAAAAGCTCCCATCTTATCTGTGGTTTGAATCATTATACATAAGTGACAAAGCAGCCATTCACAAAAGTAATTATAATGCTACTGTACTGTATACAAAGGAATCATATTACATGTTTTGGCATCATTAACCATGCTTTCAAAGAGCTCATCAACAGCGTGGATAATGTACTAATAGATTTATGCTTTGGTGTTTTAAATTGTTTTAGCTTTAGGAATCTTGGTAACATATTGAAGAGATTTTAAATATATGTTTGCATATTTTCCACCTAGGCCATGGAGTTTATTTATCTAATATATTTATCTAATGCCTGCATTGAACATATACACATATGCAGAGTATGAGCAGGCATGCATTGGAAGCACGCCACATCCTGCTCCCATTCACAGCACTGAGCTCTGGGCAGAGGAGCAGCATCCCATGGGGCTGGAGAGCTGCTATCCCTGCATGCTTCTTAGCTTCCAGTCTCCAGAGGCTACCAAGGAGAGTCAAGAACATACGAACACACTCATCATTAGCTAGCTGTCCTCTCTCCCCCTCACAGACTGAGGAATCCCTGTTGCTCACTGCAGGAGCATGCAGACATTGCAGGAAGTGCTCTGGACAGAAACACATCAAAGATGTTCCTCTCTTTTTTTAGGGTAATTTTTTCAGCTCTTTATCAGGCATGAATATACAAAGGAGCTTGCTTGCTATGTGAAGAGCTTCAAAGGCACTTGGAAAGCTTCAAACAGCATGTCTGTCCATGGTTCCACCCATACATAGACGCACAAACACCATACATATGTGTGTATGCATGTGTATACACATACACGTATACATTCGTATACACACACACACATACATACACATGTGCGTATGCACACATACTACATATATATATCCCATTTTTCAGTTACTGAAGTCAATGGGAGCCAGAGGATCTCAGCACCTTTGGAACCAAGACTGTGTATGTACACACACCTGCTTAAACACATAGGATTGTTTAAAACTCTGCATTTACCTCTTTGGACACATCTACACGTCACCCTATGGCAACATAGTGATGTGCTATGTTACCGTATGACACACTATGGTGACATAACGATCACGTGGGTCTACACATGATTGGCAGCTATGTCACTGTAGCGGCGTGCTCTCCCATTATAGTGTGCCACTACAGCAACATAGTGGCAAAAATCTAACCATGTGCTGCAAACACGGCACAGTATGAGTGGTTACTGCACTGTGCTTGAGTACTTGCAAAAGGAAGTACTCAAGCACAGTGCCATAGCAACATCACCATACAGCGATGTGTAGATGTGCCCTATATGTACAAAAGACAGTGTTAATTAAACCATATTTTGTCTTAAGGACAAACACCTGAAGTATCTGAGTCTCTCTGTGAGAAGCTTAAGGGTATTATCTGGTCCCAGGGGATAAACCCTGAAGCAGTCCCCCCTTTTCCCTGCACAAGAGAAAAGGGTGATGGGACTGCTTCATTACTGACCTGAATCTTCCATGGTCACTTACACCAGGGCAACGTCAGACAACAGGAGGATAAGAGAAGATCATTCTGATTTGTCAGGTGTAGGTTATAGCTGTGTTGGTCTGAGGACATAGGCATACAAGGTTCTTTGGGTAAATATGATATCTTTTATATCTGATTTGGCAGCACTTCTCACTGGTGTGAACACCTGCTCAATGCTGCATAAGATGCTGCCAGGGTGTCTGCTCCAGAGAGGAGGTGAGCAGGTACCTTTGGAAGCTCAGGCTGCATATCCAGAGGGACAAAAGGTGGGAAATGTCCCTCCTTGTTTAAGTTAATATATTTTGCTCCCTAGAGGACAGGACCTTGCTGACCTCTGTTTTTACTGTCAAATCATTTTGATGGTCTGTGATCCACAAATGCAGTTCTGCTTAGTGTTTACCAGGCCACCCCTGCTCTGTTAACCAGGCCCTTTTGAAAAGATGCATTTCCCTGTACTTTTTGAGATACACTCTCACTCCCTTCTCCCCTTGCATGTTTTGCTGCAATTCAATAGCCTTCTCTGGTATATATTTTTGTGTTTCTTTACCCATGTATAATGTTGTCAGTGCTGGAGCAGCAAGGTCTTGTCTCCTGACCATCGGTGACCAGACAACCAGGACACTCAGAGATAACGTCTGTCCAATTACAAACTGGTTCAGCCTAGCCGCATTAGACTAACCTGCAAAGATTGAATCAATTCAGGCTCAGGCTTTTTGAATGTCTGTCCCTGCAGCCCAGTCCTTCCTCTGTGAGAAGCCTGAACTGGCTCCCTAGAGCTCTGCCTCCTGTGGCCAGACTCTCGTTTCTGGCTAAAGTTCTGGTTTATGAGTCTCTCCCTGGGTTATCTGACCCTCTGCTTCTGCCCTAGGCCTGCCAATCACTGCCTGCACCTGGGATGGGCTGCCATTTTATTTAAGGCCCCTTTTGCCATTGCAAGCCTGTCCAGGGGGCTGGGGCCAGCCAGTGGACCCTGATTCCCTCTCCCCCTCAGTAATGGGGCCCATTACACCATGAGGTTGCTAAGAATCTAAGGAGCAGATCAAGGTGATGTCTTGAACACTCTCTTATCAGTAGCATAATCAGATGCATTAAATGTAACGTGTCAATAAATGACATTCAAATCAAACCTGAGTTCTTCAACCTCCAGTAACTATAGAAACAAGCCCTGGATGGCTGCTGGGATACGGTTTCAAAGGCTCAAACAGGCACCAGCTGTACTGGAGATGTGACTGAGAATAAATCTGCTTCCCGAAGGACACGAGCCAACCTGATAATGGGACAGGGAGAGAAGTGCTTCTGAGTTGGATGTTGAGCTGTCTCTGCTGGGTCAAGCTAGAGAAATGCCCATTTTAATTCAGTGGCTGAGGAGTCTGGAGCATCAGCTACAAATGGCAACTTGTATAAGATAGCAATATCTTCCTGTTTATTTATGTAGCCACCATCCCTCCAAAGTCCTCCTCCCTATACACTAGATGTAGAGTCCACTCCTTTTTGAGTCCATCGATACTATGGCTGCATCTACACGAGATGCTGACTGCACGGTAACTGCACAATCATTTACTACTTGCATACACAAGTACTAAATGACTGCAGTAACTAGCGTTACTGCACAGTAGCATCACCACACAGCTTTTTGGTGACTCTGACTGCACAGTAGCTTGTTACTACTGCATAGTAGTATCACGTCATGCTTTGTGCCATGCGACGCTACTGTGCATGTCATAACAAGCTACTGCACAGCCAGCGTCTTGTGTAGACATGGCCCATGAGTCCTATTATGTTGGCAAAACCTGGTCACAACAAAGCAGTCCCCTGCTATGGTTAAAATACATCTCAGTTTTATAGTGCTGTCATGGGCAGTGGGGATTTTTGCAAAAGGTACTAGCAGAAGATGGCTGCAGGATTATGAGAGGGGCTTTTTAATATCCACAAATGACTGAGTTCTGGGTCTTATCTGAAAGACAGCCCTTCCTACATACATCCTCCTAACTTTAATTTAGGGTTTAGTGGGTTTCATTTAGGGTTTAGTGCTGACTTAGGAGAATGTCAATTATCAGTCACCAGCCACAGCTTTGAGGCACCTTGGATTCTCTGCTAGGCTGCACCTCCGTGCACTGATGTGACAGAATGAGGTAAACACATTTACAGTAGATATGCTTTAGAGTTAACATGAACCATGCACATGATCAGCGGTTAAGAGAACAGGCCTGATGATGAGAGGCTGAGAGCCATGGGACTCTTCAGCCTGGAAAAGTGCAGGCTCAGGGGTGACCTGGTGGCTGCCTATAAGTATATAACAGGTGTACATCAGGATCTGGGGGAACGCCTGTTCATCAGAGCACCCCAAGGGAGGACAAGGTCAAACGGTCACAAACTCCTCCAAGACCGTTTCAGGCTGGACATAAGGAAAAACTCTTTTACTGTCTGAGCCCCCAAGGCCTGGAATAGACTTTCTCCAGAGGTGGTGCAAGCACCTACTCTAGACTCTTTTAAGAAACATTTGGACACTTATCTTGCTGGGATCCTTTGACCCTAACTGACTTCCTGCCCCTGGGGCAGGGGGCTGGACTCAATGATTTTCCAAGGTCCCTTCCAGCCCTAATGTCTATGAAATCTATGAAATTTATTTTCCAGCCAGGCCAATAAGATGTAGACTTTGCCATAACACTGAATCTGACTTTTGAACTGCCAAGTCGATCCTCTTTTATGCATCAAAGGAAGATGTAAAACCACTCTCTCTCACACTCTGATTTTCAACATATCTGTTATGTGACATCCCCGTATCAGTTAACTGGTCTATATATTTCTTTGTGAAAAACTTCCTGGTGATCACTTACGCTCTGAAGCCTGAGATTTGGATCACACACTGAAGTATCATTGTGACAATTTATGTTAAGACAAAGACTTTGCTGAAGGCTCAGAAAATTATCATCATTAGTCATGAGCCTAAAGCATAACCCTGAGATCTGAATTCTTCCAAATTCTGGGAATAGAGGGAGGAAAAAGTCTGAAATCCACATATACTGACCCTACTTTCACAGGTCATGTCCAGCTGTACCAGTCATCAGTCTTATGACTCAATGACAGATATACCAAGAACTGCATCATATCTAAACTGATGTTTAGTGGAGTGGGAAACCCTTTGCCCTGGTGAAATCCAGGCTGTTATTTTGGTTCAGCTTTTGAAGTGTGTGTGATAAGGGGAAATGGTGATAACAATGTTCTTGAATTTTGCTTTGGTGGTGTGAGCAGGCAATGAATGAAAATCAGTCATTTCACTTAGCTGCTCAGTGTTTACTTTGCACAAAGGAGACCAGATAAGGACATATGGTGCACACAGCGTAGTACAACCCAAAGAAATACAACATCACATGTAAGATTTTTAGCATAATACTTGAATGCAGTCTCTCCTGGATTCACTTGATATAGCTGAAAAAGCAGCACCATTTAAACAGTATCTGTTAGTCTGTTCTTTGCTCTGGCTGCTAATTCATCTCACCTTTCTCTTTGCTTTCTTTTCAGAGTGCAGGTGAGAGAGGGAAACTTTGCATGCTTCCTTGAAGCAGGACTTACCTAACCCTGAGTTTGCCTTGGCATCCCGATAGTATTGGGATATACCTTGTGATACCTTATGATTCCTCTCTCACCTCTTCTCTCTGTCCTGTTCCTTAACTTGGTAGCAGCACATGGAAGGACCTTGTTGAAACATGGTTCTATCTTGCCTATAAACTACTCTACTTCCAGGCCTCTTGTCAGCTTCACACTTACAGCTATGCCAGACTGGGCTGTAAATTCATCAGATCTCCCAAGGCAAGCAAGAGACTTCATTAATACTTGGATGAGAGGCATGTAAGACAGGAGTCATTAACCCCTGGCCTGTGGGCCAAATCCAGCTTCTGGGGTTGCTACAAGTCCAAAAATCGGGGGTGGGGCACAGTGTCACTGTTCCCAGCTGAGAAACTTCTGGACCCCTGGGGAACTCCATGGGCTGCAGAGGTGTGTGCTGGATTGGGTGTAGGGCCTGACACTAGTGCATGGGGCGAGATGGGGGTAGTGTGGGAGACTGGGGCTTGATCCTGGTTTATGGGGCCAAATCCTGGCACAAGGATCTGGGCATAGGTTGTGCAAGGCCCCAGGGCCTTATCCCAGCACCTGGGGGAGGGGAGGGGTAGTGTGATGCCCAATTCTGGCAGGGCCCTGAGGCCCAATCCCAGCATGCGGGAGCAGCATGGGACCCACCCTGGGTGCTAGTCTGGGAGAGGCAGCGTGGGGCCCACTCTAGACCAGGGACTGGCCCTGCACCACTCATATGGCCCTTGGGGCCAGAAGGTTGTGAACCACTGATATAAGGCAAACAGATGCTGCAGGACGCACGTAGGATGACTCAACAGATGACACTACCGTGGCTCAATGCCCAGTCTTGGTTGTTGAGGGGTGCTGTATTCTTTCAAGTGCTGTCTTTCACATGAGAAGTAAGGTCTTCAATGTTTGTAGACAGAGTTCCTGGAAATTGGTGGTTTGTCATAATTTCTCAATTAGAACCCATCTGTGTGAGTGACATATTGCTCTGTGACCCTCGCTGTTGTTTCAGTTGGACTCTGCTTTCTAGCCTCGGTTGTTTCTTTTTGTCCTTCTAACCAGTTGCATGTGAAGGCAATGATGCACCAAATTTGCACACCCCTTCACTGTCATTTCAAACACAACATTTGCACAGCCACATAGATACTTTTGGTAATCTGTCCATGCAATAAGCCAAGCTGCACATGCAAACATGGCAGATTCATGCAAAACCTTAGGCTAGTAAATACATAGCCATTTCAGAAGTGCAATGGCGCATCTAACATTTAAAAATGAGTCCAATTATATCTCAAGAGCATCAGGTTAAATGTGTATTATTATCATTATCGTCATCAGCCTCCTTTGACAGATTGCATCCAAGCAGCCTTTGCTCTAGTGTAGGAGAGGACTGTATCTGTTTTTTTACAAGTAAAAATAAAGTGGAACATTCAGTTTTGCTGGCAAGCACAATGCCAATTGCTTTGGCGTACTTTTTTTACTTCTGTTGGTCACATTCTGGCAAAAACCCCCACAACAGTTATAATAATGCTGTTTTTGTTATCACGACTGGAACAAAAAGTGCTGGGCAGCAAAGCTCCTCCTTGAAAAAATAGGAAGAATAAGAAAATAATAGGATAAAGTTATCCTGCAGGGCTGAACTGAAATTGAGCCAACAACTGGGAAGTACAGAAGACAGGAAGGGCAGGGTCAGAAGTTCACTAAGGAGATTTGCGGAAATATGCATGCAATATCAGTGTTTCACAGGAAAATGAATCGGGTAAATCAGGAAAGGCTGGCCTGTGTAGGACCTAGGGTTCCTTGAGAATTTTCCACTGTAAACTATCAGCGCATTTCTCCAAAAGGCTCAAGCATCGGTTCGGATCCACACCCAACCCTCACAGATGTTTGTTTGAAGAGGAGTAGCACCTGGATCGAAATCCTGGATCTGAGCAAGCAGGAAGTGTGGACTCAGATCCACAGGTCAGCTTTGAACTGCTTTCATGGGCTCATCTAACACACTGCCTTCTAAACACACATGCTTCAGATGTGACCTTCACAGCTGCCATCTCTGCATTTCACACCTATACAATACCACATTTGGAGAAATGGCATTTCAGATATTTGCAAGAAGGAAGCAAATGGTTTGCACTGAATCAGGGATCAGGACTCCATTAATCTGATTATTTAGAGATCATATAAACACAGTTATACTTTGGGGTCTACATTTTTAGAAGTGACTAGTAATTTTGGAAGTATCATACTATTATAGTTGTTAGGGGTTGGAAGGGACCTTACAGATCCTCAGGTTTAGCCCCCCTGCACGTGGGTAGGAAAGACTGCTGGAATCAAGTGATCCCAGCAAGATGGGTGTCAAGATGTTTTTTGAAGATCGCCAGGGTGGATAACTACCACATCTTGGGGGAGCCTGTTCCAAACGCTTGGCACTTGGCTTGTAAAGAAGTTTTTCCTTATGTCTAGCCTGAAGCGTTCTTCAATCAGGTGTGACCATTATTTCTTGTCCTCCCCTGCGGGACCATTTTGGGGCAAATGCTTTGAGACTATTTAAAGGGCTTCAATTAACAGAGGCAGATATTCAGCATTTCCTCAAACATTGGACCTCCTTCTGGTATGTCAAGTTGGGCAGTAAAACCATTAGACAAGTTTGAAAAATTAAGTCTAAATGTGTAAGAATTTTACTTTTACAGAAGTCTGTAGACCATGCATCTCCTTAGCACAAAAGCAAAACCTAGCCCTTTCCTAAAGTATCAATCTCCATGAAAAAACAAAGGAACCAAGCTCAGTAGAAAAAAAAACTGAGGGCATGTCTACACATGCACATTTACTGCACAGTAATCTAAATTACTGCACAGTAACCAAACATTTTTGCTCAATACAGGTGCACATCTACATGTGCACACCTGTACTGCACAGTAAACGTGGTGACTTATGCTGTTTTGGGCATAAATTTGAAACCTGCATCATGCAGGTATCACATTTACGCCTGATTAGTTACTGCACAGTAACACATGTGTAGACACCTTACTGTGAAGTAACATTGTGTGTATGGGCTGACCTGGAATTAACTTTAGTCCCAAGTCAGACCACACACAGTGTTAATGCTCTTTAACCTGCACGTGTAGACGGCAGCCTATTTATGCTTACTGTGCAGTAACTTACTGCACAGTAAATTTAATGTGATGTAAATGCACATGTAGACATGCCCTAAAACCAATGAACACTAACATGACTGTTTCCTGCAAAAAGTGCTTGTAACAGCTTTTGAGCTCTGTTCTATATAAGGTTATATTCACAACCCTCCTAAGTTGAGGAGGAGGACATTTCACAGATAGATCTAAACCAAACGCCACCTAAACCTGCCTGCAAAACTCATAAGCTATGGTGACCTTATGCTATCTGGCCAACGGGGACAAGAAGGTTAATTGGAGCTTGGGGCTTTGCTCTTAGTGTTTTATAGCTTTCAAGTTTCCTGTTAAAGCCTTGAGGGTCAGATTTTCAGAGTCAGGCATGTAGTGATATGTGTGTAGATGGCAGTCTTATAGAGGCAAATGTAGAAAGCTTGATTTTTGTGTTTTCAATGGTTGGCTGCTTCACTAACCTGCCCATGCTTAACAGGGTAAATCTGGCCCTGGATGTTCTGTATCAGAACCTATACATCCTCCCCTCTGCTGGATATATAAAGGATGTTTACAGGAATAGCCTGTCTGTACAGGGATGGAATCAGATGACCCTTGAGATCTCTTCCAACCCTATGATGCTATTTCCAGCATTCTTCACAAATAAGCTTGATGTGTATTCCCTCTGGCTCCCTAAAGGAGGTTATGCTAGAGGAGGCACAGAATTAGAAAAGGGTTACCAAAAGAGCTTCCAAAAGAGGTATGCTGCTGCAAACTGAGAAAGCTAGAACAGTGCAGTAAGGTTGAGAACACAGTTGAGTTGTCTGTACTGGACACGTAGAGTAATCTAGACTGGTGGGTCAATTGCTGAAACAGTGAAGCTCTGCCTACACTTGGGAAGCAAATTAACACACAGTTAAATGCCACCTAGAGTAGAGGAAGGAAGTTGAGTTAAAAACCTATTAGATAAGCCTGGTTTAGCCATGTCAGGGCATGTGTTTGTGCACCACTGCCCCCTACCGGATGGGATAAATCTTATCCACAGAAACTGGATAGCTGGATGAACTAGTGGTGATCCAGACGTCTGGGGGCAGGTACTTGCATACCCATCCCTCTCCGCAGTGAAGCGAGTTACAGTGCAAACAGAAGAGGAGAACACTCCCCAGGGAAGATGCAAACCTGCTTGTTTTTAACCTCCCCCTCAGCAAAACTGAAAACCCCAGATATGGGGGCTGTGCTAAGAGTCAAACTGAACTCTCAAAGAGAATCTTCCTCTGAAGGAGGTAGTTCATAGCATGCGCCCATTCTCTACCATGTGTTGCAACTACAGCAAATTACGCCTGACTTTCTACAGCTTTGCATGCATACAGGGCAGTAGAGCAAAGGATAGGGGAAGGCATTTCCTTTGAATTCTGTGGAGCTTTGAACACTGGGTCTCTTTCAATAGGATGCTCTTGGGCCATGAGGTGTGGGCTCCCTCCAGTGGACAATTCAGTCTTTAGATCTGCCTGGTAATTACCAACACAGGGACTAGATTTCCCTCTGAGGAAATGACTGCCTCAGAGGATGATTCTCTTTGGGAGTTCAACTAGAGCAAACAGTATCTAATCAAGCAGTCAGGGTAAAACTGAGGTTGCAACAGAGAGAACTGTTTCCCCTACAAGCCGTTTTGAAATCATACCTGCCTGTTTCAATTCTCCGCCCTTCCACTGCCTCCCCAAAAGCCAATGCAACCCTGCCCCAAACCACCTCTATAGGTGTTATACACTCAGCCCTACCCAGACAAGGCACCCAGCCAATGTATTTGACAAATCCTGTGTTAACTGTCTACTTTTTGCATGATTCTCCTCCATCAGGCCTATTTACCATGGTTTTTTCTTGGGGGACCGAGATCTAGATTTCAGGGAGGTAACCTAGCCCCTGTTTGTGCAGGGGCCAGTAGTCAAAAAACACCTTCAGAGGAGGCCTGCATGGTAAGATATGCAACAGCAAAGAACAGGATGGAGCTGCCTGATAGCAACTCAGTAATCTGGTTGCTTCATTAGAGGCCAGTTACAGCCTGTCAATCCTGGGGCAACTGGAGCTGCTGATTCAGGAAACTTCAGTGTTGACATCAGACAGGGCCTGAGAAGCCAAGGTTCTGGTTTCCCCTCTCAGTGGTGGTTTTCAATTGGCCTAGCTTGCCGAGAGCCGGAGTGCTCAAACAGCTCCCACCGAGGAGCAAGGGGAAGTTTTAAAAAAGGAAAGAACTGCAAATGAATCACACTTCTGATGGAAAATGCTCTCTGTATGTGCATCAGATTAATTATAAATCTGACCATGGTCTGCAAATGCCTCGACTGGAACATACAGTTGGGAGGGTTTTCAATCCATTTGCCTCATCCATTCAATAAGGCTTAACATCCTAGGAGACATGTGATAGCCGCCTGAGTAAACTCCCAGTTAGTGCCAGTGCAAAGGGCCTGTAAGGCATCAGCTGAGACAGAGCACAATGAAGTCCTTCCAGCAAAATAGCAAGATGTGTGGTTTAAAGATAGATGGAAACCAGAGAAAGTGTAGACTGCTCTGATTTTTTTTTTTTTTTTTTTTTGGAACGCTTCACGAATTTGCGTGTGATTAGCCAGGAATTACTGCAAGTTGCTTAATATGGGTAAAACTAGAAGCTGATGTTTCCAAAATCATTGGTAGAAAGTGGACAGTGATGGTTTACAGCAGAGAGGTACAGTTTGGGGGTTTAGACATGAGAAACTAATAAGCAGTGACACGCCAGAGTTTACACAGAGCAGGATGATGCAGTGGGAACATTCTCGGCTCAGAGCCCATCAGTCCACCAAAGGCAATTGTCCTCTTCCAAAATCGTAGGCGTGGAAGGGACCCAAGGGTCATCTAGGCTGATCCCCTACAAAGATGTAGGATGTGGTATTATTAAGTCATCTCAGATGCCTGTCCAACTTCTTTTAGCTACTTGATGCCTTACAGCTCTGAAAACTGCTCATTCTTTGAAGGTTACATATTTCCCAGATGCTGTTGGATAAACTTGGTGTGAACACCTGGACAGAAAGAAACTGAAATTCCTCAGCTTTGGAAAAGAGCTCAGATCCCATCCTGGAGCCAGATAATTATTTGTATTTATCAAAGTACCTAGAAGCCCTTTGGTCGCAGGCTTTCTTTTAGCCCCTGTTACAGCAATGGTTCAATCAAAACTATGGACAGAACAACACTCCTGAACTTTGGACCAAGACATAGGTCTGAACTTTCCAACACAGGTCCATCACTACCACTGAGCCCCCACAAAGCTGCAGTGAGAATTTAAGCCACTCAATCTGCAGCCAGGATAGGAAGAACACAGAGATGCATGGCCAAAGCTGTGTTGCAGAGAGTCTTTTGCAAGAAAAGGTATGCATGCAAAAAGACATCCTCATACACTGCCAGCAAATGGTTTCCTTTCATAATTCTTGGAACCAGGAGCTGCCTTCCAGAAGGCATTTATTTTGGATTCTTCTTCCCTGTTATTCCTAAAGGTTCATAGATCAGGACATGACATTATCACAGGATCAGGAACAAATAAACAGTTTCTACTATTGGGTAGACTCTCAACTTTGACCTTGATGGCGGAGAAATAGGAAAGGATAGGGATGCCTGGGGTGACTCTAGATGTTAGTGTGGTTTGAAGTGCCCTTAAAAGGTATAATCCATCCATCTTCAATGGATTAAAGGCACTTAATCCTAGCTTGGGTGTATAGCACTAGTATATCCCAGCTGGGTATTAGAGGAGCTGTAATTTGATTTTCTGGCTCCTGTGACTAAATTGTTGCAGCTTTGCTCTTGTGGTCCAGAGACCCTGGGAAACCTTCAATGAAATTATAGTTTGTTAGACCCTGAAGGGTGCACTCTGCTCTCTACATAATGGCGTAATGCAGTAATATGATGAAAAATGATGCAATTTTGATTTTAAAAGTGCTCTTTTTCCTGTGAATGTTCTTGCCTTGCTTTTAAAGTTAATAAAACTAATTAATATAAATAATTAAAAATATATAGCCTTTTCCATGTGACAGTCAAATGAAATAGATAATGGGATTAATCCCATTTTACAGATGGAGACTGTGGTAATAGCCTCTTGTTGTGTTGACTTGGTGGTGTTGAAAACTTATGCCTACAATCTGTTTGTCTGCTAGTACTCTTTAGGTTCAGGTCTGGAGTTCTTAACTGTTCTGCCACTGGGAGCGGTGTGGGCATATGCCAAAAGATATAGGACCAATAATAGGAAACAGGCAAGGTATAGATTTTGTTATTAGTGGGAATCTTAGCACAGCTGGGTCTTTAGGAGACCAAGACAGCATCAAGAATTTTGACTGAACCTGTTCCAAACATGGAGTTGGGCATGGAAAAAGGCATGAGGCTGAGAGCAGAAGGATTAAGGAGGAGACAAATGGAAGATCCAGAAGAGAGACTTTGTTGGAACACAGGATTGGAAATGATGAAAACAGAGATGGAGACCACATTGAAGATGAGGAAAAGTGGTTTGAACTAAATATGAGAGAACAGGAAGAGGAAAAATGAGAAGGAATAGGAATCCCTATTGGACAGGGAAAGAAGGAGGTCTTTGTAGTTGTCTTCTGGCTGGATGTTAGTGACAGACACAGCACTAAGCCTTGACATATCTGCTAATGAGGTGCTTCCAATCTTCTCTGCTCTTAGTAACAATCAGTTGTTGCTTCCGCTCATTTAACAGCCTGGTCTCCACTTTATATTTCTGCCCCAGTCTGAGGGATGCTTCTTCTGGCTCCTTCTATGAGTGTGTGAGCCTCAAACCCAGAGGGACCCCACATCTTTGCCACCCTGTGGGATGGGGCTCTGCACAGTAGCTCTGTGCTATGGCTGTGGATAGGATGATTATAGGTGTGCCGGGGGATGGCAGTGTGTCCTTTAACCCCCCTGTGATGACTGTTGCCTAAGGTAAACAAGTCTCAGTTCAGGATCCTTAATGATTTCCTCCAAATCAGCACCAGGGAGCCCCATATCAGCTCCCCCACAATTCATCAGCAAAGCATTACTCCTTTTCTGGCCAGTCAGCTCTTTGAGGGTTAAAATATCTCAGGACTATTTCCTTGGATGCTCTTTTAGTTTTCTCCCATTCTCCCAACTCAGAGGCTTCCTTCTTCATGGAAGGCTTATGTCAAGGAGTCACTTCCAACCCCCTTGCCAATCTCCACCCCTCCTTCATCTTTCAACATGGTTCCAAGTGAGATACAGCAAGCAATTCCACAAAGGGGGAAGACCCCAACTCCCAGCAGATTCTCAGTGTTTGGCATCCCAGGCTTTTGCCTCACTGACCTTCACTCTTCTGTGGACTGTTCTACAGCATCCCACCTATCTTCAGGCCATTCCTCCAGACAGCTGATCCTCCAACCTGGCTACCTGCAGCCTAATGATTACCTGGCTGCTTTACTGGCCCTGTTTTTATATATAGCTTCAGCAGGCCCCATCCTAACTGGCCCACTGCCTAGGTAATTGTTTTCTTGCTGGCCCCAGATAAGGCCTACAGACCCCATCAGAGCCCCCAAGAGCCCCCTCTTCCCACCCACCTACAGACATTTGATCCCAAGCATCCTGTTGATAACCACAGGATACTTCTCTCTTTTGCTGTTCTATACACTGTGAAGCTAATGGCTGCAGACTGAATGACCTCCCTGTACTTAAACCCCTGCTCATCCTGTTCCTTCATCCTTCCTAGCTTGATAGCACTGTATTTAAACTAGATGCTCACCTGGGTTGATTTAGCTAAGCTTGGTTATTTGGATTCAGGCTGAGCACTGGCCATGTTCCAATACCCTACAGTGCTTTGTTCCCCAGGAGCAGCTGAAACTGTGAATGGTTCATATTAAAAATAATTTGGCTTCCCACCAACCCTACCCCCAACGGCTTTGAAACCTGAAGATGGATTGGGCTTGTATTTTGCGGTCAAGAAGAAAACTTGATGGAAAGCACAATGGGCCAGACTGTCTCCTTTATTCCCATTCATTAACAGTGTCTTCCTCTTCCAGTACAGCCACTGAAACCAGTAGGATCACAATGAAGTGATGTGCTGTCTGAGGGGGCCAGAACCTGGCTCTGTATTTGCTAAAGAAACAACAGGAGGGGAAATAGGCAGATAAGGACTACGTCTGAAGCATTTATGGATGCAATTTCTCTTTTAGCAGAAGCAGAGCAGCCATGGCCTTGAGAGCTGCTTTAGCTTTGGCAAAGCTGTTTCAGATGTGAGTAATACGCAGCGATACATTGGAATGGTCAATGGAAATAGCGGAGGAGATTTTAACCTGACATTTATCTGCTATGCAGGGGGGAGATATGACAAAGAACATTTAGCAACACCTGCCTGAACCTTGAGTGAGACAAGAGTTTTGGATCAATGACTGGTTGACGTTGAATGTATGGTATCTGCGATCTGGGGCTTGAACGGATTAGAACTCAGACCAAGACACACAGGCTGAACCAAACTGAAGTTTCCTGGGGAGTGTGTCTCCTGCCTGCACTTGCTGCGCTGGCTCCCTGTGGGCCGTGCCATGCCCTCCTTTGCACCCTGCGCCTCACCACCACAGGCAGCAGGTGATCGCTGTGTGGGGGGGCATGGTGCACTGGAGGGGCGTGGCACATGGTCGCAGGGTGCCATGCGGGCAGCGGGTGTGAGGTGCACACCCTGCCCCACAGCCACGTACTGCAGCCAGTGGGCTCTGCCTGCGCACCCCGTGTCCGCTCCTTGTGCGGCACCCTGCAGCCACGTGCTAGCCCCCCCACCCCATGTGCCTTGCCCCCACATGGCCACACATCATGCCCCACACAGGGCCGCTAGCCCCTCTCCTCTTCCTTGCTTGGTGGAGCACTTCCTGGTCCCCACTGCCTCTGCCTATGCATGGGCGACTGGTGCCACCTTAGTTGGGGGAGCACATGCTTCCCCCCCCCCCCCCCAGTGACCAGTCATCGACCAGGGGGGTCCCCCTGCAGCTGATCGCGCCAACTAGAAAGTGGCCGCAGTGCTTCCAGAAGTGGGCGCCCCCCATCACCTAAGCAGGGAGCGCAGCCTGTCTCAGAGTACACCAGCTCTCTCAGGGGATCCTCGTGCACCCCCTACACACTGCCTCTGCACCTGTGTGTCTGTCTGTCACTAAGGCTCCAGGTGGTTCATGCACAGTTGCCCTGGAGCATTACAGATAGACAGACACAGAGCTGGAAGTGCTACGGCTTTTATTATATTACAATGGCAGTGGAATAGGAGAGAGAGAACAAGTAAAGAGAAGGGGACAGGGATTAACCTGTGAAGTAAAGGACTTTTATGTAAGGTTTTCATGCTGTTACACTACTGGGGGGCACTTTGGAGCAAAGGCACAAAATATGGCTCTTCCACCTGCCTGGGTAGAAGCCCAGGCCTAGTGAAGCTCCAGTTAAGGCAATAGAGTTGCAGCAGGGAAGAAATGTTCAGCAAAGAACTAGTGTTATTTTCATTAGTTATTTGATTTAAAGTAGTGCTCGGAGACAGGATATGTCTTAGAGTCTCATGGTGCTGGGTGCTGTGCAGACATTGGGTGCTATTGTTTCCACCCGGTATAAAAGATCTTTCTCTTCTGTGCCATTTCAAGGCATCTGGAGGAAAAGAAAAGAGGTGGGTCTTCAGTTCAGAAGAATTATTGTCCTTGCTGTGTCCAGCCTTTCAGCTGAGAACTATCTATCATCTACCTTCTTCTGGGTGCTTTAATCAGGTTAATGTCTCCACCCAGCTATAGCTCTTGCCTTTAGCAGAGCTGCACTAGGGATAGATTTGACCCATCATCTCCTTGCATTTTTCAAAAGAACTTCTCTTTTACAGCTGCAGCCAGGCACCTGCTCCTAAATAGGTCACAGAAAGACACCAGCACCTCTGTGAGAGCCAATCCAGCAAGGTAAGGAGGCGGCTGAGGGTGAACTGTAGCAGCACAATCAGCAGATTTGTGGGGATAGTTGTTCCTGCAGTGAGGCTCACAATGCTCTGCAGCTTAAATCTGCATTACAGGAATTGGCTGGCTAATGGGATAAGACACATGGCCTTTGACTTGCAGGTAGCTGGTTAAAAGCTGGACACAGGCTGGTGATGATAATCATATTCTTCTAATGGCTGCTTAGGGGCCTACAGAAAATGAGTTTTGCAATCTCAGTAGTTCAATCGAGTTCCCAGTAGAAAGGGGGTCATTTAATTAAAAAGATATATCTAAGAGGTCAGTATGGAAAATGTGTGTAGGAGGTTAGCATGGAAGATATATCTAGGACATCAATATGCAAGATATATAAGCATTAGGCCTGTGTGAAGCAGCTAGTATTCACTTCGGATTCAGCCAGTTCAGGGGACAGTGATTCGATTCAGTAATTTGAATTGCTGTCCTGAATCAATTCAGCCCAGCTCCCGGCTCTTTGCCTGGCACTTACCAGCTGCTGCCAGGTGGGATTCCCACTGCCCCATACTGCATGAGGGGCTCTGCCATGAACCCCCAGAAGCCCTGAGGCTGCTGCAGCAACGGCTGAGTAGGGGCTTTATTTTTTTAGAGCCAGGAGCTGGGGCTGGGCAGGGCAGTCATGGGCGGCAGGGGGGGGGGATGGCTGGGACAGCAGGTGGGGGTCAGGGGGCTCGTGGCAGAGCCTCCCATGAAGTATGGGGCAGTGGGGGGAAGCAGGGATCACCCCTCTGCCTGGCAACGCCTGGTGAGTAGAGGCTTTTTTAAAAAGAGCCACGAGCTGGGGCCAGCCAGGGCAGCCATAGGGGGCGGGGGGGGGAGAGTGGGCAGGGGTTGGGGGATGCTTGGGGGACTGAGGGAGTGGGCAGGGGATGGGGCCTGGCAGGGATCCATGGTCCTCTCCCCCTTCCTCCATCCCCCCCCCAAATTTACCAGCACAGAGTCCAGGTCCAGCTCCCTGCAGCAGTGAGTGAGGACTGTTCGAATCTTTCCAAAGCTCTCTGAATCTTTTCCGAATTGATCCGGAGAGCTTTGAGTGAATTAATTTGGACCTTTTCATTGGTCTCCTGATTCAATTTGGATTTGGCTGCCAAATCAAACCAGCACCCAAAGCTTCGCACAGCCCTAATAAGCATGCTATTGCTCAATCCTACCACCCTCCATATACAAAATCCTTGTTCAGGTTTTTATATGCATACTGAACCTAGTCTCACATACCTGGTGGGAGATAAACACCTGTCCCTTCCAGTTCACACCTCGAGGCTGAGTGTTGGGTTACTGCAGGGGCAGCTTGCACTATTGCAGCTTGCACCTATCTGTGGTGTATGAGTACACTTCCAAAGTGATAATTCTGGCCCCATTCACCAGCATAAGCTTTGCCCCAGTTCAGGCTTTGTTTCCCATTCTTCTAAGCCTTTTTACTTTGCAAAGCAGTTCTTTTCTATTCTTCTGGGCTTCTTTCTAAATGACAACCAAATATGCTTTAGAAACCCCTATTTCTGTATCTTAACCATGTAGGTAATTTTCCAAAGCATTATGCAATGAAATACTTTGGACTATTCTTGGATTCATTCTTGCAGGACAGCCATTGTTATTAGCTTTTCCTTCTTCCCTGCTCTACCCAGGAAGAAGAGATGATTTTCTTGACCTTTTGTCATTTCGATGTAGTCTACTCTGAAAACTGCCAACACTTTTTCAGTTCTTCTTGGAAATTGTTCAGTACGCAGATAAGTGAGCATTAAGCAGCTGTTTGGCTACAGGTTGCCTTTGTAATTGTGTCTTACCAAACTTCTCCACTGTGAATTCACTACACCTGCCCATCAGTGGCAATGGGAGAGGATGATAAAGCAGCCTGCTCAGTAAGTAATTCCCAGTGTAGCTGCTATCAGCAGTTTTCAGTTTGAAAAATGCAGCTGAACATAATTAATACACAGGCTTGTCCATGCCCCTTGATACTCAGCCAAGGTCTCAGCCTGTAAGTGTGGATGCTGTTATATCCAGCTGGATAACCCTAGCTAGTTACTTAGACAGCATGGGAGACAATGGCATTAGGCTTGAAATGCTGAAATTTCCTAGAATCACAGTTTCAACTTCTGGCAGAACTGCCTCAAGCCACATTTGACTCATTAACTTCCTTGATGGGGGTTCAGACTGAGAGTCTTTACTGTTCATGGGCATTAAAGATATAACAGTATTTTTGTCAAATTAGAAGTCACCCCAGCAGCTTCACTAAAATACCATCTTGTAAAATGCCATGAGTCAACTGCATACCAGAATGCTGCTCTCCATCCCGGGGGTGGCTGCATTTTCTAGTAAGTGTGATGATTCCTGTAGGCATATAGGACACATGCTTGAGCTCTTTTGGCACAAAGGGTTCTATTTCAATGTACAATAATTTGGTAAAGCAAGAAGGAGAGTCACTTTGCACACCCTGGGGTGCAAGAGCCTCAACCTTAAGGATGTCAGCTCTTGCAATGTTGCAATCTGAAGCAGAGTACTATGCTCCAGTCTGGAATCGAATGCCACACACCGAACTCGTTGATGTGTAGCTACATTTGACAATGCACATCACCTTGGGAACTCTTTGACTGACCCCTCTACCATGGCTCCCAGTCCTGAGCAGAGTTGTTCCCCCTCATATCCAACAGGAAGTTGCAACTAGCAAGGTACCGGAAAAGATTTATGCCAATCCAAGCCTGCAGCTGTATGACAATCTCTTAAATCCACCTGCTGCGCATCTACCATGACAACACCCACTGGTCCAAACTGCCACACCAGGACCTCATGGCAGAGACCCTCTGGTGTGAGGAATGGAGGTCACCATCACCACCAAACAAATTCCTTATTGCAGATCCTACAATCTTCCCACCTGGCTTCAACCTGCCATCCTGTCAGTGGGCCTTGCTGAATAGGTTCTGGATACGGCAAGGTCTATGAGTGTTCAGCCTCCATCATTGGGGTCTTCACGACAACCCGGACTATAGCTGTGGCAAAACACACCTTATGTTACATATTGTTGATGACTGCCCACTGTCAGCAGTGGACTACAGGAACTCCATGTGGCCACTGAGCATGCTATTGCATGGCTTGGCAATTACACACAGGCTGACTAACTGACTTTGCACAGAAATCAAATCTGTCTCCAATGGGGTATTGGCCACAAGATATTTTCTAGCCTTGGAGGAGGAAGATAATCTTGCAGCAGAGGATGAAACACATGTATCTCTGCATCTGTTCAAAGGATAGAAAGGACTGAGGAATTTAAGAGATGTTTTCCATTGTGGTCGAGTTCATTTGTCAGAGAGAAGGAACAGATGTCCTGTCATTGCCAAAAGGCCAATCCAGATCTGAACACTTGATGGAACAACCTCTGTCCCTATATAACAAGAAAATGTATTTAATCTCTATCTATTTTACATGCCTGGCTTCATGGTTCCCTCAGCAGACTGAAGATCTTTTCTCAATGTCACTTTTAACCCCAATATGTCACAATGTCCTGGCCTCAATAGGAAAAGTATTTCTGGAACCCTATTGCTTAAAAGAAACTTCAGCCCTACTTGGGCAAAGGGTCCTTTCGCTGGGATATTAGTTTACATGGAGCTGGGCCAGGGGTGAGCAAAATGCGGCCTGCAGGCCAGATACGGCCCGCCAGGCCATTCTATCTGGCCCGCACAGCCCCTAAAAAAATTTAGAAAATTAATATTTATCTGCCCCTGGCTGCCTGTCATATGGCCCTTGATGGCTTGCCAAAACTCAGTAAGTGGCCCTCTGCCTGAAAAAATTGCCCACCCCTGAGCTAGGCAGAAACACTCCATTAGGGAAAGACTTAACATCCTTTGAACAGTGAGTCTTGGCACCAGTATTTGTGAAAGTGCAAAGCAAGATCTGAACCTCATGACTGTTTTGCCCATTGGGTGGAGGGAGCTAAAGAGGACTCCCTCCCCTCCAGTACCTCTGAGCTTTGGGGAAATGCAGATTTGGAGCACACTCCAGACTTAGGTATTGTGGGTCAGACTGCTTTCTGTGTAATACCCATTCTCTACAATCACCTGCAAACTACAGTGAGCTCCAAATATGGTGTGCTGAGTATGGAACACAAGCATGGTTACATGCTATCATGTTTGGGTCCTGAAATGATCTCTTCTGGATCACATTATTTTTCTGGATAATGGGATTGATGGTGGCAGAATGCAGTGGTCTATTGTAAACAGCAGAGATAATTGTCCACTCACAGCATAAGGACTCACTTCTCTCTTGCCTGGGAGCCAC
Organism: Alligator mississippiensis; assembly: GCF_030867095.1. Classification (NCBI taxonomy): domain Eukaryota; kingdom Metazoa; phylum Chordata; order Crocodylia; family Alligatoridae; genus Alligator; species Alligator mississippiensis. Next base: position 15,518,947 of record NC_081835.1, read on the forward strand.
TCAATGACACTCCTTACACTCCAACTTAACCCCTTCCTTTCTCTTTAATAAAACTGCTCTGTAAAACCTTTGTGACAAGGGGAAGCAAAGATGATCTATGGAAACAAAAGCTGTGATTGTACTCTCAGTTACATAAGAGAGCAGCCAGCATCCTGCTCAGCTACCGGATGGTGCAGCCTGGTTGACTAGGTGTACCCACTGCTTTCCATGGATCCGTGCCATGGGATCGAGGGTACATGGGTCTGGTATGTAATCAGAAACTTTGGTGGGCTCAGCTCAGTTCATGAGGGATTCATGTTCTATACAGTGATTGACATGTAGTCACATGCACAACACCCTCAGGAAAAAGACAGCCTCCTACCACCCAGCCCTTAGGATGGTATCACATGGACATTCACTTACCATCAGCTGTTGAAAACATAGGTAGGCAAGAAAAATGCTCAGAGTCCTTTAGCTCCAGCACAATGAACTGAGATACTGCATGAAATGAGGATGGTTAATTGGATGTAAGCCAATTCATTGCTACAGTACACCCAGGGACAATACTATTTCCTGAGGATTAATTATATCAATATTTGTGTCACTGCTACCAGCTGGAATTAGATGTCTCAAAGCATATCCAGCACAGGCAAAGTGATGACTAGAAATTAACAGCCTCTTGCAGACACAGGGCAAAATTCTTCCCTGCCTCACTGCAATTCCTTAGACAACTTATTTGATGGTAAACTCTATGGGGCTAAGGCGGTTTCTTTTGTTCTGTGCTTGTATGGTACCTATTTTAATTATGTGTGAATTGGTGTTTTGCATGTTAATGCCATGTACATAATAAACAATAGCCACCATGGTTGGCTCACATTTCCCCTCTAGCTTCTGATTGTCTCAAAAGAGGGGCAAAGGACTGAATGGGTCATTCAGACTAAACTCCCCTCTCAGCACAGCCCTGTTCCTCCAGGGCTGAGGCCTATTTTAGGGCCAAGAAGGGGGAGCTGCATTGTTCTGTGGTTATGCATGGTATTGAAGTCTCCAGGGCTGTCAATTCAGCAGCAGTGAAGGGAAAAACTCAAACACCAACCCTAGTGTGTAGAAACAAGCAGAACATAAGGGGATGACATATTTTTTTATTTGCATGATAATTAAAAAGGGCATTTGCTCCCAGGGACAGAGGTGCATGATCAGCTTTCTAATGAGGTGTTGAGTTCATGTCCGTATATGTAACAGGAGACCTTTCCAGGGGAAAGTCTTTAAAAAAACGGAAGTGAACACACTGGATTTGGAAAATGGGCTTTTATACAGAGGGAGCCTTCATGGAAAATGCATGCAAGGGTTTCTTTGGTCATTTCTGTGATATATCTGTGCTGCAGGAAGCTGGACAAACTACTCTTAATTTGGAATAAGAGTGTCTGTACCTGGAGTTAATCAGGAATAAATTCATAGCCTATTTTCGGGGTGTGTTTGCAGGCTAAAATGAAGGTATGATTACAGCATGTGCTGCTAGTATGGGTAATAGTTGTGCATGGGTAATCCAGCTAGTATGGGTAACAGTAGTAGTAAAGATGTGGCAGTCTGTTCTTTAGCATGTGCTAGCAACCAGGACACCAGGCCTCCAGGGTCCTTGGGTATGTACTCTGGTTGCTAGTGCATGCCTAGCTGAGTAGCAAAGAGGTGCTCCCAAGGCATCTCCTGGTGTTTCTTCATCATGGCCCTTCACTATTGTGACTCCCTCAAAATACAGGGGAAACTAATTGCCCAAAGGCATCATTCCTGATGACTTCCTGTGCTGTGGATCCTCTCAAAAGCAGGAGTGCATCTGTACTTAAACCTTACACAACTAGGAAATGCAAAGGCAGAGACCACACTAGTTATTCTATTTTACCGAGATTTAGGTATTGATGCAGGTTTTAGGCTCAGTTGCCTAGATAGAAAGACACCCACTCTGTGATGGACAGATAAGAGGGAAAATTATATATTTTTTCCCTGTCAGAAAAGAGATTGAAGGTGCACGGTGAACCAGAAAAGATGAATGACAGAGCACTTCACTGATCACATCACAGCCCAGCCAGAAACAAGCAAAACAGTGCCCCGCAGAGAAAAAAGGTAGAAAAAAGGCAAGATGGACATCATGGCTAGGGACAGACATTACACATAAACCAGTTTAAGTGATCAGAAATTAGCTTAAACCTGTAACAGAACATAAGTTCAGTGCACATAAACCAGTTTCAAAATGGCTGAAACTGGTTTAAGATAAACCTGGTTGAATGTAGTATCAGACTTCATTGATTTGGGTCAAACTGGTTTCTGCAATGTCTGTCCCAAACCCCTTCCTGGTTTAAATTAAACTAGAGTCCCCCAGCATCTCAGATGCTTTGTAGTCCTGGGCTGTGCTGCCTGTCTCAGAGAACAGTGCTGGCTCTGCCCCTCTGCTCCTTAGCCAGAGCTCTGGCAGATACTGCTGCCACAGCAGGGTCTGCCTGGCTTCCCCCCCTTGCCACTTGCTGCTCAAGGGGGGATCCTCCCCTCCCTCTGTCCCATCTCCCACAGCATGGACCCCAGCCCCACAGACCCTAGGCATATGGTATGCTAGCTAATGCTGACAAGTGTCTGTGTGTGTCTCCAATTTCACTGGGACAGGCAGACAGAACAGTGTCCATCCACTTAGGGCTTTTTGGAGCTAATCCACAGTTTAGCTGATAATGTCCCTCTGTTCCTTGGAAAAAGCTGTTTAAGAAGAATTGAACGAATGAGAGAGGGACTGATAAACACTGTGTTATCAACCTCTGTTGGCTCCCTTGCCTGTCAGGTTTGCAGACAGTATGAAGAAGCAGGGAGAGGGAGATTGACAAGCTCTGTATCATCAACAGATGCATGCACTGTATACCTCCTCTTTGCCTCACAGTGCTAGCCGGGGACTGGGATTTGGCAGCACTCCCGCCCCTTGAGCAGTGAGCAGGGAAAAGCCTGGGACAGTGCAGGCCAGGGTGGGGATTTAAGCCCCTTCCTAATCAGAGTGTCCTGCTGGGGCTTGGCCATGCCCTCCCTCAGCTCAGCACTTTGCAAGGGAAGGGAGGGCTGCTCTTGCACCCTGGTTTCTAACCTGAGCCACTGCAGGCATATGCTGTCATTTTCTCAGTCCAGAGGGAATGTCCATGCAGTTGCAAACCAGTTCAATCTAGGCAGGTTAAAATGACCTGCAAAGATTGAATCAATTCAGGCTCAGGCTTTTTGAATGTCTGTCCCTAACCCATGAGCCTGCAGCCATTGTATTTCAAGGTTTACACAGGCAGGATCAATACATGTTCCCCAGTGGGATTTTTGGTACAATTGAAATTCCCCATCCTCACCCTATTTTTACAGTGACTGTGCCCAGATCCTGATCTCAGTTGCATCAGGGTAAGCCTGAACTTGCTCCATAGAGGGACTTGAGAGCTACAGCAGCCTGACTAATCTAGTCTCTTTTTATGACCAGGTTACAAAACACCTGGACGCAGGAGTAGGGGTAGATATCATTTACTTAGACTTCAGGAAGGCCTTTGCTACGGTATCCCACCCCATACTGGTAAACAAATTAAGAGGCTGTGATGTGAGTCCGGTGGGTGGCAAATTGGCTAGAGGGTTGTACCCAGAGAGTGGTGGCGGACGGGTTGGTATCGACCTGGAAGGACATGGGCAGTGGGGTCCCGCAGGGCTCGGTCCTTGGATCAATACTCTTCAATGTCTTCATCAGTGACTTGGATGAGGGAGCAAAGTGTACTCTGTCCAAGTTTGCGGATGATACAAAACTGTGGGGAGAAGTGGACACACCAGAGGGCAGGGAACAACTACAGGCAGACCTGGACAGATTGGACATACGGGCAGAAAACGCAGAATGTGATTTAACAAGGAGAAATGCAAAGTGCTGCACCTAGGGAGGAAAAATGTCCAGCACACCTATTGCCTAGGAAATGACCTGCTCGGCAGCATGGAAGCGGAAAGGGATCTCGGACTCCTAGTGGACTCCAAGATGAACATGAGTCGTCAGTGTGATGAAGTCATCAGCAAAACTAACTGCACTTTATCATGCATCAGCAGATGCATGACAAACAGAACCAAAGAGGTGATACTTCCCCTCTATCGGGCACTGGTCCGACCGCAGTTGGAGTACTGCGTCCAGTTTTGGGCGCTGCACTTTAAGAAGGATGTGGATAACCTGGAGAGGATCCAGAGAAGGGCCACTCATATGGTTAAGGGCTTGCAGGCCAAGCCTTACGAGGAGAGACTAGGGCATCTGGACCTCTTCAGCCTCTGTAAGAGAAGATTGAGAGGCGACCTTGTGGCTGCCTATAAGTTCATCATGGGGGCACAGAAGGGAATTGGTGAGGCTTTATTCACCAAGGCGCCCCTGGGGGTTACAAGAAATAATGGCCATAAGCTAGCAGACAGCAGATTTAGACTGGACATTAGGAAGAACTTCTTCACAGTTCGAGTGGCCAAAATGTGGAATGGGCTCCCAAGGGAGGTGGTGCTTTCCCCTACCCTGGGGGTCTTCAAGAGGAGGTTAGATAGGCATCTGGCTGGGGTTATCTGACCCCAGCACTCTTTCCTGCCTATGCAGGGGGTTGGACTCGATCTATTGAGGTCCCTTCCGACCCTAGCATCTATGAATATATGAATCTATAAATAAGACTGGAGCCCTGGGATGACTGACAAATGCCTCCCTCACTCTGCTGGGCTGAAGCAAGGAGGCTAGAGGGAAAAGTAATTGTTTCTAATGCACTATGACACGCTCTGTGGTGCTCACCCAGCCCGATCTGAATGCTATATCCCTGGAACACATTCTCCTCTTACTGTTTGCTTTGGCTTAGAAATGAGACATAATTTTCTTGCTGCATAAACTATTTACATCCACCCGAGCTTCTCACATTTCTTGTAGTAAAACAAGGACATTATCCAGAAGTTTTCTGCTCACTGAGGGCCAGGTCCTGGGCAGTGCTAAGCACTTTTAACTCCCATTCAGCCCAGCATCTTGAGGGAGGGCCTCAGCCCCTGAAAGGTTCAGAGCCTGCATTCCTGGCTCAAGGCTGGATCACGCCTGATCCTGGCTAATAACAGGCTGCCCAGATGAAGGTCTGTTATGCTGAACAGGGCACTGGCATTAGTCTGTGTGATTATGGAATTAATTAGGCTCCAAAGGCACAGATCACTTTCTAGCCTCGTGGCCTTTAAGGGCTCTCAGCACCTCACAAGATCAGCCCCCTTCTGCACTGTTTATGTGGGATTCTTGTGTTTGGCACATATCCTGTTTTGCCATCCTGTGCATCAGGCTTGATGCTGACCTTGCTCTGTTCTGTTTCCAAATACAACAAATACTTCCCAATGCATTTCATACTACTCTGCCTTATTATTAAAGTGGGTAATCTACCCTGGGCCAAACTCTGAGGGGCCCTGACTAAAATGAATCTAAGAAACTTAACACATAGATAGTATTTTCCATATTCATACACTCGAGAGAGGTTTGTTAATTCATCTTCCAAACATTTATCAGAGGTAGAAAAATAGCATTTCACTTATTCTGCAAAATGGAAACTGAGGCTCAAAAAAGATAAAGGTCAGATCTTGCAAAATGCTGAACACCTGCATCCCTCAGTGAATATAACTGATCAAATTATGATGGCCCACATGCTGTGCTGTGTAACTCCATTCACTGAAGGAAGGAGTTACTTGGACTTACTCTGCAGTCTATAAAACCAGAATTAAATCATGGGAATCATTTTTCCCGATGAGCGAAGAGGATATTGATTGTAGGGCTGAAGCAGCAGGTAGGTGTAAAAGCATCTTCTCAGATGAATTTTTTACCCTGCAGTGCCATCTGCTGTTACATTAGTGTGCTTTCTGCCTGTGCTATAATCTGGCAGGTACTAGAAAATAAATGCTTAAAAAATGTACATTTCTATTATATTAGTGCTTAGAGTCCCCATAGATGGAGGCTCATTGTGCTAAGTGCTGGAAGAAAAACATAGTAAGAGACATCTGCTGCCCCTTTCTCCACAGAGTAAAGGAATCACTACAGTCCATATTCTGTAGTAAATAAATCAATGAATATACAAGAAAGCATATAGGGTTGGGATTATCAGACAGCAGTTGGATCTTTCAGACAGTTCACTTGGGCTGCCAGCTCTTTGGGAAACATGCATTTGATGATAGGCTAAAGGCTGTCAGGAACTTCTGGTAGGTGAGGAGCATGCTCAGCTAGCTCATATGTTAACAGCAACAGGATCCACTTGACACAATTTAGTTAGATTAGACATCTCACAGAAATCACTTGTGGAAAGCTTTGCACCAGGAATATTAGGTACCAACAGATCTGAGAGAAGATATCATAAATATGGCACATTAGGAAAGGAAAAAATATATAAACAGCCTCCTGCAGTTTTGCAATCCACACGCCAGACAATGTGTTGTTTTTTAAGAAACAGAAAATGAAGCTGATCGTGAACAGAAAGTGAAACTGACCCTTGTGAATTTACTGAAGGACACAAGAGCTGGAAAAAAGAAACAGAGGGTGAGATGGGGGGAAGCAGGTTGAGACTAAACATGCTTCCCCTCTTGACAGTAACAGACAAGAAAGACTTTTCTAAGGTCCATGATTGCTGTCTAGGCCATGGTCAGGGTCTCCCAAGTGGCATCTCACAAACTCACTCAACCACTCTGCCTGCCTGCTGCCTGTGCAGTGATGCACTCAGGAAACTCACACCTTGAACGTATTGTTCAGATTTAATCATGCACAGCAGGGGGATTTTCAATACAAAGGGTGCGTCTCTACGTGCACTTTGATGAACAGTAGACTATTTTACTGTGTGCAAAAGCATCACATAAAAAATGATGACATTATGTTAACGTGCAATAAAATAGTCTACTGTGTATTACGCGTCACTAAAAAAGTGTGCAAATGTGCTATTGTGTATTAGCGCAGCCTGATGCACATTAATTACCTCACATTTAGTACCTCTCCTACCCTAGTTGTGTCCTTTCCAGTATTCAAAACCAGATTATGTGCCAACCCAGTCAATTCCCACTCTATAACCTTTGTAAATATATGCACTCCGTTACTTCCTCACTACCACAGCCCTCATCTCATACCCTCCCCTAAGGCCCATGAAAATACAGGGACTCTTTAGATTAAAGGGACTATGGAGGTGTCTGCTGGGGTCAAGTGCTAACACTTCCCCTCCTGCACAAGGTTTAGGTTTGCATGCATGTGTCAGCTGCCTGCTGCATTTATTTTTTTAGGCACTTTGCAAACACTGGGAGGCAGCAGCAGCACAGATTTGACTATTAGACAGTAAAACTTCCCCTCTCATTTGGCCTTGCTTGCTTGTATGCTTTGGTTCCTTTACACCAATGCAGAGCGGCTGTAACCACAGTTTAAGCAGCTGATGAAAGCACATTTATGGCTGTTAACTATTAATAGTCAATCCTAACTATTAGCAGAGGTTACAGTACACAGACAACTCTTCATGCTTCCCTTCTGCTGACCAGTTTGTATGACACACTCAGTTTCCTTAACTGCCATGAGCACCATCCAACTCAAGGGCCCTGTCAGGATATGAGGGCTTGTACTGCTTGTTCTTACTCATTGCCTTCTTCTTAGCTCTATTCTATATTTGTTAGTCTCTTACGTCCCTGTTGATCTGCTGCATGAGGCAAGAAGACCAGTTCTGTTGGGAGCTCGTGCAGAGAGAAAGTCACAAATATGTCGTCAACAGAAATCTTTTGACTGGCCCTAAGCAAAGGTGAGACTGGAACACAGCTGAAGCAGTGCCCAGCCTTTGGGAGAAGGTTGGTACATGCTCTGTGTAAGCTGATCTCTGCCCCACCAGCCTGGGTCATGGCAGACAGCCATGCTCAGATTCCACTTGCAGCCTTTCCTGCTTAATTCACAGCCCAAATACAAAGGAATGAGAGTCCAGCAGAATCAGACACAGGTGTTTCTCCTTTCCTGTCTTAACTGGAGGGGGAGTTTTTGCACCATGGGTAGGTCCAACATGGGTGCAGTCTGGATTCTCTTGCTCATGGGCATGCCCCCCAAGCACTGAGGCTGGCTGGAAGGTCAGCTCTGACAGCTCTTCACTCAACCACCTACATCTACGTGGAGTAGGTCTTACTCACAGCAGCAGGCCCACTGAAGCTGATGTGATGAAGGGTTGCAGAATCAGGCAGTTAATGAGGATAATCTAACAGCATGGATTGATGGCCCTGCTTGCTTGCACTTCATGTGAATACTGACCCCCGAGGAAATGCAGAGCCAATATCCTTGGTGCCTCATTAAAAAAAGGCCCAAGCTGCAAGATTCAGATCCTGATCTGAATGCAGGGATGTTGAGATCTAGAGGGTGGGTGAGGCTCCTCTCTCCCAGAATGTAAATAGCTAAAATACACCATTTAAATTAGTTTATTACTTAGCACAGTAGGTTAAAGCAGATGCAGAGGAAATTCCCGTAAGTGCTAACACAGCATCTGAAAGTGCTCAGATTCCAACATGTCTGCTGGTCCAAACACCAGCTATTTATTACTCTGTGATTTCTGGACAGCTCATCTCAAGTAGGAATGCTTTTCATTGTGAGTCAGGCCCCTGAGGACTTCCAAGAACAATGCTGGTGTCTATGGATCTGTGAGCTCCCTCTCTTGTTATAAATGACTGATTTGTGTTCGTTTCCCCTGCTAGGTCCCAGCTTTCTTCACTGTGGGGATTTTTTCCTCTTCAGCTAGGTAGAGTAGAGCCATTCTTCTCTCTGTTGACAAAATGGCAATTGTGCTTCTCTGAAGAACCCAAAGGAGGCCCAAGGGATCAAGATAAGCCTCATGCAGGAGGCAAACTAATGGGTTATCTCAACAGATTGCTCACAGTCAGTTAACAGATTGATCAGTTAGAGACAGCAGCGTGGTGCAGCCCTACCCAAACAAGAAGCAGGCTCTATGCAGACTAATTTGTCCAGGGAGAAGATTGCATAAGATTTGCTAAGGGATCTCTACTCTGTGCTTCAGTCTGCAGTGTAGACGACCTTTGGGCCATGTCTCAAGGGCATTTGCTGAGTGACAGGACTAAATAGCCAGCACCCCTGCGATGCAGCCCACCTGGTGCACTCTGCAGGCATGTCTATCTGGCTTCTAGTTTAGGATGCAATCTGTGTGGAGCCGAGTAGCAGACAAGGTTCTTTGTGTAAATGTGATATCTTTTATTAGACCAACTAAATAGTTGGACAAATTGTTCTTTGTAAGCTTTCGGACACAAACACCCTGAGTAATACACTTAAGAGGGCTGCAGCCAGGTGCGGTAGGTTTCCCATGCAGAGATAGCCATAGACACATTTGGTCTGAAATTTCATGAAGGCAACGTGAGAGATTTCAGCACTTCCAAACCCCTGACTCGAGGTAATTCTGTGCCCTGTTAGGAGGGTCTGGGTACTACCTCTGGTAAAAACATGTGGCTAGCCCATCTAAAAGTGCCTCAAAGATTTCCATGTTTCACAGATATGCTCCTCTCCTCCCTTGCAGTTCATATACAACTCAAATGTTGTAGCTAGGGCATGAGAACGTGCAAATGAAACCAACTTGTTTTCCTGTTGTACAGACTGGGCGCTTCTACATGTTGCCATATGGCGACATTGTTACTGAGCTGTGCTTTAGTACTTCATTTTAGACTAAAACATGGTGCAGTAACCACCCATACTGTGCTACACGGGTGGCGCACGCTTACATTTTCCCACTACGTAGCTGCAGTGGTGTGCTATAAGCAGGGAGTGCACCGCTACGGTGATGTAGCTAGTGATCACGTATAGATCTAAGCGATTGCTACGTTGCTGCAGCATGCTGTACAGCAATGTAGAGTGTTGCTATGTTGCCAAAGGGTGACGTGTAGATACGCCCACTAAGAAAAATGTATAAATTAGGACTGATGAGCCCTCCGTGAGATCAGTCTATTTATTAGTCTGAGGCATAATTTGAATTGCAGCTGAGGTTGTCTGGGGCCAGATCCTCAGACAGAATAAATGAGCACAACTCCATCTGGCCCATTATTTATAAGCAGATTATGTCCCTTGGAGACAGGGAGTGGGATGGACAGGCACTTTTCATACCTCTGTCCCCTGGGTTCACATTGTTGCTGTAAGGCAATACATGGCTGCAGAACAGCTAAGGACAATTAATCAAAGGTGAACATGGGGCCCATCAATCTGAATGTGTGTGAATGCCTCTCAGACCGCACTGAATCACTCAGACTGATCAGGCTTGCCTTTGCCTGTGTTCAGGTCAGAGATTTCAGTATGGTTCCTTCAGCACCTTGTTATCATGGCTTGCTTTCTAACCACTGCCCATGCTGAGGAACTGTTGCGTGCTTCCTAAGAGCAAGCTGGGAGTAAAGAGAAGCCACTGTATATGATATTTGGATGGTAGCTGGCTGTATGTGGGCCAGAACTGTGAAGACTTGTAGAGAAGGAGCAGGTTGGGATGATGAAGATGGACTCTGATGCAAACTGAGCCAGTCAGGGCCTGCAGAGAGGTTCAGGTCAGTGAACAATCAATAAATAAAGCAATGATTATTAATACAGTAATACCTTCCATTCCTACAGAGCTTCTTATCCTAGAGTGATTTACAAAATTAACTGGAAATACAAACATACCCAGTCAACATTTGTCCACTACTGAAATGCAGTCAACTGTGGGGCCTTGGGCTGGAAGATAGAAGTCTCAGGGCTTATATTTCATTAGGGATGCACAAACCCATTAAGAAAACCAAAGCCGGACGACCAGGCTTGTTTGGAATATATACTGATTGTTTCTGAGAGGTTTTGGGTTGTGTAGACTTCACATAGGCTGAGTCTAAGAATTGAGTGTCTGCTCAAGATCGTAAAGCAAACTGAAAAAAACCCATCGAAGTGCAGAAAGTCCCTGTTTCCTGGTCATTGTTCTTCCTGTTGTAACTCTGTGCATGTGTGTATGCACATGCATGGGGCAGCCATACATCACCCTTCAGCACACAGTACAGAATACTAAGTAGGCAGAGAACAGAACAAGCTGAATAAGTAATGCTGGAATTAATGGTAATTCAGGCTGTAAAATTCAGATCTGGATCACACATCTAAGTTGGGGGGCCTGGATCCCAGACTTTAATTAAACATGAGCAATTCTGGTGGAGCACTTGATATGCAGTAAAGCCCCACCCTCCTTTGCCTCGCAGTGACTTGTTCATACCATTAGAAGTTATGTCTGTAAGATGATATAACTTACATTAGCTTCAACTCCCTTTGACCTCAGCTCAGTATCCTATTAATGTGCACCTGAGTGTATGCTCCAGTAACATGACAGGATTCATAGATTTCATAGACATTAGGGCTGGAAGGGACCTCGGAAGATCATCAAGTCCAGTCTCCTGCCCGAAGGGCAGGAAGTCAGCTGGGGTCATAGGATCCCAGCAATATAATCATCCAATTTACTCTTGAAGGTGTTCAATATAGGTGCTTGAACCAGACCTTGGGGGCTTGGACAGTAAAGAAATTCTTCCTTATGTCCAGCCTGAAACGGTCTGGCAGTAGTGTATAACCGTTCGACCAAGGTCATAAACTACTACAAGACCGTTTCAGGCTGGACATAAGGAAGAATTTCTTTACTGTCCGAGCCCCCAAGGTCTGGAACAGCCTGCCACCGGAGGTGGTTCAAGCGCCCACATTGAACACCTTCAAGAGCAAACTGGTTGCTCATCTTGCTGGGATCCTATGAACCCGGCTGACTTCCTGCCCTTTGGGCAGGGGGCTGGACTCGATGATCTTCCGAGGTCCCTTCCAGCCCTAATGTCTATGAAATCTATGAAATCTATGACCTCGTTATCCCTTGGGGTGCTCTGGTGAACAAATGTTTCCCCATATACTGGTGGTCACCCCTGATAAACTTATAGGTGGCCATCAGATCACCCCTGAGCCTGTGCTTTTCCAGGCTACAGAGCCCCATAGCTCTCAGCCTGTCATCGTAAGGTCTGTTTTCCTGACCTCTGATCATGTGCCTGGCTCTCCTCTGCACTCTCTCAAGCTTCTCCACATCCTTTTTGAATTGTGGGGCCCAAAACTGGATGCAGTACTCCATCTGCGGCCTCACCAAGGCCGAGTACAATGGGAGAATGATGTCCTGGGATTTGCTTCAGAAGCATCTATGGATGCAAGCCAGTGTTTTGGTCACTTTACTAGCCGCAGCATCGCACTGCAGGCTCATGTTTATCTTGTGGTCAATGATGACCCCCAAGACTCTTTCTTCTGTAGCACTAGCCAGCGTAGCACTGCCGAGCCTATAAGGATGCTGCAGGTTTTTCCTCCCAAGGTGGAGAACCTTGCATTTTTCAGTGTTAAACACCATCAGGTTCTCGTCTGCCCATTTGCTGAGCCTGTCAAGGTCAGCCTAGATCGCCCTCCTGTCTTTAGGTGTGTATGCTTTGCCCCAAAGTTTGGTGTCATCAGTGAACTTGGCCAGTCTGCTTCTGACTCCAATGTCCACATCTTTAATGAAGATGTTGAACAATATGGGTCCAAGGACAGAGCCTTGGGGGACCTCACGGGTCACAGGGCACCATGATGATTGACTTCTGTAAATTACCACCCTCCGGGTCCAACCACAGAGCTAATTTCCCAGCCAGTGAATTGTGAAGGACCCAAGGCCACAGTTGGCCAGTTTTGCCACGAGGTGATCGTGGGATACCAGAACAAAGGCTTTTTTGAAGTCAAAATATATGACATCAATCTCTTCTCCCTTGTCCAGGTGATAGGTCACCTGGTCGTAAAAGGAAAGGAGATTGGTCAAGCAAGACCTACCTGCAACAAACCCGTGCTGGCTCTCTCTCAGGATGTTGGCGTTGGCCAGTCCATTAAGGATGGCGTCTTTAATAAACTCTTCTAAGACCTTGCCCAGGACAGAAGTCAGGTTGATGGTCCTATAGTTAGCCGGATCCACTTTCCTCCCTTTCTTGAAGATAGGCACCACATTGGCCTTTTTCCGGTCTTCAGGCACTTCACCAGAGCGCCAGGAGCTCTCAAAGATCAGTGCCAGGGGCTGGACTATGATGCTCGCCAGCTCCTTGAGTACCCTGGGTGTAGATTGTCAGGGCCGGCTGACTTGAAGGTATCCAGCCTCTTAAGGTATTCCTTCACGAGGTCAGCATTGATGGAGGGCAGGGGATCTCCCTCACCCAGACCTCCCTGTCCTGTAGTGGGCATGGGCATCCCATGGGACTGGTGAAAGACTGACGCAAAGTACCCATTTAATAGGTTGGCTTTTTCCTGGGTGGATGGAAGAGATCCCCTTAATTACTGATATGTGAAGAGCTTCAGTATGATTGGAAGATTTCAAGATGATTGCAGGAGAAACCAACAAATTCTTAGGCAAATTGTAATAAAAGTTAATTCCTTTTACTTTAAAGAACTGCACTTACTTTTAATCTGAATATGTCTACTTTCAGTGTCCAGCCAACGGCTCTTGCTCTGCTTTTTTTCTTTTAGGTTAAAGGAATCTATCAGAAGTGTTCTCCCCTCTTTGATAAACTGAGCACGCTGAGTTCTCAGTCTCTCATCCAAAGGCAGGTTTCTTTGAGTTTTCAAACCCATTCTAGTCTGTCAGTTATTGTCTATTAAAGTCTAGATTCTAGCACTGGACACATTATTCCCATAATGGTCTTACTGACACTTCATATATCTACTTGAATAAGTCCTGATAATGCATCCAGGAATCAACTTAGCTCTTGTTCTAGTGATTGCACTGAGAACTCATGATAATTCTGTTTTCCATCATCCCCCTTTCATGCCTTTTAGTGTCAAAAGAATGTAGAAACTGCATTCTAAAATACAGTCCTGTAATCTTTAAGTATGACTAAATTTTTTTGTTTTTTGCTTTTCCCAGTGTTAAAACACATGTGGTCCATAGAAGCCAGCTTTACCAAGCTGTCCAAATCACTCCATAGAACTGACCCATATTTGTTTTTATTCAACCACTTCACAAACTTCTTGCATGCCAAGACCTTGGAAGTGTACAGAGGGATTGGTTATGTTTACTGCTAATTCCTCTCCTTTGGCTCCTCCATATGTAAGTTAAATCAATTATGCCTACTGGTAGACGGGTGTGAGCCCAAGTCTGAAGGAATGCAAAAAAGGACTCTTGGTGCAATTCATCACCTCTTGGTGTGAAGAAGGGGCCTGCAGGAAGGCTGAGAGTACACCAACTCAAATTGTCTTGAGACTTGCTACTAGATGCAGCCTTCAAGTGGTCTGAGATTCACTGCTCTAAGCTTGCATGTCACTGAGCTAACCTCTTAATCCTTTGGGGCACTATATTCAGTATTTCTCCATGGTAGTTGAGCAGCAGCCTCTGTCTTTGAATTGTTTTTGTGTAGCTCATAGAAAACCTAAGTCTGATGTAGTGGAAAATCAAATCTCCTGCCTTGAATATTATAAAAAGATGTTTTCCATTTTAATAATGATGGGATCCGTGTATCCCACCCAGGCAGTCAAAGCACAAGGGGATTGCTCCAGAGTACAGCAGGCGTACAAATGTATAACCCATGCAATTAAACTGCTTTTAATTATACAGGTGACCCTTACTTATCAATTTGTTATTCCCTGACTTTATAATTAATTTTACAGGATATCACTGCTCACGACATTATACTGCTTTGTTTCAATGAACTGCCTACAAATTTGGTACTTTTCCCTTTACAGATATTTGCATTATAGAAATCTGAAAGTGAATATTTTTTCTCTGATGCTTCTTTGAACCTCAATCCACCTTCTGCAGCCAGGGAAAGACTTCCTATCTGTTTGTAGGGGAGGGATTTAAGTGCTTGTAGGAGGTGGAAGTATAACTGTGGAGACCACCCCTAATCTGATTAGTAGCATCTGATCTTCTAGACTCAGGCCACTTTACTCAAGCCAGAAAAAGAAATCATCAGACCTATGGCAGCACTTTTTGGTATTATATCCTCATTACAGCAGTGAGGAATCCCAAAGGGTGGCCTGGAGTATTCTGGATTAGACACAAGTATAGCATGTATAAAACAGAGGAAGCTTATCTATGGCACATAGCCCCATCCATGAACAGAACTAGCAGATTCTAATGGGTTCAGAATTGCCATCACTCAGCAAAGCAGGGGATCAAGGTAGACCTGTGTGATATGCGAAGTCAGACAAGATGATCACAAATATACCCAAAGCCACGAGGGAGCAATTAATGTGAATACATTAGGCTGAACAAGGCAGGGACTAACCTTTAGAAGTCTTGAGACCAGAAAGGGAAGTTGCACAGAGTGGCTGGGTATAGTTGAAGGAGGCAAAGAAGACAGAGGCTGGAAAGGGTATGCAGTGATGGTAGTGACCTGGAGAGAGGGTTACTCACACCCTATCCAAGAACTGACTCAGAAGAGCCAGAAGGTCTGATATACTTTAGTCTTAATAGTCTCCATATAGAATGGGTTGAGACAGGCTTCCAGTAAAGGTGTTTATTATATTAGGATATGTTTTCTCTGTAATGCCTTTGTGCTGAATAAATAGCACTTGCTTTATGAAATCTGGCTGGTTAAAGAATAACCTTGACACTGTCCCAGAGAGAAAGGCTGGAGGCACTGAGCTAAAATCAGCCTTTGTGGGGTTACTTATTCCTACCCTGCCCAAGATAAGTAGGATGCCTTCAAAGAAGCCATGAAGGGTCTGAGGTGCAGTTAATCTGGACAGTACTACAGGGAGCAGCAGGCTCCAGCACAGCCCTGTACAGTGTCTCTCTACATTTTTAGGCTAGAACTGCAGACAGCAATTGAAACTGCCCCTGAGCAGGAGCAGGTGACATTTCAGTTTTTACCCCATAAAAACAAGGATCTAGATCCTCAGCTGGTGTAAATCTCTATAGCTCCACTGACATCAAGGGAAGCTACAGTGATTTATATGACTAGGGACTGGCCTTGCTGGATTCCAAATGTCTTTTAACCAGACAATGGAGATCTTTCAAACAACTTACCCTAGCTGCTTTGGGGCTGCAATCTCTAAAGCTGCCTTGGACAGACCAAAAATAGGCTCTGGCCCTTGGAAATGATAATGCCATTGACTGACCTGAGGCTGAAAGCTAACTCTGATTAACTTTCCCCTTCAGCAGTTACAACAGACCTTCCTTACAGTATATTACAAGGCACGAAGTTAACAGCATGCCTAAGTAACCAGCCCTTCCCTGATGTAATTTGAATCTCTGCTCTGCAGGGTCCACAGATGAGATGCATGTTCCTTGACAGAATTCCCCCCAGGATCAAACAGCAGAGCCCTGTCCACAATGAGATGTTGCGGATGCTTGCTCTGGAGTAGCCTTGTCCATTCTCTGGGTTAATAATAGATCAGACTGATGCCATGAGAATGAGTGTATGCAATACTTTTAAAGCAGCAGCAATTCTGGTATTAGATGAATGATTCATTTAATGATATATTCCCTCAGCAGGGAGAGGTGTTCAACAAGTAGTAACACACAATTTACTGTCTCCCAAAAGACTTACAGTGGAAGCCGGACCTGTCTGGTAGAGGCAATGGGGTGGACTGGTGGCAGTGTGTTCCAAATTCTCACGTGCACGCAGCATACTGCAATCTAATGGCAAAAAATCCAGCGTGCTGGTTTTGGATTCAGTGATCCATGCATATGATCAGACACAGGGCAGGAGGAATAGGCTGCAATCAGACCTAGACAGGTTACAGGGGTAGGTGGATGAGAAAAGGATGGGTTTCAACACTGACAAGTGCAAGGTGCTGCACCTGGGGAAGAAGAACCAGCAGCACACCTACAGGCTGGGAACTCCCTTCTCGTCAGTGCAGAGGCAGAAAAGGATATTAGAATCATTATTGATGCCAAAATGAACATGGGCCGGCAGTGTGGGGACATGGTCAGGAAGGCCAACCACACCTTGTCATGCATCCACAGATGCCTCTCGAGCAGGTCTAAGGAGGTGATCCTCCCCCTCTACGTGACACTGGTCAGGCCGCAGTTGGAGTACTGCATCCAGTTCTGGGCGCCACACTTCAGGAGGGATGTGGACAACTTGGAGTGGGTCCAGAGGAGGGCCACCCGCATGATCAGGGGGCAGCAAGGCAGGCCCTACGAGGAGAGGCTAAGGGACAGCCTCCACAAGAGAAGGCTGAAGGGAGATCTGGTGGCCTGTTACAAACTAGTCAGAGGGGACCAGCAGGCATTGGGGGAGTCACTGTTCCCCTGAGCACTACCAGGAGTGACTAGAAATAACGGTCACAAGCTGGCAGAGGGTAGATTCAGACTAGACATCAGGAGGCGCTACTTCACAGTCAGGGCGGCTAGGATCTGGAACCAACTTCCAAGAGAAGTGGTGCTGGCTCCTACCCTGGGGGTCTTTAAGAGGAGGTTAGATGAACACCTTGCTGGGGTCGTTTGACCCCAGTACTTTTTCCTGCCATGGCAGGGGGTTGGACTTGATGATTTGCTTGGGTCCCTTCTGACCCTACCTACTATGAAACTATGAAACTATGAATTTACTCTGGTGTAGGATAGTTCCGTCAGATCCAGGTACTATCCAACAGCAGTGTAAATTACAATGCTTAAATGCACATGCAGACAGTGATGTCAGGATTAGTTTACTCTGGCCCAAACTGTGCTGGAGTTTATGCAGTCACATTAATTGAACATGTAGACATACCCTCTCCGGGTTGCAGGTCCAATTCTGGCCCTTGTATGTTCCATTACTCTTAGGGAGGCTAATGGGTGTTGAGAGCATGAGGAAGACAAGATTAGGTCTGTGCTTTAGAACAGTGATTCTTAACCAGGTTGCCATGGTTAGGTGTGCAAAGATGAATATCAAGATAAACTCAAACATTTAAAATAGGAATCCATATAGTGCTAAAAACATTGTGACCCCTTGTGGTCTTTCTGAGTTCTAGGCAACAGAAGAATTGCTCTAGTATTTTCCTGTAGTGAAAAAAAGGAGTGAAAATTAAGAGTTGGCATTTTCTGAGGGGTGCCTTGAGTCTAATGAGGTTGAGAACCACTTCTCTAGAATATATTTGCTTCACAGTCCAGGCTTTTCCCACCCTGATAGTGCCCAAGAATGAGAAAGAAGAAGAAAATAAAAAGCTCAGACAGAACTAACAATAAAGAGAGAAAATTCGCTCAGAAATCATTAAAGAAAGATTACAATTAAAAAGAAGAAAGTCATTAGTGAGGCTGCAGTGATCAAAGAGAAGGTGAGAAAATAGAAAAAGTAATAGGATATGAGAAACAGGAGAGAAACAGAAGGAAATAAATGAGAAAAGAAGAAACACAGACAGAGATGGGAGAAGTTGCCAAATGTCTATCTTGAGCTGGATTTTCATAGATTCATAGATTGTAGAGTCGGAAGGGACCACAATGGATCATCATGTCCGACCCCCTGCCCCTGGCAGGAAAGAGGACTGAGGTCAGATGACCCCAGCCAGGTGACTATCTAGCCTCCTCTTGAAGACCTCCAAGCTAGGTGATAGCACCACCTCTCTTGGAAGCCCATTCCAGATCCTGGCCACCCTTACTATGAAAAATGTCTTCCTAATATTTAACCTAAATCCACTCTCAACTAGTTTACACCCGTTATTCCTAGTCACTCCCTGGGGCGCCTTAGTAAACAGTGCTTCCCCTATTCCCTGTTGACCTCCCCTAATAAATTTATAGGCGGCCACAAGATCTCCCCTCAGCCATCTCTTGTGAAGGCTGAAGAGATTCAGCTCTCTCAACCTCCTCCCGTAGGGTCTATCATGAAGGCCACTAATCATGCAAGTGACCCTCCTCTGGACCCTCTCCAGATTCCCCGTGTCCCTCTTGAAGTGCGGTGCCCAAAACTGGACACAGTACTCCAACTGCGGCCTGACCAGTGCCGCATAGAGGGGGAGCATCACCTCCTTTGATCTATTAGTCATGCACCTGCTAATGCACGACAGGGTGCGATTGGCCTTGTTGATGACCTCGTTACACTGCCAGCTCATGTTCATCTTGGAGTCAATTATGACTCCAAGATCTGTCTCTGCCTCCGAGCTGCTGAGAAGGTCACTCCCCAACCTAAAGGTGTGCTGGGGGTTCCTCCTTCCCAGGTGGAGTACCTTACATGTATCTTCATTAAATAGCATCCTATTTCTCTCTGCCCATTGATCCAACCTGTCCAGGTCAGCCTGAATCTGCTCCCTGCCCTCCGGTGTACTAACTTTGCCCCATAACTTGGTATCATCAGTGAACTTGGAGAGGATGCTCTCCACACCCTCGTGCAAATCGCTGATGAAGATATTGAATAATATCGGTCCAAGGACCGAACCCTGCGGGACCCCACTGCCCACCTCCCTCCAGGCCGAGAAGGAACCATCCACCACCACTCTCTGGGTGTGGTCCCTAAGCCAGTTGGCCACCCACCTGACTATGTAGGCGTCCACTCTGCAGTCTGCTAGCTTCCCAATGAGGATAGGGTGCAAAACTTAACATAGCCCATGTCAGAATACCATCTGTGATGCTATACTACTATCCCATATGATCTCAGAGTTGTAATAAATAGGCCTGGGAATGGGCTTTGGTTCTTAGTAACAAAGGATACTTTCAGGTTTATTGCCTACAAACAAGCCTAGGTATTAACATGCATGCCACATTCATTCATGGCATTAGCCAGGTTACCTGCAAACATGGTATCATCATGAAACCTATCCCCTCACTCAGTGCAAAGGCTCTTTTTATACTCTGATCAAAACAACATCACATTACATCATGCACATCTTCGTTCTCACCAAATACTAAGACATCTGTAGGTGACCTTATTCACATTCAGTTCCCACCAGATAGTACAACTGTCCCAATGGATAGGGGGTCCAGTTTACCAGGTAGCTGTTACTTTTTTGGGTGTCTTGTACTGATCTTATCCACTGTTTTCCATCCATTGGTCTTCCAAAGTGCCCTAGAATGAATAATTCTAACTTTTCCAGCATTTCCACTTAGGCAATGTATGGTCTGCTTTCCAGTCATCAAGGTCTCTTGTTCATGCTGTTACTAGGGCCTACTTCTGCTAATGCTGTTAAGAGGCCTCTTCATGATTTCTATATGAATAGATCAATGATTTATATTAGTCCATGCTCCAGTGAGGCCTACACCCTAAAGTTAGGGGAAGACACAGGATTTTGATTAATAGAGAGATATAGAGATAGCGGTTCCAGTTCAGATTTGGGTTTGTATTCTACGGCTTTGGGATGGTTGGGTTTGAGCTTAGGGCCAAGAAGAGGAGGTCCAGCTGGGAGGCAGATGGGAAACCATTACTAACAGAATAGGAATAAGGATCCATTAGCATACTAACAGGATGTCTACACAACTTTCCAGGCACATCCATAGAAGTTACTTTGATTGTCTTTCCTCCTGAGTGTGTTCTGACCATATGCTGCTACTTGGGCATGCCAAACATGAATATATGCTTCAGGGTGTCTCCTAATGCCATTCTCAAGATACCTGTCTCTAGCATGCTTGGCCCTGGTGTGTTCTGCATTTCCAGGTTTGCAATGAGTGAGGGAATGGGGATACTTGGGCTTATTTCTTCATGCACACTGATGCAAGCGTAGATATGGCCAATGTGCTGATGTCTTTCTTATCCTTAGCCATTTCCTCAATGTGAGTGCAACACTGCATGTCAAAGCCTCTATCCACCAACTACCTGGTTTTACAGAAAGGTTTGAAAAGACTACAGAAATTCAAGTGATCTTGAAGCTTCAGAACCATTTTTTGGAAAGTGTTCTAAGCTATTCGACTCTGGAAAGCAAGGAAGAGCCTTTGTATCTTTATCATAGGATACTTACAATGTGAGAGCTTTTGTTCCCAGACAAATCCAGCTTCAGGCCACAAAATCTTCTCCCCAGAACAAAGTGTAGCTTTAGAAAAGGCTGAGGGATAATCCTGCAGTCCAGACTAGAGGGATGATGTGAAGCTGATAATGAATTTCATTATGGGTGAGGAGTGGGTTCAGCACACACTGGTTCCCAGCTGAGGCCTAAATGAGTGTAAGGTGGCTGGCAGCATTCTCGTCACTGCTGCAAATTACACCCCCCACATTCTTGATGAACAGCACAGAATAAGGAGGCGCAGAGGAACCACTAGAACACACAGATTGGGGCATGAGAGTGAGTATCGATCCAGTCACAGGAACAACATATACTAGGATAATTTGAGCAAACAGTGGGGTTTACCTATTTGGAAGCAAGAGATCAATATCAACAATGCTGGCTTGGGATGTGGGACTTGGTGATGCAATGAAGACCCACATTAAACTCCCCTGTCTGCACACTTTTGGTGAGACAACACAGATGCTTCCATTTCTCAATACAAGACAAGCCTGTTTGCCTCCCTGTTGACTTTCACAGAGGGTGTGTGCACAGAGTAACTACAACCCGGTGAGTGGTGGGTCACTTTCAAGGATTTAGGGGTGCTTTCAAAATGTCAGACCTGGATGAGCCAACTGGTTCATGGCCCTCATGAAGGGAAACTTAGACCCTCTACACCTCATTACCCTGAGAGGAAATGAAGAAGATACAAGAGAGCCCATACTGATACCATTTTGAGAGGCTGAATTTCCTGTGACCCACCTCTTAAAACAAGGTTTTCATCCAACTTAGAAAAAGCCCTGTCATTTTGTTCTTCTGTTACTCTGATTGTCCTTGCTCCCTGATGAATAAGCTGGGGTTTATTATCAATATTATATGCAATAGGCAAGACAGCTGGGCTTTGAGGAGTTCAAGTCTGGGTGTAGACCCAGACACCCGGCTGGGAAGTGGGTCACCCTTAGGGGCAAGGACATTTGATTTTCACCCCGACACATGGCAAGCTGCAATGGGCCCCAGAACTCATTGGGCCAGTGCCGGGGCTCTGGGGCTAAAAGTTGCAGGGCTCAGTGTGGCATGCTGAAACCCAAATGGTTTGCCATGCCAAGCCCCAGATTTTAGGTCCATGTTTCAATCGGAGCACTTGGAGAGTGTGTGAGGAAAGGGAACTCGGTGCAGCCAAAATTTTTTTTTTCTTTTTACATTTTGGGGCAGCCAAGATTGCTGAGGCCTGAGCAGTGAAGAAGCCAGCAGCCCTGGAGGCTTGTGTTGTATGTCTGGGGCTGAACATCATGCTGGCAAGGAAAAGGGGGATGTTTGTGGCTGCCTGAGGCATCTTGTTGTGGGACACAGGGTCCTCCCTCAGGGCACTGAATTTTATTGTTATTTTTTTTTAATTGTGGGGTGGTGGTGTGTGTGTGTATGTGGTGCTGGTCTAGGCAGAGAGGTTGGGAATGCCATGTGGTTCAGGAGTTTGTATGCTAAACTGTTTGTAGAAAAGTTGTAAGTTCAACCCTGGGTAGGAACCCAGCAAGTGGTCCCTGTGGGTGGCATTGAAAGGTATTTTTTTCCACCCCTGACACATGGCAAGCTGCAGTGAGTCCCAGAACCCATTGGACCAGTTTCAGAGCTCTGGGATGGAAAGCTGCAGGGCATGGTGTGGCATGCCGAAACCCTCTGAGTTTCGGCATGCCACTCCAAACCCCAAATTTTAGTCCCATGTTTTAAATGGAGTACTCACAGTGTGTCTGAGGGAGGGAAACTTGGTGCGGCCAAAATGTATTTTTTTTTTCTTTTTCAAGTTTGGGGTAGTGGAGCCTACTGAGCCCTAAGCAGTGAAGAAGCCAGCAGCCCTGAAGGCTTGTGTTGTATCTCTAGGGCTCAGTATCAAGCTGGCAGAGTAAAGGGGATAAGCTACAGGTGGGAAGGTTGTGAGTGGAAGTCTGGTCCTAGAACTTGGCACCTGCTTGAAAAGTTGCTCCCTGCTGGGCACAAGGAATTTTTTTTTTCACCCCAACCCATGGCAAGTTGAAATGGGCCTCAGAACCCATCAGACCAGTGTCAGGGCTCTGGGGCTGAAAGCTGCAGGGCTCATCATGGCATGTCTTTGGGTTTTGGCATGTCATGTCAAGCCCCAGATTTTAGGCCCCTGCTTCAATCGGAGAACTCGGGATGTGTCTGAGGAAGGGGAACTTGGTGTGGACAAAATGTTTGTTTGTTTGTTTTCTTTTTCAACTTTGGGGCAATCGAGACTGTTGAGGCCTGAGCAGTGAAGAAACCAGCAGCCCCGTTAGGCTATTCATATGCCCGCCAAAATTGGCCTGAAAAGCATGCATGGGCCTGGTAGAAAGTGATGGAAGCAGAGAAATTTGCAAGAGGAGAGTCTACCTACAGCTTTGGTAAATGGAGGAGTAGTTTAGAGACAGCACAATGCTAACAGATTGCAAGGCAGTCCTTACCTATTGGGAAGAGTTAGGTCAGACTGTTAGGTCAGACTGGGGGTTTGGTCACAAATACCAAAAAACATTTCTTATTTTGGGAGACAGGGCTCTCAACTTTCAACCTACTTTCAGTCTACTTGAAGCCCGGCTCTCCTGCTATTGCATGTAATACTGATAATAAACTAAAGTAAGCGCAAGCCCGTATCACTTGTTCTTTGTCTTGCTCCCTGAGAAAAAAAATCGACAACCTAATCCACCAGAGTGTTCCACATGTTGTTCAAGGGCAAAACATGGCTCTGGCTAGGACTGTTTTTTTCTGGAGGCTCTGCACTGAGTGCATTTTAAAATGTTCATCTCAATATCTCATGGGGGAAGCAATGTTGGCAGCACAGACAGGTACTCTACACCAGGGCTAAAACTTTAAAGAAAAATAGGTGCCTACAAAAACCCAAGGGCTGAGTAAGCTAGTAAATTAATGAAACCCTGAAATCCTTAAACTTCAAATCTTTACTTCCACTCTCTTCTTCTCACTGTAGCTATAACCAACAGGTCAGGTTAAGCACAGGGGTGTGTGAAGGAGGAGGAATTAATTATTCTGAAAATATAAAATCATATTTAGCAGGAGCAGACAGGAAGATATAAGAGATAGTACAGTGGCTTTTTAATTCTGACCTGCAATGACTGTTATTTGATGTGAATCCATTTTGAGCCAGTAAATTGCGACTTGATTGTGAGCAAGATGTGAATGACCACTGTGTGCCATTGTCTATGCCAGTGGTCACCAACCAGTGGTTCTTGATCCATTGGTAGATCTCGGAGCCTCTTGCGGTAGATCCTGGAGCTTCTTGGAGTAGATCTGAGGCTGAGGTGGGGGATGGAGTGCCTGGGTGCATGTACGCGCATGCCCCAGCCCACCAGGTCAGTCCATGGGGGAGGGAAGGGGCAGGGGATAGATTGAGGCCCCTGCAGTGAGGGACAGTGCTGCAGAGGCAGGAGCAGGAGTAAGTTGAATGGGGCCCCGACTTACCTACTGGGGAGATGTGGCCCCAAATAATTTTTTCTCGATCTGCCCCCCACCCCTTTCCTGCCCACAGACTTACCTGCTGGATAGGGAAGGGGTGGGGAGGGTGGTGGCAGCAGTGGTAGATCTTGAGTTGCTTTTAAATGCCAAAGGTGATCTTCTACTTAAAAAGGTTGGAGACCACTGGTCTATGCTAAGTTTCGACATCAACTCCATTGGGTCAACTACATTATCTGGATGTCTGACTACGGACTCTGGCAGGAAGGTTTATTCTCAGAGATCAGTCAAGGTGTATGTTCAAAAGGAGGGTAGAGAAAGCACTTCAGGGATGTCCTCAAGGCCGACTTGAAAAAAGGCACCATCAACATCAACTCATGGGAGGCTATTGCTTAGGACCATCTCAAATGGAGGAAGAGTCGGCTGTAAGGATCTCAGTACTCTGAAACCTCACAACAACAACAGGAGATAGAAAAGCAGGAGTGGCAGAAACAGTGTGTCACGGACCAAATCAGGAATCCAGAGCCATCTACCATGCAAGGAAACACATGCCTGAGTTGCAATAGAACATGTTGATCCTGAATTGGCCTCGTCAGCCATCTTCAGACCCACCGATAAGACAGTCATGGAAGAAAATCATCGACTGCAAGGGATTGTCAATGATGATGAAGCTAAACATGTTTGTCATTAAAAACCAGATGCAGCACCAGTGAGTAGCCCTAGGTGAGCTAATAAGAAACATTATCAAGTGTGACACAGTGGCAACTACAACTTACTGCTCCATGAGAAAAACTTGTTTGGGCTAGATCAAGGCACTCACATCTCCCACTAGGCTAGAGGCTGATCTCAGTGGTACCTGTGCAGAGTTGGAGCACTTCAACTGACTGCGAGGCTAAGCAGGGATGCTGGCTGAACATCCTGTCTGATTTTGAAATTAATTTAATAAGCAGAGAGTCAGGTACAGCCAGCACTCGCTGTTCCATGGGGAATGCCATCTGGAAGATGTAGGTGTGTCCATATTTGGCAGTGGGACTGAAGAAGAACTACTGACAACTAAAGGTAGCATGTTGTAATCACCTGGCCAGTAGCACTGGCCATATTGAAATTACTCAGAGTGCAATGAAAATCTATTGCAGTTAGACCTGGTCAACAATTGGGATTTGAAGTTAGTGGGAAATTCTGATTCTGAGATTTGGGTTTGTTTTGAATAAGAACAAAACCAGGTTGTTCAAAATGCCCAGGATCTGGGAATTAGAAAAAATCATCCTGGAAACACCCCCTGATGCACAGCGTTTCCAGAGTACAGTATCAATTTATGCCTTCAGGGACTCTGCAGTGCCTGACTGAGATGTCAAAGTTATGGCTACAACTAGCATTGGTGAAATGACTAGTGGCTTGCAGGGCCTGGGGGTCTGCATCAACCCTACCACATAGACTTCCCTGCGGATGAGGATGACAGACTGCCATATCATCCAGCTCCCAGGGCTACCCACTTAGGAACTGGGTGGCATAGAGAGCAAGCTGGCACCAGAGCCTGCAAATCCTGGGATTCTTTGTGCAGGAAGCTCTGCATGATGAGGCTGCCCAGGATCCACATACTCAGCCTAGCAGCATCCGACCGGGAAGCCAGGCAGTGTGCTTATGGAACCTGCCAATGCTTAAAAAATTATTGCCGAACCCAATATGTTCTCTTGGAATAATTTGGGTTCTAAGAATCAGCATTTGTTGGTGAAACTTGTTTTTGTCATCAGAAAAGTTCCAAGAGGCTCTAGCTGCAATGTATATGTCCATGCACACTACTGCTCCTGACTATAGCAGACAGTAGAAACACAACTGCTTACCTCGGGACTGTGGTGGGCCAGTAGGGGGCGCTCCTGTGTTGAGCCACCCACCTCACTGTGCCTGACCACCTTCCAGGCTCCAAGTGCCTCCCTGGGGGTGCCTCATGTCTGGCCGACCCCTTCCTGGAGCACACCCACTAGCCTGGGGGTTCCACTGCCACCACCCAGGGATGGGCTTGATTCTGGCTCTGCGCACCCTGGGAAACACAGGCCTAGTAGCCCTCGAGGGTATTTGATTCACTTCAAGAACTTGGGATGCTTCTCTGATCCCTCTGCTTCTAGGCAGAGGGAGCAGGTTTCCCCCCTCCCTCAGGAATGTATCCAGCTCAGGTTATCTAAAGAGATAGGGTAAGGTGTGTATCCTCTGCTGGGCCCATCCTAACCAAATTATCACAGAGCAGAGTTTTTGGGGAGAAACAGAGGTGGCCTTCTGCCACAGGGACCAGTACTGGAAAGGGCAGTGAGTGTTTCTCCTCTAGGGCATGATACCTGGGACCATACTTCTGGAGTGCTGGAATTCAGGTTTCATTCCATATTGGAAAATTCTCAGTGGCTATCATGCGTTTAACAATCATGGCTACCAGGAACTCTTAGATGGCTCTGGATTTGTAACAAATATTTTTCCTCTCTCAGGGCCAGCTTGCAAAAGTACCTAGTGAAAACAGAGCATGTATTTGACTGAAATCATATTAGTTCCATGTTCATCCACACACATTTACAGTCATCAGAACTCAAAAAGGGCTGAATAAAGGATGTGACATCTTGCCAGATTTCATCCAGTCCTCTCACCCACACAAAAAAAAGTTACTGAAGTAAATAAGCTTTGAGCTTTCTAATTCCCTGCAGCTTTGCATGATGAATGACTCATTTTCCATAATGCAGTGAGTATATACCCACACACAGCCTCCAAGAAGATTAAGGCTATTATTTCCTCAAAGTGCTGTATCGCCTGTAGACCTTCATGCATTAGTTTAAGATGCTTTATGAAAATCAGTATCTACATGTATATAAAAAAGTGGTGTATTATTTACTGACATGGTATTTTATGCTTTTGCCTTACCAGGTTAACAGGTAAAACGTTAGGCTCCATACAAGAAGCCTTGTCTCTCATTGATTTAATCAAATCTTGAGAAAACAATATGACAGTCTTCTTGGCTTCACCAAAACAAGATGTATCAGGAAAATCCACCTAAAGCTCACCTAGGGCTGCTCCAGAGGAAGGGTCACAAGATTGGCACATTAAGGGCTGAAAGGAATTGTGCTGTTGTTCTTTCCAGAGGACTGTCAGGTTACACGCAGAACTAATACACTGCATACAGACAGGTAGGTGTGTTAATTGGGCCACAGTGGTACAATCTTAAAAGCATTTGTTGGTCGTAATCCCCTGAGTGCATTACTCTATCACAGGGAAGGAGTATTAGAAATGCCCTATCTTCCAAAGTAGAATGAAGGCGTGAGGAAACAAACAAGCTGGTGGTTCATGCTTTGTCAATTGATTCTTAATCATTCTGGTTCTTATTTTTTCAGGCAGGACTAAACTTGCTGATCTTTGGGTGCAATTTTGAATCCTATTTTTATATCCTTGACAAACTGTACGCTCAACTAAGTAGCAGGTACCAAAGATAACCACATCTTCGTCTCCTAATGGTTGCACCTATAGCTCATTTGGAGTGCAGATACTAGTGGGAGCAAAACTGTGCCTAAGAAAACAGATTAGTTTGGGGCCTAGCTGAAAATTGTGTTGCTATTTTCCATCAGTGCTGGAGAGTTAGACAAGATATACATATATATGCAGCCTGGCTGGGTTAGGTCAGGGTTTAAGTACTCTTAAGATGAAGCATAAGTCATTAGTTTTGCTGTGTAAAACAACACTACATGACACCTTCCCTATTGCTCAAAGGAGCATTTCTCTCCTCATGCCGTTGTGGTCCCAGTGTGATCAGCAGTGGGATGAAAGGTAGATCTCCCTCCAGAGAAGCCAAGGAAGTTGCTGACAGGACACTGTCCAAGCAAACCTCTCCTTTTTCTAATATGCTTCCTATTTTGCACCACAATCTGTTGATTCATCTGGACACTGTTCAATGCCCATCTGTTGGATCACATGTCCAAGATAACTAGGGTAGGATTTGGACAAGGTGAGAGTTTATAGCAGGTCTACTGATCAGCAGGGATCTGGGTTTTCCGTTTCCCATGGAAAAACAGAGAAAACAGCAGATTTCTCCCGTTACCCAAAGAAAACATAGATTTTTCATTTTAATGGAGAAACCCATGGATTTTGTAGTTTTGCAGCGAGCTCTCTGCAGGCTGGCAGAGTTCCAGCTTGGGGGGAGGTTGGGGGCAACGGGAGGAGGGCAGTCAGGCAGGGGATGTCATATGCATGTGCATGCATGTGGCCACCAGATAGCCTGGAGAGCAGCTCCCACAGGTAAGTGGGAGGGGGGAATTGAGGCCCCTATAGGGAGGGAGGGAAGGAGTTGGGCAGGGCTGGGGCTGCTGCCCAGCTGCGGGGTGCATGGGACTTGGTGCCTGGGCTGGAATGTGCAACTGCAGGGCCACGGCAGGGAGTGGGACAGGGCCACAGGTGGCTTGTCTTGGGGGGGTGGGGGATGGCCCCAGCTTCTCAGCCAGGGTTCAGGCACTGCTGCAGGGGGTAGGGGGCTGCAGACTTGGCCCTTGGCCCCACAGCCCTGGCAGATGGGGGCCCCCTCCAGCTGGTCTGGTGGGGGCAGGGGGCTGTGGGGGGAGCAAAGGGCAGCAGCAGGATGAGGAGGTTGTGGGAGGAGTGAGGGGCACCAGCAGGGCCAGAGTGCTGGGGGGGAGGCAGGAAAGTGATGGGCACCAGAGGGCAGGGGGAGTTCTGATTTTCCATGATAAAAAACCCAAAATGTATAGGTATTTAGAATTTATTTAATTATAAGATATAGGCACTGGTAGGTTTCCAAATTGCTTTAAAATTGTAAATATATCAAGAAAACATTGTGTTCAACGGATACCTATATGTATAGTGGCCTTTCATATTAATAATGGATTTTGGGGTTTTAATCAGAGAATTTGCAATTTTTTATCAGAGAATCTGCAATGTTTTAATCAGGGAAAAGCAGGATCCCTGCTGATCAGAGGAGCTTGTGTGGCAGTGATGCTACTGCTGTTTTCATTTTCACTCTGTAGAAATTCCAGTGATTTAAAAATCGAAATAATGGAAATAAAATGAATAAAGTAGCATATCTGAGACACTGCTGGAGGCAAGATACTGGATTTGAGGGACCACTGCTGTAGGTTGGTACTTCAAGACCAACTGTGTGTTGTGGGATGTCAAGATAGCCGGCAGCTTCCCTGCAAAGAATTGTGTAATCTTCTTCTGCACAAGTACATTCAAACGCACCATCTCCTCTCAACAAGGCCAGCACATTATCCGCTCGATTAATAAGGGAACCTTAATTAAAATTCTAAGCTTGAAAAAAAGAGGGAAGCACAATTTTATAGCTTGGCAATCAGTTTAATGAGGCAAACTTTATAGTGAGTTTCTATTTCCTAGGATGGCACTTTGACTTGCCAAATATAACAGAAATGAGTTGAAGGAATACGGCCCGAGTTGGACCCAGGCAAAACTGCAGTTACCATGCAAGATGAACAGAGATGAGAGAAACTTCAAGAATGGATATTGTTTTAGAGGGAAAGATCTTTAGTATATGCACTGCCATCTACCATGTTGGTACAGCCCCATTTACAAGAGGGAGCCAACATGATTGGCTGCTGAGTGTTACTGCTCTGCACAAGACAGACAACTCTACTGCATGTCACTGAGAATAGACTACAGGACCTCTCATTTGTTCACTCGTTCAGAGCCATTTGTGGTTAAAGTTGTTACTTCTCACATCCACGGCCCCATGCTGACATATATGAGCTGAAAAGCAACCAGAAATGTATTCCTAAAGTTATGCCAGTCTGAACGATCACAGAGGCCCAAGATGTGGGTAAAGAACATCTTTCAAACAATATTAATGTTATTCATTATGGCTATAATAGTTAAAGATGTGCATGTAAACTAGATAGGGAAAAAGCAGTAACTTATGAAAAATAAATGTTTCTTGACTTAGAACTATCCTATCCAGACTGCCTTGTGTGTTTAACTTATGTAAAAGGCTTATTATGTGCAAATTTTTCTCTCCAAAAATTCCATGCCGGAGCCACATTTCCATTGCAAATAAGGTCCTGTTGTCAAATCTAAGACAGCCGTGGACAAGGAAAGAATACAGATTTTTTTGGTGATGAAAGGTGCAACTTCAAAAAAAGATTGCACAGGCAGTGACACTGTCAGCTGTGTGGTTCCCTATGTAGCCCATTCTGCTCTCTTTACATTCAAAGGAGCTGTTCTGATTTGGTAATTTTTCTGTACACTTTTGTACAGAATTGTTTCACTTATGCTGCAAAAAGAAGAGATCTCCCTTTTACTTATACGATGCTTCTCAGCACAGTGTTAAACAAAGGCCAACACTCCCTTAGAATGGCATTACACCTCCTGTCCGAGGCTCAGTCCTGATCTCACACCATGTATACACCAATGTAACTCCAAGAACTGTTACTCATGTAACAGGGAAGGGCTGTGGGAAGAAGAACTGAGCCATGTAGGCTGGCCACAACAGTGAAGATCTTCATCAGTGTAAGAGCAGAACTTGTTTAATAGACATGAGCCAGTGTTGGAAAGTCTAAGACTTTTGCACAGCTGTGCACAAAATACTTTCTTCCATACACAGTACTTCTTTTTTAGAGAAGCCAATAGATAAGAAGGAACAAGTCTATGAAAGACTGTGATGCAAGGCCTCTGCACTTCCTTTCAGCCAAAGTTTCTAGATCTGCGTGGGTCCAGAGAAAGTGAAGGGCATTATAGTCTGAAAAGAAATATTCTGGTTGGTCTCACTTGTCCTTTGCCATTGCATTCTCTGGGGGTAGGGAGAGAGAAGTAGCTAGCCATGTTATTCTGAAGTCAGGCAGAAGGCAGGGCATGGTGGCACCTTACAAACTAACTTGTTCAGAGAGGCATAAGCTTTTGTAGGTGACAATCTACTTTGTCATCTACTTTGGAGGCAGGGAGAGGCACTTAGCAGGAGGAGTTCTGCACTTGAACTCCCTCCTCTCCACACTGGCTGTTAGAAGGGTCAGCCCATGTACAAGGAAGAGGAAACTGGGACTGGGGGCAGAGTAACTTCTGGGGCAAGAAAAAGCATGGAGGGTGACATAGGTCCTGCTGTGATTACATTGCTCTTGCTCAGAGATATGCCTCTTTTTGATGCAGGCCCCTCTCTGGTAAAGGACATCTGTCACTGGAAATGCAGGGAAGAGATATTACATGGGGACAAAGAGGGCTGCTAACTTGTGCTATCACTAAAAAAAAGAGCAATATTTTCCCATTTGTGAGGAAATACTTATCTAAATTAAATGCAGAGGCCCTAATGAAACAATAATATTTATTACACACTTCATTGCCTCCCCATGGTTAAATATAATTGAGTTATGTTCCAATTCCAACTGGAGCCATGAGGCGAAGAATGTTGCAGACCTGCCCCCCTTTCCCAATGGTTCGGCAAGACACGCTGACAGCAGTTAATTAAATAAACACTGGAAGCTTTGTTTTTAAGAAATAAAATTAGTAGATAACTATCAGTCCTGCACTTAATAAAGGAAATAATTTAATTCATTGCTATCCTGGAATTATTCACTCAGTCTGCTCTCAGTTGCACCAAGAGAAATGCAGAGTAAATTTGTTGGTCTGATGCCCCAGAGTCCTGCTCCTTTTGCTATCTACAAAGAGAGGATGGCCCTCTTTGACAGGGAGTTCTGCCCCTGTCACACTACAGCCCATTTGAGTCACTCCACTAGCTTATTCAGGCTACAAACCCAACAGAACTGGTCACTGGGGAATTTTTTATCCTAAGGGACAGCCTCTCTCTGGCCCTTGGTGCAGAGACTGTGACCAGATGGGAAGGTTTCCGTTTCCTAGAACAACTCTTGGGGCTACAGGCAACCAGCCTTGGTCCTGGCTAAGCATCGTAGACAGGAACTGATGATTAATGCAACAAATACAGGGTTTAAAATCCCAACCCAGAAGTTGCAGGTCAGGCTCCTTTTAACAGCTCCTCAACACAGCACATTCCTTCACCATTATCAGACCAGTTTACACTGGACAGATTAACCTCTCAGCTGTAAACAAGGAGATTTCAGTACACCAGTACACCCTAATGTACTAGGGCAGTTGGATTTGGGAGACTGGGGTCCTATACCCAGTTCAGCCACGGGAAGCCACTCAGTGCCTCAGTTTCCTTATATGTAAAACAAGAATATCAGTTCTCATTGTTAAATTACTGATTAGAGTGCTGTGAGAGCTGGGTATTCTCTGAAGGCCAATACAATGAGAGCTAACTGGCAGCAGTCCCTGATGTTTATGGCAAGTGCAAAATGTCCCAGCCCCATCTACACATCAGCTGCTGGTACTGAGCATTCTCTTAACAGAAAGGAGATCCCAAAGGGGCTGAAGGTACTAGGCTGTGGGCTATTTTGCATTGTCATAGCAGCACAAAGAAGTCAGAACAGAGAATAAGCTGACACAAGTAAGTGTCAGAATATTACAGGGTGTACCAGGTTTTTGCAAGATTTCTGGAAGCAAATCCTTCTTAGTAGTAGAATTGGGGCATCTATTCTGCTCAAAGGGAAGCCTGGGCTTCCAGCTTCAGCACTTGTGTTTCTCACAATGGCTCTGTTAGCATGTCCTAGTGTGGTGCAACCGTCTTGGAAGCTTGCAGCAAGCAAACGTTTGCTGTGACAGAGTAATCCTTTCAAAACCAAATCACTGGGGAAAGCAAATCCTTAACACGTACCTAGCTTAACCAGTCAGCCCACTCTGGCTTGGTGAGAATGGTCTCTCTTTGCACTGGACTGCCAGGCAGACTGCATGACTGCATCCAACATCCCTGGCTTTGGCCCTGACTGATCCAACTGGAATTCTTCCTCTTGCTAGGAAAGCAAGTCTTTATACAAGCCCCTTTGCAGCTCCACCTTCTGTTTCAAGCCCCAGTCACTTTGTTTGTATGTGCACTGTGCTTGTCCCCAACACTGCCCTGGATCTCCAGTGGGAGAGGGGTTGTGGTCAGACTGGTAATCATTCATTCATATGCCAATAAATAACTTTCACTAGCAGTTATTAAAAGTGAATAATGTTGTCACTGGTCTGCCTTACATCTTCTAAGGCAGCTCTATTTATGTGTTGACGAATTTTGATAGGCTATTTATACTGACCCAGGTAAGTCCATGTGACCCACGCAGCCCATTCAATGCTTATTCCTTTGCTCTAGCATACATCTCTGGAAAGAATATTAATGCCTTGCAACTCAGCAGATAACAGAAGAGTGGAGTAAAAAGCCATGTGATTTTAATTAAAATACAGATGCTTCCTACATTATCCCCATGATAATATCTTTACACCACTGCAGAATTTGGCTTGAGGACTTTGGTAGGAGCTGTATATGTTCAACCCATATGTATTTGCTTCCAGCTCCCTGGTGCTTCCTAATGCACCTTAGGAGTTAATGCTGGGCTATGTCTACTGCTTGCTTCCAATCTGTTATTTTCATTTTCTTATGGATAATTCAGGAGAAAGGATTTTTGTTTTTACTGACAGACAGGACTAAGGTTTCCCAAGCTATGCTTTTCAAGCTAATCGGAGTACACTGCTAGTGGTCACAAGTCTGTCACCAGGCCAAATAGCACAAGAGAACCTCTTTCCACTCCATCTGATTAGTGGAGTAAATTAGGAAGAGAGACAGTTCTTGTTTTCAAATTTTGCAAGGGAAGGTAAGGGAGACTTAATTTACAGACATCTTGTACTGTCAGGAGCTTCTAAACAGTCATTGATTTTTTTCCTTTTTAGAGTGTCTCTCTTTAGAAGGAAGGAAATGTTCATTATGTATGTTCTCTCTCTTTATTCCCAAGCCAGTGCACTGTGTGCATCAGATCTACTGGAATAGAAAAGCCAAAAATGCTCTCACTTGTGCAAACTTCATTATAGGTTAAGAAAGCAGAAGAAAAGACCTGTCGGACTGGCTGTTCTTTGCAGATGAGCAAAAATAACCATAGAGATATTTTTGGGGATCTTGGGATCTCTATCAGAGGTTTGCAGAACATTTTGCTCCAGAAGTGAAGTAATCTGGCACCACCATCAGCGGAGAGTCTGAAAGTTTGTGCCTAAATGTTCAGACATGTTGAATGCCCAACTAATTTGTAATACAAAAGTAATTGGTCTTTCTATTTTAAATGTGGAGGTGTTAAGGATAATTTTAGTGTGTTTTCCATTAGAACAGAACAGGACAGAGAGTGTCAGGGTTTTGGTTGCCTTCCATAAGGAGCTTTAATGAGCTTCTAAGCTAGCCTCAGTAGCTCCACTAGCAGTCCTTCATTGTGGGAGGAGACCCAGCAATGTGTAAGGGACCCCAGCACCTCCCTCAGCCCTACTTTTCTACGAATCTATGAAACCAGAAAGCAGGCCACTCCAGCCATGCTTGTCCCTATCCTTATTTCCTCAGGACAATTTCTTGTTCTTTGCTGCTAGCCCCTCTTCTCAGCATTTTTTTTCCACAACCTCCAAAGCTTTCTCCAGGTTAAAGCTGTTGTGATTACATTTCCTGTGATCTTGTCTAGCTATTATATAACCTCTCCCTACCTGCAATACTAACCTCTTTGCAACTGAACTAAAAATGTTGCCTTAGGTACTGCCTATGGCAGCCACATGAGCCCCCAGGGACATGTGATCCCATGGAAGATTACAACTCCCCAAACTTCAGCCTTAAAGGGACTATGAACTTATCGCAGAGGTGCTGACTATGCCAGTCTGCAGTGGTCCAGTTTGCACTGTTCTTTGCAATTAGACCATATTGAAAGATTATAATACTTTTACTCATCTATTTTCATAACACAGAGACTAGAATCTGCCTGCCATATGCTACTGGTTGCTACCTTCTCATCTACTCCTACCACCCACAGCCCTTTTGCTCTATGTAGTTACTTGTTACACCCTTCTGCATCAACAACAGCAGCTCCCTTATACAGCTAGCATGACATAAGATGCTGAGACATGTTTAATTCTTCCGTTCATTATTTGTAAGTTTTAACAGTTCATCATAATCATCTTTGCTATAAACATAAAACTGTGTTCCTAGAAAACTATGTTCCCCTTTAAGAATAGTCAGTTTTTTGGATTTCATAGATTTCATAGACATTAGGGCTGGAAGGGACCTCACAAGATCATCAGGTCCAGCCTTCTACCCAAGGAGCAGGATATCAGCTAGGGTGAAAGGATCCCAGCAAGATAGGCACCCAAGTATTTTTTGAAAGCGTCCGGAGTAGGTGCTTGTACCACCTCTGGGCCTATTCCAGGCCCCGGGGACTCGGATGGTAAATAGTTTTTTCCTTATATCCAGCCTAAAACAGTTTTACAGGAATTTGTGACCATTGGATCTTGTCTTCCCTTGGGGTGCTCTGGTGAACTGACGTTCTCCTAGTTCCTGATGCACACCCCTAATGTACTTATAGGCTGCCACCAAGTCACCCCTGAGCCTAAGCTTTTCCAGGCTGAAGAGCCCCGTGGCTCTTAGCGTATCCTCATAAGGCCTGTTCTCTTGTCCTCTAATCATGCACGTGGCTCTCCTCTGGACCCTCTCAAGCTTCTCCACATTTTTTCTGAATTGTGGAGCCCAGAATTGGATTTAGTATTCCAGCTGCAGCCTCACCAAGGCTGAGTAAAGTGGGAGGATGACTACCTGGGTCTTCCTGGGTCTTGCACCCCTGGGTTTCGCATCACTAGATGCACGCCAGAGTTTTGTTTGCTTTGCTGGCTGTGGTGTCATATTGGTGGCTTATGTTCATCTTGTGGTTAATCGTGACCCGCAAGTCTCTTTCAGTCATGGTGCTAGCGAGTGTTGCACTGCCAAGCCTATAAGTGTGATGTGGATTGTTTCTTCTGAGGTGGAGTACTTTGCATTTCTCCATGTTGAACGCCATCAGGTTTTGATCCTCCTACCTTGCAAACCTGTTGAGGTCAGCATGGATTGCTAGCCTATCCCCTAGGGTGACCAAACTTCCCCATAGTTTGGTGTTGTCAGCAAACTTAGCCAGTCCACTTCTGACATCAGAGTTTAAATCATTTATAAATACAGTGACGAATACAGGTCTGAGAATGGAGCCCTGGGGGACACCATTGGTCACCATGTGCCATGTTGTCTTGGTTGCATTAACTATCGCTCTCTTGGTCCATCCACAGAGCCAGTTCCCCAGCCATCAGACTGTAAGGTTGTCAAGGCCACAGTTCCTAAATTTTACCATGAGGACATCATGGGACACCAGGTCAAAAGCTTTCTTGAAGTCCAAATATATGATATCAATCTCTTCTCCTTTGTCCAGGTGATGTGTCACCTGGTCATAGAAAGAAATGAGATTGGTCAGGCAAGACCTACCTGTAACGAAGCCGTGTTGGCTCTCTCTCAGTGTTGCCTTCCATTAGCTTGTTGTTAATGGTTTTCTTGATGATTTTTTCCAAGATCTTTCCCAGGATTGAGGTCAAACTGATTGGTCTGTAGTTTTCTGGATCTTCCTTCCTCCCTTTCTTGAAGATAGGCACCACATTAACCCTTTTCCAATCTTCAGGTATCTCGCGTGAGTGCCATGAGCTCTCAAATGTCCTCGCCATTGGCCATGCTATGATGTTAACCAGTTCCTTTAGAACTCTTGGGTGCATTCCATCTGGGACAGCTGATTTGTGGATGTCCAGCCCCTCAAGGTGTTCCCTCACAAGATCCATGCCAATGCTGGGCGTATGTTTCCCCTTTTCCTGGTGATCCTGCATTTGTCAGGTGGGGGGATCCCCTTGGGCTGGTGGAAGACGGACACAAAATAATCAGTAAGGAGATTGGCTTTTTCCTGGGTGCCGGTTATTAGTTGCCCCATTTGGTATAGCAAGGGCCCAATGTTGTCCTTGGTTTTTTTCGACTTCCCACGTATCTGAAGAAGGACTTTTTATTGGCCTTGATTTGTGTAGCCAGTTTGAGCTCAGTATCAGCCTTGACTTTCCTAGTTCACTCCCTACGGGTGCGGGCCAGTGCTGAATACTCTTTGGTGGTGTGTGTCTGGGCACTGTTGGTGCCTGTCACTTTAAGGGCTGGAGCAGGCAGCAGCCAGGTGCTTGAGTACAGTGGCCATTTTGAGACCCATGATATATATGGTGAAGCAGCAGCTTGCTGCTGGCAGCCATGAGAGAGACATCAGCTGGTGGAACTGAGGCTCAGGAACAGGTTGGAGGTTTATGGGCTGGGGTTATGGGGATGGAGAAGGCTCTTGGTCCTGGGCAGGACCTAAAACTATACTCTACCGAGGATAGGTGGCCTGGTGGGGCACCTAGTGGCATGGGAACCCCCAGGAAATTCCAGACCAGTTACCACTGCAGTGAAAGGTGGGTCAGGACACCTTAATACCCCAGCTCCCACAACCGGGTGTGTAACCCCATAGTAGGGCCTGAGAAGGTAGACCCATGTTAGAGAGTGTGGGCTAGATTCTCAGAAGCCTGACTTGAGGCACTCTTGACTGGTCAATGCTAGGGCCAGGACCAGAAGGGTCAAAAGGGCCAGGGGCCCACTTTGAGGGATGCCCAGAGCCAAAGCCCTGGGGTTCTGACTGGCCTTGGAGGTGAGGCCTGTGTGGCCAAAGGTCCTTGGGAGGGAGCACACCCAAGAGGGGGAAGAGTGCAGGGAGCTAGGCAGCCCAGAATGAGGGCATAGTAGGCCCCCTGATAGGAGGGATCCAGTTGAGATCCAGATTGGAGGGTTATGGGGCTCAGTGTGGGACCAGAGATGTCAAGAATTTAGATGCCATCTGTGAGGCATGTGCTGCAGTGTAGGGAAGGTTTCAGAGCTGCAGGTAACACCCCCTGGCATCGGGGCAGGAAATGAGGAGCTTCCCACCTGGGTAATACCTTAATCACTTCCCATCAAGGTGTGGCAGGTGAGAGAGGTAGCAGTTAGCTCAGGAAACAGGTGGGTAGGCCAACATCCAACTGGCCCTGGGAAAGACCCCTGTTACATGGTGTTTCCTGTCTTCCATCCTTTATAAACTTCTTTTTCAGACACAGGAGGCCCATGAGTTCCCTATTGAGCCAAAGGGGTCACCCAGCCCTTTTGCTACGTCTTCTATGGACTGGAATGGACTTCCCTTGTGCTTCAAGGATTGCATCCTTGAGGAGCAACCACTCATTGTGGAGTCCCCTCCCTGTCAGATTATGGCCTCTAAGGGCCTCAACTACTAGCACCCTGAGCTTGTGAAAGTTGGCTTTCCTAAAGTCAAGGACTTCTGCATTGCTGACTGACTTGCCAGCTTTGTGGTGGATAGAGAAAGTGATCAACTCATGATCACTGTCTCCCAGCTTCCTGTCGATTCTCAGGTTGCTCACTAAATTGTTCCCTTTGGCCAGTACCAGGTCCAGTCCAGCAGTGCCTTGCCGCTTGTCGGCCTGTAGACTTCTTGAGACAAATAGAGCTCGTCAATGCATGTGAGGAAGCACTTTGACCGATCAGATTTGACTGAGTGCTCTTCCCATGAGATGGCAGGGTAGGTGAAGTTGCCCATGACAACCATGCACTGAGAGCATGCAGCCTCAGCCAGTTCCATAGCGAATTCGTGGTCAAGTTCTTGCTCCTGATTCGGAGGTCTGTAGTAGACTTCTACCATTATATCCCCTGCACTATGTTCCCCCCATATTCTTACCCAGGGTCTCATGTCATCCTCTTTGGTTGCCAATCTCCACCTGTAGGGAAGTGTACTGCTCCTTCACAGAGAGAGCTACACCCTCGCCCTTTCTTGCAACATGATTTCTCCAGTACAACACATAGCTATCTATACCTGTGGTCCAGTCATAGGTGGAGTTCCAACAGGTCTCTGTTAAGCCTATGAGATCATAGTCATTTCTGTTTAGTAGAAGGGCCAGTTCCTCTTGTTTGTTGCCCAGGCTCCTGGCATTTGTGTATAGGCAAGTGAGTCTGCCATTGGAGGCCCTAGGCTTCCCTACACTCCTTGAAGAGTCCTGTTCCTGGGCTGAGGTAAGAGTGAGTTCCCTTGTGCAGCCTGACCACCTGCTTTTGTGGTTGAGGCTTGGTGGGCTTGCACTGGTGGTTATCCACCCATCCCCTGGCAAACTTAGTTTAAAGCCTGGTCAAGCAGGCCATTCTAGCTGAGAAGAGCTTTTCCCCCAATCGAATGAGGTGAAGGCCATCCCTGCCCAACAAATCACTTCCTCTCTCTCTGAAGTGTGGATTGTGGTCCTAGAAGCTGAAGCCTTCATGACAGCACCAGCGCCACAATCTTCTGTTACCTTCTACATTTCTTCTATCCCTCCTATGCCCATGACCCATAACTGGAAGGATTGTGGAGAAAACCACCTGTGCCCCCAACCCTCTGAGCCCCACTCCCAGAGTCCTGTAGTCATTCATGACCTGGCTGGGATTGCTCCAAGCCGTGTCATTTGTGCCCACATAGATAAGGAGCATGGGGTAGTGGTCGGAGGGCTGGATAAGTTTTGGGATCCTCTCAGCTACATCCTGGATATGGGCCCCTGGGAGGCAGCAGGCCTCTTGGGCTAAGGGGTTGGGGTGGCAGATCGCTTTCTCAGTACCCCTCAAGAGGGAGTTTCCCACGATGACCAGTCTGCATTTCTTCTTAGGGGTGGTTGCTGTTTACTTTTTTTTCTCAGGTGCATGAGCTGGTGGCTCTGCTGGCTCTACTGGTGCTGTGAAGAGTTTGTGCCTGTTGTGGAGATCCAGGGGGGTGGTGACCCTGGCACTGTGTGTGTTGGGGCCGGAGACAACCTTCATCCAAGCGATCCCTGGCTGGACATTATGGGAGCTCCTCTTGCCAACCCTTGTCCTGTCAGCCAACCTTGCTCTTCCCTGTTCTTTCTTCTGGTGAAAAGCCGAGCAGTAAGAGTCAATCTCCTCTTTGCCACCCCTGATGGCGCACAGTCTCTGCACTGTGGTCTGGAGCTTCCCTGTCCACTACTCTAGAGACTCCAATGCAGAGCAAACTTCACAAGGGGAGGTGTCATTGTACCTGATCTCATATGCCTGCAGATGTGCCAAGCAGCCCCAACAGCGGAGAGCCAGGGGATAATACAGTCTTTAGAATTCAAAGCTATTAGAAGGTGGCAGGCAATAATGTAATCTTTTCTTTCCAGTTCTGATGCCTTCATAGTATCGCTTGTCATCTTTATCTAATTTCCTCTTTCTTTCCTTTGGAAGAAGAGATGCTTTATTAAGAACACAGATCATACTTTGCTACAAATGATACACATATGAAAAAGGCTTCATTCTAATGCACTGCTTATATCTGTCCTATTAGAGAGATCTGTCAAAGCATTCCTGTCATTTTCACGTTAGCAGCATGCATCCGAGCCGAGAATGATGCCTTAACAGCTCTTATTGGGATGTCAAAATCACTCTGCTTCTTCTCGGCTGACTGAATAGCACAGGAGCAGGGGACTGAATAACAGAACCTTCCCTGTTGACGTCACCAGCCTAA
The DNA here is from genome assembly GCF_030867095.1 of Alligator mississippiensis. Taxonomy (NCBI): domain Eukaryota; kingdom Metazoa; phylum Chordata; order Crocodylia; family Alligatoridae; genus Alligator; species Alligator mississippiensis. Next base: position 15,559,717 of record NC_081835.1, read on the forward strand.
ATGCAGCTCAGAATGATGGTACTGGACACTAACTGCTATCTAGTTGTTTCTGATTGCTTCTGCAAAGTGTGTTGGATGCTCCAATTGTCCACATCACTGGGAAGACCCCTGCTAATAACCTCAGCCAAGATACAGTTGCTATCAAACATACAGGACCAGAGTTTGAAAATACTCTTATCTGTGATGAGGAGGACCTTAGTTCTCAGGTGGTCCCATTTATTTCAATTACCCTGATTACAGGAGAAGGTATCAGAGTCTGGTCCTCACATGGCACCTCTGGCAGGCTCATGGCATCCAGGTGGGCAGTCTGCAGGGAAATTGGCTGGCACCATGCAGCCAGGAGTGGGCCTAAAGAGTTCCTAGGATAAAAGGAGCACCTTAGCTGCAGCTCGGGGGAGAAAGAAAGATGGAGCACCAAGTCCCCACGGGAGTTAACCACAGGATAACATTTCCAGAGCCCAGTCTGCAGGGCAAACCCTTTGCGGGGCCTGGGAACACACATACCCGTGGCAGTAGAGCTAGGGATCCTTCCCAAGGCAGAAGCCCCTGCTGAGCCAGAAGAAGTTGCAGATGGCTGGAAACTTGTGGGGGAGGGAGCAGGTATCGGCACAGGGGCTACAACTGGTGAGGCACGCCTGATCAAGCAACCACTTGCTCACCACGATGCTGACAGGTACTCTGAGAGAAGTTGGGATGGAAGGGGGCCCATCTGAGAAGGACTTGTAGGACCCACTGAGACAGGGAACTTGTTGGGTGCATTCGTGGCTCTATGCATCATGTATGAGCGCGCCTGGAGTCAGAAATTCCTGCAAAGGCAGTGCCATCCTTGCAGGGCCCAAGTGAGTATGAGGAAACATCTCATGAAGTAGCGCACCATGTCGCCGGGTGCCAACAGGTCTAAGGCGCTGGCCCACCCAGAGCGTACCTGCACCTGGGGAAGTGTGTAGGAGCTGGGTAAAACACATTCTGCTAAGCCTAGAGTGTGGGACTGAAGTGGTTAGAGGCAAGTAGCATCATTGTCCTGTTCACCTGCACCATCAGAGCATTTTGTGTTCAGTTATAGTTAAATTGTACATCTGTTAAGGCAGGAGAGCCTGGCCATACTCCTGCAAAGAACAGTGTGGGCAAGAGTTCTAGGGAAGCAATGACACCAGCATCCCGCTCCAGAGCTGATCAGCCCAAAGCAGACCACCTGAGTCGAAAGGGGTGAGGTGCAGGGGAGGAGGAGCCTCACAGAAGAAATACCAGCGAAGACCCCAGGGTCAAGGAAAAGAAACATTGAACAACACCTCCAGGTAACCTTAAACAAGCCCAAGTTGTGGTGGGCAAGTAGGCCCCAGGGACATGCTGGTGTAGTGCTGCAGGCAGGGGCCTGCCACAGCATTGTACCTTCATATAGTGCTTTACATATGAAGGTAAAATCTGTGCTGTGCCACAAAGAGGCTACAATATAAAATCAATGAACGTGTCCTCTGGCTTCAAGCAAGGATGAGAAGCATTCAGGACATAGACTTGTGTGATATTATTATTCATATTTTCTAAACACCTTGCCAGGACTTTCACAGAGGAAACTGAGGCCATGCAACTACAAATGTAACATACCAACCAGAAATGATTAAAAGGATTTTTCTGAATAACGCACAGAATTTGAGCCACTTCTTAAATTTCAATACCAGGACTTGTATATAAAGTACCTTTCAGTTTTGCCACGAAGGATTCAAGAGGAATGTGACAGTGATATTTTATTTTTTAACAACCATGAAACCAAATGCCTTCTTCTCAGTGACATAAAGTTCCATTTGGCACCTGCGGAGAATAAGTTATTGCAGATAGCAGCATGTGATTATGGAACTGGTTAGATTATTTGTTTTTCTCAGTCTAACCTCTTCAAGAGGCCTCTTTTCCTTGAAGAACTAAGTACTTGAATCACATTAAGTAATGTCTCTTTTCCATTGTAATTCCTTAATATAAGAAAGATGTTGACTTTTTTTTGTCTTTTTTACTTATATTGTGAGACCTCACAGGCAAAGAGCTTTTTCTTACTGTGATCTAAATACTTTGGCTCTTTAACAACAATACTTAAGGCTCAACTCTATTCTTCCTCATTTATCTACTTGTTCATCCAGTTCCTATTCTGGTACCCATTACTACAAAATTAGATCTCTTTGCAAGAGGAGATAATGAATATCACAATAGGCCACTGGTCTCCTTTTCCTCCCTGCTTCTCCTGATGCAGATCAAACTCAGATTTTTTTTATTTCTTCTTTCTCTCTGTCTCTCTCTCTCTTCTTGCCTACAGTCATTTTTTCCTCCCTGCTCAGAAAAAGGAGTGAGATTTTTCCTTTACTTTAAAGGCTGTCTCATTTGCAGGCATTCTAATATCTTCTGGGTATCAGTTCTTCACAGGCAGCCATGACATCCAACACTTTGCTTTTTAGGCTGACAGCTTTCCTTGTAATTTTTTCCCCAAACCTTACATTTGTCCTATATGGAACCAATGTAGTAGGCAGGGATATCCTGAAAGGCTGTGGTGATTATGGGCTGCTGCTTTCTGGATTGACTGAATTTTTTTAATGCTGGAGGTCTCAAGTATGAGAGAGTTTTACTTATGTAGATAAGGGCACAAAAGGACCTTGGCATTTACCTATGCTCTAAAGTGCAAAACTAAACTCAACCTTAACTACGAAACCCTAATAGGTGCCTCCAGAATCTGGTATTTTGTAGACATTAACTGAGGTATGATTACACTACAAAAAATGTAGTGTATTGTTACCATTGGTGGGCTTACCCAGCTAGCTTAGGTTAAAACAGCTGTAAACACATGGTAAAACTTGGGTTAACAGCTCAAGGGCTTTCCACTAAAGGAGCAGTCTACGTTGCAGTGAAATAGGTACAGCTGAGCAAGCAGTGTAGCTGTAGCAGCATGGAGGTTAGTGTGGGCTCACTGTATTTACCCACATTTTTGGGCAGGTTTTCTAGCCCGTGATGAGCTCCATGCAGCTCAGGTTACATTGTTGGAGGTACATGAGCTAGTTTTTTTATACTAGCTTGGGTATGTTCATATGAGCTGCAACCTAGGAGTCTACTCATAGACTTGTAGTTGGGATGATAACCTAAAATAAAATGCTTGTCTTCATGCCTGTTTTAATCTCAGTTAGCTAACAGAGGTAAACCCAGGCAAACGAAGAACACCTGTTACTCTTGTAGCCCAGACAGGTCCTAAGTCTTTCAATACTACTGGGCATATCTACACATGCCATTAGTGCAGAGCAATAAACTGTAGTGCTTATTGCTCCCAGGAAGTTCCTGGGCATGTGGTTTACGCATGCATCCGGACCTCAGCACATTGAACTGTTTTGGAGCAGCCTGAGCTGGCAGAGAGCCTGGGGAGGGGTCAGCCCGCCAGCCTGGGGCTGCTCCGACTGGGTTCAACATGCTGGGGAGGGGCTGGCTGGGGCAATAGGGTGCTTCAGCATGGGGGCTAGCCAGCAGGTGGCCCCAGCACAGAAGCATCTTCATGCATCAGCCAGCCCCTCCACTGCGCTGCTGCGCACAAAAAGCCATCTGCAACAGGACAGGACTTGTATTTACCTGTGGCTTTCAGAACCACTCTAACTAAAGCGCCCACCCTTGGAGCATGTGTAAAAACACCCCAAAACCTTTTGCCTTCAAATTGAAGCTCACTCTGCCAAATGTTTCCTGTACCTTTGAGATATTCTTTTGTTTTCAGCAACTTGTAAAACAAACAAGCAGGGAATCAAACTTGCTTTCATAATTTTTTCTAGGGGTGATTGATTCAGGGTTTTAGAAGATTGCCTTATAAATATGATGCCAAGCAGAAAGTATGGACTGATGCCTAAATAATCTCAAATTTCAATGAAAATCTGGTTCAGATGTTAAATGTTATCAGATTATGTCTGGTTTAATATTATCAGAGGATCAACTGCTGCAGTATTACTGGAGTTGTGTTGCTTTGTTGTGCTCAGAATAATCAAGCTCATTTCAGTACAATTTAATCCACTCCAGTAAGGGGAATTCTTCTCCTTGATTTCTACCAGCCTGTAGTTTGAATCTTAATTCTCAAGTTTTCATTCTTTCTTGTAAAAGGGATCATGAATATTCAAGGTTTAGTAAAACAGAATAAAAATTGTTTTTATATGGCACCTTTTGTACTTGAGGTACAGCAAAATGCTTTCCTTCACAGAATAAAATTATTCTGATTCTTTCAGTGCCAAGACAGAATGTGAGCAAATGGAGCAGGCATTATGTGCTTGGAAATGATTGCCTTGAAATCAACCTGTACGTCACACAACACAAAAACAGCTTTCTTTTGGTGTTTGCTTGTATTCTTGAAGAAAAATGACTGTACAAAAAAAAAAGATAAAAAGCACACGCAGAAATGAAGATGTTTTGCAAAGTTAAGAAAACCCTGTTTTTTTCTTAAAATCTCTTGATCCATTTACACTGTATGAAATACAAGACAAAACAGCTGTAAATTAATCAGTGCAAACATCCTTGGTTTATACATCTTGGGTAGGTATAGCTTAATATTATTTCCTTTGGGCCAGAGCCTCAGGCTCATGTAAGTTTTATACACATTCATGTACGTAATAATTTATTCAATGATATGTGCATGCTCAATAATTTTATGCTTAGAGTTACAATAAAAGGCATATTTTATGTGTGTCTATTGTTTGCAGATGAGGTATTAGTATATAATCTTAGTACCCCTGGTCTCTGCATGTCCATTCAGAGCATCTGATGAAGTAGACTGTAGCCTATGAAAGTTATTACATCTCTGAATAAGGTAGTCTATAAGGTGCCACCCTGCCCTGCCTTCTGCCTCACTTATTTGGGGAAGCCTCACAGGAAGAGTCATGCACACCATACACCCTTCACTAAAACCATCCTGCAATTATCAGCAAATTGGGCGCTGCATTTAATCCTTGTTTTAGACATGAAGAGCAATACATTCAACTAGCAATTCCTGATGATGAACAAGGAAGGAAAAAGACTGAAGGAAGCTTGGCTGATTCAGATCCAGAAAGGGCTGATAAGCAACTGTTCTACATGTCCACAGGAGACAAGACAAGATATAATGGCTTTAAACTGCAATTAGGGAGATTTAGGCTGCCTGTTAGGAAGAACTTTCTAACTATGAAGATGGTCAAGAACTGGAAGAGATTCCCTAGGGAGGTTGGCACCTCCATCATTGGAAAATTTTAAGTGTAGATGAGACAAACATTGCTGGTTTACACATCAGCAATCCTGTCTGGAGCAGGGAAGAGGCTTAGATGATCTCCGGAGTCCTATTTCTCCATGATGTATTCTCTATATTTTGATATGTTCTATGTCCACAGCTCACAGTGCTGACTACAGGGCTGCACACGACCTTGCCTTTCAGCCCATGCATCTTTGAGATTATGCACCGACCAACACAAAAACCCATCACCTTTTGAGAGAACTAGGAAAGGAAAGATTCTGACCTACTGCATGCTTGGGAGACAATCCCTACCCACTTGCTTTCCAGTACATAGCAGTACAGAGTATGACTGCATCCTTAATACGGACCTGGGAAGCCAATGTTACAAGAAAGGAAATATAGCAGCAGCAATGTAAAGTAAAAAATGAAGTAAAAAAGGAAAAAAAGAAAAAGGAAAAAAGGAAGTAAAAAAGGAAAAAAAAGAAAAGGAAGGGGGATGGGAGAGGAAAAGTACAAAGAGGTTCCCCGTGGATACTTCCATATTTATTTGGAAGCTCAGGGAGTGCAATGGCATTGCTTTCATGTTGGCTTCAATTAATCTGAGTGAATCATATTCATTGTGGTTCCATGAAAAACCCCTGTTTTTAGGATCAAATCTGCTACTTGACAGAGCACACCGCAAAAGATGACAAATGATGCTTAAGTCAAATACTGACTGTTTCAGGTCCTTCCTGTTATCAGGGATGGAAATTGATATATTTCACCCCCCCACCCCAACTCATTCACATTATATGACTTCCAAAGCCACTTGCCTCATTCACTTCCCTACCTCAAATTGAATATACAACGGAGAACACAGATTACAAAGCTGGAAATCTTTTTCTGGGGCTCGTAATTCCAAGGTAAATAGAGTACATTTTCCTGAATGGCTGTATGACTGTTTCCAAGACAGCCTCTTGCTCATAAGTGATAAAATATACAATCTTTTTTCATGCTTTCAGGCTGAACTTGCTACCTTGAACTGCATATGGAGCACAGCTACATACCATGAACTCACAACAAAAACGAGAGTACTGGTAATACCACAGAATAATACGCCTGTTACTGTTTCATGACTGCTATCATTTATCAGCTTGTCACACTGAAAAAGTTTTTTCCCTTTTGTGTAAGGTCAAATGGAGTAGGTAAGAAAAAATACCTCTGAGATCTATAAGAATGTACCCAAGTAAATACTATGAGGTATTTAAAACTATGTTGGATGTACTGCTCAGTAGTACACAAAGAAATAATATACATGAGGTTTTAGAGTCTGGACTAAGTTCCCTAAGAGAGTTTTAACTCTCATGTATATGGTCTTATTTTACCATCTTTATGCTTGTTGAGTGGTACCTTGTTCTCTTGAGAAAAGGATTCAGAATGTGACCCTCGGATATAGGACCAGATTAGGAAGTGACAACTATGCTAACTGCAGTGTGGCTGCAGCATTTTTCCACCATATCTGTTGCAAATAAAAAACTGCTAATAAATTCAAACTCCTGCACTTATGGCAAAACATTATTCAGAATGATAGCCTTTGCTTCCCTGGTACCACCCTTTTGTATAGCAAATATTGGAACACCCCGAGGAAAGTTTTAGCCATACCCCTTGTCCTGTTGTCTCAATGTTCTGACACCAGGGTTATTGCTGCTGAATGAATCCATTCTGGATTCATTTAATCACTATCTTGATTAATATGGATTATTTAATCACATTAATTGATAATCATTATTACAGTGCAGCTCTGAGGCTCTAACTGAGGCTCCATTTTGGTGAGCACCACAGAAATATGCATTAAAAAGATAGCTATTGCCCTTACAGTTTTGGTCAATGGTGTATGCAAGAGCAGGTGAAGGGAGGATCCAGTAACAATAGTTCAAACATGTTCACAGAAACTAACCTCTGAGTATATTTTAAACTGGGGAACAATAGCTGCTGCAGAAAGTAATTCGGTGTGCTTCCTTTTAACACATGAAGAGCCCATCAATGAATGGAATACAGTGAAGAGCTGCAGTGCTACAGCCATTTGCAAGTAAGCAGACAGTTATGAAAAATGCTCACTCTGCTATTTTTTTTTTTTACTGTCTTTCATTTTGGACTCAGCCTCTCTACTAGTTCTGCAGAAGGATTAAGCAAAGTATATCGGACCTAAATTCATGCTATCTTGGAATAATATGTGAACCAAATAAGTTAGATGCACTGGGCTGGCTCATTGGTCACTCCACAGCTACCATCAGTGCAACTGCTATGTGAGCAAACGTGGCTTTAATTTGCCTCTACATCTTGACTGGTTTCTGCTCAGTGATCAGCTCTTGCCTGGCTGTCTGGTCATATAAACAGCTGGGGATCCCTGGGGATGTCTTCTATTTTGTTCAGGTTCTTATCCTGTAGTGTCCTCTACTTGTAGTACCTGGGTACCTGACCTTAGTGGCTAAGCTGAAGGCCTGGAGAGGGTGTGCACAGAAGTACTATGCTATCTGGAGATTCCTCTGAAAGTCTGTGTCATGCTGCTAAGCCAGACTTACATGGAAAAATACAAACCAGCTGGAAAGTGGTTGGGGGAGGAGGATAATCTCTCTCTCTTTCTAGGAGTCAAAAGCAGCCTGAATATCCACAACCTTGTTATTGCAAAGCAAATTCAATGAGTTGCTAGAGATTAATAAAACAATGCTCAGGTGCTCTGGAAAAAAGAAAGTGTAATTGTTGGATTTGAAAAAGGCACTGGGAAGAACAGTCAAAAGCACTCCTTGGTAGCTGGTTGAACCTGACCCTTAGATTTTCTGCCAACAGCTGCATGAAGCAGAGGCAACTGGAATTAACACTGTTTCAGATGCCCCAAGGAAGAGACAAGAAATTGTGCTGCAGGAAATAAAGGCTGTTCCCCCTGAAAAGGTTAATAGGCTTTAGTAGCTAGCTGGAGAGCTGTTTCTCTGGCTGACGCAAATGAAGGAGGTGGTACCTTGTTCCCTCCTGTCTTGCCTCTGTGAGATAATGAGCTTGGGGGAACATTTGGCATACACTGTTCAAGGCAGCCACTGATTTTCTAATAATATGCCCAAGCTATTTCCTGATTTCCTAATAAACACTTCCCAGGGAAGGTGACTGGAGAAAGTTTATTCAGTCTTCTTGGAGGGACAATAAAACTGACCGCCTTTGGACTTTTTCCAGTATCTCCTTCTTCAAATGAGAGAAAGTACTGTTGACTTTTAGCCCCAGCACCACAGAGTGAGAGAGCTGGAATTAAGCTGAGGATGATTCCCACTATTAGAACTGGGTAGAAAAAGCCTCTCAAGCATCTAGCCCTTTCAGTATCAGAGGCAGGATGCCAAACTATCTGGGTTCCTGATCTGTTCCAGTAGATACTACAACCTTGTCAGAAACACTGCATAGCATAGAGAAGAGGGAAGCAGGACTGTGGCCAGAATGGCCCCAACTTACCTTCCTTTGTGGATCAGAGACTTTAATTACTTTTCTTCCCTCTGCACAGCAGGCAGTGATCAGCTGCTCAGGAAATAGTCTGTTTCTTCACTGAAGGAGAGCAGGAAGAATGAAATGTAGAGTCCTGGGTAAGGAAAGAGAAGGAGAAGTGATTTATACAGTATTATAAATAGGAAATAGATGCTCCCAGGGCTGAGAAGCAGTATTTGTTTGATCAGATAGTTCAGCAGAGCTTTCCTTCTCTAACCTTGGTCCTGGGACACTGTATCCTACAAGCTAGGGCTGATGGTAGAGCAGCCAACATTTTTGGGTGTACTACTGATTTGGGGTACCAAACACAACACAATTTAAAAATGAATTTCAGGAATTCATGAGAAATGAAAATCTCTGTAGAAATCAGTCCCCAGTTTAGCTGGATACCCAAAATCAGAGTTGTCACTTGCACAGCCCACATTCTCCACTTTGGTACCAACAAGCATTCCAGTAACAAAAACTGTCTATGATGTATAGGTACCTCAGTTGAATGATTTGTAATGCCTCTTTCACTCAGATGACGGTAACATTATCTTCAACCTTCTCTTTAGCCTGCATTGTCACCTTAATATTGTCACAACAAATCTCAGATCCATTGACTTCCACCCCACAAAGATAGTTTGTGATAGAAATTTGCAAAGCATCCCCCATTATTTTTTTTGTCTGGTCAATGGGAAAGGATTATGGGAAATTAATTGTCTCACGATTATATATTTATAAATGAAAAAATCTTTGTTGCAGCTAAATATATTTCACATTCCCCCTGTCACTTATTAATTATAATAACTTTTCTTCCAATCACACTGGACCAAACAGCAATGTCTGACCGTGTGTAGGGGTGGAGGGTTGTTGGCACTGAGCTGAGAGTCCAGAGACCTAGTACTTTGCTACTTACTTACCATCTGACCAGTTATTAACAACTATAGCTTCAATTTTCTCATCTATGAAACAAGAATAATACCTCTTACCACCCATATAAAGAAAGCACTTAGCTATCTATGGATGGGAAGGCCATATACAGCTGCTTATTATTATCGCTATACTATTTTTATGAGTATGGTTGCACTCTGACAGTGCTCAAAGGCCTCAGTAAGCAAGGCATAGTACACAAACAAGTCCTGCACCCAAGAGGTTGCATCCTACATCCACAATGAAAGGTTGGGAGAATAAAGATCTATCCCTCTAAATCTCTCTGCATCTCTAAATCTCCGCTGCTCTTTACTGTTGAAAATAACATAGAGCAGTGGCAATTGCAGTGAAAACCTAATCAGGAAGTTGATTTGCAGTTCAGAGAAACAGCTCGTTAGCAAAATTGGATGGTGCATCCAGCTGCCTGTAATTTGACTGAACATTTATGAGATTCTATCTACAAACACGTTTCCCTTTAACAGTACCATACAGTATAAAACTCAACTTGTATCTTCTATGTGGAGACTGTGAGCTAATAAAATTACAGAACAAGTGGATTCACGATACAACTGAAGTGTTTACAGCTCAACAAGCAATGCATGTTACTCAACAACTAATAAAGGTCTATTTTGGAGACAATACAGATTTTTTAATCATGCAGATAAAGACATTCTGATTACACAGTGTCTACAAAGGCACAATAGAGACTGAAGGGAATCCCACAGTATTCTCTAGGCTTCATGTTCAGGACTGCAGGGCTTTCCATTTCAAGACTTCAGGAAGATTTATATCCTGGGACCTGGGCATATTTTGTGACAAGAGAAGGTGCCAGAAGAAGGTTCCTTTTCAAATTATTTTAGAGGATCTTTCATATTTAGAATTAGTGTAAAAGTGATCTCAGACTCTTGGGATTTCCAAATTGCTATGGGGCAACCTACCCTTTTTCTGTCAATACTTTCCATGTATAGGATAAATACTGTGACTACAGTGAACTGAGAGCAAATGTATATAACTGTGCCACTGCCTTTTGTTATGTGGAACGTGGCAAATTTTCTTGTGCAGTTGGTTCTTTCTGCAGCTGAAGTAACAGAATTGCTCCTTCCACTACTGACTGAAACATTTAGAGCTTTAAAGTCAGTGCCTAATTCTGATACTCTTAGATGTACACATGGTGAACAGATCTCTAGGGAATGAGGTTTGTGGGAAAGAATCTTACACTGGCCACGAATGGATGCTCTAGATCAGGGATAGGTAACATTTTCTGGCTGCCCCTCAAGCCACATGCTACTGAAGCCCCACATCTGTAAGCTGGATCCAAAGCTCCCACCGGCCAGATCCAACCTGTGGGCTGTAGGTTGCCAACTCTAACTCTATATTACTTAATAGGGATTGTCCATCTGTGATTTCTACTAAATACAATAGGAGTTACAAGCGCTCAGAGGCACCTATGAAGATCAGGCCCTTTGTTTCTATGATACATTTCAGAATCCAAGGCTTGTTGTTATGCTACAGAGTGTTGCTACACAGGAACCCAAGGAGGGCTTCGGTGAGAAAGATCCTCATGTTGATTCCAATACGACGTACTACAGAGAAATAGTCTGTTCCAGTCACATTATGTTCTAATTTTACTTTGTCTCCAGTAGCTAATCAATAACACTCCATCAGGTTTGTCACGTTGAGGTAATCAATCCTGGCACAGATAATCAGCACTTGAATTGAGTTGCAGTGCAACTCATTAGGCCCTGGAAGTAAATTAACATCCCAGAATGGTTCAATCACAACTAGGAGCTGTGCTGAAGAAAGCTGATTATTAACTTATTTTTAGAAAGAAAATAGCTGTTTTTGGCAAAATGGAAATTCCCACAGGACACATCCTTGGTGATGAATTTTCTGTCCAAAGCTTAGAAATTGTATTTTGTATTTTTCAGCTTTGTCTCTTAATCAATTTAGACTAGAAATGAGATAGAAGTTACTAATGAGCAGAGAAGTGAGATTCTGGAATAGCCATTCAATAACTCTGGTGGAGCCCAACCCCACAACTAGTATTAAAATGCAGATCTGGCAGGGCAAGTCTCAGTACAGTGATGTTGGTTTTACAGTGGAGCAGACCCCACTTCAGTGCTATGTTCCAATGCAGGTAAATAAGGTGTCTCAAACAGGTACTAATACAACTTTACCCCCTCTAAGGCAACCTCACAGGCCCTAAATGATGTAAAAGTACCCTTGAGTAGATGTGAATACAGATCTATGACATGAGAATGTCTTCATAGCACATGAAGCTGCTATGCTATTGAAAGCAGGCTCCATGAACACAGCCACTGTTTTTTTATTTGTTTTAGCTAATGAAACAGAATAAAACAAATGCTATCAGAAGTAAAAGTTTACATGCAGTGTAATGGGACAAGCACTGTTCCATTCATTTTTAGACTTAAGAGCTCAGTTTGAAATTATACAGGGTTTCCTCAGAAGACCACACTGGTTTCCTTCCTGCAGTCTGGATGAGAGATCATTTCACAATTGGTGGGAAAAGGTTAGGGTTTTTGATCTGGCTTTTTGGTCCAAGCTGGGGAGGCCCTTGGGCTCCACAGGCAGGACCTTGATTTCTTGGCTCTTAGAGAGAAGGTAGGTATTCCCTGGAGCTATCTGGAGATAGCCCATCTACCTCAATGTCTTACAATGGCACCTGCCAACTTAAAGACCATGTCCATGCTACAGAATATAATGATGGCTGAACACAGTTGCCAACCATTGTGTTAAGTGTTGCAATACTGAGCACAGTGTGTCTTGGTCTCTAGTCACCACTAAATGCTAGACTTAGTTTTAAGGATCCTGCCTTGCCTTTATACACCGTATCTCACCTTCTTTGTTCCATAGCCTCTAAACCTAGAGTTTGTGGGGTGGAGAGAGCTTCAGTAAATGTGGACACTTCTCATAATGATAAAGACAAAAACAAGATTCATATGAATATTCATATGACAGAAAGTTGGCTATTCATGCTAGTGGTATACTGTGATCATGTTTTGCTGCAGGTGCTATCACTTGATCTTTCCACTTCTGTTACCATTCAAGAGAAATGCCACAAAACCTTGTAACCATCATGCTGGGCACCTGTCAGAATGAATGCTGTCAAACAGCAACGCATGGTTGTGTCAGTCATTTTATTCATATGCATATTTTCACCATGCCTTCTTTTCTCATCCTCAAAGAAGCTGGGATTCTAAAACTGAATTGAAGTGGCCAGCACCAAGAAAATCAAATTATAAAATATATCCTTGGAGCATAATTCAGGACAGAACAAAATATGTCTGCTTCCATTGTAATGTTTGAGTGGCCTGGGAAAACATAGTCACATGGAAGGCAGTGGTATCTGGGAAGAAGGGATTTTCCTTTGATTGATAGCTGAAAAAGATAAACAATATTGAACAGCAAAAATATGGGATAACTCCAGTAGAGCAAGTGTTGCTGGAGTGAACGATAAACAGGAAAATGGGATGAACAGAAGGAAAAAGGCTATAGCTCTGGCTATACTGATTTAAAAGTAGCTACTCACCAACCCAAGAATAGCACTGCCTTAGTCACGTCCTTTGGCTGGCATAGGTTTATTCTCCAACACAAAACTTGGGCAAATCATCAAGCCAAGCAGGTGCTGCCCACCCAAAGACCCCCATCCCTTCTATCCCCCTAATTCAGATACCATAAGAATCTGTCCTCTTCTCCTGCTTACTCTCCTTTTATAGAAAACATCTATTTACTTTCCAGCTAGCTTCAGCAATGGTACAGAGCTCACTGGCCCCTGGCCTATAAAGGGACAGGCCACCCTGTTACAACGCTCTTTCTGAGCTGTCCCAACATGGAGAAGCAGTTTGGGTGCAGAGGGTTAGGTATAAGCTTCACTTTTGGGAAATCTTTGGAGTCAATTCCCAGATGCACACATTTACTGTAAGAAAAGATAATGAACTGAAAACCGAGGAGGGAACAACACTGTGTTTAATAAATGTGTTGAAGAGGAGTGGCCTGAAGTGTGCTAAACAAGAACAGGCACCTGTGCCCCATTTCAGATTATAATGTCAAGGCACAGCCCATAGAGCATCCTTCACTACTTGGTTGCTGGTAACTTGAGCTGATAATGAATGAAAGCGATGCAGTTCACATCTACACAAGATGCTAACTGTGAAGGAGCCTAATAATACTGCACAGTAGCATTCACAGCACAAACAGTGCTAATATGAGACTGTGCAGTTTTGTTAGGCAACTGCACAGTAGAGTCACTAAAAAGGTATGTGCCAGTGCTACTGCGCAGTAACTCTGGTCACTGGTTACTTGATTATACAAGTACTAAATTTAATGCTCAGTAACCACTGTGCATTAATTAATGTGTAGACATGCCCGTAATGTTGCTGTGCACTCCAGCTATACCTGGCAAAGAGAGGGAACAGTGTCTTTCTAAACAGGCTCACTAACATAGTGAAGAGGGCTTTAAACAAAGTTAACCAGGGGATGGAGGTAAGAAGCCAACAGTGGCAAAAGAACAAGTTAGGGACGATTTAGAAAAACTGTACATATACAAGTCCATGAGGCCAGATGGGATGCATCTGAAGGTGCTGTGGGAGTTGGCCGATGTGATTGCAGAGCCACTGGCCATCATCTTTGAAAACTCATGGCAATTAGGAGAGGTCCAAGATAATTGGAAAAGAGCAAATATAGTGCCCATCTTCAAGAAAGGGAAGAAGGAGAATCCAGAGAACTACAGACCAGTCAGTCTCGCTTTAGTCCCTCAAAAAATCATGGAGCCGTTCCTCAAGAAATCCGTTTCTAAGCACTTGGAGGAGGAGAGGGTGATTAGGAACAGTTAGCATGGCTTCACCAAGGGCAAATCATGATTGACCAACTTGATTTCCTTCTATGATGAGATGATTGGCTCTGTGGATGCAGGGAGAACAGTGGATATGATATAGCTTGACTTTAGCATGACTTTGGATACGGTCTCCTACAATATTCCCACAAGCAACTGGACTTAGTCTGGAGAAGAGAAGACTGAGTGGGGATTTAATAACAACCTTCAACTACCTGAAGGGTGGTTCCAAACAGGATGGAGCTAGGCTGTTCTCAGTGGTGGCAGATAACAGAACAAGGAGCAATGGTCTCATGTTTCAGCAAGCATGTTTCAGCAAGGGAAGCTTAGGGTAGATGTTAGATCTTTCTCGTTAGGAGGTAGTGCAGCACTGGAACAGGTTACTCAGAGAGGTGGTGGAATCTCCATCCTTGGGGTTTTTTAAGACCTGACTAGACAAACTCTTGGGTGAGATGATATAGTTGGGGCTGGTACTGCTTTGAGCAAGGGTTGGACTAGATGACCTCCTGAGGTCCCATCCAACCCTAATTTTCCATGATTTCTATGATACAGTGAATTGGATGGCGAGGGTGATTGGGTTCATTCCTTCCTTGACAGGTGTTACATCATCAAAAGGATCACCAGCCGAATTAACACACCCTCTTGCCATGATTGGCACTGAAGTCAATGGCTGACTGTGTAGAGAGTGAACTGCTCTCTTATCCTTACAAGAAGCCAGGTGACGTCTGAGACATACTGGCTAGATTTGTATGGGGAAATCTTAGTTCTTTTCAAACATTCACTCAGTGTGACAAGAACATGAAACAGGGAGACAAAGAGATTTCAGGAGAATAATTTTAGACGTACAGAAGCATGGCTGAGAGCAGGATAAGGGTCTTAGTCTTAACTTCTACAGTTGGAAAGGTCTAATAAAAGACAGAATATGAGCACTTTTTGTTGAAATACAGAGTGCCCATGGTTTTAATTTTCAAGTTAAGACTCTTGAATGTAATTCTTGGGGTCATTTAGAAAAGGGAAAGGCTAAAGAATTGTTAATAAAAACTACCTATGCTACCAAAGAATTTTGATTTGCAGAAGGACAATGGAAGAAAAAGACCCTAGGTTCTTCTCTATGTGTTATGGTACATTATTTCTATCCTCTGCTAAGGCTAATGAGGCCCATTGGCCTTTCACAGCATTTTCGCAGATGTTGACCTGGTATGATGTGGCAGTTATCTGCTCAGTTCTATAGCACTGACTATACAATCTGGAAGTGGAGATGCTGGTAAACAATGTGAATGCCAATGGGATTCTTGCTCCCTCTTCCATGTGCATTTTACTCTTGACTTCTGCCATTACCCACATGCAGATTGGTATTAATATGGATATTTAAGGTTATCAGTGGGCACTTCGCTTAGGTTAAAATATGGCAGAACCCCAAAAGAGAGAGAGAGAGAGTTTTTCTCATATTTTATATTGGTGCAAACCTGGAATACCTGCACTGACTTCAACCTAGGTGGACAAGTGTAAATGAAATCAGAATCTGGTCCAGCATCTTCTTGGCATTGGCTAGGCTGGTGACCAACTGTTAAAGGATATGCCCCAGACTGCTACTTTATATGTAAAAACACCTTTCTTTGCTGTTGTTTCTTTGTTCTCTTGCTCTGTTTGTTAGCTTTCTTAGATTGTATGTTCTGGGTCACAGATTATTTTAGAAATATTTGCTTGTTGTGCAATGCCATTGGGATTTTGAATCTTTAGAATATTGAACTGCCACTGCAACAATAACAATGTCAGAAGAAAGCTAAATATTTATTTTATTGCTTACAAAGGCTGAATGCTACTTTTTCTATTTTTATTAGGGCTTTTAAAAAAAGTATTTATCATTAATTTCAGATGAACCACGCCTTCTCTCTATGCCCTACACACTGTAGTTTTCATTTTAGATGTATGGAAGCATAGCTGAGAGCAGGGTAAGTTTCAGCTATCCGAAATAAGGTTACTTCCTTGTTTTGGAAAACAAACATTCAGCAGAAGTAGGCTGGAATAAACTGTTTAAGTGCTTGAATAGGTCCAGCTGAGCACATTAAGGCAATGAGAAAGTACTTTCTAAGTTTCCTTGCCTGCTCTGCTCCAAGCTGAATAAGTCACTTGCAGCCCATCCATAGTATGGCTCAGAGAAGATGAAAAAAACAATTAAATGAGATTAGGGGCCTGAATGTTGCGTAGGCTGCCACTCAATATATTAGTCATAAGTGTATGACTCAGCGACCCCTTCAACTAATGACATATGATATGTAACTGAATGAGTATGAAGCTCTTTGCTTTTTTGATTGGTAGTGTTTTTCAAACATAGATGAAGAATCGATTGCTGAAGTCACTTAAAGTGTTCATCATTTAAACCAAAGATGGTTCAATAATCTATTACTTTCAATGAAGGCTTACTTAAATTCTCATTCTTTTTCATTTTGGCTTTAACCAATAGAAATTATGCCTATAATTGGTTTTACTACTGAGACATGTAACAGACTCTAATGTGTGTTGGAGTGGGGAAAAAAACATATCTTTGAGTAAAATTAACTGGTTCTATATTCTGCTGTATTTTGTAGCAGGGGAGGTATCTGGTATTAACATCTGCCATGTGCAAGTGAAGGTGGGTTTACAAAAGTAATGGAGATTTTTGAGGGATGTAGGGTCTTCACCCCACACACCACTAAGAACTGATATGGGGTTTCCAGGTTAAACCATTTGCTCTTCCCTTTATGTATGAGATGCCCTTCAGTTTAAGCCACACCTAAATTTTTTAATGCTCAATTTAACAAAAAATGTAAAACATCAAATAAAGACACAAAGATACATTAGGATATAGACATAAAGATACACCCTATGTGGTACATGTAAAAGCTTTTTACTTTTTTCTTTTTTACTCTAATCAGGCTGTTTTTAGAAATATAATTTGCTATTTAAAAGTACATCTTTTATTTAAGGAATACGGTCATTTTAGATTTGTTAGATTTGTTAAAAATGGAAGTTTCAGCTGGAAAAAAGAGAGGGGGGAGAGTTTCAGAAGTGTCAAAACATTTCATTTTATCATATTCACTGTCTGTTTGGAAATGACTTAGTTTTATTTAAAAGTGACCTAAATTTGAAAAAGAAAAAAGTGTTTTAAAAAAGGGTTAAGTGTTATGACAGCATCTGGACCAACATAGAGAGGATGGAACCAGGACAGAAAGCCTAAGATGGTGTAGCCTGAGCTATTGCTCCATAGAAGAAAGCACAGCAGTTCACATCGTTGCTTTCCCCTTAGCCAGTATTAAGGATTCAGGACCTTGTATAGTTGCTTATGTTCAGAGAGAAATCAATTACGTTAGTCAAGTATGTTCTTGGTGGAATTTTTGTGCTTATTATTTTTGTCAATAAATTTCAGAGCAGTATATTACCATGAATTAATTTATTTTTAGCCACACAAAGCCTTACATTTTAGGGCAGTGACCTCACTTTGGCATTTCAGGTATTGGCCTCTTGCTATAAAACCACCCTTATTTCTTACCACCTATGGAAATTTTGCACTTCCTTCCCATCCCCACTAATCAGTTTTAAAATGTTTTCACACAGCACCAGAATCATTTGGCGCATCTACACAAGATTCAAAATGCACAGGAGACTAATTCTACTGCACATTAGTGTGTCATGGGAAAAGTGTGCTAACGTGTGGTAGAATTAATCTATAGCACATTAGTGTCACTAAAAAGACGAGTGCTGGTGCTACCGTGCAATAGTGCCGATTACTGTGCATTTAGTTAGTATTTGTTATTACAGGTACTAAACTTAATGTACAGTACCTATGGTGCATTAATGCATGTGTAGGTATGCCTAATGGCTCTTATTCTAGTCTCCATCATAGATAAGCCTGTTATCTGACCCTTGAAGTACCTAGGCCACAACAAGTAACTCAATGAATCAGGTCACTGAAGCTAGTTGAGATGGGATCTTCCCTTGCCAGATGATCCTTGTGCCATGCTTGTGAAGAAACATGAGGCAAGTACTGCAGTGGTATCACTGGTACATCTGGGTTTCTGTTTGCGGAAGCTATGGGGAGGTTATATAACTGCCGAGATGCCCTAAACCAGAACATACATCAGAAACCTCTGCTATTCTTTTTTCCCAGCAAAAAGTCCCACTGTTTGGCTGAAGCAGGTCTCTTACAGTTTTCTTGGCTGAGAGAAAGTACCATCAACTTCCCACTTCTGAAGCACATTTCTTGATGGAACTTCTTTGGGGAGAAAGGTTTCTCCCAGTGGAAGTCAGAACTGGACCTGGGTTGGAGATGTTGGGAAATGGTGCTTGAGATGGTCATTGCAGGGGTCTGATTATGCTGGGTGCGCCTCTGGCTCCTGGAACAGTCAGCTTTTTTTAATGTTTCATCAATCACCTTGTGAATTTATAGTGACTTCACCACTGGTAAGAATCACCCTCCCCTTGTTTTTAAAGAGCTGCTGAAACACCATGAATCCCAGTTGTAGTATCACAGATTCCCAATTCACTCCATCAAACCCAAATTAAGACTCGTATATTAACTTGAAACAATGGTGGGTTTTTTTAATCCAATCTCTTCTAAAACACCAATCTATCTAATAAACAGCTAATGCACTCCTCTGAAAGACAAGAGAAGCATCATGGCAGCTAGAACACAGTCTAAATAAAAGTAGCTGATTGTTTCAGAAGCTCTTTCATAGATAATCAGTCTGAATAACAAACTTGGTCAAACACAGCTGAGATTTAGGAAATTCAGGGGACAATGAAAAGAGGGATGTCAATAGTTTGCTGCAAAGGAGAGATCAGAGTAGAGAGTCTATTAGGTGAAATTGAAGGTAGTTCAGCAGACACGATACACAACATTAGGAAGGCACATTGCAATTTCAAGTAATATAAGTGTCACATCTTGTGCATGCAGAGATATACATGTTATTGCCTCCAACCTCTTTGAAGGCTTGGCATTGAAGCTGACATTTCTTGAAAACAAAGCAAGCACAAAAGAGAAAAAAAGCCACTGCAGTTAGTTGGGTGTTAGAAGAGTATTAGTGGGAAAAATATCCTGCTGGGTTGTCTGCATCTGACTTTATATATAATTTGGTAATTTGGAGGTATGAACTAGCTTTAACTGCTACTGGATCATTAAGGTGAAAGTTGTGCTGTCTGTCAAGCTGGTAACAGGGTTTCCACTTTCATCTATGCTGCTACAGGGAGCTCAGATCTTGCGATCTTTGGGTATATACAGAAAAGTGTGCTTTCTAGCAAGTGACTACATAGAACTGGCTAACAACAGCTAAGATGGAAGAACTGGTTTATTAGACAATCCTGACAATCTCCAACTGTAAGACCTCAGATATGCAGTCAGTCATCTGTTTTTAGCTACCGCTATAGGAATTGCCAGTGATCTTCTAATTGCTACAGTCAGTTCTCATTTGTCAAAGTTCTTTTTCAGACCCCCTTAAGAATTCAAGCCTGTCCTATTGTCATATTACAAGATAGATTTCCAAGGGGTCTCATATGAGAAATGTCCAAATGGCAAAGAAGAAATTGAACAGTATTTCACATATTTTCCATGCTTTCAAAGCACTGAAATGTTACAATGCATGCTGTCAAAGAAAGAATGAAATGGTTCTTTGAGTTTTTCACTGCATTTCTTGCTACCATAATGATGATGAAGGACCAAGACCTGAGGTCACAGGGATACACCCAAAGCATTTTACAGAAGGAGAAAGACTTGGTACAGCAGCAAGAAAAGCTATACTTCCTTATACAAAAAAGGAAAAAAATATTGGCTACAGGTTACTGCATGGAATTGGGAGTCAAGCCTCCTGGGTTCTAATCCTAGTGCTGCTACTGATTCATTGTGCAAGGGAATCCACTTCCCTCTGTGCACCATCTTGCTCATCTGTACCACAAACGTTAGTACCTAGCTACCCCATATGATCTCACAAAGCTTTATTTCTCAATATCTTTCAAGTCTTTTGAGATCTAAATGACTACAAAGTGCCACAGTATGATGTTCAAGCCAAAGCCATTCTTCTCTTCCTGTGTCTATGCTAAATATATACTCATGGAAAGTACTTTTAAAGTACTGTATCATTTTAAGTGTACAGCCATTAAACATTCAGATGGCATTCCCTGTGAGTCCATTGATGCTAATGAACCTACTGCGCACTGTACTATATTCTTCCATATCGGAGTTGCATTACAATGCAGAGCCCAATTGCTAAATCCTTTCCCTTGGTAATGAAAACCATGTCACATTTCATATGCTCATTAAAAATGTAGCATCGTTCTGCATTCCTTTAGCCACAGTAGGAGAAACATGTTTTAACTGCTGAAGTGTGTCAAGCTTGAATTTAAATGCTCTTGTTATACGGCATTCACTGTGGATATTATTTTGCATCTTAATAGCTGCTCACAGATCAACTCAAATTTAATTCTAGCTATTTGGATGAACCTAATAATTAGTTTCTTAATGCCTGCTTAATGGGTTAGTCAGGTGATCCTGTGCCTGTTTTGTGTGTTTTTGTTATGATTGATAATTACAGACAGACCTTTCTAAAAGGGGAATCATTTGTGGAAATAACCTTTCCATTATTTTTGTTTGTTCATTGTAAAATGTGTGTGCTTGCTCATAATCCTACTTTGTAATTACTTCCCAACAGGCAAAGGCAATTAAAGCTGAAAGAACACTTGCCCTTTGATGACTTCCATATTTCTTATTTGTCTCTGTTTATTTTTTAATTTAGTCATTTGCAGGACTGACCCAAAGCCAATAAGGTCAGGACTGGAGTTCGCCCCAACTCGTGGCAGGCAATGTCCTATGGTTCAAGTGTCTGGCCACAAGGGTTAGCCCTCAAAGGGTAATCAGCAGGTTCCTGACACTCCCCTTTTGCCCTGCCTGTGGAAAAATCAGGCCCACTGTTCTGCCTGTAGCAATCAAATAATTTCATGGGGATGTAGCAACATGGCTTCCTTCTGTAATGGCCAGTCTGAGGGAAGCTGCCCATGTTGTATTATTGGGCTCCATCTCGATGAAGAACTGATGTTAAATAATCTGTCAGGTCAGAGTCTGCAGAAGTGACTCCTCTGCCAGATGCTATTTTGTTCCATTCTGAATAAAACATTCCAATTAATCTTCCTTCGAGTTTGCTGTTATTTAAATTATGTTGAATCCACACTATCAAGCAAATCAGAGTTGAATTAATTAGGGCAATGTGAAAAACCAAAAAGACCTGTGCAAGGGTCCTTCTCAGGCTGATTAACAACATGCAGTAATTATTCATTTTATGCAAATACAATGTATTACTTAAAACATACAATAGATGAATATTCTTTAGCTTCACAAGTGTTAAGCAGGTAGGGAGCCCCCTGGAAAAAGAGCGATGCTGAGGAAAGAAGCCCTAAAGGCTGATCCCAGAGGGAACACCTGATTCAAAGGAGTTTCACCCTTACTCTGTGGTAAGAAACAGATGGAGCCTTGTCAGGTCAAGGGATGGCAACCCATGATGATCAACACTTTCCTTTAAATCAGTGGTTCTCAACCTTTTTTGTACCACGACCCATTTGTAAGCATCAGTGGCCAGTCCTGACCCAGTGCCCCTCACTCCTGACCTGCTGCCCCTTGCCCTGAGGCCCCAGCCCCTCAGTGTGTGGGGCAGGGGTTGGGTGTGTGGGGCAAATGGGGTATGTGGGGCAGGGGGTGGGGGGCAAGTAGCCCCTTGCAGGCTGGAAATCTGACAGCCTGCAAGGGAAAAGTCACAATTTCCCATGTTTTTCTCCTTTAAAGGAGAATCCATTTTTAAAGTTTGCTCGCGGCCCTTTCATATATTTCTGTAACTCACTTTTAGGTCATGACCTACGTGTCGAGAAATGCTGTTTTAAGTAACTTTTTTCTGGGTCTGATTCTGTCACTCCTACTGAGTCATACCAATGGGATCACTTGCATCAGTACTAAGCAAGGGTTGCAGTGTCTACCGTAAACAATACGACTGTGATTCTAGTCTTGCGTTAATTTTACTGTGTAACACCATTACCTTCAGCAGACTTAATCCTCATGTATATACCCATGTGACCAAGCAGAGAATCAGCCCCAGGAGCACTATTAGATTCCACATTACTCTTGATAGTAATTCTGGCAGACTGTCCAGCAAATTGCCTCTAGAGGAGAAGCACTGAAGCCTCGACCACCATACCTGGCTCCTCCCAGCCAGACTAGATGACAGTAATGTGTGGTCTTAGGCACCCTCCAATGACTCCAGCCCTGCACAAGAGCCCAGAGACACCTTCCCATCTTAAGAAGGCGGGTGCTTCACCCAGGGATTTACCTGTCAGAAAAGCAGAGGCAGTGGAATGAGGCAGCTATCACCTCAGAGCCACAGGGATCCCTGGGTCTCTCCAAGTTACCATCAATGCCTAGAGAACAGGAAGCCTTACACAGGGTTTTCTGTAGGTCACATCCTTGCCACTACTCATGTGATCTTTGACTACAGCTCCTAGCTTTAAAACTTCTCTGCCAGATGCTTTGAGATGTGCACGTGGAGTCAGCATTTGTCAGGGGCTTTGTAAAGGAAAGGCTCCATTTAGCCAAAACCAAACTCTTCTCACAGAGCTCTGCAGCTGGTAACTTGCTGCTTTCTTTACCCTGCATCAGAGACAGAGAGGGGGAAAATTCCTGTCCTCTAAACAGGAAGGAAAAAAGGGGTGGAGCATTCCTCCATCCCATCCTATCCTGGGTGACTTGGTTACCCTCTTGGGGCATGTCCAGATGAGTGCTTTTGAGGTGCTGCAAAACACATGTGGCACATGTCAAAAGGTTCTCTGCGCTGCATATTTGCAGCATGGAGCCAAAATTAGACACTATGCAATCCTGATATATTAAAAAAAATGTTTAAAAAAAAAAGTGGGGTGGCACATATGGCTGCATCATGCACTGCCTGAAACCAGAGCCTAGCCAGCCAGAGTCATGCTCCTGCTGCCAACCAGGCTCCATGCACCCAGATCACTGCTGCTGCAGCCCAGGAAGGCCCCCAGGACTTTAGGTAAGCCTCCCTTACCTCACCTGGGGCAATTAGTGTGCTCCAGAGCATACATGCAGGAGTGCTCCCTAGGGACAAGTAGCAGTGGTACAATTATATGCCGCTACTATGTCCTAGGGGAAATGCACATGCACACTTATCTGGACATGCCCAGGAGGGCTGCTTTAGTACCTGGAAAATCTTCACAGGAGAGTGGAATTACACTGGTGAAAAACGGGTGTCATCAGGAAGAAAATGAGAAACTTTATCTAAACTAAAAGCTGGTAATTTGACTGCAAGATTAGAATATTCTGAAAGGAACACTGATGATGCTCAGGGATTCCCTGAGGTTTGCAAAGCTGTTTCTTTATCGTTGCTAAATTCTGCGACTTTAGCTTGCTGCTTTGCTGTGAATCTCATCAAAAGTTTAATTTTATTTACTCAGATTCCATTAGGCAAGGCATTTCTTAGTGCATGTTTTTCCTCCCTCCTTCAAAAAAGAAAGGAAGTTTCATGAACCTTATCAGAAAATTGAAAGTGGAATGGGAATACTCTCTTCACTTAAGAATCTCACTGCCACATGACTAGTTTGTACTCTTTGCTGCAAAGCTTTGAATTTAAAGCTGAGAGGGAGGGAGGTGAGAAACAGCAGTAGGAGTAAAAGGCACAATTGAATCTTTGGATATTCAATCAGGAGATCGTGCATGTCATTTATGATAAATCCCCAAAGCTTACTGTTTGACTTTGCCTTTATTACACCTCTGGCAAGCACGTGTATTTTATTGCTAATAAACACATTAGGATTAGATTCAAGGGACAATCCTGAACCTTTGGTTATATGCAGATGAGTTTGATGTGTTTAAAATTTACTAGTTATTGAGCTGAGGCTGGCACAATGTGAGTCCAAAGGCCAAATTCTGACTTGTTACTCCACATTTACATGATATAACAGAGTTCAGCACCCAATCTGCCTGTCTACATTTCTATAAGTCACCTGTCCCCATGGTATGCACTTGAAGAACAAGCAGCACCTGGCTCCTGGTAGGTATTTTGTATACAAAAATTCCAATTCAGGATGCACTGAATGCTTGCATTACCACAAATCCATGCAGATTTAGACTGGGGTATAGGCTTCAACCCTTACTATTTCACAAAACATCCACTACTCCAAAGGAAAGATCAGGAGGTTTTCATTGCCCATCATTTTCAGGCATTTTAAGGTAAATAAGAGAGAACCCCCTAGAACATCCATTTCTGGGACCCAGCTCTACAACTAAAGGAAATCTAATTTCCATAAATCTATTCTGAGTCACACCAGTGGGCTCTCATTCCTAATTCCCTGGTTCTTCCTCTCTGGAAGTCTTAACACACAAGTACAGCCAAATTCAGTTGTACCTTGAGTATACGTGCTTCTCATTGATTTGACGGGATTCTGCCCCTGTGTGAAGCAGTGCTGAGTATGATCACATGAGGAGTGTGGCCAACTCTGTTAGCCTTTTACAATATGACCCAGGACTACATTCTGAAAAGAGATCTAACTTGATAAAGTATTTGCCTGCGCATGGCATCCAATAGAATGGATGCGAAGCTGTGAAGGCACCATTCATAAGTCAAAGATGTATAAGAAAAGAAAACACTTTTGAGATGCATAGAAGCCCCATACTTTTCACCTGTTCAAGTCATTTTAACTTTAGCTTTACTTTAACAGTCAAAACTTTGATTAGTTACCCCTAGAATTATCTCCTTTGAAATGACTGCTTCAGCCCTGATTTCCTCTTGAATGTTAGGTCACTGGAATTACACCAGGAATTAGTTCAGTTTGGTCTTCTGAACTAATGAACATCCGTGGCATCAATTTAAATGATACAGGATTTTATTACCATCTGAAATCCACTGTGTGATGCATTGTATTCACCTCAGTGAGATGCCTTTGGGAGTTCAAAATTATTTCAAAAGCTTCTCATCTTAAAAAAATAAAAGGCATTTTTCTCTGCAACATTATTAAGAAAATTTCTTTTGAGAATAGAAATCAACTTTGTTGGATTTTTTTTTTCTTTTTCACAGCAAACCTATTTTAACTGGAGCAGGTAGTCACTTCATAAGTCATTGGTCTAGCTCAGTACATTTGAAGCGTGGGGGCTGGTAAGTGCTTAGCACTTCTGAAGAACCCTGTAACAGGGTAGTCTGTCCCTTTAAGACAGTCAGCCCTGCTGAGAGAGCCCAGCTGCAGGGCATTTAGATAGGCTGGGAGTGTCCCACAAGGAGCTTAACAAACCAAGGAGTAGCAAGGAGATTAAGATACTTTTAGTAGCAGAGAAAATGAAATAAGCAAGTACCTTGACCAATCCCTAGTCTGAGATGCCCAGAAAAAATGAAAGAATGCAGTAAAATTAGCCAGATTACAGTCCTCAGTCAGGTTGAGATTTCCACAATATTGTGATACTATAGCCTGGTTTTTAACAGATAACTTATTTTTCCACTGGGTTTTTATAAACACAGCACAGAGTGATGCTGTGGAAGCCACTGGAGTTCAATCTTGATTTACAGTAGCAAATGTGAGACCGGATTTTGATTCAGTCTCTATAACAGACCTAGGCAATCATTTGGGCAGATAAAGAGTAGGTTTTCATAGATTCATAGATTCATAGATGTTAAGGTCGGAAGGGACCTCAATAGATCATCGAGTCCGACCCCCTGCATAGACAGGAAAGAGTGCTGGGTCTAGATGACCCCAGCTAGATGCCTATCTAACCTCCTCTTGAAGACCCCCAGGGTAGGGGAGAGCACCACCTCCCTTGGGAGCCCGTTCCAGATCTTGGCCACTCTAACTGTGAAGTAGTTCTTCCTAATGTCCAATCTAAATCTGCTCTCTGCTAGCTTGTGGCCATTATTTCTTGTAACCCCTGGGGGCGCCTTGGTGAATAAATCCTCACCAATTCCCTTCTGTGCCCCCATGATGAACTTATAGGCAGCCACAAGGTTGCCTCTCAACCTTCTCTTGCAGAGGCTGAAAAGGTCCAGGTTCTCTAGTCTCTCCTCGTAGGGCTTGGTCTGCAAGCCCTTAACCATACAAGTGGCCCTTCTCTGGACCCTCTCCAGGTTATCCGCATCCCTCTTGAAGTGCAGCGCCCAGAATTGCACGCAGTACTCCAACTGCGGTCTGACCAGTGCCCGATAGAGGGGAAGTATCACCTCCTTGGACCTATTCGTCATGCATCTGCTGATGCACGATAAAGTGCCATTGGCTTTTCTGATGGCTTCATCACACTGCCGACTCATGTTCATCTTGGAGTCCACTAGGACTCCAAGATCCCTTTCCACTTCCGTGCCACCCAGCAGGTCATTCCCTAGGCTGTAGGTGTGCTGGACGTTTTTCCTCCCTAGGTGCAGCACTTTGCATTTCTCCTTGTTGAACTGCATCCTGTTGTTTTCTGCCCACTTGTCCAGCCTATCCAGGTCTGCCTGCAGCTGTTCCCTGCCCTCCGCCGTGTCCACTTCTCCCCATAGCTTTG
This sequence comes from Alligator mississippiensis, assembly GCF_030867095.1. NCBI lineage: Eukaryota > Metazoa > Chordata > Crocodylia > Alligatoridae > Alligator > Alligator mississippiensis. Next base: position 15,586,732 of record NC_081835.1, read on the forward strand.
TGTCATCTGCAAACTTGGAGTACATTTCACTCCCTCGTCCAAGTCGCTGATGAAGACATTAAAGAGTATCGGTCTAAGGACTGAGCCCTGCAGGACCCCACTGCCCACAACCTTCCAGGTCGAAACCGACCCATCCACCACGACTCTCTGGGTGCGACCCTCTAGCCAATTCGCCACCCACTGGACTATGTAGTCATCCAAGTCACAGCCTCTTGTTCACCAGTATGGGCTGGGATACTGTATCGAAGACCTTCCTGAAGTCTAAGTACACGACATCCATCCCTCCTCTTGTATCCAGGCGTTTTGTAACCTGGTCATAAAAAGAGACCAGATTAGTCAGGCACGATCTGCCTGCTACGAACCCGTGCTGGTTTCCCCTCAGCATAATTTGTCCTGCCAAGCTCTCGCAAATGTGAGCCTTGATAATTTTTTCAGATTTTGCCGAGGATAGAGGTGAGACTGACTGGCCTATAGTTGCCCGGGTCCTCCTTCCTCCCCTTCTTGAAAATGGGGACCACATTGGCCCTTTTCCAGTCCTCCGGGACTTTGCCCGTGCGCCATGAGCGTTCAAATATTCCTGCCAGTGGCTCTGCAATGATGTCGGCCAGTGCCTTCAGCACCCTCGGATGGAGCCCATCCGGGCCTGCTGACTTAAAGGCATCCAGTTCTTCCAAGTGACTCTGCACCATCTCAGGATCTACGTATGGAAGTCTGGCGCCTTGCTGCTGCCTCTCTACAACCCCAGTGAGAGACTTGTCGTGCCCCTCGCTTAGGAACACTGAGGCAAAGAACTCGTTGAGGAGTTCAGCCTTGTCCCCCCTGTCTGTCACCAATTGTTTCTGCCCATTTAGCAGTGGTCCTATTTCTCCCTGGGCCTTCCTTTTACTCCCTATATATCTAAAAAACAATTTCTTGTTGTCCTTTACTTGGGATGCCATCCTCAGCTCCATGGTGGCTTTGGCCTGTCTAACTGCCTCCCGACAAGCGCGAGCAGAGGAGGTATATTCGTCTTTGTTGATTTCTCCCTGTTTCCACTTTTTATGTGCTCCCCTTTTGGCCCTTAGGATGCCCTGGATTTCTCTGGTCAGCCAAGGAAGCCTCCTGGCCCCTTTCCCTCTTTTCCCTCGCATCGGGATCATCTTGCTTTGTGCCCGAAGGATCATTTCCTTAAGGCACAGCCACCCTTCTTGGGCTCCCATCACTTCAAAACTCCTACTCTGCAGTGTGTCTTTGACTAATCGTCTGAGTTCATTGAAATCAGCTTTCCTAAAGTCTAGCACTTTCACCCACTTTTCACCCGAATTCTATTAGCAGGTGATCACTGTCCCCCAGATGGCTATCGATCTGTAGGTCCCCTACCGTGTCATCCCCCGTTGCCAATACCAGATCCAGTATGGCATTCCCCCTAGTGGGACCGTGTACCTCCTATGTCAGGTGGAGGTCCTGTACACAGGTTAGAAACCTGCGTGAGCGGTGGGACTTTGCCGTCTGCGTCTCCCAGCAGATGTTTCGGTAGTTTAGGTCCCCCATGACTACCACCTCTTTAGCTTTTATGGTCTCAGAATAGGGGTTAGGGTCGGCAGGTATCAAGGGCCTCTTAGCCCTCACACCGGAGTCCAGCCTAGGCCACCAGGTCCCGCTGCACTGGGACAACGGGAAGTCCAAGGGAAGAGACCAGGAGGGGCCAGTAATAAAAGAAGACTTGGAGGCCCGTGGCAGAAGGTGGCGTTTGGCCGGGGTGTAGGGGAGGTCGGAGCCCTGTGAGTGCCAGCTGAGGGCGTGATGACCCTGGAGGCTTCCTCGAAGGGGAACCCCTCCACTGAGGATCCATTCAAAGTCGTGGCAGGCGAGTTAAGGGGGTCTTCCGACATCATCCAAGGTACCCTCTGGGGTCCACTTGCAGGTCCGGGGCAAACCTGGTCAACTGCCCAGGGAAAAGCTGCTCGAGAACGCCTAATAGAGCAAAGGCGGGCACATACATGATTGTCCAACTGGCTTCTAGTCTACAAGCCAAGGAACTTCATCAGTAACACAGAGTCAACCTTTTTTTCTAGGTCAGGTCTTCAACCCTATCCTGAAGTTGCTAATCAACCCATCACTTATAAATCCCTAGAATGTATGGATTACAGGGCTGCTGGCCTCTTGACTTTATGTAGTTTCCTAGATCGTATGAAATTCCCCATACAACTTCATCATGCTTCTAGAATTTTTCTATAGGACATCTATTATTTTAAGGAAATGCTGGATTATATTCAGTGTCCCCCATCAATGAAGCCTTTCATTTGGCTCTATATCTTCAATGTATCCATACAAAGGAAGATGTGCTTTGCATGCACAATTATTTATTTACATCTATAAATCCAGGCACAAATCACTGAAGGAAACTGCCTGGGTCACTGGGTATGTCTACACTGCCTGATGACTAAGGAGTGCTGCAGCAAAGCTCAGCGCATGATGTCTCATGAAAACTCATTCCAAAAAGCTCTTTCTCTCTGAAGTGGTTTTTGGTTCAAGCCTAGAGCCACACTAAGGTGGTTACATTACATGTTTTGGGGTGAGGGTGGGGAATGCGTGTGCAGAATGGACACACCATAATCATTTAAAAGAAGATAACATTATGATTTTAAAATTATCTTCACATAACATATCTTTACATCTTAATGAACCCTGCATGTATGTAAGTGGGACCTACAAGGCTATAAGCATTCTGTCTAGATAAGCCACAGTCTTAGGAAGAGAGGTATTGATGCAGAGGTTGCCTGCTCAAATAGCGCATACAAATTTATATTGAATAATCTGCTATTTTACAACAGGGCCAAAAACAGCTCTGCTTATAATGTACCAAAAAAGCCTGTTTTGCAAGTTAGCGGCAGAATAATGCCATTCAAGTCTGAAAACATCTTTTCTTGCTAAGGGAAGAATTTCCTTTGTCCTTCATCAGATTTTCCTTCGTTCTTCACATGTATTTTACATTTTACTGGACCTGACTGTCCCACAGAGCTTTGACTATGTGCTCTGGCAGTCCAAATCCTATTCCCTGAGTTCAGTCCTCCCTAGAAAGCAACTTTGCACCCCCGTGTCTGCTTTGCTCCGCCATATTCAGGGGCTGCAAGCTCTCTGGTAAATGTGCATAGTTGCTGGATTACTATCAATAAGCCTGCATCCTCCATCACCTCCACCCCTTTCCTGACTGAAACATTTTGTCTGAGAGCAAAGTGTCTTTAGTTTGTGTTTTACTCTTAGGTTAAACTGTGTTAAACCCTAAGACATACAATTTGAAATGCCGTAAAATATAAGGACATTCAAAACAAAGCAAAACAAAAATCAAACTCCTTAGATGAAATGTTGACATTCCCAATTAATTTTTGAAATTGGGAAACAAAATATTCCTGAAACTGACACTTTTCAAAACATTTTTACTAAGCTAGTTTGGAAATATTTGGTTTTATTCCCATTTGTGAATGAAAACAAATTTCCACTTTCTTGTGGAATGGAAAGTCCTAGGTTTCAACATACTCTAAATCTTACTTCCACTGGGAGCTCATTCTTCAATCTCAGACCAGCTCCTGAGAAAGTCCTGTTTCCCAAACACCTCAACTTTGTTTTCATGTTGAGAATTTAATTGAATTAGAAGAGCTTGAGTATGGATAACCGTTTACATCCAAGGTAGTCTTTTCAATATACTGGGTCCAGGCCTTTGAGGACCTGGAAGATCATGGGCTTGATTTCTATGGGAAGCTGGTGGAGAGGACAGATGACAGGCCTGAAGTGCCTGGTAGTCTGTGCTGCTGAAGAAACATGTGGCAGTGTATTGCACTATGGAGTTTCCTAAGTACAAAAGGCTTCATGCTTAAATAGATAGTATTACTGTAGTCCAGCTGTGAGGTGATGAAGACTTGAATAACTGAGGCTAGCTTATCACTCTCTAAGGTCAGCTAGAGTCTCCCAGTCAACTGGAGATGATAGAAAGTGTTAGTCACAGAGGTCATTATGTCAGAATTTAGCATCAGAGAGGACATCAGGGGAGCTTCAGACTATATTGGCTAGCTGTGTGTATATACCTTCAACCAAAGAAAACAGCACTGTGACTGCCTGGATTATTTTCCTATGCACACATTTGCTAATACTATATATATATATCTGAAAATTATTCTAATGAAGATGGAGTTATTGCTTTTCAATAAAAAAAGCAGAAGCAATCCTGAAAGGTCAATAAGATTTACTCTGGTGTAGGCTCAGAGATCATTTGTTATTCAAATGACGAAAAAGATATCATGGATATGTAGTGGTGTTAACAAAGCACTGACACCATCTGTTTATTAGGCAATCTTTGGCATTTCCATAATTTCTCCATGCAATAAGATTTGTGCTTTGCTTATTCAACATGAGCAAGGAAGGGCTCAGAAGTAATCACAGATTACTGTTGAGATTTTCCAAAAGGTATTTAAAAAACAGTCTATCAACTTTCTACTTCTGATGAGGCATTTTCTCACAAAATACAGAAATGTCATCTTAAATTTTTCATTGATACTTGAAGAAATGTACAGTTATGAAAGTTTAGCACCACACCCTGTCTGGTGGCCTCTGAATCACAGAACCACAGAGCCGGAAGGGGCATCAAGTGATCATCTGAACTATTGCTCTTGCTCTGTACTGAGACATGGTCAAGTCTGCTCAGACCATCTCTGAGATGTGTTTCTCTACAATGCATTTTTAGAGCTCCCAGATATTTGATTTTAGTTTGTGTGGTGCTGCAGACAACCTCCATCTCTCTGGCCAGCGTGTGACTGGGAAGGAAGGAAGGAAATGGGCAAGAGCACAAAAGGAAGTATATAACACATCATTCTGGGGATGCAAGAAACATATTTTGTAGCAATCAATTTTTAATAAAGACAACTGAGGATAGGCCATGTTCATTGCTCATCTTTCTTACTAGTCAATATGGGCCAGATTTTGATACCTTTACTCAATATAAGTAGAACTTTAGTCTGCAAGTAGTGTGAAGACTACTGCTTGGAGTAAGGTATTAAATGAGATGTGTAAGGGGTCAGAATCTGCCCGTAGGGCTTTTTGAGTTAATTAGTCCACAGATGCTTTGAAAATTAAAATTATGGTAACTGAAGTTCATTCTCAAGATAGGTTTAATTCTGAGTTGGTACAAAGCCAGTGGAAATCTACCAGTCATGGCATTCTGTTTTGTTTTCCTTATAACAAGAATGGTGTGAGCTTAGCCATAACAACCCTGCAAAGCCATTCCACAGCAACTGATATCATTCTGCCTAGGCCAGAATAGTTAATTATAGTGGTTAATTCTTAATTATATAGTTCACAAGTAGTAAGACAAAGGATGCACCACAGAGTGCAGTTAAATATAATTTCTCTCTTTGCTCTCTGCTTGCAGTGAGAGAACTCAAAGCTCAGAGGGAGGTAAGTGCCTGCTGAGGTCAATGAAAAGGCTCCCAATTCTTCAGCTACTGGTACACTTTCTTCTGAATGCATTGGCATGAGTTGCAGAGCAATCTGGGTGAGATGGAGACAGAATCCAAGTTTCCCACCTTGAATACTCTATTCTAACAAAATGACCACGCAGCTTCCCAGATCAGTGACTAATAAAGCTAGACTACTGCATTTTGTATCACCAAATCACCAAACCACTCTCACTCTACTTTTAACTCCACTTTGATCTTACCAATGTTCAGCATGTGTGGATGCTGTGATTACTAAAAACAGAGGTTAATGTGGGCAGACATATACAAAATGACAAGGAAACTCAACTCAGCTGCTGTGCGAACCACTATGTGTAGGCCAGCAATAGGTTTGAAATTTCCAAGAGACCACAAATTTATCAAAGCAGTCATAACTAGGTGTTTCTAAAACCCTGGACTCCTAGCCCTGTCAGCATGCCTCGCTGGTCATGTGCATGTCTTTATTCTCTTCAATAATTCCACTCTTCAGTGTGATGCCCAGCACTTGTCTGGTGAAAATATCTTAATTATAATCTCTCTCCCCAAAATACAGTTTGGGGTCCCTGTTTCTCCATTCACTTTATTTAGTGACGCACAAGAGTCCCTAGTGAAGACAGTACCACAAGCCTACTGCTGTAGCAAAGCTTAGAGCAGTTATTATTACGAAGACACGAACGATGTGAAAGTCCCTGTCATGTAGCAACACAGGAAGAAATGGAGTTTTACTTGGACAAAGGATTGTTTTTTTTAAGTCCCAGGGTCTCTTTGTTTTGCATCGACCTTCAGCCAAATTACTGAGAATGATGAGCAAGAGAGCAGTTCTGAATGAAGTACTTTATGTGAAAATGCTGATCACATTAGCCAGATAATTAACTCAACCCCCCAGAGAGAAGAGTGTTCTAGTAGAAAGACCCAGTGAACTACTGCAAAAAGTGGCCCTTAAGTACACATTTGGTATATGCATGTGCCAGTTTTGTATTATATCTCTGGTTGCTTTGTTATTAGCAATACCTGAAGTGTAGCTCTTCCTATACAACTGGTGGCCACTATTCTTCAGTCTTAGGGCAGTAGATGCTTGAATTTTGAAACAACCTTGACTATTGCAGGTGCTATTAATTATAGGCAGAAAATATAGCACGGGAACATTTAATTACCTTACTGTACTCACAGATCGGGTATTTTGATATCTAGCTGTCAGACAGCCAGAAAGACAGACATGATATTAATTAAAATGATTGACAGTGAGACAGCCAGCTGGTATTCATCTAAATGTTTGCAAATCCTTATAGACAATTAAGACCATTATTATTTTTCTGAAAACTCATTCTGGAAAGTGAATTGCTATTATGATCTGCTTTAAATGGTGTAGTCATTGAATTAAAGGGCAGAAAATGAAGCCTTCAACCTGACCACAGTGCCAACTTGACTGACTGCTTATGTCCTTCTTCAGTAGACTTCAAGTCTTTCCCATGCTTCCCCTGCCATTACCAAAGCATGGGCAATATTGAAATTTGCTACTTACAATGCATAATCCTAAGCCAATAAAAGATATCACCCACAAAAATTCTTCTTTCTCACATGTTGAAACATCATGGCTACAACATCCCTTTGACACTACCAAAACTATAGATGTGGACATTCATATTTCAAGAGGAAGCAGTTTTATGGTCTGTCCTGAATGCAGCTGAGTATCTAAAGCCTAAGCCTCACACTCCTGAGTGGATACGCTTAGAAATACACAAGCTAACCCTGAAAACTTCCTGGTATTTAATGCCTTTCAGGGAAATAACTCACTAGAGAATGTCTGTTGGGATTGCTTACACTGAAGTAGTTTCACCATGGACTTCAGTGGGAGAAGAATTAAGTCAAAGCCAAACATTTCTGAAAATTCCACTTACATTTTCAAATGATTTTTTTCCAAACAGCCTTTTTCATGTTCTCTCCTTTTGCCCAAGTCCTCTCTTTGCCCTGCCAAAAGTAGGGCATCAGGAGTAAGAGTAAAAGAATTCATCTAAATGATTTAGAAGTGCACCTTATACTTGCATTGTTTTGGGAAACACTGACATCTAATACTTGCCCTAGATGAATGATGAGATACAGTGGCTGCACCTATATGAGATGCTGACTGAGCAGTTGTTACTGCACAGCCATATAGTACTTGCAGGTGGGGTGGAGGATGTTTGCCGGTAGTAGGGCCACTTACGGTTCTAACTGACTCATGGATTTGGAATTGATTTGGCTGATTTGGCTTGGAATACGAAAAATTTTAATTAAAAAAAAAAGTACTAAATGACTATGCAGTAACCAGCATTACTGCGCAGTAGCGGCCCCACATGGTTGCCAGGTGATGCTTACTGCGCAGTAGCTTATTACTACTGTGCAGTAGCACCGCATCATGGTTCATGCCCAGCGATGCTACTGTGCAATAGTAACAAGCTACTATGCAGTATTAATGAGCTGCTGCACTGTAAGCGTCCCATGTAGATGCAGCTATTATGAATCAGATGCTCCTGTCTGTTTGCTACTTAAAAACATGTTAGATGTCAGCCATTTATATATTAGGACATTACCTAATGTTGCTTTCCTGCAGGCTGGCAGAGTTCCAGCTTGCAAGGGGCTAGAGGGAGTGGGAGGAGAGCAGTCAGGCAGTGGGTGCCATGTGCATGTATCTGCACATATCTGCCAGGCAGCCTGGCGAGCACATCCCACAGTTAACTAGTGGTGGGGAAATTGAGGTCCCCATAGGGAGGAAGGGATGGAGTTGGGCAGGGCAGAGCTGGGGCTGCTGCTGAGCTGGGTGGTGCATGGGGCTTGGGGCTGCAATCGTGGCCTCAGGGTCCTGGCAGGGAGTGAGATGGGGCTGCAGGTGGCTTGTCTGGGGGCTGGAGCTGGTTCCCTGCTACTCCATGCGCTTTTGGGAGGGGGCAGGGGGAGCACGTGCCCTCCGGACTTGTGCGCAGGATGGGGGTGGGTGTGGGCTGCCTGCTGCAGGTTTGGGCTCCCTGCCCTGCTGCTGCCCTCCCCTGGGGCCTCTGCAGCCCAATGGACGGGACCCAGTATGGCAGGGCAGAGTGGGGCCTGGAGGGGAAGCTCACTGTGGCTGCTGTGAGCCCTGCACTGTACTGGCGATGCACCCTGTGCCTGCCCTGGAGCAGCGAGGGACATAACTTCATGCCTCTGCCTCCGCGTCTCTGGGGAAGGGGAGTGAGGGGCACCAGCAGGGTTGGGGGGGCTGTCGGTGGGGAGTGAGGGGCCTGTACCTGCATCCTGGTGAGCTAAGGGGGCAGAGGGAGCTCTGATTTTCCATGATAAAAAACCCAAAATCAATTATCAAAATTTATAGGTAGTTAGAATTTTATTTTACTATAGTGACTGAGGCACTGGTAGGCTTCCAAGTTTCTTTAAAGTTTTAAATGTATTAATAAAACATTGTGTTCAATTGATACCTATATATATAGTGGCATTTCATTTTAATTAGGGATTTGGGGGGGTTTATGAGAGAATTTGCTATTTTTTATCAGGGAAAACCAGGATCCCTGCCTATGACGAATGTCCTGTTTGAAACTGAACAAGGATCTCTGGTGTGCTCTGCAATCGTTGGGCACTTATACACATGCAAGGAGCTTCCTCCGATGCATGTGATTTCCGATTGGAAATCCAGACCGTCAGAGCAGACTCAATTAATCAAGTTTGCTGAAGCATGTAAATTGATGAGCTCTGGCAGCCTTGTGTGTCACGTGTATAGTGCAGTGCACCACTGTGCTGAGAAAATGGCGGTAGTGCACTTTGAACTAAAACATGTTTGATGTGCTTTCATTCAGTGCTGCCATTTTCTCAGCGTGGAGATGCGCTGTAGTGCTGATACACATGACACATGGGTGCTTTTAATTAGTGTAGCTCGCTAATTAAGAGTGCCCAGCGCCACATTGGGAGCACATGTAAAAATGCCCATTAAGAGTGGCAGCCTGGCCCTGGACAGCTCTTGGTTTTCAATTCCCAGCGGTATTGGAACCTTGCTCACTAGATTAGGTAACACTATTTGGTTTGAAACATCCTACATTGCACAAGAAAAGGTTTTGGACAATCTGTTCCACCACAAGAAGTGGTGATGACCATTTTGACAATAGCCATTTTCTCTCTTTGGGGTTAAATAAGTCTCATTTAAGTGCAATCCTATAAAAATGACCTTGCATAAACACTGCTAAGCTAATTACAGCATACAGAAACACTACAGTGAGACCTGCCTTGATCTTTAATTCCAAACTGCCACTATCCCAGAAGGAACAACCTGTGAGTTAAACTGACTCTTAAGTATACAATTAAGCCTGTCAAGTGCTGACTTCATAATATGCTGTTTAGTATTGGAAAGTCTGTCAGGGGGCTGATATGTGGGATTAATGTCATAAAGTCTTGGTTTTGCTTTCTCATTAAACTGTAAATCAATTTGTAGCGGTCAAGTGGTAGGCCGGGAAACGGCAGGTGGGTACTTTCCCGCGATGGAGCAGAATTAGGCACGGAAGCATATTTGTTAAACCAAGATTACTTTACTTACGCTGTCGATGGATACAGCGCAGGCAGAAAGTTAACTTCAGTTACACTTGCAAACCGAACGAGAGCTCTAGAAACCAAGGTGAGATGTCCATGAACAATTCAACGAGCATGCAGGACACGGGGTACAACAATTCAACGAGCATGCAGCACACGGGGTACGTCGGGAAGGTCGATGACGGGGAGTCGTTGGTGGGTGATCAGTCCGCCAAGTTCACTCCGAGGTGGGCGCGGAGTTCTCCAACTTGGGCGGAAACTGCTCTAACTTTTATACGGCTAGCGAGGCAATTGCTAGTCTCCATGTAGGAATAATTTAGAACCGGCCAATAATGGTGTGCTGCACCGGGGTTCTCCACCGTAGCGGAAAAATTCCACTGTGCCGAGGCACTTAATTACTGGGTTCTGACACAATTCAACTGATATAAGTGACATGTTGCTGAAAGTGAATATAAATAAATGCAGTTCTCTTTAAATGACATGTGGAACCTCTCCATACTCCCCCCTTCTGAATACAATAGGCTTCTCTGCTCTTTATGGATGTAAATTGTTAAAGGGATTTGTTTGAGATCCATGTGGAATTTGCTCAGTAATTCTATTAAGAGTTTCCCAGCTCACAAATTAATGCCCTCATCTAATTCAGTACCAGTCCAATTCATTATTTAAAACAGAATACCTAATCTCTCCCTCTACTGAGTTTCCTCAAAGGATTTCCTATTAGTTTTAAGGAATTCAAGAGAAGAAGCTTTGCAACTTCTGCATTTGCAAAACCATACAACTGGCAGCTGGCAACTTAGTCTGTATCACTTGTGTTTTCTCAGTGGAGTGAAGGAGGAACTAAAAGTGCCTAAGGTTTCAGAGTTCTTTCTCCACCTCTGGAAGGACCTTTGACATTCATAGTATTGTGGAATTCACCAACAGCCAGCAGAGCTTGTAAGGATTGTTCATCAGCATGAATCAGAAATCTTTTCCAAAGCCAGACCCACTTGGCATTCCTGATTCCCAAAGACACGCCTGCCCTTAGCTCCTGCTGGTTGTGTGCAAAGGGCTGTGAGTTTCAGAGGTGGAAGTATTAATATGGGCCAGATGCCCTACTCCCAAGGAGCATGGAGAGAAGTCAGTGAACTCTATAAGCCTCATTCTGCAAATGGATGGGCCATTAGAGGACACATAGATATGTGCAGCATCAACTGCTAGTAACAACTCCACTGGAGAATTACACAAGGATGACGTGAAGCAACCAATGGTCCTCATATCCAACCCAATTTGCCCCAGTTCAGTTCCCAAAATCTTCACAGAGGATCAGAAGAAGAAGTTTGATGTTGCTGGTGGTGAGGGCACTGTATTGAATACCTGTGGCTTGCTTTCTTCCCATGCCCTCTGAGAATGACGTGCTGAGTCTTGCTCTGATGTTCTAACCATTTGATTTTCTTTGTTTTCAAAGCAGAAAAAAAAAGATTTCCCTTTTTCTTTAGCAGATCACTTAAGAAATATGTTACAGCTTTTGGAACTGGCAGTTAGAGGCAGTTCTGATTATCTTTGGCATAAACATACCTAACAGAACTAACTCTGTCCTTGCAAGGTGGAGGCTTTGCTAGTGTGCATTCTGGGTTTTACTGAGCTGGCTTTTTTGTGGCTCTACAAGTTCTGACCCTTCAGATATAAAGAAGTTCCCAAGTCTTTCCTACAGCAGCATTCTTCAGTGTTTATCCAGAAAAAATTTACTCTTTAGAACAGGACCTCCATCTCAGAAATGAAGTCAGTATTTAATATACTTTGAAATACTGTCCTCCAGTAAGGGAACTGTTAAAATGTCCAACCTTTATTTTGGAATCAGAAAAAAATTAAAGAGGCTTCAGAACCAGTTTCCACATCTGACACCAAAGAGCCTCTTACTTAATTAGCCACTAATCATGGGCTCACCATATTCAGGTAAGGGTTGAGACACAATCTACAGTTTTGTCTTGGCTGAGGTGGGCCATGAACCCACAAAATGTGGACATGAAAATCAATGTGAAGAGGTTCCTGTGAGAGGAGAAGGAAACAAATAGAAGGACTGGCAAATCTGGGAATTAGTTGAAAGCCTCTAATTTGTTATATGGGAGGAGTGTCAGTTCACTGACATTTGATGTCAGGGGACCTTTGGATTGAATTAAGGGCCAATTTAATCTTAATCTATGATCATATATTAAACAACAGGCCTACTTCCTAACTCTTCTTCTAGAAAAAACAGTCACCTGATCTTATACAGCAAGTAACCCAAATAAGTGGGTAGGTTTCTGGTCCCAAGCCAAAAACAAATCAAAATCTATTAAGAAGCTGAATCAGACTTCAGAACCACGGACAGAGCTAATCTTTATCTGATTTACCCTCTCTTCCTTGCTTGCCAAAAGCTGAAACCCTGGCTGCTTCTGACGACTGATCTCCATGTGTGGATCTGTGATTTTGAAAAGAGCTAGAGAGTCTCCAAGTGTATGAAATAAGAAGAGAGAGAGATCAGGAGCAGTGGGCGGACAGGAAAATTGCCATAAGAATGATTAGCTGGATAGTGGAACATCAAGACCATTAAAAAGGAGAGGTGATTGTTAACATGTCTGGAGTAAAGACTCCCTTAACTGCCTGAATAGTAATTCAACAGTGGCTGCACTGTGGAACAAGAATCAAAGCAAAGTGAATCATAGAATCAAAGGACCAAAAGGGACCTGTAAGATCATCCCTGGGGGTGTCTTTCTAAAAAGGGGCTCCCCTCAATCTTGGTGTTCACCCTTAACATACTTGCAGGCAGCTATCAAGTCACCTCTCAGTCTTCTCTTGTTTAGACTGAACAATCCCAGTTCCTGGAGTCTCTCCTCATAGGGACTATCCTCCAGGAGACTAACCTCTGGCCCTTCTCTGCATCCTTTTGAGCTTAACCACATCCTTTCTGAAGTGCGGTGCCCAGAACTGGACACAGTATTCTAGCTGTGGCCTCACCAATGCTGAATATAGGAGGAGGAGCATATCTCTGGATCTACTCGCAGCACATCGGCTGATACACACCAGAGTTCTATTTGCCCTGCTGGTGACTTCATCACATTGCTGGCTCATATTCATCTTCTGGTTGACTGTCACACCCAGGTCCCTTTCAAATGCAGTGCCAGCCAGTGGACCACCACTCATCATATAGCTGTGCTGAAGTTTCTTCCTACCCAGATGAAGGACACGGCACTTGTCCCTGTTGAACCTCATCTGATTCCATTCAGCCCATAGGACCAGTCTGCTAAGGTCATCCTCGATTCTTACTCTATCCTCAGATTTGCCCGCATTTCCCCACAGCTTGGTGTCATCCACAAACTTAATAAATGTGCTTTCCACCCCCTCATCCAAGTCATTGATAAACATGTTAAAGAGCACGGGCCCAAGCACTGAACCCTGGGGGACACCACTGTAGACGGCCTTCTAGGATGAGGCCATCGCATCCACTACAACTCTCCGGGGTCAGTCTCTGAGCCAATTGCCAACCCTCTTCACTGTAGACTGGTCTAGGCCAGTACCCTTGTACCCTCCAGATTAATTGAAGGGATCTCATGGGAAACAGTAACAAAGGCCTTGCTAAGGTCTAGGTAAATGATGCCAACCTCATGCCCCTTGTCCAGCTGGTTAGTTACCTGGTCATAAAAGGACACCAGGTTTGTTAGGCATAACTTACCCTCGACAAAACCATGCCGGTTGCTTCTTAATACCCCACCAGTTACAAGCTTGTAGGTGATGGCCTCCTTGACAATTTTTTCAAAGATTTTTCCTAGGACCGAGGTTAGACTGACTGGTCTGTAGGTTGCAGGGTTGTCCCTCTTCCCTTTCTTAAAGATGGGTACCACATTAGACCTCTTCCAGCTGTTTGGAACCACTCCTGAGTTCCATGACTCTTTGAACAGCTTTGCCAGAGGCCCTGCTATGAGCTCAGCCAGTTCTTTCAGGACTCTTGGACGCAGGTCATCTGGCCCAGCGGACTTGAACACATCCAAATGTTCTAAGAGTATTCAGTATGGGTCCCACAGTGGAGCTGGATTTTTTATTGCTCCCTATGTACCTATAGAAGGACTTTTTGTTGTCCTTTATTTTGGTTTCCAGTTTGATCTCCATGCCTGCCTTGGCTTTCCACATCTCTTGGATGCTGAACCATTTTCCCAATGCTTATATGCTTCTTTTTTCTTTTTCAAAAGTTCCCTGATATCCCTGTTGAGCCAAGCGAGTCTCTTGGCCCCTTTCCCACTTTTTGACCGTGTGGGGATGGACTCTTTTTGAGCAGTGAGAATTGCCCCTTTAAAGAAGCTCCACTGATCCTGAACTCCCAAATCGTCCAGTTGCTGGTCATGGAGGGCCTTTCTAACTAGACTCCTGAGTTTACAAAAATCTGCCCTTCTGAAGTCTAGGACTTCTGTTCTACTGGACGAATTACCAGCCTTTTGGTAGATGGTGAACCTAATCAGGTCATGGTCACTGTTACCCTGAATACCTCCAATCTTCAGGTCACCTACATGTCTTCCCCTTTGGTCAGCACTAAGTCCAGAGTGGCTTTACCTCTAGTCGGTCCTTCAAAAGCCTGTGTCAAGAACAGGTCTTTGATATCAGTGCTTCTATCCTGAGCAAATAATCAGCTTCCCTGCTTAATGCCCACACCACATGTTTGTTTGTTTTTTGGGGGGGGAGGGAGAGGGGCAGCTAATTTTTTGGGAAGAGGTGAATGTTGCATACAAGAAAATATGGTACTTCACTGGGACTTGCTTGTACAAAGTGACTTTGTGCACTTCCAAGTCCCCTGGTGCTTTAGCCTGCTAGAAAGATTTATATAGCACAGCTGGATTTTCAGACTACAGCAGATCACACAATTGGCTAGAATCTTGTCTCCAGCAATGACTAATATTTGGCATTTTGCTAAGGTAGATCTGTTATACCTCTAGTGTTATAGAGATAAAGAAAAAGAAGAGAGAGGCAAAGATGTAATGTATGTAGATAACCAGGCAATGTAGTATCTTGGGGGAGGAAGATATTATGGAGCCCTTATAGGCTGACCTGACACCAATTTGAAGCATTCAGATTTAGACTTTAGAAACTATCATCCCATGCAGCAATGAAGATAGAGCTATTCAGATGTATGCTTTACCACAGCCTTCCCTATTTTCTCACTGACTGGTCCCATTCAAGGAGAGATGCCAATTAGTAGCCATTAAAGACCCTCCTGAGAGGATCTTCCTTTCATTTTTGTTACTGAACCTTTGCCAAACCCTGATTTACACCAGTGTAAATGAGAGAATACTCCAGAATCATTTGCAATAGTAGCTGGGTAACCAAAATCATGTGGTTATTTAAAGAGACAGGAAGCAAGAATCCACAATCACAGGGATAATTTGTCCCTCCAAGTCAGTGGAGCATTAGAAAGGGAGCTGTTTCCCTCTGGATACAGGTAGAAGTAATGTCAAACAGACCATCTTTTTAAGCCATACACCATACTGTGTAATTCACTGTGGAATGTTTCTCATGGTTAACAGGTAAAATCCGTCTTATCAGAACAGGAGACTGGTCTCCTGGGTCCTGTTTAAATCTGAATATGGGGTATCTGTTACCAACTCTGCTACCCAGATACCAGGTGACCTTGGGCAAATCACTTATGCGCTGTGTGCCTCAGTGAACCTGACCAGACCCACCAGCAGGCTGCAAGTTAATTTCATGTGACAATTTTTTCTTGCTCTACAGTTCAGTAAAAGAGCTGGTTTCCATAGCAACTACTGCATTTCATGGTCCCCAGACGGACTGCTATAGGAAGCCAGGCTAAGAGTGTATCTGGCTCAGTAGCCCACCTCTGACAATAGCTAGCATGAGATGCTTTATAGGAAGAGGCATAATCCAATAAATTTGGCAATTCTTCAATAACCTGCCTAAAAGGCTGTTTTTTTCTTAATGGTAGGCAGTCAGTAGTTAATTCATATCAGAAATCCTGAGAGTTTATATGCCTTCAAATTTAAGGCATTTAGACATTCAATCTCTCCTTCCTCCAACCCCTGAGTGGACAAATGAATATTTAATTTAATCACTCATACAGAGGGGAATAACTTCAACAGGAGATGCTGTGCCAATTGCACCGCTGGGGCGTAGGCATGGGCTCTGGGCACCCTGCCAGACTCATGACTTGAGGATGAGTGCACATCTATGGGCAGAACCGAAGGGGGATTTATTGGCAGGAACAGGAGTTCTGAGCATGGCAACAGTGTCTAAATTATAGAATCATAGAAATCATAGAAAATTCGGGTTGGAATGGACCTCTGGAGGTCATCTAGTCCAACCCCTGCTCAAAGCAGGACCATCCCCAACTAGATCATCCCAGTCAAAGCTTTGTCTAGTTGGGTCTTAAAATTGGCAAAGTTCACCAATGACACTAAGCTTTGGGGAAGTGCAGCCATGCATCAGGGTAGGCTGATGATCCAGGTGAAACTAGGCAGTTTAGTCAAACAGGCAGACCAGAATCAGATGCTGTTCAACGCTAAGAAGTGTAAACTGCTCCATCTGTAGCAGAAAAATCCGCAACAAACTTACAGGCTCAGTAGTACTATGCTAGCTAGTACCACGTCCAAAAGAGACCTGGGGGTCAAAACTGACCATAAAATGAATATGAGTCACCAGTATGATGCAAAGCAAGCAGTATGCTGGCATGCATCAACCGATGCATCTCAAGCAAAACTAAGGAAGTTATTCTCCCGCTCTACTCGGCATTGGTGAGGTCTCAGCTGGAGTACTGCATCCAGTTCTGGGTGTCGCACTTCAATAAGGTTGTGGAGAAGCTTGAGGGAGTCCAGAGAAGAGCCATTTGTGTAATTAGAGGCCTAAAGAGAAAGCCTTATGAGGAAAAGCTGACAGATATGGGACTGTTCAGCTTAGAAAAAGAGAAGACTTCAGGGTGATTAGGTGGCAGCTTACAGATATAACAGGGGAGAGCATCAGGGGCTAAGCAAACAACTACATACCAAATCGCCCCAGGGGAAAACCAGGAGCAATGGTCATAAACTCCTAGAAGAAGGTTTCAGACTGGATATAAGGAAAATCTTCATGATTTGTGGGACCAGGCTGTGGAATAGACTCCCAGCAGTGGTGGTGCAGGCATCTACCCTGGTTTCAGAAGGAAACTGGATGCACACCTTGCTGGGGTTGTTTGACCCCAGCAGTCTTTCCTGCCCAGAGCAGGGGGCTGGACACGATCTCACAAGGTCTCTTCCAGCCCTAAACTTCTGTGAATTTGTGAACTGCCAAGGATGGAGATTCCACAACCTCTCTGGGTAACCTGTTCCAGTGCTTTACAATTCTTCTTGTGAGAAAGGTTTTCCTAAAATCTAAACTAAACTTCCCTCACTGGAACTTTAGACCATGCTCCTTGTTCTTTCATTTGTCACCACTGAGAACAGTCCAGCTCCATCCTCTTTAGAATCAGCCTTCAGGTAGTTGAAGGCTGCTATTAAATCCTCTCTCAGTCTCTTTTTATACAGATCAAATAAGCCCAGTTCCCTTAGCCTCTTCTCATAAGTCACGCACCCCCTAGCTCCCTCACCATTTTTGTCGCCCTCTGCTGGACTCTCTCCAATTTGTCCACATCCTTTCTGTAGTGCGGGGCCCAAAACTGGACACAGGACTCTAGATGTGGCCTCACCAGTCCTGAATAGGAGGGGAATAATTACTTTCCTCAATCTGCTGGTAATGCTCCTATTAATGCAACCCAGTGTGCCATTAGCTTTCTTGGCAACAAAGATGTACTCTTGGCTCATATTCAGCTTACTGTCCACTGTAACCCCCAGGTCCTTTTTCACAGAGCTGCTGCTTAGCCAGTCAGTTACCAGCCTATACTGATACATGCAACTGTTCTGTCCTAAGTGCAGGACTCTGCACTTGTCCTTGTTGAACCACATGAGATTTCTTTTGGTGCAATCCTCCAATTTGTCGAGGTCTCTTTGAATCCTAGCCCTGTCCTCCAGTATATTTATTACTCCCCCTAGATTGGCATCATCTGCAAACTTGATAAGTGTGCACTCTATCTCAACTTCCAGGTTGTTGATGAGGATAATGAACAAAACAGGCCCCAGGACAGACCCCTGAGGCACTCCACTTGATACTGGGTGACAAGTAGATATTGAGTCATTGATTACTACTCTTTAAGTCCAATGATTCAGCCAATTTTCTATCCACCTTAAAGTCCATTCATCCAACCCATACTTTCTTAGTTTGCCTGTGAGAATGTTGTGGGAGACAGTATTAAAAGTCTTGCTAAGGTCAAGGTATATCATGTCTACTGCTATCCCTGCATACACAGAGCCAGTCATCATCATAGAAGGCAACCACGTTGGTCAGGCATGAGGCATAGGGGGCACCAGCAAGGCCAGGGGGCTGTGGGCCACGAGTGAGGGGCACTGGCAGGGCCAGAGAGCTGTGAGTCAGGAGTTATGGGTACCAGCAGGGACAGGGGGCCACGAGTTGGGACTGGCCACTGATATTTACAAATGGGTCCTGGTACAAAAAAAGTTGAGAAGCACTGCTTTAAAATACAGCCAGCTCTCCTGGACTCCTTTCCCCCTCAGACTGGCCACCTAGGGGATCTTACCCATCAGTTTCTTGAGCAAGGTAAAGTCTACTTTTCTGAAGTCAAGGGTCCGTACTCTGCTGTTCTCCTTCCTTCCTTCCTTCCTTTCCAAGATCCTGAACCCAATCATCTTGTGGTTGCTGCTGCCCAAGTTGTCATCTACTTCTACATTCCCTACCAATTCTTCCCTGTCTGTGAGCAGCAGGTCAAGAAGAGCACAGCCCCTAGTTGACCTCTCCATCACTTGCTCCAGAAAGTTGTACCCAACACTCTCCAAAAGCTTCCTGGATTGCCTGTGCACTATTGTATTGTCTTCCCAGAAGATGTCAGGGTGACTGAAGTCCCACACAAGAACCAGGGCCTATGATCAGGAAACTTTTGCTGTCTGTCTGAAGAAAGCCTCATCCACCCCATCCTCCTGGTCTGGTGGTCTATAGCAGACACCAACCACAATGTCACCCTCGTTGCTGTCCTCCGTAACCCTAACCCAGAGACTTTCAATACGCCTGTGTTCATTTTCATACTTGTGCTCTAAGCAATCATACAGCTCTTTTACATAAAATGCAACCCCTCCTCTTTCTCCCCTGCCTGTCCTTCCTGAACAGTTTGTACCCATCCATGACAGTGCTCCAGTCATGCGAGCTCCCACCAAGTCTCTGTTAGTCCATTCTGTGACTGTGTGAAGACGTCCAAAGCTTCCTGCTTGTTTCCCAGGCTCTGTGCATTTGTGTACAGGTACCTGAGGTAACTAGTTGATTGCCCTGATTTCTCAGGAAGTATGAGAACACTTCTCCTGTTGCCCTCCCCTGCTTGCTCTTCCTCCAGGTCACCCACTTCCCCACTCACCTGAGGGCTTAGGACTCCATCCCCTGGAGAACCTAGTTTAAAGCCCTCCTTGCTAGGTTAGGGAGCCTGTCTGCAAAGACACTCTTCCCTCTCTTCATCGGCAATCCCATCTCTTCCTAGCAAGCCTTCTTCTTGGAACAACATCTAGTGGTTGAAGAAACCAAAGACCAGGTGGCAACACCATTGTGCAGCGTTGATCTGCAGGATGTGTCTGCACCTGCCCAGGACCTTTTCCTTGACCGGAAGGATCGAGTTGACCACCACCTGACCCCTTATCCCCTTCACCTTACCTTAATGGCTTCCCTTCAAATAGGGGGGGCAGGAAACTAACCTAAGTGCATATCATCACTGTTTAAAATCAAGAGGAATTGTGCGGTAGAAGGAAAAGACAGCTGCTTTCAGCACTAATAAAAGAAACCTCCCAAAATCATTTAAATAAAAGATCACCTTCTGAGAAAACATAATACAAACAGGTTGAGAGATAAGATAAGCCAGTATATTAGAAAAAGACTTGATTTGCCAGAGGTGAAATAGCAGAAGAGGACCGCTAATACAAAAAAATCTCTTTGCAATGGTTATAAATACAAATCTCTCTTTAAACAAGACAATTAAATACAGGCTATTCAACTCAAGATGTCCCACAGACTAATCACAAATGACTCTAATCACCTAGCAAGTCACTGGAAAGGGCCGGATTCTCAGATCCTCTAAACTGGCAGAAGGGTGTTAAAATCAATGGAGTGTTTTACACCTGATCAGAATCTCTACTGTGAGGCACTGGAAATGCAGGGTCACACCTTTTTTGAATGTGTTTTGTTTTAAGGGGGGTCCCTTGGTTTAAAAGATAGCTGGAGGCTTATTTTCATAGTGATAAAATAAGCTGACCACTCTTCCCCATCCTTCACGGCACAATTATTCACATTCATCTTGAAGTGATGCATTTAGGAAGCAGCTGCTACTACTTTTTTTTAAACTATAGTTGTAAAAAGCAAGCATGGGGCCATTTGCTAATTTGCCTTATGCAAGCCCATGGATCTCTTGGTTCCAAAACACCCAGAAAGCCACCTTGGCTTCCCCCCAAGAAGTAAGGAAAAATCCCTGGGTAGTTCAGAACTGATGTAGGTGTGTTATACTATCACAGCACAGAGAGCATTATCAAGGGAAAGGAGTCATGGCTGAGGCATTTTAGTATGCTGGAGTGTTCCCTCACCTGAACCCTCCAGACATGTCAAAGCACTTCTCTGTTCTTTTGACTTGTGAATACAAGATCAATTTGAAGCTCTAGCCAGGTGTCACTGCTTTATTCCCTTCACTGCTCTGTCACACTGCACTCTTTAAACATACCAGTCACATAGGTGGCTCCAGCATGGTCTAAACACATTAGACCAAAACGCTTTTGTGCTGGGCATGTGAGAAAGTTTCTGGACAGAAGAGCCCATTACAGCATCTGGTCCAAACTCCCTTATATCGCAGGCTATTAAGTTTCACACGCATACTTTAGATGATGGGTGGCCAATCTGTGGCATGCATACACAAGCGACATGGGCAGCTGCTGTGTGGCATAAGCCACAGGCACTCAATAAAAGGAGATGCTGGAATGGAGGCAGAGGGATCTGAGCATCTAGCTACATGGTGTCAGGTGTCATTGTCAAGGACCAGGTTAACCCACCCCATGTACTGCAGCCACCTGCCTCCATTTTGGTGGCCCAGAACACAAGCTACAAGGCGTGCATCTGGGTGGCAGGGATCATAACGGCAAGTTTGCTGGAAAAAAATTGCCACCAAGGAAATATTCCTTCCCCATGATCTAGTGATTATTTTCAAACTCATCATGTGTGGCTCTGTGGCAGTGATCTGGGCCTGGAGACCTCATGGCTTCCAGATTCCTATGCCAGGAGGCTAGCCTTCCCAGGTAGTCTTCTTACTCAAGCAGTGGCCCTAAAGGTTAAAAAGTCCAAGAACTGAGTTGGCCCAGAACTCTGGAGCCCTGGAATCCCTTAACCTTCAAATAACCAGCATGGCAGGCTCGGGGAGATAAATCAGAAAACTGATCAGATAAATCAATTTCCTCACTGCCATTAAGAGATGGAGAGCAAAAAAAAAAACCAACAAGAAGCATGGCAATTTCAGATCCCTGGAGAATGCTTAATGCCTTTCTGGACACTTTATGATTTTGGTGCTTCCAAAATAAAATATTGCAGGAATTCAGTTCGATAAAAATATTAAGTTTTTTGGCTTTTTGTTTTGATTTGGGACAAAAGAATGTTCTGGAACCTTGAAAATTACTGTCAAATAACATTGTAACTTCTGAGCCAGCTTTATGTGCTATCTCACTGTCCCAGATAGAGGGAAGGGAGATATGAGGGCTACCCTGAAGAAGGTAAATAACAGACCCCCTAAGTAGGATGAAAATCATAGCCAATAGCCACACTCCTCTAGTCCAGGGTTTGGCAATGTTTCCCAGTAGTGAGGACAGAATGACCTGCCTCAGGTCTGAAGAGGCAGGCACATAAGGACGCATCCACCTCCGCCACTTCCCTGCTGCTTAGCTGCAATGTAGAGCAGGGGGAGCCTGCCTCCCTTGGAGCCCTGAGCACCTGGCTGCAGCACTGTATGGCATGGGCACACCCTCCAGCTGCTGAATGCCACCTAAGTCCCACATCTGCGGGCTGGATATAGCTCATGGGCCACAGGCTGCTGACTCCTGCTCTAGGCCAACGGAACTTGTGTAATAAGAGGAAAGGCTGTCTGTGAACATGAGATAATTTGGGGGGCACCAATCTGAGATTGTAGATTGAATTCCCCCAGGATAAAAGGACCAAAACAACTCCTAGCTTCTACTCCATCTCCAAAGCACGTTTCTTTGACTTTGCCTTCTCTAACAGACAGTACTCCATAAATATTACCCACTCCCCCCGGGCTACCAAAACAAGTCATTTCACTTCACACACTTCTTCCCTCGGGGAGACCAGAAGGAACAAACTGCATGTGATAGATTTTAGTCACAATGCTCAGTGCTCTACAAACCTTCTTGCAAAGTTATGCTAAAAAAATATGGCAGCTGCTTTCAAATATTACATTTTCAGTGGCTTCTGAATATTTTAAAGGCCTGAATAAGTAGCATAAGATTATTGACAAAAGGTGATGAACCGAAAGAAAAACTATAACAAGGTGAGATTAACAATCCATTTAGAATTACTGAAGCCTTCAAACACATGGCAAAAACATCCTCAGCTTTTTAATTTGGAAGGCATGCTTGGCTTCAGTGGTTTATCAAGAAAGCCCTGCAGAGAGCCAGCAGCTGCATCTTTAACAACCTGGCTGTTGTACTTCGCGTTTATAACAATGCTTTTTAAAACAATGCAATTCCCCTTTGTAACAGGGAGCTGATCCCTGTCCCTGTTATATGTGGAAGCATAGTGATAGCTCTGCTCGCTGCTTCCCAGATACAAGTTCCGTGTCAAGACTTTGCCCCGTTGGGAGACTCACCATGGTCCAGCAGGGAGCCAGTCCCTTCTCCCAGTGCAGACAGGGGTCTTAGGGACAGCTGGACCACACTTTGGGGGAAAGATCCATGGCTGCACCTGGCAACCATGACAGTTGCCTGGGAGTGAACACAAAAGTGTCTGATGTCCCAGGACTGGGGATTCCCTGGCTGCACATGTTCATGAGAGGGAAGAAGCTGGAGGTGACTGGGCCACACACAAGCCAATCCATTTAGAAGTAAGAGAGCAAAGGCTCACTCTTCCCTCATCTCCTAGCCGGTAGTGGTGCAGACCTAGGTGTTTTGGGGATAGGCTTATCAGTGGGATGTAGGAACCGCTGACCCAGGTCTTTTGATGATTTAAGCCTGTTACAGAAAAATGATGGGCTAAAGAGACGTGGGAGTTGAGGCTCCAGTCAGCTGATAGAAGGCATCCAGTATAAAGGACGTCGACCCTTGGAACTGGGACTCAGACCTGGACTCAGGGTAAGACTGCGGGATTTGGCTGAAACAGCTCCTGAAAAGGAATTATTCAGGTCTGATTGACAGTAAATAGGGTATTAACTGTGGAGTCACTTAAGCAATTCATTGGAAGGAAGGTGTAAAGGTGTGCCTGGGGGGCACACGGCTAGCTGGCCAAGACTCCCTCTGAATCTATTACTCCAAGGACGGAGAGTGGAAGATCCTAGTTATAACATATGGGGTAGCGAGGACAGGGTGTCGGGGAGGCAGAGCCCTGTGAAGAGGACCCACCTGTGGGATCAATTTGCAGTCTTTTTTACCTTGTTACTGACAATCAGCTTCCCTTTTCTTTTTCATCAAGGCATGGCAGACAAATGTAAGGAGCTGGACTGCAGCTTGGATCCAGAGATACAAGGTAAGACTCACTTCCATCTACACCCTTCCTCTTTCCTTTAGCACTCTGCTTTATTTATTGTCCAGTAAAGTAGCTTTTCACTCATTTCTGTTGGGGAGGTGGAGGGGTGGGTTTTGCTACATGGGCCATGTCCATGACATGCATGGGAACCTGGGTATAAAGACATTAGGGCTTTTTTCTCCATGGATTGTACTGCATTGTTCCAGTGAAAGGTGAATGTCAAGCCCTACAATTCTGGTTTGATGACATCTTACACCCTCTCTGCACTAGTGTAAATAACTGCATAGAAGCAGGGCAGTGGACAGTGAGGCCCATTAATCCTCTCCAAGAACTTCAAAGGCTATATAATATGGTATAGTTGGCTACACACATGAAGGTACCAATAGAATAAACTGACAGTGGCAGATACAGAATGAAAAGATCCTCTTTAGACTCTAAAATGTAATACACATCATTGAAGGGAATCAAAGTCTTTATAGGCCTGATAAGAGGTTTTCAAGAGGAAGGGAACTTCTGCTGCAGCCAAGCCACAGTCAAGAATCTGGACAACACTGAAGTCTTATGTTTCAGACTTGAAAGAGATGAATGAATTGTGTCAAGAATAGAGCTCTGTTTCCAGCTCTCACTTTTAAGCTTTTTTCATCATGTGGAACCACATGTATGACATATGTGACATAATCCTAGATGTATGGTCATTAAACAATAATGTCAGAATCAAACCATTACATAGCGCCAAAACTGTAAGTCCCAAAAACTACATCTTCTCTAGGTAGCCAAGACAAATGATTCATGACACTTATCTACCACCAACTTAAGTGAACAAATAAGATTGTAATAAACAACAGGATGAAGTACACTCCTTTTAAGAACACTTTTTGATAGAGAGTGTACGCCTCTACACCATACACTTTACTGTGCAGCACACTAATTTGCTATGCATTAAAGCATCACTGTCTACAGGTGTGCAGTGGACTAATTTACTATGCTGCCGGTTAGAGCCATCAGATACAAAGGGTATCTAGCAGTGCAGTAAATTACTGTGCTTAAACACACAAATAGATGGTGACGTCAGGGTTAGTTTACTCCACTTCAAATTGAGCCGGAGTATACTCAGTCACATTAGTAGAGCCCCTGCATTTCAAAGGGGCTCACCTGCCTTTTGTGCTGTTTGCTATTTGGGTATCTATCTAACCCTCTGTTTTTCTGTGAAAACAACATTTCCTCCCTTCTCCAGTTGGCCCTTTGCAAACCTGCAAACACAGATTCTCAATTCCCAGCTCCATCTCACGTCCCCAGTGGGTCACAAGCCTACAGAGCTCCACTTTATTATTTTCTTTCCTTAAGTGGGAAACAGTAGAGTTCCTTTGCTGGCCGAAGCTCCCTTTCTTGGCTGACTGAAGCAGCAGAGAAAATATTGTACAGCCACTCATGAACAGTTTGATAATGTTTTCTCTCTCATTTTTTCAAGGTTAAATCCTCGCTCCCAAGTCAGGGCTGCAGAAGGCCTCAGCACAGAGCAGTTCTAATGCGTATCAAGGGGCTGGTACAGGAAAGCTGGTGCAGGTGTCAAAGCCTCTGTAACACCTGGATATGGCTCTATAGTGTATAGAAGGCAGCCATTAGAGCACTAGTTAGGATGCTGTGCTCTACCTGCAGTGATCTGTGCAGTAGATCTTCAGAGGAGAGAGCCTAAAGTCTGACCAGTGAATGATTGGCTAATCTATTCACTATCCCAGCCCCATGCCTAGGAGATGCCTTGTGGCTCATACATGCTGCTGCAGCCCATAGCAGGTCTCCTGTGATAAATGCCCGGGTTGGGGGACAGGGAGTAGGAGAACCTAATTTTCAACTGATGTAAACTGACCAATATCACTAAGTTCAGTAGAGTTAGGCAAACTTACAACTGTAGAGGAGACGGCCTTGATTCTCTTGTTCTGTGTGTGGTTCCTGTGCTCAGGCATTACTATATCAGACTGTAGCTGGGAGCCTATGGCTCCCGTTACTTCAAGGGGGAAAACAGCAGTAAACAGTGCTCAGGCAGTCTAATAAAGGTGACCTACAAGGGAATAAGCAGTCAGAGTGCCGACTGCTGCACTAGGGGCACAGAAATAGTATGATAGGACAGTTTACTGAAGCAATACAGCCACTGCAATTAGGGTGGCCACTGACACATCCCCAGAATATAGGACAACCCCTTGGTGAGGGGCGCCTCCCCCCGCCCCAGCCAATCAGCAGTGAGGAGTGGGGCCACCTCCTCCTTGGCCAATCAGCACCATAGGGTGGGGCCAACACCTCCATCCTTGGCAGGCTGGCTCTGGACCCCTCTCATTGTGGCTGTGCACCACCCTACCTCTAGGCATAGCCAATAGAATCACAAGGACAAATGATTGACATGTTTTTCCACCAATGAACTGAAGAACAGAACTCTGCTATCATTCCTCATTCAGAAACAGACAGGGGACAAAGGGTTTAAAAACAGGCACTAACTGGGCCAGAGAGACCAGACCCCTAGCAAGGTGGGGACAAGGGCCAGAGAACACAGTATTGCTTTAGAGGGGATAGAGACCTCAGAGTCCAAGGCAGGGCCAAGACCTGCCTGGGGCTCATCGCTCAAGGAGGGCAGAGATGCCAGTGAGAGGCAAAGAAAGGGTCAGGGAATCAAAGCCTGTGAGGGGCAAACTCTGGGGCCAGGGACCCAGAGCAAGAGACAAGGGGCGGAGACCCCAAGAGCCTAGACTGGCAGGGCAGGGCCCCAGGATCCTGGCCTGGCATGGTGGGCCTAGGCAGCAAGGGGTCAGGTAGAGGAAAGGAGTGGAGGCTGTGAAGGCCTGGAGTGAACAGACATTAGCTTGAGGGCAATATGCCCCCCTCAGTAACAGCTGTGAGGCATGAGTATAGGAATGATTGTAGGGAAGATTTGGAGGCCATGATTTGCCCATAAGGCATCAGATGCCCTATGGGCACGTGCAGCCCAGAAGGGCCTACCTAGCGCAAAGGCTGGTTATGGATCAGGAGGGTTTGGGAGCAATCCACTGACAGAAGGACCTGGGGCAGCTCCCTGTCCAAAGATAACAAAGAACATCAAGGCATGGCAGACGGGTTAAAAGCAGGGATAACCTAGAGCCAAAATGCAGTGGAAGCCAAGTCACCACCAGGGGCATAATGGCTGCCTCTGGGGCACCAGTCCTGTTACACTGACTTAATGGTGCAGTTAATCCAGTAACCTGTTACTGAAGTTATCTGTAATACACGTTTCAGAAAAGTATGCAAAGCTCATATACTAGACTAGCTCATATACTAGACGAAGTGTAATGGGAAAGAGATCTCCCCGCCCTTGGGAAAGAGATCGCCCTGGGAAAGAGATCTCCCCGCCCTTGCTCAAAAAGCAGATGATTTATGCCCTGAAGCAGGAGGATTTACAACTCTTTCTCTGCAGCTTCCTCAAGGAACAAGATTCATCTTCAGTAAGAGTGGCAAATTCTTAAAAAAACAGATATTTCAAACATTTGGATCATTTTCATACAGAGTCTAACAGTTTAAAAGCCAGATCCAAAGCCCACTGAAGCCACTGGAAAAATTACTACAGATTTCAGTGAGCTCTGGATTGGGACTATACTTCGGGCAAATTTTGGCTTAGGCTTTTCATTACTAGATGTTTCTTTCTTTTAAACAAGCAGCACTTTGAAATGAATGTAGATACTTTAAGAATCTGACAGCATTCTGCAGATTTCTGGAAAACTCTAGTCACTTTGTGAAAATCAATTGCTACACAAATTCTATCTGTACTAGGGTATCTCCCCTGATTTTGAGGTGCATCTTTATTACTAAGAATAACATATTTACTTACTAAATATAAGTAAGTACCTTGCTAGAATCTCATTTCCTTGCAGTATTGAATCTGTAGATCTTTGGTCATGTTGTCTCTTCAGTTGAAAACAATATTGACAGATTCTTAAATTGGTGAAGACAGCATTGTTATAAAGCTGTAGGTCTGTTCTGCCCACAAGGGGCCTTTTTGCTACTCCTCCAGCTTTCTTAAGAAAGGATTTTGATCCTGGTGAAAAAAGGAGAAATAGATTTCATCTTAAATAAGGAAATAAAGCTCCTGTTCAAACAGCAGATAAAATGTGTCAAAACACTGAGACCAAAGTAAAGCTGGTGCTGCTCTAGATTTGAACTGGTATCACTGAGATCAGAAAATGATTCCATATGGATGTTTAAAGTTTATGATTTTCTATTAAATTCTATTGGTGTTTTAAAGTATACGAATCTAGTGGCTAAATTCCTATTAATTCTGCAGGGTTTTACCAGTAAGGATTTATATGCAACATACTGTTTCTTTTCCCTGTTCCACCACTTCTGGCCCAAACCACAGTAGAACTGATACAACCATGCTACAAAGTCCAGGATAAATTATAGGGATTATGCACCCCATATGTATCACATGTAGGGCTCCATATGGGTTCTCTTCACAGGTCAGCAGGGTAGTCAGTATGCAGTTAGCCAGAGTGGCAGCCCATGCAGCCATACAGGGCCAACAGATGTGCGTAATGGACATGCCCTTCAGGGTAACAGACAATCAAAAAGTACCTTGTGATCCTGGTTTTGGTACAGCACCCTGGAGAGCAGCCGAATGCCAATGTCATATCCAGGAAATGGGTAACAGCCTTGCAGATCTGGAGGCCAGTTTCTGTCAGCACCTTCTGCAGAAGACAAGCAAGTTTATCATTAAATTGGACTCTCTGATGTCACAGATGAGACGAGCAGACAGAGTGCCATTTGTGTTTGTGACAATGAGCTAATAAGCACTAGTGCAGAAGAACATTAATTTCACTTGGTTAAATTCCTTCCTTTGAAAATATTCAAATTAATAAACGTTGTGTCAAGTCTTGCAACCCCTTACTTTAGTAGGCAATCCTTACACACGTGTGTAGCTCCATGAATAGTTAACAGGATCACTAGTCCTAGCAAAGCATGAAAAAGCTAGCCTGTTTTTTGTAGCTTAATGCACACCAGCTACATATTTTAGGAGAAGGATGAGGAGAAAAACCTTAGAAAAATCATGTTTTTGTTAGGGTTATTTTTATTAATTTTTGTCTGACTTGATTATAAAAAAGAGTCAGGTT
Organism: Alligator mississippiensis; assembly: GCF_030867095.1. Lineage (NCBI taxonomy): Eukaryota > Metazoa > Chordata > Crocodylia > Alligatoridae > Alligator > Alligator mississippiensis. Next base: position 15,615,674 of record NC_081835.1, read on the forward strand.
CTATTAGTGGGGCTTTAACTTAATTTTTTTTGAGATCCTATCATTTAAATTATTGCACTTTAATGATAATACAATCCAATTTTAGCTTCCTACATCTCTTACATTTTGACCGGTACTGTAAGAGAGTATATTTTTAAATAGCAAATTCTTTAGAGAAACAATTAATTACTGCTAGTTATAACAGTAAGATTTTATTCAGCACTTAACAGCGAGGGAACTGCACAAGTATCGCGCATATTCTTTTGTATTATTTAGGAAAGGCTGCTCTAAGAAGGTATGGAAACAAAACTTTTTATTTTTAGCCAATAAATATAAAAGACAGATCATCATATGGTGTAAGCATATGTTCTTTTTGTCACTGTTTTGTTTCCACAGCTGGGTAAATGCCTTGTCCCTTTGCCTTTGTTCTGGCACCTCTTGGTTAATATAAGGGACACAAGCTTCTTATTTTAAGCAGAAAAATATTCTAATTTTGTCTGTGCTGTGCATTGCAAAAGACTCACTATAATCTCCTTAAGGAATGAAAAAATAGCAACCTCTGGAGTCTAGGGCTAATTCAAGGAGGTTGACAACAACTGTCAGAGTTTTAAAGTGCATTCAAAACTCAGATCTCTGACATAAATGAAAAAAAAATCAACACATCACCTAAATTACCTCAGAGCTATTTGCATAATGGGTCCAGAGGCGGCACAGTATAAGTAGGGAAGCACTAGCCATCCAAAGAGAACTTAGCAACAGTTCTATTGGATGCTGCGTGTGTTTGTAGTAAAAAGGGCAACTTTGAAGCTCAGATGTGCAAACAGCTTTAAAGGAGTAATCTGAGGAACCTCTTGCAGGAAGAGCAACCCAGATCCAAACACAAACCAGGTAATGTATAAAAGCCTTTAAAGCTGGTTACTCTTAACTTGTTTTCTTAAGAGTGTCTTGGGTAGAACAGCCCTTTTCAGTAGGATGCTGTTAAAAGCCTTAAAAGGCTCCTATTCAGGGACTTTCTCAGAGGTAATGAAAAGAGGTAAGAGAGTTAACACTCTTGTCTTCTGTTTTAATACCTTTGTTAAACTTTACAGTAGATTTTGTATTTCTTTAGCTGAGGAAGATGTATTGGGGATGCAATTTAACTATAAATGGATGGCACGCTAATATTCGCAACATTTTGTATTCTAGGTAAGAGAACTCCACTAATTGGTAAATAAATCATCAAAGCATGGATGTCATGGTGATAGGTGTTTATCTATCTATATTTTTATAATGGCTGGGAGAGGGGGAGAGAAACAAATAGGCAAAGATAGCTAGCTAGATAGATATTATTTTTTTGGAAGTGAGTTGTAAGAAGAGCAAGGAAAGCAACAATATGTATTATCACACACGCACTGACATCTATTTTAAGAGGGTCCTCAAGAGATTATCAAATGCCAATTGTCAAAATAAAGTTGATTATCAACTAAAAGTGGGACAAACATGTTGCAAATCCTAAAGTTATTTTTAAGTGGTTCCTTGAGGAGGGAATTATCTGATGGCAGTATCCCTGGAGCAGGGGTAGATATGTATGTAAAAAAAACCTGAAAATGAATGAATGAATGAATGAATGCAGAGTTTTACAAGGGAAAAGATTTTAGCTTCTGATAAAGGGATTTTAAAAATTCTAAACCCCAACTTGCTGGCTTCAGAAAGATCTGCATGTCATGGAGTTAGACATGCAAAACAGAACTGCTTGTTCTAGTAGGAAAGAGACTTAACACTTCGCTCCAATTACAAATGAACTGAGAGCTGTCAGGAAAATTAAAAGGGACGTTAAATCACTGCCCTGGGAGACTCCAATCTCTGCAGTCGCATGGAGTGCTTGAATGCAGTTTCACATTCTCTGGCTCTGGTCTGAGTTCCTAGGAATGCTTTAACTATTATTGTTTGTTCTATTCCCTTCCCCTACCCTTTACTTTCTCATGAAAGTTTCAGGAACATCTCTCCTGCCATGACATCAGTCCAGCTGCTGCTGCTGCTTTCCCTGACTCTGTCTGGCATCTGCCTGAATTTGGGACAGCCCACTCTGGATGGTGGCGAGAACGGGGAAAGGAGCCACCTGGATGACATCTTGCAGAGGGCAGAAAGCATCCTTCTTAAGTCTATCCTCAAGAAAGTAGAAGAGGAGGAAGAGCTCAATAAAGGTAGATGTGCTACTGCTGCCATTCTGCTAGTGGTCTTGGGGTGCTGCTCAGATGGAAGTCATTAATACTATTAGTTTCTGGGATGTGTTTTGTTTTCCCTTGAATAACCATTGTAGGGGGACAGAGTGAGCCAGGCATGATGACAGGAGATCTCAAAAGTGGTTCCTTCAGTAGGGAGATTTCTCAGTGTGGGAACTGCTACACCAGATCTAGAGCATCCCCCAGATGCTTCATAACAAGATGATTCCCTAAAATGGAATCACCTATCTAGGAAATAAGTTCTGTTAGGGACAGCTCTAAGGGGAGGCATAGTGTACACTTGTCACCATTGACCTGTTGCTGTTGTTAACAAAAGGCTAAAGTAGTTTCTCAGCTATTCCCTGCCTGCCTCATTGTCTGCTGCTCCTTTAAAGGAAGGGATAATGGTTTGTGACTGAGAAGGTGTGGGCTGCTGATGGCGGAGGATTCCTTTTGAGTGTTCACAGACCCTTTTCTCCCAGTAGGTGCATTCGTAGCCCCTGAAGACTTGGGTAAGAAAAAACATAGTTAGCGGGGGTCCTTCCCAACAGGAGGGGAGCAGGCTCTGCTCTCAGAATGAGAGAAACCCCACCCTCCTACAAACATCTCTTTAAGAGAAGAAAGCTGGGCTTCTTAGCTAGTCACATGCATTCAGGCCTTGAAAGCTCCTATGCTTTCAAAAGGTCCCTCGCATCCTTGCCTCTCCCTGACTTTTAGCCCTGGCACATCCTGACCCTCCACTGGCAGTCAATTGTTCCCATGTACTCACATGTCGAGATACTTCTACTTACCTCCCCAACATCCTCCAGTACCTAGTTTGGCTCTATGGATGCCTCCCTCTCCCCAGACTTCTGAGGATCATGCCCCTACAATGGCAGGCTGGGCCCCACCTTTGGAGCTTCTGCCAATTCACTTGCAAGCTGGTCCCAGTTCCATCTGGCTGAAATTCCTGTGTGCCTTAGTGTACACTCAACAACACTGTTCAATCCTATAGAGCAGGGGTCAGCAACCCCCAGCACGCATGCCAAGCATGGCACACGAGGCCATTTTGTTTGGCACACCACTGCCAGCCTGGGGTCTAAGCAGCTCCTGCCAGCCACAGAGCCCTGGCTGCTCCTAGCAGGTAGATGGGAGGCTGCAAGCCCTGCTGCAAGGCTCCGTGTGCTGGCTGTAGCCAGGAGGCTGCAAACAGATGCTCCAAGCTCCAGCATGTCAGCACTCCAGCACCTTCCAAGGTAGACATTGTGGTTTTTTCAGCACTCCAGCCAAAAAACATTGCCTACCCCTGCTATAGTCACCCTGGATTTCCCCTAGTGTAACCACATGTGGAATCTGGTTCTTTGCCTCCTTCTGAACTATGACAGATACACCTCACAGCTTCCAGAACAGTGACTATTAAGATGGTTTGTTAACACTGATCACTTCTTTGGACAGAACCAGATGCTTCTGAGCCAGACTCTCTTTCCAAACAACAGCACCCTGGGAAAAGATTCTTCAATGAACTGGAAAAGAGACAGCACCCAGGGAAAAGGGAAGATGGGGAAGAAGCATTGTATGGTGACATCCAGAAGAGGCAGCATCCAGGAAAAAGAGAGGAAGATGATGACCTTGACCGCTACCTGGAGCTGCAGAAGCGACAACATCCTGGCAAAAGGTCACTGTGGGACCAGTATGTTGATGCCCCTGGCACCCAGCTGACCTACCTGAATGAATTATCCAAAAGGCAGCACCCAGGCAAGAGGTATCTGGTTTATGCCAAGCGTCAGCACCCTGGCAAGAGGGGCTGGGAGGATGAGCTGGATCTGGGGGAACAGGACTTGGAGAAACGGCAGCACCCTGGGAAAAGATTCTCCGACTCTGAAAGCCCAGATTATGCTGCCCCCTGTGACCTCCAAGATGACTTCAACTGTAGCAAAGGCAGCTTATTGCTCGAGTTATTAGATAATGTCAATAAGGGCAGGGTGGAAGAGAAGCGGCAGCATCCGGGGAGGAGGTCTGCATGGGAAAGTGAGGCTGAGGCAGAGGAATGAGGATGGCTGAGTGTATTGTACATCATTTACATTTGATTGAGTCATCTGCCAGACCACTTAAAGTTCTCTTTCTCCTCACTCTGGCTCCCTGAAGTGCCTAATTTGAAGTGTGTGAGTGTTCCCATTGAAGGCAAGGGCATTATTCACACACTCAAAGTGAAGGGCATGCTTAAGTAGTAAATCGAATTGGGTCAATATGTCAAATCCTGCCAAGTCTCAAAGGCCTTCAATTTCCACAACTGTGGAAGTTGAGGTGCTTGGTTAATCATGGGATCTGGCCCTAAAACAATGACTTTCTGTGCATGCACCATTTCTATTTCCTGAGGACTACCCTCACCTTTTATCTGTCTGGGATACTTGATACACAGTTTCCTCCTATGTAAGGGCAATCAGAAAATGGATGCATCAACAATGAAAGAAAAGAGTGGCATATGCAAGTGATTTCTAATTGAAATGTAGAAAAAGAGGGTTTTAGTTTAGAATGATGGAGTTAGTGTGTATCATCAGAACTGGTCACAGTATGTGAAGGCACTTGTTCTACTATCTCCTGGGCAGACACAGGCATTGTCCAAATGGAACAGGTAGGATGTTTGGGCTTCACACCTTGACTTGGAACAACTGCCTCAAGGCAAACATAAGTCAGGTAGGAAACTGTACGATGCAAATAAATAATCCATGTGTCATGTAACAACTTAAGAGTGAGTTAAGAAGAATGCTGCATAAGTGCTCACAATAAATTTTCCTAATCACTACCTTCCAGGCATTTGGCTTGAAATCTATGCCTTTCTATTAAAAGTCAACAATTAAACTGCAGCAAGCCAATACTCTTTACTCCTGTATTAGAATTTTTGTTATTTTTTTTCAATGTAAGCTTTTCTCTCAAAGACATTTTTCACTTTATGTGGTCTACAGATTCCTAAAGGTGTTTATTTGCCATGAACAACTCAATAAATATCAACAGTCGATCCCATCTCAACTCTGGGTGTCCTTTCTGGGTGTGCAAATTTAATAATATGAAAAATATCCAACTCCTCCTGAGTGAAAAAAAAAATTAAAAAATACGGAAACAGATGCGAAAAGGATATTTTTCTAGGCAAACCTCTTGCGTGCTATTGGTTGCTACATATTTGTATATAAAAGTATTTTGCTATTTAAATGGAAGGATGATTTGTACAAAAATAGTCAAATCCCTTTTGAAACCTTCAACTGGTGTATTATAATAAAATTACGCATCTGGAAAAAAGCCACATGCATTCATGTTGCACAGCTGCACAGTGAGCTTTGATTATTTGACTCTGAGTCTTGTAAACAAAAGGATATGTTAGTTTGAGTCAGACTGGGTCTATAACACAAAACTTTATTACTCTGGAGCGTACACAGACACAGTTCAAACCTTCAAAATTAGATAAACTTGAACAGTCTGGTTATACAGCTGTGTGTATTTACACATTTGTGCCAATGAAAAGGAGACACAAACCTATCAGATTCTTTATGTTTAGCAGACCCATAATTCTTCATGCTTGGTAAATCGATTTATACTGATGTAACCAAAATAAGAATCTGATCAGTTACTACAATAGAAGCACAGATCATGGATTTGCACACACATGCTGTAATAGGTGTCCCCACGGTCCCAATCAGCTGTACAATTTGCTTTTCTTCACTGCTTTGCAGTAATTACATGTACAATTAGAACTTCAACTGCAGAAACAACCGTGAACTCTCCTAGATTTCTCTCTTTCCAAAAAGACGGGCATTGCACACAGGATATGAACAGCAAAGTCAAGAACAGAAGTGAGGGGTTCACCGCACTTCCCACCTTCTGCACCGACTGCCAGCAGTGATGATATTTCACCTCTTCTATGATAAAAGAGTTAACGTTTCAATATATTCCCTGGCTGGTGGTTTATAAAAATCAAAGCAATCCTGATTTTCAACCAAATTTACCCTACTTAAATCATTCCAACAGCATATTTTAAGACAGAATGTTTCTCTAGTGCAGTGTTCCTTTTCAAATGATTGGCTCTCTTCTCTGAAGTACTTCACTACTTAAACAAGTTAGCATTGCCATGTGGGTTTGTTACCCCAGAGGAATAATTAACAACCTCAGCAAGTTTTACTGAGGTTAGAGGTTCTCAACATGACCCAAGCTCAATGTGGTTAATCAAGCAAGCTCCATCTTCAGAGCTAACTTAGCAGGAATCAGTTACTCACAGTGGCTTTCTAATTAAAGACAGGTGAGTAAATCTTCACAGCATCTTGTACACATCTTGTTCACTTCACAATCCTTTGGTATGTTTTCCACATGTGATGCCTTTTTCCAACAAGTACTTCTCATTACATCAGAGAGGAAATGGGCAGACAAAGTTCTTTGGGTGAATCTGATATCTTTTATTAGACCAATTTAAATAGTTGGAAAAACATTTTTTAGCAAGGTTTCAGGTTTAAAAACCCTTTGTCAGGCTGAGGATGGAATGAATAGTAATTCCATCCAGAAAGAGCACACACCAACTGCAGAGACTTCCTCAGCCTGATGAAGCATTTTTAAACCTGAAAGCTTTCTAAAAATTTTTTTTCCAGCTATTTACATTGGTCTAATAAAAGATATCAGATTCACCCAAAGAACCTTGTCTGCCTATGTCTTTAGACCAACATGGCTACAACATACACCCCATCAGAGAGGAAAGGAATTTGTTTTAAAAGACATTTCCTTGTGTCATATGTCACTGTCTGTTGGTTAAGTAGGCTTTTTAAAACCCTAATGACATCACAGTAGACCACTGACTCAGATCTTCACATGTACAAAGCAAAAGGAAATGGGATAGAATACATTTTTAGGTCTCTGAATGGACATGTATGAAACAGCAACAAATAAAATACATCAGCATCTTATAACAAGGGGAACCTTGTGAACCCAATCAACAGAACAGAAAGAAAAGCAAGGGAAAAAATAAGTCTAAAATACAGCTTGATGTATGTATCCAGCTGTGTGGGGGGTCCATGGAGAAAGTCTCCATCTGCTGGTCAAAGTTATTCAAACACAGCTATAAACTTCTGTTTAAAGTGCTAGGTAAGAGGAAAAAGTCAGCATAAAATCCTCCACTGTAATCATATATTTGACCTATATTACCAACAGCACTAAAGGTAATTAACAATGAAAAAATCCACCCTGGAACCTTTTAATTTACTGCATTTACCTCTCAGTGGAGTCCATTAAATTCAACAAAGGTCGTCCCCCTTCATCAATCCATTTTATCTGGGGTTTTATTTCAGTGCTCCATTATCTGGCTGTCAAAGCAGCACCAAGAGGAAGCTTATTTATATGAAAACAACTCCCTCCAGGATATTTTTTATAGGAATCAGTTATTTTCTAGGCTTTATAAATGCTGGCTTTTGCAAAATCTATATCATAGGCCACACTTAACTTGACAATGTTTTCTCTGAAGTCAAGCTTATCATGTGCCCTTATGGTGCTTGACATTTCTATTTTAACTGGCCTGAACTCAGTATTGCTGAAAGAGGATTGTTAGATATCACTTGAGTGAAGAACAATTAAATCAATTGTTGGGAAGGGTTCCCTCATACAGCTCTACTAATGCACCTTAAGCACCACCCACAACACTCCATCCTTTCCAGTACATAGCATCTCCCTGGAGGATGCCTAAGCTGAAGCTGGACCGAGTGAAGATAATATGGTGGGTAAACAAGGAGGGCTACCACCTGGTGGGTCAAAATGTGGGGAGCTACAGGATTCAGGTTGGGTTGGGAGAAATGTGGATACCGGGCCTGTTAATAGCAAACAAGTGCCTGTGGAGACCAAGAGATTGCAGGTACAATGCATCCAAACCACACAGTGGTTCATAGGAATAATAAATACCCATTCTTCTTTTCAGTTATCTGTTGTAAAGCATGTAGATTAGCCAGAAATATGAGCTTGTAACAGAGTGGTCTGATCCCTTAAGAAGGAAGGAAGAAAATGCAGTTGTGGGACATTCAGCTAGTGAGGGGAGTACCCATTGGGAGCTTTAGAAAGCTCTGGGAAGAGAAAGCAAGAGGGAACAGCTTGCTGTGCAGAAAAGCCAGAGAGAAAAGTGATTCTTCTAATGTCTGGAGCAGAATAGAGAATTTTGATTTGGTACGTTTGCTTTGCTAGAGACTGAGGTTTGTATTGCAGAGAATAAACCTACCTGAGGAATTGATAACATAGCTACCTCTCCTGCAAAAGGCTGCAGGATAAGCAATCCTTTTACAGACTTACTATTGCAAATGGGCTTGGCCCAAAGGCCTGGATCTGAAATCTAACCACTTTGGGAGAAATGGTGATTGGAACCAATAGTTGGGCTGTATTCAGGATAACTGTTAGATCCTGTTTCTCACTTATATAATGACTTCCATCCTCTACAAGCATCACTGAACCCAGTACCGAAATGCAGCCACTTCTGAGACACCATGTTTTCTTCCCCACTCACAGATGGTAAGGCTGAGGCTGCCATCCTGCATTCCAACAGCCACTCACTTCAGCTGCTGTAAGTGAAGGAGGACTCCATCGTGGACAGTAGGGCAGACCCCCCTTATTATATGGTATCTAATAACCATGCGCGGCAGATAAAACAACACTTATCAGGTTCTGTAGAAAGTCCCAGACCCAGGCATGACTAGCCAGACAAGAATGCAGCTTCTTTCCCTGGAAAGGCTGTAATTATGAGTGGACCCTGTTTGCCCCCCCCAACATAGGAACCCCTCGTCTTTCAAACCTGGGAATAACGTGAACAGTGAAGTGTGGAGGATAGGAATGAAAATGGCATTGCTAAATAGCAAAGCCTGCAGTGAACCTGAGAGAGAGCCCAGTGGAATGGGTGGGATGGTATTAATCTCTTCCATGTGGATTTGCCTAATTGTGGGGTTGGGGTTAGTCAATGTGCTTTCTAATTGTCGGGTTCCTATCTGGGTATGATTATATCTAATTAATTATGTCAGCCATGGTTCAGTGAACTGCACTCCCTTTGAAAAGACTCAGAGGTACAGCTTGGGAAAGGCAAACACTAATCACTAGAATCAGCTTCTCAAAGAGGCAAGAAAATTTCCTGAGCACAATCCTCTTCCTTTTCACAGAGCTTCATGTGGGGTTCATGTGGGTGCCTGGCAAGTAGGTTATAGGTGCAGTTTGTATTGGACAAAAGGATGAACAGGCTCCTTGTTACTTTATAACATGACATACTTCATATAATATCTATTGCCTGCATTGTTTCCATGTATATAAGAGTTGTACTTATAATAATATTTAAAACTGGATAACTCCCTGCCAGGAATGTGCATCACTCAAACATGCAGATCTGTTTATTCTTTACCTCACTCCCCTTCTCAGTGTCCTGACTCCAAATGATGTTGCTGTTAGCACAAGAGCTTTCTCCTTTGCAACTACCTTGAAACAAGCTCAGTGAATAGGTTGAAACAGTCTTTGCGTTACTGACTGTCTCCACCTTAAACTCTTCCCTAAATATATCTCTTTTCGCTTTCCCTTTCTGCCCTCGCCCCTTCTCTTAGTTCTTATTTCATCTAAGAAGTATTTTTAAATTCTGCAAAGCTGTTCTGGGAATGCAGTTTGTGTGAAGGGCACCAGGGAAAGGAAAGCTATATTTGGCTGTGTAGCTTTTATGCCACATAAAAATGTGTGGCTTTTTACATAAAAAATGAAGAGTTAATAAAGAGAAGTGCACTCACAGTGGTCTTTATATGGACTATAAACTGGAACTTGATGTCTGGTACAAACTCCTGGAAGTTAATTAGTTAAACTCCTCCCAAGTTAATTAGCTGATGTGACCAGTCTCTCCAGGGTAGGGGGTTCAATACAATCAAACCTTTAATTATCTCGGAACAAGCAACATGAGCTCCAAGCACCAAGCTCGGACAACTCTAGTTTTTGGCAGGTTCCCATCTAGTGCATAGAAGAGGTTTCTTTACTAAGGTTGGTAGGAGATAACAGGTGTAGCACCTGGTACTAGCATTGTCAGACATGTTCTTTTCATTCTCTTCTTATGGTATTTCATACTATGATGGAGTCCGAGGCTGTAACTGGTGTACCTATATGCACAATACCACTAACTCATTCTAACCAGAGTGTACAACAGATGGATGACATTTTACTTCTGAACCTGACCATCAGGGGAAGGTCAATAGCTATAGGGGTAATGTTGCCCTACCAGGGGTCTGCAACCTATGACCATGGCCACAGCCCCAGTCCCTTCTATCTGAGAGGGAGAGAGGAGAAGTTTAGGGGATTAGGAGATGGAAAATTGGAATGCTGCTGGTAGGGAGCCAACCCCCAGCTTACCTTTCTGCTGGGGGCTCTCCATACTCTCCTCTTCTCTATCTCCTGTCTCTGTGAGGACAGGGAAGCCTCTTCTAGTCCACTCCCCACCCTGCGTACACTGGAGCTAGAGGGGGCTGAGGTGTTTTGAAAAGTTGCAGGAATGGCACTGGGGCCATATGTATAACCCCTGGATAAAATTATTCCTTTTTCAAACATTTCCAAGGGTGTTTCACTTGGAAACATCTGAACTGTTCACTCTCTGTGCCCTTAGGGGCATACTCCACTTTGCTTCTAGAACAGATCATGGCCCAGTGAATACAGGAGCAGGACTTGAGCTCCTTGAGTGCAAGTCCTGGCTTTTATTTGTACACTGGCCTGTGGCACTTCAGGAATAATGATAATGAGGAGGAGAACCATCCTAAAGCTCCTCCATACATTTTTTTCCTTTACCTTCAATGGGAACCAGGTTAGAATAAAGAGAATCTGTATTCTGGCCCTTAGCTGGCAGCTCAACAATGCAACATCTTGGTTCCAGCTAGAAGTGGAATCTTAAACATCCATAGCAGAGAAGTTGAGCTCTTTATTTGCTCCAATAATGTTCCACATGTCAGAAGCATCACTGACTACTGAAGCATAAGGGAATCTGATTCCTCAAAGCAACCTCCTTATATTTCTCCAAACGAGTTTTAGTCTTTGGGGTTGGAGGAGACTTGTTGGGGGGCAGGAGAGGAGGAGCTGTATAATTAACGCCTTTTGCAACTATTTTAAACCCATCTCATCACTAGCGTTTTGTGTTCCCCCTGACAAAATGCTACTGCAAGTACTCGGCTTCCATGCAAAATCATTATAATTAGTGTGTGTTGAGGATTTCAGAGAGATGTGCGGCCCCAACAAAACCCTTTATTATTATTTTAATGACTCATCAACTTGAAGAACTGAAGAGCAACAACATCAACAAAGTTAAGAGTGAAGTCACTGCTCACATAGTGACTCATTTGGTGAGCATTCAACTGTCAATCATGTTTTTAAAGTAATGGCTACAGCATCATTATGCATAACAGCTCAGTGCTGGAGGGCAGCCAAATAGAAGCAAAACATACCAGAAATGCTGTGCCTCAATCGAGGGCTACTAAGATTAATGACACTGCAAAGAGAGAAGGTGATGTGGAGGATGCTTATGCTTTTAGGAAATGGAAATGTGGTAGGGCACAGAGATCCCTCTTTTCTGTCTATGGAGGAGACATGGTACCCTAAGAAAAGACGCAGCAGATACTGACAGATCTAAACTGGAAGGCCAAGAAGATTCTTTGACTGTATTTCAGTCACATAGGCTTGGATTGGCCTCCAGAATCTATCCCCACTGCAAAGTAGCATGTAGCTGTGATGTCTAGGAGCAGGATGGGGAGCAAACTGCAACATGGGGTTTTGTCTGTGCTGGAAAGTTAGTGCACGTTAAACTGAGGTATGAATTTACTATAGAGCAGCCCGCCCACACTGACTCCCTGTGCAGACATTCTTAATGTACACTGAGAGGGCACTGATTCCACGAGCCTCTGTGAGATCAGATTTAGAGCCTAATTCTCAAAACAGTTCAGTGGAAATGGATGAGATTCTCTTGGTTTTCCATCAGAAACCAGGAGAATGAGAAACTCCCACTCCCTCAGGGCCTCTACACAAAGCAATTCACCAGCCACAAATGGGCTCATGTGCATGACATTTAGAAGAGCTCTTGATAAACCTATTCTCAGTTTGTAATGAAACTCCACATGAACCAAGCTTAGGGTTTGACTGTAGGTTTAATAAAAAACTAAGGGTCAGAACCTCACTTGGAGCAAACCAGTGCACTGATTCCAATAAAGCAAAGCTGATTAACACCAGCTGAGGTTTAGCTGTTTACAACAACTGAATACAAACCAACCTTGCATAGCAGCTTCCTTATTTTTTCTTTCTCTGGTGTTTTTTTCTCAGGTAAATTTGGCCTCTGGGCAACATCAAAATTGAGGTAGTATCAAACATGGAAGGTTAAAAATGTCATGCCTGCAGATATAAGATGATTAACATATTAATCCAACATTTGCATCAGCTGTCAACTATTGAATTTTTGCTGACTTCTCTTGTGCCATATAGCCCTGATCGAGTATCTATCCCAATTCAGCAGGTACCTGAATAAAATGAGATTCCAGCTGCAAACAGGATCGAATCCTGCTAGAGGGTGACATTTTTCACTCCCTCAGAAACCAGTGTCAAAGAAAGACCAAGCCAAACTGCACTGTGTCTTGTGCGCACACGGGAGTAATACAATCTAAGAGTAAAGAGTGGGGACTTTGTCCTAATAAATAAAAAGTTGTTTATGAATGGTCATATAGAAAGGAGTGGATATCAGTCAGCATACACACTCAGCACATCAGGGAGAGCTAATTTATTCCCATCTTTTCTCCAGAACAGTATCTTAATTGTATGTATTCAAGCAGCACAGCACTGTAGTGACTATTAGAACCATCTGAGAGTATGACTGGGGAGACAGAAGGGAGATGTGTTGCTTTTATGAAGCTGTCCACAATCTGAAAATAATTTAGAGCAGCAGGACAAAGAGGGTGCATTTCCAACATCAACTAACCTACATTCCTCGCACTGATATGTGAGATTACCACAGAAACTACTGTAAAAGTAGAGGCAGAAGAGAAGAGCAAAGAGAAATGAAAGTTATAATCATGCTTTGATGAAAGCTCTCAAAGCAGATGCATTCAAGACAAAATGTAAGCACATCACTCGAACAAGGTCTTTGAATGAGCGGATTGTGTTGAAAATGACAGCAATAACAGGTCTGTGAAAAGTACAGATTGTTTGCTGTCAAGCCACCAGTTTCTTTTGTCTTAACAGGAAGGTGATAGCTGGGGGCAATCTGCATATTGTTTGAGACATACTGCTTTCAAAGTTTCAGCTTATTGCTATAAAAGGAGGGATGGAAAAAGGAAGGCGATTGTAGTCATAGATCCAAGAGCCTCAAGCGCAGTTTTGTTTGTCATCTAAACGCAATTCTGAGCTACATCTGAATGTTGTGGCTTTGGTCTCCTCTAGTTATGTCAGGTCAGTCCAACTTCTTGATCACTGGGGGCTGGATTACATTACAGCAGTTTGCTCAGGTGCAGCCAGCAGGAGAGAGGAAGGTAGCTGCTTCTGTTCCTGCTCTATGGGGCTATGCCATTCATTCAGGGCTCTATGGGGCTGTGCCCTACCAGGGCTGAGATCTCTTACTCCCCTAGCCCAGGTGGCCCTCTCGTCCCAGCTCTGAGACTCAGGGGCTGCTACTACTTACCAGCTACCCTTTCCTACAGCCCACCTCCCCCTCAACTTCACCTCCAGCTTCACAGATCACCTTCCCCTGCCCCCATACAAGCCCCACAGTCTACTTCCCTCATGGCCCACTTGCTAGGCAAGCTGCAGAGACACCAAGCCAGCTCTGCAGTCCGGTTTGCATGACATTGTGCTCAGGCTATTTATCACTTCTTAATAAAGTTAATAAACCCAGGTGCCATCTTGTAGGAGGGTGGCTATGCTGCTTCTGGTTCTGGAAGCAGTGTGTGGCACAGCTCACCACAGGCATCTCTGGGACATGATGGGTCTCAGTTGTGAGCTGGGTTCAGCCTCTGGGCAGCCAGCTGGACAGCCATGAAAAAACATAATATAATTATAGTCACAAATAAAAACATTTTTTGGATTGTGGATCATTTTCTATTCCCCTCATTAATGTAACCTCAAACCATTTTTTTAAGCGCCAGCTTTCCACTGTAACACAAGCACATCAGAAGGGATATATATACCAACTTCTTCAGGCTGCATTAAAGGGGTGAGATAACACTACAATGAAGGCCAAGAAGACAGACAGAATTTTGTCCCACATACCTGGCACATTACGACAACACTGAAGCAGTTAATGAGCAAATCATATGAATGATGCTTGACAAGTTCTCAGCTGCACTGTCTACAAATCATCAAGTTGTCACTTTTGATAGATGAGTCTGCAAACAAAGCAGAAAAATCATAGATTCAGGGGGAAACGCAGCTCTCCTGTCCTCCCCACACTGAGCGATCAAACAATTTGGCTTTGCATCAAAATGTTTATAGTAAACATCTCTGGTATATTGAACAATTGTTAAAAGGGACTTGAGAAGAGAACTGCACCAATGACTCCTTTTTATTTTGGCTTGCTGGCCGAACATTTGTTATAGTCTCTCCCTCAGAATAAGCATGGCTTGAATTTTTAGCTGAATTTGATGCTTGTGGAAGTGGGGAACTGACTCACTTACATTGGTCTTAATATACCAACATGCCATGCAGACTACACAGCCTTCTACCCTGACCAGTACCTGGCCTGGTATTCCCTGCCTGGATCCCTTGCACTACTTTGCCCTTGTGAACTTGGAAATCTCAGGTGGAATCTAATTGCTGATCCTCATTTATTATCCTAGTCCATCATTTTGTTTGTCTTGGTTCCCCTGTATGGCTTTGCAGGGTGTTTTCTCTGAAGAATGTGCTCTCTAATCCATGCTCCCAACAACTACACTAGGTATAGTGATATAGTAGATAGACTATTATCTTTCCAAGCTTTAATCATTACATCTGCTTTCTAAAACCGGCCTATCTATTTGAAAACCAGGGGTTTCCTCTTGGAGATGCCAGCAGGAAGCTACTGCAGACAGTCAGATTTATAGCAAACTAATTGTCACACTGCATGATATTGCTCTTTCCTTCCGTTGATTTTCACATCTTCCAGAAAGTGTAACAGTAAAGGACTGTGCTGAAAAAAATTACACTGCGCCTATTGCTCCACCAAGATAAAACAGGTTCCCTTCACAGACATGAAGAAACAATGAAAAATAAACTTAAGTATTAAGTAAGACAATACATTGTGAAACAATCTCTGCATAGCTGTCCAGCAGGCACTAGGCTATTCTTAGATAAGCTGATGGCACCATCTGGTGGCAGTCATAAATCGCTTTCCCATAGGCTGCCTCTGCATTTACAGGGCCTCGTGCCACACAGCCTTAGTTAGAAAGCAGTGTTACCTTAAGTTATAATGTTACTTTGGAGAGGTTACTGTGCCTTTTAACTGCCTAGAAATTGTCCCTGTTCCACCCCCTATTTTCTTCCTTCTCTCATCTCCTCCTCGACTCTCCCACCCCTTCATTTGCTTTTCTCTACTGCTCTCTTCACACCCACACCTCACCCAAAGGTCATCCAGAGCCTCCTCGAGCTCATTAAACTTTCCCAGAAATTCCAGCCTCCCCGAAGGGCTGGCATTTTAAGCCACCTAATTTTATCTATGGGGGAATCTTTTACTGGCTCAAACAGACCATAAACAGAAGCCTGGCCAAGCAAAATGATGGAATAGGATAATAAATGAGAATCAGCAATTAGATTCCACCTGAGATTCCCAAGTTCACGAGGGTGGTGCTGTAGTCATGATGATCCAGGGAATGTGCATGTTTAATATATCTTTTATTGGATCAATCATGGAGTTTGGAGAGTTGTCAGACAAACTTTCAGGCTTCTATTCCAGATTGAAAATTTGTGTAACATCTCTCCCAACTGTATAGTTGGCCCACAAGAAGATATGACCAAACATACTTTGCTTTGGGAGGTGTTTTCATACCACAGAATAAATCCAGCAAATTGAAACAATCCCTGGCCACTTAGGACTTTAGCCACACACTGTTCCATGGCTATGGTGTTATGCAAAGGAATCAGATCTTCCTTCTCCATAAATATAGGCCCACTGCACTTAAGCTACAGCTGTCACTGTATACTGTTAGCAGTTAGCAACAGTAGGATTATAAAACAGGCCAAGAAGTTCTGCTCTCATCCAGGAGGACTGCTGCACACACAAATGAAACTGGAATATTCTGTGTAGCTTTTTTAAAACAACAAACTGAACATAAATATGTTCAAAGAAGCTGCTACAGAGGTACTTTTCTCAGATGCTGCAAAAGATAAAATGAGCTCAATACTTAGTATGAAAAAAAAACATCCTAGGATAGGAGAGAAAGGTCTAGACGATACCACTGGTATCTGTCAAAATGATTTTAAACTTCAGCCTGGGCATCATTCCAGACACAGACAGTCTGAGAGGAGCTAAAATGGAAACTGAGGCCTAAATTGGGAGCTAGTGTAAATCAATGTACAGCCTATTGGACCCATGCTAATTTACATCTACTGAGAGTCTGGCCCATGACTTCCTGTTATTTACTTCTCTGTGGGTGTGTCTACACAAGATGTTTATTGCACAGTAGACTATTCTAGCGATTTGGGCACAGAGCTGGGAAACAGCTGTGGGGGGGGGGACTCTTAACAGGAGCAGCTTAACACTGCTTCACCAGCAGCCTCCTGCCCTATTCTCCCAATTGAAGCACAGGGCTGGGAAGCACCTGCGGAGGAAGGGCAGATCCCAGCCAGCTCCAGGCTGCGCAGAGCAGTCTCTATGTAGCCCGGAGATGGCTGGGACCTGCCCCAGACCGGGACAGGTCCTGGCCAGTCCCAGGCTGTGCAGGAAAGCCCTGCTGGACACAGGGCTTGTCCCCATGTGCATATGCTTCACTGTGAGCACAGTCCCCTGTATCACAGCCCTTTGACATTTGCATGCAGTAAAGAGGTCCCTGTTTACAAAGAACCTGGGTGTGGGAAATCCAGGATGTGTTGCAAGAAGCAAGAACAACACTTTTTGCAGCATGAGTGTTCCTATTCCACATGATGTACTTGATGTACTTACTGTAGGGACTAATGAGAGTTCCATTAAGGAAAGCAGAGAATCCCCCTTTACGTGAGGTCTATGTCATGCAGTCATCACAGTGGGAACAAACAATTCTAGTTGTAGCAGAGAGTACTTGCCTGAAAACTGTTATCTGCATTTACAAAGAACATTACTCCCTGGCTCAGGGACTCACACTGTCTGTTTAAATGTGTCGTACAATCCAGGATAAATGTTGCATATCAAGTCTACTCTCTTGTTAATCAAACCCACCCTACCTTGCTAGACCATTTATAGTAATTAAACTATGATTTCTCTCTCAGATCTGTCTCTGGTGAAGTCAAATGCATACCCTCAACCCCACTGGCTTGTTGACAGTTGTCTGTGGGACAGCCATCATGCCACTTCTGTGAACATTTTCCAGCACTGTTTTGAGATTGTATCACATGCATTAGAGACAAGACCTGATGCCACACTAAAGGACTTGCAACATGAGGGCTTGTCAAGCCAGGGAATGCCACAGAAGTTAGTGAGAACTAGCAAGGCAGTGTCCAAGTAATAACTACTCCAAACAGGTTACCTCCAAACTGGAGTTTCTTTGCATGGTATTCTTAGTGTAGAATAAGAGCACTCACACAAGGAGCTAATGTGATGTTGCTACTCTTCCATATTAGTTATTCTAGGCTTTTCCCTTATAGAGACAAAGCCTTACCCTGCAACTTCAACACTAGCTGAGCACTCCCAGAGAGAACAAACCACAGGACTAAAGCCTGAGAGCCCAAACCTGCAATCATGACTCACACCCCTAATTATTCACAGGGAATGGTGCTTACTAGAGAAGTGATGTAGTAAATGAGGTCAGACAAGTGTCAGGAAATGGAAGAAGGGGAAAGTCAGCTGTGTATTCATTCACATCCAGATATTAGCCATAAATCTATGCAAGAAGAACCCAGTTGGTTTCAGTGAGATAACTCATAGGTACAGGGTACTGCAAGCATAGGATCAGTGGCCAGGGTTGGGGTTCTAAAGCATATGCGCATCTTGATGGCTTTATACAACATGTCATTCAAAAAAAAATCTACTCATTTGTCACACTGAAAAAGAAATAACCAGGTTATCTCATCTAATAATAATGTGAGCCACAAGTTTATTAACACATTCCTCAGACTGAATCCCTTTTACATATCACCATTTTCCTTACATAAACCCCAGGAAAAGATATCCTAAAAGCACTTATATAGATGACCATGGATACCAGCAGCAGTATAGATAAGCATTACCTTATACTTAAGCCAATTGTACTGCCTTGGTACAGTGCAGCAATTAACATTCTCTTTCTTCTCTGTCTTTATGGGCTGAGGACATTCTTATGTTTTGAAATTAAATCAATAGCATTATTTAAAAAAAACCCCACTATTCGTGTTCGTAAAACTTTTTGATCAATATGCTCTGTTAATGTAAAGAAGAAATCAAATACACCTTTTAAATACACTAATGGTTTATTATATACAATACAATTTGTTAATAGCATCAGAGCTGCAGTATCATAAGAGGGGAATTTTTTCCTTTACAGCATCATAAAAGTCATCTCTGCTTTTAACAGCAAATTGGTCTTGAGCCTGCATTTTCCATGTTAAAGAGGGAAGTGATTATAAGTGGGATTCTACATTCTTTTTCATAGCTGCCTGGTTCTCTCTGCAAGTAATTGAACCAAGACTGCATTGTTTTGAGAAGTAGAGAGTAATGGATCCAACTCAAATTGGTTATTTAAAAATTCAGCTCCTTTGGTTATTTATAACATTCAATTATTCCTGTGACTAAATCAGGTCAGTTCTGAGCCTTTATTTCCCCCTTATGCTTCTGTAAGATTGCAGTTATGTAACAGCAAAATGGGCCAAATTCAGTGTGATGCAAAAGGTGATGAAAACGATAATGTAGTGTGGGTTGCCCACCTGGATCAGACTGCAGAACAGATACCAAAATTTGATACCAGGTTAGTTTCTAACATGGACTAATTGTTCTTCTTGGCTTTAAAAAAAATGAAAGAGCTGGAACGGTAAGATGTGAACACTGAGCTCTGCATGGGTCAAGTAGAACAAAAATAAGCAGACTGGTACAATACAGAATTCCTCTGATATATCAGAAGTATTACAGGTCATGCGGAGCACCCAGTTCTTGGCCTTTACCAAGTTTGCTAATTAGTGGAAACTGCGGTAGTGAGCTAGGTGAAAATAAGACCCATCAAATTAATCTCACGTGAGGCCACCAAATACCACTTACCTGGGAAGAATTTTAAGTCAAAGGGGAGGTAGGCACTTAACCCTTTGTACCTTGGAAAATAATAACCCTTAACTCCTGTTGGGAGCTGAAGTGGTTTTAAATGACTGACCCTCAGATAAAAAGACTGTTCATAGCAGTGCCCAGAAACATCCTATTTCTTATTAAGTACTAATAATGTAAGAAGGGGTCATATGTCTAGGTCATTTATTCTTAACCAGGGTGAGATTCTTTCAATTCTTTGATGGGTGTAGGAGGTGTGAGATTAGTAGATAAGCACAAGCCCAGGCTTACCCCTGCTTGGCCACACTCCTTTGTCCCTACTCAGCTCCTCTGCAAGGAATAAATAAGTTAGTTTTTGAAATAGGGTGCTGCTCAACTCATAACAATTAAAGAAGCTTTGAGTCTAATGAGGGGTGCCTTGAGCCTAAAAAAGCTGGGAATCATTGGTCTAGATCAGCGGTTCCCAATCTGTGGTACACGTACCATCAGAGGTACTAGGGTGGTCATCACAGAGGACAGTCTGGTTGTCCTCTGTCCTCTATTGAGACGAAACCCGATGCCTTTATGTCCTCTATTTTTCTTGAAGAGAAAAATATTTTTTTATTTTTCTATTTTTCTTGAAAAGAAAAATAGAGAACATAAAGGTGTCGGGCTTTGTACCAAAGAGGACAGAGTAGCAGAAAACCAGAATGTCCTCTATGATGGCCACCCTAAGTGGTATGCAGACAACCTCTCAGTGGTACGTTAACAGATTGATTATAATTACTTTATATGACAAAAATTTGCTGGTGGTACTTCATGTTGTATCGTTTTAAATTGGCCGCATGCAATCTGTCAGTTTGGGAACCGCTGGTCTAGGTAATATGCAGTAGTACAACACAGGCCTCTTCCAGGTGAAATAAAGCAATAACTGTATCACTAGGGAGACATGATGCTCCTACCTTGAGGAACAAAGTGGGATCTACGCTAGAGAGAGCAGGGCCAAACATACAACTTTGTGGGGGGGCTCTGAGAACGAAACCTGTCGGGCGTATTAGAAACCTCCGGTCTGTTCCCAGCATGCTCAGGTGCGTGGCTGCGAACTGCAGAATTATCGCTGGCAGCCAATGGAAGGGTTGGGCCTAAAACACACGGTCCCACGGCTTGAAACCCACTCCAAACAGGCTACGATCTGGAAATCCGTCTCACAGGAGCACGTGCACATATACACTCATGTTATATGCGAGGCGGTGGCAGGCAAGCCAACTCCGCTACACGTGGTAGGCCCAATTCTCCGGGTCTTCTTCGCTGGAAGCACCCGGCACGCAATTGCATCTACCGGCCGCCTCGTGCCGCCGCGTCCACCTTTGCCGCAGGTGGGCGCGCTCAACCGCCTCGCGCAAACGCCAGGCGTGAAGCGAGCCAGCCCTCCGCAACGCAGCGGTTCCTCGAGGAGGAAAGAAGCCACTGGAGACGTATGGATCTGCCCCCTGGCCTGACACTGGGCCCAGCTGGCTGAGGTGGGGGTGGGCTTCTGTGGCCAATCTCCCTGCGGCGCTGGGCCCCGTGGGCGGGAAGGGCCCAGGCGGCGCCTCTCAGGCCGGGCCGCCCGCACCGGGGCGTGGCCTCGCGCCCCTTTCCCAGCATGCCCCGCGCGCCCATCCATCGCTCGGCGCTCGGCGGCGCGCCCTGCGCTCGGCCCCGCCCTCTCGGCTGTGCTATCGCTGGCTCGGCGCGCCGCTCCCCGCAGCGCTCGCTGGGCCCGGAGGTGAGTGGCCCCCGCAGGCCGGGGGGAGGGGAGGGTTTCCTCACAGGCGGCGCCATGAGGCGCCCGCAGCGGGCGGGGGAGGTGCTGGTCGGGGCCCGGACAGGCCGTGCCTCATCCCGGGGTGGGGCTGGGCCGAGAAGCGAGGCCGGGGGCACGTGGGGGCGGCTCCGCTGCCCCTCCCCCATGCAGGACCCCTCCCCCTGGGGTTTAGGCTGGGCCCAGCACGGGGGGCAAAGGTTTGGCCCCCCTGAGACGAGTCACGTGTTTGGCACCTTCGAGGGGGCACGAAGAAGGTGCCGCTGTCCGGGAGGTCCGCGTCGGCTGTGGGGCTGCCTCTGGTCTCCGGGAGGTCCTGGCTGTAAGCTGCAGCCGGGCTATTCAGATGGGAGAGGGTGACTGGTTCAGCCATTTGTGGGGGGCACAATAACTGCTCCGCGGGTCTCTTCCCAGGCACCACGGACGATGCTGCACCCCGCCCGGGTGCGATGCCGCTGAAGAGCACGGGCCTGGTCGGGTGCCGCTGAGACCCGTCGAGCCGTCATGGCATCGAGCTACCCGCCGCCGTTCGATGACCCCGGGGAGGTGCGAGAGGGCTTCCTGTGCCCACTGTGCCTGAAGGATCTTCAGTCCTTCTATCAGCTTCAGTCGCACTACGAAGAGGAGCACTCGAGTGAAGACCGGGACGTCAAGGGGCAGCTCAAAAGTAAGAGGCGGTTGACGAGTGCTTCGCTACGTCCGGCTCTTGGGTAAAACTCCGTGCAATGACAAACGGTTGTGTTACAGACGCTGAAAAAGAGCCTGAAGTTTCAAATGGCTAAAATACTGATTAAAATGAGTTAGGAGGGGGAGGGAGAGCTCATTTTTTGTGTGAGTGGGGAGGCCAAAAAATTGCTGTAGAGTTGCTGATTTTTAAGGAAAAGCTTTTTGTTGTTGTTTACTAACATGTTGGCTGAAGTTAGGCACCTAAATAAATCACTAGACTTCTCAGATACTGAACTACATATATAAGTAGCTCCTATTATATACATAAATAACTCCCATTAGTGCAAACACCAATTCTCTCTTCAAGGACAAGCTTCCCCACCTTCTAGTCAACTGACAAATTCATAGGCTAGTCTTCAATTGACACCCAGGGAATTTGCATAGATAACTCCTATTATATACATTGATAACTCCTATTAGTGCGAACAATTCTCTCTTTACTGACTTCAGTCACAAAGGCCAGTATTTCCATTTTGAATATACTGTATTATATTTTCAAAATGGAAATATACTGGCCTTTTGTTTTTTGTGATTAATCTCAGTAAAGAGAGAATTGGTGTTTGCGCTAATAGGAGTTACCTGTGTATATAATAGGAGTTATCTATGTAAATTCCCGGGGTGTGGATTGAAGACTAGTCTATGAATTTGTCAATTGACTAGAAGGTGGGGAAGCTTGTACTGATCAGTTACCAGCCCCTTTGTTGCTGCGTAATTTGTCTGGGTTTATACCACACTTCTGCAAAGTTTAGAACACTTTTTTTAGTTGGAGATGGTAAAAGGTTTTCTATTTGGAGACGGCAAAAGATTCAGTTCATAGCTTCCTTGCATATATGCTGTTAAATTTAGATAAAATATGCAGAAACAGTTATTTTGTTTTGTGCGTTTTCCTAGAAAGAGGCTTAGCTGTTTTTCCTTGATCTTGAATATTTACTGCTTTTTTAATATAATTATGAGGACCTGTCAAAAGGGCACTTTGACACTGATATGTATTTAATTTTTTTTACTCTTTAAAAAGTCCTCACTTGTTCTGCTTTTTAATAAGCTTATTACAGTTACATTTTTATAAATCTAATTTACTTTTCGCCACTTTTGGCTGCTACTTAGCTTTTTCAGTAGATCTGTCTTCTTGATTAAGTAACACATACAGGTCAGTTTTTCTCTCTGTTTCTTGTGGGCTAAAACAACGCTATAATACCTTAATTGCAGAGTCTGCAATCGAATATTCATACCAAAGAACCAATATCATTTTCCCTGTTTTAAGAGAGAAAATGATTAGATTTTGCGAGCCCCCTCAACACTTTGATATCAAACACCTCAGTGTTGGATTCTACCACGGCCTTTAATTTAGAATTTCATGCTGTAACTGTATTAAAAAAAAAATAGCAGCTTGAAATCTACATTTTTGAAAGATGTTTTTATTTCCTGGCTTTCCTGGCAGTCTTATTCAAACCACGTCCAGTAAAACTCATCCTAGCATAAAAACCAACAAGATGGCTTTTATAATAAATGTAGCATTCACGTTGCACGTCAGAAGTATTTTAAGCAATTTCTTGCTGACATCACTGTGTCTAATTGCAGGTTGGTAAGACAGAAGACTCTTACCTGAGCCGCGTTAATGCCATGTGACTCTCTTGGCTTTAGACTGAAAAAACAAACAAACCAAAAATAAACTTGAGAGGAGCAACATATTGGAAATACGTAGCTCCTGCTGCCATTTACATCCTTATTTCTCTGGTTCACTTAACAATTCTGAGAACTTCCGGATGATTAAGATATTGTCTGAATTGGAGGGAATATCCTTGCTGGGAATTTTGAATGTGGGACAGTGACAAGTAAGGAGTGTGGGGATCCCTCATGGGTCTGTCAGTGTCACATAAGGACAACTTTCAACCTTGCTTCCTCTCCCCTATAATAACAAACAAGCTTCTGTGAGGTTCTGAGTGCTTCCAGCAAGAAAACTAGCACCCTCCACTTTCATTGGCTTCAAGGAGCTGTGGTAGCCAGGAACCTGGCAGCATTAAGCTCCAGATGTTTGTTATTTCTAGGTTCTTGTATATGTTAACACTTCAGAAAACAAAACTCCTTGAGTTTTTGTGTGCAAACTCCTGATACTTTGCACACTGACAGTATCAGGGAGACCCTTGCCCTCCAGGAGGCAAGGGTCTCCCTGATACTGTCAGTGTGCAAAGCTGATTTTTAAAGCCTGTTGTCTGTGAAACGTTTCCTGTTGGTTGTGGAGAATAGGCTGGTGCTAAGGAGATATCACTTACTTTTACACAATAAACTGCTGAAGAATATATTCTTAATATTGTTTTACTTTGTCAGTACTTGGTGTGGTTTCCACAGAGACATTATGGGTGCTGACAGATGTGGAAAAAAGCTCCCAAAAACTTGGTTTACCACAAGAGGCAGTTATTTCGACTTAGCTCTGCAGCATGTGTATAGATTGGGCACTTCAGCAGGGCTTTTTGGTGCTTCTTTCTAAAGCTGATTCAATCAGCTATTAGGTAAAAGCACCAAAAAGCCCTACTAAAGTGCCCGATCTATATAGTTGCACCTGGCTTGCCCATCAGCTAATATGATGCCTTTTCTGGGCATGTGCTGGGCTCGGCATGGGGGCGCATAGAGTTTAAAGTAACCCCCCCCGTTTTGTTTTGTTTTCTTTTCTTTAATGTCTGTAAGCAGCCTACTTGATTTGGAATGAGGAGAGAGAGGCTGCTGTCATGATTGAAATCACAAGTGGTCCATGAGAAGAGAGAATTTCTCAGCTTTTTATGATATCTTTACTCCCAAGCCTGACTTCAATGAGACTACCTTTGCTGTGTGATTATTATATATCAGTGTCGCATTCTCTCTTTGAGGCTGAGGTCCACTTTAGGAAAACATTGTGTAATCTCTGGTGTACAGCAGAAAAGGGAAAGGGGCTTTTTCATGCACCTGTTTCTTGACCCAAAGAGGCTTCATCAGTTTTGTATAGTACAAGGCATTTGTTACAGTAAAGCAGGTTTTCTTACCTTGTGTCATACTCTTAACAAAAAAGCCCTCTGTGCAGAAGGCTGAATAATGTAGCCTTTACTGCAAAACGTTGTGGAACCCCACTTTGTTATATTGCAGAAGACTGGTATTATATGAAAAATACATCATCCATTGCAGAAAAACCATTCAATTATAGCGTTCCCAGTGAGATTTCTAGAACAAAATAAAAAGGCCAGATGGTTGCTTAATCAGCAAAAATATGTTCAATTCTTCATGACAGACGCAAGCTATTTGTCTCCTTGAGAGTTTGAGGTCAAATTTTACTCTTGCCTTTGTTTTAGGCCATATAGCCATAGCATGGAATCTAAGTAAATTTTAACTGAGTTAGTGTTGGTAACTGGTAACAAGGTAGAAAACAGAGTACATCCTTAATATGTATGGCATGGTGACATACTTATATTAAAAAACATAAAAACTTATCAGACTGTCGCATCAGTTTTCCATTTTTAGTAAATATGGTATAGTAGCTTTGACTTGTTGCACCTATTATTTATGTGGTGGATTTGTATTGTGGAGTATTCTTTAACAGCTAAATATGGTATGTTAGCTTGATTATCAGTTTTTTTGTTTTTTTTTTAACATGGGCTTTCCTGGAAGTTAATATCCTCATGAAACTGGAACATTTTGAGCAAGATAAGGCATTCATGTAGACTTGGGTGAATCAGTCATGCTACAGGCAAACTCATGGCCTGAAAAATCAAATCTCAGCAGGGTGACCGAGTTTCCTTTTCTCTAAAAATGGCAACTATTTTGTGCTTCCTTATTTGTAGTGAGGAACTGCTTATGGTGGTAACTCAGGCTGTTTTTGTTATCACTGTTTAATATATATCTGTTAGCAAAAATGTCCAGGCAAGGATGGCATGACCTATATTATGACCAGGGATCTGTTTTTTCTGTTTTCTGTAGAGGACCTGGAGGAGGGCAGCAGGGCAGGGAGCTCGAGCCCACAGTGGATAGCCTGCACCCACCCCCCTTTCTCCTGTGCTGCCTGCCAGGGAGGGATAGCTGGGCTCCATGCTCCACTCCCCCACAGCAGCTGCGGGGGAAAGGGAGCTGTGCACCCAGGTCCCTGGCCTTGTAGCTCTGGCAGCTGGGGGCCCCCTCTGGCAGGGCTGGTGGTGGGGGGGGCTATGAGTGGGGAGTGAGGGACACTGGCAGGGCCAGGGGGGCTGTGGGTGGGGAGCGAGGGGCCTATATCTGCATCCTGGTGAGTGAAAGGGGCAGGGGGAGCCCTGATTTTCCATGATTAAAAAACCCAAAATCAAATATCAAAATTCATAGGTACTTAGAATTTATTTTATGATAGTCATTGAGGCACTGGTAGACTTTCATAGATTTCGTAGACATTAGGGGCTGGAAGGAACCTCATGAGATCATTGAGTCCAGCCCCCCTGCCTAGGCAGGAAGTCAGCTGGGATCAAGTGACCCCAGCAAGAAAAACATCCACATGTTTTTTGAAAGAGTCCAGGGTAGGTACCTGCACCACCTCTGGGAGGAATCTGCTCCAGACCCTGGACACTCGCACCATAAAGAACTTTTTTCATGCATCTAGTCTAAATTGGCCTTCCTGGAGTTTGTGGTTGTTATCCCTTGGGGAGCTTGTTATCTGTTGGGGAGCTCTGGTGAACAGCTGTTCTCCCAAGTCCTAATGTACCCCTTTTATATAATTGTAGGCTCCTACCAAGTCCCCCCTGAGCCTTCTCTTTTCCAGACTGAAGAGTCCTAGATCCCTCAGCC